>NW_022681437.1:55000-1305000 GCF_009764315.1 Trachypithecus francoisi | reverse complement strand
TTCATTTCCGCTGCAGTAATCTGGTATTTGGCATTTAAACTGACAGCACCAGATATGCCTAAAAATAATTATGAATCCAAACTTTTTGCTGGCTAAAAAAATTACAAAGGCATTATTTCCGCTTATGATTGAGTCTAAATATAAACAATTGACAAAATGTTAAAGATAGCATTATAGTTTTTTAAATTACTTTTTTAGAAAGCAAGATTTTAAATATTTGAAGCAGATCAAAATTTTTGAATATAAAAAATATAATCATAAATTTAATTCGTTGTTAAGAGCAGTAAAATAGAAAGCTAATTGCTCCTCAAATTGCTTTTTAAATGAACAAATTCCCAGACACTGTGATCATTTTCATGGTGTATAAGTTACCAATGCCAAAACTTGCCTACCTATCATCTAAAGGTAGAATGTGTAAAGAGGAGACTTTATCACGCTTAAACCAAAAAAGAGATTCAATTATTGTAAGTTTGTATATGAGAATTATTAAGACAATTCAAGTAGCTTGCGTGAGCAATGCTAGAGATTTGGGAGGCCTAAAGATTAAAGGTTTCCAGGAAACAAGAATAAAAGTGACAACATTGGCAGTATTCTATTTTCTTTTTTTTTTTTTTTTTTTTTTTTTGAGACGGAGTCTCGCTCTGCCACCCAGGCTGGAGTGCAGTGGCCGGTCTCAGCTCACTGCAACTCCGCCTCCTGGGTTTACGCCATTCTCCTGCCTCAGCCTCCCAAGCAGCTGGGACTACAGGCGCCCACCATGTCGCCCGGCTAGTTTTTGTATTTTTTTAGTAGAGACGGGGTTTCACCATGTTAGCCAGGATGGTCTCGATCTCCTGACCTCGTGATCCGCCCGTCTCGGCCTCCCAAAGTGCTGGGATTACAGGCTTGAGCCACCGCGCCCGGCCGGCAGTATTCTATTTTCAGATTCTAAAATTCATTACATTTGTAGAATGATCAGAGAACAATCAAAAGTCCATAAAATACTATGAGTATGCCCCATGTCTATGAGAAATCACTTCTGGACAATTATTTATTCTATCAAATTTGTATTCCTTTTTCAGGTTAGGTCTGCTTGTAAAACTCGCAAATGGCAATGGGGCCATGCTAATGCAATCACAAAGAGAAGTCCTGCCAATCACCCACTTTCCTACTCTCCATAAGCAGAGCCTTTGTGCAGAAATTCCAGCATGCAGAGGCAGAGGTCAGTCTGGGCCGTTTATAAATATGTATGTTGTGATCACTAAATATAAAGGGGAGATGTTTTGAAGTTTTTGCCAGAGGAACCAGCAGCATTTCTGGATAACATTTTGCACGAGAGTGTGCAACTATTAATCAGTTCATATAAAATATAAAACCGAAATTGGAGGAAGCAGAAATATGACAAAAGGAAAGGGAGTATGAGACAAAGAGTAATATGATACAGTAAATAATTTGTGATGTCTTATATACTCACTCTGCCCAAATAAATTGTATCTAAAGGGGTGGTCCAATCAAGCAAGTTGGGTTAAACCGTCTGAAACATCAAAAACAATAGTAGCAAAGATGACACTTGTTTATAACCATGATGTGGATATAGATGCTGTCTTTTGTGTTTATGGTTAAAACAGGAAAGTAGAAAAGTATTATGTGTAATGAGTCTGAAGCCCCTACTTTTACGAAAAAGCTCTTACCATTTTTTCCCCTCGGGAGACACTTACAATGAAAAATGTATACATTTCAATAGTCTTTCTTAGATAATTAAAGGTGACTTTTAAATATATAAAATCCATTTTAGGGTGTTAAATTTGCTGAGAGATTGCTAAAGCAATAGAAAGAAATACTGTTCCTGAGAGTCTGTTCTCAGAAGATGAAGAGCTTTAAGTGAACTTTTCAGTTGTTTTTACTCTAAGGGATTCTCCTCCTAGTATGATTAATGCTTTCCACACTTGAGTAGAAGTTCTCTTGAATGAAGCCTTTGATAACTACGGTTTGTAAACTTTCGTAAACTTGCCACGCACAAAATGGAATATGCGTTATCTAACTTGAATTGAGAATCCTTGTGAGCATGCCAGTTGCTTCCTCTTCTCCAGAACAAAACGATATTTGCATCATCATAGAAAAATATATTCTGAAGAAACTGTGTCTCTGTACTATATAAAGCACTACAATTAATACATAGCATACAAACAAGCTACAGGCTCCAAATAAAGAAACAACTCTTTCTGATGGCTATATGTTCAAAAACAAAGCTCTTATTATTGAAAACAAATAATTGAGTCACAGTGAAGTCAATTCAATATTTCAGGCATGTTATCATTTACAAAAAGATTAACGTTTACCAGTATAAGAAACAGATATAGAAAGTCAATTTCTCTGGAATAGTAGGACTGATAAGGAGTCTGGGGAAAAGAAATATTTAGTCTATAAAACAAATAAATTTAAAAAGTGATTCAAATCTTTAAATACAGTGATATCGGCAGTATTTGTAAAATTCAGATGTTGAAAAAGTGGGAAAGATAGGAGATGTACCCACTGAACACACAAAAAAGCAAACTCATTTGCACCAAAAGACCAATCTCTAATTTAAATATGTATCTTAATCTGCCAAACAACTCACTTGCAGATTAACTTTTCAAAACACTCCCTTATATATACAACTACATGCTAGTTAAATTGCTTAACCTCTTTGGGCTTCAATTTGCTCACCTGTGAAATGCAGATAACATTAGTGTCCATATCATAACGTTGCTGTGAAGGTGAAGTGAGGTAGTACATACAAAAAGGTTAATGCCTTAAACAAGGTAAGTACTTGACACATATCAACTATGATTTTGTACAAGATGGGGTTATTGTTAAAAAGTGTATGTGAAAAGAAAATAGCATGCCCCAGAGTAAAATCATATTAAATAGTAGAACATTTCATTTTATGCACGATGAGCTGACATGTTAATATAGGAAAAGATCTTACCTAGTTTGATTTTTATATTAGCTCAAAGTAATTCTAAATTTGCATAGTTTCTGTTTTTTGCTAAATAATCCATAAAAAGTAGTTAAAAATGGCAATTGTTATTCTCAATGGTTAAAGCTTAATATACTTAGATTGCCCATCTGTCTGATTTATCAATATTAGATTTATCAAAGATATTAGATTGTTCAATATTCTGAATGATTTTAGGAATATCAAATGCATTAAACATAAAAACTATGTTATGGAAATATCATCTTTTTTTGATAGCCATCCTAAGTAATTTTGTGCTCCCTCTAATTCAAAGATTAATTTTAGTAGATGGTAAGTGAGGAATGCCAGAATGGTTTACCGAGAGATCAGATTTTCTTAATTATGTATTTTTAGCTTTCTTATTTGGAATAAGTACTATTTAAACACTATGATAAAGAAATGGACATAAATATTTTACCTTTTACATCATAGTCTCTTCATCTATGCATTTTCTTCAATTGCAATTAAATCCTGAATCAAAAGAGAAATAAATTTTGAGCTACTCATTTGGGGAATTAAGAGACTGAAGAAAATCTCCATTAATCAGAGGTATAAGAAGTTCATGTCTTGGAGACAAATATACAAAGTCAAAACCATGACTACCTGGCGGTCTCACTTCAAAAATTCTGATCCTACCCCCAAACGTGTCTGTTCCATCTGTCTAGTCAAATGTGAACACAATCATCTGAAGAAAATAAAAGGTTGTTTCATAATTCCATACTCTTAGTAGTATCAAGTTATTACAAATATTTTAAAGGGACTAAAAGTTTTCACAAAATTGCTTCAATTTGCTTTTTCATTTCATAAAATGAGACAAATGTCACCACCAACAGCTGACCATATATACTTGAAATGGGAAATTAACTCCAAAATGTAGACTTAATTACTTGTGGCAGTCTTTTATTTATGAGGTACAGAATAGACACCCTGTTATGTACACTGGAAAAATATTTGAACCAAAAAATAAGAAAAAGACAGGTAAAAATATACAAACATAAATTAGTAGGCTGCATATCTGAAGCTCTCCTAACTGAAAATCTACCTTGCATTCCATTTTTACATCATTTACTAAAAAGCCGGTATGTTTTCTTTAAACTACTTTTTCAGGATTACATAGCAAAAAACAAAAATTACGCAATTTTAGAATAACTTTGAGCTTATATAAAAATCAAACTAGGTAAGGTCTTTTTCTATATTAGCTTGTCAACTCATCACGCATAAAATGAAATGTTCTACTATTTAATGTGATTTTACTTTGAGGCATGCTTTTTCTTTTCACATACACTTTTTTTTTTTTTTTTTTTGAGATGGAGTCTCGCTCTGTCACCCAAGCTGGAGTGCACTGGCCAGATCTCAGCTCACTGCAAGCTCCGCCTCCTGGGTTCACGCCATTCTCCTGCCTCAGCCTCCCGAGTAGCTGGGACTACAGGCGCCCGCCACCTCGCCCGGCTAGTTTTTTGTATTTTTTAGTAGAGACGGGGTTTCACCGTGTTAGCCAGAATGGTCTCGATCTCCTGACCTTGTGATCCGCCCGCCTCGGCCTCCCAAAGTGCTGGGATTACAGGCTTGAGCCACCGCGCCCGGCCCACATACACTTTTTAACAACAACCCCATCCTGTACAAAATAATAGTTGATATGTGTCAAGTACTTACCTTGTTTAAGGCACTAACCTTTTTGTTTGTATTACTTCACTTCACCTTCACAGCAAAGTTATGATATAGACACTAATGTTACCTGCCTTTCACAGGTGAGCAGATTGAAGTGCAATTGGTTATTTAGCTATATGAAATATATTAGATATTCTTCCTGGTCACTGTGTTAAAGTAGGTTGAATAAATAGCTGTCGCTAGGTATAATTTGATAGATAATAAATTATTTTGATCAAATGTATCCCTTATTCTAATTTGTCTGCAGTAACGTCTGAAATTTCATTGAAATAGCATTGCAGGGTTAAAGGGTATAATTTCCAGGATGTGCTGTACTTGTTAAAATCCAAATAGTGCCCAGGGAGCTAGCCCAGCATGAGTTTGTTTGTTAAATGACAAATTGGCATCTAAGCACTGAGTGACTAAAACTTTGGTTTTATGCATTTTAATTGAGGTGGAGGTGCAGGAAAAAAATATCTGGATCCGGGGCATCTGCCAAAGGCCAAAAAAAAAAAAAAAAAAAAAACTTCAACATGGGTAATAAAAAATCTAGAACAAATAGGAAGAGCATTCATTTCAGGAATTTCTGCAGGTGTATTTGAATTCATATATACTTAAATATTTGTAAACAGCAAACTATAATTTGGCAGCTACTTCACCACTTCAACCATTATGTCTATGCAGATGTCTTGAAAAGCATGAGTCAGAACTAGAAGCATTAGTTACTTCACTTCAATTTGGAAGAGTTGTCTCAGAGTTTTGGGTAACAAACTGAGTTCATTCTACTTCCTTTATAAACACAGGCATGGATGGACACACACACACACACACACACAAACACACACAAAATTATCATACCTTAATCTACTATTTTTGTCAACACCACGCTCAAGTTAAACTAAGTCAAAATCTTACAATCATATTTTGCTATTTATTCTCCTTTATTCTCTATATCCAATTGGTGTGGCTTTGAAGACTGGAAGAACACCAGGGTTTTTGGTTTTGAGCCAATAGGATTAACAACACAGATATAAGCGGAGTGGTTTTAAGGAGCAAAAAGTTTAATAGACCAGAAATAAGAAAGGAGAAAACAGCTTCTTCATATAGAGATGGGGGAAGGAGGCTTGGTACAAAATTGCCTAAATATTATTTTTAAATAACTTTTGTATTACAATCAAGTACAAAGTTTTACTAATTCATCTTTTGTAACTTCTCATGAATCTGGTACTTCATCTTCATTTTAATTTTTACTGCTGTTGTCAAGGCTTTTAGTGACTATTCCTAAACAGAGTCTTAGAGTCTGTCCTCGTTCATCTACCAGATGCCCCTGCCACCATCTTTCTAACATTACACTGCTAAAGGCCAGCATTTATTAGCACTAACTATACAGTGGGTGCTATGCTAAAACATCTACCAAGATTATTACATTTAATTTTCACAATAGCCCTATGAGGTAAGAACTAGTATCCTCAATATGCTGCTAAAATTCTTAACCTTAAAAAAGGTGGAATGGCACAGTTATAAACTGTGGAAACAAGATTTGAACCCAGGATGTTTAACTCCAGAATGATGTTATTGAGTATGTTACACTGTTTTACTGAACAATAATTTCAACATGTTAACACATGATCTGGAAATTGTCTATGACATCTCATCACATATAGCTAATAAAGAGTTAACATTCATTGAGTGCCAACTGCATGTCAAGTAATTTATGTGAATTATCTCATTTAACCTTTTCAATGGCCATATAATTTACAATTATCTCCATTTTACAGAGCAGGTAACAGGTTCAAAGTCTTGTGAATGCCACACTTTAATCTCATCTCCTCCCCACCACCCTGAAATCCCAAGTTTGAACTGCCATCTGGACCCGAGGCAACCTTTCCCTTAGTAAGACTAAGTTTCTCTAGTGTGCAGAAATATGAAGGATGGAAGGAAATGGAAGAGCTATCAGTACTATTGCAGTCATTTATCTGTGGATTGTCACTACTTTCATGTCTAACATCAATCATTAATAACCTGTGTTTGGTAGGCATGAAAATGCTGGCTGGGTTGTGTGAGTTCTTAGACGGACCTATAGCCAGAATAAGAACAGAATTGCTTTTCACAATCACCTTGACACTTCTTAAAAGCTATTGAATCTGGCAACTGTTTATTTCTCCTGTTCTAATTTTTCTTATACAAATTGAGAAGACAGAATTTGGAGTCAACGGCAAGTGGTAGTATAGCAGGCTTGATCAACTCTTAAGTCCAGAGAAATGTATTTAGCATAGAATATCAGCTCTCTTTACAACAGCGGTTCTTAAAGTGTGGTTCTGGAGCAGCCTTATTAGCATAACTTGTAAACTTGGTGGGAAATGTCAACTCTCAGGCTTCTCTTCAGATGTACTGAATTAGAACCTGGAGGTGGGGCCAAGCAATGTGTATTTTGGCAATCCCTGAAAGTGACTCTGCACACAATAAAGTTATGAAAACCGTTGCTTTAGAATGTGAGATATTTAGCACCACTGTTTACTTCAGCTTTAGGCCTTAATTAATAATCTCTGGGCAATATAATAAGCCTAGAGTTTAGAAATCCATTTGTGTTCTGTTCTTTATCTTGATCATTTATTTTTTGGAAATCAATACCTTATATCTTCAAATTTTCCCATGCTATAATTACTGACATTTACATTAAAAAATAATGTACATAAAAACAAAAATGTTCACTATATTTCTCTTTTTCCAGAATGTCAAATATATTGTTTCTATCCCTGATGTTATTGAGAAAATCCAAATGGTATTTTTAATAGTTTC
The DNA here is from genome assembly GCF_009764315.1 of Trachypithecus francoisi. NCBI lineage: Eukaryota > Metazoa > Chordata > Mammalia > Primates > Cercopithecidae > Trachypithecus > Trachypithecus francoisi. The sequence goes on along the minus strand of NW_022681437.1, from coordinate 1,297,577 downwards.
ATTAAAGAAATTAAAAAACAAAAGCAATTTAAGGGAATTGCTGAGACAAATAATTTGATTCTCATGATCCTTCAGAGTGGAATAACTGATGTATAATATTGCTGTCTTCTAATTTCTTTTTCTTAGTTTGTGAGTCTCTTTGTGTGTGTTTCACAAGGTATATTCTCAGCTACAATGGCATTAAAATGTCATTAAAGAAACACATATTTATGAATTATATGTTTTAATAACATAATATTTTTAAATTTGTGGTTAATTTTGTTATAAAGACAAAATTAAATGTAGTTTTAAAAGAAATCTATAAAAATTTTCATTAACTAAGACTAAATAAGTTAATTTAAGCTGCATATTTATAAAAAGAGATCTTTAATCTGTCCAATAAAAAGAGTTTTTTTTTTTTTTTTATTTTACTTTAAGTTCTGGGATACATGTGCAGAACATGCAGGTTTGTTACATAGGTATACACGTGCCTTGGTAGTTTGCTGCACCCATCAACCTATCATCTACGTTAGGTATTTCTCCTAATACTCTCCCTCCCCTAGACCCCCACCCACCGACAGGCCCGGTGTGTGATTTTCCCCACCCTGTGTCCATATGTTCTGATTGTTCAACTCCCACTTGTGAGCAAGAATATGAGGTGTTTGGTTTTCTGTTCCTGTGTCAGTTTGCTAAGAATCGTGGTTTCCAGCTTCATCCATGCTTCATCATGGGGACATAAACTCATCCTTTTTTAGGGCTGCATAGTATTCCATGGTGTATGTGTGCCACATTTTCTTTATCCAGTTTAACATTGATGGGCATTTGAGTTGGTTCCAAGTCTTTGCTATTGTAAATAGTGCTGAAATGAACATACGTGTGCATGTGTCTTTATAGTGGAATGATTTTTAATTCTTTGGGTTTATCCCCAGTAATGGGATTACTGAGTCAAGTGGTATTTCTGGTTCTAGATCCGTGAGGAATTGCCACACTGTCTTCCACAATGGTTGAACTAATTTACACTCTCACCAACAGTGTAAAAGTGTTCCTATTTCTCCACATTCTCTCCAGCGTCTGTTGTTTCCTGACTTTTTAATGATCTCCATTCTAACTGGCGTGAGATAGTATCTCATTGTGCTTTTGACTTGCATTTCTCTAATGAGCATAAACTGGATTTTTACCATTGTATTACAAAGGTAGTAATGCTTACACATTTGATTCATCTGATAGACTAATAATTCAGCTGCTATATATCAAAGCTGTCAGTGCACTGATTATATCTCCCATGGAAGATTTTTTTAATCTTTTGATTCAAAGACAGTTTCTTGTATGAAACCAAATTTCAAACAGTTCTAAAAAATCCTTTAGAAATTCATCATTTTAGTTTTGTTTTCTAGGCTAAAGCAATTTACTGTCTACCATCATATGGCTTATTTTTTTTAAAAAAATGCCTTTTCCTACAGAAAAAAAGTTATAAAATTAAATAGAGGTGTAACAAGTAGGATTTTAAGATTATACATGGTTGTTTTGTGTTAGTTAAAAAGAAAAGAAAATATAATGCTTTTACCAAATGAGAACATTAGGTATGTATATACATATAATACACATTTAACACTGAGTTGTTAACTAGGAAAAAGGTTGTGGTATTAAGCATGAAAAAGAAGAGAACTGGGAGGCATTTCAGGCATTCTGAAAGCATCCTTATTCACATTGTAGCCTTGTTATATACAGAACAGTAAAGATATGCTTTCATGTAACTGGGTATAGCTCCCTAATTGGCCTTATAAATTTCACTAGTGCCATTGTTAACTTATAGAGTAGTAACACATAAAGGATTTTGAATGCTTTCAAATCCTATGGATAATAAGAAAATAATTGAACTTGCCATTCCACTTTGTGTATTTGAGTATTATAACATATGAATTAAGTTGTGTGACTATTATGAAGTCACAGACAAGCAGAAAGAAATGGTCTTGATCAATGTCTAGTCAGTGGTCCTGTGGTAAACTGACTATACAGTGCATGTATCTGCTTCCTATTGTTTGTCTGGATTCGGGTAAAAGGTTTCCACCAGGAGATGCATCTGTAGTCTGTCAAACTATGTAGATACATATGGTAAACTGATCTGACCACATTCTAGAACTGCAGATTTATTTACTTGCCATTGGTACACTTGGTCTTATAACTCAGCCACTTAACCTAAACCTAAAGTTATTCCTTCTTGTGAATTGGAGAACTGTATTTTCAAATAAAGTTTCACATAGCAAACATTTATAAAGATCAATTGGCCTTGAGATAACTAAGAGGTTCTGTCTACTTCAGCTCATTCTAGATGTCATTTCTCTCACAAACATCTCTGACGTACCCTTACTTCCATTTATTTGCTTCATGCATTTCTATTCATTAGTTTCTTACAAACCTGCCTGCAGAGATTGTTGTTTGAGATTTTTCTAAACCCCAAGTAATAATAAATTCATGTAATAGAGAAGTTGAAACTTTCTGTGATAGTCTTAATGACTTCTTTACGATGAAATATATTTAAAGAAATTATCCTGAAAATAAACATTCGCTAAAGAATTTATCTTTCTTTTCAATTTACCTCCGAAATGCAAAATCATGATAGTATGAAATAGTAACACATATGAAAAAAAAAAATTATTCTAAATAGAAAAGCCCCTCTGGCATTCTTTCTGCAGGGACTAATAGTCCCAACTATAAATTTATGTTGATGAAACAGTTTGTTGGATGGTCAATGTATCTCCACAGTGGAATGAAACTCAATAGTTCATTTTCATCTCTACTTCTAGATTCTCTGATCAAATATCAATACTTGACAATTTTAACCAGTTATATTTAAAAAAGAAAACTACACATAGGAAAGATAAATAAATACATAAATAAAATGTGCAGGAAGCAATGTGTACTCAGACTAAAAGTTCTGAATAAATTGTAGGAGATGGTATATCTTTTATTTTTTATTTTTTAGTATTATATTTTAAGTTTTGGGGTACATGTGCACAACATGTGGGTTTGAAACATAGGTATACATGTACCATGTTGGTTTGCTGCACCCATTAACTCGTCATCTACATTAGGTATTTCTCCTAATGCTATCTGTCCCCCAGTCCCCAACCCCCAACAGGCCCCAGTGTGTGATGTTCTCCTTCCTGTGTCCATGATCTCATCGTTCAATTCCCACTTATGAGTGAGAACATATGGTGTTTGGTTTTCTCTTCTTGTGTTACTTTGCTGAGAATGATGGTTTCCAGTTTTATCCATGTCCCTGCAAAGGACATGAACTCATCCTTTTTTATGGCTGCATAGTATTCCATGGTGTATATGTGCCACATTTTCTTTATCCAGTCTATCATTAATGGACATTTGGGTTGGTTTCAAGACTTTGCTATTGTGAACAGTGCTGCAATATACATACATGTGCATGTGTCTTTATAGTAGAATGATTTTTAATTCTTTGGGTATATACCCAGTACTGGGATTGCTGGGTCAAATGGTATTTCTAGTTCTAGATCCTTGAGGAGTTGCCACACTGTCTTTCACAAAGGTTGAACTAATTTACACTACCACCAACAATGTAAAAGCGTTCCTATTTCTCCACATGCTCTCCAGGATCTGTTGTTTCTTGACTTTTTAATGATCGCCATTCTAACTGGCTTGAGATGGTATATCTTAGGCCTTAACCCTAAATCATAACTTCCTAAACAGAAGCTGCATATAAAGAGTTGTATTCCTTACTGGTGCTACAGTTTTTATCAGACGCTTTTTATTAAGTAGATTATGTTATTCTACTTACTAAATAGAGATATGTGGAAACATGAAAAAATGCTCAACACCATTAGTTATTAGGGAAATGCAAATTAAAACCACAATGTACTACACAAGTATAAGCATAGCAAATAAACAGAAAATTATTTAGTTTGAGCAGAAGATGAAAGTTTACACAGATTAAGTTTTCACTTAAAGTTAAATGCAATGAGAAGGGAACAGACTATTAAATAACATTTAACATATCTACATCTAACATCTACACATAATGGTGAAAGAATGAATGCTATTGTAATATCAGGTCAAGACAAATATCTGCTTTCACTACTCCTATTAGCATCACATTGGAGATCTTAACCTGCAAAATAAGACAAAATAAAGAAAGAATTGACATATAGAGTGTATAGTAAGAAACAAAACTGCCTCTAGTTTCAGAGGACATGACAGTCAACAAACAAAATGTACAAAAAGTTTTTAGCTCTCATAAGTGAACTTAGCAATGTCTCATAATACAAGGAAAATATACAGAAATCAATCATATTATTATATTACAGCAATTAATAGTTGAAATTTGAAGTTTTTAAATGACATCAGTTACAATAGTACTAAATAAAGTTAAATACTTGGGTATAAATTTAAAACAATATGTGAAGAATGTCTGTACTGAAACTTACAAAACACTAGTGAAAGAAATCAAATATCTAAATCAATAGAGATGAAAAAGATATTTTCTTCATTCATGAATTAGAAAATGCAATATTGTTAAGATGTCCATTTCTTCTCATTTGCTATCTGCACTTAATGATATTCCTATCATAATCCCAGCAAGCTTTTATTCAGATATCAGAAGCTAATTCTAAAATATATATGGCAAAACAAGTATACTATAATAGCTAAAACAATTCAGAAAAAGAAGAAAAAAGCTAAAGAGCTCCCACTGCCACACTTCAGGACTTACTATAAAACTATAATAATTAAAACAATGTGGTATTGGAAAGAAATAAACATACACATCAACAGAATAGAATAGACAGCTGAGAAATATGCCTATATGAATATCGTTTATTGCTTCTTTTTATAAAGATTCAATAATTTAATAAAGAATTTTTTTCAACAAATATTGCTGTATCAACTGTAAATCTATATGCAAAATAATAAACCACAGCATATACCTGATACATTATCCAAAAATTAACTGAAAATATGTCATTTACAATAATGTATAACAAAACTATAAAACTTTTAAAAGAAAATATGAGACAATCTACATAATCTTTAGTTAACAGTAGGACTTAAATATAAAATGCAAAGCATGATCTAATTCTTTAAAAATGTTAAATTAGACTTTATCAATATTTGAATACTTTGTTCTGTAAAAGACACTAAGGAGAATGAAAAGGTAACATACACACTAAGAGGAAACATTTGCAAATTAAAATCACATATCCAATAAGGTCTCACATGTACAATATATAAATAACACTCAAAAGTCAACAATAAGGGAAAAAGCAACACAATTAATAAATTTTAATAAATTTAATAATTTTTTTAAGTCTAAAAAGACACTTTCCCAAAATAGATATGTGACACCATATGAAAAAAAAAAATTCAACATCATTAGTTATTAGGGGAATGCAAGTTAAAACCACAATGTACTACACAAGTATTAAAATGGCAACAGAACAATCACACACACACCTGACAAGATAAAATTCTGGCAATGATGCATGTTAACAGCAACTTTAATTAGTTGCTAGATGGTATGCAAAATTGTTCAGCCACCTCTGAAAATGGTTTAGCAATTTTTTACAAATGTATACATACATTTATCATATGATCCAGTAATTCCACTTTTAGATATTTAACAAAAATAATTGGAAACTCATATTTACTAAAAGCTTGTAGATACATGTTTATAGCACTTTCTTTTATAATCACAAAAAGAAGAACCAAGAAATCCTTCAACAGGTGAATGGGTAAACAAGCTGTAATATATCAATAGAATGTAATAATACTTGGCAAGAGAAATGAACCAACAGTTGATTCACACAACAGTGTGGCTAAATCTAATATACATTTTGCTAAGTATTGTATTATTACATTTGAAAAGCATTTGGGTAAAGGCAAAAATATAGGAATGAAAAACAGATCTGTAGTTGCCAAAGGATATGGGAAGGAAGATTACTTGGCTACAAAGAGGCCACACAGGAACATTTTGGGAAGATGGAGCTGTTTTGTATGGTACTATGGTGGTGGATACATGACTAAGCATTTTTCAAAACTCATAGAACTGTACAATCCAAAAGATAAACTTTACCATATGGAAATTGCAAAAAACAAAAACAGGATGTGAGGAAATCCCAAGATGGATTGCAGACAAGAAAAATGAACCCGACTGTATTATAAACGTATAACCCAACTTCACAGAAGGGTTTGAAAAGAAAAATAACAAACCTAAGTAACTTTGACAACCAGTGTTTTGACTGGATACAACAAACAAGGAAGGCAAGAATAAACCCTGTGGGGCATAACTAGCTGAGAAATATCCATGTTTATGTTAATGTAGATACGAATATATAAATACAGAAATAACTATAGATGCATGTATTTATATATGGGTTAGTATACATGGACTCATACACATTCTTTCTGGTTCAGTACACAGAGGGGGCTTAGAAAGGAAAGAAGGAAGGAAGGTAGGAAAGAAGAAAGGAAGGAAGGAAGGAAGGAAGGCAGGCAGCAGGCAGACGGGCAGCAGTCAGTCAAAACGGAAGGAGTGAAGAAAGAAAGAAAGAAAGGAAGGAAGGGAGGGAAATGAAGCGAGGAAGGAATGAAGCGAGGAAGGAAGGAAGGAAGGAAGGAAGGAGGGAGGAAAGGAGGCAGGGAGGGAAGGAGGAAGGAAGGAAGGAAGAAGGAAGGAAGGAAGGAAGGAAGGAAGTCGGTCAAAACGGAAAGAGTGAGGAAAGGAAGGAAGGAAAAAAGGAAGGAAGGGAGGGGAAGGAGGGAAGGAAGGAAGGAAGGAAGGAAGGAAGGAAGGAAGCGAGGGAGGAAGGGAGGAAGGACACAGGAGCCAACATGAAAAAGCAGCTCCAATGACCAAATCTGGAATAATTTGAGAAACAAAATTAATAATGATAGCTTTGGATTATAGGCTAAAAAGGTAGATACACATTAGCAGTTCCATACTCATTAATAAATGACCAAATACATAAATAAATGAGAAAAGAGACGTATCTTTAGTCCAGAAGAATTCCATATAATAATACAGGAGTTAAGAATGACGGGAATAAAAAGTAATCAGTGGCATACTAAAGTAGTAATTGTTACAAGCAAGAACCATTAATGACTGCTAAACATTTTGGAAGCAACTTTAAAAACCAACAGTATATTTGAATAGACTCAAATTATCCTCCCAAACATACTTACTAATTTCAGTGGTGTTTTTCCTAACGAGTGTCCACAAAGTATTTGATACTTCTCCCGCCAAAACCTGGAGTTTAGTTCTCTTTCCTCTGAGTATGGGCTGGATTTAGTGACTCTGAAAATAGAGAATGGAACAGGAGAAGTAGCAACTTTGCAGTGCAGAAGCCTGGAAAACATCACCCTTGTCAAGTGGTCAAGTTTATCATCACCAATAATAAGTAATGCAGATATTATTTTACCCCAAAATGATAGGATGAGAAGAGTACTTTATCTCTGTGTTATTCTCCAAAATCGATTTCCTCAGTATAATCATGAGAAAAGAGCAGAGAAACAAAAATTGGGGGAAATTCCTAAATACCTGACCAGTAGTCTTCTCAAGTGCTGATGTCATGAGAACAAGGAGATAGTATAACATGATAGAGAGAATACTGTGTCTGTATTTTAGTTCCCAGTTGTACCAAAGTAATTTCTGAGCGCTATGTGCAGCACAGTCTTTGTATATTTTTACTTGGTATGTGCAACCAGGATTTGAATTTGGTCATTTAATTATTTAAAAAACAAAATGAAGGGCTGGGTGCAGTAGCTCACGCCTGTTATCCCAGCACTTTGGGAGGCCGAGGTGGGTGGATCACCTGAGGTCAAAAATTTGAGATCAGCATGGTCAACACGATGAAACTCTGTCTCTACTAAATATACAAAAATTAGCCGGGCATGGTAGCGTCCACCTGTAGTCCCAGCTACTGGGGAGGCTGAGACAGGAGAATCATTTGAACCCAGGAGGTGGAGGTTGCAGTGAGTCGAGATCGCATCACTGCACTCCAGTCTGGGCGACAGAGCAAGACTTCATCTCAAAATAATAATAATAATAATAAAAATAAAACTATTTGTCAAAAAATTATATATAATATAATTTCTAGTACTGAATATTATACGTTTAGTTTAGTACTACCTCCACTTTTCTGCCCCACAATTTTATACATAAAATTCTATTGATCTAAATTTTATTATTCTATATAAAAATTCTATTATTCTATTAATAATAATTTTAATATTATGTATAAATACCTACTAGAATTTGGTTGGGAGTGAAACAGTGAAATGCCTTGCTTGTCCTTTGAAAAATTATATTTTGGGAAATATATAATTGCTTATTTCTGCATTACTATGGTTTGCAAATGCCTTGTGGGGAGGTGTCTTTTACAAATCAACATTCGACGGCACCTACAAAATGAAAATATACAAATATTGGGAGTTTTAAATAACTACATAAGAACTGACACATTGGCATTTACTTCAATACTTTACTATCAGATTTATTCAGTTGATAGCAAGGTGAACTAGATATATGAAAGAAAACCAATAGAATATAAAAAAATAGTGAAGAAAACACTCCCCATTGTCCAAACTGTCGTTTACTTACAGACGCTAGGCCAAATCTCGTGCTTAGTAATAAACATAAAATGTTACAGAATATTCCATCTCAAAAAATCATGGTTTTGAAAGAAATTATGAGAATTAGCTAATTAATGTTCACCTACTCCACACATAAGTAAAACATTTCCTAATTAAATCCCTCTTAGAAAGATAAGAAACTACCAACAAGGCTGAAGCATGACTTTATCATACTACAAAGAGTGAGAATTAAGACACAATTTGTGAGAAGACTCCAGACACATTTAATATAGGTGTCCAGAGTCTTCGTAGCTGTGACATGGACAGGTTATCCCAGGGAAATTTTCGTAACCCTTAGTTCTCTAAAATGAGCACTCATTTGGCTTTCAATCATTTGCTTAAGCTTCTAGAGACTGGATTGAATAAAGCTGCCCTGAGGAAATTATTTGAAAAGGTAACAGTTTTCCCAGGATATTTTGTCAGAGGAAAATCTGATCAAATTCACATATCAATATTGAGAATATTCTTGTGAGTGTCTAACACTCAATTTCATACCTCTGAGTTAAATCTAAAGAGTTAGGGACACTATTACTTAATCTGTATCTATGTTTTGGCACCAAGTCTTCAACATGAAATAAGCAAGCCGAATTATTGAGTCCATATGTGATCTCTTCAAAATGATCTTATTTTCCAAAATATGAATGATCTATAGAAAGAAGAGTTTTAGTGCCGCTAAAGAAGAGCACAGGCTTTAGAAGGTGAAATAAAGATGATTTGAAATGTGTTTGTTAACGTAGGAGATATTGCTGATATGGTGAAATTATTAAGCATGGAAAATTATATGTATCATGAAGCAGATAAAAATGGAAGTAAATATACATTCAAAGAAATGAAAATGGACATTTTAGGGAGCCTGAAGTTCTCTAACTGGACAAAGTAAGACAAATGTAGGTAGAGGAGTCAGTTGCAAAAGACAAATTTTAACATTGTCTACAACAAGCCAAACAAGGAAGTTTAGAAAATAAATAATTCATTTAGTCCCCATAATTTATTTTAATTTTCTCAAGGTCAGTATATAATGACCACTCAAAATTTACCACCTTTCATTTTTATACACTATCCAGTGTTCATCTAACTATCATAATGGATAATTTAGAAGTATGAAATATGGATACTGTTCATTTAGGTATGTATGCTAAGCTGGCTTCTAGAGATTTCTTTGTATTTATTGTATTTAATTTATATTTTAATATAAATATGCTGAATACCATTAAACATAAACAAAATATATTTTGCTAAGTAGAAGATAAAAAGACCATAGAGATTTTAATGTTTTTAATTGTTGTCTTATTTTTAATACCAATGAGATGAGAAGTAATTGTTTACCATACTTATACTATGGAAGTTGTACTTAACAAATCAGTAAGTAAAAACAAATTTCTAGTAACTCTGTGATCAAATTTTGTACATTTTTATATCAAATCCAAATACATTTTAAGCTATACTCTTGAATAAGTGATTTTACCAGTGTGTGTCCACACTTCTCTAAATATAAAATGAGAGAGTAATCATATGTATCTAATAAGATTTCAGTAAGTTTGTAAAGTGATAATTCATGTTAAAGGCTTAATGTAATACATGACACTTAATAAGTGGTAAGTGTTAATATCAGGAGTCAATTACAATTACTGAAAGACACAGTCTCAAAAGCCGTAATCCTCAAAATTAAAATCAGAAATTTTATCATCCTGAAATGATAATTCTGGAAAAAATAATTTAAAATAAATTTACATTTTGGAGACTAGGCTGAGCAAGATGGTGAAATAGAAGGCTCTATTGATCATCACCTCCATAAAAAAAACACCAATTTAACAACTGTCTACACAGAAAAAAAGTACCTGTATAAGATCCAAAAATCAGGTGAGCACTCACAGTACCTGGTTTTAACTTCATATCACTGAAAGAGGCACTGAAGACATAGAAAAAACAGTCTTGAATTGCCGATGCCACCACTCCCTGATCCACTGGCATTGGAGGCATGGTGCAGAGAACAGTTCTTTGTGCTGGGGGCAGGGGGCTGGGTTGGGGAACGAGAGTATAGCAGTTGTGAGGCACTGAACTCACTGCTGTCCCATTGAAGCAGAAAAGAAAACCAGACCAAACTCAGCTGACACACACCCATGGAGGGAGCATGTAAACCATCTCTAGCCAGAGGGGAACTGCAGATCCCAGTGGTCAGAACTTGAGTTCGCGCACGCCCCGCCACCGTGGACTTAAGTGCTCTGGGGCTCTAAAGAAACCTGAAGGTCAGTCTAGGCTGCAACTCCTAGCTGAGTCCTAGTGCTGAACTGGGCCCAGAGCCAGAGGAATGGAAGGGCACAGGAACTACTGATATACCAGCCAGAGAAGCTAAGGGAGTGCTTGACTCCTCTCAAGTCAGGTGGCAGAGTTTGTGACTCCAAAGAGACCCTGTCCTTCTATTTGAGGAGAGGTGAGGAAAGAGTGGGGAGAATTTTATCTTGCATCTTGGATACCACCTAAGCAACAGCACGATAGGGCACTGGTCAAAGTTGTAGGCCTCTTTTCCAGGCCCTAGTTCCTGGACAAAATTCCTGGACAAACCCGTGGCCAGAGGGAACCCACTGCCTTGAAGGGAAGAACCCAGTCCTGACAGCATTCATCATCTGCTAAATAACGATTTCTTGGTCCCTGAATAACCGGCAGTGATACCTAGGAACCACATGAAGGCCCTTGGGTAAGCCTCTGAGACATATTGGCTTCAGGTGAGACTCAGCACATTCCCAGCTGTGGCAGCTAAGGGGTAAGACTCCATATGCTTGAGAAAAGCAAAGAGAAAAGTAAAGGGGCCTTCATCTTGCACCTTAGGTACCAGCCTGGCCACAAAAGGTAGAGAAGCAAGTGGGCTCTTGAGGTCTCTGATTTCAGGAATTGGTTCTTGGATTGGATTTCTGGACCTGTCTTAAGAAAGAAGGGGGCCCACTGGCCTAAAGAGTGAGCCCCAGCCCAGGCAGCATTTACCACAAGCTGACTGAAGAGCCTTTGGGCTTTAGGAGAACATCAGTGGTAGTCTGGCAGTACTCCCCGTTGGCCTGTGGTGGTGAGAGCCATGGGTCAAGGCTCCCCTGCTTTTGGAAAGTGGACAGAAGAATGAGAAGAATTGCTTCTTGTAGTTTGAGTGCCAGCTCTGCCTCAATAAAATAGAACACCAGGTAGACTTCTAAGGATTTTGACTCTAGTAACTGGATCCCAGACAACACCTCTGGACCTGCTCAGGGCCTGGGAGAACTTGCCACCCTGAAGGGAAAGACACAGACCTGGCTGACTTTGCCACTTGCTGATTGATTGTAGAACCCCAGGGCTTTGAGTGAACATAGTAGCTAGAGATTAGTTAGAGCAGGTCATGGGTGAGACCCAGTTCTGTGTTGCGTTCATGTCTGACCCAGCACAGTCATAGTGGTGGTGGCCACCAGGGGTACTTGTTTCACTTCACCCTCAGCTTTAGTTGGCTTAGAACAGAGAGAGACCCCATTTGTTTGAGAAAAAATAATGGAAGAGAACAAGGGTCTATGCCTGGTAATCTAGAAAATTCTTCCAGATCTAGCCCAAGACTAACAAGGCAGTACCTCTACGAGTCTTCAAGGACCACAGAATTATTGGGCTTGGGGTACCACCTAAAGCAGATGCGACTTAGATCACGGTACCCAACTCTTTCCAAATATCTGGAAAACCTACCCAAGAAGGGCAGAAACAAACAATACCAGACTGTGAGGTCTACAATAAATACCTAACTCTTCAATGCCTAGACACAGATGAACATCTGCAAGTACCAAGATCATCCAGGAAAACATGACATTGCCAAAATGAACTAAATAAACCACAGGTAACCAATCCTGGAGAAACAAAGATATGTGACATTTCAGACAGAGAAGTCATGATAAGTGTTTTCAGGACACAATGAAATTCAGGATAATATAGAGAAGTAATTCAGAATTCTATCAGATAAACTGAAATAATAAAAAGAATCAATCAGAAATTCTGAAGATAAATAATGCAAGTTATACACTAAAGAATGCATCAGAGTATTTTAAAAGGAGAATTAATCTAGCAGAAGAAAAAATAGTGAGCTTGAAGACAGGCTACTTGAAAGTACAGTCAGAGGAGACAAAAGAAAAAAAAATGATGCATACCCACAGAATCTAGAAAACAGTCTCAGAAGTGAAAATCTAAGAGTTATTGGCCTTAAAAGGAGGTAGCGAAAGAGATAGGTCTAAAGTTTATTCAAAAGTATAATAACAGAGAACTCCCTAAACCTAGGGAAAGATATCAATATCCAACTATAAGAAGGTTATAGAACACCAAGCAGATTTAACCCAAATAAGTCTAACTCAATGCATTTAATATTCAAACCCACAAAGATCAAGGATTTAAAAACAGGTTCCAAAAGCAGCAAGAGAAAAAAAATATATTATTCAATGAAGCTCCAATGTCTGGCAGAAGACTTTTCAGACAGACATGATATATTTATAATACTGAAAAAAAAACAAAAAAACAAAAAAAACACACTACCCTCGAATGGTATATCTGGCTAAAATATTATTTATTTATTTATTTATTTATTTATTTATTTGTTTATTTATTTATTTTTTGAGACGGAGTCTTGCTCTTTCGCCTGGGCTGGAGTGCAGTGGCCGGATCTCAGCTCACTGCAAGCTCCGCCTCCCGGGTTTTACGCCATTCTCCTGCCTCAGCCTCCGGAGTAGCTGGGACTACAGGCGCCCGCCACCTCGCCCGGCTAGTTTTTTGTATTTTTAGTAGAGACGGGGTTTCACCGTGTTAGCCAGGATGGTCTCGATCTCCTGACCTCGTGATCCGCCCGTCTGGGCCTCCCAACATGAAAGAGAAATAAAGACTTTCCCGAACAAACAAAAGCTGAAGAATTTCATTATTACCAGACCTGTCCTACAAGAAATGCTAAAGGGAATACTTCCATGAGAAAGAAAAAAAAAAAATGTTAATTAGCAGTAAGCAATTACTTGAAGGTGCAAAACTCACTAGTAATGTAAATACACAGAAAAACCCACAATATTATAACAGTGGTGTGTAAACTACTTTTATCCCAAGTAGAAAGACTAAACAATAAACCTATCAAAAATAATAACTAGAAAAAGCTTTGAAAACATAGAGAGGACAATAAGATATAAACAGAAACAACAAAAAGTTAAAAAGTGGGGGAATAAAGTTAAATCATAGAGTTTTTACTACTTTTCATTTTTTTGTTTATTGTTTATGCAACAATTTGCTATTTTACCCTAAAATAATAGTATTTGCAAGCCTCATATAACCTCGACCCAAATAATCTATAACAAATACAAAACAATTTTTAAAAAAATAAGATAACCATGTCAACAGAGAAAATTACCTCCAGTAAAATGAAGACAGGAATAAAAGAAAGAAAGAAGAGAAGAATACAGAAAAACCCAGAAAACAAATAATAAAATGTTAAGAATAAATCCTTACTCATCAAAAATAACATTGAAAATAAATGGACTAAATTTTTCAATCAAAAAATTAAATGGACACAAATATATAGTCACTAAATGGATTAAAACACAAGACCCAATGGTCTGTTGTCTAAAAGAAACTCACTTCACTTATAGGACAAAAATAGACTGAAAATAAAGAGATGAAAAATGATATTTCATGACAAAGAAAAACAAAACAGATCAGGAGTAGCTATATTTACATCAGACAAAATAGATTTCAAGACAAAAATTTTAAGAAGAGACAAAGAAGCTATAAAACTGTAAAACAATAAAGGGGTAAGTAGAACTGATCAACAAATTCAGTAATGTTGCAGGATACAAAATCAACATGTAAAAATCAGTAGCATGTCTATATGCCAACAGTGAACAATCTGAAAAATAAATTTAAAAAGGAATCCCATTTACAGTAACCAAAAGAAAACAAATAGTTAGAAATTAACCTCAGAAGCTAAATATTTCTATAATGAAAATGTTAAAAAGTGATTAAATAAATTGAAGAGGACACACACAAAAAATGGAGGGATAGTCTATGTTGATGGATTGGAAGAATCAATATTGTTCAAATGTTCCAAGGCAATCTTGAGGTTCAGTGCAATTCCTATCAAAACATGAATGACATTCTTCACAGAAATAGAAAAAAACACTCTAAAATTTATATGAAACCACAAAAGACCCAGAATATACAAAACTATTCAAAGCACAAAGAACAAAACTGGATGAATCACATTACTTAACTTCAAATTACACTACAGAGTTATAGTAACCAAAATGATATGGTACTGGTATAAAAAAAGACCCACAGAGTACTTGGATAGAATTGAGAACTCAGAAACAAATCCATATACCTACACTGAACTCATTTTCAACAAAGGTGTCAAGAATATACACTGTGGAAAAAGCAGTCTCTTGTATAAATGATGTGTGGAAAATTGAATATCCATATGCAGAACAATTAAACTAGAACCCTTTATTTCACCATAAATAAAAATCAAATCAAAATGGATTAAAGACCTAAATGTAAGACCTCTAACCATGAAACTACTACAAGAAAATATTAGGGAAAATCTCCAGATAATTGATCTGGGAAAATATTACTAAGTAATATTCCACAAGCACAGGCCACCAAAGCAAAAATTGACAAATGGGATCACATCTAGTTTAAAAAAAGAAGTCTGCACGGCAAAAGAAACCATGAACAAAGTGAAGAGACCACCCACTGAATGGGAGAAAATATTTCTAAACTACTCATCTGACAAGGGTTTAGTCCCCAGAATATATAAGGAGTTCAAAAAACTCTAAAGGAAAAAAAAATCTAATAATCCCATCAAAAATGGGGAAAAGATCTGAATAGACATTTCTGAAAAGAAGACATACAAATGGCAAATGGAGACATGAAAAGTGCTCAACATCATTGATCATTAGAGAAATACAAATCAAAACTGCAATGTGATGTCATCTCATCCCAGTTAAAATGGCTTATAACCAAGGCAGGCAATAAGAAATTCTGGCAATCATGTGGAGAGCAGGGGACCCTTGTACACTGTTTGTAGGAATGTAAATTAATAAAACCACTATAGGGAACAGTTTGAAGGTTCTTCAGAAAACTAAAAATAGAGCTACCATATGATCCAGCCATCCAGCTGCTGGGTATATACCCTCCAAAAAAGGTAATCAGTATATTGAAGAGATACCTGCACTCCCATGTTTGTCACAGGATTGTTCACAATAGCCAATATTTAACAACAATCTAAGTGTCCATCAACAGATGAATAAATAAAGAAAAATCTGATACTTATACACAATGAAGTACTATTCAGCCATAAAAAGGAATGAGATCCAGTCAATTTCAACAACATGTATGGACCTGGGGGTCATTATGCTAAGTGAAATAAGCCAGGCACAGAAAGACAAACATCACATGTTCTCACTTATTTGTGGGATCTAAAAATCAAAATAATTGAACTCATGGAGATAGAGAGAAGAAAGACAGTTACCAGAGGCTGGGGAGCATTGCGGTGTGGTAGCAGTGAGGTGGAGATGGTTAATAGGTTCAAATAAATGGAAAGAATAAGACCTATTATTTGATAGAACAACAGGGTAAATAGAGTCAATAATAATTTGTACATTTTAAAATAACTTAAAGAATATAGTTGGATTGTTTGTAACAGAAAGGATAAGTGCTTTAAGGAATGAATATCCCATTCTCCATAATGTGATTTTATGCACTGCCTGCTTGTATCAAAACATCTCATGTATCCCATAAATATATACATCTACCATGTACCCACACAATTAAAATGAAAAAGTTTTTAACAAATTTAAAAAAATAAAATAACAGGTATTAAAAAATAAAATAACAGGTATTAAAATTACATTTAAAAGGGATGTTTATTTGAGAAATCTAAAACCACAGCAGAAGAGTTCCCAGGCCACTTTATGTGATACAATAGGCAATAATAACATATATAATTTTTGCAAGCATAAGCACTGCAGTATACTAATGACAGTCACATAAGCAAACCTGTTATAAGCAGATGAGGTGTATTCATATAGAAATAGGTCAAAAAGAGAAATATATAATTGCATATAACTATGGTGGGTAATTGTGTGTACTCAGCTGTATAACTGCAGTCACTTGAAATACTGTGGTGAACAACCTAAGACTTTTGACAAGATTGACCAAAAATTGCAATGGGTCACCACCCCATGTGCAGTCATTCATAGAGCTGAGATCTCAAGAAGTTTTACCTTTCACAAATGCACATGTACAAAAGGACATCTCTTCATTTATTGAGGAAGTTTCAACATTTTACATATACAGTGCTTACCCACAAAGTCAAAGTTGTAATAATGCACTTTCGTGGAGTCAAATTTCTGACAGGCAATGTAGCAAAGTCTCTCCCTGTTCTCAGAGAGACCAAATCGCCTTCTGTATTTGCTCTCTCCTGATTGAATGGTGCCCACCAACACTGATAGCAAATCTTTCCCACATGGTCCACTCAGACTCACTCACGAATCTCCCCTGGAAACACCCTCACAGACACAAAGTAATACTTTACCAGTTTTCTATGTATTCCTTAATGCAGCCAAGTTGACATCTAACATTAAGTACTTAAGTCCACTCCTTGTCAACTTTTCACCCATGTTCATCTCCTTAAACCATAATTTTCAGATAAAGACAATAACACTTCACGTGATACAACT
Source organism: Trachypithecus francoisi (assembly GCF_009764315.1). Classification (NCBI taxonomy): domain Eukaryota; kingdom Metazoa; phylum Chordata; class Mammalia; order Primates; family Cercopithecidae; genus Trachypithecus; species Trachypithecus francoisi. Next base: position 1,280,235 of record NW_022681437.1, on the reverse strand, counting down.
AACATGTTTCAATTATCTTGTCTACAACTAAAAGCATACTAATCCCTTACCCAGAATTCGGTTTTCAGAATGTTAACATTCCGGATTTTAATTCTGGAGAGATGCAATTTTCAGGATTTTAGACATTAGATATTTTAGGTTTAAGGGATTCTGACTTTAGGGATTTTGATATTTTAGGATTTCAATTTCCTAATTATGCTGTTTAGGACTGTGTTTCAGGATTATGACCCAAACCCATTAACATTACCATCATCATTACTATGAAAGGAAGATAAGGTATATGAGAAAGAAAGAAAGCTTGACAAATAAAAAGTAATTCAGTGGATGGCTCTTCAAAGCTGAAGGGATGTGTAAATGAGTAACAAAATAGCTGAAAATGTATTAAAATGAAGATAAACGAGGAACAAAATCAAGAAGACAAAACATGGGTAACATATAAAAGGACCTTAAAGCTAAAAAATGTTAACATCTTTGTCAAGAAATTGGGATGTTCTCAGAGTATTTAATTACAGACTTGAGCAAATCACTTTTCCTCTCTAGGTTTTCTTATTCGTAAAGTAAGAGAAATAAACTTCTGTTTATCTTAAGGAAAGTTCTGCTCTGATCTTAAATTCTAAATTAAATCTGACACAAATATTGATGGTTAGGCAGTTGAGATTTTTTTTTTTTTTTTTTTTTTTTTTTTTGAGATGGAATCTCACTCTGTCACCCAGGCTGGAGTGCAGTGGCACCAACTTGGCTCACTGCAACCTCTGCCTCCCAGGTTCAAGCAATTCTCCTGCTTCAGCCTCCCGAATAGCTGGGACTACAGGCACCCACCACCTCGCCAGGCGAATTTTTTGAATTTTTAGTAGAGATGGGGTTTCACCGTGTTAGCCAAGATGGTCTCGATCTCTTGACCTCGTGATCCGCCTGCTTCGGCCTCCCAAAGTGCTGGGATTACAGGCGTGAGCCACCGCGCCCGGCCAGCAGTTGAGAATTTTAAGAAAATGAGGAAAACAGTTCAAACAGTTCACAGAAATAAAAAGACATTTAGGCTAACGAGCATGTGAAGTGAACTCAAACTGTTGACAGTGTTTTTGTTGTTGATACGTATAGTCGGATCAGGGATGAACTGTGATGTTGGAGATGGCACTGGAAAAGAAACACCTTTTTAACATATGTCAAAATATGGGTGGAAAAAGAGACCAAAAGAAGAGTGGGAAGTAACTGTACATTTGTTTTTTCAAAACAATTTAAAGAAGCAAAGAAGCAAATTACCCAGCTAAGCCCTGTAACTAAAAGCCTCTCTCAGGGTTAGTTTTTTACCCTTCCATATGGGCCCATCAACACTTAACACAGTGCCTGCTACAGAAATGTCACCTAGTAACTGATAATAATAAGTTAAAAGTACATATTGTGTCACCCAAAATGCCTTCTCTTGCTTCCTGCGTCCACTTAAGTCTGTTTCACCTCTCCATTCCTACTCTTCCTTCCCTGAGACAGACTTTCTCTTGCAAGAACTTTCAAAGAAGTTGTCTCTCAGATAGATCTTTCCTTTGATCTGTCTTTCAAAATGAGGTTTAAATCACCTTTCTGAAACCCATATCTAATCTTGTCACTTTAGAAATGGTTGGAATTGAACAATGAGAACGCTTGGACACAGGTGGGGAGCATCACACACCAGGGCCTGTCGTGCGGTGGAGGGATGGGGGAGGGATAGCATTAGGAGATATATCTGATGTAAATGACAAGTTAATGGGTGCAGCACACCAACATGGCACATGCATACATATGTAACAACATGGCACATGTATACATATGTAACAAACCTGCACATTGTGCACATGTACCCTAGAACTTAAAGGATAATTTAAAAAAAAGAAATGGTTATTTACAAGATGAAGTACAAATTTCTTATTATGGTGTCACAATCTATCTCAATACCCTTTCCAGCCTTACACTGAACATTTTCCTCCTCCCCCTACTCATTTCTCACCCATCATAGTTGCTGTCTGCCTAGTCTTCTCTAGTGCCTAGCACTGACTGTAGCCAGAATAAGTGCTCAGTTTATTTTCCATGGGAGTAATTAACTTAAACTGTATATGTATACGTCTATATTGTAAAAACTTTCACATTTTTGCTGAGCATTTCAGAGGGGAAACCATGAATATGTCTTTCCATATTTTGTTATTGAAAAGAGCAAAAATTTTGCTTATAGAACACACACATCTATCATTGCTTCATCCAATAGGTTAAAATGGCTTTAAAATTGTTCATTTAGATTGATGCCACCTTTGGAAATTTTATTGGAAAATTTATTCTACAAGGCAAAAGACTGAATGATTTTATGATAATTAACATACTTCCCAAGCACGTTGCTCGCTTGGATTTCTAATTAAAGAGTTTTAGCCTGAAACTGTAAATACTCCAGAAAATTAATTTATTATTATTTTTGATTTATAAACAACTGCAACTTCAAAGTGGCAAACTAAAAATCTAGAAAAAAAGTGAAAATATTTGACATGGAATTTTGTCCAAAAATTCCAAAACAATTCATAAAAAAAATTTTTCCTGAGAAAGAAGCACTTAGAACCAATGAAAATTTCAGATGCTTATTTTTGATAGATGTTTTTCTGATATCTACCAACTGTAGTCATAGGGACTTGTTCCTGAAAAAGCAAAACAACACAACAACAACAAAAAAAAAAAAACAGAGAAGCGAGCTTAAAGCCTAAATTGTCGGTGTGTTCTAACCACTATTAACAGCCGTTTCCTCATATTTGAAACTTCACTATATACGTTAAATGAATGTGCTCTTGATTAAACCTATTAAAAGCTGTTTTTCCTGGATATTCTTCAACCTTTAAATTAAGGTAACCACAGGGAAACTTAAACAATGAACACCACTGGGAAAATTATTTTAGGAAGTTAAATCTAACCCCAAAGTATCTTGATATAAGGGTAACGTTTTATCTTTTTGAAATGTTAACTCAATCAAATATTGCTTCCTACATGTTGAGGGTTTTGCTGTCAACTGTATAATATGAGTAAATAAACACTTGATGATGGTTTGGCTAACTGTTAGGTAACACATTGTTTCATAAAATCCATGCTAATTTAAATAAAATCAAATTTGTAAAGACAACAATCAGATATTTGTTAGGATTTGAATTTGATCAGAAGGGGCATAAGGCTTTTAGACAGAAATTAAATTTATAGCCATGCTATGTTCTCTTTTACAAATCTAAAATGTGGATTCGAAACCCTTTCTTTAACAAGCATCCTTAGAGACTGTAATCCAATTTGGAATGAGAATACAAAAAAAAAAAAACCCTCAGAAATGACTGATATTTTTATGTCCATGAATACTTGAAAGTGTGTATACTCCTACTGTTCATAAATCTTGATGCTGAAAACACTTTATTCTTTGTTTCTGCAGGATACATTTATCAGTTTCATGAATCTGTTTTCCATTTCATAACTTAAACTAGACAAAAAAATTTAGTTTTCAAAATAGTCTCCACATTTTCCATGTGTTCTCTACATTAGCTAGATGTATGTGCAGTTGTTGCTATTTGTCCTCAACACATTTTTTCTATTCCATTTTATCTGTCCAGATTTCCAAGAATGTAATATTTCATGTTTTTGTCACTTGTCTATAATAAGAATTATCCTTCTGCAGACAGGGTTAAGTTACTAGCTTTAAAATCAACATAAATGTTTGTTTATCTGGACCTAGAGAGGGTACTGCTAACAGGATCTCAAGGTTTAGTGGCAACCTAAAATTCTTTCCACTGTGGCCCATCACGTAGCTTGCAGTAGTCATTATTCGAAAGTGGCATCCCAGTGAAACACACCACCTGTTAAGAACTCGTATAATCCCCTTCAACACTGAAACTGAGCTGGCTATGTGTAACAAATAGAATGTGGTAAAAGTAACAGTGAGAAACATCCAAGGCTAGATTATAGTAAACCTAGCTTTCGCATTGATCTCTGGCCACATACTCCCTGAGAGAAGCCAGCCACCATTCAAGAATTGACACCTTGAAAGCTCTTTGCAGTAACAAAGCTCAAGCCAGCCATGTGGAGAGTCCACAGAGAGGAAGAACAACATGCCTAGCCAACTCTCATGTCTTCCCAACATCCCAACTAAAATGTTAGCTGTGTGAGTGAAAAAGTCACCTTGGACATGCAGTCCAATCTGACCTTTGGATGCCCCCATCTCCAGTTATAAACTGTACTTCAACTGCATGAGAAACTCTAAACGAGTCACCCAGCTAAGCCCAGTAAACAAACAGAAATATAGGAAATGACAACAGATAAATATTTCTTTCTTTCTTTCTTTCTTTTTTTATACTTTAAGTTCTAGGGTACATGTGCATAATGTGCAGGTTTGTTACATATGTATACTTGTGCCATGTTGGTGTGCCTCACCCATCAACTCGTCAGCACCCATCAACTCATCAGCACCCATCAACTCGTCATTTACATCAGGTATAATTCCCAATGCAATCCCTCCCCACTGCCCCCTCCCCATGCTAGGTCCCGGTGTATGATGTTCCCCTTCCCGAGTCCAGCTGATCTCATTGTTCAGTTCCCACCTATGAGTGAGAACATGTGGTGTTTGGTTTTCTGTTCTTGCAATAGTTTGCTGAGAATGATGGTTTCCAGCTGCATCCATGTCCCTACAAAGGACGCAAACTCATCCTTTTCTTTTTTTTTCTTTTTTTATTTTATTTTATTTTATTTTATTTTATTTTATTTACTCCCCAATGCAATCCCTCCCTCCTCCCCCCTCCCCATGATAGGCCCCAGTGTGTGATGTTCCCCTTCCCCAGTCCAAGTGATCTCATTGTTCAGTTCCCACCTATGAGTGAGAACATGCGGTGTTTGGTTTTCTGTTCTTGTGATAGTTTGCTAAGAATGATGGTTTCCAGCTGCATCCATGTCCCTACAAAGGACGCAAACTCATCCTTTTTGATGGCTGCATAGTATTCCATGGTGTATATGTGCCACATTTTCTTAATCCAGTCTGTCACAGATGGACATTTGGGTTGATTCCAAGTCTTTGCTATTGTGAATAGTGCCGCAATAAACATACGTGTGCATGTGTCTTTGTAGTAGAGTAATTTATAATCCTTTGGGTATATACCCAGTAGTGGGATGGCTGGGTCTATGGTACATCTAGTTCTAGATCCTTGAGGAATAGCCATACTGTTTTCCATAATGGTTGAACTAGTTTACAATCCCACCAACAGTGTAAAAGTGTTCATATTTCTCCACATCCTCACCAGCACCTGTTGTTTCCTGACTTTTGAATGATTGCCATTCTAACTGGTGTGAGATGGTATCTCATTGTGGTTTTGATTTGCATTTCTCTGATGGCGAGTGATGATGAGCATTTTTTCATGTGTCTGTGGCTGTATGAATGTCTTCTTTTGAGAAATGTCTGTTCATATCCTTTGCCCACTTTTTGATGGGGTTGTTTGTTTTTTTTTTCTTGTAATTTGTTTGAGTTCTTTGTAGGTTCTGGATATTAGCCCTTTGTCAGATGAGTAGATTGCAAAAATTTTCTCCCATTCTGTAGGTTGCCTGTTCACTCTGATGGTAGTTTCCTTTGCTGTGCAGAAGCTCTTTAGTTTATTAGATCCCATTTGTCAATTTTGGCTTTTGTTGCTGTTGCTTTTTGGTGTTTTAGACATGAAGTCCTTGCCTATGCCTCTGTCCTGAATGGTATTACCTAGGTTTTCTTCTAGGGTTTTTATGGTATTAGGTTTAACATTAAGTCTCTAATCCATCTTGAATTAATCTTCGTATAAGGAGTAAGAAAGGATCCAGTTTCAGCTTTCTACTTATGGCTAGCCAATTTTCCCGCACTATTTATTAAATAGGGAATCCTTTCCCCATTTCTTGTTTCTCTCAGGTTTGTCAAAGATCAGATGACTGTAGATGTGTGGCATTATTTCTGAGGACTCTGTTCTGTTCCATTGGTCTATATCTCTGTTGTGGTACCAGTACCATGCTGTTTTGGTTACTGTAGCCTTGTAGTATAGTTTGAAGTCAGGTAGCGTGACGCCTCCAGCTTTGTCCTTTTGACTTAGGATTGTCTTGGCAATGCGGGCTCTTTTTGTTTCCATATGAACTTTAAGCAGTTTTTTTTCCAATTCTGTGAAGAAAGTCATTGGTAGCTTGATGGGGATGGCATTGAATCTATAAATAACCTTGGGCAGTATGGCCATTTTCACGATATTGATTCTTCCTATCCATGAGCATGGTATGTTCTTCCATTTGTTTGTCCTCTTTGATTTCACTGAGCAGTGGTTTGTAGTTCTCCTGAAGAGTTCCTTTACATCCCTTGTAAGCTGGATTCCTAGGTATTTTATTCTCTTTGAAGCAACTGTGAATGGAAGTTCATTCCTGATTTGGCTCTCTGCTTCTCTGTTACTGTGTATAAGAATGCTTTGATTTTTGCACATTAATGTGTATCCTGAGACTTTGCTGAAGTTGCTTATCAGCTTAAGGAGATTTTGGGCTGAAACAATGGGGTTTTCTAAATATACAATCATGTCATCTGCAAACAGGACAATTTGACTTCTTCTTTCCTAACGGAATACCCTTGATTTCTTTCTCTTGCCTGATTGCCCCAGGCAGAACTCCAACACTATTTGAATAGGAGTGGGGAGAGAGGCATCCCTATCTTGTGCCAGTTTTCAAAGGGAATTTTTCCAGTTTTTGCCCATTCAGTATGATATTGGCTGTGGGTTTGTCATAAATTCTCGTATTATTTTGAATACGTTCCCTCATACCGAATTTATTGAGCTTTTTAGCATGAAGGGCTGTTGAATTTTGTCAAAAGCCTTTCTGCATCTATTGAGATAATCATGTGGTTCTTGTCTTTGGTTTTGTTATATGCTGGATTACGTTTATTGATTTGCGAATGTTGAACCAGCCTTGCATCCCAGGGATGAAGCCCACTTGATCAGGTGGATAAGCTTTTGGATGTGCTGCTGGATCCAGTTTGCCAGTATTTTATTGAGAATTTTTGCATCAGTGTTCATCAGGGATATTGGTCTAAAATTCTCTTTTTTTGTTGTGTCTCTGCCAGGCTTTGGTATCAGGATGATGTTGGCCTCATAAAAGAGTTAGGGAGGATTCCCTCTTTTTCTATTGATTGAATAGTTTCAGAAGGAATGGTACCAGCTCCTCCTTGTACCTCTGGTAGAATTCAGCTGTGAATCCATCTGGTCCTGGACTTTTTTTTGGTGGGTAGGCTATTAATTATTACCTCAATTTCAGAGCCTGCTATTGGTCTATTCAGGGATTCAATTTATTCCTGGTTTAGTCGTGGGAGCGTGTAAGTGTCCATGAAATTATCCATTTCTTCAAGATTTTCTAGTTTACTTGCATAGAGGTGTTTATAGTATTCTCTGATGGTAGTTTGTATTTCTGTGGGGCCAGTGGTGATATCCCCTTTATCATTTTTTTTGTGTCTATTTGATTTCTTCTCTCTTTTCTTCTTTATTAGTCTTGCTAGCGGTCTGTCATTTTGTTGATCTTTTCAAAAACCAACTCCTGGATTCATTGATTTTTTGGAGGTTTTTTGTGTCTCTATCTCCTTCAGTTCTGCTCTGATCTTAGTTATTTCTTGCCTTCTGCTAGCTTTTGAATGTATTTGCTCTTGCTTCTCTAGTTCTTTTAATTGTGATGTTAGAGTGTCAATTTTAGATCTTTCCAGCTTTCTCTTGTGGGCATTTAATGCTAAAAATTTCCCTCTACACACTGCTTTAAATGTGTCCCAGATATTCTGGTATGTTGTATCTTTGTTCTCATTGGTTTCAAAGAACATCTTTATTTCTGCCTTCATTTCGTTATGTACCCAGTAGTCATTCAGGAGCACGTTATTCAGTTTCCATGTAGTTGAGCGGTTTTGATTTTCTTAGTCCTGAGTTCTAGTTTGATTGCACTGTGGTCTGAGAGACAGTTTGTTATAATTTCTGTTCTTGTACCTTTGCTGAGTAGTGCTTTACTTCCAATTATGTGGTCAATTTTGGAATAAGTGCGATGTGGTGCTGAGAAGAATGTATATTCTGTTGATTTGGGGTGGAGAGTTCTGTAGATGTCTCTTAAGTCTGCTTGCTGAAGAGATGAGTTCAATTCGTGTATATCCTTTTAACTTTCTATCTCGTTGATCTGTCTAATGTTGACAGCAGGGTGTTGAAGTCTCCCATTATTATTGTATGGGAATCTAAGTCCCTTTGTAAGTCTCTAAGGACTTGCTTTATGAATCTGGGTGCTCCTGTATTGGGTGCATAGATATTTAGGATAGTTAACTCTTCCTGTTGAATTGATCCCTTTACCATTATGTAATGGCCTTCTTTGTCTCTTTTGATCTTTGATGGTTTAAAGTCTGCTTTATCAGAGACTAGTAGTGCAACCCCTGCTTTTTCTTGTTCTCCATTTGCTTGGTAGATCTTCCTCCATCCTTTTATTTTGAGCCTATGTATGTCTCTGCATGTGAGATGGGTCTCCTGAATACAGCAGACTGATGGGTCTTGACTCTTTATCCAATTTGCCAGTCTGTGTCTTTTAATTGGAGCATTTAGTCCATTTACATTTAAGGTTAATATTGTTATATGTGAACTTGATCCTGCCGTTATGATATTAACTGGTTATTTTGCTCGTTAGTTGATGCAGTTTCTTTCTAGCCTCAATGGTCTTTACATTTTGGCATGTTATTGCAATGGCTGGTACTGGTTGTTCCTTTCCATGTTTAGGGCTTCCTTCAGGGTCTCTTGTAAGGCAGGCCTGGTGGTGACAAAATCTCTAAGCATTTGCTTATCTGTAAAGGATTTTATTTCTCCTTCACTGATGAAACTTAGTTTGGCTGGATATGAAATTCTGGGTTGAAAATTCTTTCCTTTAAGAATATGGAATCCCAGCACTTTGGGAGGCCGAGGCGGGCGGATCATGAGGTCAGGAGATCGAGACCCTCCTGGCTAACACGGTGAAACCCCATCTCTACTAAAAATACAAAAAACTAGCCGGGCGCGGTGGCGGGCGCCTGTAGTCCCAGCTACTCGGAGGCTGAGGCGGGAGAATGGCTGGAACCCGGGAGGCGGAGCTTGCAGTGAGCCGAGATTGCGCCACTGCACTCCAGCCTGGGCGACACAGTGAGACTCCGTCTCAAAAAAAAAAAAAAAAGAATGTGGAATATTGCCCCCCACTCTCTTCTGGCTTGTAGAGTTTCTGCTGAGAGATCTGCTGTTAGTCTGATGGGCTTCCCTTTGTGGGTAACCCAATCTTTCTCTCTGGCTGCCCTTAAGATTTTTTCCTTCATTTCAACCTTGGTGAATCTGGCAATTATGTGTCTTGGAGTTGCTCTTCTCGAGGAGTATCTTTGTGGCATTCTCTGTATTTCCTGAATTTGAATGTTGGCCTGTCCTACTAGGTTGGGGAAGTTCTCCTGGATGATATCCTGAAGAGTGTTTTCCAACTTGGTTCCATTTTCTCCCTCACTTTCAGGCACCCCAATCAGACATAAATTTGGTCTTTTTACATAATCCCATACTTCTTGCAGGCTTTGTTCATTTCTTTTTCTTCTTTTTTCTTTAGACTTCTCTTCTTGCTTCATTTCATTCATTTGATCCTCAATCGCTGATACTCTTTCTTCCAGTTGATTGAGTCGGTTACTGAAGCTTGTGCATTTGTCACGTATTTCTCGTTGCATGGTTTTCATCTCTGTCATTTCGTTTATGTCCTTCTCTGTATTAATTATTCTAGTTATCAATTCTTCCACTCTTTTTTCAAGATTTTTAGTTTCTTTGCGCTGGGTACGTAATTCCTCCTTTAGCTCTGAGAAGTTTGATGGTCTGAAGCCTTCTTCTCTCATTTCGTCAAAGTCATTCTCCGTCCAGCTTTGATCCGTTGCTGGCGATGAGCTGCATTCCTTTGCAGGGGGAGATGTGCTCTTATTCTTTGAATTTCCAGCTTTTCTGCCCTGCTTTTTCCCCATCTTTGTGGTTTTATCTGCCTCTGGTCTTTAATGATCATCACCCGAGCAGTGTACACTGTACCCAATGTGTACACTTTCACCTCTCACCCCCTCTCATCCTTCCCCACCAGTCCCCAGAGTCTATCGTGTCATTCTTACACCTTTGCATCCACATAGCTTAGGTTTCACTTAAAAGTGAGAACGTACAATGTTTGGTTTTCCTTTTCTGGGTTACTTCACTTAGAAAAATAGTCTCCAACGCCATCCAGGTTGCTGATAATGTCATTATTTCTTTCACTTTTATTGCTATATTCCATGGAATATAGATATCACATTTGCTAAGGTTGGGAGCGGTGGCTCAAGCCTGTAATCCCAGCACTTTGGGAGGCTGAGACGGGCGGATCACGAGGTCAGGAGATCGAGACCATCCTGGCTAACACGGTGAAACTCCGTCTCTATTAAAAAAAAAAATACAAAAAACTAGCCGGGCATGGTGGCGGGCGCCTGTAGTCCCAGCTATTCGTGAGGCTGAGGCAGGAGAATGGCGTAATCCCGGGAGGCGGAGCTTGCAGTGAGCTGAGGCCACTGCACTCCAGCCTGGGCAACAGAGCGAGACTCTGTGTCAAAAAAAAAAAAAAAAAAGATACCACATTTTCTTTATCCATTCGTTGGTTGATGCGCATTAGGCATTTAGTTAATGCTATGAAGTTTCCTCTTAGTACCACTTTTGCTGTATCCGAGAAGTTTTGATAGGTTGTGTCAGTATTGTTACTCAGTTGAAAGAATTCCTTAATTGCCATCTTGATTTAATTGTTGGCCCAAAGATTATCCAGGAGCAGATTACTTAAATTCCATGTGTTTGTGCAGATTCTAGGGTTCCTTTTGCAGTTAACTTCCAATTTTTTGCACTGTGGTCTAAGAGAGTAGTTGATATAATTTTGAATTTCTTAAATTTATTGAGACTTGTTTTGTGGCCTATCCTTTTGGCTGTCTTGGAGACTGTTCCATATGTTGATGAAGAGAATGTCCCCATTTGCTATGAAAAGAATATATATTCTACAGTTGTTGTGTAGAATGTTCTATAAGTATCTGATAAGTTCATTTTTTCTAGGGTATAGTTTAAGTTCATCATTTATTTGTTGACTTTCTGTCTTGATTACTTTTCTAGTGTTGACAGTGGAGTATTAAAGTCCCCCACAATTACTGAGTTGCCATCTATGTCATTTCTTAGGTCTAGTAGTAATTGTTTTAAAAATTGGGGACTCCAGTGTTAGGTGCATATATATTTAGGATTGTGAAATTTTCTTGTTGGATTAATCTTTCTATCATTATATAATGTCCCTCTTTGTCCTTTTTAACCGTTGTTGCTTTAAAGTGTGTGTTGTCTGCTATAAGCATAGCTACTTCTGCTCGCTTTTGTTTTCCGTTTGTATGAAATGTCTTTTTCCGCCTCTTTACCTTAAGTTTATGTGAGTCCTTATGTGTTAGGTGAGTATCTTGAAGACAGGAGATACTTGATTGGTGGCTTTTTATCCATTCCGCCATTCTGTAAATTTTAAGTAGATCGTTATGTTATTTATATTCACCATTAGTATTGAGATGTGAGGTACTCTTTTGTGCATCATGCTAGTTGTTGCCTGAAGACCTTGGGTTTTTCTTCATTGTGCAATTATTTTGCAGGCCCTGTGAGATTAATGGTTTAAGGAGGTTCTATTTTGGTGTATTTTAAGGTTTTCTTTCAAGATTTAGAACCTCTTTTAGCATTTCTAGTTTTGCTGACTTGATAGTGGTCGATTATCTCAGCATTTGTTTGTCTGAAAAAGACTTTCTCTCTCCTTCATTTTTGAAGCTTAGTTTTGCTGGATACAAAATTCTTGGCTGATAATTATTTTGTTTAAGGTGGCTAACTATAGAATTCCAGTCCCTTCTGGCTTGTAGGTTTTCTGCTGATAAATTTACCGTTAATCTGATAGATTTTCTCTTATAAGTTACCTGATGCTTTTGCATCACATTTCTTAAGATTCTTTCCTTTGTCTTGACTTTAGATAACCTGATGACTATGTGCCTGGGCTATAATCTTTTTGCGATGAATTTCTCAGGTGTTCTCTGAGCTTCTTTTATTTGGATGTCTAGATCTCTAGCAAGACTGGGGAAGTTTTTCTTGATTATCTCCTCAAAAATATTTCAAAATTTTTAGATTTCTCTTCTTCCTCAGGAACAGCAATTATTCTTACATTTGGTCATTTAACATTATGTCAAATTTCTTGAAGATTTTGTTCATTTTTTAAGTTATTGTTTCTACTCGTTTGATTATATTGTTAAAACTTTCCAGCATATTTTGCATATCTCTAGGTTTGTGTTTCATTTCCAGAAGTTATGATTATCTTTTCTTTATGATATCTATTTTTCTGGAGACATTTCATCCATATCCTGTATTTTTTTTCAATTTCTTTAAGTTGGATTTTCACCTTTCGCTGGTACCTCTTTGAGTAGCTTAATAATCAACCTTCTGAATTTTTTACCTGACAATTCAGAGATTTCTTCTTGATTTGGATCAAGAAGATTTGCTAGAGAGTTAGTGTGATCTTTTGGGGATCCTTAGAACCTTGTTTTTTCTGTTACCAGGATTATATTTCTGGTTCCTTCTCATTTGGATAGACTATTTTAGTGGAAAGATCTGGAACTCAAGTGCCACTATTCAGGTTACTTTGTCCCACATGGTAATTCCTTGATATAGTGCTCTCCTCCTTCCCCTGGAAATGGGGCTTCCTGAGAGCCAGACTACAGTGATTGTTATTTCACTTCTGGTTCTAGCCACCCAGAGAGGGTATCAGACTCTGGGCTGGTGCTGGGGAATGTCTGCAAAGATTCCTGTGATGTGATCTGTCTTCAGGTCACCCAGACACTGATACCAACACCTGTTCCAATGAAGCTGGCAGGGGGGTAAAGTGGACTCTGTGGGAGTCCTTGCTTGTAGTTTTATTTAGTGCACTGGTTTTCCTGAATGCCAGTTATGCTAGCAGTAAAGTTGCCATGTGGACAGAATCAGGACTATTATTAGCCAGGGTGTTGCAGGTGGTGGAATTATCTGTTGTTTTCTCATTCTTTGGAGCAGGGTTGTTCTGTTATGAGTTGCTGTAATGGCTTGAATTTATTGGCCTCCAGCCAGGAGATGGTGCTTTCAAGAGAGCACCAGCTGAGGTGGTAGAAGGGGGACAATATCTTGCCCTATACTGACCAGGATAAGTATTCAGGTTTCTCAGGTGATGGGCAGGGCCATAGAGCTCCCAAGATTTTATGTCTTTTGTCATTTGCTACCAGGGCAGATAGGATAACACCATCAATTGGGGGCAGGGTTAGGTAGATCTGAGCTCAGACTCTCCTTGCACAGGGCTTGCTGCAGCCACTGTAGGTGGGGGCTGGTTCTCAGGCTAATGGGGTTATGCTCTCGGGGGATTATGGCTGCCTCAGCTGTGTCATACAGGTTGCCAGGGAAGTGGGGGAAAGCTGGCAATGACAGGCCTCACTCAGCTCCCACACAGCCAGGAAGGTCAGTCTTATTCCTGCTCCTGTGCCCTGCCAACAGCACAAAGTTTATATCCAGGCAATCTGTGAGCAGGACTGAGATCTTGCCCCAGAATACATGCTTCCCTGGTGAGAAAGCAAACAGGGCTCTCAGTTCTCACCCCTCTCCGCCTACGTTCACTGTTGGCTGTGGCTTCTGCAATCATATTTGCCCTTCCCATTTGCCGCCAGATTCTGCTCAGAAAAAAATCATACTCAGTCAAAATTAATACAGACTTCAGCAAGGAGTTTCCTTTACCCTGTGGCCCCTCTGCAATTCCACTGGCTGCCTTTCCTGAGGACTGATATGAGATAAAGCCAGGAATAGCTTCCCTGAGCTAGAGCTTGGGACTGGGCGTGCCTACAGGGCTCTTCCCACTGCCTGCTACTTCTACTTTTGTATTTTGCTCATCTCCTTAAATCCATTTCAGCTCTAGGTAAGGTTAATTCCTTCTCCTATGATATGGATTTTTAGGTACTCCAGTGAGGATGTTTGTTTGCAGTCAGATTTTTCCTTCTCACACTTTGGGGACTCACAGTTTTTGACTGTTTCACAGAGTTTGCAGCAGCAAGCTGCTTATTTCAAAATGTCTGTGAATTATTTTTGGTTTTCCTGGTATGTTCCTGCAATGGTTTTTGGACCACAAGTTCATAACATGAGTCTCCATACACTCTTCTGTCTGTTCAAGCGGGAGCTGTACATTAGTCCTGTCTCTTTATCTGCCATTTTTTTCTCAGCCCAGCCTCTACTTCCATGTTTAAAAAACATTTAGAAAGAAAATAGATTATAAAAAGAGAGTGTTTACTGAAAAAGGAAGATGTTTTCAAAAACAAGTTTATCATGTAGGAAACTGGCTGTAAGTAAATAATTTTAAACTATATAATTGAAAAATGTGCAAAAAAAAAAAAAAAAAAAAAAGAAGAAAGAAAGAAAGAAAAAAACCCTCCAATCCCCATAATCTGACTTCTGATTCTGAATAAGATGTTTGTAGTTGCAGGCCAATATTACCACCACAACAAGTAGAAACAACCTGATAAATTACAAAACATATTCTAAAAGGAATCAGAGATGTAAAAACAAGGATAAGTGAACTAAAATATATTTTTGTAAAAAGTGTGGGAGGCACTTTCTGGGATAAGTTGATTATCTCCAGTTATTACTTCCCTGGGATTATACCTATTCTGTGTGTTCCAAATGTATCCGACTTTCCCAGGCTGCAAAATACCCTAGGCAGAATGCTCCTGCTAATGGGAAAATCAGCAAAGCTTTCTGTGGTTCTTTGCAGCTGGCTACTATGGCAAATTGAACAATTAAAGAAACTGGAACACAAAGCCAAGATTCAATATGAGACATTTCCTTAATTCCTGTGCAGTACAGGTGGCTGGAAAACTAAGCAGAAAGTTTCTAAAAGGCAGAGAAAAGTCTTCCTGATTTTTCTGGGCTTGGGAAATAAATACATTTTCCAAGTATATGGCCGTGTGCCAGTATTGAATCAATCAGAGGTAAGAAGTTAGCGAACTAAGCTAGAACATTTAAAGGGCAGAACTAGATTTCCTTAAGGACCCAGGAGACTAAAACAAATCAGGGTCCCAATCAGAGACCTTTCTAGAAAGACCATGTCTATGACCGGGAAAGACCAGAAGGTAAACTTAGTCTCAGAAGCTGAAAACAAGTAGCACAATTTTTTTATGTATTTAACCTTTGTGGGTACATAGTAAGTATATATACTTATGGGCTACGTGAGATATTTTGATATAGGCATGCAAAGTGTAATAATCACATCAGGGTAAATAGGGAATCCATGACCATAAGCACTTATTATTTGTATTACAAATAATCCCATTACATTCTTTTAGTAATTTTTAAGGGTACAATTAAATTATTATTATTTTTTTTTTACTATAGTCCACCTGCTATGCTAGGAAATGCTAGATCTTATTCATTCTTTCAGACTATTTTTTGTACCCATTAACCATCTCCACTTCCTCTCAATCCCACCTCCACCCCCACTCCACTACACTTCCCAGTCTCTGGTAACCATCCTTCTTTTCTGTATCCCCATGAGTTAAATGATTTTAATTTTTAGCTTTCACAAGTAAGTGATAACATGTGAAGTTTCCCTTTCTGTGCCTGACTTATTTCAGTTAACATAGTGACCTCCAGTTCCATCTATGTTGTTGAAAATAGCAGGATCTCATTCTGTTTTATGGCTGAGTAGTATTCCATGGTGTAACATATACTACATTTTTTTTTTCCTGTTTTTTATCTGTCCAACTGTTTATCTGTTGATGGACACTTAGGTTGCTTCCTAATCTCAGCTATTGCGAATAGGGCTGCAATGAACACAGGAGTGGAAACATCATTTGGATATACTGATTTGCTTTCTTTTGTGTATATACCTAGGAGTGGGATGGATATACCTAAGAGCTGGATCATATGGTAGCTCTATTTTTAGTTTTCTGGGGAACTTCTAAACTGTTCTCCCAAGTGGTTGTGCTAACTTCCATTCCCACCAACAGTGTATAATGGTTCCCTTTTCTCTACAGCCCTGCCAGAATTTGTTATTGGCTGACTTTTAGATAAAAGCCATTTTAACTGGATTGAGATGACATCTCACTGTAGTTTTAATTTGCATTTTCTGATGATCAATGATGTTGAGCACCTTTTCATATACCTGTTTGCCTTTTGTATGTCTTCTGTTCAGAAATGCCTATGCAGAATTTTTTTCCATTTTTAATCAGAGTATTAGAATATTTCCTATAGAGTTGTTTGAGCTTCTTATGTATTGTGGTTATAAATCCCTTGTCAAATTGGTAGTTTGGAAATATTTTCTCCCATTCTGTGGGTTGTCTCTTCACTTTTTGAACATTTGAAAGTGTTTCTTGAAAGTGTTTATTGAAGACACTTTCTTGTTTTTTTTTTTGCTGTGCAGAAGCTTTTTAACTAGATGAGAACCCATTTGTTCATTTTTGCTTTGCTCTCTGGTGTTTGTGAGCTACTACTCAAGACATCTTTGCACAGTTCAATGTCCTAGAGAGTTTCTTCAATGTTTTCTTATAGGATTTTATAATGTGAGGTGTTATATGTAAGTATTTAGTCCATTTTGATATTATTTTTATATATGGCATGAGATGAAAGTCTGGTTTCATTCTTCTGCATATGGATAAAGAGTTTTTCCTGCAACATTTGTGGAGGAGACTGCTCTTTCCCCTATGTATGTTCTTGGTACATTTGTTAAAAATGAGTTCACTGTAGGTGTATGGATTTGGCTCTGGGATCTTTACTCTGATGCATTTGCCTGTGTGTCTGTTTTTATGTCAGTACTATGCCATTTTTATTAATATAGCTCTGTGGTATAATTTGAGGTTAGGTAATGTGATTCCTCCAGTTTCATTGTTTTGCTAAGGATAGCATTGACTACTCTAAGCAGAATTTTGTACTTCTATATAAATTTTAGAATTACTTATTTATTTCCCTGAAAAATGTCATTAGTGTTTTGATAAGGATTGCATTGGATCTGTACTTTGCTTTGGGTAGCATGACATTTTAACAATATTGATTATTTTGATCAGTGAACATGGATTATCTTTCCATGTTTTTGTGTCTTCTTCTATTTCTTGCATCAGTGTTTTATAGTTTTTATTGTAGAAATATTTCATTTATTTGGTTAAGTTTATTCCTATGTATTTTATTTTACTTGTAGTTATCGTAAGTAAGATTACTTCTTGATTTTTTTCATAATGATCACTGTTGGCATATAGAAATTCAATAATTTTTGTATGTTGATGTTGGATCCTACAACTTTACTGAATGTCTCAGCTCTAATAGTGTTTTGGTGGAGTCTTTAGGTTTTTCCAAATATAATACGATATCATCTGCAAACAAGGATAATCTGAATTCTTCCGTTCCAATTTGTCTGCCCTTTATTTCTTTCTTTTCTCTGATTGTTCTAGCTAGGACTTCAAAGACTATGTTGAATAACATTGGTAAAAGTGGGCATCCTTGTAGTGTTCCTGAACTTAGAAAAGGACTTCTGTTTTTACCCATTCAGTGTGATACTTGCCATAGGTTTGTCATATATGGCTTTTATTATGTTAGGGTATGTTCTTTCTGTACCCAGTTTGTTTTTAGAGTTTTTATCATGAAGTGATGTTGACATTTATCACATTTTTTTCAGCATCAATTGAAATTATTCCTTGTTTTGTCCTTTATTCCGTTGATATAGCATATCATATAAATTAATTTCATATGCTGAACCATCCTTGCATCCCTGGTATAAATCCCACTTAGGTAATGTTCCCCTCTTTCATTTCTGGTTTTAGGTTTTTGAGTCTTCTCTCTATTTTCTTAGTTAATTAGCTGAATAATAGTTAAATATATTAATCTTTTTGAAGAGCCAACTCTTGTTTTTGTTGATTTCTTATATTGTTTTTCTAATCTCTATTTTATCTCTAATCTACTCTTTTTAGATTTTCTTCCTTCTGTCAACTTTGGGTTTAGTTTGTTTCTGTATTTCTAGTTCCTTACAGCCTCAAGATTAGGTTGACAGTATTGAGGCCTTACTTCTTTCTTAATGTAAGTATTTATAGCTCTTAATATCCCTTTTAAGATTGCTTCTGTTGCATCCCATACATTTTAATATGCTGTCTTTTCATTTCAATTTGTGTCAGATAATTTGTAAATTCCCTTGTGAATTCGTCTTTGACTCATTTGTTGTTTAAGTGAGAGTTGTTTAACTTCCATATAATTGTAGACTTTACGGTTTTAATTCTGCTACTTATTTCTAGTTTCATTCCATTGTGATCAGAAAAGATGCTGTTTGATTTTAATTTTTTCTTTTTAATTTATAAAGACTTGTTTGTCACCTAACATTTGGTACATCCCAGAATGTGTTCCATGTGAACTTGAGAAAAAAGCGTATTTTGTTGATTTTTGGTGAAATGACTTTTTTTTTCTTTTCTTTTCTTTTTTTTTTTTTTTGAGACGGAGTGTCACTCTGTCGCCCAGGCTGGAGTGCAGTGGCCGGATCTCAGCTCACTGCAAGCTCCGCCTCCCAGGTTTACGCCATTCTCTCGCCTCAGCCTCCCAAGTAGCTGGGACTACAGGCGCCCGCCATCTCGCCCGGCTAATTTTTTTGTATTTTTTTAGTAGAAACGGGGTTTCATCGTGTTAGCCAGGATGGTCTCGATCTCCTGACCTCGTGATCCGCCCGTCTCGGCCTCCCAAAGTGCTGGGATTACAGGCTTGAGCCATCGCGCCCGGCCGGTGAAATGACTTTTTAAAGTTTTTAGTACCAATTGGTTTATAGTGTTATTTAAGTCTTCTATTTCCTTTTTAATCATTTGTTTGGATGTTGAAGCCAATGTCACAAGTGGGGTTAATTTTTTATACTATTAATGTAAGTATGTTCATTTTTCTCTTTATTCCTCTCAGTGTTTGCTTGATACATATTTGTGCCCTGATGTTCAATGTATATATGCTTATTATTTCTTCTTTGTGAATTGACCTTTTTATCAATAGGTATTGCCCTTCTTTTTTGCTTGTAACAGTTTATAACTTAAAGTCTATTTTGTCTAATATTAGTATAATCACCTTTGCTCTTTTTGGGTTACAATTTGCACGGAATATGTTTTTTCCTCCTTTCACTTTCAATCTATGTATGTCTCTACATTTAAAGTGAGTTTCTTATAGATGACATATAGTGTAATTCTGTTTTTTTTTAATTTATTCTACCAGTCTACATGTTTTGATGATGGTGTTTAATATATTTACATTTAAATAATTACAAATAGAGAAACTCTTAGTTATTCCATTTTGATATATATATATATATATATATATATATTTTGTATGTCATACAGGTATATTTTGTCCCTGTTCTTTATGTCTGTCTTCCTCTAGTTTATTTGATTTTGGGGGTTGGGGTACATTTTCAAAATCTTATTTTCTTTTGTTTATATGTTCTATAGATTTTTTTTAGGTTAGTAGAAAGATTATATTTAACATCCTATAGTTATGATAATCAATCTTTAATTGCCAATTTAACTTCCAGCACTTAAAAAAACTTTACAGCTCTACCTCCCATGTTATTGATCACCACAAATTATGTATCTTTATATATTGTGCACCGTGTAAAATAGATTTATCATTGGTTATACTTTTATCTTTAAAATTCTGTAAAATTAAAAAGTGAAGTTAAAACCAAAATTATGACAATACACATTTTTATTTTTTTCCATTTACTTATTTTTATTGGAGAACGTTATATATTTGTGTAGCTTTCAGTTTCTGTCTGACATCCTTTTATTCCATCTTGAAGGACTTTCTTTAGCATTTCTTGTAGGACAAACTGGTCTAGATTTAATTAGTCCCCTCATGTTTTGTTCATCTTGGCATATCATAATTTCCCTATTTTTTTTGGAGAATATCTTTACCAAATATAGAATACCTGGTTAAAAGTGTGTTTTGTTTTTCTTTCAGCTCTTTAAATATGTCATCTCAGTGTCCCTGGCCTACAAAGTTTCTGCTGAGAAATCCAGTGACATCTTATGGGGAATCCCTTGAATGTGACAAGTCATTTTTCTCTCGCTGCTCTCAGAATTTTCATATTGATTTGTCTCTTGACAGTTTGATTTTACTGTGTCATAATGTGGATGTCTTTCCATTAATCCTATTTGGAGTTTGGGAAGTTTTCAGCCATTATTTCTTTAAATAAGCTTTCTGCTGCTTTTTCTACTTCTCTTTTCCTTCAAAGACTTTCATGACTTATATAATTGTCTAGCTTATGCTGTGCCACACGTATTTATTTAAATTCATTTTTCCCCTCAGGCTTCATAATTTCTAATGACCTGTTTTCAAGTTCACTGATTATTTTCTCTGCCTTTTTGAGTTGTCTGTTTTATCATTCTAGTGAATTTTTCAGTAAACTTATTGTATTTTTCAGCTCATGAATTTCTGTTTGTTTTTAAGTAATTTCTATCTCTTTCTTGATATTCTCATTTACTTCCTGTATCATTTTCTTATTTTTATTCATTTCTTTGTGTATGTTTCCCCCTACCTCTTTGAGCATATTTCAGACAGTTGTTTAAAGCCTTCATTTATTAAGTCTTAGCATGTGTTTCCTCAGAGACTATTTCTGGAGATTTATTTTTGTTCTTTTGAATGGGCCATATTTTTGTGTTTTTTTTTTTTTTTTTTTTTTAATCCCTTGTGGATTTTCAGTGATATTTAAACATTTGAAGAATCATCTACCCCTCTGATTTTTTGCAGATTGTTATGGAAGACTTTTACTAATCAATGGGCCTCTGAATATTTAAATCAGCCTGGGGTGAAGGCTTGAGGTCTTCCTTTTCTAGGTAAGCATCATTTCTGGGCCTGTCTAGGTACTCTTTTCTGTTTTCCCCCTGGATAGTTTTAAATGCCTTAAATTTTAAAATATTCTCGCCCAAGATTCCATGAGGCACTTAGGTGTTCTGTTGCATATATTTATCTGTAGTCTCTTGATCCCAGACATCCACAGGTCTGAAGTTCCCCTATGGTTTTCATGCACCACAGCAGTAACCACTGCCTTCTGTCACTTTCATCTTTAGATGTTAATCAAATGTGCCATCAATTCCATTTGAACTTTAAGTTACGCAAGATAGACCAGTCACTCTGGCAGCCCACAGATAGACTAAAACATTGACAACTATTTCCATTCTGTTGTTTCTGTCACAAGGGAAGGAACCAGAATATAAGCCACTTCTTCCTGACCTTGCTGCACTATGCTGGAGAGGGTGTGTAGCAAGAATTAGTAAAAGTGTTATAAAAATTTCTACCATTTGGTCTTGATTGAGCATTGGCTTGGTGGTTATAGATATTAGATTGTGTTCCAGAGCTCCCATGAAGTTATTTTAGCTAACATGTATGTGTTTGTTTGTTTGTTTGTTTGGTGTTTTGATGGAAAAATAAGGCTTCCTAGTCCAGTATCTTACTAATGTCGCTCTCCAAACTATTTTGTTGTGCCTAAAATATGCTGTTATGGTCATCTATTACCATTTTAAAATATTTTCTCATACTTATAATTTACATTTTTTGCTTTTTCAAATCTGTTATGTAATTTTTATGATTTACAGTTCTTTGTAGATATTTTCATGCTTGTCATATATTTCCTAACTATTGTAAACATAGTTATTTTAAAATTTGTATCAGATAAGTCAATGAAATTAAGTCTTTGTGGACATCTTTCTATTGTTTTATTTTTTGGATACCTCATACATAGCATTCTGTTTTGTTTTGTTTTTTTTCTTTTATGTCAATTAGTTTTTGACAGTGAGCTGCTAAAACTCCTTAAAAATAATTCTTGGGGTTATTTGAAAGATAGAAAAAAGATGGAATTATCTAGATAGGACTTGCATTTACTTCTGCAAGATGCTTTTCGGGCACCACCAGTATGGGGGTAATCTGCCTTAATGAAAGGGTTGAGTTTTTATGGCTTATCTGGCAGTATGAACTTGAGGTGAAAATACTGCAAGAAATAGTTTGTGTTTATGATTATTTCAATCTTGCATTGCTCAGTACCAAAGAAACTTTAGCTCTAGTTTTCTAGTAGGTATGTTAATATAATGGAGTTTATTTCTGGTTGAAAACTACCTTGATGGCATAGGCATTTGACTTTCCAGCTTTGTGAGGAGAGTGTCTTCTGATTGACATCTCATCTTAGGGAAGCCTTGGCTTTTGCTTGCAGTGTTCTCAAATCACTCAAGATCGTAAAAATACATACTAAATGATGCCAGCTTGGAAAACAATATTAGAGTAAAAATAGCTCAGTAGTTTTCTCACCATTTTAATGTCTTCATTCACTTAATAATTCTTTTCTATCTTGTTTATTCTTCCATATATTTAAGATTTTTTTAAGTATTTCATCCAACATCTTTAAATACTTCCAGTAAGAGTGTTAATCTGAATACATAGCTAATTGTATTATTGGAAATAGGCTTTAATTTAAACAGGCTTTGGTATCAAATCAGGAGTTTGTAAGACAGGATGAAAAAAACACTTAAACATTTTCTAACAAGGGGAGTTTTTCCAGTAAGGCTCAAAGTGTGTTCTGCAAATCATTGCATCTCAATCACCCCAGTTGGTTTTCAAAATGAAAATTCCTGAGTCCAACCCAATAAATACTGAGTAAATAATATCAAGGCATGGAGCCCAGGAATCTATATTTTTGCTAACCCCATAAGTAATTCATAGCAGACAAAAATTTAAGGCCCATCATTTAGAGCTAAAATTTAAATAAATTACTTTCTCTTTTAATATTTTCATTGAAACAAAATACAAGAGAGAACCAATCCTTGATGAGAACAGTATTTCATATGTCTAAATCATAGTTCTGGACTTGACAAGAAAGAAAAATAGGTATAGAATTGCCACTTTAATGAAAAGTTAATTTCCACATAATTAGAGGAGTATAATTCATAATTGAGATATGAATTAATACAACTAGTAAATGATATTATATATTCAAAGACACCAGATATTTTATTATTCAATGATATTTTTAATAAGGGGTGGAATTTAAACAGTAGACAAACACATTTCTAACCACATAGCAGAGCATTGTGCAGCAATTCACTTGGCATGCCAAAGAACAAATATATTTGATCTTTGTGAAGAGCCTGTAAGAAATTCTGACAAGGCAAACCTCAGGATGTAGTGTTTCCCTGCAAATAAATGGCTGCAGCTGTGCTGTCCATCCATGTGCCTTTTACCTGCTGAGTTTCTGAGTCTGATATTGCACTGGCCATTTTAAAGGCAGCTTTTCTACACTTGATCTTAGCCAAAAGGCCGAGAAGCGATAGGCAGCTTTTCTATAAACTGAGTATAAGTTATATTTCAGAGGACTTTACATTTCTCTCTCTTGTTACTAAAAGCTAAATTACTATTTCAAATAAAAATTCTTATTTTAGATGGTGGCAGGCAAAAGGAATATGCATGAAAGGAAACATCTTTTACAGGGACTTGAAAATGAATAATATGAGATAGCTTTAATCAGATGGGAGTCTATGGATTTAGTTTACTTTTCCACAAATGATTTTAAAGTTTTGACTTATCAATTATAGTTCTTCATGTCATAAAACTGATATCAATTTGAATCAGAGAAATACGATTGA
Organism: Trachypithecus francoisi; assembly: GCF_009764315.1. Lineage (NCBI taxonomy): Eukaryota > Metazoa > Chordata > Mammalia > Primates > Cercopithecidae > Trachypithecus > Trachypithecus francoisi. The sequence goes on along the minus strand of NW_022681437.1, from coordinate 1,256,546 downwards.
CTTGATAACTTCCTTTATTTTAAAGTTGGGGCTTTAGTTTCTGAGTCTTTTTTTTTTTTTCTATTTTGACATGAACTTTAATTTTTTTTTTTTTTCTTATTTCCAAAGGTTTTTGGGAAACAGGTAGTGGTTGGTTACATGAACAAGTTGTGGTGATTTGTGAGATTTTGGTGCACCCATCATCTGAGCAGCATACACTGTAGCCAATTTGTAGTCTTTTATCACTTATCCCCCCTCCCCTACTTTCCCCCAAGTCCCCAAATTCCACTATATCATTCTTATGCCTTTGCATCCTCATAGCTTAGCTCTCACTTATGAGTGAGAACATGTGATGTTTGGTTTTCCATTCCTGAGTTACTTCACTTAGAATAGTGGTCTCTAATTCCATCCAGGTTGCTGTGAATGCCATCATTTCATTCCTTTTTAAATGGCTGAATAGTATTCCATGATGTACATGTATATCACAATTTCTTTATCCACTCATTGATTGACGGACATTTGGGCTGGTTACAGATTTTGCAATTATGAATTGTGCTGCTATAAACATGCCTGTGCAAGTATCTGTTTTGTATAATGACTTCATTTTCTCTGGGTAGATGCTGAGTAGTGGGATTGTTGGATCAAGTGGTAGTTCTACTTTCAGCTCTTTAAGGAATCTCCACACCGTTTTTCATAGTGTTTGTACTAGCTTATATTTCCACCAGCAGTGTAAAAGTATTCCCTTTTCACCGCATCCTGACAACATCCCTTTTTTCTTTTTTTTTCTTTTCTATTTTTTTTTTTTTTATTATGGCCATTCTTGCAGGAGTAAGGTAGTTTTGTGCATTGTGGTTTTGATTTGCATTTCCCTGATCATTAGTGATGTTGAACATTTTTTCATATGTTTTTTGGCCATTTATATATCTTCTTTTGAGAATGGTCCAGTCATAATTTTTTGATGGGATTGTTTGTTTCTTCCTTGCTAATTTGTTTGAGTTCTTTTATTATTATTATTATTATTATACTTTAAGTTCTAGGGTACATGTGCATAATGTGCAGGTTTGTTACATATGTATACATGTGCCATGTTGGTGTGCTGCACCCATCAACTCGTCAGCACCCATCAAAAAAAAAAAAACTTTTTTAAAAACTATACTTTAAGTTCTGGGTACATGTGCAGAATGTGCAGGTTTGTTACATAAGTATACACATGCCATGGTGGTTTGCTGCACCCATCAACCCATCATCTACATTAGGTATTTCTCCTATTGCTATCCATCCCCTAGCCCCTCACTCCCTCAACAGGCCCCAGTATGTGATGTTCCCCTCCCTGTGTACATGTGTTCTCATTGTTCAACTTCCACTTATGAGTGAGAACATGCAGTGTTTGGTTTTCTCTTCTTGTGTTAGTTTGCTGAGAATGAACGTTTCTAGCTTCATCCATGTCCCCGCAAAGGACATGAACTCATCCATTTTTATGGCTGCATAGTATTCCATGGTGTATATGTGCCACATTTTCTTTATCTGATCTATCATTGTTTGAGTTATTTGTTGACTCTGGATATTAGTCTTTTGTTGGATGTATAGATTGGGAAGATTTTCTTCCACTCTGTGGGTTGTCTGTTTACTCTTCTGATTGTTTCTTTTGCCATCCAGAAACTTCTTAGTTTAAATAAGTCCCACCTATTTTCATTGTTTTTGTTGCATTTGCTTTGGGGTTCTTGGTCATGAATTCTTTGCCTAAGCCAATGTCTAGAAAGGTTTTTTGATGTTATCTTCTAGAATCTTTATGGTTTCAGGTCTTAGATTTAAGTCCTTGATCCATCTTGAGTTGATTTTTGTATAAGGTGAGAGATAAGGATCCAGTTTCATTCTTCTATACGTGGCTTTCATATGATTCCAGCATCATTTGTTGAATAGAGTGTTATCTCCTCACCTTATGTTTTTGTTTGCTTTGTTGAAGATCAGTTGGCTCTAAGTATTTGGCTTTATTTTTGGGTTCTCTATTCTGTTCCTTTGGTCCATGTGCCTATTTTTATACCAGTGCCATGCCATTTTAGTGACTATGGCATTATAGTATAGTTTGAAGTCAGGTAACTTGATGCCTCCAGATTTGTCCTTTTTGCTTATTCTTGCTTTGGTTGTGCAGGCTCTTTTTTGTTCCATATAAATTTTACGACTGTCTTTTCTAGTTCTGTGGAAAATGACAGTGGTATTTTGATGGGAGTTGCACTGAATTTGTAGACTACTTTTAGCAGTATGGTCATTTTCACAATATTGATTCTACCCATCCATGAGCATGGGATGTGTTTCTTTAACTTGATAACTTCTATCATGCAAAATTGGGAAAGATAGCTGTAGTTAGAAATTGTGTTTAAAGAAAATGGGAGGGACCTCTGCAAATTGAATATTAGCATTCTTCAAGCCTGTAACTTTACACATTTGGGTGAATCTGATCATACTATTGATATAGATAGATAGATGAAATAAATATTGATAAAGATATACAGATAAGTAGACACATATTGATACTTTTTTGTAACTTGTATAATGCTGAGGACCAGGATGTGCTATGTGGCAGGCACACACCAAAGTGACTCCCTAATAAGTCACACCATTATCTGAGCCCTTCCCCTTGAGTGTAGGTGGAGTCTGTGACTTGTTTCTAGTAATTGAATATGGCAAAAGTGATGAGTGGTCACCCCTTTGATTAGGTTACATTGTATGAGATTCCATTTTACCAGATTAAAGTGAAAGACTCTCTTCCTGACTTTAAAATGTAAGCTGCCAAATTGGGATAGGGCCAATTGGCAAAGACATTTGAATGGCCTCCATGAACTGGCTGACAGCCAGAAATGGAATGGGAACTTTAGTCTTATAACCAAAAAGAACATCCAGATGAGCTTGGAAGAGGGCCCCAAACTCTAAAAAGGAATGTAAACCAACTAATACCTTGATTGCAATCTTGTTAGACCCTGTGCCAAGGACACAGGGCCTGCTGAGACTCCTGAACCATGAAAACTGTAAGAAAATAAATGGGTAATGTTTTATTTTCTTTCTGACTGTGGAAGTCATATAGTCAGCTAGTCTGGCTTACAGAAGGAATATTTAAGACTAACGAAACATATTACAGCATAGTTATAAAGCACATTGCAATTAAAGAGCTCTAGATATTTTGTAGGAATTTGGAAACAATAGTTACATTTTTGATATTTCCCTAAGCCTAGTTGCCATGGCATTAATCAATTCTGCATCGCCAGATTCAATTCACTTATCTTCACAATCTAGGTTAATAAACATATACAAAACCTATAAACAATTATATTTTAGTATTATTAATAACATTTTCTAGAAGTCTGTGGCTATAAATGGAATGGAAATAAGGCAAAACTCTATGATTGAGGTCAACTACTCTAGACACAGTGATATATTTACCAGCACGTTAATGTCTATCACATTGAAAAATGCTTACAAAAATCACAACCAACTTAATATACTGTATAAGTTGTCAAAGCCATATGACACATGAAAACAAGATACTTGTGGTACTTCAAACTGATTGTTTACCAACTACATTAGAATTCAAAATATCAGTATGTAGATATTTGTGTAACTATAACTGGGCACAGTCTTCAGTTATTTGCTAAAACACAGGATTGCATTACAATTTTCCGTAAAGAAAATTATCCCTTTACACAACATCATCAATGATGGGACAAACTGAAAATTTGTCTCACTACCATTGCTATTTTACAAAAGGTACAGTGCAATTTAACTTCAGTGAGGATATGAGTGTATTGAAGGTTTAAGAAAAACTCACACTGACCTTTCTTTAATTGATTTTACCTTTGAAATTTTAAACCCCTCCCAGAGCTAAATTTCAAACAAAACTTTTTAAAGTAAAAAAGTAAAAATAAAAAACAAAAAAATTAAAATTAGCTAGTATTTAAGTGATGCCTAAAATCATTTTATAGAGTGCATCAACACTTTTAACATTAGCTTTCATTTTACAGGAATCTGTTTATCACCATAGTATTTCTGTACTGTAATAGAGGATAAGAGTATGATCTAAAATTATCAGTAGACATTGAATAAATATCCATTGATTTCATAAGTGGAAACATTTTAAAACTTTGAAATTCTTCAAATTAAAAAAGTAAATTGGATTAGAATTAGAAATTTTGAATTATAATTTTTGAAACATAAATTATTCACCTCTGTGATAGTTAATTTTATACGTCAGCTTGACTAGACCAAAATATTCAGATATTTGGTCAAACATTAGTCTAGATGTAGCTGTGAAGGTATTTATTTAGATGAGATTGACATTTAAAACAGTATACTTTTAGAAAGGTAGATTATCTTCCATAATGTGGGTGGGCCTCACTCAGTTAGTTGAAGGTCTTAAGGAAAAAAGACTGTGATCCCCTTAAAAAAATAATTTGCCTCCAGACTGCCTTTAGACTCAAGTCGCAACATCCAGAACTCTTCCCTAGGTCTACAATCTGCTGCCTGCCTTGCAGATTTCAGAATCACCCTCCACAATTGTGTGAAATAAATCTGCCTCTCCCACTCTCTCTTTCTCTTTCTCTCTCTCTCTTTCTCTCTCTCTTTCTCTTCCACTTTCTCTGTGCATATATATAGACATACACACACACACATGTGCACACACTCACACACTATTGGTTTTGCTTCTGTGGAAAATGCTAGTGCAGATTTTGGTACCAAGAGCGGCTCTAAAAATGCAGAATCATAAGAATGAAATTTCTGTATCGATTCTGGGAATTCAAACTTGTTTTTTTTTATTTGATTATATTTAAGGGCACTAATAATTATATTTTCAGTAGAAAAGATAGCACTTATAGTCCATAGTCTGATGTTGTGACAGAGACATGATTGGTTATTTACTGATATCAAAATGTCTCTTGAAAATTTAAAATACCACTATTGGATACTCCTAATCAAACACTTGTAAAAGGCAAGCTTTTGGGGTACTAATATATAATATCTTTCAATATTTTTTGTAAAACTAAGAAGTGTATATGATTGATTAGTTGTTCCTAATTGTGCTATAGAAGCGAAGAAAGAAAAAGATTAGTTCAGGGACTTGAATTCCCAGCTAAAGTACTGCATAAATGACCTGAAAGTTTCAATGTCTACTCTGAAAGAAATTCTATTTCCTATAGCCACACAGCTTAGATTGCTGAAAAGAAAACCCAAAATGTAATACTGCATGTGCTCAAATTACAATGCAAATTGAATTTCAAACATTCATAATGTCTTCTCTTAAAGTTAGTAAATTGATTGGGAAGGAACAGTATCCCCAAATTTGGAATGGGGACATATGAAAATTTTAAAGAATCTTTGCCATCAGTAGCCTCTCCACCTCATGTGAGATAACCCTGCTTTGACTGAGGAAACTGTATTTCCGTCTCATAAGGTAGTTGCCTTATAAGGCAATGCTGATTTTCCTCAGGACCTACATCCACCATCCATATTTGCTTCTAAACCTAGAAATATACTCCAGTCCCAACAGATCCCTAAAGGTGAAGTACAGAGCGTGACCCATGAGGAGGTGTGCAAAATGATTTAGGATGTAAATACAGTATGGAAAAAAATATATACTACTAATAGTATGTCATAGATTACAGTATTGTACTATTCAAATGTGAATCCCATGATTACATATAGGTAGATTTCAATTTGAATTAGAATGAATATATTGAGTTTCTGCTCTGTGCAAGGTATTCCTTCAAAGCATCATTTTAGTCCTCTGTGATCTTTTCTAGACACTTTTTCTTTTTTCTACAACTTTTCTACGTAAGTAGTACTATGACCTTTTATTTGAATTACTATCTACATGCTGAAAATTCCCAGAACTCTCTTCTAAGGTTTTTTTTTGTTTTGTTTTGTTTTGTTTTGTTTTGTTTTGTTTTTGAGACGGAGTCTTGCTCTGCCGCCCAGGCTGGAGTGCAGTGGCCGGATCTCAGCTCACTGCAAGCTCCGCCTCCCGGGTTCACGCCATTCTCCTGCCTCAGCCTCCCAAGTAGCTGGGACTACAGGCGCCCGCCACCTCGCCCGGCTAGTTTTTTGTATTTTTTTTTTTAGTAGAGATGGGTTTCACCGTGTTTGCCAGGATGGTCTCGATCTCCTGACCTCGTGATCCGCCCGTCTCGGCCTCCCAAAGTGCTGGGATTACAGGCTTGAGCCACCGCGCCCGGCCACTCTCTTCTAAGTTTTAATCTATTCATCCATCTTGCTACTTAACTATTTCTTTCTTTCTTTCCTTTTTTTTTTTTTTTTTTTTTTTGAGACAGTCTTACTCTGTCACCCAGGTTTGAGTGCAGTGGTGGCAGGATCTCAGCTCACTGCAACTTCCGCCTCCTGGGTTGAAGTGGCCCTCTGGCCTCAGCTTCCTGAATAGCTGGGAATACAGGCACGGGCACCATGTACAGTTGGTTTTTGTATTTTTAGTAGAGATGGAGTTTCACCATGTCACACAGGCTGGTCTTGAACTCCTGACCTCAAGTGATCCACCCAACTCAGCATGCCAAAGTGCTGGGATTACAGGTGTGAGCCACTGCGCCTGGCGTTACTTAATATTTCTACTTGGCTGTTTCACAGGCATACAAATTCATTATATCCAAAACCGAACTCAATAATTTTAATCCCAAACTCACTTTACTTATAGTTAATGGCATTACTAGCCAGTCAACTGCTGATGCCAGAAAGCTAGGATTCATCCCACACATCTTTGAGCTCCTAATTATCTCTGGAATCTATTCACTTCTCTCTACCATCACTAACTGCCATGCAAGTTCTGATGATCATCATTTTGAATCTTGACTACTAAAATAACCTTCTCATCTGTCACTTTTTATATGATTTTTCTGCCTACAATTGTCTCTACATAGGTCTTAGTTAAACACAAATCAAGTCATTACATTTTCTTGCTTTCATAGTCTCTTGCACATGCTATGTACTTTTTCATATCTGAGCATTTTTACAAGGTGTTCCTTAAATGTGGAACAATTTCCCCACTCAATTCCAACTACATTAGCCTAGCTAATGCTTTCTTCCTCCTTCACGTCTCAAATTAAATATCACTTTTTCATGCAAGCCTTTTCTTATATGACACATTTTGATCTCTCTGTAATACACTCTCAAAATACTTCTTTCTAATTCTTATACACACTTATTCAATGTCTATTATCTCTATTTTTTACATTGGTGCAAAAAGTAATTGAGGTTTTTGCCATTATGTTCAATGGCATACACTGTAATTAATTTTGAAGTAACCTAATAGTTAATAATGTCTAGGAGAATATGGATTGTTTATGTATTGTTTATTTCAGTATTGCTCCCAAACAATATATGCCAGTTAGTAGGAACTCTATGAATATTTATACCATAAATGAATAGAAGAGTGAATGCATGGATACATGAATGCATGAATGAATGGGACATTTGAAAAATCTTACTGCATCAAATAATGGTAATATTCAAAAAAAGCGTTTCTGTCATTCATGACATGGGTAATGAGGTTACCAATTAATAAGTGTAGCATCAGCTGGGAAACTTTTGTTCTATGAGCTCTGTTTTGGGGAACATTAAGACATGAAAGCAAAGCTATAAATTCAATGAATATATTTTTGTTTTACCTAATAGCTTTATTTATGTGCCCTTCATATGTGCCTCTGATATCCTATCCTGCCAACTGCCCTCTTCTGCAGAATCCAGTGTCTATATAGTGTGTATTAGTTTTAATTTATATTAATACTTACTTATTTGATGTACATCATTCTCATGCTCTTCCCCTGCAAATGATCTAAAGTTATCTCATTTCTCCTTCTTTACTCTATTGACCCCTTCTATTGCCCTTCACTGAGGAACTTGTTGAACTAAGATCTTTTGCCTTACTTGGCCTCTTTGCTCATAGATGTCAAGAAACTGATTGGCTGTATATCACTTGAGAAATCTAATGTTATTAATTTTTGTATTTATTGTGTCTGATAACATGTTAGATGTGTAATACATGTGAAATGAACTAACGTATTGCGGAGATAAGTTATTCTTATTGAAGGTTCAATATTCTTGTTGAAGGCTCTTACTGTAAAAAAAGAAATTTTTGAAAAAACTTCTGAATAAATTTATTACAGCACCTACTACATAGTGTTAGTATTTGGGTATGTACCTTACACTTACATAAATGCATAATAAAGATCATCACTACATTTTCTAAACTAAGAAATGCACTTTTTATATAGCACTTGATGTCAAACATTTATACATTTCTAGTTTTGTTTAATTGTGCTTTAGGAAATATTTTCTCTATCAGATTCTTTGTTGTTTGTTGTTTTAATTATTAGAATTTCTTCCTTTACTTTGTGCTCATTTTTTTCTCGCTTTAGCTCAGATCAACTTGAACATTTTTAAGAGTTATACATTTCCATACAGTATTAGACAACAGTGGTTTAAATGCCAGAATTTATGTTTTAATACTGTAAATATTGCATACGGAGTCATATAAGCTGAGAAAAGATAAAATATGTTTCAAAGTTTTATAAATACATATGTTTAACTCTTGTTCTTCTTGATATTCATAAACATTTCAGTTCTTCATGAGTCCTGTAGGTTTTCCTCTATTCCAATGTCACAATCTCCAAAGTTATCAGTAATCTGCATATGAGAGCACCTGTCAAAATCTTATAGTTGATTATAAACCATCCTTTGAAAAGAATAAAAGCAAGACAACAATGGTCTGTGGATGACAAATGCCTTCAGGGTAGTTACAGTCAAAAATTTATTGACAAAGAAATTTGCTTATCTATGTGGTTTTCAATAACTTAACATAATAACCTTAATTATGGTTGATAGCATATACGCAGACATTAGGATTTTTAAAAATCCCACACAATTTTTGAATATATATTACTATTATTCACTAAAACATAACCCGAAGAAGATTAAACATTATTTTGGCAATCTCCCATAACTAAACATGTAAAATAATCCTGTTTAACATTCATTTGAATGTTCCAGGGTTCCTTTGTAGCATCTAAAAGTTAGGGGTCAGAAAAGGCAATTTTTGAAGCTGACATTTGATTTTGGGAAGCCTATCAAACAGTTTAAAGGTTAAAATACTTGATACTATGAAATATAATTCCAGGTTACTATAAGTCATTTAGTTAGCCAAAATGATGACTCAAAAATTTTTAAAATGGCAAAAACCATTACTCTTTAAGACGGAAGACTTAGCTTTCCAAATAGTCTGTCTTTAATATTACATAAAAATCCTGTTCAAGAGAGAGAAAGCCATATTTCACCCTTGCATTAGTGTACTATTAATGTCAACCCCAATTTTTAATGAAAACTTATAGATAATTCTAGCCAATCTTAACCAGCTTGACCATGAGGTGAGATTCTTGTAAATCTTGTATAACCCTTTTCAAATTTTTGTTAGAGAGCAGATCAGTGCCTTAAGAAAACCTTGCTGGGTTTTTATTTCAATGCTCAATTTACGTAAAATTATATAATACCTTTTTGAAGTTAGTATGTTCACACACAGAATTTCTTTTGCAACATTAATTTTTACAAACCATCTGACCATGTATTTACATTTTGAAGACATTGGTATTTTACCAATTATCTTTAAAACTTCATATTTCTCAAAGATTAAATTCACATGAACTAGAAAGCATTACAGCTTTTACTTTTTCTTAAGAAAATATTTGATCTAAGCACTTATTTTCCTTAAGCCAATTAATTAGATGTTTTTTCTATAACCACCACACATATAACACATATATGATTACACAGACAGACAGAAGAAGATTTAGTAGGTATAAGACTTTTGCCAATCTCCTAATTGGATTACTGACCTCAGGGTAGAGTCCTTCAAGAAACAGGGCTAGGAAAGCATTTAGTTCCTAGGGCCTAAACAGGCATAGCTGTGAGACATAAATTGATTTGAGAGGGATATACACTTTTAATTATTTGGGTTCCATGAGAAAAACAGAGGGTTTTTTCTCAAAATGGGGTCTCTGTCACATTCTCCATTTTCCCCATGTTCTCAGAAGTTATCTAGGGCCTCTCGTGTCTGCGTTAAGAGTGGCAAGACAGGCGGGGCGCAGTGGCTCAAGCCTGTAATCCCAGCACTTTGGGAGGCCGAGACGGGCGGATCACGAGGTCAGGAGATTGAGACCATCCTGGCTAATACGGTAAAACCCCGTCTCTATTCAAAAGAATACAAAAAACTAGCCAGGCGAGGTGGCGGGCGCCTGTAGTACCAGCTACTCTGGAGGCTGAGGCAGGAGAATGGCGTGAACTCGGGAGGCGGACCTTGCAGTGAGCCCAGATTGTGCCACTGCACTCCAGCCTGGGTGACAGAGCGAGACTCCGTCTCAAAAAAAAAAAAAAAAAAAAAGTGGCACGACAAAATGGATAAAATAATTCTGTCGACTGAGAAAAAATTTTTTCCAGAAACACAAGATTCACCAAGAGAAAATCATAAGGTCTTTTAAATACACCTATATTTGGATATCCTCTTTTAATTAAGCTTTTAACCATAGCACTATTTAAGAAAATCAGTTTAAATCCCTTGTTACCTGACTTTAGCCATGGGAAGTGGCCAATATTCTAGCTTTTGTACTTTAAGAAAAGTGGCCTCCAGTAAGGTTATGACTTAACCACGAGTATGCGAGATATTTTCAAAGAGGTGGTAAGAAGCCTTTACAAAATCTATAATCTTTAAACATAGCTCAGAGAAAGGAAGATTAAGAAAGGAAGCTAGAAGTTGTTCATGGAGGGAAGAGAATCAGCAAATGGTAAAAGCCACACAGTTATTACAAAAGTACTCATTTCCTAGCCAGGATTGAACCCTAGCTGCCATTGTAAAATGGCAGACACCAAAAAAAAATACTGCTATGTGATTACAAGGTCAGGCTTCCAAGGAAGTAAAACAAGATGGAGACCTGCAGCAAAGTTCAATACTGACCAGTTTGCCAGCTGGCTTGAACAGTGGGCTTATGGGGTCCTAGTCCTGCATTCTATCTTTAGGTAGCCCTCTTTATGACAGAACAACACAGAAAGACACACAAAGCACACCAGATTAGCTACCCCTTAAGACTAGCCTCACAAAACATTTTTCCATTAATCAAAACTTTGCAGGATATAAATCATGATTTTGTCATTCACTCAACCAGGTTGCACCAGGAGAGGGAGGCCAGAACTCATCTAGAAAGAGGGGAGCAAGGCATCCCTAGTTCCTTTTCCAGCAAATACCCAGGGTACATGAGGGGAGAAAGAAGAGGTAACTCTTTTTTTTTTTCATTCTGTCCTTACATCACCAAGTCCCAGCAACAATGGTAGGGTGCTGCCCATACGTGCCAATGTGGCTTCCACCCATGTTAACAGGGGGCCCAAGGGGGTAAGAATTATTCACATTCACCCATGCGCTGCCATTCTTCTGTACTGTCGGTAACCTTTGAGTTCCCCATACCTCATTTAATCCATGGATGCTAGCATGACCTCTCTCCATGAAATGGGGGGCCTAATCAGCAGGAATTAGTCATGCTCACCTGCACTGTGCCACTTGACTTGTCCATCTAGATCCTTCAGATCCAGTTTTCCTTACTAGGCCTTCAACCTTTAACTTGGAATTGAGTTTGGGGCAAGAAGGTGCCTCAGAAGGGTTCATGGACTCATTAAGTTCCAAGTGACGCTCACCAGATTGCAGCGAGCAGCCAGCGGGGTTGCTCCTCTGCTTATCGTAAGTTGAATGCTAAGGTAAAGCTGTGGATCTGGGTCCTCCTCAAACAAGGGAGAGACAAGAGAGTCCTATGAATCAGAGTCCTGGCCTAGTAAGACACCTTTCAAAAAGAAGAAAAAACCCTCTCACATAGAAAAGCTCCCTGTATTCACAGGACTGTGTTAACTTCTGACATGGTAGAGAAAAAAAAAATAGCTAAGTGCAGGGCAGGGAAGGTAACTGGGGGGGAAAAATACCTTTTGCTCCATGCAAATGGGTTCCTTCAACAGGAGAAAAATCTTAATCGCTGTACCCCTCTTCTGGACCCCTAGCCAGGGGAGGAAACTCTGTGGGGCATGTGGTGGAAGGGGGTAGCAAGCAGGAAACACTACCTGGCCAGCTGCTTGGGGCCCCTTGTTCCTGAGACTGACATGGGGCTCAGTTGGTGGCCACAGCTCACTCCCAAACTCAGGACTGTTGAACATAGCATGCACACGCAGTGAACAAAGCCACATGCCCCAGCCAGGATGGGGAGGATGAGTGGGGAGCTGCCATGTGCTCATCCATCTGCCCTGTGTGCCCGCAGTCTTTGGGATGGAAGTGGGGGATGTGCCCCTAAGAACAGACAGAAATCGCATTAGCCAAATGCTCATTCTACCTAGTAATATCTCTGCAGTTTCCAGCAACACCGTTAACATTATAAAAGAAGAGCTACGTGCCATGACAGTCTCGAAAGAAAGAAGGAAAATGACATAGAAAAGACTGGATTGGAAGGAGGCCGACACTCCCAACCTGAGACTGACAGGGATAGGAGGGTGTCAGGGTCCTCTCCAGCATCCTGTTCTCTGTAGTTGCACCGTCCATTCTTAATTGGCTCTCCAAGGGTTCAATGCTTCATCTCCATTCAGAAAAGTCCTGAGTATGAGAAGGCTTGGAAATGAAAGTGAAGAGCCTAGGTTCACATTTACTCATCCTATGTCAATCTCAGTGGGACTTCCAAAATGATACAGTCTTCTGTTCTTTAGCTCAGCTAGGTCCAGGTTCTTGTCTTTTGACCAGGAAAAGTTAGGCATGCAAACACCAGAGAGTGAATAGAGTAGAATTTATTAAGTGACAGGAAAACTCTCAGTGGAGAGGCGATGCAGTGGAGGTGGGTGGTTTCCCTACCCGAAGATGGGAAAGTTCCCCCATGTGGCTGGATCTGGGGCCTTTTATCAACTCAGAATGGAGAGTATGCGCTGATTGGTTTGAGTATGCAAAAAAGTTAAAGCAAACATACCACTCAAAGGTGGGCATAACAGTGCAGAAAACCAATTAGGAAAGAGTAGGTGTATGTAAAATATGTGAAGTACGGGGATCAATCAGAGGAAAGCGTGCCAAACAGGAAAGCAAGTTCTCAATCTGGTCTGAGAATTTAATCTGTAGCTTAGCTTTCAGGCTTTAAACTGTCTTCAGCTGGAGGTGGGGTTTTTACTGGGGACCTTCCCCTATCCACCAAGTCATTTGGCTGCCTCCTGTTGCTATCAATTGTACACATTAATTGCATAATTTCATAATTATATGTCTCATAATAAAAAATCTAGATTATCTTTAAAATCAGTGGTTGATGATTCCATGAAAATTAGAAAATACTTTCAGTTCAATTTAGTCCATTGTGTTAACCTACTGCACCAAAGTTATGATAGACTTTGGTTTTGAAAATCTAGTAATGCACCTTTGAATGTAAAACTTTAGCAGCAGAAGTACAAAACTTCCAATGTGAAAGGGTAGCAGTATATGGACTTCGATGAGGCTTTAAAATTTTTTCAGCTTCCTGATTACTACTTCATTCCTGAGTATTTTGTTAAGAGCAATAATGCAGTAGAAAAAGCGCAGACATTCAGTTCCTCCAAGGCCTGAAGAGACATAGGTCTAGTAATATGAAACAATTTATACCACAGATCAGTGAATCAAAATAGAAGTCATTACAAGATAAAGAAAATCAATAGTTTAGAAAATAGCCTGTTGCCTCTCATCACCTCTACGTATTAAATTGTATTGTGAATTGTTGTAACTCTACCAAATGATACCTTTAAATTGATTTTTAAGCCTTTAAGCCCATAGAGCGCTTAAACCAAGATTTGGGGAAATCCCCAAAACACAACACAATTAACAGCATTAATGTTCTATTGTCATCATCATTTTAAACTTTTTTTTTTCTGGGATGGTTTTATTTTCTATTGTATCGATACCATCAAAAGTAGACATTTGAACATCATTTATCAGTAATTTTCTTTAGTTTTAGATTGCCAACGCCAATAATTAAAAACATTTTATCAGAAACTTTTTGAATTTATAATATTTGACAGCCCAAATTTTGGGATAAATGATTTTGTAACAGACAAACAGAAAGATACAGTTTTCAATTAGTTTTGGCATACATTATCGCATTTGAATCTCACATCATTTCAATATAAAAAAATAACATTTCTAATCTCTTTTTATTATGCATTTATACTGAAGTACATGCATAATAAAGAAGTGAATACTTTTCTGTATTTTTAATTTTATTTATTGTGGATACACAGTAGGTGTATATATTTATGGGGTATGTTAGATGTTTTAATGCACATATGTAATGCATAATAATCACATCATGTAATATGAGATATCCATTCCCTTGAGCATTATTGTGTTACAAAAAATCCAGTTTTACTCTTTATTTTAAAATGTACAATGAAATAATTATTGACTATAGTCTCCCTATTGTGATATCCAATACTAGGTCTTATTTATTAAAATTATTTTTGTACCCTTTAACCAGCCCCACCTCCTCTCACCCCCACTACCCTTTCATTATTAATATTTAATTGATTGTGGTATATAATTTTATCCAAATCTCAATGACATATTTTAACAATCATGTGCCATCCTTGAAACCATGTGAATAATTTGAGGCAACATTTTCTATTTGATCAGCATAATTTGACATTCCTGTTGAACTACTTCTAATTTTGAACTTTAAAGTAAGAAATATCTAGGAATGTCCCCATAGATTACAATCTGATTATAGGTAATTATCGACTGAGAATTCAAATAACTGTCTTAAAATTGAGAAACATATTCCTGACAGTCAAATTGATAGTAAATACCCCAAAAGACTGAAAATCCCTCTTCTTTTTTTTCCTCAGGATATAATCAATATTTGTAATAATATGGCGTGGCTCAATTTAACTCTCTTCATTCTATCACTGCATAATCATTCACATTATTATGCAATCATTTTGTTCTCAAAATTGTATTGGCTTAGTTACATGCAAATTTGAGCAGTTTAACCAAACACACAGCTACCCAGCAACACACATAAAGATATACATAGCAAAACGTACGTATAGTTTCCTTAAGGGAAGTATATGTGTAAATTAAATGACTTCCAAGAATGCTTCTTTATGTCAACTGGTAAGATGATGATACAAGGGTCACGTCCAAGCTGATTTGTTTTGCAAAATTATTCATGATGCTGGAAAAGAAAGAAAAAATATATAAAGAGTTGGGAGCAAGACTTTTGTTTCAAAATTGATTAGAATATATAAATCCTATTAGTTTCTAAAATTAGAATATTATTTTAAGGAACAAGATTTCTTGTTATTTATTTGAGGTGCTTAATAACACATCCCTGACATATCTTTAAAAAATGTTTCTTGTTTTAGATTTTAAACGTACTATTAATTTACTCCAGAAATCTAATACATAAAAATGCCTCAAGACCAATAATTCTAAAAATAAAAAGGTGGTAAATCCTATCGAAACGATTTGTTTGTAACACTGTACATGTTTTCAAAGAAGAGAATGAATACACAGCTTTACTTCTCTCATTTTTCTCTTACACTTTTATTCTATAGTTAAGAAACAATGATCTATGAATAAACTAATGCATGACTCACTTTTACATTTTTTAAGAAGCAACTAGTTTTACTTTTAAACTACTTACATACACAACACATTGAACTACACACCAGTGAACTTTTTGTTTTTTCAATTTTTCGGTGATGTAGAAGAGTTAAGCTGGAGTTAAAGAACAGTAATGTAACATAAGCTAAATGTCAAGTTCACTTAACATAGGCACTTTTTTTAACCATTTAGGTAGCATTCAAGACATTGGTGGAGATTATACACATACTTATATATGTATTTATAGCTTTAAGTTTAATTGAAAAAATGTCTATATAATTTTTTAAATAGTTTAATTTTTATTTAAACATGCTTTTCCTTAAAATATTTTAATTATTATTGTTATTTTTTTGAAACAGAGTCTCACTCTGTCTGCCAGGCTGGAGTGCAGTGGCACGATCTCGGCTCATGGCAACCTCTGCCTCCTGGGCCCAAGCAATTCTCCTGCCTCAGCCTTCTGAGTAGCTGGGATTACAGGTGTGTGCCACCATGCTTGGCTACTTTTTGTATTTTTAGTAGAGATGGGATTTCACCATGTTGGCGAGGCTGGTCTCAAACTCCTCATCTCAGGTAATCCGCCCACCTCGGCCTCCCAAAGTGCTGGGATTACAGGTGTGAGCCACCATGTCCGGCCTTAATTTTTATTTAAACATATTTTTCTTAGCATCATAAAAGAAAACTTCATCTTGTTTCAGAGAAAGGTAAATATGTTATATGTATAGCAGTTCGGGTTTTATTTTGGTGTCAGTTAATTATAAAGAGCAGTTATCAGCAAACTTTCACTGTGAAGGGTCAGATAATAAATATTTTAGGCTTTGTGAATCATTGGTTATTTGTCTGTCACAACTTTTTTACCTCCGCCAGAATCATGGAAAAGCAATCATACACAATAGCAAATAAATGACTGCGGGTGTATTCCAACATAGCATGTTTTCTTTTTTTTTTTTTTTTTTTTGAGACGGAGTCTCGCTCTACCGCCCAGGCTGGAGTGCAGTGGCCAGATCTCAGCTCACTGCAAGCTCCGCCTCCGGGTTTACGCCATTCTCCTGCCTCAGCCTCCCGAGTAGCTGGGACTACAGGCACCTGCCACCTCGCCGGCTAGTTTTTGTATTTTTTAGTAGAGACGGGGTTTCACGGTGTTAGCCAGGATGGTCTTGATCTCCTGACCTCGTGATCCACCCGTCTCGGCCTCCCAAAGTGCTGGGATTACAGGCTTGAGCCACCGCGCCCGGCCTCTTTTTTAACAAAACGGGAGAGATGGGATTTGGCCTGTGGGGTGTAGTTTGCCAATCTTTGCCGTAGAGTGTTGCATTCTGGTATATCAGAAAAGGCTTGAGTTATGAGTTATCAGAGTGATTATCAAGCATTCATGGGTATCATCTTTACTTGGCATTCCTTAGGAATCCAGGACCTGCCTTTGTAATGTGAAGGTGCCAGGTATTTTTCCAGATTACAAAGAACGGCAAGAGAAACTCTACTTGCTCACTTGTACTCACCATGTTTCTCACTTGTACTTTCTCTTAGAACTCACAACACAGCTATCATGTACATTTATTTCAAATTTATGTATTTTTAATTAACATATAGAATTGTACGTATTTATCATGTTAAACATAATGTTTTAATGTATGTATACATGTATATTCTAAAAGAAGAGTTGTTACTCTAAAAGAAATATTCTTTAAGCAGCTAGGATGTGGAACAAGAGAAGTTTGTGGGACATGTAGATTTTCTTACAAAGGAAATGTATTGTAGTGGTCATTAAAACACAGATTAATTTATTTGAAAAGATTTTTAAATTATTATAATTTTCATTTTTGTATGTTTTACTTTTGATTATCTGGGAATATTTTTGGTTACATACTTGGTCATTATTCAACTGAGAATTAATGAACACATATAATAGTTTCAGACGTGGTAGGTACAAATTGTCTACCAAAAATATTATAACAGAAGACTATAATTTATTATTATTGAATGAATAAAATAATTGCGTGGATAGACTTAACAACCTAAACAAACTTTTTACCTAATATTAGCATTTTAAATAACTTGTTGACACTATAGTCAGTTGGACATAATAAAACAAAATACGTGCCAAAATTCCAGACATAACTTTCGAAAACACAGTTTTCTACTTTTCTAGTTTATTTCTTTTTTGTTAGGATAATGCATTTAACTTTATTCTCATTGAAATAAAAATTTCCATAGAGCATATATAATTTTCAGTACCAGAAAATTTGTATTTTTATTTACTTTGATTAAAAAAATGCATTTCACAAATGTAACTCATGAGAAGTAAATGTAAAATTTGGAGTGTGTATAATTTAGAGGAAAGAGGACTGAGTTAATAAACATGTACTAAAAATAAAGTTTAAGTACAGATTATTTTTAGAAGTAAATGATGAGACAACTAAAAATATTTCTGTCTTTCACGCTAAATATTGGAAATAAATGGAAGAGAAAAAGTAAATTTCCCCAACAGAAGAATTCCAAATAATATCTGTAGATACTCATTCTCCCAGGAGATGAAGTTTAAACCCCTTCCCTCCTTTAAGTGTGAGCTTTACATAATGACATGCTTCCAAAGAACAGAGAATACAAGGAGATCAATAGTAATTGGAGAGTGAACCTTGTACCAGTTTGCCCAAGTGTTCAAGGTTATTCATTACTAAGTCGCAGTATTTCATCAACTCCCGGCTATGATGTGATGAGGATGGCATGCTATCTCTGTGATACTGCTCAAAAAAATACCCATCCCCTCAGTCTGGTAATGAAAATTATATATATATATATATATAATTATATATCATATATAATATTATATATAATTATATATCATATATAATATATTCATATAATTATATATAATTTATACTATATAATATATAATTAAATTATTAAAATAATTATATATAATTATATAATGCATACTATATATTTATAATATACATTTTATAATATTTTATAATATATTTATTATATATAATATATATAATTCTTAAATTATTTCAAACAGGTTATTTTTAATTGACAGACAAAATTGCAGGTATTTGTCATGTACAACATTATGTGGATCTTTTAAATAAAGAAAATAAAATATCTCGTATTCCTATAACTAATTTAACAAGGTTTTATTTTTAAAAATCTTTCCCTCAAAGTTGCTTCTGAATTTAAATTTTGTATCACATAGGCTAAAAATATCCTAATGAAATAAACTTTACTTAGGGTAAAATACAAATTCCCTAGTCCTACTGTTAACAACTATATCCAAATATTCAAGGGAGGGAATAGGTAAAGAGTGTATCAATTAGAAATCCCTTATAATTATTATAACCAAGTAAGTCTGGGGTACATTCGACTAGTAAATTGATTTTGTCACAGTGGTTTTCCACTCACAGCTACCAGTTATAGATAACAGGATCCAGTTGTGCTGTCAATCAGCCATTTTATTTTCTATACAGAGCCCTGTATCTACTCAAAGTATAGTATTAACTTCTTTCCATCTTACATAATTTATCTAAAAACAATTACTGAGTTTACTATGTGCCAGGTACTGAGTATGTGATGGGTAATAAAACAAGATCTCTGTCCTCATGAAGTTTATCACCTAGGAAGCAGATACATAGTAAATGAATAAATGCATCCACAATTAATTATCATAAGTGCTGAGAGATGGAATATAGGGCACTATATTATTTTAGTCATGAGTAATGGTTATATAGAATGGGAGTCAAGAAAAGATTCTTTTTTTTTTTTTTTTTTGAGATGGAGTTTTGCTTTTGTTGCCTAAGCTAGTGTGCAATGGCACGATCTTTGCTCACTGCAACCTCCGCCTCCCAGATTCAAGTGATTCTCCTACTTCAGCCTCCTGAGTAGCTGGGATTATAGGCGCGTGCCACCATGCCTGGCTAATTTTTTGTATTTTTAGTAGAAAGGGGGTTTCACCATATTAGCCAGACTGGTCTCGAACTCCTGACCTCAGGTGATTCACCCGCCTCAGCCTCCCAAAGTGCTGGGATTACAGGCATGAGCCCCTGTGCCAGGCCAAGAAAGGATTCTTTAAAAAAGAAATGTAGATTGCCAAGACAATCCTAAGTCAAAAGAACAAAGCTGGAGGCATCACACTACCTGACTTCAAACTATACTACAAGGCTACAGTAACTAAAACAGCATGGTACTGGTACTAAAACAGAGATATATACCAATGGAACAGAACAGAGTCCTCAGAAATAATACCACACATCTATAGCCTGGATCTTTGACAAACCTGAGAAAAACAAGAAATGGGAAAGGATTCCCTATTTAATAAATGCTACTGGGAAAATTGGCTAGCCATAAGTAGAAAGCTGAAACTGGATCCTTTCCTTACTCCTTATATGAAAATTAATTCAAGATGGATTAGAGACTTAAATGTTACCCTAACACCATAAAACCCTAGAAGAAAACCTAGGTAATACCATTCAGGACATAGGCATGGGCAAGGACTTCATGTCTAAAACACCAAAAGCAACGGCAACAAAGCCAAAATTGACACATGGGATCTAATTAAACTAAAGAGCTTCTGCACAGCAAAAGAACTACCATCAGAGTGAACAGGCAACCTACAGAATGGGAGAAAATTTTTGCAATCTACTCATCTGACAAAGGGCTAATATCCAGAATCTACAAAGAACTCAAACAATTTACAAGAAAAAAACAAACAACCCCATCAAAAAGTGGGCAAAGGATATGAACAGACATTTCTCAAAAGAAGACATTCATACAGCCAACAGACACATGAAAAATGCTCGTCATCACTGGTCATCAGAGAAATGCAAATCGAAACCACAATGAGATACCATCTCACACCAGTTAGAATGGCAATCATTAAAAAGTCAGGAAACACAGGTGCGGTGAGGATGTGGAGAAATAGGAACACTTTTACACTGTTGGTGGGATTGTAAACTAATTCAACCATTATGGAAAACAGTATTGCAATTCCTCAAGGATCTAGAACTAGAAGTACCATATGACCCAGCCATCCCATTACTGGGTATATACCCAAAGGATTATAAATCATGCTGCTATAAAGACACATGCACACGTAGTTTATTGCAGCACTATTCACAATAGCAAAGACTTGGAATCAACCCAAATGTACATCTGTGACAGACTGGATTAAGAAAATGTGGCCATATACACCATGGAATACTATGCAGCCATAAAAAAGGATGAGTTTGTGTCCTTTGTAGGGACATGGATGCAGCTGGAAACCATCATTCTCAGCAAACTATCACAAGAACAGAAAACGAAACACTGCATATTCTCACTTATAGCTGGGAACTGAACAATGAGATCACTTGGACTCGGGAAGGGGAACATCACACACCGGGGCCTATCATGGGGAGGGGGCAGCGGGGAGGGATTGCATTGGGAGTTATACCTGATGTAAATGATGAGTTGATGGGTGCTGACGAGCTGATGGGTGCAGCACACCAACATGGCACAAGTATACATATGTAACAAATCTACATGTTATGCACATGTACCCTAGAACTTAAAGTATAATAATAATAAAAAAAAAAAAAAGAAAAAAAATAAAGTTAGAGGAGCCTTCCTGTGGGGGGAAGGGAAACCCTTCTGGAACTAATAAGCAAATTAATCAAAGCTGTAGGATTCAAAATCAATGCATAAAATTTAATTGTATTTTTATACATTAGCAAAAACAACTTGGAAGATAAATGAAGAAAAGAATTTTATTTACTGTAGTATAAAACAGAATAAAATACATAAAATTAAACTTAACCAAGGTGGCAAAACTCATGTAAAATAAATACTACAACATGATATAAATGATGAATTGATGGGTGCTGACGAGTTGATGGGTGCAGCACACCAACATGGCATAAGTATACATATGTAACAAACCTGCATGTTATGCACATGTATCCTAGAACTTAAAGTATAATAAAAAATAATAATAATAAAAAAAAAATAAAAAATAAATAAATAAATACTACAAAACTTTGCTGAAAGACTTGAAGAAGATACAAACATGGGAAAGATATTGCATGTTCATGGATTGGAAGACTTAATTATTGTTAAAAATGTCAATACTTCTAAAGTAATCTACATATGCTGTGCAATCTCTATCAAAATCCCCCCAAAAATTTTTTTTTCTGCAGAAATAGGAAAGTCTATATAAAGTTTATAAGGAATCATGAGTGACCATGAGTAACCAAAACCACCTCAGAAATGAAAAACTAAATTGAAGGATCTCACAACTCCTAATTTCTTTTTTTTATTATACATATGCAGTACGTCCAGGTTAGTTACATAGGTATACATGTTTCTTGGTGTTTTGCTGGGCCCATCAACTCATCATCTATATTAAGTATTTCTCCTAATGCTATCCGTCCCCTAGCCTCCCACCCCCTGACAGGCCCTAGTGTGTGATGTTCCCTACCTGTGTCCATGTTTTCTCACTGTTCAACTCCAACTTATGAGTGAGAACATGCAGTGTTTGGTTTTCTGTTCCTGTGTTAGTCTGCTGAGAATGATGGTTTCCAGCTTCCTCCATGTCCCTGCAAAGTACATGAACTCATCCTTTTTCATAGCTGCATAGTATTCCATGGTACATATGTGCCACCTTTTCTTTATCCAGTCTATCATTGGTGGGCATTTGGGTTGGTTCTGAGTCTTTGCTATTGTAAACAGTGCTGCAATAAAATACGTGTGCATGTGTCTTTATAGGAGAATAATTTATAGTCCTTTGGGTATATACCCAGTAATGAAACTGCTGGGTCAAATGGTATTTATGGTTCTAGATCCTTGAGGGGTCGCCACACTGTCTTCCACAATGGTTGAACTAATTTGCACTCCCACTGACAGTGTAAAAGCATTCCTACTTCTCCACATCCTCTTCAGCATCTGTTGTTTCCTGACTTTTTAATGATAGCTATTCTACCTGGCGTGAGATGGTATTACATTGTGGTTTTGATTTGCATTTCTCTAATGACCAGTGATGATGAGGTTTTTTTTTCATATGCTTTTTGGCCGCATAAATGTCTTCTTTTGAGAACTGTCTGTTCATATCCTTCACCCACTTTTTGATGGGGTTATTTATTTATTTATTTTTTCTTGTAAATTTAAGTTCCTTATAGCTTCTGGATATTAGCACTTTGTCAGATGGATAGATTGCAAAAATGTTCTCCCATTCTGTAGGTTGCCTGTTCACTCTGATGATAGTTTCTTTTGCTGTGCAGAAGCTCTTTAATTTAGTTAGACCCATTTGTCAATTTTGGCTTTTGTTGCCATTGATTTTGGTGTTTTACTCCTGAGGTCTTTGCCCATGACTATGTCCTGAATGGTATTGCCTCAGTTTTCTTCCAGGATTTTTATGGTTTTAGATCATACGTTTAAGTCTTTCATCCATCTTGAGTGAATTTTTGTATAAGGTGTAAGTTAGAGGTCCAGTTTCAGTTTTCTGCATATGGTTAGCCAGTTTTCCCAATACCACTTATTACATAGGGAATCGTTTCCCCATTGCTTGTTTTTGTCAGATTTGTCAAAGATCAAATTGTTGTAGATATGTGGCATTATCTCTGAGGCCTCTGTTCTCTTCCATTGGTCTATATATCTGTCGTGGTACCAGTACCATGCTGTTTTGGTTACTGTAGCCTTATAGTACAGTTTGAAGACAGGTAGCATGATGCCTCCAGCTTTGTTCTTTTTGCTTAGGATTGTCTTGGCTATACGGGCTCTTTTTGGTTCTAAATGAAACTTAAAGTAGTTTTTTTTTTTTTTTTTTTTTTAATTCTGTGAAGAAAGTCAATTGTTGCTTGATGGGGATAGCACTGAATCTATAAATTACTTTGGGCAGTATGGCCATTTTCATGATATTGATTCTTCTTATCCATAAGCACGGAATGTTTTTTCATTTGTTTGTGTCCTCTCTTATTTCCTTGAGCAGTGGTTTGTAGTTATCCTTGAAGAGGTCCTTCACATCCCTTGTAAGTTGGATTCCTAGATATTTTAGTCTCTCTGTAGCAATTGTGAATGGGAATTCAGTCATGATTTGGCTCTCTGTTTGTCTGTTATTGGTGTATAGGAATGCTTGTGATTTTTGCACATTGATTTTGTATCCTGAGACTTTGCTGAAGTTGCTTATTGGCTTAAGGAGATTTTGGGCTGAGACAATGGGGTTTTCTCAGTATATAATCATGTCATCTGCAAACAGAGACACTTTGACTTCCTTTCTTCCTATTTGAATATTCTTTGTTTCTTTCTCTTGCCTGATTTCCTGGCCAGAACTTCCAATACTATGTTGAATAGGAGTGGTGAGAGAGGGCATCCTTGTCTTGTGCCAGTTTTCAAAGAGAAAGCTTCCAGCTTTGGCCCATTGAGCATGATATTGTCTGTGGGTTTGTCACAAATAGCTCTTATTATTTTGAGATATGTTCCATTGGTACCTACTTTGTTGAGAGTTTTTAGCATGAACGGGTATTGAATTTTACTGAAGGACTTTTCTGCATCTATTGAGATAATTATGTGTTTTTTGTCATTGTTCTGTTTGTGTGATGGATTATATGTATTGATTTGTGTATGTTGAACCAGACTTGCATCCCAGGGATAAAGTCAACTTGATCATGGTGGATAAGCTTTTTGATGTTCTGCTGGATTCGGTTTGCCAGTATTTTATTGAGGATCCTTACATCGATGTTCATTAGGGATGTTGGCCTGAAATTTTCTTTTTTTGTTCTGTCTCTGCCAGGTTTTATTATCAGGATGATGCTGCCCTCATAAAATGAGTTAGGGAACAGTCCCTCTTTTTCTCTTGTTTGGAATAATTTCAGAAGGAATGGTACCAGCTCCTCTTTGTACCTCTGTTACAATTCGGCTGTGAATTCTTCTGGTCCTAGGGTTTGTTTTTTTTTTTTGTTTGTTTGTTTTTTTTTTTTGGTTAGTAGGTTATTAATTACTGCCTCAATTTCAGAACTTGTTATTGGTCTATTCAAGATTCAACTTCTTCCTGGTTTAGACTTGGGAAAGTGTATGTGTCCAGAAATTTAGCCATTTCTTCTAGATATTCTAGTTTATTTGCATAGAAGTGTTTACAGTAGTCTCTGATGGTAGTTTGTATTTCTGTGGGATCAGTGGTAATATCCCTTTTATAATTTTTTATTGTTTCTATTTGATTCTTCTCTCTTTTCTTCTTTATTATTCTGGCTAGCAGTCTGTCTATTGTGTTAATCTTTTCAAAAAACCAGCTCCTAGGTTCAATGATTTTTTGAAGGGATTTTTTTTTGTGTGTGTGTGTCTCTATCTCTTTCAGTTCTGCTCTGATCTTAGTTATTTCTTGTCTTCTGCTATTTTTTGAATTTGTTTGCCCTTGCTTCTCTAGTTCATTTAATTGTGATGTTAGGGTGTCAATTTTAGATCTTTCCCGCTTTCTCCTGTGGGCATTTAGTGCTATAAATTCCCCTCTATACATTGCTTTAGCTGTACCCCAGGGATACTGGTATGTTGCATTTTAGTTCTCACTGGGTTCAAAAAACGTTTTTAGTTCGCCTTCCTTTCGTTATTTATCCAGTACTCATTCAGGAGCAGGTTGTTCAGTTTCCATGTAGTTGTGTGGTTTTGAGTGAGTTTTTTAATCCCAAGTTCTAATTTGATTGCCCTGTGGTCTGAGATACTGTTTGTTATGATTTCCATTCTTTTGCATTTGCTGAGGAGCGTTTTTCTTCCAATTATGTGGTCAATTTTAGACTAAGTGCAATGTGGTGCTGAGAAGAATGCATCTTCTGTTGATTTGGGGTGGAGAGTTCTGTAGATGTCTATTAGTTCCACTTGGTCCAGAGCTGAGTTCAAGTCCTGAATATCCTTGTGAATTTTCTGTGTTGTTGATCTTTCTAATATTTACAGTGGGGTGTTAAAATCTCCCACTATTATTGTGTGTATATAATATATATATATATATATTTAGGATAGTTAGCTCTTTTTGCTGCATTGACCCTTTTGCCACTATGTAATGCCCTTCTTTGTCTTTTTTGATCTTTATTGGTTTAAAGTCTGCTTTATCAGAGACTAGAATTACAACCCCTGCATTTTTTTTCTTTCCATTTTCTTGGTAAATATTTCTCTATCCCTTTATTTTGAGCTTATGTCTTTCTTTACACGTGAAATGGGTCTTCTGAATAGAGCACACAGATGGGTCTTGACTGTTTATCCTATTTGCTAGTCTGTGCCTTTTAATTGGGGAATTTAGCCCATTTACATTCAATGCTTATATTGTTATGTGTGATTTTGATCCTGTTATCTGTTATCATGATGCCAGCTTGTTATTTTGCCCATTAGTCGATGCAGTTTCTTCAGAGCGTCGACAGTCTCTACAATATGGTATGTTTTTGCAGTGACTTGTACTGATTTTTCCCTTCTGTATTTAGTGCTTCCTTCAGGAGTTCTTGTAAGGCAGACCAGGTGGTGACAAAATCTCTCAGCATTTGCTTGTCTGTAAAGGATTTTATTTCTCTTTCACTTATGAAGCTTAATTTAGCTGGATATGAAATTGTGGGTTGAAAATTCTTATTTTAAAAAAAATGTTGAACTCGGGAAAGGGAACATCACACACCGGGGCCTATCATGGGGAGGGGGCAGTGGGGAGGGATTGCATTGGGAGTTATACCTGATGTAAATGACAAGTTGATGGGTGCTGACGAGTTGATGGGTGAAGCACACCAACATGGCACAAGTATACATATGTAACAAACCTGCACGTTATGCACATGTACCCTAGAACTTAAAGTATAACAATAATAAAAAAATAAAAAAAACATTAAAAAAATATTGAATATTGGCCCCCACTTCTCTTCTGGCTTGTAGGTTTTCTTCAGAGACGTCCTCTATTAGTCTGATGGACTTCCCTTTGTGGGTAACCCAACCTTTCTGGCTGCCCTTAACTTTTTTTCCTTCATTTCAACCTATGGGGTTGCTCTTCTTGAGGAGGATCTTTGTGGCGTTCTCTGTATTTCCTGAATTTGAATGTTGGCCTGTCTTGCTTGGTTGGGGAAATTCTTCTGGATAATATCTTGATATGTGTTTTCCAACTTAGCTCCTTCTCCCTGTCATTTTCAGGTACACCAATCAAACGTAAGTTTGGTCTTTTCACATAGTCCCATGTTTCTTGAAGGCTTTGTTCATTCCTTTTCATTCTTTTCTCTCTAATCTTGTCTTCATGCTTTATTTCATTAAGTTGATCTTCAATCTCTGAATTCCTTTATTCCACTTGATCAATTCAGCTATTGATACTTGTGTATGCTTCACGAAGTTCTTGTGCTGTGTTTTTGAACTCCATCAAGTCATCAATTTTCTTCTATAAACTGGTTTTTCTGGTTATCAATTCCTCTAACCAATTTTTTCAAGGCTCTTAGCTTCCTTGCATTGGGTTAGAACATACTCCTTTAGCTCAGAGGCGTTTGTTATTACCCACCTTCTGAAGTCTACTTCTGTAAATTCATCAAACTCATTTTTCATCCAGTTGTGTTTTGTTTTCTTTTGTTTTCCCCTTGCTGGAGAGGAGTTGTGAAGTTGTGATCCTTTGGAGGAGAAGAGGTGTTCTGGTTTTTGGAATTTTCAGTCTTTTTCCACTGGTTATTCCTCATCTTCATGGATTTATCTACCTTTGTTCTTCACTGTTGGTAACTTTCAGATGGGTTTTTTGTGTAGATGTCCTTTTTGTTGATGTTGATGCAATTCCTTTCTGTTTATTTTTCCTTCTAACAGTCAGGCCCCTCTGCTGCAGGTCTGCTGGAGTTTGCTGGAGGTCCACTCCAGATCTTGTTTGCCTGGGTATCACCAATGGAAGCTGCAGAACAGCAAAGATTGCTGCCAGTTCCTTCTTCTGGAAGCTTAGTCTCAGAGGGGTATCCGCCAGATGCCAGCCAGAGCTCTGCTGTATGAGGTGTCTGTTGACCCCGATCAGAGGCTTCTGTCAGTCAGGAGGCACAGGGGTCAGGGACCCATTTGAGGAGGCAGTCTGTCCCTTAGCAGAGCTCAAACGCTGTGCTGGGAGATCTGCTGCTCTCTTCAGAGCTGGCAGGCAGGAATGCTTGTCTACTGAATCTGCTCCCACAGCTGCTCCTTCCCCCAGGTGCTTTGTCCCAGGGAAATGGTAGTTTTGTGTATAAACCCCTGACTGGGGCTGCTGCCTTTCTTTCAGAGATGCCTTGTCCAGAGAGACACCACTACTAATTTCAAAACATACTACAAAATTACACCAAACAGGCTGGGTGTGGTGGCTGATGCCTGTAATCCCAACATTTTGGGAGGCCGAGGTGGGCAGATCACCTGAGGTCAAGAGTTCAAGACCAGCCTGACCAACATTGTGAAACCCTGTCTCTTCTAAAAATACAAAAATTAGCTAGGTATCATGGCGGGCAACTGTAATCCCAGCTACTCAGGTGGCTAAGGCAGGAGAATTGCTTGAAACTGGGAGGCAGAGGTTGCAGTGAGCCGAGATCATGTCATTGCACTCCAGCCTGGGTGACAGAGCAAGACTGTGTCTCAAAACCAAAAAGAAAATTACACCAAACAAAACAGCTTAGCAATGACATAAAGAAAGACATATACACTAATTGAATAAAACTGAGAGCCTAGAAATACACTTCTATGTATATGGAAAATTGTTTTCAACAAGTCTATCAAAAACATTCAAGCAGGAAAATACCATTTTTTCAATAATTAGTATTGGAAAACTTACATATTCAAAAAAAGTGAAGTTAAAGTCTTATTTTTTGCTAAGTACAAAAATTAATTCAAAACGAATCAAAGTCCTAACATAGAAGCTGACATTCTAAAATATTTGAAATAGTCATAGGGGAAAAGCTTCGTGATATTGGATTTGGCAACATTTTTTGACATAACACAAAAACAAAGGCAACAATAGAAGAATAGATAAGTTAGAATTCTTCAAAATTAAAAACTTTTGTGCATTAAAACACAATAACAATGAAGTGAAAAAGGCACTTACAAAATGGGGTGAAATTTGCAATTCATATATCTGATAATGTATTAACATCCAGACTACATAAAAAATTACCTACTCAATGAAAACATAACAACTAATTTAAAAAACTGTGCAAAGAACTTAAATAGATATTTCTCTAAAGATAATATACAAATAGCCAGTAAGCACATGAAAAGATGCTCAACATCATTAACCATTAGAGAAATGTAAATCAAACCCACAATTCTATGCCACTTCACACCTAATAAGATGACTTATTATTTTTTAAAAAAAGAGAAAATAACAGATTTGGAGGAAGATGTGGAGAGACTAGAACCTTTGTACCTTACTTATGTCAATTTACTTGAGGTGAGGAGAGGGAGGATTTTGTCATGTATCTTGGATACTAGCTCAGCCACAGCAAGAAAGGGCACTGATCAGAGTTGTGAGGCCCCATTCCAGGAACAAGCACCCAGGGGACATTTGTAGATACATCGTGGGTCACAAAAGAAGCTGCTGTCTTGAAAGAAAGAACCCAGTCCTTCCAGCATTGATCACCTTCTAATTAAAGAGCCCTTGGTGCCTGAATAATTATTAGCGAGACCTAGGTACTACTTTGAGGACCTTGGTGAGCCTCTGAAACATGCTGGCTTCAGGTACCAACACTGTCACAGGGAGGCAGAACACCAAGTATACTCTGAAGTTTCCCAATTACAGAACTCGACTCTTGGGGCACATTTCTAGACCTACACTGGGCCAAAGGGGAGCCTACTGACCTGAAAGGTGAATCCCAGGCCAGGTGGCATTTACCACAATCTAACTTAAGAGTCTTTAGGGCTTAAGGGAGCATTGACGGTAGTCTGGCAGTACTTCTCATGGCCTGAGGGGGTGGTGGCAACAAACCTAGGCTCCTCTGCCTTTAGTAAGAGGAGGAAAGTGTGGGTAGGACTGCATCTTGTGGTTTGAGTTCCATCTTAACTGAAATACAATAGAATACCAGGTAGACTTCTAAGGTTTTTTAATCTAGTCCCTGAGTCCCAAATGGAACTTCTGGATGCGCCCAATCCCTGGGGGAACTCACTGCCCCAAAACAACTGACACAGGCATGACTGGCTTTACCACCTGATGATTGTAGAGCCCCAGGGCCTTGAGAAAATATAGGCAGTAGCCAGGGAGTGTTTACAGCAGGTCTTGGGTGAGACCCAGTGCTGTGCTGGCTTCAAGTCTGACCCAGCACAGTCATAGTGGTGTCACAAACAGGAGTGCTTGTGTCACTCCACCCTCAGGTTAGGTGGCTCAGAACAGAGAATGAGGCTGTATATATTTCAGAAAAAAGGAAGGGAAAACGACAAGAGTCTCTGCCAGGCAATCAAGAGAAGTCTCCAGATCTTGCCCAAGACCATCAAGGTGGTACCTCTAGGAGTCTACAAAAAACACAGCATTACTGGGCCTGGGTTGCCTTCTAAAGTAGAAACAACTTATATCAACACTCAAATCCTGGAAAGCCTTTCCAAGAAATGTGGCTACAAGTAAGTCCAGACTATGAAGATCATAATAGATACCCAACTTTTCAATGCCCAGATGCCAAATACCATCTACTAGGATCAAAACCATGCATGAAAATGTGATCTTGCCAAATGAACTAAAACCACCAGGAAGCAATCCTGAAGAAAGCAAGATATGTAAATTTTCAGACAGAAAGTTCAAAATAACTGTGTTGAGGAGACCCAAAGAAATTCAAGAAAACACATAGAAGAAATTCGGAATTCTATCAGATTAATTTAACAAATGATTTAAATTAATCTGATGAATTAAAATAGTTAAAAAGAATCAAGCAGAAATTCTGGAGCTAATAAATCTAACTGGCATACTGAAGAATGTATCAAAGTCCCTTAATAGCAGAATGATTCAAGCAGAAGAAAAATTTAGTGAGCTTGAAGACAGGTTATTTGAAAACACAGAAATGAGACAAAAGAAAAAAAGAACAAAAAACAATAAAGCACACCTATAGGATGTAGAAAATAGCCTCAAAAGGGAAAACCTAAGAGGTATTGGCCTTAAAGAGAAGGTAGAGAAAGAGACAGGGGTAGAAATTTATTCAAAGGGATAATAACAGAGAACTTCTGCAACATATAGGAAAATATCAATATCATAGTAAAATAAGATTATAGAATACAAGGAAGATTTAACCCAAAGAAGACAA
Source organism: Trachypithecus francoisi (assembly GCF_009764315.1). Taxonomy (NCBI): domain Eukaryota; kingdom Metazoa; phylum Chordata; class Mammalia; order Primates; family Cercopithecidae; genus Trachypithecus; species Trachypithecus francoisi. Next base: position 1,225,700 of record NW_022681437.1, on the reverse strand, counting down.
CCTCAAAGCACTTGATATGCAAACTCCCAAAGAACAAGAATAAAGAAAACATTTTAAAAGCAACAAGGGAGGGGAAACAAATAACATACAATGAAGCTCCTACACATCTGGCAGCAGACCTTTCAGTGGAAACCCTACTGGCCTGAAGGGAGTGACGTAACATATTTAAAATGGTGAGGGAAAAAATATTATCATATTTAAAATGGTGAGAAAAAATACGTTAAAATACTATATTTGGTGAAAATATCTTTCAAACATGAAGGAGAAATAAGAACTTTTCCAGACAAACAAAAGCAAAGGTATTTCATCAATACCACACCTGACCTACAAGAAATGCTAAAGAGAATACTTCAATCAGAAAGAAAAGGACATTAATGAGCAATAAATAGTCACCTGAAGGTAAAACACTCACTGGTAATAGTAAGTACACAGAAAACCAGAGAATATTATGACACTATAATGTGGTGTCTAAACTATTTTCCAAAGTAGATAGACTAAATGATGAACCAATCAAAAATAATAACTACAGCTTTTGAAGACATAGTACAATAAGATATAAATAGAAACAACAAAATGATGAAAAGCCAGGGGACTAATTTGAGGCAAATTTTTATTGTTTTCTTTTTGATTGTTTATGTAAAAGGTGTTAATTTGCTATCAGATTAAAATAATGGATTATAAGAAAGTATTTGCAAGCCTCATAGTTACTTTAAACCAAAAAGCACACAATGAATACACAAAAAATAAAAAGCAATAAACTAAATCATATCACTAGAGAGATTATTTTCACTAGAGGAAGACAGGAAAAAAAATGAAGAAAAGACACAAATAACTGGAAAACAAATTTTAAAAAATGGCAGGAGTAAGTCCTTTCTTATCAATAATAACATTGAATGTAAGTAGACTAAACTCTCCAATCAAAAGATATAGACTGGCTGAATAGAAGGAAAAAACAAAACCATTGATCTGTTGCCTACAAGAAATATAGTTCACATATAAAGACACACATGGACTGAGAAAAAGCTTTTTAATTCCATTCCAAGGAAAACAAAGAAGAGCAGAAGTTATTGTAATTATATAAGGCAAAACATATTTTAAGAGAAAAACTGTAAGAAAATACCTAGAAGGTCACTACACAATAACAAAAGAGTAAACTCAGCAAGAGGATATAACAATCTTAAATATATATGCACCCAACACTGGAGCACCCATATATATAAAGAATTATTATTATAGGTAAACATAGAGATAGGCCCCCGATAAAATAGTAACTGGAGGCTTCAACACCCCGCTTTCAACATTGGACTGATCTTCCACAGAGAAAATCAACAAATAAACATCAAACTTAATCTGCACCATAGACCAAATGGATCTAATAGCTATTTATAGAACATTTCATCCAAAACCTGCAGAATACACATTCTTTTCCTCAGCAAATGAATTTTTCTCAAGGATAGATCATATGTTAGGTCATAAACAAGTCTTAAAACATTTAATAAAATTAAAATAACCTCAAGTATCTTCTGTAACCACAATAGAAATAAAACTAGAAATCAATAAAAAGAGGAATTTTGGAAAATATACAAATAAATGAGAGTTAAACAATAGACTTCTTAATGACCAGTTAATGAAGAAATTGAGAAAAAAAATGAAAAATATTCTTGAAACAAATGATAATGAAAATACAACATATCAAAACTTATGGGATACAGCAAAAGGAGTACCAATAGGAAAATTTATAGCTATATGTGACTACATCAAAAAAGAGAAAAAGATCTTCAAATAAACAATCTAATGATGCATCTTAAAGAAGTAGAAAAGCAAGAGAAAACTGAACCCAAAACTTAGAAGAAAATAAATAATAAAAATCAGAGAAGAAATAAATGAAATTGAAATAAAAAATAAAAGATCAATGAAACAAAAAGTTGGTTTGGTGAAAAGTTATACAAAATTGACCAACCTCTAGCAAGACTAAATAAGAAAAAGAGAAGATCCAAATAAATCAAGAAAATCAGAAATTAAAAAGGAAACATTACAACTGACACTGCGGAAATCCAAAGTATCATTAGAGGCTACTATGAGCAACTATATGCCAATAATTTGGAAAATCTAGAAGAAATGGACAAGTTTCTATATACATATAACCTACCCGGATTGAAACAGGAAGAAATCTAAAACTTGTATAGACCAAGAAAAATTAAAAAGATCAAAGCCTTAATAAAAATCTTCAGTAAAGAAAAGCAGAGGACCTGAAGTTCACTGCTGAATTCTATCAAATATTTAAAGAACTAATACGAATCCTACTCAAAATATTCTGAAAAATAGAGGAGAAGGGCAATACTTCCAAGCTCATTCTATAGGGCCAGAATTACCCAGATACCAAAAGCAGACAAAAACACATCAAAAAAAAAAAAAAGAAAGAAAAAAAAAGAAAAAGAAAACTACAGGCCAATATCTCTGATAAATATTGATGCAAAAATGCTCAAAAAAAGACTAGCAAACCAAATTCAACAATACATCAGAAAGATCATTCATCATAACAAAGTGGGATTTATCCCTGGGATGCAAGGATGGCTGAACATACACTTCATTGTTTTTTATTGTTTGTATGCGTGTGTCCTCTAACTGTGTATTTCCAAATAGCCTGCCTTCATGTTCACTATTTTTTTCTTCTGCTTAATCCATTCTGCTCTTAAAGGGCTCCAATACCTTTTTCAGTATGCCAGGTGCATTTTTCAGCTCCAGAATTTCTACTTGATTTATTTTAATCATATCAAGCTCTTTGTTAAATTTATCTGATAGAATTGTGAATTCCTTCCCTGTGTTATCTTAAATTTCTCTTTCAACAGCATGACTATTTCGAACTCTCTGTCTGAAAAGTCACATATCTCTGTTTCTCCAGGAGGATGGTCCCTGATGGCTTATTTAGTTTATTTGGTGAGATCAGGTTTTCCTGAATGGGGTTGATGTTAGTAGATGTTTGTCAGTGTTTGGACATTGAAGGGCTAAGTATCTGTCTTCGTCTTCACAATCTGGGACTATTTGTAGCCATCCTTCTTGGGAAGGCTTTCAAAATACTTCAAAAAACTTGGGTGTTTTGATTACTCTTTATCTGCTTTAGGTTGAAACCCAAGACCACTAACTCTGTGGTTCTTGCAGACTCATAGCCTTGGTTGTCTTGAACAAGATTTAGGAGATCTCTAGACTACCACAAAGAGACTCTTGTTCTCTTCCCTTATTTTCTTCCAAACATTCTCTCTCTCTCTCTCTCTCTCTCTCTCTCTGTGTGTGTGTGTGTGTGTGTGTGTGTGTGTGTGTGTTCTAAGCAGCTAAAGCTGGGGATGTAGTGACACAAGCACCCCTGTGGCCATCACCACTATGGCTGCACTGGGTTAGACCTGAAGCCAGCATAGTCCTTTGTCTCACCCAAGGCCTGCTGAGACTACTCTCTGACTGCTGCCTATGTTCATTCAAGGTCCTGGGGTTCTACAATTATCAGGTGGCAAAGCCATCCAGGCTTATGTTCTTCCCTTCAAGGCAGTGAGGTCCCCACGCCTTGGGTAGGCACTGAAGTACCATCTGTGAATCAGGGTCTAGAGTCATTGACTTTAGAAGTCTACTTAGTGTTTTGCTGTATTGCATTTGAGCTGTTACACAAGCCACAAGACACATTTTTTCTCTGTCTTCCCTCTCCTTTATAAAGAAAGAGGAGCCTCACCCTGCAGCCACCACTACCTCAGGCTATGAAGAGTACTGACAGAGTACCATTGTGTTCCCTTTAGTCTCAAGGTCTCTGAATTCAGCTTGTTGTGAATGCTGCCAGAACTAGGATTCACCCTTCAGGGCAGTGGGCTCCCTTCTGACCCAGGGTAGGTTCAGAAATGTCATACAAAAGTCAAGTGCTGGAATTGGGGACCCTAAAATCCTGCTTGGTGCTCTACCCTCCTGTTGGCATCCTGGTACCTGAAACCAAAAAGTCTCAAGAGACTCACCCAAAGCTCTTAATGTACCTGGGTGTTGCAGCTGTTTATTCAAGTCCCACCTTAGCAGGTGATAAACGCTAACAGGCCGGTTTTATTTATTTATTTTTTTTCAAAGCAACTGGTTCCCTTCTGAATCAGGGTATATCTAAAAGTGTCATCTGGGAACCAGGACCTGGAACAAGGACCTGAGGACTCTGACCAGTGTCCTATCCTGCTATGGCTGAGCTGGTATCCTAGATGTAAGACAAAGTCCTCTTCACTCTTATCCCTCCTCTCCTTAAGCAGAAGGAAGGGTTCCCTTTTGGAGCCATGAACTCTGCAGCCTGGGCTTAGGGGAGGGGTAATGCCAGCACTCCTTTTGATGCCCCAGCTGGTGCATCAGTGTGTCATATGGCCCACCCCCCAGTCCACTGTCTCTGGGCCTATTTCAGCCCTAGGACTCACCTAAGAGTTGTAGTCCTTATGGCCTAGACTGCCTTTCAAGTTTGCTTGGAGACACAGAGTGCTGTAGCCATGGATGGCAATGTTTACAGGCACTCACGTTTGTACCACTGAAACTGGTGATTCCCCTTTGGCTACAGCTGGTTTAAATGCTCCCTCTGTGGGCCAGCATCCGCTGAGTTTGGTCCTGTTTTCCTTTCTGTTCTAACAGAACGGCACTGACTGAGTTCAATGCCGCATAATTGCTGTGTTCTCCCTTCCCCAGCACCCAGAGACTCTCTGCACCACGTATTCTAGCTGGAGGTGGCGTCAGCATTTCTGGACTGCCTTTTTGATCTTTTCAGTGCCTCATTCAGTGATGTCAAGTTAAAACCAGAAACTATGGGTGTTCACCTGATTTTTGGTTCTTATGAAGGTAAACACCTTCTATGTACATAGTTGTTAATTTGGTGTCCTTGTAGGGAGGACGATTGGTGGAGCTTTCTATTCCACCAACTTGATTCAGCCTGCCTCTCTTTGTCATGTACCTTTATAATATTCATTTTGTTCGTGGTGTCTCTTGACTCACTTGTTATAGATCATGTCCTCTGAACTTTTGAATTGTTTAATACTAAGCTTATCTTCGGCAAGAAACATACATTTTTGGGTGTGTTGTAGTCCCGCGTGCTCTAGGGTGTAAATGTTGTTGTTGCTGGTTGCATTTTCTGTGAAGCGGACTCTAGAACTATGCAGCCATAAACAATAAAAAAAAATCATGTCCTTTGCAGGGACATGGATGGAGCTGGAAACACTTATATTTAGCAAACTAATGCAGGAACAGAAAACCAAGAAACACATGTTCTTACTTATAAGTGGTAGCTGAACAATGAGAAAACATGGACACATGCGCACATGCGGGGGAACAAAACACACTGGGGCCTGTTGCAGAAGCAGGCAAGGTGAGGGACAGCATCGGAAAGAATAGCTAATGGATGCTGGGCTTAATACCTAGGTGATGGGTTGATCTGTGTAGCAAACCACCATGGCACATGTTTACCTATGTCACAAATCTGCACATCCTACATATGCACTCCCGAACTTAAAAGTTGAAGAAGAAAAAATAAATTTGCATATAGTATTTTTTAGGGTATACTGTTAGGGTCAATACACTTCATACGGTTTTAACACATGGCTCATCTTACCCTACAAGGAATATTGGAAAATTATCTGGGGGCAAAAGAGCATGACCTTTATGCTGTCATGTTGACAAATCTTATGAGGAAAGTGGCCCTGGAAAGGCATGTGCCTCTGTGCAAATTGACTTTCCAGCAGAGGTAATTCCCATAGAGGCTAATAGTTAAAGGTTTAAGCCAAGCCTCACTCCACACAGCTAGAGGAAAGAAGTGCCTCATTTATTTAGGAAAATCTGGGTGAATCATCAAGGCATTCACCATAGTTTTTACATTCGCTTTTGGTTGTTTTGCCCTCAGTGCTTACATGTTCATTTATTGGCCTCAGGATTCCTGCACCAGATGAGTGGTAAGAAATTGAATCCACATGCCCATTTGGTGTATACTTTGACGTTGCTTTAACTCTTACACAGAATATGTTTTTGGTTGTTCGCTTGTTTCTAGAAGTTCCAGGAAGAAAAACAAATTTCATATAGCTTTCTTAGACTAAGGAGAAAAATCTTTCCTTTTTTTTTTTTAAATTAAAGGGTTAGCTTGTTCAGGGTCCCAAATTTATGCTATTTCAAAGATAAATCTCTGATTTACCTTGATGAAAGTCAGATATCTTATCTCCACATAGGTATTAGACCCTATCCCCTAAGTCTATACTATATTCAGTAGAATTTCCCTTGATTGCTTAGAGATTTTTTTTTCTATCATCTGAGGATTTGCCTTTCCTTTGAGCAGATACAGTTTTAAGCATTTTGATCACATAGAAGAACCATTTGTAAATATTTTAGCATGCAGGGGTGTCCACATTGGCTCTGTCCACAGTTTTTTGAAACAAAATTCTCCAAAATGTTTCCAATTCTGTATAGTATGGTAAAATGTTACATTAACTTTTCTTCCTTTTTTTTGTCAATAAAGCCATGTTGCCAATTTAACTATGTGCCTGGAGCTAGAATATAAAATTTATACCATCATGTCTTTCTCTTAGGTTTTTAATCAATTTTGGATCCTTTTGTAGAGAGGCTCAATATTGTCAACTAAATATCATAATAGTATATTTTTATCTAATAGTGTAAACTATTGTGGTCATGCTTATAAAGTTTCTTGACTTGATCTAACAAAAAGATCGATTATATGCACTAAAGTACAAATAATTATTATATCCATATTAGACCATTACCTGATAAATTGAACATAATTATTAGTAATAAAATATCTTTAACTTATAAATATACATATGTATATGTAGATTCTCTCTATATTCTCTCTATACATAGATTCTCCAGTACACAGTCAAAATGAAAGAACAATTGAACCTCAAAATATCTATCATCTCTCTGAAGCTGTGTTCTGGCAATTTGAGGTGTGTTCTGGCACACACCTCAAATAAAAGATGTGTTCTGGCAATTTGAGGTCTAAGCAACAACACTGATGAAGCTGGTAATGGGAAAATTAGTAACTGGGCTTTTAAATAATTTTTGAACATTCTATGCCCTTGAGTTATTTTAATAATGATGATGATGATATTTTAGAGATGGTGTCTTATTCTGCTACCCAAGCCGGCCTTGCATTCCTGGACTCTAGCTATCTTTTAGCCTTAGCCCCCTGAGTAGCTGGGACTATAGGTGCATGTAACTGTGCCCTGACCCTGACCATTTTATTTGTATTGATAGTTGAGACTTGATTCACCTGACATTATGTGTTTTAGCCATGGCTGACATAAATAGATAGAGACACTAAACATCACAGTTTAAGTTGATTATATATTAGTATGAAAATTATATATATATATATATAATTCATTTTGATGGATTATATTTTAAATAGCAATTTTATAACAGCAATTTACCAATATATTTTATTAAAATATGCTACCTTTAAAATATAACTGTATATTCCTTACCTATTTTATATTTGAAAAGAATACTTTCTATAGTATGAATACCTAGACATTATTTATTTATGGAGAAGAGATCTAGAAAATGTTTTTAATCACCATTTTGCTTTTCTCTAATCCTCTTCTGATTTTCTTCTTCTTCATTAGAAATTTTCTGCTCACAGAAGAAATGTTTATACAAGCAACTGAAAACAATGTTTGTCACTATGGTTCATATATATATATATATATATATATATGAAGTTAGTGCATATGAATCAAAGTGAAGATGCTTTGTACGTAAGATTCAGAATTTGATGGGAAATATACAAGAAGCTGGGGAAAATAAGCTCCTTTCTATGTTGTTATTCTATCACTTTCAAGGTATATGTAGGTCCAAAGTATCCTTTTTAAAGTAATAAAATTAAGATTCATTTTTAAAAGGAACTACATCTTTCCTAAGAGCACGAATAGTTAGATGGCTAAAAAAGACCCTATTCAGTATCCTGGAAATGGTTACTGATGAAGAACAAATGGATAATGCTTGTAGTGGATGGCATTCTATAGACATCTTTAAATTCATTGTCCAAAATTAAATTACCTTTATTTTCCTAGAAGCCTCCTCTTTCTGTATTCCACATGTCATGTAAATGAAATAATGATACTTTTTGTAAAAATTAAAATATTGTTTCTCCCTTTCTTCTTTTATCCTTATATCCAATGTTCCACCAATTCCTATTGGTTCTATATCTCTAGTTAATTTCTCAAACCTATAGCTTTCTTATTATCCCCGTCATCTTCATTTTAGGCCTAATCCCACCATTTTCTTCTACTTCTTACCAGGGCCACTGGGATATTTTCCCAAGTTACTTCTTTTCTAGATTGTAAGGGATTTTTTTCCTTTTGATTTATGTTTTGGTTATCTTGCATTGAAATATATTATACTACATGTAATAAGAATCTTTTTTTAAAAATGTCTTTACTGAGATATAATTCACATACCAAAAGCTCACACTTTAAAGTTACAATTCAGTCATTTCAGCATATTTATGGATTATGTAACAATCACCTTTATCTAATATAGAATATTTTCATCACCATGGAAAGAAAACCCATACCCATATCCATTAGCAGTGATTTTCCATTTACCCCTCATCCCAGCCCTTAGCAGCCATGAATCTACATTTTGTCTTATAGATTTGTCTATTCTGGATATTTCTTATATATGAAAACTACAGTATATAGGCATTTCTGACTAGTTTCTTTCACTTATTATAATGTTTTCATGTTTTATTCATGCTGTAGCACATATCAGTAATTTATTTCATTTTTGTGGCTGAGTATATGGTATTCTATGGCTTTATGACATTTTGTTTATCCATTCATTCATTAATAGATATTTGAGTGGTTTCTCCCTTTTATTGTTATGAGTAATACTGGTATAAGCATTTATGTAAAACTTTTTGTGTGGACATAATATTTTCATTTTAATTTCTGGGTCATAACATAACTCTATGTTAAATTTTTTGAGGAACTTACAGAATTTTTTTCAGACTGGCTGCACAACTTTATGTTTACACAATCAGTGCATGAAAGTTTTACTTTCTGCCATCCTTGTCAACACTTGTTATTATGCATCCTTTTCATACTAGCCATCAGTGGAGGTAAGTTGGTATATAATTATGGTTTTGATTTGCATTCCCTAATGACATTAGCATTCCTTAAATTCTTGTCAGAAAAATGAGTAAATGAAAAAATATTGTTTGATACTATTTTATATACCATTTTAAGTTGAAACATTAAAACCAAGTTTCTATCAACTTTTTTAAAACTCCTTAGATAATATTAATTTTATGATTAGTATCTATATTATTTCTTTCCTAATTGTATTTTCTAATGTCATTTGCTCAATAATGGTGTTCTGGGAAGTACATAAAGAAAGAACTCTTAAAGGCATAGTTGTACTGCCTACAGTTTGAAGCAGGTACAGTTTATGTGGTAATTCTCTCTGTGCACATTTTCCCCAGTCATCATTGCCATTAACTTCAAAATGCTGTAGGTTAGAGACTGAAAGTGAAATAGAGAAGTTAAACTCTGAGTATTTTTTGTTTGTTTGTTTTCTTTAGTCTCTGCTCTATCATAAGTTGGTATTTTTTAACTCATAAAAAACAAAAACTCCAACCCAAGAGAGAACAGTTAACAAATTAGTCCCTCACACATTGGAATTTGCAAGACGTTTAGAAAAAAATGTGACATCAATGTGATGCTATAAATTATAATAAAAGCTATCAGTAATATATGTGTCATAGAAACGGCTTCAAAACCTAGAATTTATATTGTATTCCACATGGTTGTTTTTAGGAAATAAGCCTGATGTCCTTGCATTTTAAAAAATCCTGTTTACCATCTGAATCTTCAAAGTTAGAAACTGCCTTACTCTGACAGTATATTAGTAAAAATTAAGTAGAGAAATCCAGGCTTTAGGTGATCTGGTTGTTAACAAATACCAACTTTGGTTATTTTACTTGCTGTTTTCAGTTTTTTAAAGAAACAACCAAAAGACAGGCAATAATATCAAACAAGATGAGGGTCCATAATATTATGTAAAAATATCATTAAAAAATTATAATGTTTTGAATTTTTATACTCTAGGAATTAAAACCTTAAAGCTAGGCATTCTTGAAATCTTGATGAATTTTATACTCTAGGGAAACAATTAGTTAACTATCAGAACTAAAAGAAAAAAAAAAACTCATATAACAGCATGTTATGTTATTTTGCCTAAAACTACTCTAGAGTTGAATAAGACCTAAGATTTTAATTTTAATGAGGTAGAAAACTGTTTATTACCTGTTTAGCAACAGTCCCAGAAACTTAAAAACAGTAAAAATAACTCATGCTTGTTCGTGCCAATGAATTTTAACTAAAGTATAATTTAGTAAGCTGTTTTCAAATCTAGCGTCTTAAATAAAACTGAAGGACATAAAATTATACTAATAAATGTTATGAGACAACCAATCATTATTTTCATTTGAGAGAAGAATACTGGAATTTACTGGAATTTGACTATTTATGCAAGAGGGTTTACCTTAGATTCTTGTAAGATCATCAGCACCAGCAATGTTCATGTACATAAACTTCATCACTTACTCATTTGTGTGGAAGTCATAGAATCTGTTTGGCTTAACACTTCTGAGAGTGAGCAAGTAAAAAAGTAGAAGAAAAACATTGTTTAAAACTTGGGATGTTTGCCTAGATACTTGGCCAAGTTTTTCCTACTTACTAGCCAAACAATATAGTTAGGAAAAAGTAATATTCCATTAAATTGTAATCACCGTTTTTACATATAATTTACAGCCTCACTAGAAAATCTTTATTGAATATCTACCTGTATTAGTCAAGGTTCTCTAGAGGCACAGAAATATGAAGATATATTTATATATGAAAGGGAGTTATTAAAGAGAACTGACTCACAGTCACTAAGTAAAGTCTCACAATAGGCTGTCTGCAAGTTGAGGAGCAAAGAAGCCAGTGGTGGATCAGTCTGAGTCCCAAAACCTCAAAAGTAGGGAAGCTGACAGTGCAGCCTTCAGTCTGTGGTCAAAGGCCCTGGAGCCCCTGGAAAATACTTGTGTAAGTTCCAAGTCTAAAAACTGAAGAACCTGGGGTCTGATGTTCAAGGGCAGGAAGCATCCAGCATGGGGAAAAGATGAATGCCAGAAGACTCAGCAAATCCTCTCCTTCCAATTTCTTCTGCCTGCTTTATTCTAGCCATGCTGGCAGCTGATCACATGGTACACACCCAGATTGAGGGTGGGTCTGCCTCTCCCAATCCATTTACTCAAACGCTAATCTCTTTTGGCAGCACCCTCACAGACACACCCAGGAACAATTCTTTGCATCCTTCAATTCAATCAAGTTGACACTCAATATAAATCGTCCATCACACTATCCTTTCTTCAAAGTATTGTTCGTGGGTATTTGCATAATTAATATTACTACATATTAAACTTGGTATTTCTAAATGATGAATACTCATTATTGTCAAGTTAATTAATTGGGGTCAGATTTTTAATAGTAACGTTAATAAAAGGCAATGTGCAGCTGCAGGGCAGTGGAAAGAGTACTCAAGATGCAGTTAGGCCTAGAACTGATTCCTAACTCTGCTAGTAAATGTACACCTTGGAAAAACTTTGTTTAATCTGGACCTTGTTTTCTTCACCTCTAAGGTAAGAGAGCCATATCCTTTTCAATTTCTTTATTATGGAGTCTATGAAAGGAATATACTCAGAAGTCTCATGAGTGTTCAAATTGCACACTTGTCTTTACAAGGATATTTACCTTTACTAAAAACTTCACAATATGCTAATTTACAGAAAGGCAAGGGATGTTACTTAAACTATGAAAATCTTTCACAATATAAATGGAAATAAGACTATAATAAATATATTTATAATGTTTATTAATGTATATTTTCTCTTTTCCAGTGACTTAATTTGCTTTGTTGTTAGACACATATGGGGGTCTATCTGCTACTATCTTCCATGCTCAATTTTAATAATGAAAGCATCCTTAGCTTCACAGTGGTTTGGTCATCATATTTCCTGGCTCTCAGTGTTTCAGATACATGATAAGATTGCACATTTAGGTGCCCCGCGGTTGTATGAAGTCACATGACTAATTGTGGTCAACTAATTGTGAGCAGATATAACTTACAAATTGAGTATTTAATTGCCAATGATCCAGCACTCCCTTTTCCAACTGGTACATGACAGACAATGCCTAAGATAGATACTCCTCTGTCAGTCTCATACCTGAGTGACTATGAAGAACAGGGACAACCCTGGATATGATATATAATAATAAAAAATGCATTCCTTTCTGCCACTGAAACTTTGTGATTCCTTGTACAATATAATTTAGCCTGCCTCCATTAATACAAATATAATATAAAAATGAAGCATTTTCAGTTGGTGTCTTACTCAGATATTTTAAAGTATTGTACTCAATTGAATAAAGTATGCTATCCTAATTAATTTTAAAATATTTTTTCTACCATGTGCTAGGCACTAATCTAGGTGCTGGGAATACAGTGGTGAACAAAGAAGACAGTTCTTGCCCTCCTAGAGTACATATTACACTGAGCAGGAGACATGATCCAATTTTCTCTTTCCTGTCCAGATCTATTCTCTATCCTTCTCCACCCTGTTCTGTGCTCCAGGAGGCTTATCCTTAAGTTCAGATCCACAGGATTCCTTACCTTGTATCTTCTGATTAAGATTGTTCGTGGGGTGTGGGTTGATAGGCAGATCACAGTGAAGATGGGAAATTAAGTTGATGTTCTTATATCCTTCTGCTCTTTCTCTGCCAGTTATTAACTGCAGATAAGCTGTGTCCTTTTACAAGGTTATGAAGAGTCAGGTAAGGTTACATTCTCCGTGTAGCTTTCCAATCCAGGTTCTCATAAACCCTCTCTCTCCTTGTCTCTTTACTCCTAGGGATGGAATGTCTTTCCACTGTTGCTATCCCTGGGATGTTGCACCACCTCTTGTTAATTTGTCTAACCCCTGCTTACACTCTGTCACTAGTCCTTTTTATTAAACTCTCCTCAAATCACTTCTTTTGAGTGTTCCATCTATTTTCTGTCTGGACATGACACACACACACACACACACACACATATATATATATAACATTTTAACTGGTACTAAGTGCTGTGAAGACAAATAAAATATTGTAAGAAACACGTAGTTCTTGAAAAGTGTAATTAAAATTTAATGGTCAAGAAAGATTCCTGGTAGGGAGATCACTTGAGTAGAAACCTGAAAGAAGGGAAAAAGTGAACCACACAAGTATCTGGACAAGGTTTGTACACAAAGTGAATACAAATATCTGAAGACAGGAACAAGCTTAGTGTGTTGGACTGAAAGAACTTCAGTATGTTTAGAAAAAAATAAAATGAATGAGGAGTAGAATAGTAAAAGGTGAAGATTGCTTGCCCTAATTATATTTTTAAAAATTACTTCACATGTCATGTGGTTTAAAGGGAGCAAGATTAAAAGTAAAAGCAGAAATCCAGTAAGGAACATATTGTAGTAGCCCAGAAAAGGGATAATGATGGATATGAGACATTTTTGAATATTATATATAATTTCCAAGAAAAACAACCAGGAGATACTGATGGAGTGAATGTGGAGTGAAGAGAAAACAGAAAACCAAGGATGATTTCTAGATTTTCGGACTGAGTGATTTGATAAAGTATAGTACCATTTACTGCAGTGGAAAGTATTAGAGAAAAGATGAATTTGAGGGAGAAAGCCTTCTGTTTAATCTTACCCTCATCATGGATGAATTTCACTTAAAATTGACTATAGCAGTTTACATAAAATTGTGTGATTTACTTGACAGTCCTTGGCTAGAGCGGTAGGATTTATATCCCTTTCCCTTGAATCAGAGTTCGCTTATGATTGGTTTGGCAAGTAGAATGTGATGGAAAGATTATGTGGCTTCTACCTCATTTACTGGAAAACTATTGCTTATAGCTGTGAAATGGCATGAAGATGTCTGAGTAACCTGAAGTCACCATACTGTGAAGAAATCAATTCACATCAAGATACTATGTATTGTTGTTCTGTTCATCAGTTTTAGTGTTTTAGTCTTTCCAAACGAAGCATCAGGTATTAGTAAAGGAGTTTCCACATATTTGCTATTCTGCAGTCATGAGTCATCCCCAGCCATCATGTATTTCTGAGGTTTCAGACATTGTGAACTAGACAAACCAGAGCTACTATCCTTTGTCTGAATTCCTGAATTCCTGACTCACAGAATTTGTGAGTCCAATAAAATTACTTTTTTAAAAGTCAGTAAGTTTTTAGGCAGTTTCTTAGGTATCAATAGTAATCAAAACACTATAGAAAACAATAACAATAATGTATCATTTAATTTAAAATAAGGAGGTAATTAAAACATGGAATTAAAATGACATATTAATTGGGAAAATGGTGCTAAAATGTTCTAAGGAGCTGTACAGAAGCAGTATTATTGTACCAACTGATATTATGCATTGTTATAATAAAGATTTAAATATGTAGGTTAACCACTCAAAGAATTTGTAAAGACTGCATAACTTCCAAGTTGAAAGTTCATTTTCCCTCAAATGGAGGGAAAATGAAATGATAAAAACATACTCTTTGAAATATGGCAAAAGATAAAAATATAGAAGATGATACACATAAAGAACCAATAATAGTGGGTAGTTTTAAAGCAAAATATTACAGTAATTTCATTAAATATAAGTGGATTAAATGTCCCCAGTTAACAAAGATGATTAGACTGGGTATGAAACCAAATACAGTGTTATGTTTTTTGTTTTTTGTTTTTTTTACCAGCATCATATCTAAAACATAAATAAAACAAAAGTCTGAAAAATATAGTAGAAAATATATACCATATAAGCACCAAACAAAATAAAGCAGGAAAAATAAAGTGCAATAATTCATAAAAGAAAGGTTAAATTAACCAAAAAGAAATATTCTAAGTTAGTATGGACTATTATTGCTTCAAAATACATAAAACAAAACTTGAAAGAACTATGAGGAGAAATGGTCAAATCCAAAATTGTAGTGTGAGATTTTAGCTGAGTAAATGAGATACTAAGTGGGTTTATTTCAAAAATGCAAGGTTGATTTTATATTAGGAAAAAAAAAACACTGTTATTAACCACAATAACAAAGGAGGAAAATGAAATGATCATTTCAAAAGATGCAAAATAAATTTGGTAAAACTTAACATTTATCCATGGGTAAAAAAATAGCAAACTAGAAATAGAGGGATTTTTGCAAACTAGAAATGAAGGACTATTCATTGGTTAAAAAAAAAAAAATAGCAAACTAGAAATAGAGGGATTAAATTTTTTACAAAAGTATTTGCAAAAATCTACAACAACTATTGTATTTAATGGTAAAATACAAAAACATTTCCTTTCAAGTTTAGGAATAAGAAAATGATGCCCAGGCAGGGTGAGGTGGCTCACGCCTGTAATCCCAGCACTTTGGGAGGCCGAGGTGGGCAGATCACGAGGTCAGGAGTTCAAGATCAGCCTGGCCAACATGGTGAAACCCCATCTCTACTAAAAATACAAAAATTAGATGGGCATGGTGGCAGGTGCCTGTAATCTCAGCTACTCAGCAGGCTGAGGCAGGAGAATCACTTGAATTTGGGAGGCAGAGGTTGCAGTAAGCCAAGATCACGCCACTGCACTCCAGCCTGGATGACAGAGTGAGACTTCGTCTAAAAAAAAAAAAAGAAAGAAAGAAAATGATGCCCAATATCATCATCACTATTTACCATTATACTGGATAGCCTGGTTAGTGAAATAAATGAAGAAAAAAATCACAAGATATAAGGATTGAAAAACAACCCTTATTAGATAATAGATGATGTCCTTATTAGAACATGAGAGATTATATATGTAGATAAACAAAAAGTATCTACAGATAAATTGTTAGACTAGTAATTGAATTTAGTAAGATTGATGGACACAAGGTCAATTACATTTTCATATATTAGCAAAATAGCATTTTGAAAGGGAAATTTACAACTAAGATAGTATTATAATATCAAGTACTAGGCTGGGCATGGTGGCTCATGCCTGTGATCCCAGCACTTTGGGAGACCGAGGCGGGCAAATCACGAGGTCAGGAGATCGAGACCATCCTGTCTAACAGGTGAAACCCAGACTCTACTAAAAATACAAAAAAATTAGCCGGGCATGGTGGTGGGCACCTGTAGTCCCAGCTACTTGGGAGGCTGAGGCAGGAGAATGGCATGAACCTGAGAGGCAGGGCTTACAATGAGCTGAGATTGTGCCACTGTACTCCAGCCTGGGCAACAGAGTCAGACTCCATCTCAAAATAATAATAATAATAATAATAATAATATAATAATAATATCAAGTACTAGAAATGTATTTAGTAAAATGTGTAAAATAGTTCTATCTAGAATATCATAAATCATTGATTAAAGAACTTTAACAAGACTTAAATCAATAGAGGAAAATTTCACGTATTAAATTGGATGAGTCAATGCCATAGAATTAATTCTTCCCCAAACCAATTTATATATTCAATAAAATTTCAGTTAAGATCTAATCAGATTATACTTTTAAAACTTAACAAGCTTATTCAAAACTTTATATGAAAATTCAAAGGGCAAGTATAGCCACAACGTTTCTTAAAAAGAACAAGATACAAAGGTGTGCTTTTAAAGATATCAAGAATTATTTGAAAACTACGCCCAGAAAAGCAGTATAGTATTCACAAAAGGATAAAAAACAGATCATTAATACAGAATAGAAAGTCCAGGAACTGACTCAAGCACATATTAATATTTGATTTGCAGTAAAGTCTGCTCTGCAGAGATAACGGAAATAATGGTCTTTAAAATACATGGGCACTAGAACTAATGTACATCCACATTTGAAATAAAAAACACAAAAACCTGTTACCCCTAACCTCATGTAACACCCCAAAATTAATTTGAGGTGGATTATAAGTCTAATGGTCAGTCCTGAATATCCTTGTTAATTTTCTGTCTCATTGATCTAATATTGAGAGTGGGGTGTTAAAGTCTCCCACCAGTATTGTGTGGGAGTCCAAGTCTCTTTGTAGGTCTCTAAGAACCTGTTTTATGAATCTGGGTGCTCCTGTATTGGGTGCATATATATTTAGGACAGTGAGCTCTTCTTGTTGCATTGATCCCTTTATCATTATGCAATGCCCTTGTCTTTTTTCATCTTTCTTGATTTAAAGTCTGTTTTATCAGAGACTAGGATTGCAACCTCTGCTTTTTTTTTTTTTTTTTTTTTTTTTTTGCTTTCCAATTGCTTGGTAAATATTCCTCCATCCCTTTATTTTGAGCCTATGTGTGTCTTTGCATGTGAGATGGGTCTCCTGAATACAGAACACTGATGGTCTTGACTCTTTACCCAATTTGCTAGTCAGTGTCTTTTATCTGGGGCATTTAGCACATTTACATTTAAGGTTCATACTGTTCTGTGTGACTTTGATCCTGTCAATATGACGCTACCTGGTTATTTTGCCCGTTAGTTGATGCAGTTTCTTCATAGTGTCAATAGTCTTTACAATTTGGTATGCTTTTGCAGTGGCTGGTACCGCTTTTTCCTTTCCATATTTAGTGCTTCCTTCAGGACCTGTTGTAAGGCAGGCCTGGTGGTAACAAAATCTCTCAGCATTTGCTTGCCTGTAAAGGATTTTATTTCTCCTTTGCTTATGAAGCTTAGTCTGGCTGGATATAAAATACTGGTTTGAAGATTCTGTTTTTAAAGAATGTTGAATATTGGCCCCCACTCTCTTCTGGCTTGTAGGATTTCTGCAGAGAGATCTGCTGTTAGTCTGATAGGCTTCCCTTTGTGAGTAACCCAACCTTTTTCTCTGGTTGCCCTTAACATTTTTTCCTTCAATTCAACCTTGGTGAATCTGATGATTATGTGTCTTGGGTTGCTCTTCTCAAGGAGTATATTTGTGGTGTTGTTTGTATTTCCTGAATTTGAATGTTGGCTTGTCTTGCTGGGTTTGGGAAGTTCTCCTGGATAATATCCTGAAGAGTGTTTTCCAATTGCTTCCATTCTCCCCGTCACTTTTAGGTACCCCAATCAAACATAGTTGTTTTTTTTTTTTTTTTCCCCATAGTCTCATATTTCCTGGAGGCTTTGTTTGTTCCTTTTCATTCTTTTTTCTCTAATCTTGTCTTCACTCGTTACTAAAGAGACCTAATAGACATCAACAAAATTTTCCATGCCAAATCAACAGAACATACATTCTTCTCAGCACCACATCACACTTATTCTAAAATTGATCACATAATTGAAAGTAAAACAGTCCTCAGCAAATGCAAAAGAACAGAAATCATAAAAAAGCTGTTTCTCAAACAACAGTGCAATCAAATTAGAACTCAGGATTAAAAAACTCACTCAAAACTGCACAACTACATGGTAACTGAACAATCTGCTTCTGATTGACTACTGGATACATAGAAAAATTAAGGGAGAAATAAATAAGCTCTTTGAAACCAATGAGAACAAAGACACAATTACCAGAATCTCTGGGACACAGCTAAAGCAGTGTTTAGAGGGAAATTTATAGCACTAAATGCCCACAGGAGAAAGCAGGAAAGATCTGAAATTGACACCCTAACATCACAATTAAAATAACTAGAGAAGCAAGAGCAAACAAATTCAAAAGATAGCAGGAAACAATAAGTAACGAAGATCAGAGCAGAACTGAAGGAGATAGGGACATGAAAAACCCTTCAAAAACTCAATGAATGCAGGAGCTGGTTTTCTGAAAAAATTAAGAAAACAGACCGCTAGCCAGGCTAATAAAGAAAAGAGAGTAGAATCAAATAGACACAAAAAAGTGATAAAGGGGATGTAACCACTGATCCCCCAGAAATACAAAGTACCATCAGAAAATACTATAAACACCTCTATACAAATAAACTAGAAAATCTAGAAGAAATTGATAAATTCCTGGACATATACACCCTTGCAAGACTAAACCAGAAAGCAAATGAATCCCTGAATAGACCAATAACAAGTTCTGAAATTGAGGTGGTAATTAATAGCCTACCAACCAAAAAAAAAAAAAAAAAAAAAAAAACGGCCAGGACCAGATGGATTCACAGCCGAATTCTACCAGAGGGGTACAAAAAGGAGTTGGTACCATTCCTTCTGAAACTATTCTAAACAGTGGAAAAAGAGGGACTCCTCCTAACTCATTTTATGAGGCCAGCATCATCCTGATACCAAAACCTGGCAGAGACACGACAAAAAAAGAAAATGTCATGCCAATGTCCCTGATGAACATCGATGCGATGATCCTCAATAAAATACTCTCAAACTGAATCCAGCAGCACATCAAAAAGCTTATCCACCACAATTAACTCAGCTTTATCCCTGGGATGTAAGGCTGATTCAACATACATAAATCAATAAACAAAATCCATCACATAGGGGGGCGGAGCAAGATGGCCGAATAGGAACAGCTCCAGTCTCCAACTCCCAGCGTGAGCGACACAGAAGACCGGTGATTTCTGCATTTTCAACTGAGGTACTGGGGTCATCTCTCTAGGGAGTGCCGGACAATCGGTGCTGGTCAGCTGCTGCAGCCTCACCAGCGTGAGCTGAAGCAGGGCGAGGCATCGCCTCACCTGGAAGCGCAAGGGGGAAGGGAATCCCTTTTCCTAGCCAGGGGAACTGAGACACACAACACCTGGAAAATCGGGTAACTCCCACCACAATACTGCGCTTTAAGGAAACAGGCACACCAGGAGAATATATCCCACACCTGGCCGGGAGGGTCCCACGCCCACGGAGCCTCCCTCACTGCTAACACAGCCGTGTGCGGCAATCTATCCGCAAGGCAGCAGCGAGGCTGGGGGAGGGGCGCCCGCCATTGCTGAGGCTTAAGTAGGTAAACAAAGCCGCTGGGAAGCTCAAACTGGGTGGAGCTCACAGCAGCTCAAGGAAGCCTGCCTGTCTCTGTAGACTCTACCTCTGCGGACAGCACACAGCTGCAGTCCAATAGGGGAAAGAGCGGGGGCCGGTGCAGACGCGAACAACTCTGTCTGACAGCTTTGGGGAGAGCCGTGGATCTCCTAACGCAGAGGTTGAGATCTCAGAACGGACAGACTGCCTGCTCAGGTGGGTCCCTGACCCCTGAGTAGCCTAGCTGGGAGACATCCCCCACTAGGGGCAGTCTGACACCCCACACCACACAGGGTGGAGTCACCCCTGAGAGGAAACTTCCAAAGAAAGAATCAGACAGGCACACTCGCTGTTCAGCAATATTCTATCTTCGGCAACCTCTGCTGCTGATACCCAGGCAAACAGGGTCAGGAGTGGACCTCAAGCAATCTCCAACAGACCAACAGACAGTCCTTCTGACTGTCACACGGAAAACTATCAAACAGGAAGGACACCTATACCAAAACCCCATCAGTACCTCACCATCATCAAAGACCAGAGACAGATAAAACCACAAAGATGGGGAAGAAGCAGGGCAGAAAAGCTGGAAATTCAAAAAATAAGAGCGCATCTCCCCCTGCAAAGGAGCGCAGCCCATCGCCAGCAACGGATCAAAGCTGGTCAGAGAATGACTTTGACGAGATGAGAGAAGAAGGCTTCAGTCCATCAAACCTCTCAGAGCTAAAGGAGGAATTACGTACCCAGCGCAAAGAAACTAAAAATCTTGAAAAAAGAGTGGAAGAATTGACAGCTAGACTAATTAATGCAGAGAAGATCATAAACGAAATGACAGAGATGAAAACCATGACACGAGAAATACATGACAAATGCACAAGCTTCAGTAACCGACTCGATCAACTGGAAGAAAGAGTATCAGCGATTGAGGATCAAATGAATGAAATGAAGCGAGAAGAGAAACCAAAAGAAAAAAGAAGAAAAAGAAATGAACAAAGCCTGCAAGAAGTATGGGATTATGTAAAAAGACCAAATCTACGTCTGATTGGGGTGCCTGAAAGTGAGGAGGAAAATGGAACCAAGTTGGAAAACACTCTTCAGGATATCATCCAGGAGAATTTCCCCAACCTAGTAGGGCAGGCCAACATTCAAATTCAGGAAATACAGAGAACGCCACAAAGATAATCCTCGAGAAGAGGAACTCCAAGACACATAATTGCCAGATTCACCAAAGTTGAAGTGAAGGAAAAAATCTAAAGGGCAGCCAGAGAGAAAGGTCGGGTTACCCACAAAGGGAAGCCCATCAGAATAACAGCAGACCTCTCGGCAGAAACTCTACAAGCCAGAAAAGAGTGGGGGCCAATATTCAACGTTCTTAAAGAAAAGAATTTTCAACCCAGAATTTCATATCCAGCCAAACTAAGCTTCATCAGTGAAGGAGAAATAAAATCCTTTACAGATAAGCAAATGCTTAGAGATTTTGTCACCACCAGGCTTGCCTTACAAGAGACCCTGAAGGAAGCACTAAACATGGAAAGGAACAACCGGTACCAGCCATTGCAAAAACATGCCAAAATGTAAAGACCATCGAGGCTAGGAAGAAACTGCATCAACTAACGAGCAAAATAACCAGTTAATATCATAATGGCAGGATCAAGTTCACACATAACAATATTAACCTTAAATATAAATGGACTAAATGCTCCAATTAAAAGACACAGACTGGCAAACTGGATAAAGAGTCAAGACCCATCAGTCTGCTGTATTCAGGAGACCCATCTCACATGCAGAGACATACATAGGCTCAAAATAAAGGGATGGAGGAAGATCTACCAAGCAAATGGAGAACAAAAAAAAGCAGGGGTTGCAATCCTAGTCTCTGATAAAACAGACTTTAAACCATCAAAGATCAAAAGAGACAAAGAAGGCCATTATATAATGGTAAAGGGATCAATTCAACAGGAAGAGCTAACTCTCCTAATATATATGCACCCAATACAGGAGCACCCAGATTCATAAAGCAAGTCCTTAAAGACCTACAAAGAGACTTAGACTCCCATACAATAATAATGGGAGACTTCAACACTCCACTGTCAACATTAGACAGATCAACGAGACAGAAAGTTAACAAGGATATCCAGGAATTGAACTCATCTGTGCACCAAGAGGACCTAATAGACATCTATAGAACTCTCCACCCCAAATCAACAGAATATACATTTTTCTCAGCACCACATCGCACTTATTCCAAAATTGACCACATAATTGGAAGTAAAGCACTCCTCAGCAAATGTACAAGAACAGAAATTATAACAAACTGTCTCTCAGACCACAGTGCAATCAAACTAGAACTCAGGACTAAGAAACTCAGTCAAAACCACTCAACTACATGGAAACTGAACAACCTGCTCCTGAATGACTACTGGGTACATAACGAAATGAAAGCAGAAAAGAAGATGTTCTTTGAAACCAATGAGAACAAAGATACAACATACCAGAATCTCTGGGACACATTTAAAGCAGTGTGTAGAGGGAAATTTATAGCACTAAATGCCCACAAGAGAAAGCAGGAGAGATCTAAAATTGACACTCTAACATCACAATTAAAAGAACTAGAGAGGCAGGAGCAAACACATTCAAAAGCTAGCAGAAGGCAAGAAATACCTAAGATCAGAGCAGAACTGAAGGAGATAGAGACACAAAAAACCCTCCAAAAAATCAATGAATCCAGGAGTTGGTTTTTTGAAAAGAACAACAAAATTGACAGACCGCTAGCTAGACTAATAAAGAAGAAAAGAGAGAGGAATCAAATAGTCGCAATAAAAAAATGATAAAGGGGATATCACCACCGACCCCACAGAAATACTAACTACCATCAGAGAATACTATAAATGCCTCTACGCAAATCAACTAGAAAATCTAGAAGAAATGGATAATTTCCTGGACACTTACACTCTTCCAAGACTAAACCAGGAAGAAGTTGAATCCATGAATAGACCAATAGCAGGCTCTGAAATTGAGGCAACAATTAATAGCCTACCAACCAAAAAAAGTCCAGGACCAGATGGATTCACAGCTGAATTCTACCAGAGGTACAAGGAGGAGCTGGTACCGTTCCTTCTGAAACTATTTCAATCAATAGAAAAAGAGGGAATCCTCCCTAACTCTTTTTATGAGGCCAACATCATCCTGATACCAAAGCCTGGCAGAGACACAACAAAAAAAGAAAATTTTAGACCAATATCCCTGATGAACACTGATGCAAAAATCCTCAATAAAATACTGGCACACCGGATTCAGCAGCACATCAAAAAGCTTATCCACCATGATCAAGTGGGCTTCATCCCTGGGATGCAAGGCTGGTTCAACATTCGCAAATCAATAAATGTAATCCAGCATATAAACAGAACCAAAGACAAGAACCACATGATTATCTCAATAGATGCAGAAAAGGCTTTTGACAAAATTCAACAGCCCTTTATGCTAAAAACGCTCAATAAATTCGGTATTGATGGAACGTACCTCAAAATAATAAGAGCTATTTATGACAACCCACAGCTAATATCATACTGAATGGGCAAAAACTGGAAAAATTCCCTTTGAAAACTGGCACAAGACAGGGATGCCCTCTCTCACCACTCCTATTCAACATAGTGTTGGAAGTTCTGGCTAGGGCAATCAGGCAAGAGAAAGAAATCAAGGGTATCCAGTTAGGAAAAGAAGAAGTCAAATTGTCCCTGTTTGCAGATGACATGATTGTATATTTAGAAAACCCCATCGTCTCAGCCCAAAATCTCCTTAAGCTGATAAGCAACTTCAGCAAAGTCTCAGGATAGAAAATTAATGTGCAAAAATCACAAGCATTCTTTTTTTTTTTTTTTTTTTTTTTTATTTTTTTTTTATTTTTTATTATACTTTAAGTTCTAGGGTACATGTGCATGACGTTTATATCATGTATAACTCCCCAATGCAATCCCTCCCTCCTCCCCCCTCCCCATGATAGGCCCCAGTGTGTGATGTTCCCCTTCCCGAGTCCAAATGATCTCATTGTTCAGTTCCCACCTATGAGTGAGAACATGCGGTGTTTGGTTTTCTCTTCTTGTGATAGTTTGCTAAGAATGATGGTTTCCAGCTGCATCCATGTCCCTACAAAGGACGCAAACTCATCCTTTTTGATGGCTGCATAGTATTCCATGGTGTATATGTGCCACATTTTCTTAATCCAGTCTGTCACAGATGGACATTTGGGTTGATTCCAAGTCTTTGCTATTGTGAATAGTGCCGCAATAAACAAACGTGTGCATGTGTCTTTGTAGTAGAGTAATTTATAATCCTTTGGGTATATACCCAGTAGTGGGATGGCTGGGTCATATGGTACATCTAGTTCTAGATCCTTGAGGAATCGCCATACTGTTTTCCATAATGGTTGAACTAGTTTACAATCCCACCAACAGTGTAAAAGTGTTCCTATTTCTCCACATCCTCTCCAACACCTGTTGTTTCCTGACTTCTTAATGATTGCCATTCTAACTGGTGTGAGATGGTATCTCATTGTGGTTTTGATTTGCATTTCTCTGATGGCCAGTGATGATGAGCATTTTTTCATGTGTCTGTTGGCTGTATGGATGTCTTCTTTTGAGAAATGTCTGTTCATATCCTTTCCCCACTTTTTGATGGGGTTGTTTGCTTTTTTCTTGTATATTTGTTTGAGTTCTTTGTAGATTCTGGATATTAGCCCTTTGTCAGATGAGTAGGTTGCAAAAATTTTTTCCCATTCTGTAGGTTGCCTGTTCACTCTGATGGTAGTTTCTTTGGCTGTGCAAAAGCTCTTTAGTTTAATTAGATCCCATGTGTCAATTTTGCTTTTGCTGCCGTTGCTTTTGGTGTTTTAGACATGAAGTCCTTGCCCATGCCTATGTCCTGAATGGTACTACCTAGATTTTCTTCTAGGGTTTTTATGGTATTAGGTCTAACATTTAAGTCTCTAATCCATCTTGAATTAATTTTCGTATAAGGGGTAAGAAAGGATCCAGTTTCAGCTTTCTACTTATGGCTAGCCAATTTTCCCAGCACCATTTATTAAATAGGGAATCCTTTCCCCATTTCTTGTTTCTCTCAGGTTTGTCAAAGATCAGATGGCTGTAGATGTGTGGTATTATTTCTGAGGACTCTGTTCTGTTCCATTGGTCTATATCTCTGTTGTGGTACCAGTACCATGCTGTTTTGGTTACTGTAGCCTTGTAGTATAGTTTGAAGTCAGGTAGCGTGACGCCTCCAGCTTTGTCCTTTTGACTTAGGATTGTCTTGGCAATGCGGGCTCTTTTTTGGTTCCATATGAACTTTAAAGCCGTTTTTTCCAATTCTGTGAAGAAAGTCATTGGTAGCTTGATGGGGATGGCATTGAATCTATAAATCACCTTGGGCAGTATGGCCATTTTCACGATATTGATTCTTCCTATCCATGAGCATGGTATGTTCTTCCATTTGTTTGTGTCCTCTTTGATTTCACTGAGCAGTGGTTTGTAGTTCTCCTTGAAGAGGTCCTTTACATCCCTTGTAAGCTGGATTCCTAGGTATTTGATTCTCTTTGAAGCAATTGTGAATGGAAGTTGATTCCTGATTTGGCTCTCTGCTTGTCTGTTACTGGTGTATAAGAATGCTTGTGATTTTTGCACATTAATTTTGTATCCTGAGACTTTGCTGAAGTTGCTTATCAGCTTAAGGAGATTTTGGGCTGAGACAATGGGGTTTTCTAAATATACAATCATGTCATCTGCAAACAGGGACAATTTGACTTCTTCTTTTCCTAACTGGATACCCTTGATTTCTTTCTCTTGCCTGATTGCCCTAGCCAGAACTTCCAACACTATGTTGAATAGGAGTGGTGAGAGAGGGCATCCCTGTCTTGTGCCAGTTTTCAAAGGGAATTTTTCCAGTTTTTGCCCATTCAGTATGATATTAGCTGTGGGTTTGTCATAAATAGCTCTTATTATTTTGAGGTACGTTCCATCAATACCAAATTTATTGAGCGTTTTTAGCATAAGGGCTGTTGAATTTTGTCAAAAGCCTTTTCTGCATCTATTGAGATAATCATGTGGTTCTTGTCTTTGGTTCTGTTTATATGCTGGATTACGTTTATTGATTTGCGAATGTTGAACCAGCCTTGCATCCCAGGGATGAAGCCCACTTGATCATGGTGGATAAGCTTTTTGATGTGCTGCTGAATCCGGTTTGCCAGTATTTTATTGAGGATTTTTGCATCGATGTTCATCAGGGATATTGGTCTAAAATTCTCTCTTTTTGTTGTGTCTCTGCCAGGCTTTGGTATCAGGATGATGTTGGCCTCATAAAAAGAGTTAGGGAGGATTCCCTCTTTTTCTATTGATTGAAATAGTTTCAGAAGGAATGGTACCAGCTCCACCTTGTACCTCTGGTAGAATTCAGCTGTGAATCCATCTGGTCCTGGACTTTTTTTGGTGGTAGGCTATTAATTGTTGCCTCAATTTCAGAGCCTGCTATTGGTCTATTCAGGGATTCAACTTCTTCCTGGTTTAGTCTTGGGAGAGTGTAAGTGTCCAGGAAATTATCCATTTCTTCTAGATTTTCTAGTTGATTTGCGTAGAGGTGTTTATAGTATTCTCTGATGGTAGTTTGTATTTCTGTGGGGTCGGTGGTGATATCCCCTTTATCATTTTTTATTGCGTCTATTTGATTCCTCTCTCTTTTCTTCTTTATTAGTCTAGCTAGCGGTCTGTCAATTTTGTTGATCTTTTCAAAAAACCAACTCCTGGATTCATTGATTTTTGGAGGGTTTTTTGTGTCTCTATCTCCTTCAGTTCTGCTCTGATCTTAGTTATTTCTTGCCTTCTGCTAGCTTTTGAATGTGTTTGCTCTTGCCTCTCTAGTTCTTTTAATTGTGATGTTAGAGTGTCCATTTTAGATCTCTCCTGCTTTCTCTTGTGGGCATTTAGTGCTATAAATTTCCCTCTACACACTGCTTTAAATGTGTCCCAGAGATTCTGGTATGTTGTATCTTTGTTCTCATTGGTTTCCACAAGCATTCTTATACACCAGTAACAGACAAGCAGAGAGCCAAATCAGGAATGAACTTCCATTCACAATTGCTTCAAAGAGAATCAAATACCTAGGAATCCAGCTTACAAGGGATGTAAAGGAACTCTTCAAGGAGAACTACAACCACTGCTCAGTGAAATCAAAGAGGACACAAACAAATGGAAGAACATACCATGCTCATGGATAGGAAGAAACAATATCGTGAAAATGGCCATACTGCCCAGGTGATTTATAGATTCAATGCCATCCCCATCAAGCTACCAATGACTTTCTTCACAGAATTGGAAAAAACGGCTTTAAAGTTCATATGGAACCAAAAAAGAGCCCGCATTGCCAAGACAATCCTAAGTCAAAAGGACAAAGCTGGAGGCGTCACGCTACCTGACTTCAAACTATACTACAAGGCTACAGTAACCAAAACAGCATGGTACTGGTACCACAACAGAGATATAGACCAATGGAACAGAACAGAGTCCTCAGAAATAATACCACACATCTACAGCCATCTGATCTTTGACAAACCTGAGAGAGACAAGAAATGGGGAAAGGATTCCCTATTTAATAAATGCTACTGGGAAAATTGGCTAGCCATAAGTAGAAAGCTGAAACTGGATCCTTTCCTTACCCCTTATACGAAAATTAATTCAAGATGGATTAGAGACTTAAATGTTAGACCTAATACCATAAAAACCCTAGAAGAAAATCTAGGTAGTACCATTCAGGACATAGGCATGTGCAAGAACTTCATGTCTAAAACACCAAAAGCAACGGCAGCAAAAGCAAAAATTGACACATGGGATCTAATTAAACTAAAGAGCTTTTGCACAGCTAAAGAAACTACCATCAGAGTGAACAGGCAACCTACAGAGAAGAAAATTTTTGCAACCTACTCATCTGACAAAGGGCTAATATCCAGAATCTACAAAGAACTCAAACAAATATACAAGAAAAAAACAAACAACCCCATCAAAAAGTGGGGAAAGGATATGAACAGACATTTCTCAAAAGAAGACATCCATACAGCCAACAGACACATGAAAAAATGCTCATCATCACTCGCCATCAGAGAAATGCAAATCAAAACCACAATGAGATACCATCTCACACCAGTTAGAATGGCAATCATTAAGAAGTCAGGAAACAACAGGTGTTGGAGAGGATGTGGAGAAATAGGAACACTTTTACACTGTTGGTGGGATTGTAAACCAGTTCAACCATTATGGAAAACAGTATGGCGATTCCTCAAGGACCTAGAACTAGATGTACCATATGACCCAGCCATCCCACTACTGGGTATATACCCAAAGGATTATAAATTACTCTACTACAAAGACACATGCACACGTATGTTTATTGCGGCACTATTCACAATAGCAAAGACTTGGAATCAACCCAAATGTCCATCTGTGACAGACTGGATTAAGAAAATGTGGCACATATACACCATGGAATACTATGCAGCCATCAAAAAGGATGAGTTTGCGTCCTTTGTAGGGACATGGATGCAGCTGGAAACCATCATTCTTAGCAAACTATCACAAGAAGAGAAAACCAAACACCGCATGTTCTCACTCATAGGTGGGAACTGAACAATGAGATCATTTGGACTCGGGAAGGGGAACATCACACACTGGGGCCTATCATGGGGAGGGGGGAGGAGGGAGGGATTGCATTGGGGAGTTATACATGATATAAACGTCATGCACATGTACCCTAGAACTTGAAGTATAATAAAAAAAAAAAAAAATCCATCACATAAACAAAAGCAATGACAAAAACCACATGATTGTCTTAATAGATTCAGAAAAGGACTTTGATAAAACTCAACAAGCTTTCATGCTAAAAACTCTCAATAAACTAGGTATTGATGGAATGTATCTCAAAATTATAAGAACTATGTATGACAAACCCACAGCCAGTATCATATTGACTGGGTAAAAGCTGGAAGCATTCCCTGTGAAAACCGGCACAAGACAAGGATGCCCTTTCTCACCACTCCTATTCAACATAGTACTAGAAGTTCTAGCCAGGGCAATCAGGCAAGAGAAAGAAATGAAGGGTATTCAAATAGGGAGAGAGAAAGTCAAATTGTCTCTGTTTGCAGATGACATGATTGTATATTTAGAAAATCCCATTGTCTCAGTACAGAACCTCCTTTAGCTGATAAGCAACTTCAGCAAAGTCTCAGGATACAAAATCAATCTGCAAAAATCACAAACATTACTATACACCAATAACAGACAAACAGAGAGCCAAATCATGAGTGAACTCGCATTCCCAATTGCTACAAAGAGAATAAAATACCTAGGAATCCAACTTACAAGGGATGTGAAGGACCTCTTAAAGATCAACTACAAACCACTGCTCAAGGAAATAAGAGAGGACACAAACAACTGGAAAAACATTCCATGCTCATGGATAGGAAGAAACGATATCGTGAAAATGGCCATACTGCCCAAAGTCATTTATAGATTCAATGCCATCCCCACCAAGCAATGATTGACTTTCTTCTCAGAATTAGAAAAACTACTTTAAATTTCATATGGAACCAAAAAAGGGTCTGTATAGCCAAGACAATCCTAAGCAAAAAGAGCAAAGCTGGAGGCATCATGCTACCTGACTTCAAACCATATACAAGGCTACAGTAACCAAAATAGCATGGTACTGTTATCAAAACAGATATATAGACCAAGGGAACAGAACAGAGGCCTCAGAAATAATGCCACACATCTACAACTGTCTGATATATGACAACCCTGACAAAAACAAGCAATGGGGAAAGGATTTCCTATTTAATAAATGGTGTTGGGAAAACTGGCTAACCACATGCAGAAAACTGAAACTGTACTGTTTCCTTATACCTTATAGAAAAATTAACTCAAGATGGATTAAAGACTTAAATGTAAGACCTAAAACCATAAAAACTCTAGAAGAAAACCTAGGCAATACCATTCAGGACATAGGCATGGGCAAAAACTTCATAACTAAAACATCAAAAGAAATGGCAACAAAAGCCAAAATCGACAAATGGGATCTAATTAAACTAAAGAAGTTCTTCACAGCAAAAGAAACTATCATCATAGTGAACAGACAACCTACAAAGTGGGACAAATTTTTTTCAATCTATCCGTCTGACAAAGGGCTAATATCCAGAAGCTACAAGGAACTTAAACAAATTTACAAGAATAAAACAACCCCATCAAAAAGTGGGTGAAGGACATGAACAGACAGTTCTCAAAAGAAGACTTTCAGGTGGCCAACAAACATATGAAAAAAGCTCATCATCACAGGTAATGAGAGAAATGCAATTCAAAAGCACAACGAGATACCATCTCATGCCAGTTAGAAGGGCAACCATTAAAAAGTCAGGAAGAAGCAAATTCTAGAGAGGATGTGGAGAAATGGGGACACTTTTACATTGTTGGTGGGAATGTAAATTAGTTCAAGCATTGTGTAAGACAATGTGGCAATTCCTCAAGGATCTATAAACAGAAATACCATTTGACCCAGCAATCCCATTACTGGGTATATACCCAAAGGATTATAAATCATTCTGCTATAAAGGCACATGCACACGTACGTTTATTGTAGTACTATTCACAATAGCAAAGACTTGGAACCAACCCAAATGCCCACCAATGATAGATTGGATAAAGCAAATGTAGCACATATACACCATGGAATACCATGCAGCCATAAAAAAGGATGAGTTCATGCCCTTTGCAGCATCATAGATGAAGCTTGAAACCATCGTTCTCAGCAAACTGACACAGGAAGAGAAAACCAAACACTGCATGTTCTGACTCATAAGTGGGAGCTGAACAATGAGAACACATGGACACAGGTAGAGGAATATCACACACTGGGGCCTGTTGGGGGTGGGGGTCTAGAGGAGGGAGAGCATTAGAAGAAATACCTAACGTAGATGACAGGTTGATGGGTACAGCAAACCACCATGGCATGTGTATACATACTTATGTAACAAACCTGCACGTTCTGCACATGTATCCCCAAACGTAAAGTATAATAACAATAATAATAAAAATCTAATGGTAAAAAAGCTTACAACAAAAGTCATAAAAAAAGATATAGGAAAAAAACATTTTAATTTTATTCAGATAAACTGGAAATGAGGTATATTAAGCATAAACAAAAAGTTGAACATTTGACAACATTAAAATAAAAACTGTTCAATAAAAGACATCATTAAGGAAGTGAAAAGTAAATTCATACAGTTGGAGATGTTTGTAATAAATGTAATGTACAAAATTATTTAAGATAGAATCTATAACTACCTACCACAAAAAGCCCAATAGAAAAATGGCTATGGGACCTCAACTGGTACTGCATAAAAAATCATAGCCAAAGGGAAAATGGACAAATGAAAATGCTCAAGGAAACGCAAATTGAACCCACAATGTTATATAGCTATATAACCCAATAAAACAGCAAAGAGGTAGAAAGTAGAATGGTGCTTACAAGAGGCTGGGAAGAGGAAAGCACAGAAAAGTTGGTTAAGAAAAGTTGGTTAATGAGTACACAATACATTTGGATAGAAGGAATAAGTTCTTGTATTTGGTAGCCAGTAGGGTGACTCTAGTTAACAATAATTTATTGTGTATTGCAAAATCATGAAAAGAGAAGATTTGGAATGTTGCCAATACAAAGAAATGATAAAGTTTGAGATAGTGTGTATCAATTTATCTGGTTTGATCATTGCACATTGTATGCATATATCAAAATATCATGTGTGACCCAGAAATATGTAAAATCATGATGTATTAATAAAAAAGATAACAGAAAATATTATATGATGGTGAAATGTAAAGGTCATTCTCAACACTGGTGCTATTAAATCACTTTGCAAACCCCTAGGAGCAAGATGGCCAAATAGGAACAGCTCCAGTCTCCAACTCCCAGCATAAGCGACACAGAAGACGGTGATTTCTGCATTTTCAACTGAGGTACTGGGTTCATCTCACTAGGGAGTGCCAGACAATTGGTGCTGGTCAGCCGCTGCAGCCTGAGCAGCGAGAGCTGAAGCATCGCCTCACCTGGGAAGCGCAAGTGGGAAGGGAATCCCTTTTCCTAGCCAGGGGACTGAGAACACACAACACCTGGAAAATCGGGTAACTCCCACCCCAATACTGAGCTTTAAGCAAATGGGCACACCAGGAGATTATATCCCACACCTGGCCAGGAGGGTCCCATGCCCACGGAGTCTCCCTCATAGCTAGCACAGCAGTCTGTGATCTAACCACAAGGCAGCAGCGAGGCTGGGGGAGGGGTGCCCGCCATTGCTGAGGCTTAAGTAGGTAAACAAAGCTGCTGGGAAGCTCGAACTGGGTGGAGCTCACAGCAGCTCAAGGAAACCTGCCTGTCTCTGTAGACTCCACCTCTGGGCACAGGGCACAGCTAAACAACAACAACAACAACAAAAAAAAAGTAGCAGAAACCTCTGCAGATGCAAACGACACTGTCTGACAACTTTGAAGAGAGCAGTGGATCTCCCAACACGGAGGTTGAGATCTGAGAACGGACAGACTGCCTGCTCAAGTGGGTCCCTGACCCCTGAGTAGCCTAAATGGGAGACATCCCCCACTAGGGGCAGACTGACACCCCACACCTCAAACGGTGGAGTACACCCCTCAGAGGAACCTTCCAAAGTAAGAATCAGACAGGTACACTCGCTGTTCAGCAATATTCTCTCTTCTGCAGCCTCTGCTGCTGATACCCAGGCAAACAGGGTCTGGAGTGGACCTCAAGCAATCTCCAACAGACTTACAGCTGGGGGTCCTGAATGTTAGAAGGAAAACTATCAAACAGGAAGGACACCTACACCAAAATCCCATCAGTACGTCACCATCATCAAAGACCAGAGGCAGATAAAACCACAAAGATGGGGAAAAAGCAGGGCAGAAAAGCGGGAAATTCAAAAGAGTGCATCCCCCCCTGCAAAGGAGCGCAGCTCATCGCCAGCAACGGATCAAAGCTGGACGGAGAATGACTTGGAAGAGATCAGAGAAGAAGGATTCAGTCCATCAAACTTCTCAGAGCTAAAGGAGAAATTACGTACCCAGCGCAAAGAAACTAAAAATCTTGAAAAAAGAGTGGAAGAATTGATAGCTAGAGTAATTAATGCAGAGAAGGTCATAAATGAAATGACAGAGATGAAAACCATGACACAAGAAATACATGACAAATGCACAAGCTTCAGTACCGACTCGATCAACTGGAAGAAAGAGTATCAGCGATTGAGGATCAAATGAATGAAATGAAGCGAGAAGAGAAACAAAAGAAAAAAAAGAAACAGAAATGAACAAAGCCTGCAAGAAGTATGGGATTATGTAAAAAGACCAAATCTACGTCTGATTGGGGTGCCTGAAAGTGAGGGGGAAAATGGAACCAAGTTGGAAAACACTCTTCAGGATATCATCCAGGAGAACTTCCCCAACCTAGTAGGGCAGGCCAACATTCAAATTCAGGAAATACAGAGAACGCCACAAGATACTCCTCCAGAAGAGCAACTCCAAGACACATAATTGCCAGATTCACCAAAGTTGAAATGAAGGAAAAATCTCAAGGGCAGCCAGAGAGAAAGGTCGGGTTACCCACAAAGGGAAGCCCATCAGACTAACAGCAGATCTCTCGGGAGAAACTCTACAAGCCAGAAGAGAGTGGGGGCCAATATTCAACATTCTTAAAGGAAAGAATTTCAACCCAGAATTTCATATCCAGCCAAACTAAGTTTCATAAGTGAAGGAGAAATAAAATCCTTTACAGATAAGCAAATGCTTAGAGATTTTGTCACCACCAGGCTTGCCTTACAAGAGACCCTGAAGGAAGCACTAAACATGGAAAGGAACAACCAGTACCAGCCATTGCAAAAACATGCCAAAAATAAAGACCATCGAGGCTAGAAAGAAACTGCATCAACTAACGAGCAAAATAACCAGTTAATATCATAATGGCAGGATCAAGTTCACACATAACAATATTAACCTTAAATGTAAATGGACTAAATGCTCCAATTAAAAGACACAGACTGGCAAACTGGATAAAGAGTCAAGACCCATCAGTCTGCTGTATTGAGGAGACCCATCTCACATGCAGTGACATACATAGGCTCAAAACAAAGGGATGGAGGAAGATCTACCAAGCAAATGGAGAACAAAAAAAGGCAGGGGTTGCAATCCCAGGCTCTGATAAAACAGACTTTAAACCATCAAAGATCAAAGAGACAAAGAAAGCCATCACATAATGGTAAAGGGATCAATTCAACAGGAAGAGCTAACTATCCTAAATATATATGCACCCAATACAGGAGCACCCAGATTCATAAAGCAAGTCCTTAAAGACTTACAAAGAGACTTAGACTCCCATACAATAATAATGGGAGACTTCAACACCCCACTGTCAACATTAGACAGATCAACGAGACAGAAAGTTAACAAAGATATCCAGGAATTGAACTCATCTCTGCAGCAAGCAGACCTAATAGACATCTATAGAACTCTCCACCCCAAATCAACAGAATATACATTCTTCTCAGCACCACATCGCACTTATTCCAAAATTGACCACATAATTGGAAGTAAAGCACTCCTCAGCAAATGTACAAGAACAGAAATTATAACAAACTGTCTCTCAGACCACAGTGCAATCAAACTAGAACTCAGGACTAAGAAACTCAATCAAAACCGCTCAACTACATGGAAACTGAACAACCTGCTCCTGAATGACTACTGGGTACATAACGAAATGAAGGCAGAAATAAAGATGTTCTTTGAAACCAATGAGAACAAAGATACAACATACCAGAATCTCTGGGACACATTTAACGCGGTGTGTAGAGGGAAATTTTTAGCATTAAATGTCCACAAGAGAAAGCTGGAAAGATCTAAAATTGACACTCTAACATCACAATTAAAAGAACTAGAGAAGCAAGAGCAAATACATTCAAAAGCTAGCAGAAGGCAAGAAATAACTAAGATCAGAGCAGAACTGAAGGAGATAGAGACACAAAAACCCTCCAAAAAATCAATGAATCCAGGAGTTGGTTTTTTGAAAAGATCAACAAAATTGACAGACCGCTAGCTAGACTAATAAAGAAGAAAAGAGGGAAGAATCAAATAGACGCAATAAAAAATGATAAAGGGGATATCACCACGACCCCACAGAAATACAAACTACCATCAGAGAATACTATAAAACCTCTATGCAAGTAAACTAGAAAATCTAGAAGAAATGGATAATTTCCTGGACACTTACACTCTCCCAAGACTAAACCAGGAAGAAGTTGAATCCCTGAATAGACCAATAGCAGGCTCTGAAATTGAGGCAACAATTAATAGCCTACCCACCAAAAAAAGTCCAGGACCAGATGGATTCACAGCTGAATTCTACCAGAGGTACAAGGAGGAGCTGGTACCATTCCTTCTGAAACTATTTCAATCAACAGAAAAAGAGGGAATCCTCCCTAACTCTTTTTATGAGGCCAACATCATCCTGATACCAAAGCCTGGCAGAGACACAACAAAAAAGAAAATTTTAGACCAATATCCCTGATGAACATCGATGCAAAAATCCTCAATAAAATACTGGCAAACCGGATTCAGCAGCACATCAAAAAGCTTATCCACCATGATCAAGTGGGCTTCATCCCTGGGATGCAAGGCTGGTTCAACATTCGCAATCAATAAACGTAATCCAGCATATAA
The DNA here is from genome assembly GCF_009764315.1 of Trachypithecus francoisi. Lineage (NCBI taxonomy): Eukaryota > Metazoa > Chordata > Mammalia > Primates > Cercopithecidae > Trachypithecus > Trachypithecus francoisi. The sequence goes on along the minus strand of NW_022681437.1, from coordinate 1,189,950 downwards.
ACAGAACCAAAGACAAGAACCACATGATTATCTCAATAGATGCAGAAAAGGCTTTTGACAAAATTCAACAGCTCTTCATGCTAAAAACGCTCAATAAATTCGGTATTGATGGAACGTACCTCAAAATAATAAGAGCTATTTATGACAAACCCACAGCTAATATCATACTGAATGGGCAAAAACTGGAAAAATTAGCTTTGAAATCTGGCACAAGACAGGGATGCCCTCTCTCACCACTCCTATTCAACACAGTATTGGAAGTTCTGGCTAGGGCAATCAGGCAAGAGAAAGAAATAAAGGGTATTCTGTTAGGAAAAGAAGAAGTCAAATTGTCCCTGTTTGCAGATGACGTGATAGTATATTCAGAAAACCCCATTGTCTCAGCCCAAAATCTCCTTAAGCTGATAAGCAACTTCAGCAAAGTCGCAGGATACAAAATTAATGTGCAAAAATCACAAGCATTCTTATACACCATTAACAGACAAACAGAGAGCCAAATCAGGAATGAAATTCCATTCACAATTGCTTCAAAGAGAATAAAATATCTAGGAATCCAACTTACAAGGGATGTAAAGGACCTCTTCAAGGAGAACTACAAACCACTGCTCAGTGAAATAAAAGAGGACACAAACAAATGGAAGAACATACCGTGCTCATGGATAGGAAGAATCAATATCATGAAAATGGCCATACTGCCCAAGGTTATTTATAGATTCAATGCTATCCCCGTCAAGCTACCAATGAGTTTCTTCACAGAATTGGAAAAAACTGCTTTAAAGTTCATATGGAACCAAAAAGAGCCCGCATTGCCACGACAATCCTAAGTCAAAAGAACAAAGCGCTGGAGGCATCACGCTACCTGACTTCAAACTATACTACAAGGCTACAGTAACCAAAACAGCATGGTACTGGTACCAAAACAGAGATATAGACCAGTGGAACAGAACAGAGTCCTCAGAAATAATACCACACATCTACAGCCATCTGATCTTTGACAAACCTGAGAGAAACAAGAAATGGGGAAAGGATTCCCTATTTAATAAATGGTGCTGGGAAAATTGGCTAGCCATAAGTAGAAAGCTGAAACTGGATCCTTTCCTTACTCCTTATATGAAAGATAATTCAAGATGGATTAGAGACTTAAATGTTAGACCTAATACCATAAATCCCTAGAAAAAACCTAGGTAGTACCATTCAGGACATAGGCATGGCAGGACTTCATGTCTAAAACACCAAAAGCAACGGCAACAAAAGCCAAAATTGACAAATGGGATCTAATTAAACTAAAGAGCTTCTGCACAGCAAAAGAAACTACCATCAGAGTGAACAGGCAACCTAGAGAATGGGAGAAAAATTTTGCAATCTACTCATCTGACAAGGGCTAATATCCAGAATCTACAAAGAACTCAAACAAATTTACAAGAAAAAAAACACAACCCCATCAAAAAGGGCAAAGGATATGAACAGACATTTCTCAAAAGAAGACATTCATACAGCCAACAGACACATGAAAAAATGCTCATCATCACTGGCTATCTGAGAAATGCAAATCGAAACCACAATGAGATACCATCTCACACCAGTCAGAATGGCAATCATTAAAAAGTCAGGAAACAATAGGTGCTGGAGAGGATGTGGAGAAATAGGAACACTTTTACACTGTTGGTGGGATTGTAAACTAGTTCAACCATTATGGAAAACAGTATGGTGATCCCTCAAGGATCTAGAACTAGATGTACCATATGACCCAGCCATTCCATTACTGGGTATATACCCAAAGATCATAAATCATGCTGCTATAAAGACATATGCACACATATGTATATTGCGGCACTATTCACAATAGCAAAGACTTGGAATCAACCCAAATGTCCATCTGTGATAGACTGGATTAGAAAATGTGGCACATATACACCATGGAATACTATGCAGCCATAAAAACAGATGAGTTTGTGTCCTTTGTAGGGACATGGATGCAGCTGGAAACCATCATTCTTAGCAAACTATCACAAGAACAGAAAACAAACACCGGATGTTCTCACTCATAGGTGGGAACTGAACAATGAGATCACTTGGACTCGGGAAGGGGAACATCACACACCGGGGCTATCATGGGGAGGGGAAAGGAAGGAGGGATTTCATTGGGAGTTATACCTGATGTAAATGACGAGTTAATGGGTACTGACGAGCTGATGGGGCAGCACACCAACATGGCACAAGTATACATATGTAACCAACCTGCACGTTATGCACATGTACCCTGAACTTAAAGTATAATATAAAAAAATAAATAAATAATAAATCACTTTGCAGAAAAGTTTTATATATCCTTCCAAGTTGAACAAATGAATACACGCATATCTAGCAATTCACTTACCACAAAAAATACATGAACGTTTATACCAGAGTAAATTTGAAGAAATGTTTGTGGAAATATATTCATGATATAAAATACTTGAAAGCACGGAAATGTCTATCAATAATATAATGGATAAATGTGTTATATTCATACAGTGGAAGACACATAGCAATGACATGAACAAAACACAATTACACCTGCATATTGATATAAATGTATCTCATAAACCTAAGTGTGAGTGAAAGTATCCAGACACAATAGGAAAAGTAATACAGATGTTCCTTGTCTTACAGTGAGGTTAGAGCCTGATAAACCCATAATAGGTTCAGGGTATTTTAAGATAAAAATGCATTTAATACACCTAACCTACTGAACATCATAGCTTAGCCTAGCCTACCATAAAAATGCTCAGAATATTTCTATTAGTCTATACTTGGGCAATAGTAAAGTGTTGAATATCTCATGTAATTTATTGAATAATGTGCTGAAAGTGAAACAGAATGGTTGTATGGGTAGCTGTAGTATGGCTTCACACCATTTTAAGGTTCAAAAATCGTAAGTTGAATCATTTTAAGTTGGGAGACTATTTGTATGTGATTTTATTCAGATATCTGTAATAGGTTAACAAGCAAAGCTCAAATCTACTTTTAATCGATCCCAGATTTATGGAGAAATCCCATTAAAAAATTATTACAAGATTACCATTAAAGTCAACATTGTAATTTCTTTTATACATAAAGTGAGCATAGTGATTTGGAAGGGGCAAAAATAAGCTTTAGAATTCTGGCATTGTCCTATTTCTTGAACTGAGTAGTAGTCACATGAACTTTTGCTTTGTGAAAAATCTATGGACTGTACATTTTAGTTTTGCACATGTATATTCATGGGTATTATATCTAATTAAATGAAATAGTAAAGAAAACTCTACCTAATTCTATCTTTCTTGGAAAGAACAGAACTCAGGATACTTCATGATTGCATGCATAAAATATGAGGCAGTTGTGAAATAAGCAAATTATGAAATCAAAGAAATTTACATGTTATCTTCAAAACATATTGTCAGCTGTTATTAACCTAGGGTTGTTCTCCTCTCTTAGAGTGCATTTGGAAATGTGTGAAGGCATTTCATGTCATTACAATTACCAGTTCCTGGCACTTAGTACCCTGGGGCCAAGGATGCAAATATTATCCAATATGTGGAATAGTATGATAGAACAAATCATTGCCCTGCCTCAAATGTCAACAGTATCCTTTTTCAGAAATATGCAGGCTAAGTTAAAATGTTTTGGCAAACATTTTCAAGAGTTATATAAAATCATACCAGTTCTATGATGTAAAACACATATATGTTTAGTACTACAAAGGGCTAAGCTACTTAAACATGTATTACATGTAGCTCATACCACTCCAAATACTACTTCCATTTATGATGAATTTTCTTTTAGAGAATTGTGTTAGCATCACGTAGCTATAGTCAAAGCTTTCTTCTGGTTAAAAGTGTATAGATTTAAATGCAGATATACTACATAGATTTGTGTCCCTGAAGATTCTCTTTAAAAATCATTCTCGTTTATTTTAGTCCACACTGTTATATGTTATTTGTAAAATCTTCACATTCTAATATTTCAGGTAATTATCAAAATATTTTAGCTTCACAGTTTATGCAACAGTGTGGCCATAGTGGTCCTTAAATCTAGAAAAGTAGATTCCTCAATCATTCTAACATTTTAATACGTACCTGTATACAAGAGAACTCCTAATTCTTTTCATGTACATTATAGTGAATTAAAAATGTTAGTGCTATGTTTAAGTCCTCTTTAAATACTTATTTTCAAGTTTAGTGGAAACTTCTTTTATATGATTTCATTTTATTCTTCAGCTTTCTTGTGTCTATTTGCTAACATTTCAAGGTTCCTTAATGACAATGCTTTTAACTTTGTTGGAGAATTGTGGCTATTTTATTAAACTTATCCCCCTAAATATTACTTAATATAACTACATTTCTCTGTGATCCAATTTATTATGCTGAGATATGATTGTATTTTATGTACTTTTCAATATTGCATAAAAGTGATTATCTCAAACTTATCAATAAATATATTTTTTCATTATTAAATTACATGAAATGCAAAATGGGATGGCCTAGGAAATACAGCAGGTATTAATACACCTTACCAGGAAAAAAAAAGTATCATTTTTCTTTACAGGAGGAATAAAGTTAAATACAGCCCAGAAAATCTCCGTAAGATGAGGAAAGTTGTTACTCAAAAGAAGAAACATATTAAACAATCATTGAGCTGGTTCCTGATTCAATGGCTTTCTTTCATTAACACATGCTGCTACTTTAATTCTCATCAACCCAAATGTTATCTACTTTTAAAATTCAATTCAATTAAAATCAGTGGTGATGCTTTTAAGTGAAGTAACAAATGTCAGACAGGATCATATTTGAGAGAGAGAGGGAGATGCTGAGTGAGTTTTAATATGATGACTTCGAGTTATCTTTGGAATTTAATAGTTCAGAATATTTTGTAAAAAACTGAAAATGCTACTTTGAAATCCCAAGTAAAAAGAACCAAAGATGAAACTCTAGGGAATATTAAACATATAATTAAAAAGAAAAACCTAGGGAAAGTAATCTGGAGGTCCTGAGAGGTAGAAAAAGACTCAGAGATAGTGGTGGCATGAAGGCCAAGTGAGAGCAGTTTCAGCAATGTTCATCACAAATGCCCTAGAGACGTTATATAAAACATAAAGTGTAAGTCATTAACTTATTTAATTAGGAGATCTTTCATAACTTTTATAAAGAGAAGTTTCAGCAGAATAATAGAGACAAGAATTTTTATGCAGGCAGAATCTGGGTGTATCTTATTCACCACTGTATTTTAATTTCCAAGCATAGTACCCAGCATGTATGTATGCCCAATGAGTATTTATCAGGATAAAGTTAATTAGAAACTGAGGAATGATCTAAAAAGAAAAAAAAAGAGAGAGAGAGAGAGGGGGGGAGAGAAGATGGAGAATGTCCTAACACTGAAGCTGGAGTAAGAGATGAGGATATATTCATACTTAGAGAGAAAAAGAATCAGAGAAAGGTTTCTTTCTTTATTATAGAAATGAGTAGAAGACACCTAATTACATTTACAGAAGATAAGAAAAAGCCATTGAAAATGGAGGAGAGGCAAAACTAATAGACCATGATGGCTAAAAGGACCTTCATCTGTATCTGTTCCAGTCAGAAGACCAAGATATTTTTAGAAAAGTAAAAGTGATTTAGTAATTCCCTACCATTCTCTGGCTATCAACAGGACAACAACAATAATAATAGCTAATATGTATTATGTGCTTAATAAGTGGATTTTTGATACTAATAGCATGTACAAACAGATTATTAGATATTGTCCTATTATTAGATATTACCTTGTTATTAGTTATCACCTTAAAATATAATACTATTACTTTTTCAATTTTGCAAATAAAGAAACTGAAGCAAAGTAAAAAAAAAAAACATTTACACAAGAAAAAAGTGAGTGTACACTATTGCTTAGCACTGTATTTAATGCTATGGTGTTAAAGGGGAATCTATATGCAGCGTAAAACACAGCATCTGTATTTTAGGGATTGACATGTGGGTGTTTCATGAAAAATATTTAGCCAAACATCTAAGGAGAATCCCACCTCTTTTCCAGGCATGAAATTAAATAATAGGTTGTTGATACAATTAAATGAAAAAAAAAACTGACCAGCAAGTAGCCAGATAACCAGGGTGATCCCAAACCAATATTACTTAATGTTATATTAAGTAGAAAATAAAGTGATGATCACATTATTCAGATTTTTTTTCTTCATAAAGAAGTCACTTTTTCATTACTTCTTTTGGAAAATGATTTAGGAATTTTAAAAATACATTTTATATGCATTTTCTTCTTAAAATTGATTTGCATATATAAGTCAGCAGAAAACAGATATATTCAAAATGCAATGAAGTCAACATAATGCTATAATCTCAGACATATATGTTTATTTTAGGAACATTAATGTTTTTACTATATACCAGATGCTGTGTTAGGTATTTGGAATTAAACACAAATGCCAAAGTCACTTTTTGAAGGAAGCCTCCAATCTAATGGATGGAACTGATACACAAATGAATACTTTCAGTAAAATGTTGAGATTGCCATGATATAAATATGCACAGGGCATTATGGGAGCATAGAGCACCTCATCCCAATGTGGGAATTAACAGAATGCTTTATTGTTAGTAAAACATGACACTTGAACTGAGGTTTGATGCATAAATAAATAAGATGGAGAAAGTGCTCTTAATGGAAGAAACAGGAAAAGCAAAATTTCAGAGATGTAAAGCTTTATGGCATTTGTGTGTAAGTAATGAATAATGAGAGCACAACCATTTCACTCTTAAATAAAAAGCTGCATTTATTAGAATTAAGTTGAATTAAATACCGATGTATGAAGCAGTAAACCCAATAACAGTAGGATAACGTTTACGTTTTTTTTTTTCCTTTCAAACACAGCCTAATGATAGCTGAATGAGAGCTTATATGATGCATCACCATGTACCCTCTATTTAGTTGTTTTCCAACAATGGTAGAGGACACTTACAAGGTCTTTGCTACTACTCCTGCATTTTATTTAGTCATATTAAGACCTGGAGAAGGGCATATCCCATTTATTCACATTTCAAGCACCATTTCTGCTACATACCATTTTTCATAACCTATTTACATGAGCATATCTAGCTGTAAATGGGACTGGGGTATGCAAGGTTTTTGTATTGTCCATTTGCCAAGCTAAAAACCAAGGAGTTCATTTAAAGAACTAAATTGAAAAAAATACCTGAGACAAAAGGGACCTGAGTATTCGGGGTCCTCTGAAGTCAGAGAGATCACATGATATAAGGTTTATGAGTCAGAGAAGGACATAAGATAGAGAACATTATATACAATGACAAGAAGTTTGGATTTTATTTTAAATGTGGTAGATCACTATGAAAGTGCTATTAGAGGAGACTAATATGGACAAATATGCATTTTAGATAGATCCTTTGGGACTGAAATATAGAAGATAACCTAAAGAAAACTGTAGTCAGGAGTAGAATTAGAAGATGTGCAATTTGGAAAAGAGGTGAGAAAGTTTGTTAGAGAAGTGGTTATAGAAATGAAGAGAAAGAACCACAAACAGTCACATTTCAGAAGTGACAGTAGTGAAAATTTGTAACTGGTTGAAGGAAATTAAGGAAACCAAGAGGTCTTAAGACTGTGCTTAAATTTCTGGCCTAGCTAAGATATACGATGGTAGGTTTCTGCCTATTTAATTGGTCTACTGGGAAAGTATCTTCAACATGTTTGCTTATGTACTCCTCAAAAGGATTTTGAAAAATCATTCATCCTTGCATACATTTTAAAGCAGATATTTAAACGTTTTTACCATGTTTAAAAATGGAAAAGAATGCCATTTTAAGGATATTATAAATAAGACATTAAAAGTAAACTGTTAAATGGATCTTTTAAATACACACAACAAAATCTAAAAGGAATGGAATGTGTTACCCCACCATACACAAATTAGCTCTTTTCAAGGTACATAAAAATGGTCCAATGAGTGTCTATGTACCCATTACACAGCTAAAAATTATTGACACATAGTCCGTGTTATTTTCTCGATCCTTCTATTCACTCTCCCCAACTCATACACACTGGATTATTTTATAGAAAATCTCAGACATAAAACTACTTAATCCATAATATTTATTATATGGTATGTATCTCTAATACTTTAGTACCGTTTTTGAAAAACAAAACTGTCACACCATTAACACCCCTAAAAATTGTCAATGATCTTTTGTATAATGTTCAAAGTTCCCCATTTATCTCATAAATTTGTGCATATATTGTTGTTTTATTGTTAAATTTAGTTTGTTTGGATCAGAATCCATTCAATTTCCACATTTTACCATTGGTAATATGTCTTTTTTAATCTATAAACCTCTTTTCCTTTTTTTTTTCTTTGAAATTTAGCTGTTGAAGAGCATGGATGTTTTTACTGAGTTTTTCACATTCTAGATTTTTGCAGATTTTATCCCTGTGGTGCAGTTTGAGGTATTATTTTCTCTTTTCCATTTCTTGTAAACTGGTGTTGATATTTAGGAGCTTTACAGATTCAGTTTAATTTTCTGGAAACAGCACATCATTGATGATATGTGGTCTCAATTAATATATTACATCATGAGATACTTAATTTCACTTGTTTTTCTTTTTAAATCATTATTATTATAGTAATACTATTATTATTTCTTATTACTGCAGATCATCATTTTTCATCCAAAAATTTTTATAATCTTTTTACCTGAAAGTTTTGCAGCTGTTGATAATCATAGTCTAAAAACACAAAGTCTGTTCCATCGTTAGGGGTCTTTTCTATTATTTTCTCTGTTTTTTAGAGGAAAGAGGGCTTTGGAATTAATAACTCCCTTTCTTTAAGTCAAAGGTTTTACATCGTTTTTTTGCTCTCTAAATTTCCATCTTGCATTCCAGTATCACCACACAATTCGATTCTGATGTAATCTATTTTATGCTTGAAATAATTTACTACAGTTTCTTCTATCAAAAATACAGCGATTGAATTTTTTTAAATTTACTATTGCCATAAGGCACTATGTGTTTGAAATGTCCTCTCTAGCATTAAAATTAGTAGTGTATGATTGAACAAAACAACATAAAAATATTAATTTGATAATTAGCTATTAAATAAGGAAATTAAAGACATTTTTTATATGGTCCACATCATCATGAGTAAATAGCATTTACTGAGAGAATACCAAAGTTGACATTGTGGAAAACAGTGTGGCGATTCCTCAAGGATCTAGAACTAGAAATACCATTTGACCCAGCCATCCCATTACTGGGGATATACCCAAAGGATTATAAGTCATGCTGCTATAAAGACACATGCACACGTATGTTTATTGCGGCACTATTCACAATAGCAAAGACTTGGAATCAACCCAAATGTCCATCAGTGACAGACTGGATTAAGAAAATGTGGCACATATACACCATGGAATACTATGCAGCCATAAAAAAGGACGAGTTCGTGTCCTTTGGAGGGACATGGATGCAGCTGGAAACCATCATTCTCAGCAAACTATCACAAGAACAGAAAACCAAATAGCACATGTCCTCATTCATAGGTGGGAACTGAACAATGAGATTCCTTGGACACAGGAAGGGGAACATCACACACTGCATCCTATTGTGGGGAGCGGGGAGGGGGAAGGGATAGCATTAGGAGATATACCTAATGTAAATGACGAGTTAATGGGTGCAGTACACCAACATGGCACATGTATACATATGTAACAAACTTGCACTTTGTGCAGATGTACCCTAGAACTTAAAGTATAATAATAATAAAAAAAGAATACCAAGGTTGAACATCCATTCCATTCACATATTTCAATTTTATTAATGTAAGAACTGGAAAAAGATCATTCACATAAAATTAAATGTGAATACTAATGTTGCTATAGCAAAGCCACTGGATTATTTAAAATCTTTCAGAACTATATGTGCAGAGTAGAATCAATTTCAAAAAAAATTATTAATGATCTTAGTTAGGTCCTCCTTCAGTTTTATGGAAAGCAAATAATTGGAATGACCTGACTTACAAAAGGATTTATTACCCAGTCTTTAAGTCATTCACTTTCTCCAGTTGTGGGAAGTACAGGAACAAGCTTTACAAAGAATTCTCTTGTCTCTTAATTTTAACTGCTAACTTTTTCACCTAGAGGCACCTTTGTAAACCTAATATACTCAGAAAATTTGCCAAAAATATTTTAAATTTCTAACTCTTTGCCAATTCACCACTGTTTGGTAAAATGCTTTCATCTTTCACCTACTTTAAAAATATTCTTTGTTAAAACCTTGGAGATACACATTTAGCTCATTTAATTTATGGAAAATTTCCATCATACAAATCCACTTCTCATTGTTAAGCAAATAACTGTCAGATTTAATTTTTTTTTTTTTTTTTTTTTTTTTTTTTTTTTTTTTTTTTTTTTTTTTTTGAGATGGAGTCTAGCTCTGTCACCCAGGCAAGATTGCCGTGGTGCAATCTCGGCTCACTGCAACCTCCGCCTCCTAGGTTCAAACAATTCTCCTGTCACAGCTTCCTGAGTAGCTGGGATTACAGGTGCCTGTCACCATGCCTGGCTAATTTTTTTGTATTTTTAGTAGAGATGGGGTTTCACTATCTTGGCCAGGCTGGTCTTGAACTCCTGACCTCGTGATCCACCCACCTCAACCTCCCAAAGTGCTGGGATTACAGGTGTGAGCCACCATGCCCGGCCCAGTTTTAATTCTTATGGAAGAAAGCCTGACACAATTTTTTCAATTAAAGGAAATATATTAAAATATATCTCTATGACAATCATCTGAACTATGGATACTTCATTGTCTGAGTCAATGTAATTTGTTATACATAATTTTAAAAATACATTGTTCATCACTGGGACTGAATAATTTTACCATATTAAAGGCAATGTCTAATGCTCTGTGCAAATTAACACTGAACTTTCAAACGTTTCTCTCAAATTAAACAAGGCTTTAGTTTTCTTGCATTCCGTGGATCATCTCTTCACTCTGTTCATCATTTCCTTTGCTGTTCAGAAGCTTTTAAGTCTGATGCAATCACAATTGTCTATTATAGCTTTTGTTACCTCTGCTTTTGGGGTCATAACAAACAATAATTGTCATGATGAATGCCATGAAGTTTTTTCCCTATGTTTTCTTCTACTGTGTTTATAGTTTTGGTTTCTGTGTTTAAGATAACACATAATATACAAAAATCAACTCGAGAGAGTAAACATAAGGGTCCAATATAATGCTTCCTCATGTGGGTAGCCCATTTCTCCCATACCACTTATTGAAGAGACTATCCTTTCAATATTGTGTATTTTTGGCACTTTCACTGAAGATCAATTGACTATAAAGGCATAGATTTGTTTCTGAGTTGCTCATTCTGTTCCATTGACCTATATGCCTGTTTTACGCCGATACAATACTGTTTTAATTGCCATAGCTTTGTAGGATGCTTTGCAATCAAGTAGTGTGATGTCTTCAGCTTTGGTTAACATGTTAAAAATTTCTTTGGTTACTTGGGATCTTTTGTCATTTTTTAGGGTTTTTTTCTATTTCTGTGAAAAATGTCATTGGGATTTTGATAAAGATTGTATTGAATGTGCAGATCATTTTGGGTAGAATGGACATTTTAACAATATTAATTTGTCTTATCCATGAACATAGAATATCTTTTAATTAATTTGTATTTTCTTAAATTTTTATATCATTGTTTTACAGTTTTCAGTACACAGATCTTTCACTTCTTTGGTTAAAGTGGATTGTTTTCTTGAATTATTTTTTCTGATAGTTTGTTGTTAGTGTATAGAAACAAAACTGATTTTTGTATGTTGATTTTTATAACCACAACTTTACTGAATTCCTGTACTAGTTTTAACAGTTTTTTTGGTAGAGTCTTTATATAAGATCACATCATCTGCAAATAGAGGCAATTTTACTTCTTCCTTTCTAATTCAGATGCCTTTTATACATTTTTCTGGCCTAATTCTTGTGGCTAGGACTTCTAGTCCTACCAAAAAAAGTGGCAAGAGTAGGCATCCGTATGATGTTCCTATTCTTGGAAGAAAACCTTTTGGCTTTTCACCACTGAGTATGATATTAACTGTGACCTTGTCATATATGGTCTCAATTATGTTGAGGTATATTCCTTTTATCCTCACTTGTTGAGAGGTTTTAACTTTGTCAAATACGTTTTCTGTATCTATTGAGATAATCATGATTTTTAACATTCATTTCTTTTGGAAGAGAACCAATAGGATATATAAAGAGTCTCTTTTATGAGGAATTGGCTTACACATTATAGAGTCTTAGAAGTCCTTACGATGTGCCATCTGTAAGCTGGATGCCAAGGAAAGCCGCTGGTGTAATTCCCATCCAAGACTGAAAGCCTTAGAACCAGAGAACCCATTGGTGTAAGTCTAAATCTGAGTCTGATGGTCCAGGATCCAGAATTACTGATGTCTGAGAGCAAACAAAAAAAAAAAATGGATGGCTCTTGTGGTAGTTCATTTTCACACTGTATTAGTCCACTTTCACACTAACAAAGATGTATCCAACACCAGGTAATTTACATATATTTAAAAAGAGGTTTAATTGACTCACAATTCCACATGGCTGGGAAGGCTTCACAATCATGATGGGAGGCAAGGAGGAGCAAAGCCACATCTCACATGGTGACAGACAAAGGTAGACAATGAGAACCAAGCAAAAGGGAAATGCCCTTATAAAACCATCAGCTTTCACAAGACCCATTCACTACCACGAGAACAGTATGGTGGAAACTGCCCCATGATTCAATTATCTCCCACTGGGTCCTTCCCACAACACATGGGAATTATGGGAGCTAAAATTCAAGATGAGATTTGGGTAGGGATATAGACAAACCATATCTTTCCATCCCTGGCCCCTCCCAAATCTCATGTCCTCACATTTCAAAACCAATCATGCCTTCCAAACAGTCCCCCAAAGTCTTAACTCATTTCAGCATTAACTCAAAAGTCCACAGTCCAAAGTCTCATTTAAGATAAAGCAAATCCCTTCTGCTTATGTGCCTGTAAAATCAAAAGCAAGTTACTTACTTCCTAAATACAATAGGGGTACAGGCATTGGATAAATACATCCATTCCAAATGGGAAAAAATAGCCAAAATGAAGGGGCTAAAGGTTCCATGCAAGTTCAAAATCCAGCGGGGCAGTCAAATATTAAAGCCTCAAAATGATCTCCTTTGACTCCATGTCTCACATCCAGGTCACTTTGATGCAAGAGGTGAGTTCCCATAATCTTGGGCAGCTCTGCCCCTGTGGCTTTGCAGGGTAAAGCCTCCCTCCCAGTTGCTTTCACAGGCTGGTATCAAGTGCTTTGTGGCTCTTTCAGGTGTATGATGCAAGCTGTCAGTGGCTCTACCATTCTGGGGTCCAGTTGATGGTGGCCATCTTCACACAGCTCCACTAGGTAGTGCCCCGGTAGGGATTTGGTGTGGAGGCTTCAACCCCACATTTCCTTTCTGCACTGCCCCAGTAGAAGTTCTCCATGAGGGTCCCACCCATGCAGCAAATTTCTGCCTAGACATCCATGTGCTTCCATACATCCTCTAAAATCTAGGTGGAGGTTCCCAAACTTCAACTCTTAACTTCTGTGCACCTGAAGGCTCAACACCATGTGGAAGCTACCAAGGCTTTGGGCTTGAACCCTCTGAAGTCCTAGCCTACACTGTACCTTGGCTCCTTTTAGCCATGGCTAGAGGGGATGGGACACAGGGCACCAAGTACAGCACAAAGCACAGAGACCCTGGCCCCAGCCCCCAAAACTACTTTTTCCTCCTAGACCTCTGGGCCTGTGATAAGAGGGGCTCCCTCTGACATGCGCTGGAGACATTTTCCCCATTGTCTTGGGGATTAACATTTGGCTCCTCGTTAATTATGCTAATTTCTGCAGCTGGCTTGGATTTCGCCCCAGAAAACGGGATTTTTCTTTTCTATTGCATTGTCAGGCTGCACATTTTCCAAACTTTTCTGCATTTAAAGTTGAGTGCTTACCCACTTTCTTTCCCATCTTGCCTAGAATATTTGATTGGCTATAAATCTTTTGACTCTAAGTCCCTTGACCATAGGGGTTCCACTGGAAAACCTGATGGACTCAGAACAGGCAGCACACCATCCCAGCATTAATATGAGACAATAAATAGCTTGGCCATCACTACTGCCTTTGAAATACCTTGAAATAAAAGGAGTAAATATAGGCAAATAAAAATAGTAAAACAGATAGGAGTAAGGATTAAGATGCCAGATAGGAGGCAGGACTAGCTTGCCGCTCCCACTTGGATGGCAGTGTGTGGAGAATCACATTGTGAACTTTTACTCCAAGAACTACTGCAGGAATATACCAGGAAATCTGGCGGAATCCACAGACCCTTTAAAGAAACTGAATCATGGTTGCAGGCTCCCTGAGATGCTGAAAAACTGTAAGTCTGCTTGTATTTGTAATGGGGAGACTTGTGGCCTGGGGCAGGTTCTAAGCCTTGGTCACTGGCTGCCTGGAAATAGACTCAGTGCTATTGGGAGGCACAACGGGAGTGAGAATGGCTTTTATGACTGTGGGCTGCATGGGAGTGGGATGAGGCCTGTGACTGCCAACTTTCCCCCACTTCCCTGGTGGCCTGTATGACTCAGCGGAGGCAGCCATGATCCCCCTGGGAATATAACTCCATTGAACTGGGAACCACACCCCAATCTCACATAGCAGCCACAGCAAGCCATGCCCAGGGACAGGCTGAACTCAGATATGCCTATCCCTGTCTTCACCTGGTGGTTTTTCTCTACCTGCCCTGGTAGCCAAAGTAAAAGGTCATAATCTCTTGGGAGCTCTATGGCCCTGCTTACTGCGTGAGAAACATGAAAACTTAACCAGGTGTCCCTAGGGCAAGTTTGCATCCTCTGTATAGGACCACAGTTTATTTGCTCTTGAAAATGCCACCTCCTGGCTAGAGGTCAACCAACACAGAAAAAAGAGCACTAAACAAAAACACAACCAAGGATCCTAACAGAGTCCACTTCACACTCCTGCTACCTTGACTGGAGCAAGTGCCAGTATCCACTGCTGCAAGATCTGAAGATGAATCACATCACAGGACTCTATGCAGACACTCCCCAGTACCAACCTAGAGGCTGGTAGCTCTGCTGTGTGGCTAGACCCAGAAGAGCAAAAACAATCAGTACAGTTTGGCTCTAAGGAAGCCCCATTCCTAGGGGAAACAGGAGAACACCACATCAAGGGAGTACCTCATGGGACAAAATATGACAAAACAACGTTCTTTAACATCCCCAAAATATCATACCAGCTCACCAGCGATGAATTTAAACCAAGATGAAATCTCTGAATTGCCATAAAAAAATTCAGAAGGTTGACTATTAAGCTAATCAAGGAGATTCCAGAGAAAGGTAAATCCAACTTAAAGAAATCAAAGACATGATACAGGATATGAAATGAATATCTTCAGTGAAATAAACAGCATAAATAAAAACCAATCACAACTTCTGGAAATCAAGGACATACTTAGAGAAATGCAAAATGTACTGGAAAGTCTCAGCAACAGAATAGAACAAACAGAAGAAAGAACTTAAGAGCTCAAAGACTAGACTTTTGAATTAACTCAATCCATCAAAGACAAAGAAAAAAGAATTAAATAAATAAAGGCTCCAAGAAATTTGAGACTATGTGAAATGTCGAAACCAAAGAATAACTGGTGTTCCCAAGGAAGAAGAGCTATCTAAAAGTTTGGAAAACATATTTGAGAAAAATAGTCAAAGAAAACTTTCCTGGCCTTGCTAGAGATCTATACATCCAAATACAAGAAGCTCAAAGAAAACCTGGGAAATTCATCAAAAAAGAGCATCTCATAGGCACATATTCTTCAAGTTATCTAAAGTCAAGACAAATAAAATAATCTTAAGAGATGTGAGGCAAAAATATCAGGTAACCTAAAAAGGAAAACCTATCGTATTAACAGCAGATTTCTCAGCAGAAACCCTACAAGCTAGAGGGGACTGGGGTTCTATTTTTAGCTTTGTAAAAGGAAAATATCTTGGGAACCTTCAAGCTGAAAACTGCTCAGGGCAAATCTACCTGTCATTGTATTCAAAGTCATCCCTATGCTATGCTCACAGAGATAGGTGCATATTCTGATTGTTTCCTTTGGAAAGACATCACAAACAGAAACTCAAAAGAATGGAACCATTTTTCTCTTATCTACCTGTTACCTCAGTGTCTGGGGTGGGGAGGGGTGAGGGCTTGCTTTGAGTTGTCCCCACCTTTCTGGACAGAACTAATGTGCTGCTTACATATATTAATTGACATGTCATGTCTCCCTAAAATACATAAAACCAAGCTGTACCCCAACCGCCTTGGGCACATGTTGTCAGAACCTACTTAGGCTGTGTCACAGATGCATCCTCAACCTTGGCAATGTAAACTTTCTAAATTAACTGAGACCTGTCTTAGATTTTCTGGCTTCACAGCTTCCTTAAACAAGACAATTATCAGCCCAAATTTTTGTATCTAGCAAAACTAAGCTTCATAAATGAAGGAAAGATTCAGTCTTTTCCAGACAAATACTGAGAGAATTTGCCACTACCTAATCAGCACTATAAGAACTGCTAAAAGGAGCTCTAAATTTTGAAACAAATACTTGAAGTACACCAAAATAGAACCTCCTTAAAACATAAATCTCACAGCACCTATAGAACAATAACACAATGAAAAATAAAACAGGCATACAGGCAAAAAATAGCATGATGAATAGAATAGTATCTCAAATATCAATACTAACATTGAATGTACATGACCTGAATGCTCCACGTAAAATATACAGAATGGCAGAATGGATAAGAACACACCAACCAAGGTTCAGCTGTCTTCAAGAGACTAACCTAACACATAAGGTATCACATAAACTTAAGGTAAAGGGGTGGAAAATATATTCCATACAAATAGACACCAAAAGCAAGCACAAGTAGCTATTCTTATATCAGAAAAAAAAAAAAGCTTTAAAGTAACAACAGTTAAAAAAGACAAAGAGACAAAGAGGGACATTATAAAATGATAAAAGGACTAGTCCAACAGGAAAATGTCACAATTCTAAATATATATGCACCTAACACTGGAGCTCCAAAATGTATAAAACAATTACTACAATACCTAAAAAATGAGATAGAAAACAACACAATAATAGTGGGGGGGCTTTAATATTCCACTAACAACACTAGACAGGTCAAGACAAGGAATCAACAAATAATCAATGGACTTAAAATATACCTTACAACAAATGGACTTAACAGATATTTACAGAACATTCTACCCAACAACTGCAGAATATACATTCTTTTCATCAGAACAAGGAACATTCTCCAAGATAGACCATATGATAGGCCACAAAACAAGTCTCAGTAAATTTAAGAAAATCAAAATTATATCAAGTACTCTTTCAGACCACAATGAAGTAAAATTGGAAATCAACTCCAAAAGGAACCCTCAAAACCAATAATACATGGAAATTAAATAACCTGCTCTTGAATGATCATTGGGTAAACAATGAGATCAAGATGGAAATTTAAAAATTCTTCAAACTTAATGATAATACTGATACAACCTATCAAAACCTCTGGGATACAGCAAAAGCGGTGTTAAGAGGAAAGTTCATAGCATTAAATACCTACATCAAAAAGTCTAAAAGAGCACAAATAGACAATCTAAGGTCACACCTCATGAAGTTGGGAAAACAAGAACAAGCCAAACACAAACCTACCAGAAGAAAAGAAATAACAAAGATCAGAGCAAAACTAATGAAATTAAAACAAAAACATACAAAAGATAAATGAAACAAAAAGCTGGTTCTTTGAAAATATATATATATAACTGAAAGATCATTAATGAATTTAATGAAGAAAGGAAGAGAGAAGATCCAAATAAGCTCAATTAGAAACAAAATGGGAGGTGTTACAACTGATACTAAAGAGGCTTCATTGTCTGAGGTAAATATCCAAGGTTCATTGTCTCATGCCAAGAAAATCAAGGACATGGACACACAAGAAGTGAGTTTAAGACAGAAGGTTTAATATACAAGAGAAAAGAGAAAAGCTCTCTCTCCTGCAGAGAGAGACTTCTGAGAGGGTCTTCTGGTTCCATGGTGAAATGCATGAGGTTTTATAAATGAGCTTGTGGAGGCAGTACCTGATTTACATAGGGCACAAGAGATTGGTTGGACTAAATGTTCCATTTGCATAGCATGCAAAGAAGCTGGTCATCTCACTGTAATCTTTTATTATGCAGATGGGGTCTCTACCTCACCGGTGCCATGTTGCCTGCTTTTTTACTGCACATGTGGCAACAAAGAAAAAAAGAGAACCCCCATGTTGAATACACTTGCGTTTCAGGTATCCCTTTTCTATTGGCACAGGTGCCGGTATTTACCTATGCAAGCTTTTAGCTTGTTTATCTGTGCTTGAAGCTTGAATTTTAGTCTGCTTTGTGTTAGAAAAGAAATAATTTGGGAGCTGCTTTTTATTAAAAGGAATCCTTACTGAGGACTCTCTTACCTTCACTATCTGCCTAAATAATTTCTTTCTAGCTCTTGTATTAATACCACAGAAATACAAAAAAAAAAAAAAATCAATGCTACTGTGAACACCTTTACATGCTTAAACTGGAAAACCTAGAGGAGATAGATAAATTTTTGGAAATATAAAACACTCCTAGATTAAACCAGGAATATATATAGAATCTCTGAACAGACCAATAACAAGCAGTAAGATTTAAATAGCAATTAAAAATTGCCAACAACACAAAGTCGAGGACAACTGATTCACAGTTGAATTCTATCAAACATTCAAAAAAGAAATGGTACCAATCCTATTGACACTATTAGAAAAGATAAAGAGAGAATCCTCCCTAAATCATTCTATAAAGCCAGTATTACCCTAATACCAAAACCAGGGAAGGACATAACCAAAAAAGAAAAGTACACACCAGTATTCCGATGAACATAGATGCAAAATCCTCAACAAAATACTACCAAACTGATCCAATAGCATATCAAAAAGATAATCCACCATTATCAAGTGGGTTTCATACCAGGAATGCAGGGATGATTTTAACATACATAGTCAATAAATGTGATACACCGCATAAACAGAATTAAAAACAAAAATAACATGATCATCTCAGTAGACACAGAAAAGCATTTGAAAAAATCTAGCATCCCTTTATAATTAAAACCATTAGCAAAACTGTCACAGAAAGGACATACCTTATGGTATGTTGGCTGTGGGCTTATCAAAGATGGCAATTTCACTACTAGGTAACCACCCAGAGGAAAAGAAGAAATCATTATACAAAAAATATATTTACACACAAATGTTTACAGTGGCACAATTTGCAATCGCAAAAATATAGAACCAGCCCAAATGTCCACAAATCAATCAGTGGATAAAGAAAATATGGTACATGCATACCATTGGATACTACTCAGCCATAAAAAGGAATGGAATAATGGCATTTGCAGCAACAGGGATGGAATTGGAAGCTATTATTCTGAGTAAAGTAACTCAGGATAGAAAACGAAACATTTTATGTTCTCATTCTTATGTGGGAGCTAAGCTATGAGGACACAAAGGCATAAGAATAATACATTGGACTTTGGGGACTCAATGGGTAGGGGATGGCAAAGGATAAAAGCCTACACATTGGATACAGTCGACATTGGTTGCACAATGGGTGCATCAAAATCTCAGAAATCACCAATAAAAAATTATTAATGGTGCTGAACACCCCCTGTTCCCTCAAAAACCTATTGAAATAAAAACAATTTTTTAAAAATCCTAATTCTGCCCCCTCAACAGAATAAACCCTCCTCTTGGCCAAAAGAAATCCCCAATAAACACCTAAAAAACTAGTTCTGGCCATAGCAGGAAGCTGGATGTCAGACATGCCTCACTATACCTTTCCCCACCATGGAATTCAAGGACAACTGACCAGCATTAACATCAAAACAGAAATTATAAGACTGACAGAACAGACAATCTCAACAAAATATCAGATTACAAACAGGATCCAAGACCATGCCAGGCAAAGTTAAGTCTCCACCCAAGGTAAACAGTAATATATTACATGCACGTTTGTTCAATATATATAAGGGCCAACTCCATAAATATTCACAGCTCCTCTGTTCAACCAGAAGACTTAGTCTTATAAAAATCTTGAAAAGAAGGATACTCTGAAGATCAATCAAAATGGAAGAGCCCTTCCACTGCTATTAAACTTTGAGGAACCACTAGCTGAGTACACTTGCCCAAGATTAAGCCTGTTTCTTATGAGTCCCCACAGGTACCTGAGAAAGACACCACGACCTACACTTGTGAACCCCTAGAAGACCAAAATCTGTTGTTTTGCAAATAAACAGATAAGTAACACCCGTAATCCCTCTTACAGGTACTCAACTGTCTTGACAACTCCCATCCCATACAGGTTTACACCCCCAATGGATACCTATGGCAATGTTGCCACCTATTCAATCAGCCTATAACTTGTTTCTCATCTGGGATTATTAAAACCCTGGTTACCAGTGTATTGATATCATTTGGTTCAGAGGTTAATGTACAATAAAACAAGCAAAGCCCTCCAATATACAATTATATAACATCACTTATCTGGGTGTTAAGTAGGCAATCAGCCTTATATTGCCTGGGATTGAGGCTGCCATTTGTTTATTGGTCCCATGGGTAAAATTTGCCTATGATGAGGCAACTCTTCAAAACTTTATTTCTTCATCCTACACAATGTCTCATAAAATGGGGATACTTTAGATGAATTAAAACTTTCCCATGATTCCTTAGCAGATACAGCAACGAATAATAAATTAGCACTAGATTACTCATTGGTTGAAAAAGGGAGAGTATGCACTATAATCTTTAAAACCTGCTGCACTTCTATAAACACCTCGGGTCAAATAGAAGAAGGTATACAGAAAATATATGAACAAACTGCCTGGTTGTATACATACATAACCAAGGCACCAATCTCAACTGTATCTTATCAACCATTAAACGCACCCTCCCAAGTCTCATTTGGTTTTTGCCCTTCCTAGGACCATTAATAGCTATCTTGTTATTACTAATATTTGGCTCTTGCTTTACCTCTTGGTAAAGTTTGTGTCTTCTAGAATACAACAATTATATATAAAGATAATGCCAGCACAAAGCTTCCAATCCATCCCATCATCGGACACAGAAAATAAAGTTATCCTGCCTTTAGGTCGCTTAGAGCAGGCAACCAGATATGGTTTAATCTTCCAGTACTAGGCAGGTCCTATGTCTATTGAATCATCAGGACATCATATGCACAAGGACTTCCCCTGGCTCCCCGAGGTTAATTGCAAACCCTTATGAGAGAATCCTATCCCAAAGATCAACGTACACTGTCAGCAGAAGAAGGTACAGAATGACCTTGGCCCTTCATCTCTCCCTAAGATTAAGAGTTCTCTCATAAGTAGAGAGGGGATTATGTTAGGAAAACAGGAGCATTGGGGAGCCAGGGTGACACCATTTAAAAATCAACTCCATCTTAAAACTAGCAAGGTACATTTCCTTGCCAGTCATGACCCATGGGTCATAAGATGCTGATAGCTAACAAAGTAGTTTGGAAATGCCTGTGAGGATGAACTCCTAAAAAAGCAAAATGTCTAGATGTTCTGATACTGTATAGCAATATATGCTATAGTTATAGTCATGCTTTGATGTATTCATACACTACAAGGCCAAAGAAGACTTTCTTTAGGTCAGCAAAGTACTAAATTTTGTCATACTGTCAGCATACAGACATAACTTAGCTTAGCTTACATGGACAAGACCCCTATAAAAAAATGTTTAATACAAAGCTGGCACATTTCTCCTCTTGCTTTATGAGGAATCCCTACTCTGTAACTGAGTAGCTTTCAATAAAATATCTCTTTTTCACTGCACTCTGTCACTTTCCTTGAATTCCTCTATTGGGGTCAGAATTGAGACCCCCTTTTTTCAGCAACACTTTTACCCTTCTTGATATATGCCATACTGATAGGAAGAGAACAACCAAAACAACAAAACAAACATCAATAACAACCTGGATAGTCTTATATTATTCTTCAATGTATCTGTGATTTATGAGTGTTTGTACTACACTGAATCTCTTTGGCCAAGACCAAGGAGGTTTTGAAACTGGGTTTTGAGGTCCTGTCAGTTTTTTAATCCCAGTTGCAGGAATCTGAATAAACCTCCTCCCATATTGGAGGAGCCTACCTATTTCCTTTTTCTTTTGAAGGGAATTTCATTTATATCATATATTTAATCCTTTTTCCACCTTGTACTCTACAGTAAAATTATTTTTAAAATGAAAAGGAAAACTTTTGGTGTTTACATTTTCGTATTTTAAAAACAGTGACTTTTGTGTCTATCGTCTTGGTGTGGACTGAGAAAATGATATTTTGGAACTCAAAGACTGAATATTGACTTTTTCCTTTTGCAGTCCTTCTTTGACAATCAAAATATTGACAAAAGAAGGATTGAGATACTATTAAGTGGTTATCATTTTGAGAAAGAGATTTCTACTCTGGCTAAATGAGGAACGTTACATATAAGTAGGTGTAATAAGAAAACCAACATGATTATATGTATAACATATACATATACATATGTTACACATGACAGAAAAAGTCTTGGTTGAAACAATAAAGTGACCAAACATTTCCAAGGAGACAATAGGGACAGATGAATAGTAGGACAAGTATAAAGTTTTAGTAAAACCTTAAATTTTAAGATGTAAGCAGTTCAAAAGGCAATGAAGGAGACCAAAAAAAGATACTCAAAACTAAAAAGAGACAGAAGAAAGAAATGTGATAAAAAAAATGTTGTTTTAAGAATAATCAATAACCTTAGTGTAAAATATGGAAGAGACGTACAACAAAAAATACTACAAATTTATAGAATATTCATGGACTTGACAATATGTAAATGATCATATTCTCGTAAATAGAGTTTTAGTGGAGTGGTTGTGGCAGAAATCAGACTGTAGTGTACTGAGAATTGCATGAAAGATAGGAAAGAATGTGAATGTAGAAAATACTAAGATGCATATTTTAAGAAACCAAACACAGAGATGACAGTGATCAGAGTGACACATTTTAAATTAGGCCTATTTGTTGTTTTGTTGCTTAAAGTGAGTAAGACTTGGGCATAGTTTTAGGAGAAAGGGAAGATCCAAAAAAAAAAAAAAAAAACACGAGAGAGAAAGAGAGATAATTTATTAGATGAGATTCCTAATATGAGAAAGGTAGCAGTCAAAAGTTATAATGGAATTGACCTTTACCTGGACTTATAGCCTATTCTCTTCATTGATGATAAGAAGTAAACAGAAGATGTCAATGAAAATAATTGGGAGACAGCGAGTCTCACACAAAATGGCATCAGTTTTCTCAATGAATTGAAGAAGGTGAAATTATCTTGATAAGGATTGCTTGAATTCATGCCTTTTTTGAGGCCTGGTGTCTTGCAGGAAACTGTACTTTGCAACCCAACTGCCTACTTAGATAGTAGAAATCTACAGACCTTACGTATGAAGCTGGGTGATGAAACCTATTATGAGTGCAGCAAATTTGAATTTAGGGGCAAATGTTATGTTTCACCTTAATGGAATAACTGTTTTTCAGCTAGATCTTCTAAAAAGTTTAGTATATACGTTTTCCCTATGTAATCTAGCAACTACTTATCTGGCCATCCTTGATATGATTAGCCGCCCAGGCCCTAAATGCCTAACAGTATAGGAAAAGAAATCAGAACTATAACCTAGTTGATTCCATAGAAGAAGAGTCTAATGGCCATCTCTTTGGGACAATGTATGGTAAAACATGACATATGCAGTCCATGTAACTGCTGTTGTAAATACTGATAGAAGAAATGCCTTTTCTCCTCTGACAACAATAAGGATCCAATTTCCCTGAGACATCATACAGTGTAGGAAAACTCCATCCACTACATTCTATATTGTTAGCATTTACCTTTTCTTGATGGACTTTGAGAAATTGTAACTCCTGCCTCCTCTGGTTGGCTTACCTCTCATCTTTCTTTGCTATTGTATAAGTTTAGGAGTTAATTACACTGCTTAATTGTGTATTATTTTAAGTTTTGCTCTTTTGAGTCTGATAGGTGTGACCTTTTTCTCCTAGCTTAAATTTTGGCCAGAGGTACTAACATTAGAAAAGTTCTCGTATACAATTTTTAAATGTTGCTCATAACAAGACTTACAAATTTTGAAAAATTATGCAAAATTACCATGGGGTTTTATTTCCAGTATGCTTTAGACACAAGGTACCATACCAATGAAAATGAGTTAGATGATGATCATTATTTAATATTCTGTATTAAGTGTAGTTCATATAAGTGAGAGAAGGTTGTTCCAAGTTCTTCACGGTAGATTGGATTTATACACATGGTTAAAAAATTAGTTTTTTTTCAGCAGTAAAGCATCAATGTGTTTTTTATAATTTATTTTCTTAATTGACAATAATAATTGCACATATTATGGGGTACACAGTGTTGTTTAATACGTATAATGTATAGTGATCCAATCAGGGTGATTAGCCTATCCATCGTGTCAAACATTACTCATTTCTTTGTGTTGGAAATATTTAATATACTCTTTCTTGCTATTTGAAACTATATATTATTGTTAACTATAGTCAACCTATGGCAGTATAACTAGCACTTATTCCACCTATCTAGATGTAATTTTATTTCCTTTAACAAATCTCTCTCTATCTCTCCCTTCTTTTACCCTCCTCAGGCTCTGGTATCCTCTTTTCTATCTATGAGATCACTTTTGTTTTAGGTTCCACTTATGAGTGAGAATATGCAGTGCTTTCTGCTCCTGGCTTATTTCACTTAACATAATGTCCTCCAGTTCTATCAATGTTGATACAAATTATAGGCTTTTATTATTTTGTGTCTAATATTTTATAAGTATGTATGCCATATTTTATTTATAAATTAATTTGTTCTTGGAACCTAGGTCGATTCTATATCTTGGCTATTAATGCTACAATAAACACAGGGGTGCAGATGTCTCTTAAGTATAATGATTTCCTTTCTTGGATAAATGCTCATTAGTGGGATTGCTAAATCACATGCAGTTATAGTTTATTGAGGAATATGTATATCTTCTCCATAGTGGCTGTGCTAGTTTACATTCCCACCAACAGTATATATGAGTTTCTTATCTCTGCATCCTCATGAGGATTTCTTATTTTGCCCTTCTGATGATAGCCATTCCATATGAAGTGAGATGATAATCCATTGTGGTTTTGAATTTCATTTCCCCGATTAGCGATGTTGAGCATTTTTTCATATATTTGTCTTCTTTTGAGAAATGTCTGTTCAGATCCTTTGCACTGACCTTGCAGTGATTGTCAATAAGGGCTCTGCCCCTGCAGCAAATTTCTGCCTGGACATCCAGGCACACATCTATACATCCTCTGAAATCTAGGCAAAGGTTCCCAAACCTCAGTTCTTGACTTCTGTGCACCAACAGACTTAACATCACATAAAAGCCATGAAGGGATGGGGCTTGCACCCTCTGAGATAATGGCCTACACTGTACTTTGACCCCTTTTAGCCACAGGTGGATCTGAAGCAACTGGGAAGCAAGGCACCATATCTGAGGCTGCACAGAGCAGGAGGCCCTGGACTCAGCTCACAAAACCAGGTTTTCCTAGGCCTTCAGGCCTTTGATAGGAGGGACTGCTACAAAGGTCTCTGACATGTCCTAGAGACATTTTCCTCATTGTCTTGGTGCTTAACATTCAGTTCCTCATCACTTATGCAAATTTCTATAGCAGGCTTGAATTTCTCCCCAGAAAATGGAATTTTCTTTTCTATTGCATCATCAGGCTACAAATTTTCTAAACTTTCATGCTTTGCTTCCTGCTGAACGCCTTGCTGCTTACAAAGTTCCTCCACCGGATGCCCTAAATCATCTCTCTCAAGATCAAAGTTACACAGACCTCTGGGGCAGGAGCAAATGCCACCAGTCTATTTGCTAAAGTATAGCAAGAATCACCTTCATTCTAGTTCCCACAAGTTCCTCATCTCTATCTGAGACCACCTCAGCCTGGACTTCATTGTCCATATCACTATCAGCATTTTGTTGAAAGTCATTCAACAAGTCTCTGGGAAGTTCCAAACTTTCCCACATTTCCCTGCCTTCTTCTTAGCCTTCCAAATGGTTTCAACTTCTGCCTGTTACCCAGTTCCAAAGTCATTCCACATTCAGGTATCTTTATAGCAGCACCCTACTGTCTGTGGTACCAATATACTGTATTGGTCCATTCTTATGCTGCTATGAAAGAATACTCATGACTGGGTAATTTATAGAGAAAAGAGGTTTAATAGACTCACCATTCCACATGGCTGGGGAAGCCTCAGGAAACTTACAGTCATGATGGAAAGAACCTCTTCACACAGTGGCAGGAGAGAGAATGAGTGCCCAGTGAAGGGAGAAGCCCCTTACACAACCATGAGATCTTGTGAGAACTTACTATCATAAGAACAGGATGGGGAAATCCACTGCCATTATTCTCCCCTTGGTCCCTCCTCTCACGACATGTAGGGTGTATGGAACTACAATTCACAATGAGCTTTGGGTGGGGACACAGCCAAACCATTTCACTGATCTATGAATATGAGACTTTTAAAAATTTGTTTGTGTCCTCTTCATTTCTTTCATCAGTGTTTTGTAGTTTTCTTTGCAGAGGTCTTTTATCTCTTTGATTAAAATTATTTTTAGGTATTTTTTGGAAGTTATCTTAAATGGAATTTTCTTCTTGATTTTGTTTTCACCTAGCTGATTGTGTATAGAAACTCTACTAATTTGTGTATACTAATTTTGAATTCTACAACTTTACTGAATTAATATATCAGTTCTAAGTGTTTTTGGTATTTAGTCTGTTTTATATATATGACAATGTCACCCACAAACAGGAACAATTTAATTTCCTCTTTTCCAGTTTGGGTACCCCTTATTTCGCCTCTTGCCTAATTGCTCTTGCTAAGACTTCCAATACTATGTTGAGTAAGAGTGATAAGAGTCGTTATTCTTGTCTTATTTTCAATTATTTTCCTCAATTTTCTTTACTGAAAGCTTTTCCTCATTCACTACAATATATCAATGCATCTGTCATATGTGGCCTTTATTATGTTGAAGTACTTTCTTTCTATATCTAATTTATTAAGAGTTTTTTATCATGAAGGGATGCTAAATTTTATCAAAAGCTTTTCTGCATCTATTGAGATGATCATGTTATTTGTCCTTCATTCTATTCATGTAATGTATGATATTTATTGATATGTATATATTGAACAATCTGTGTATCCCTAGGAAAAGTCTCAATTGATCATGTTGTATTATCTTTTTGCTATGTTGTTGGATTTGGTTTGCTAGCATTTTGTTGAGGGTTTTTGCATGTACATTTAACAGGGTTCAGTTCTTGTCTGGTTTTTGTGTCAGGGTTATGCTGGCCTCATAGATTGAGTTAGAAAAAAAATTCCCTGTCCTTAAATTTTATAAATAGTTTAAGAACCATTGATATTTACTTGAAAAGGCAAGTTAGAATGAATAACATCTAGTAAACAAGAATTTATTTTACAGTTAAAAATAATTAAAATCTATTAAAATACTCCAATTCTACTCTTACATCATATATATACCAACTATGTACCCACCAAAATTAAAAATTAAAAATAAATTTTAAAAATCAATGGAATTCAGTGGTGAAGCCATCAGGTAGTGCACTTTCCTTTGTTGGAAGTCTTATTGCTGCTTCAATTTTGTTGCTTGTTATTGGTCTGTTCAGGTTTTTAAATTTTTCTTGTATCAAACTTCATAGGTTGTATGTGTCCAGGAATTTATCAATGTACTCTGGTTTTGAATGTACTGGTGTAAAGTTCTTCATAGTAGTTTGTAATGATCCTTTGTATTTCTGTAGTATCCATTTTGATGTCTCCTTTTCATTTCTAATTTTATTTACATGGTATTTCTTATCTTAGTCTAGCTAATGGTTTGTTGGCTTTGTTTACTTATTTAAGAAACAACTTTTTGTTTCATGCTCTGATGTGACTTTTTAGTTTCAAATTTGTTTATTTCTGCTGTGATCTTCATTTTTCTTTTCTTCTACTAATTTTGGGTTTGGTTTGCTCTTGCTTTTCTGGTTCCTTAAGATGTGTCATTAAGTTGCTTATTTGAAATCTTTCTAATTTTTTTGGTCTAAGTATTTATTGCTATAAACTAGTCTTTTAATTCTGTTTTTGCTGTGTCCCATAGGTTTTGGTAGGTTGTGTTTCCATTTTCATTTGTTTCAAGACGTTTTTAAATTTAATTCTTAATTTCTTTTATCAGCCATTGGTTATTCAAGAGCATATTGTTGTTTAACTTCTATTTATCTGTAGTTTTAATGTTTCTCTTCTTATTAATGTCTAATTTTATTCTATTTTGGTCATAAAATACTTCCTTTGATTTTGTGTTTCAGAAACTTTTCGAGAGTTATTTTGAGTCCTAATATATGAACAATTCTGGAGAATATTTATCTGCTGATGAAAAGAATGTGTGTTCTGTTGCTGTCGGGTAAAATGTTCTATAAAAGTCAGTTAGGTCTACTTGGTCCATGGTGTAGTTTAACTCTGAACTTTCTTGATTTTC
This sequence comes from Trachypithecus francoisi, assembly GCF_009764315.1. Taxonomy (NCBI): domain Eukaryota; kingdom Metazoa; phylum Chordata; class Mammalia; order Primates; family Cercopithecidae; genus Trachypithecus; species Trachypithecus francoisi. The sequence continues at coordinate 1,161,165 of NW_022681437.1, read as the reverse complement.
TGTCTAGATGATCTGTCCAATGCTGAGAGTAGGGTATTGATATTAATTGTCCTTGGGATTTTTATTTTGATTTTTTTGGCATTTTAGATGATTGAGTTCTGTTACTGAAGAATAATCGTGTTCCTTCTGAGGTGACATTTTTCGCTTGCTTTTTCCTGGTTGTCCTGTTTTTATGTTGATTTCTATGCATCTGGTAAAAAAGTTGCCTCTTCCAATTTGATCTAGTAGGTATCATAGGAAGGAATTATTTGTAATAATAATTGCCTGAGAGTACCAGAATACAAATTATTTTTATAGGGAAGAAATTATTTGCAATAAGTCATAAATCTCAGGGTGGCAATTCAGTGGGGTGCATTGGCCTTGGTTTTAAGCACATACAATATTTAAATCTCTATTTGGTTTCTTCAGCTGGAATCTGCATTACTGACATTTGTGAGTTTCTCAGTGGTTTAGACTGAGAATTTGTGGTAATAGTGTTGTGGCTTTGCTAGTGGTTGGCTCACCAGGCTGTTTCTCATCTCAAAAGTGTACATGTGGGCAAACGGTCGAGCTTTCATCCTTTTTCACATTGCTGATAAAGACATACCTGATACTGGACAATTTACAAAAGAATGAGGTTTAATTGGACTTACACTTCCACATGAATGGGGAGGACTCACAATCATGGTGGAAGGCAAGGAGGAGCAAGTCACATCTTACGTGGATGGTGGCAGGCAAAAAAAAAACTTATGCAGAGAAACTCCTGTTTTTAAAACCAACACATCTTTTGAGATCCACTCACTCTCATGAGAACAGCATGGGAAAGACCCATCCCCATGATTCAATAGTCTCCCACCAGGTCCCTCCAACAACACATGGAAAGTATTGGAGCTACACAATGAGATTTTGGTGAGGACACAGAGCCAAACCATTTATTCCACCCTGGGCCCCTCCAAAATCTCATATTTTCACATTTCAAAACCAATCATGCCTTCCTAACAGTCCCCCAAAGTCTCAACTCATTTCAGCATTAACTCAAAAGTCTTATCTGAGACAAGGCAAGCCTCTTCCACCAATGAGCCTGTAAAATCAAAAGCAAGTTAGTTACTTCCTAGATACAAGGGGGTTACAGGAATTGGGTAAATACATCTGTTCTGAAAAGGATAAATTGACCAAAACAGAGGGGCTACAGGTCCCATCCAAGTCTGAAATCCATCAGGGCAGTTGAATCTTAGAGTTCCAAAGTGATCTCCTTTGACTCCGTGTCTCACATACAGGTCACACTGATGCAAGAGGAAGGTTCCCATGGTCTTGGGCAGCTCTACCCCTGTGTTTGCTTTGCAGGGTACAGCCTCCCTCCTGGCTACTTTCATGGGCTGGCATTGAGTGTCTGTGGCTTTTCCAGGTGCACAGTACTTGCTGTCAGTGGGTCTGTCATTCTGGGGTCTGGAGAATGGTGGTCCTCTTGTCACAGCTCCACTAGGTGGTGTCCCAGTTGGGGCTCTGTGTAGGGGCTCTGACCCCACATTTCCCTTCTTCACTGCTCTAGCAGAGGTTCTCCATTAGGGCCCCGCCTCTGCAGCAGTCTTCTGCCTGGGCACCGACGTATTTCCATATATGTTTCAAAATATATGTGGAGGTTCCCAACCCCAATTCTTTACTTCTGTGCATTGGCAGGCTCAATACCATGTGGAAGCTGACAAGGCTTGCAGCTTGTACCCTCTGAAACCATAGCCCAAGCTCTATGTTGGCCCCTTTCAGCCAAGGCTGGAGCAGCTGGGATGCAGAGCACCAAGTCCCTAGACTGCACACAGCACAAAGACCCTGGGCCTGGTCCGTGAAACCACTTTTTCCTCCTGGCTCTCCAGGCCTGTGATAGGAGGGGCTGCCTTAAAAACCTCTGACATGCCCTGGAGACATGTTTTCCGTTGTCTTGGGGATTAACATTCAGCTCCTCATTACTTATAAAAAATTTTTGCAGGTGGCTTGGATTCCTCCTCAGAAAGTGGAATTTTCTTTTCTGTCGCATTGTCAGGCTGCAAATTTTCCAAACTTTTATTCTCTGCTTTCCTTGTAAAACTGAATGTCTTTAACCACACTCAAGTCACTTCTTGAGAATTTTGCTGCTTAGAAATTTATTCTGCCATGTAACCTAAGTCCTCTCTCTGTAGTTCAAAGTTCCACAGATCTCTACGGCAGGGGCAAAATGCCACCAGTGTCTTTACTATAACATAGCAAGAGTCACCTTTTCTCCAGTTCCCAAAAAGCTCCTCATCTCCATTTGAGACCACCTCAGCCTGGACTTTATTGTCCATGTCACTATCAGTATTGTGGGCAAAGCCATTCAACAAGTCTCTATGAAGTTCCAAACCTTCCCACATTTTCCTGTTTTCATCTGAGTGTCCAAGCTGTTCCAACCTCTTCCTGTTTTCCAGTTCCAAAGTTGCTTCCACATTTTGGGGTATCTTTTCAGCAGTGCCCCACTCTACTGGTACCCATTTACTATATTCATCTGTTTTCACACTGCTGATAAATACATACCCGATACTGGGCAATTTACAAAAGAAAGAGGTTTAATCAGACTTACATTTCCACATGGCTGGGGAAGCCTCACAATCATGGTGGAAGAAAAGGAGGAGCAAGTCACATCTTACGTGGAGGATGGCAGGGAAAAAAGCGACTCCTGGTTTGTTTGTTTGTTTGTTTGTTTGTTTGTTGAGACAGAGTCTTGCTTTTTTGCCCAGGCTGGGGTGCAGTGGTGTGATTTCAGCTCACTGCAGCCTCTGCCTCCCATGTTCAAGCAATTATCCTGCCTCAGACTCCCAAGAAGCTGGGATTACAGGCCCATGCCACCAGGCCTGGCTAATTTTTGTATTTTTAGTGGAGATGGGGTTTCACCATGTTGGCCAAGCTGGTCTCAAACTTCTAACCTTAAGTGATCTGCGTGCCTTGGTCTCCCAAAGTGCTGGGATTACAGGCATGAGCCACCATTCCCAGCCAAGACTCCTGTTTTTAAAACCATCAGATCTCATGAGACCCACTCACTCTCACAAGAACAGCATGGGAGAGACATGTCCCATGATTCAGTACTCTTTCACCAGGTCCCTCCCACAACACGTGGGGATTATGGGAGCTACAAGATGCGATTTGGGTGGGGACACAGAGCCAAACCATACCAGGTGGTTTGGCCAACTTGAGGTCTGGCTCACTGGGACTGGAGCCACAGTGATGTTATGCTAGTTTAGAGCATGGGAACAAGGTTGCTCAGCCGGTCTGGGGGTGTGCCTGCCAGAAGTGGCCCATAGGGCTGTTTCTTAGGCCCAGGATATAAGTGCAAGGCTCCTTGGCTTATCTGGGGGCATATTTTCCATGGGTGGTCCCACGGGGCTGTTTCTCCAGCCTTGGATTTGGGTGTAACACTGCATGAACAGCCTGATGATATGCCCACCTGAGGTAGCATGTAGGGCTGTTTCTCAGGCCTTACATGAGCTATTTCCCCATCTTGGGCCACAAGAGCACAGTTGCTTGGCTGACCCGGGGGAATCTGCTAGAGGTGGTCCATGGGGCTATTTCTCAGGTTCAGGACATGGAGGTAAGACTGCTCAACTAGCCTGGGAGGCATGTCTTCAGGAGATGGCCCATAGGGCTATTTTGTAGGCCTGGGACATGGATGCATAGCTGCTTGGCTTGTCTGGGTGTGGCCCAAGGGGATGTTTCTCAGGTCTGGGACACTGGTGCATTACTGCTTGACTGGTTCAGGGGCATGCCCACCTGGGGCAACCCATGGTGCTGTTTCTCAGGCCCAGTCTGCAGGCACATGGCTGCTTGACTACCCTAGGGCTTATCAGCTAGGGGTGGCCCATGGGGATGGTTTATAGTTCTGAGACATGAGCTTTTGGGTGCTTGGCTGCCCTGAGTATGTGCTCACCAGGGGAAGCCTGTGGGACTATTTCTCATGTCTGCAGGGGTCAATGACAATGCAGGGTTATTTCTCAGACCCTGAGCATAAGCGTGTAGCCACTCCTCTGGCCCAGAGGTATATAAGCTGCTCAGAAACTGTCAGTTTTGAGTGGTGTCCAGACAGGAGGAGGCTCTACAACAGGTCTGCACTGTTGTGCAAGCTGCTCTGCCACTTGGGCAATGGAACCCAGCAGATCCAATGGTGCTTGAGGTTTCAGTGGCAGATAGGGATGCTGTTTGGAGCCTTTCACAGGCCCCCATAGGTGAATCACAGTGGAGGCCTTTAGGATTTTGGAGCAAGGTCTGGCCATCTTTTGCAGATAACTACTCTACTTTTGAGAGACAGTTCTTGGCCTGTTACTGGGATTTGGTAGTAACTAGACTTTGACTATGGGTCATCAAGTCACCATGCAACTTGATCTGCCTATCATGAACTGGGTTTGTTCTGACCCATGTAGCCATAAAGTGGGGCAGGCACAGCAGCATTTCATCATCAAATGGAAGTGGTATATACATAACTGGGCTCAAGCAGGTCCTGAAGGCACAAGCAAGTTACACAAGGAAATGGCTCAACTGCCCATGGGTCTCCATTCCTGCCACCCTATCTTCTCTCACTCAGCTTGCACCAATGGTCTCATGGGGAGTTTCCTATGATCAACTGACAGAGAAAGAGAAGACCAGGGCCTGGTTTACAGATGGTTGTGCATGATATGCAGGCACCACTTTGAAAGTAGAAAGCTACAGCACAATAGCCACTTTCTAGGACATCCCTGAAGGACAGTGGCGAAGGGAAATTATCCCAGTGGGCAGAACTTCAAGAAGTGCACCTGGTTGTACACGTTGCTTGGAAAGAGGAATGACCAGATGTGTGATTATATACTGACTCATAGGCTGTAGCCAATGATTTGGCTGGATAATCAGGGATTTGTATAAAAGCATTATTGAAAATTGCTAACAAAAAATTGGGGGAAGAGGTATGTAGATGGACCTTTCTGAGTAGTCAAAAACTGTGAAGATATTTGCATCCCATGTGAGTACTCAACAAAAGTTGACCTCAGCAGAAGATAATTTTAGTCATCAAGTTGATAGAATGAATCATTCTTGGACACCACTCAGCCTCTTTCCTTAGCCACATCTGTCATTGCCCAATGGGCCCATGAACACAGTGGCCATGGTGGCTGGAATGGAGGTTACACATTGGCTCAACAACATGAACCTCAATTAACCAAGGTGGACCTGGCTACAGCCACCACTGAGTACCATTTGTCAGGAGCAGATACCAACACTGAGCCCTCAATATGGTACCATTCCTCAGGGTGATCAGCCAGCTACTTGGTGGCAGGTTGATTATATTGAACCTCTTCCATCACAGAAAGGGCAGTGGTTTGTCCTCAATAAAATAGACACTTAATCTGGATATGGGTTTGAATATCCTGCACTCAATGCTTCTGCCAGACTACTATCCATAAACCCATGAAATGCCTTATTCACCAACAGTGGGTGCAGGACAGTGGGTACAGCCCACCGAGTGAGAGCCAAAGCAGGGTGAGGCATTGCCTCACCCAGGAAGCGCAAGGGGTAAGGGAATTCTCTTTCCTATCCAAGGGAAACCATGACACACAGCACCTGGAAAATCAGGTCACTCCCACCCTAATACTGCACTTTTCCAAGGGTCTTAGCAAACGGCACACCAGAAGATTATATCCCACTCCTAGCTCGGAGGGTCCCATACCCATGGAGCCTCCCTCATTGCTAGCACAGCAGTCTGAGATCTAACTGCAAGGTGGCAGTGAGGCTGGGGGAGGGGCGCCCGCTGAGGCTTGCTGAGGCTTGAGTAGGTAAACAAAGTGGCTGGGAAGCTCAAACTGGGTGAAGCCCACTGCAGCTCATGGAGGCCTACTTGCCTCTGTAGACCCCACCTCTGGGGATAGGGCATAGCCAAACAAAAGGCAGCAGAACCTCTGCAGATTTAAATGTCCCTCTCTGACAGCTTTGAAGAGAGTAGTGGTTCTCCCAGCACAGAGTTTGAGATCTGAGAATGGACAGACTGCCTCCTCAAGTGGGTCCCTGACACCCGAGTAGCTTAACTGGGAGACACTCCCCAGTAGGGGCAGACTGACACCTCACACAGCTGGGTAACCCTCTGAGATGAAGCTTCCAGAGGAACGATCAGGCAGCAACATTTTCTGTTCAGCAATATTCAATCTTCTGCAGCCTCCACTGCTGATATCCAGGCAAACAGGGTCTGGAGTGAACCTCCAGCAAACTCCAACAGACCTACAGCTGAGGGTCCTGACTATTAGAAGGAAAACTAACAAACAGAAAGGACATCCACACCAAAACCCCATCTGTACATCACCGTCATCAAAGACCAAAGGGAGATAAAACCACAAAGATGGGGAAAAAACAGAGCAGAAAAGCTGAACATTCTAAAAATCAGAGTGCCTCTCCCCCTCCAAAGGAAAGCAGCTCCTGGCCAGCAATGCAACAAAGCTGGATGGAGAACAACTTTCACGAGTTGAGAGAAGAAGGCTTCAGATGATCAAACTTCTCCAAGCTAAAGGAAGAAGTTCGAACCCATTGCAAAGAAGCTAAAAACCTGGAAAAAATATTTGTGAATGGCTAACTAGAATAACAAATGTAGAGAAGTCCTTAAATGACCAGATAGAGCTGAAAACCATGGCACGAGAACTACGTGACAAATACACAAGCTTCAGTAACCGATTCTATCAACTGGAAGAAAGGGTATCAATGATTGAAGATCAAATTAATGAAATGAAGCGAGAAGAGAAGTTTACAGAAGAAAGAGTAAAAAGAAAAGAACAAAGCCTCCAAGAAATATGGGACTATGTTAAAAGACCAAATCTACATCTGATTGCTGTACCGGAAAGTGACGGGGAGAATGGAACCAAGTTGGAAAACACTCTGAAGGATATTATCCAGAACTACCCCAACATATCAAGGCAGGCCAACATTCAAATTCAGGAAATACAGAGAACATGACAAAGATACTCCTCGAGAAGAGCAACTCCAAGACACATAATTGTCAGATTCACCAAAGTTGAAATGAAGGAAAAAATCTTAAGGGCAGCCAGAGAGAAAGGTCGAGTTACCCACAAAGGAAAACCCATCAGACTAACAGCAGATCTCTCGGCAGAAACTCTATAAGCCAGAAGAGAGTAGGGGCCAATATTCAACATTCTTAAAGAAAAGAATTTTCAACCCAGAATTTCATATCCAGCCAAACTAAGTTTCATAAGTGAGGGAGAAATAAAATCCTTTACAGACAAGCAAATGCTGAGAGATTTTGTCACCAACAGGCCTGCCCTACAAGAGCTCCTGAAGGAAGCACTAAACGTGGAAAGGAACAACCAGTACCAGCCACTGCAAAAACATGCCAAAATGTAAAGACAATCGATGCTAGGAAGAAACTGCATCAACTAACAAGCAAAATAACCATTTAACAGCATAATGACAGGATCAAATTCACACATAACAATATTAACATTAAATGTAAATGGGCTAAACGGTCCAATTAAAAGACACAGACTGGCAAATTGGATAAAGAGTCAAGACTCATCAGTGTGCTGTATTCAGGAGACCCATCTCACGTGCAGAGACACACATAGGCTCAAAATAAAGGGATGGAGGAAGATCAACAAAGCAAATGGAAAACAAAAAAAGGCAGGGGTTACAATCTTAGTCTCTGATAAAACAGACTTTAAACCAACAAAGATAAAAAAGAGACAAAGAAGGCCATTACATAATGGTAAGGGGATCAATTCAACAAGAAGAGCTAACTGTCATAAATATATATGCACCCAATACAGGAGCACTCAGATTCGTAAAGCAAGTTCTTAGAGACTTACAAAGAGACTTAGGGCTGGGCACGGTGGCTCAAGCCTGTAATCCCAGCACTTTGGGAGGCTGAGACGGGCGGATCAGAAGGTCAGGAGATCGAGACCATCCTGGCTAACACGGTGAAACCCCGTCTCTACTAAAAAATACAAAAAACTAGCCGGGCGTGGTGGCGGGCACCTGTAGTCCCAGCTACTTGGGAGGCTGAGGCAGGAGAATGGCGTGAATCCGGGAGGTGGAGCTTGCAGTGAGCTGAGATCCGGCCACTGCACTCCAGCCCGGGCGACAGAGCGAGACTCCGTCTCAAAAAAAAAAAAAAAAAAAAAGAGACTTAGACTCCCATACAATAATAATGGGAGACTTTAACACCCCACTGTCAACATTAGACAGATCAACCATACAGAAAGTTCACAAGTATATCCAGGAATTGAACTCAGCTCTACAACAAGCAGACCTAATAGACATCACAGAACTCTCCACCCCAAATCAACGGAATATACATTTTCTCAGCACCACATCACACTTATTCCAAAATTGAACACATAGTTGGAAGTAAAGCACTCCTCAGTAAATGTAAAAAACAGAAATTATAACAAACTGTCTCTCAGAACACAGTGCAATCACTCTAGAACTCAGGATTAAGAAACTCACTCAAAACCACCCAACTACATGGAAACTGAACAACCTGCTCCTGAATGACTACTGGGTACATAACAAAATGAAGGCAGAAATAAAGATGTTCTTTGAAACCAGTGAGAACAAAGACACAATATACCAGAATCTCTGGGACACATTTAAAGCAGTGTGTAGAGGGAAATTTATAGCACGAAATGACCACAAGAGAAAGCTGGAAAGATCTAAAATTGACAGCTTAACATCCCAATTAAAAGAACTAGAGAAGCAAGAGCAAACACATTCAAAAGCTAGCAGGAGGCAAGAAATAACTAAGATCAGAGCAGAACTGAAGGAGATAGAGACACAAAAACCCTTCAAAAAAATCAATGAATCCAGGAGCTGGTTTTCTGAAAACATCAACAAAACTGATAGACTGCTAGCAATACTAATAAAGAAGAAAAGAGAGAAGAATCAAATAGATGCAATAAAAATGATAAAGGGGATATCACTACCGACCCCACAGAAATACAAACTACCATAAGTGAATATTACAAACACCTCTATGCAAATAAACTATAAAACCTAGAAGAAATGGATAAATTCCTGAACACATACACTCTCCCAAGACTAAACCAGGAAGAAGTTGAATCCCTGGATAGACCAATAGCAGGCTCTGAAGTTGAGGCAATAATTAATAGCCTACCAACCAAAGAAAAAACCAGGACCAGATGGATTCACAGCTGAATTCTACCAGAGGTACAAAGAGGAGCTGGTACCATTCCTTCTGAAACTATTCCAATCAACAGAAAAAGAGGGAGTCCTCCCTAACTCATTTTATGATGCCAACTTCATCCTGATACCAAAGCTTGGTAGAGACACACACACACAAAAGAGAATTTTAGACCAATATCCCTGATGAATATTGATGCAAAAATCCTTGATAAAATACTGGCAATCTGAATCCAGCAGCACATCCAAAAGGTTATCCACCATGAACAAGTGGGCTTCATCCCTAGGATGCAAGGCTGGTTCAACATACGCAAATCAATAAACGTAATCCAGCATACAAACAGAACCAAATACAAAAACCACATGATTATCTCAATAGATGCAGAAAAGGCCTTTGACAAAATTCAACATCCCTTCATGCTAAAAACTCTCAGTAAATTCAGTATTGATGGAACATATATCAAAATAATAAGAGCTATTTATGAGAAACACACAGCCAATATCATACTGAATGGGCAAAAAATGGAAGCATTCCCTTTGAAAACTGGCACAAGACAGGGATGCCCTCTCTCACCACTGCTATTCAACATAGTGTTGGAAGCTCTGGCCAGGGCAATCAGGTAGAAGAAAGAAATAAAGGGTATTCAATTAGGAAAAGAGGTAGTCAAATAGTCCCTGTTTGCAGATAACATGATTGTATATTTAGAAAACCCCATTGTCTCAGCTCAAAATCTCCTTAAGCTGATAAGAAACTTCAGCAAAGTCTCAGTGTACAAAATCAATGTGCAAAAATCACAAGCATTCTTATACATCAATAACAAACTGAGAGCCAAATCATGAGTGAACTCCCATTCACAACTGCTTCAAAGAGAATAAAATACCTAGGAATCCAACTAACAATGGATGTGAAGGACCTCTTCAAGGAGAACTACAAACCACTGCTCGATGAAATAAAGGAGGACACAAACAAATGGAAGAACATTCCATGCTCATGAATAGGAAGAATCAATATCGTGAAAATACTGCCTAAGATAATTTATAGATTCAATGCCATCTCCATTAAGCTACCAATGAAATCTTCATATAATTGGGAAAAAAGATTTTAAAGTTCATGTGGAACCAAAAAAGAGCCCGCATTGCCAAGACAATCCTAAGTCAAAAGAACAAAGCTGGGGGCATCATGCTACCTGACTTCAAACTATACTACAAGGCTACAGTAACCAAAACAGCATGGTACTGGTACCAAAACAGACATATAGACCAAGGGAACAGAACAGAGCCCTCAGAATCAATACCACACATCTAAAACTGTCTGATCTTTGACAAACCTGAGAGAAACAAGAAATGGGGAAAGGATTCCCTATTTAATAAATGGTCCTGGGAAAACTGGCTAACAACATGTAGAAAGCTGAAATTGGATCCCTTCCTTACATCTTATACAAAAATTAATTTGAGATGGGTTAGAGACTTAAATGTTAGACCTAAAACCATAAAAACCCTAGAAGAAAACCTAGGCAGTACCATTCAGGACATAGGCATGGGCAAGGACTTCATGTCTAAAACACCAAAAGCAATGGCAACAAAAGCCAAAATTGACAAATGGTATCTAATTAAACTAAAGAGTTTCTGCACAGCAAAAAAAAAAAAACTACCATCAGAGTGAACAGGCAACCTACAGAATGGGAGAAAATGTTTGCAATCTACTCATCTGACAAAGGCCTAATATCCAGAACCGACAAAGAACTCAAACAAATTTATGAGAAAAAACAACCCATCAAAAAGTGGACGAAGGATATGAACAGACACTTTTCAAAAGAAGACATTTATGCAGCCAACAGACACATGAAAAAGTGCTCATCATCACTCGCCATCAGAGAAATGCAAATCAAAACCACAATGAGATGCCATCTCACACCAGTTAGAATGGTGATCATTAAGAAGTCAGGAAACAACAGGTGCTGGATAGGATGTGGAGAAATAGGAACACTTTTACACTGTTGGTGGGACTGTAAACTAGTTCAACCATTGTGGAAGACTGTGTGGCGATTCCTCAAGGATCTAGAACTAAAAATACCATTTGACCCAGCCATCCCATTACTGGGTATATACCCACAGGATAATAAATCATGTTGCTATAAAGACACATACACATGTATGTTATTGTGGCACTATTCACAATAGCAAAGACTTGGAACCAACCCAAATGTCCATCAATGACAGACTGGATTAAGAAAATGTGGCACATATACACCATGGAATACTATACAGCCATAAAAAAGGATGAGTTCTTGTGTTTTCTAGGGACATGGTGCAGATGGAAACCATATTCTCAGCAACTATCACAAGGACAAGAAACCAAACCCGCATGTTGTCCACTCATAGGTGAATTGAATAATGATAACACTTGGGCCCCAAGAAGGTAACTCACCACTAGGGCCTGTCATTGTTTGGGAGGAGGGTGAAGTGATAGCATTAGTGAGTATACCTAATGTATCTGACAGTTAATCAGTTGCAGCATAACAACAGGGTGGCACAGTATACATATGTAACAAACCTTGATGTTGTGCACATGTACCCTAGAAAGTCAAGTATTAAAAAAAAAAAAAAGAGGGGGGGGCGGAGCAAGATGGCCGAATAGGAACAGCTCCAGTCTCCAACTCCCAGCGCGAGCGACACAGAAGACCGGTGATTTCTGCATTTTCAACTGAGGTACTGGGGTCATCTCTCTAGGGAGTGCCGGACAATCGGTGCTGGTCAGCTGCTGCAGCCTGACCAGCGTGAGCTGAAGCAGGGCGAGGCATCGCCTCACCTGGAAGCGCAAGGGGAAGGAATCCCTTTTCCTAGCCAGGGGAACTGAGACACACAACACCTGGAAAATCGGGTAACTCCCACCCCAATACTGCGCTTTAAGGAAACAGGCACACCAGGAGAATATATCCCACACCTGGCCGGGAGGGTCCCACGCCCACGGAGCCTCCCTCACTGCTAACACAGCCGTCTGCGGCGATCTATACGCAAGGCAGCAGCGAGGCTGGGGGAGGGGCGCCCGCCATTGCTGAGGCTTAAGTAGGTAAACAAAGCCGCTGGGAAGCTCGAACTGGGTGGAGCTCACAGCAGCTCAAGGAAGCCTGCCTGTCTCTGTAGACTCTACCTCTGCGGACAGCGCACAGCTGCAGTCCATTAGGGAAGAGCGGGGCCCTTGCAGACGCGAACGACTCTCTGACAGCTTTGGGGAGAGCCGTGGATCTCCTAACGCGGAGGTTGAGATCTGAGAACGGACAGACTGCCTGCTCAGGTGGGTCCCTGACCCCTGAGTAGCCTAGCTGGGAGACATCCCCCTAGGGCAGTCTGACACCCCACACCTCACAGGGTGGAGTCACCCTGAGAGGAAACTTCCAAAGAAAGAATCAGACAGGTACACTCGCTGTTCAGCAATATTCTATCTTCGGCAACCTCTGCTGCTGATACCCAGGCAAACAGGGTCTGGAGTGGACCTCAAGCAATCTCCAACAGACCAACAGACAGTCCTTCTGACTGTCAGACGGAAAACTATCAACAGGAAGGACACCTATACCAAAACCCCATCAGTACGTCACCATCATCAAAGACCAGAGACAGATAAAACCACAAAGATGGGGAAAAGAAGCAGGGCAGAAAAGCTGGAAATTCAAAAATAAGAGCGCATCTCCCCCTGCAAAGGAGCGCAGCCCATCGCCAGCAACGGATCAAAGCTGGTCAGAATGACTTTGACGAGATGAGAGAAGAAGGCTTCAGTCCATCAAACCTCTCAGAGCTAAAGGAGGAATTACGTACCCAGCGCAAAGAAACTAAAAATCTTGAAAAAAAGTGGAAGAATTGACAGCTAGACTAATTAATGCAGAGAAGATCATAAACGAAATGACAGAGATGAAAACCATGACACGAGAAATACGTGACAAATGCACAAGCTTCAGTAACCGACTCGATCAACTGGAAGAAAGAGTATCAGCGATTGAGGATCAAATGAATGAAATGAAGCGAGAAGAGAAACCAAAAGAAAAAAGAAGAAAAAGAAATGAACAAAGCCTGCAAGAAGTATGGGATTATGTAAAAAGACCAAATCTACGTCTGATTGGGGTGCCTGAAAGTGAGGGGGAAAATGGAACCAAGTTGGAAAACACTCTTCAGGATATCATCCAGGAGAACTTCCCCAACCTAGTAGGGCAGGCCAACATTCAAATTCAGGAAATACAGAGAACGCCACAAAGATACTCCTCCAGAAGAGCAACTCCAAGACACATAATTGCCAGATTCACCAAAGTTGAAATGAAGGAAAAAATCTTAAGGGCAGCCAGAGAGAAAGGTCGGTTACCCACAAAGGGAAGCCCATCAGATAACAGCAGACCTCTCGGCAGAAACTCTACAAGCCAGAAGAGAGTGGGGGCCAATATTCAGTTCTTAAAGAAAAGAATTTTCAACCCAGAATTTCATATCCAGCCAAACTAAGCTTCATCAGTGAAGGAGAAATAAAATCCTTTACAGATAAGCAAATGCTTAGAGATTTTGTCACCACCAGGCCTGCCTTACAAGAGACCCTGAAGGAAGCCCTAAACATGGAAAGGAACAACCGGTACCAGCCATTGCAAAAACATGCCAAAATGTAAAGACCATCGAGGCTAGGAAGAAACTGCATCAACTAACGAGCAAAATAACCAGTTAATATCATAATGACAGGATCAAGTTCACACATAACAATATTAACCTTAAATGTCAATGGACTAAATGCTCCAATTAAAAGACACAGACTGGCAAACTGGATAAAGAGTCAAGACCCATCAGTCTGCTGTATTCAGGAGACCCATCTCACATGCAGAGACATACATAGGCTCAAAATAAAGGGATGGAGGAAGATCTACCAAGCAAATGGAGAACAAAAAAAAGCAGGGGTTGCAATCCTAGTCTCTGATAAAACAGACTTTAAACCATCAAAGATCAAAAGAGACAAAGAAGGCCATTACATAATGGTAAAGGGATCAATTCAACAGGAAGAGCTAACTCTCCTAAATATATATGCACCCAATACAGGAGCACCCAGATTCATAAAGCAAGTCCTTAGAGACCTACAAAGAGACTTAGACTCCCATACAATAATAATGGGAGACTTCAACACTCCACTGTCAACATTAGACAGATCAACGAGACAGAAAGTTAACAAGGATATCCAGGAATTGAACTCATCTCTGCACCAAGCGGACCTAATAGACATCTATAGAACTCTCCACCCCAAATCAACAGAATATACATTCTTCTCAGCACCACATCGCACTTATTCCAAAATTGACCACATAATTGGAAGTAAAGCACTCCTCAGCAAATGTACAAGAACAGAAATTATAACAAACTGTCTCTCAGACCACAGTGCAATCAAACTAGAACTCAGGACTAAGAAACTCAATCAAAACCGCTCAACTACATGGAAACTGAACAACCTGCTCCTGAATGACTACTGGTACATAACGAAATGAAAGCAGAAATAAAGATGTTCTTTGAAACCAATGAGAACAAAGATACAACATACCAGAATCTCTGGGACACATTTAAAGCAGTGTGTAGAGGGAAATTTATAGCACTAAATGCCCACAAGAGAAAGCAGGAAAGATCTAAAATGACACTCTAACATCACAATTAAAAGAACTAGAGAGGCAAGAGCAAACACATTCAAAAGCTAGCAGAAGGCAAGAAATAACTAAGATCAGAGCAGAACTGAAGGAGATAGAGACACAAAAACCCTCCAAAAATCAATGAATCCAGGAGTTGGTTTTTTGAAAAGATCAACAAAATTGACAGACCGCTAGCAAGACTAATAAGAAGAAAAGAGAGAGGAATCAATAGACGCAATAAAAAATGATAAAGGGGATATCACCACCGACCCCACAGAAATACAAACAACCATCAGAGAATACTATAAATGCCTCTACGCAAATCAACTAGAAAATCTAGAAGAAATGGATAATTTCCTGGACACTTACACTCTCCCAAGACTAAACCAGGAAGAAGTTGAATCCCTGAATAGACCAATAGCAGGCTCTGAAATTGAGGCAACAATTAATAGCCTACCAACCAAAAAAAGTCCAGGACCAGATGGATTCACAGCTGAATTCTACCAGAGGTACAAGGAGGAGCTGGTACCATTCCTTCTGAAACTATTCCATCAATAGAAAAAGAGGGAATCCTCCCTAACTCTTTTTATGAGGCCAACATCATCCTGATACCAAAGCCTGGCAGAGACACAACAAAAAGAGAATTTTAGACCAATATCCCTGATGAACATCGATGCAAAAATCCTCAATAAATACTGGCAAACCGGATTCAGCAGCACATCAAAAAGCTTATCCACCATGATCAAGTGGGCTTCATCCCTGGATGCAAGGCTGGTTCAACATTCGCAAATCAATAAACGTAATCCAGCATATAAACAGAACCAAAGACAGAACCACATGATTATCTCAATAGATGCAGAAAAGGCTTTTGACAAAATTTAACAGCCCTTCATGCTAAAAACGCTCAATAAATTCGGTATTGATGGAACGCACCTCAAAATAATGAGAGCTATTTACGACAAACCCACAGCTAATATCATACTGAATGGGCAAAAACTGGAAAAATTCCCTTTGAAAACTGGCACAAGACAGGGATGCCCTCTCTCACCACTCCTATTCAACATAGTGTTGGAAGTTCTGGCTAGGGCAATCAGGCAAGAGAAAGAAATCAAGGGTATCCAGTTAGGAAAAGAAGAAGTCAAATTGTCCCTGTTTGCAGATGACATGATTGTATATTTAGAAAACCCCATTGTCTCAGCCCAAAATCTCCTTAAGCTGATAAGCAACTTCAGCAAAGTCTCAGGATACAAAATAATGTGCAAAAATCACAAGCATTCTTATACACCAGTAACAGACAAGCAGAGAGCCAAATCAGGAATGAACTCCATTCACAATTGCTTCAAAGAGAATAAAACCTAGGAATCCAGCTTACAAGGGATGTAAAGGACCTCTTCAAGGAGAACTACAAACCACTGCTCAGTGAAATCAAAGAGGACACAAACAAATGGAAGAACATACCATGCTCATGGATAGGAAGAATCAATATCGTGAAAATGGCCATACTGCCCAAGGTATTTATAGATTCAATGCCATCCCCATCAAGCTACCAATGACTTTCTTCACAGAATTGGAAAAACTGCTTTAAAGTTCATATGGAACCAAAAAAGAGCCCGCATTGCCAAGACAATCCTAAGTCAAAAGGACAAAGCTGGAGGCGTCACGCTACCTGACTTCAAACTATACTACAAGGCTACAGTAACCAAAACAGCATGGTACTGGTACCACAACAGATATAGACCAATGGAACAGAACAGAGTCCTCAGAAATAATACCACACATCTACAGCCATCTGATCTTTGACAAACCTGACAAAAACAAGAAATGGGGAAAGGATTCCCTATTTAATAATGGTGCTGGGAAAATTGGCTAGCCATAAGTAGAAAGCTGAAACTGGATCCTTCCTTACCCCTTATACGAAAATTAATTCAAGATGGATTAGAGACTTAAATGTTAGACCTAATACCATAAAAACCCTAGAAGAAAATCTAGGTAGCCATTCAGGACATAGGCATGGGCAAGGACTTCATGTCTAAACACAAAAACAACCAGCAAAAGCCAAAATTGACAATGGGATCTAATTAAACTAAAGAGCTTTTGCACAGCAAAAGAAACTACCATCAGAGTGAACAGGCAACCTACAGAATGGAGAAAATTTTTGCAACCTACTCATCTGACAAAGGGCTAATATCCAGAATCTACAAAGAACTCAAACAAATATACAAGAAAAAAACAAACAACACCCATCAAAAAGTGGGGAAAGGATATGAACAGACTTCTCAAAAGAAGACATCCATACAGCCAACAGACACATGAAAAAATGCTCATCATCACTCGCCATCAGAGAAATGCAAATCAAAACCACAATGAGATACCATCTCACACCAGTTAGAATGGCAATCATTAAGAAGTCAGGAAACAACAGGTGTTGGAGAGGATGTGGAGAAATAGGAACACTTTTACACTGTTGGTGGGATTGTAAACTAGTTCAACCATTATGGAAAACAGTATGGCGATTCCTCAAGGATCTAGAACTAGATGTACCATATGACCCAGCCATCCCACTACTGGGTATATACCCAAAGGATTATAAATTACTCTACTACAAAGACACATGCACACGTATGTTTATTGCGGCACTATTCACAATAGCAAAGACTTGGAATCAACCCAAATGTCCATCTGTGACAGACTGGATTAAGAAAATGTGGCACATATACACCATGGAATACTATGCAGCCATCAAAAAGGATGAGTTTGCGTCCTTTGTAGGGACATGGATGCAGCTGGAAACCATCATTCTTAGCAAACTATCACAAGAAGAGAAACCAAACACCGCATGTTGTCACTCATAGGTGGAATTGATAATGAGAACACTTGGCACAAGAAGGGGAACATCACACACTAGGGCCTGTCATGGGGTGGGAGGAGGGTGAAGGGATAGCATTAGGAGATATACCTAATGTAAATGACGAGTTAATCAGTGCAGCATACCAACATGGCACATGTATACATATGTAACAAACCTGGATGTTGTGCACATGTACCCTAGAAAGTAAAGTATTAAAAAAAAAAAAAAGAGGGGGGGCGGAGCAAGATGGCCGAATAGGAACAGCTCCAGTCTCCAACTCCTAGCGCGAGCGACACAGAAGACCGGTGATTTCTGCATTTTCAACTGAGGTACTGGGGTCATCTCTCTAGGGAGTGCCGGACAATCGGTGCTGGTCAGCTGCTGCAGCCTGACCAGCGTGAGCTGAAGCAGGGCGAGGCATCGCCTCACCTGGAAGCGCAAGGGGGAAGGGAATCCCTTTTCCTAGCCAGGGGAACTGAGACACACAACACCTGGAAAATCGGGTAACTCCCACCCCAATACTGCGCTTTAAGGAAACAGGCACACCAGGAGAATATATCCCACACCTGGCCGGGAGGGTCCCACGCCCACGGAGCCTCCCTCACTGCTAACACAGCCGTCTGCGGCGATCTATACGCAAGGCAGCAGCGAGGCTGGGGGAGGGGCGCCCGCCATTGCTGAGGCTTAAGTAGGTAAACAAAGCCGCTGGGAAGCTCGAACTGGGTGGAGCTCACAGCAGCTCAAGGAAGCCTGCCTGTCTCTGTAGACTCTACCTCTGCGGACAGCGCACAGCTGCAGTCCATTAGGGAAGAGCGGGGCCCTTGCAGACGCGAATGACTCTGTCTGACAGCTTTGGGGAGAGCCGTGGATCTCCTAACGCGGAGGTTGAGATCTGAGAACGGACAGACTGCCTGCTCAGGTGGTCCCTGACCCCTGAGTAGCCTAGCTGGGAGACATCCCCACTAGGGGCAGTCTGACACCCCACACCTCACAGGGTGGAGTCCCCCGAGAGGAAACTTCCAAGAAAGAATCAGACAGGTACACTCGCTGTTCAGCAATATTCTATCTTCGGCAACCTCTGCTGCTGATACCCAGGAAACAGGGTCTGGAGTGGACCTCAAGCAATCTCCAACAGACCAACAGACAGTCCTTCTGACTGTCAGACAGAACTATCAAACAGGAAGGACACCTATACCAAAACCCCATCAGTACGTCACCATCATCAAAGACCAGAGACAGATAAAACCACAAAGATGGGGAAGAAGCAGGGCAGAAAAGCTGGAAATTCAAAAAATAAGAGCGCATCTCCCCCTGCAAAGGAGCGCAGCCCATCGCCAGCAACGGATCAAAGCTGGTCAGAGAATGACTTTGACGAGATGAGAGAAGAAGGCTTCAGTCCATCAAACTCTCAGAGCTAAAGGAGGAATTACGTACCCAGCGCAAAGAAACTAAAAATCTTGAAAAAAAATGGAAGAATTGACAGCTAGACTAATAAATGCAGAGAAGATCATAAACGAAATGACAGAGATGAAAACCATGACACGAGAAATACGTGACAAATGCACAAGCTTCAGTAACCGACTCGATCAACTGGAAGAAAGAGTATCAGCGATTGAGGATCAAATGAATGAAATGAAGCGAGAAGAGAAACCAAAAGAAAAAAGAAGAAAAAATGAACAAAGCCTGCAAGAAGTATGGGATTATGTAAAAAGACCAAATCTACGTCTGATTGGGGTGCCTGAAAGTGAGGGGGAAAATGGAACCAAGTTGGAAAACACTCTTCAGGATATCATCCAGGAGAACTTCCCCAACCTAGTAGGGCAGGCCAACATTCAAATTCAGGAAATACAGAGAACGCCACAAAGATACTCCTCCAGAAGAGCAACTCCAAGACACATAATTGCCAGATTCACCAAAGTTGAAATGAAGGAAAAAATCTCAAGGGCAGCCAGAGAGAAAGGTCGGGTACCCACAAAGGGAAGCCCATCAGATAACAGCAGACCTCTCGGCAGAAACTCTACAAGCCAGAAGAGAGTGGGGGCCAATATTCAACGTTCTTAAGAAAAGAATTTTCAACCCAGAATTTCATATCCAGCCAAACTAAGCTTCATCAGTGAAGGAGAATAAAATCCTTTACATAAGCAAATGCTTAGAGATTTTGTCACCACCAGGCCTGCCTTACAAGAGACCCTGAAGGAAGCCCTAAACATGGAAAGGAACAACCGGTACCAGCCATTGCAAAAACATGCCAAAATGTAAAGACCATCGAGGCTAGAAGAACTGCATCAACTAACGAGCAAAATAACCAGTTAATATCATAATGACAGGATCAAGTTCACACATAACAATATTAACCTTAAATGTCAATGGACTAAATGCTCCAATTAAAAGACACAGACTGGCAAACTGGATAAAGAGTCAAGACCCATCAGTCTGCTGTATTCAGGAGACCCATCTCACATGCAGAGACATACATAGGCTCAAAATAAAGGGATGGAGGAAGATCTACCAAGCAAATGGAGAACAAAAAAAAGCAGGGGTTGCAATCCTAGTCTCTGATAAAACAGACTTTAAACCATCAAAGATCAAAAGAGACAAAGAAGGCCATTACATAATGGTAAAGGGATCAATTCAACAGGAAGAGCTAACTCTCCTAAATATATATGCACCCAATACAGGAGCACCCAGATTCATAAAGCAAGTCCTTAGAGACCTACAAAGAGACTTAGACTCCCATACTAATAATGGGAGACTTCAACACTCCACTGTCAACATTAGACAGATCAACGAGACAGAAAGTTAACAAGGATATCCAGGAATTGAACTCATCTCTGCACCAAGCGGACCTAATAGACATCTATAGAACTCTCCACCCCAAATCAACAGAATATACATTCTTCTCAGCACCACATCGCACTTATTCCAAAATTGACCACATAATTGGAAGTAAAGCACTCCTCAGCAAATGTACAAGAACAGAAATTATAACAACTGTCTCTCAGACCACAGTGCAATCAAACTAGAACTCAGGACTAAGAAACTCAATCAAACAACGCTCAACTACATGGAAACTGAACAACCTGCTCCTGAATGACTACTGGGTACATAACGAAATGAAAGCAGAAATAAAGATGTTCTTTGAAACCAATGAGAACAAGATACAACATACCAGAATCTCTGGGACACATTTAAAGCAGTGTGTAGAGGGAAATTTATAGCACTAAATGCCCACAAGAGAAAGCAGGAGAGATCTAAAATTGACACTCTAACATCACAATTAAAAGAACTAGAGAGGCAAGAGCAAACACATTCAAAAGCTAGCAGAAGGCAAGAAATAACTAAGATCAGAGCAGAACTGAAGGAGATAGAGACACAAAAACCCTCCAAAAATCAATGAATCCAGGAGTTGTTTTTTTGAAAAGATCAACAAAATTGACAGACCGCTAGCAAGACTAATAAGAAGAAAAGAGAGAGGAATCAAATAGACGCAATAAAAAATGATAAAGGGGATATCACCACCGACCCCACAGAAATACAAACAACCATCAGAGAATACTATAAATGCCTCTACGCAAATCAACTAGAAAATCTAGAAGAAATGGATAATTTCCTGGACACTTACACTCTCCCAAGACTAACCAGGAAGAAGTTGAATCCCTGAATAGACCAATAGCAGGCTCTGAAATTGAGGCAACAATTAATAGCCTACCAACCAAAAAAAGTCCAGGACCAGATGGATTCACAGCTGAATTCTACCAGAGGTACAAGGAGGAGCTGGTACCATTCCTTCTGAAACTATTCAATCAATAGAAAAAGAGGGAATCCTCCCTAACTCTTTTTATGAGGCCAACATCATCCTGATACCAAAGCCTGGCAGAGACACAACAAAAAAGAGATTTTAGACCAATATCCCTGATGAACATCGATGCAAAAATCTCAATAAATACTGGCAAACCGGATTCAGCAGCACATCAAAAAGCTTATCCACCATGATCAAGTGGGCTTCATCCCTGGGATGCAAGGCTGGTTCAACATTCGCAAATCAATAAACGTAATCCAGCATATAAACAGAACCAAAGACAAGAACCACATGATTATCTCAATAGATGCAGAAAAGGCTTTTGACAAAATTCAACAGCCCTTTATGCTAAAAACGCTCAATAAATTCGGTATTGATGGAACGTACCTCAAAATAATAAGAGCTATTTATGACAAACCCACAGCTAATATCATACTGAATGGGCAAAAACTGGAAAAATTCCCTTTGAAAACTGGCACAAGACAGGGATGCCCTCTCTCACCACTCCTATTCAACATAGTGTTGGAAGTTCTGGCTAGGGCAATCAGGCAAGAGAAAGAAATCAAGGGTATCCAGTTAGGAAAAGAAGAAGTCAAATTGTCCCTGTTTGCAGATGACATGATTGTATATTTAGAAAACCCCATTGTCTCAGCCCAAAATCTCCTTAAGCTGATAAGCAACTTCAGCAAAGTCTCAGGATACAAAATTAATGTGCAAAAATCACAAGCATTCTTATACACCAGTAACAGACAGCAGAGAGCCAAATCAGGAATGAACTTCCATTCACAATTGCTTCAAAGAGAATCAAATACCTAGGAATCCACTTACAAGGGATGTAAAGGACCTCTTCAAGGAGAACTACAAACCACTGCTCAGTGAAATCAAAGAGGACACAAACAAATGGAAGAACATACCATGCTCATGGATAGGAAGAATCAATATCGTGAAAATGGCCATACTGCCCAAGGTATTTATAGATTCAATGCCATCCCCATCAAGCTACCAATGACTTTCTTCACAGAATTGGAAAAAATGCTTTAAAGTTCATATGGAACCAAAAAAGAGCCCGCATTGCCAAGACAATCCTAAGTCAAAAGGACAAAGCTGGAGGCGTCACGCTACCTGACTTCAAACTATACTACAAGGCTACAGTAACCAAAACAGCATGGTACTGGTACCACAACAGAGATATAGACCAATGGAACAGAACAGAGTCCTCAGAATTATACCACACATCTACAGCCATCTGATCTTTGACAAACCTGACAAAAACAAGAAATGGGGAAAGGATTCCCTATTTAATAATGGTGCTGGGAAAATTGGCTAGCCATAAGTAGAAAGCTGAAACTGGATCCTTCCTTACTCCTTATACAAAATTAATTCAAGATGGATTAGAGACTTAAATGTTAGACCTAATACCATAAAACCCTAGAAGAAAATCTAGGTAGCCATTCAGGACATAGGCATGGGCAAGGACTTCATGTCTAAAACACCAAAAGCAACGGCAGCAAAAGCAAAATTGACACATGGGATCTAATTAAACTAAAGAGCTTTTGCACAGCCAAAGAACTACCATCAGAGTGAACAGCAACCTACAGAATGGGAGAAAATTTTTGCAACCTACTCATCTGACAAAGGGCTAATATCCAGAATCTACAAAGAACTCAAACAATATACAAGAAAAAACAACCCCATCAAAAAGTGGGGAAAGGATATGAACAGACATTTCTCAAAAGAAGACATCCATACAGCCAACAGACACATGAAAAAATGCTCATCATCACTCGCCATCAGAGAAATGCAAATCAAAACCACAATGAGATACCATCTCACACCAGTTAGAATGGCAATCATTAAGAAGTCAGGAAACAACAGGTGTTGGAGAGGATGTGGAGAAATAGGACACTTTTACACTGTTGGTGGGATTGTAAACTAGTTCAACCATTATGGAAAACAGTATGGCGATTCCTCAAGGATCTAGAACTAGATGTACCATATGACCCAGCCATCCCACTACTGGGTATATACCCAAAGGATTATAAATTACTCTACTACAAAGACACATGCACACGTATGTTTATTGCGGCACTATTCACAATAGCAAAGACTTGGAATCAACCCAATGTCCATCTGTGACAGACTGGATTAAGAAAATGTGGCACATATACACCATGGAATACTATGCAGCCATCAAAAAGGATGAGTTTGCGTCCTTTGTAGGGACATGGATGCAGCTGGAATCCATCATTCTTAGCAAACTATCACAAGAAGAGAAAACCAAACACCGCATGTTCCCACTCATAGGTGGGAACTGAACAATGAGATCACTTGGACTCGGAAGGGGAACATCACACACTGGGGCCTATCATGGGGAGGGGGGAGGAGGGGAGGATTGCATTGGGGAGTTATACATGATATAAACGTCATGCACATGTACCCTAGAACTTAAAGTATAATAAAAAAAAAAAAAAAAAAAAAAAAGAAAATAATCAAGCTTTTCAAAAAATAAAAATAAAAATAAAATAAAGTTATGCTCTGCGGCTTAAATTTAATATACTTTAGCTTAAAATTTAATTTAAAATTTTTTAAGCCTAAATTTTTTGCCAAGAGTTGGCAAAAACAAGGTCCAGTCCAATCCCCAACCCCAAAAAGTACTCTCCTACAATCTCATGTTGTATAGCTATCAGATCTTCCAGAGACTGTGTCAGAAATTTAGTCCAATCAACTCTTTGACATATGAAAAACGAGAAAACCAAGGGCCGGGAAGTTGAGAGTCGCCCAAAAACACCCTAGTTTGTATAAAAATCCAGCGTGCTATGCACCATCCCTAATTTAATAATGAAAGGTAACCAAAAAGAAACACTTCTTCATCCCCTATTTGCGAGGATGTATGTACGCTGAATCGCCACACTGATGACCAAGCAGAGTTTTAAAGCTATCAGGCCAGGCACAGTGGCTCACGCCTGTAAGCCCATCACTTTAGGAGGTCATGATGGAGATCACTTGAGCCCAGGAGTTTGAGATTAGCCTGGGCAACACAGTGAGACTCTGTCTCTACCAAAAAAATAAAAATAAAAATAAAATAATTAGCTGGGCACGATGGCATTCACCTGTAATCCCAGCTACTCAGGAGGCTCTCGAGGCTGCAGCAACCATGATCACGGCACTACACTCCAGCCTGAGCACAGAATGTAACCCAGTCTCAAAAAATTTTTAAAAAAAGTTATCAGGGCTGTGGTCATTGGTAGAGTAAGTAGGTTTTATGATAGGCAAGGTCCCTTAGAAGTTTAGATGCTACTGGCTGGCCACAGTGGCTCACGCCTGTAATCCTAGCACTTTGGGAGGTGGAGCCGGCAGATCACTTGAGGTCAGTAGTTCAAGACCAGCCTGGTCAAAATGGTGAAACCTCATCTGTACTAAAAATACAAAAATTAGCCAAGTATGGTGGCGGGTGCCTGTAATCCTAGTTCTTGGAAGACTGAGGTAGGAGAATCGCTTGAACCCGAGGGGCAGAGGTTGCAGTGATCCGAGATGGTGTCACGCACTGCAGCCTGGATGACAGAGGGAAACTCTGTCTCAAAAAAAAGAAAGAAAGAAAAAGAAGTGTAGATGCTACTGACTTAATTTTATTATGTAATGTCATAGGCCTATGGCCATGATTCCTTCAGTCCCTTCTTTATTTGTTCAAATACATTATTATGCTGCCCTGTTGCTGTCATCTCACCTTTTACATAAACTGTTGGTCCTGAGGCAGAACACACTATCAAGTCTCCCATAAAGTTCAATACAAGCTTCAGTCCACAAAGCAATTACAAAATTGACAAGCAAAACAACAACAGGAGACTCAGTTATGAAGATCCAAAAGACCAAGACCTAAAAGCCTTGAAACCTATTGATTTTCTATAAAAGAGAAAATATTTTTCCCATCTTTCTACAATATGATGCCTATTCATTACAGCACGTAATGATTTTTCTAAAATGGCCCTTGGGTGTCAGAATACCAAGCTGAGAAATTTTCAAAAAGTTGGGAAGGATTCTTTAAAAAAAAAAAAAAAAAGAGGTACAGTAGTGGGCTCATGCTCATGGAATTCACTGGTTTTACTTTGTTCCCTATCATCCTGAAGCAGCTGGATTGATAGAATGGTGAAATGACCTTTTTAAGTCACAATTACAAAGCCAACTAGGTGACAATACCTTGCAGGACTGGGGCAAAGTTCTCAAGAAGGCTGTGTATTCTCTGAACTAGTGTCCAATATATGGTACTGTTTCCTCCCATAGCCAGGATTCACAGGTAAAGGAATCAAGGGTGGAAGGCACCACTCATCATCTCCCCTAGTGACCCACTAGCAAAATTCTTGCTTCCTGTTCCTGCGACATTACATTCTGCTGGCCTAGAGGTCTTAGTTCCAGAGGGAGGAATACTGCCACCAGGACACACAACAATGATGCCATTAAATTTGATGCTAAGATTACCACCTGTCCACTTTGAGCTCCTCCTACCTCTAAGTCAACAGGCTAAGAAGGGAGTTATCCAGTGTTGGCCGAGTTGATTGACCCAGAATATCAAAATGAAATCAGCCTACTACTCCACAATGGAGGTATGGAAGACTATCCGTGGAATAGAGGAAATTCCTTAGGGCATCTCTTAGTATAACCAAGCCCTGTGATTAAGGTCAATGGGAAACTGAAACAATCCAATACAGGTAGGACTACAAATGGCACAAACCCTTCGGGAATGAAGGTTTGGGTCACTCCACCAGGTTAAAAAAAACACGACCCACTGAGGTGCTTATTGAAGGCACAGGGAATTCAGAATGGGCCGTAGAAGAAGGTAGTCATCAATACGTTACGACCATGTGACCAGTTGCAGAAACGGGGACCGTAAATGTCATAAGTATTTCCTCCTTATTTTGTTAAGAACATATTCGTGCATGTATACACTTGCACTACAAAAATATCATCAAAAGATCCCGTATTAGTAAGAACCTGTATTAGATCCCGTATTTTATACTTGTAAGAAAATATTATATCTTCATCTTATTTCCTTTCTTTTTCCTTTATTATGTGACATAAGATTTATTGACTTCATATCAGCATTTAAGTGTTAACTTTATGAAATAGCATTTAGGTTAAGGATTAGTGTGTTTCCGTTTGCAGAAAGGATAGCTGTATTATGTTAGGCATAATTATGACCTTATCATTGTCTTTATTTTTAGATGATGTATGATTTCAGGAGATGGTGTTTCGGTTCAAGTTGACAAGGGGTGAACTTGTGATCATTAATATTGGGTGTCAAGTTGATTAGATTGAAGGATACAAAGGATTGTTCCTGGGTGTGTCTGTGAGGGTGCTGCAAAAGGACATTAACATTTGAATCAGTGGACTGGGAGAGGCAGACCCACCCTCAATCTAGGTGGGGACCATCTAATTAGCTGCCAGTGTGACTAGAATAATGCAGGCAGAAGAAAATGTAATAAGGAGACTTCCTGAGTCGTCCAACCTTCATCTTTCTCCCATGCTGGATGCTTCCTGCCCTCAAACATAAGACTCCAAGTTTTTCAGCTTTTGGACCCTTGAACTTACACCAGTGATTTGCCAGAGGCTCTCAGGCCTTTGAACACAGACTGAAGACTGCACTGTCAGCTTCCATACTTTTGAGGTTTTAGGACTGGGACTGGCTTTCTTGCTCCTCAGCTGGCAGAGGGCCTATTGTGGAACTTCACCTTGTGATCCTGTGAGTCAATTCTCCTAATAAACTCCCCTTCATATATACATATACACTATTAGTCTGTCCTTTTAGAGAACGCTGACTAATACAGGATCTTTTGATATTTCCTTCACAACAAGAAGTTCCTCCTAACTTCAGGCAGATCCAACCTTGGTCAAGGAGAAAAGTTGCAGAGGCTGGATGCCATCATGCCACCATGCTGTCCTCCTTGACTTTCAGTTACCACAGGAGTGTCTCCACTTTCTCACTGCACTCTGGTGCTCTCCCTTCAACACTCCAGTCAAATGTTAGCTGTTTATTTATTGTTTTGACTTTTTTTTTCCTGTGGGGGAGAAATATGCCAGGGGTCTCTAGTCCGCCATCTTGCTGATATCCATGAATGTGTTTTGTAACAATTATTGAAAACTCCAATTCCATACAGTGAAAAAATTTAATTTTCCACAAGCTTAACATTACTCAATTATTTTGGTATTTATATTAACTTTTATTTTCTAGAATATATAGGATAATTCCATTCTCAATTCAGAATGTTTTCTTTTTTTAATTTTTCTTGATCTCCTATTATTTGTAAGGTCTTTTGCCTAGCATATTTTGCTTAGGCTCTCTATTTTTCTACTAGAAGCTTTTTATGTTTGCTTGCTTTTACTTCTCTGTTTAGATTGTCCCAAGTATTTTTCTCTTTAAAAATTGATCCCAAATATTTTTCCCAAAGTTGTTTTTAAATTGTGCTAGCTTGTCCAACTTGGTATCATTCGAGAACTGAAGCACCGTGAGTAGAGCATTTTCATTAAGCCATGCTACCATCTGCCTTCTGGTTTATTAGCATATGCAATAGAGTAAGACATTGCATTGACTTCTATTTTTACATTTTGTGAAATTTTGCCAGTGGGTTTTCCTTTCTCTTTAGCACATGCAAAGATCTTAATGAGATAAAACTTGTAAGATAAAGGGGTTTGAATTATGTAAAATCAGTGTAATGATTAGATGCACTAAATCCCATCTGAACCCAAACCAATATTTTTACATTAGACATTCTCTTTTGCTAATAATATGCATAAAAGAAACCCTGAATTTATCTTATTACCACCCCAAAATTTAGTTTTTAAATTGTACCAGCATCTATTCGTTAAAATGAAAGCTTATTCTGGTTTCAAAGGAATATTATTATGTCATGCTTTGAAACAGTAACTAAGCATCTCCCTGTGTAACAAACTATCTGAAATTAAGAACCACAGACTATGAATATTCTGCATTATAAAATAATTTTGAATATGCCATTCATTTAGTGTACACAATCATGCACATGTATTTATTTATTTATTTATTTTTGCAATGGAGTCTCATTCTGTTGCCCAGGCTGGAGTACAGTGGCACGATCTTGGCTCACTGAAACCTCAGCCTCCTGGGTTCAAGCAATTCTCCTGCCTCAGCCTCCCGAGTAGCTGGGATTACAGGCACTCGCCACCATGCCTGGCTAATTTTTTGTATTTTTAGTAGAGATGAGGTGTCACCATGTTTGCCAGGCTGGTTATGAACTCCTGTCAAGTGATCCGCCTGCCTCGGCCTCTCAAAGTGCTAGGATTACAGGCATGAGTCACCACACCCGGCCTGTATTTAGACTGTCATAATATAGAGTTACCTATTTAAAATTTTAGTCTGATATCAGGATAATGCTGTACAATTTGTTAACATTTGTCATTAAAATGTCAGGCTGGGGCTGTGTATAGTTGTGCAAGCTTGTAATCACAGCAGTTTGGGAGGTCAAGGCACGAGAATCACTTGAGCCTAAGAGATTGAGATGAATCTGGGAAACATAACAAAATCCCATCTCTACAAAAAATTTAAAAATTAACCACACATGGTGGCAAGTGCCTGTAGTCACAGCTACTTGGGAGACTGGGGCAAGAGGACTTCTTGAGCTCAGGAGGTCAAGGTTTCGGTGAGTTATGATCATGCACGGCCCTCACACCTGGAAGAAAACAGTGAGACCTTCCCTCAAAATAAATAAATAAATTAAATAAATAAAGTAAATTTCAGGCTCAGAGGTACTATTCAACACAAGCAAGCAAGAGAAAGAAAGAAAAGATATTCAAATAGGAAGAGAAGAATTCAAACTATCTCCCTTTGCTGACGATATGAATCCTAAAGATTCCATCAAAAGGTTACTAGAATTGAAAAATGAATTAAAGAAAGTTTCAGTAGCCTTTCTTTCTCTTTCTTTCTTTCTTTTCTTTCTTTCTTTCTTTCTGTTTAAGACAGAGTCTCGCTCTGTCACCCAGGCTGGAGTGCAGTGGCACGATCTCGGCTCACTGCAACCTCCGCCTCCTGGGTTCTCCTGCCTCAGCCTCCCAAGTAGTTGGGACTACAGGTGCCCGCCACCTCGCCCGGCTAATTTTTTGTATTTTTTAGTAGAGACGGGGTTTCACCGTGTTAGCCAGGATGGTCTCGATCTCCTGACCTCGTGATCCACCCGTCTTGGCCTCCCAAAGTGCTGGGATTACAGGCTTGAGCCACCGCGCCCGGCCTTAAATCTTTTTTTTCTAAGCAAACCCAAACTTAGTATTAATGACATAGGAATTATTTCGGTAAAGTGAAAAATCTCTTTATTAGGACAATTACTCAGAGGCAAAAGAAAAGACCTTCTACAGTGTAACTGCTGGTCTCTATGGGTAGTCAATTTAGATTAAAAAAACAGAATCCCCAAAACAGAGTGAGTGGCATATTTGCCCTGAGTTCTTTAAGGGGATTTAGTCATTTGAAACCTTCTCTAGGTTTTTCTTGGTACCGAAGATGGTGAAGGGGGAAGGAGGAATAGGGTGGAAGAAAAGTAAACGAAATACTATGTTTTTAAAGATGGGAAGCAAACACAGAAGCCAAACACATGGTTTTGTTATTTTGTTTTTGTTTTCTTTTTTCCCTTTTGCAGCTGAAGGAATTTTAGCCAATTCAGAAAGGCCTTGTTTCCCATAATTTTGAGTTATCATTCGGATTTGACCAATTAAAGTAGAGTTGGTCAAATCTGATGGGAGAAAGGCCTGAAAAAACAACAACAAAAAAAACAACAATATGATTACAAGCACTCTAATGGCAGGGAGAAAGTAGGCTACATTACCAGTGGAAGAAATCCATGTTATCAGGGGTGAATCCGTATAGATCAACTGCAGCCTCAATTCTTGCCTCCTCAGAAGAAAGAATATGACTGAGGGGCATAAGGCAGAAGAAGAGACCTAGGCAAGTTTCAGAGCAGGAGTAGAAGTTTATTAAAGGAAAGAAAGGAAAGAAAAGAAGAAAAGTATAACTTTGAAGCAGCTGAATGGAGAAACCAAGTGCTCAGCCTGACCTCTTCACTTGGGGTTTTATACATTGTCATACATCTGGGATCTTAGATTACTTCTCAGCACTCCTGAACTCTTACTGGGAAGCTTCTGATCAGTTTCAGGTGTGTTTCAGGTGTGTTCTATCTGCTAGGAGACTGCCTTTCCCTGGCACTGGCTGTGACCAATTATTACTTTAGAGAAACAGTTACAAACCACCTGACCATCACCTGATGGTCACCTAACACTCCTGATGTGTGTGGGGGTAATTCTCCTCTGCCCTACTCATACCCGCGTAGCTATCTACTGTAATAAGATAACTAATAATTGTAACTTTAGCCAATATGAAACCCCAGTTCAACTACTTACCTAGGAGTGTGTCTCAGGCTGAAGACTGCTTTCTACCATTCTAGAAGCAGGAAAAAACTCAAACTCACCTTCCTTACCTGTTGGAAGTGAGCTCGAACTACAGAAAGGTGTTACTTGCCTTCCATTGTCATGGAAGCAGGAAAACTTGCCTTCCTAGTTGCAAGCAAGTAAAACTCCAGAAAAGGAGTTGTACAGCAAAATAATTTTAGATCTCCACCAAATTTTGGAAGATCAGGGATTATCTGGAGGGAGAGGAGCTCTCAGGCCTCAGAAAATTGTCCTATTGGGTTTGAGCCATAAAGATAGCTCAAGCTGCTAGCAAGCCCTGATAGAAGATTTGTCAAAGGTCAAGGCCACCTCCACTCAGTGTCCACTCATGATCACTAAAAGTGAACCCCAAATATCTAGACAGGTCTCAATTTAGAAAGTTTATTTTGCCAAGGTTAAGAATATCCGCATGGCACAGCCTCAGGAGGTCCTGATGCCATGCTTCCAAGGTGATAGAGGCACAGCTTGGCTTTATACATTTTAGGGAGACATGAGACATCAATCCATATATGTAATATGTACAATGATTCTGTCTGGAAAGGCGAGACAACTCAAAGAGGGGAGGGTACTTCCACGTTATAGGTAGACGAGAGAAAAACGGTTGCATTCTTTTGAGCTCCTGATTAGGCTTTCACTGAATGTGCAATTTACAGGAATAGTCACTTATGCATTAGTCTGGCTTAGTGAAGCAACAGGGCAACAGAAACAATCAGATACGCAGTTGTCTCATGTGAGCAGAGGGATGACACTGAGTTCTGCCTGTCCAGTTATCACGTTTGCCCACGGAATTTCCTTGTGGGAAAATTGCGAGGGAGGTATGTAGAGTTTTTCAATCTTTATGCTATCTTATTTAGGAATAGAATGGGAGGTAGGTTTGCCTAACGCAGTTAACAGCTTGACTTTTCCCTTTGGCTTAGTGATTTTGGGGAGATTTATTTTCCATTCAAAAAACCAACAAAATATATAATACTAAGTTGAACCCTAATATAAGCAACTATGGACTTTGGATGATAATGATGTGTCAATGTAGATTTATTGATTGTAACAAATATACCACTGTGAGGTAAGATGTTGATAATGGGGAAGTCTTCTTGGGGATGGGTGTCAGAAGGGATATGGGAATTCTCTATATTTTCTGCTTAATTGTTCCATGAACTGCCAGCAAACATATATTTTTTTAAAAATCAGCTATAGCTTTATAATAAATTTTGATACCTTGTAGTATAAGTTTTCCAACTTTGTTATTTCTTGTTTGAGATTGCCTTGTCTAATCTTGGCCTTAGTAATTTCATTTCAATTTTGAAATTATCTCTTCAGTTTTAATAACATAATCATGTGGGATTTTGAGTATAATTTCCATTTAATCTACAGATCAATTTTGGGAGAGTTGACATCGTAAAAATATTTGTGTTAAATCCATGAATACAGTAAATCTTTTAATTTATGTATGTATTCTTTAATTTATCTCATTAATGTTTGTCATTTTCAGAACGAAAGGGTTGCATGTGTCTTGTGGTTTTATTTATATTTTCTGGGTTTTGCTGTTATAAATCATTAGTCTTAATTTTTCAATTTTGTTTTTGTTTGTATATAGAAATAAGTTCATTTTTAGCTATTGATCTAATATAGAGTGATCTTGCTAATTTACATATTAATCTTAATTATTTGTTGTAGGATATTTTAGATTTTCTCTTTATTTCTTATTTTTAATTATTATGGATACATAATAGTTGTACATATTTATGGGATACATATGGGATACATTTTGATACAAGCATACAATGTGTAATGTCAAATAATGGTAATTGGTGTATCCATCACCACAAGCATTTATCATTTTTGTGTTAGATACATCCCAGTTCCACTCTTTTAGTTATTTTTAAATATATGATACATTTCTGTTAACTAATGTTCCTCTACTGTGCTTCCTCACACTAGATCTTATTGCTCCTATCTAACTGTATATTTGTACCCATTATGCACTATAAATGCTCCTGACAAGGATAGTTTTATATTTTTCATTCTAGTTCTTCCCCCTACACCTTGTTTTCTTACTCTTATTCCATTGCTAGAGCACCATGCACAACATCAAATAGAGAGTAAATAACAGGAAGCTTGGATTGGCTCTCTATTAAGACAGGGCCCATATAAGCTAGGTATTAATTTGTAATGTGGCCTTTAAAGTTTGAAACTCATTTGGCAATAGCCAGAAACAACTTGTTTACATTGTTTAGGAATGTGTAGGTTGGTGTTTTAAGGCTCATTTAACCAGTTACATACCCCGACTTAGCTCCATGACAAGTGGGGCATAAAATATGCGACTGGAAACATGAACCTGAGATCTTCTGAAATCAAGGGCACATTTGTTTCTTTGAATATAATAAAAAGGCCTCTCTTCCATTATCCTACAAGAACTAACATGGGAACAAAAAACAAATACTGCGTGTTCTCACTTATAAGTGGGAGCTAAACACTGAGAACAAATGGACACAAGTGAGCAAAAGACACCAGGGCTGGCCGGGCGCGGTGGCTCAAGCCTGTAATCCCAGCACTTTGGGAGGCCGAGACGGGCGGATCACCAGGTCAGGAGATCGAGACCATCCTGGCTAACACGGTGAAACCCCGTCTCTACTAAAAATACAAAAAAAAAAAAAAAAAAAAAAAAACTAGCCGGGCGAGATGGCGGGCGCCTGTAGTCCCAGCTACTCGGGAGGCTGAGGCAGGAGAATGGCGTGAACCCGGGAGGCGGAGCTTGCAGTGAGCTGAGATCCGGCCACTGCACTCCAGCCTGGGCGGCAGAGCGAGACTCCGTCTCAAAAAAAAAAAAAAGACACCAGGGCCTACTTGAGGGTGGAGGGAGTGAGCAGGGAGAGGATCAAAAAATGACTTCCGGCTGGGTGCGGTGGCTTACACCTGTAAGCCCAGCACTTTGGGAGGTTGAGGCAGGCGGATCACAAGATCAGGAGTTTCAGACCAGCCTGGCCAACATAGTGAAACCCCATCTCTACTAAAAATACAAAAAATTAGCTGGGCATGGTGGCGGGCACCTGTAATCCCAGCTACTTGGAAGGCTGAGGCAGGAGAATCGCTTGAACCTGGGCAGCAGAGGTTGCATTGAGCCAAGATAGCACCACTGCACTCCAGCCAGGGCAACAGTGTAAGACTCCATCTCAAAAAAAAAAAAAAAAAACACACACACACACACACACAAACAAACAACAAAAAATACGACTTTTCAAGTAATA
Organism: Trachypithecus francoisi; assembly: GCF_009764315.1. NCBI lineage: Eukaryota > Metazoa > Chordata > Mammalia > Primates > Cercopithecidae > Trachypithecus > Trachypithecus francoisi. The sequence continues at coordinate 1,127,034 of NW_022681437.1, read as the reverse complement.
TGCTTATGACCTAGGTGATGAAATAACCCGTACACGAAGCCCCTGTGACATACAATTTACCTGTATAACACACCTGCACATGTATACCTGAACCTAAAATAAAAGTTTAAAAAAATCCTTTCTCCAGGGAAAAGATCAGGTGATCTTACTGTTATAAAGGTTTGGATTCCCTGTGCTTGAGGTTCCTCTCCAGTAATAGAACCTATTATTTGTGCAGGTATCACCTTACCCTCCTCTCGACGCCCTGTGTAAACTGGGGCCCAGGAAGCTTGCAAAATTTCTAGTATTTTGACCACTGCATTATTGCAAGCAGTAAACTACACTTTGTTTCTGATTGAAGAGTCTCATGCCTTCTTGCCAGCATCAATGAAACTGTGGCAGATTAACTTGCCATCTTGCAAATAGAGTAAAATCTTAGATTATTCATGATTTTAACACTATGCTACCCATATTTTTAGAAATCCTCTTTGAGAGCAAGAAGTTTATGTAAAGAAAATTAAATTATATTGGCCGGGCGCGGTGGCTCAAGCTTGTAATCCCAGCACTTTGGGAGGCCGAGACGGGCGGATCCCGAGGTCAGGAGATCGAGACCATCCTGGCTAACACGGTGAAACCCCGTCTCTGCTAAAAAAAAAAATAAAAAACTAGCCGGGCGCAGTGGCGGGCGCCTCTAGTCCGAGCTACTCCGGAGGCTGAGGCAGGAGAAGGGTGTGAACCCGGAGGCGGAGCTTGCAGTGAGCTGAGATCCGGCCACTGCACTCCAGCCTGGGCGGCAGAGCGAGACTCCGTCTCAAAAAAAAAAAAAAGACACCAGGGCCTACTTGAGGGTGGAGGGAGTGAGCAGGGAGAGGATCAAAAAATGACTTCCGGCTGGGTGCGGTGGCTTACACCTGTAAGCCCAGCACTTTGGGAGGTTGAGGCAGGCGGATCACAAGATCAGGAGTTTCAGACCAGCCTGGCCAACATAGTGAAACCCCATCTCTACTAAAAATACAAAAAATTAGCTGGGCATGGTGGCGGGCACCTGTAATCCCAGCTACTTGGAAGGCTGAGGCAGGAGAATCGCTTGAACCTGGGCAGCAGAGGTTGCATTGAGCCAAGATAGCACCACTGCACTCCAGCCAGGGCAACAGTGTAAGACTCCATCTCAAAAAAAAAAAAAAAAAAACACACACACACACACACAAACAAACAACAAAAAATACGACTTTTCAAGTAATATGCTTATGACCTAGGTGATGAAATAACCCGTACACGAAGCCCCTGTGACATACAATTTACCTGTATAACACACCTGCACATGTATACCTGAACCTAAAATAAAAGTTTAAAAAAATCCTTTCTCCAGGGAAAAGATCAGGTGATCTTACTGTTATAAAGGTTTGGATTCCCTGTGCTTGAGGTTCCTCTCCAGTAATAGAACCTATTATTTGTGCAGGTATCACCTTACCCTCCTCTCGACGCCCTGTGTAAACTGGGGCCCAGGAAGCTTGCAAAATTTCTAGTATTTTGACCACTGCATTATTGCAAGCAGTAAACTACACTTTGTTTCTGATTGAAGAGTCTCATGCCTTCTTGCCAGCATCAATGAAACTGTGGCAGATTAACTTGCCATCTTGCAAATAGAGTAAAATCTTAGATTATTCATGATTTTACACTATGCTACCCATATTTTTAGAAATCCTCTTTGAGAGCAAGAAGTTTATGTAAAGAAAATTAAATTATATTGGCCGGGCGCGGTGGCTCAAGCTTGTAATCCCAGCACTTTGGGAGGCCGAGACGGGCGGATCCCGAGGTCAGGAGATCGAGACCATCCTGGCTAACACGGTGAAACCCCGTCTCTGCTAAAAAAAAAAATAAAAAACTAGCCGGCGCAGTGGCGGGCGCCTCTAGTCCGAGCTACTCCGGAGGCTGAGGCAGGAGAGGGTGTGAACCCGGGAGGCGGAGCTTGCAGTGAGCTGAGATCTGGCCACTGCACTCCAGCCTGGGCGACAGAGCGAGACTCCGTCTCAGAAAAAAAAAAAAAAGAAAATTAAATTATATTTTTAAAAATAACTACTACAACAGTTAGGGGAAATTACTTTCAATTGGCTTTGTACAAATACAAATGCTTATTAATACAAGGACTCAAGAAACTCAAGCTTAACTTTTTAAGAACATTCCAAGTTTTGCTTGCTTCTTACCATCTTCTTTGATCTTGACTATTGGTAGTGTATAGAAACCTACAGGAATAATTAAATACTTACGTAATTTTGCAGAGAGTAAAATATTCATAAAGATGCAACAACAAAAATAAAAAAAACATACTTTATCAATCAGTGGTAAAGAGTAATTATTTTATTTTATTTATCTTTTATTACTAAAGTCAGAGATTATAGTATTAATTTCCTCAGATACATTTTGAAATGTGTTAGAGCACAATTTATTTTTAATTAGGGAAGAAGGATCATTACTAATTATTTTCCATTCACTAAGACACTTCAGTTATGAAGAAATCTAGTTTAGGAATACACGCCCTAATGAACCCCAAGATGTTATTATTCTCCTTGTTTAATATAGATCTACAAGAGGTAACATTCAGTGATTTATTGTATTTCAATGTATGAACATAATGATCTATATTGAAAAGCAAACATCCATTTCAATGTTGTCTATACTCATAAGTGTGTTTTTTACAAAATGACAGTTTCAATAGGAAGTGAGAGCTAAATCATTTTCTTTTTTTGTAAAATAAGGTTTATTTATTGTTTTAATGATGTTAGCATTTCATCATGCTCAAGGAATATTAAATATTTGCAAATATTTTTTATCTCAAGCTACCTCTCCATTATTGTATGTGGACAAATATTCTTTGTTTAGGAATACATTTAGTGTTCAAAGTGTACTTTGCAATAAATGCATTGTGTAGCACTGCCTCAGTCAGAGTCTTGGGAATAAAAGGCAGATGAATCCCTAAATTAGTGTAATTCTTGACAGAAAACAGATGGAACACTAAATCAGTATAGTTAAAGAGAGTTTAATAAAAATTACCATTTACCAAAATGTGAGAACAATGCAGCATGATAAAGTGCACTGATATTAACAACAGCAAAGAGACATTACCACATTTAATTCTGAAGGGGTAACAGGAGGTATTAGATACAGAGACTTGGTGAGAATGCAAACTCTGGTTGTTGGATGGGGCCATCCAACAAAAGATGTGGCCCTTTACATAATGGTACAGTGCTCCTGATAACATACAATCTTATAAGGAAGGATCAAAAGCAATTGTTGCCCTGACATTGCACTCTACCAATTTTTTGAGCTATTGATAATGTCTCTTATTGGCCATGCCCAACTTGAAGATAGAGACTCTGAGTGTCCCCATCCCCACAGCTCGCTGGATACAGCCCACACTACAGTTCTCTGATGGGTCCCATACTTGAAGCACTGGGCAGAGGCATCCTGGCCCACTTGAAACAGAGAGCAACTAGCTCTGCTGTTCCCATGCCCCCTCTCACCATGTACTCTGGGCCTATAGTGAGAGTGTCCACACTAATGATCTCTGAATCACCTTGAAGAAATAATTCCTCCCTGGTCTCAAAGAATAGCTAGTGCCTGGCTCCTGTAGAGATGGCTGATTAGATCTGTAGTTCTTTTATACATGCACTAACCCAATTCTGAAGGCTCCACCCTCATGAAATAATTATCTCCCAAATGCCTCCTCTCTTAATACCATTACATCTAAGACTAGGATTTCAAAATATAAATTTGGGATGGTGGTGGGAAGACAGAAACATTCATCCCATAACAAAATCCTAACTGCCAATGTGATGGCATTTTGGAAATAATTAGATCATGAGGAGGGAGCACTAATGAATGTGTGTAGTCTCCTTATAAAAAGAAAGACAAGAAAGATTATTTTTCTCCAGGCCATGTGAGAACACAATGAGGAGACCACTATCTGCAAGCCAGGAAGAATGCTCTCATCACACACCAGATCCGCTAGTGCCTTGATTTTGGACTTCCCATACATAAAAACTGTGAGAAATAAATGTTTGTTTTTTAAGCCACCCAGTCTATGGTATTCTGTTGTAGCCCTTTGAGCTGACTAAGACACCAGATAAATAGTTGCAAGGAAAAGGAATTTCCTCTGTTCTTAGTAGAATGTGTACATTCTAGCATAAACCTATATCCACAATCTTGGCTGCACTGCATTTATTTTTTAACAGCTTTAGTGAGATACAATTTGCATACAAACATGTTTTGCAGTGTTTTTTCTTTATTTTGGAGATTATAAACTTCATTAGATTTACTTATAAGAGTATTTGATATTTTAATGATGTAATTGCTATGATTTTTAAACTTTATTTACTTTATGTAAATAAATTCATCTTGTCTATTTACTTTGTATACAATGTATATTTCCTTAATTAATTGTAATATTTTCTTAGTAGTTTGTTACATACTTTCCATGCATTTACAAATACAAAGATTTTCTTTCTTCGTTTCCAGTACTTATTGCATTGTTATTTCCTGCCATATTTTACTAGTTAGGTTTTCCAATACAACATTGAATAAAGGTAGAGATAGTGTCCATCTATTTTTCGTTCCAAATCTCTGGTGGAGTAATTAAGGTATAGGTTTTGTGTGGATTTCTGTTATCAAACTGAGTGGTTTTCCTCATACTACATTTTGCTAATGTATTTTATTTATTGGAAATGAGTGTTGGAATTCTGGGTTTGGGTCTGACCTATACAAATGTGGAAGTCATTACTCCATTCTAACAATATGTAAAAAGATGGACAAACTGAAAAATCAAGAAATCTCAGATCCATCAGGGAGGCAGGATTACAGCAAACCACTGCCTCCAAAATTGAGGAGACTGGTAGGAGAATGCCAAAAATTGTAACATCCATGTAAGGTTCTGCTTTGTCTTTCAGGCTTAATAGCATTTTTGTTTATTGGATAATATCCCATTGTATCAATGTACCAAGGTTTATTTATTCATTCACCTTTTCAAAGGCATCTGGGTTGCTCCCAGTTTTTGGCAATTATAAATAAAACTGCCACGAATATTTGTGTCCAGGTATTTGTATACACATAAGCTTTCAAATAAATTGAGTCAGTACATAGGAACAAAGTGGCTGGATTATTTACCTTTGTATGAAACTGCCAAACTGTCTTCTAAAGTGACTACAGCATTTTTCATTCCCCCTGGCAATGAATGAGACTTTCTGTTGGTCCACATCCTTGTCAGCATTTGTTATTGTCAAGTTTTTGGATTGTAGCCATTCTAAAAGCCATGTGGTGGTATCTCATTGCTTTAATTTACAACTTTTTTAATGACAAGTGATGTCAAGCATTCATATGCTTATTTGTCATCTGTGTATTTTTGGTAAGGGTCTGGTTAGATCTTTTGCCTATTTTTCAGTTGGATTGTTTTTTGTTGTTGTTGTGATGTTGAGTTTCTAAGAGTTCTTCATATATTTTGGATACAAGTCATTTACCAGTTATGTGTTTTGTGGATATTTTCTCCAAATCTGGGGATTATCGCTATAATCTCTCAACAATTTATTCAGCAGATAAAAAGGCTTTTAATTTTAATGAAGTCCAAATTATCACATTTTTCTTTCAAAAACTATGCTTTTGTTGTTTTATCTAAAAAGTCATCAACAAATTCAATGTCACCTATGTTTTGTCTTGTTATCTACTAGAAGTTTTATAGTTTTGCATTTTACATTCAGATTTATAATCTTTTTTAAATTAACTTTTGTAAAAGATAAAAAATCAGTATCTAGATTCATTTTTTGGTATGTGGATGCCCAATTTTTCAAGACATTTCTGGAAAATACTATATTTCTACCATTGAATTGCCTTTGCCCCTTTGTGGAATAATCAATGGACTAGATTTGTGTGTCTGCTTCCTTAGTTCCTTATACTGTTCATTTAAATCTCTTCATCTACTATTTTTCCAATACGACATTGTTTTAATTATCAAAACTTTATAGTTTGTCTTCAAGTTAAGTACGGTCCATCCTTCAACTTTGTCCTTCTTCATTATTGGGTTGGCTATTCTAATTATTTTCTCATTCCATAGACACTTGCTGGGATTTTGATTGGGATTGCATTGAATCTATAGATCAAGTTAGGAAGAACTAGTTTCTTAACAATATTGAGCCTTCTTATTTACAAAATTTAATAAAAGGTCTCCATGAATTTAGATCTTTCTTACATTTTTTCATAAGTTTTGTAGTTATCCTTATAAAGATCTTGTGCATATTTTATTAAATTTTTCCCCAATTACTTCATATTTAAGTGCTGATGTAAATTGTATTGTGTTTTTAATTTTACATTCAAATTATTTATTTCTGGAACATAAAAAAGCAATTGCATTTTGTATATTAACTTTCTGTGCTGCATCCTTGTAATAATCTTTTACTAATTCCAAGAGACTTTTGCAAATTATTTGAAACTTTCTATATTAAAAATAATGTCATTTGTAAACAAATACAAATTTATTTTTCTTCCCAGTTTGTATACCTTGTATTTTCTTTTTTTGGTTTACTGCATTAGCTAGGACTTCCAGTATAATTGTGAATAGGAATGCTGACAGAGGACAGACTTGCTTTGTTCACAGTATCATCATAAAGTATGATGTTCACTGTAGGCTTTGTGTAGATCTCCTTTATTAATATGGAAGTTCCCCTCTATTCTTTATTTTTGAAGAGCTTTTATCGTTAATGGGTTTTAGATTTTATCATATGCTTTTTTTGCATCTATTGATATTATCATGTATTTTTAGCATGTTTATATGAAGGACTACAAATAAGTGATATTTAAATGTTGAACTAGCATAAATATCTAGAATAAATCCCACATAGACATAGCATATACATTTTTATACACTGCTGAATTTCATTAACTGATATTATGTTGAGGATTTCTCTATGTTCATGAGAGACACTAATCTGTAGTTTTTCTCTCTGGTAATGCTTTTATCTGGTTTTATTCTGAACTCACAATGAGTTAGGAAGTGTACCCTCAGTTTCCATCTTCTGGACAAGATTGTAGGCAATTGGTACAATTTCTTCCTTAAATGGTTGGTAGAATTCTGCAGTAAACTCATCTGGTCTGGTGCTTTCTGTTTTAGAGAGTTATTAATTCGTGATGTATTTTCTTTAATAGATGAAGGAATATATAGATTATCTTTTTCCTTTTGTGCTAGCTGTATAGATTGTACCTTTCAAGGAATTTTTAAAATTAAATCTAAATCGTCAATTTTTAAGTGTACAGTTATTAATAATATTCATCTATTACCCTTTTAATATTCATTGGAGTCAGTAATGATGGAGTGTTTATCATTTCAGAGGTTAATATTAATCTGTATTTCCTCTATTTTTTCTTGATTAGCCTAGCTAGAGGTTTATCAATTTTATTGACCTTCTGAAAAAACCAGCTTTTGATTTTATTATTTTTCTTTATTGTTTTCCTATTTCAATTTCATTGAATTCTACCCTAAATTTTACTTTTTTCTTCTCTTTGCTTTCAGTTTATGTTGTTTTTCTTTCTACAGTATCCTGAAAAGGAAGCTTACACCATTCATTTTAGGTTTTCCTTTTTTTCTAATATACAAATTCAATGCTATAAGTTTTGTGTTAATCATTGCTATCACTGAATCTCACATATTTTAATAAGTTGTGTTTTCATTTTCGTTCAGTTCAAAATATTTTTTTAATTTCCCTTGAGACTTCTTCTTTGACCCATCAGCTATTTAGAAGTTTATTGTTTATTTCTAATTCTAAAAAATCTTCTGGCTATCTTTTAGTTACTTTTTCCATTTAATTCCATTGTGATATGATTTGCATTTATTTGGTTGGTTGCCCAAAATATGAACCCAAAGGAGGTCCAAAGTGAGTGAATTGGAAATTGTCCACCTGCTTCGGCTCAATGTAGAGAAAAGTATTTAAAGGCTTAAAGAATCTGGAATATTAGAGTAGATTTGTCTACTCTAATATTAAGACCAAATTATTCACACTGGGAGGGTCCAGGAGATGTACCCTTCACCGAAACTGAGAAAAATAAATTGATTACAGGAAGTCCCAGGATCCCTGAAGAATTTTGATCACTCTTCTCTGTAGGCCAGACCTTACAGAGGATAATGCAGTAACCGAATTGGGAAACCTAGATGCAATGGAAGTAATTGGATAGCAATGTGGCAGGAGGCAAGTGGCAGCACCCAACTGCCAAAGGCAAGGTAGGCATGTTTACCATAAGAAAGAGCACGACTACCTTGCCCCTACCTGAACACTTCCTTTGGAGATGGCTCTGCAGTTCTGTGAGGAGGAAATCTCAAAGACAACCCACAACCATTTCACCACTGCAACTGCAGTAGTGCCGCCCTGATGCCATAGGACTGTGGAAGGAACAAAGGGACTAGTCACTAACTTGACAAATCTAGCACACCACAGTCACCACACAGAAACAAATCCAGTCCCTCTTCTCTGTGAGCCCCCATTTCCCACTCATCAACAGACAGCGCCTCTGGCTCAGGAATACAGATCAGCCATCTCACCCACGGCTGAGCACAACCACTGGTAGTGGCTCTGAGTTTCCCTGGAAAGGGGCTCCCACAGGTAACTGACAGCCCCTCTGCCACTTCCACAGCAGTGATTCTGCCCCTGCTACCCTTGGTCAGGTGAGGCAATAAAGATCCTGAAGACCTCACCCACACACCTACAGTCACCATATAGAGAGGAACTCAGTCTCCCCTCCCTGTAAGCCACTGAACCCCTGCTCCTCAACAAGCAGAGCTGTCAGCTCAGGCCAGCAGTGCGGCCACCACAACCCTTAACTGAATATTCGCAGTAGCAGCAACTCCAAGTTTCTCTGAGGTGGAGCCCCCAGAGGCAAACGAAAGCCCCTTTCCCACTGCCATTGCAGTTATACTGTCCTTGCTACCCTTGGAATAGAGAAGGACCAAAGACCCTGGATAGGTTAACAGGACCTCCAGAAAGCTGCAGTTGTCTTAAGAGGCCAGTCTGTCTCCCTGGTGACCCACCCAAACCCCTGCTCATTACCAGTCAGGGCTCCCTGGTTTGGGCTCACAGAACAGCAGCTCCATTCCAGGCAGATTGCACTGATTGTTAGCAGCCCTGCATCCTTGTCATGTGAAGCTTCCAGAGACAAGTGAAAGGCCCACTGCCACAACCATTGCTAAGTTCCCTTCCCCTGCTGCCTCCATGCTGAAGAGGAAACATAAATCCTGAGCTTGCTTCCAGAGCTGTGGTGTGATGCCTTGGCATGCCAAGCCAACATCTGCAGCCAGCACTCAAGAGGGAGAAGGTTCCACACTTTCAGAGTACTGAGAGGGAGAATGGCTGAAATCATGAGGAAACACGGAGGAGCTCCCTGGATGAGCAAGAGGCTACCTACTTGCCATTGCACGTAAGTACCAACTATTGGATCACAGATCAAAACTTCAACACCAAAAACACTTTCCTAATATAGGCCCTGTGGAACAAGGACAAAAATTCAGATAACATTAAAGACTCCACACAAAGCCTTCACCATCTGAAAACATCCAGAAAATAAGTCTACTGGCTGTACTCCAATTATACTACAGGTAAAAGAACAACAGCCTACATAGATGACAAAGAACTATCAAAAGAAATCTGGCAACTGAAAAAGCCATAGTGGTTTCTTTCCTCTGAATTAGTGTACTAGTTCCCCAGCAAGGGTTCTTAACTGGGCTGAAATGACAGGAAAAGAAAAAAAAATTAGAACTAGAATACAGCTAGAATACAGAATATGGATAGGAGCAAAAATCACTGAGATTCAGGAGAAAGTTGACACCCAATCCAAGGAATCTACGGATTACAATAAAATGATAAATGATACGATAGACAAAATAGCCATTATAAAAAAAAAACTAAACTGATCTGATAAAGCTGAAAAACATGCTCTAAGAATTTCATAATATACCTATAATCATATATCTATAAATGGAGCTACCATATGACCCACCAATCCCACTGCAGGATATATAACCAAAAGAAAGGAAATCAGTATATCAAAGAGATATCTGCACTCCTATGTTTGTTGCAGCACTGTTTACAACAGGTAAAATTTGGAAGCAACCTAACAGTCCATTAGCAGATGAATGGATTAAAAAAGTAGTAATATATACAATCGAGTACTAATCAGCCATAAAAAATAATGAGATGCCGTCATTTGCAACAACATGGGAGGAACTGGAGATAACTATCTTAAGTTAAATAAGCCCAGCACATAAAGACAAACATCACATGTTTTTACTTATTTATGGAATCGCAAAATCAAAGTAACGGAACTCAGGGACATAGGGAATAGTGGGATGGTTACCAGATGCTGGGAAGGGTAGTGGGGGGTTGAGGAGAGGTGGAGATGGCTAATGGGTACAAAAATAAAGTTTGAAAGAATGAGTAAGGCCTACTATTTGATAGCACAGCAGGGTAACTATCATCAATAATAACTGTATTTTTCAATAACTTAAGGAGTGTAATGGGATTTGTTTGCAATTCAATGGATAAATGCTTGACGTGATGGATACCTTATTCTTCATGATGTGCTTATTTCACATTGCATGCTTATACCAAAACATCTCATGTACCTCATAAATATATATACCTACTATCAATGTACCCACAAAAAATAAAAACAAAAATAAATTTAAAAACAGAATTTCATAATGCAATCACAAGTGTTAACAGCTGAATAGACCAGGCTAAGGAAAGAAGGTCAGTGCTCCAAGACTGGCTCTCTGAAATTACTCAGTAAGATATAAATAAAGAAAAATAAAGAATGAAGAGCAACTCCAAGAAATATGGGATTATGCAAGGAGACCAAATTTACAACTCACTAGTTTCCTTGAAAGAGATGAGGTGAAACCAAGCAATTTGGAAAACATATTTGAGGATATCATTCATGAATTCTTCTCCAACCTCACTAGAGAAGCCAACATTCAAATTTAGGAAATGTAGAGAACCACTGTGAGATACTAGACAAGAATACCATCTCCAAGATACATAATCATCGGATTCTCCCAGGTTGGAATGAAAGAAAAAATGTTAAAGGCAACTAGAGAGAAGGGACACATTCCCTACAAAGGGAACCTAACCAGACTAACAATGGACCATTCAATAGTAACTCTGTAAGCCAAGAGAGACTCTAGGCCTATATTCAGCATTCTTAAAGAAAAGAATTTCCAACCAAGAATGTCATTTCCAACCAAACTAAGCAACGCAAGTGAAGGAGAAATAAGATCAAAATAAGATCCTTTTCAGCAAATGGAGAAAAGATTTGTTACTACCAGACCTGAACTGCAAGAGGTCCTAAAAGGAGCACTAAATATGGAAAGGAAATATCACTACCATCCACTACAAAAACACACTTAATTACACAGACCAGTGACACTATAAGCAACAACACAAACATGTCTGCATAGTAACCAGCTAACAACATGATGGCAGGATCAAATCTGCACACATTAATACTAACTTCTAATATAAATGAATTAAATGCCCAATTAACAGCAAAGAGTGGAGAACTGGATTAAGAAGCAAGACCTAAGGATATGTTGTCTTTAAGAGATTCATCACACATGCATTGGCACCCATAGGCTCAAAATAAAGGAATGGAAAAAAATTTACCAAGTAAGTGGAAAACACAAAAAGCAGGGGTTGCTATCTGAATTTCAGACAAAACAAATTTTAAACCAACAAAAACAAAAAGAAAAAAAGAAGAACATCACATAATCATAAAGGGTTCAATTCAACAAGAAGACCTAAGTATCCTAAATATATACACACACAATACAGGAGCAACCAGATTCATAAAGCAAGTTCTTAGAGATGTACAAAGAGACTTAGATTCCCACATAATAATAGTGAGTGACTTTAACACACCTGACAGACAGTATTAGAAATATCCTCAAGACAGAAAACAGAAAATTAACAAAAACAGTCAGAACCTGCACTCAACACTTGAGCAAGTGGACCTAATAGACATATCCACCCCAAAACAATAGAATACACATTCTTCTCATCACCACATGACACATAATCTAAAATTGACTACACAATCAAATATAAAATAAATCCTCAGCAAATTCAAAAACCTGAAATCATACAATCCACAGTCTTGGATGACAAAGCAATAAAAATAGAAATAAGCACTAAGAAAATCACTCAAAAGCATGCACTGAAAAGGAAACTAAACAATGTGTTCTTGAATAACTTTTGGGTAAATAATTAAGTTAAGGCAGAAATCAAGAACTTCTCTGAAATGAAGGAAAACAAAAATACCAGATACCAAAATGTCTGGAATGCAGCTAAGGCAGCCTTAAGTAGGAAGTTTGTAACACTTAATGTACACATTAAAAAGTTAGAAAGATCTCAAATTAACAACCTAACATTACAACTAGAGGAATGAGAGTAACAAGGCAAACCAATGCCAAAGATAGCAGAAGAAAAGAAATAACCAAATCAGAGCTAACTTGAAGAAAATTGAGATGTGAAAAACAATAGAAAAAGTCAGCATCTCCAGGAGAATATTTTCTGAAAAACTAAAATAAACAGAAAGATAGACCACTAACTACAGGATCTACACAAATACAATTAGAAATGACAAAGGAAATGTTACCACTGACCCTGCAGAAAAATGACAACAACAAAAATCTCTCAGAGACAACTGTGAATATATCTATGCATCTGTGCATACAAACTAGAAAATCTAGAAGACATGGATAAATTCTCAGACACATAAAATCTACCAAGACTAAATCAGGAAGAAATTAAATCCCTGAACAGACAAATAATGAGTTCCAAAATTGAATCAGTAATAAAAAGACTACCAACCAAAAAAAGCCCAGGACCAGATGGATTCACAGCTGAATTCTATCAGATATATAAAGAAGAGCTAAAAACATTCCTAATAAAACTATTCCAGAAAAATTGATAAGGAGGGACTCTTCCACAACTTATTCAATCAGGCCAGCATCATTCTGGTACCAAAACCTGGCAGAGACAAAGAGATAAATTTAAGTCAATATCCTTGATGAACAAAGATGCAAATATCTTCAATAAAATACTAACAAACTGAATCCAGCAGCATATAAAAAAGCTACTCTGCAAGATCAAGTGGGCTATATTCTTGCAATGCAATGTTGTTTCAACATTTGAAAATCAATAAATGTGACTCATCACATACACTGAACTAAGGAAAAAACCATATGATCATCTCAATAGATGCATTAAAAGCTTTCAATACAATTCATCATCCTTTCACATCAACAACTCTCAACAAACTAGGAATTAAAGGAACATATCTCTAAGTAATAAGAGCCATCTATGACAAAGCCACAGAAACATCATACTGAATAGCTAAAAGCTGGAAGCAGTCCCCTTGAAAACCAGAACAAGACAAGGATGCCCTCCCTCACCATTCCTATTCGGTTTAGCATCGGAAGTGCTGGCCAGGGCAGTCAGGCAAGAGAAAGACATAAAGAGCATCCAAATAGAAAGAGAAGAAGTCAAGCTATTTCTCTCTGCAGATGACATAATTCTCTGTCTAGAAAAGATATAGATTGATACAATTCTGTATCTAAATATTCTTCAAAAAACTTAAAGACTATTCATTCAAGAAACCTCAATAAACTAGGAATCGAAAGGGCAGGCTTCAAACTAGTAAGAGCAATCTCTGACAAACCCACAGCCAAGATCATACTGAATGGGCAAAAGCTGAAAGCATTCCCCATGAAAACCAAAATAAAACAAGTACTAGTCAATATAGTACTGGAAGTTCTGGCCAGAGCAATCAGGGAAAGAGAGTTAATAAAAGACATCAACATAGGAAGAGAAGAAGTCAAAGTATCCCTGTTTGCAGATGACATGATATTATATCTCGAAAACCCCATAGTCCGTCCCAACACTCCTTAATTTGATGAATAACCAGCAAATTTTCAGGATACAAAATCAAAGTACAAAATTCAGTAGCGTTCCTACACACCAAGAACATCTCAGCTGAGAGCCAAATCAAGAATGCAATTCCACTCAAAATTGCAACACAAAGAATAAAATAACTAGGAATATAGCTATCCAAGGTAGTGAAAGATCTTTACAATGAGAATTACAAAACACTACTCAAATCAGAGATGACACAGACAAATGGAAAAATATTCCAGGCTCATGGACAAGAAGAATCAATATCATTAAAATAGCCATGTCGCATAAAGTGATTTACAGATTCAATGCTATGCCTATCAAACTAGCAATGACATTCTTCATAGAATTAGAAAATCTATTTAAAATTTATGTGGAACTCAAAAGGATTGAATATCCAAACCAATGCTAAGGAAAAAGAACAAAACTGGAGGCATCGCATTACCTGACTTCTAACTATATCACAAGGCCACAATAACCAGAACAGCATGGTACTGGTGCAAAAACAAACACATAGACCAATGGAACAGAACAGAGAGCCCAGAAATTATGCTTCACACCTCAAACCATCTGATCTATTACAAGGATGACAAAAAGGAACAAGTGAGAGAGGACTACTTCTTCAATAAATGGTGTTGAGATACCTGGCTAGCCATCTGCAGAAGATTAAAACTGGACCCTTTCCTTACATCATATACAAAAATTAACTGAAGATAGATTAAAGACAAATGTAAAACCTAAAACCACAAAAACCCTGGAAAAATAACCTAGGAAATAGCATTCTGGATATAGAACGTGGCACAGATTTAATGACAAAGACTCCGAAAGCAATTGTAACAAAAACAAAAACTGACAAATGGGACATAATTAAACTAAAGTGCTTCTGCAAAGCAAAATGAACTATCAACAGTCTAATCAGAAAACCTACAGAATGGAAGAAAATATTTGCAAACTACGCATCCAACAAAGGTCTAATATCTAGCATCTTTAAGGAACATAAACAAATTTATAAGCAAAAAAGAAACAACAAAGTCATTAAGAAGGGGGCAAAGGACAGGAACAGACACTTTACAAAAAAAAAAGACATACATGTGGCCAAAAAACATATGAAAATAACTCTCAGCATCACTAATCATTAGAGAAATATGAATGAAAACCACAATGAGTTACCATCTCACACCAGTCAGAATGGCTGTAATTAAAAAGTCAAAATTATACATGCTAGCAAGGTTGCAGAGAAAATGAAACACTTTTACACTGCTGGTGGGAGTGTAAATTAGTTCAGTCATTATGCAAACAGTGTGGTAACTCCTCAAAAAACTTGAAACAAAATTACCATTTGACCCAGTAATCTCTTTATTGAGTACATACCAAAAATAATACAAATGACTCTAGCATAAAGACATAAGCATGCGAATGTTCACTGCAGCACTATTCATGACAGCAAAGACATGGAATCAACTTAAATGTGCATCAATGGTAGACTGAATAAAGAACATATGATACATATACAACATGGAATACTATACTGCCATGAAAATGAACAAGATCATATTCTTTGCTGCAACATAGATGGAGTTTGAGGTCATTAATATTAGCATACTAGTGCAGGAAGAGATAATGAAATACTACATGTTCTAACTTAATAATGGGAGCTAAACAACAAAAACACATGAACCCAGAGAGGGGAACAACAGACACCAGGGTCTACTTGAGGGAGAAGGTAGGAGGAGGGAGAGGATCAGAAAAAAATATCTACTGGCTACTTTTCTTATCTGGGTGACAAAATAATTTGTACACGGAATCCCCTGACACACAGTACACATTTGTAACAAAACTGCACATGTACTCCTGAAACTAAAAGTTATAATTTAAAAAGAGAAAGTAGGTGTGGCACCACTTACTGTTACTCCTAAGTGACCCAGTACATTTTTTTCTTAAATTCCTGTTCCCTACCTTTATACTCTGCTGGCACAGACGGCTTAGTTCCAGAAAGGAGAACGCTTCCACTAAAAACTTAACAACGATTCTATTGAACTTAAGCTAAGACAGCCAACCAGTCTCCTTGGGCTCCTCAGGCCTCTGAATCGACAGGCAAATATGGGAGTTACTGTGCTGGTTGGGGGATGGATCCTGACTACTAAGGGGGAAATTAGACTACTTTACAATGGATGTGAGGAAGAGTATATAGTGACTGTAAAGACTACTTTACAGTGGAGGTGAGGTAGAGGATAATACAGGAGATCCCTCAGGACATCTCAATAGTACCATGTCCTGTAATTAAGTTCAATGTAAAACCACAACAGCTCAATCCAGACAGGATTCTTAAGAGCTCAAACTCTTCAGTAACGAAGGTTTCGACCACCAGGTTAAGAACCAGGATGAGCTGAGGTGCTTGCTTAAGGCAAAGGGGGTGTAAAACGGGTAGTGGAAGAAGATAACGATAAATATCAGCATTACAAGTGACCAGTTAAAGAAATAAGGACTCTAATTTTCATGAGAATTTCCTTTTTATTTTGTCATAAAAATGTTTACATATAAGAATTATATATTATATATAACATATATATGTTTATATATACTAAGTAAATAACATCTTTCTCTTATTTCCCCCAACATATAATGCATGGACTTTATAAAACAGTTTTAAAGCATTGTTCATTTTACATCATACTATTTAGATTATGAGATATCAAGGAGAAGGAGGACCATCACTCCAGTATTTTACCTTTTTTGTGGAAGTGGTTAGTGCAGTTTCAGTTGTACACAAGATGACTATATCAGATTAGCTGTAATTATGACCTTGTTATCATCATTTAGAGATTAGGTTTGGTTTGAGGAGATGCATATAGATGCCAAGTTGACAAGGCGTGGACTTGTGATGGTTAATTTTATGTGTCAACTTAACATGAACAGGAGGTGCTCAGATATTGGCCAAACATTCTGGGTGTTTCTGTGAGAATGTTTTGGGATAAGATTAATATTTTAATTGTTAGATTTAGTGGAGAAGATTGTCCTTCCTAATGTGGGTGGGCTTCATTCTATCAGTTGAAAGCCTAGATAGAATAAAACAGGTGATTTTCCTCTGAAAAGAATGAATTATTCCTGCCTGACTGTCTTTATCCTGAAACATCATTTTTTCCTGCTTCTAGACTCAAACTGAAATATTGAAACTTCAGGAGTCTGGAGCCTGTCAGCCTTCACACTGGAACTATAACATTGACTCTCCTGGGCCTTCAGCATGCCAATAGCAGATCATAGGTCTTGCCAGCTTGCATAATTATGTAAATCACTTCCTTTGAATAAATCTATCTTCCTCTCTTTATCTCTTTCTCGACACACACACACACACACACACACACACGCAGAGTCATGCATCATTTAATGACAAAAATACATTCTAAAAATGTCCTTGCTAGGTGATTTTGTTATAAAAATATTACAGAGTGTACTTATATAAACTCAAATGGTATAGCCTACTACACACCTAGGCTATAAGTGGCGGCCAAAGATGAGACTCCTTTGCCTTTGGAAAGAGAAGAGTCAAAAGTATTGAATCTGATGGTTTGAGTGCCAGTGCAACGACAGTACAACAGAACGGAAGGTAGACTTCTAAGGTTTTTGTCTCCAGTCTCAGGCTCCCTGATGGAACCTCTGGATCTGCCCTGGGCCTGGGGGAACTTGCCATTCAGAAGGAAGGACACCATCCTGGTTGGCTTCAAAACAGGATAATTGTAGAGCCCCAGGACCTTGAACACAGGCAGTAGTCAGAGAGTGGTTACAATGGGCCTTGGGTGAGACTCGGTGCTGTGTCCAGCTCCAGGTCTAACCTAACACAGTTCTAGTTGTGGTGGACACAGGAGTGCTTGTGTCATTCCACCCCCAGCTCCAAGGCAGTTCGGAATGAAGATAGATTCCATTAGTTTGGGAGAAAGTAAGAGAACAAGAATCTCTGCCTGGTAATCCAGAGAATTATCCCAGATCTTGTCCAAGACTATTAGGGTGGTAACTCTAGTCTGCAAGAACCACAGTGTTACTAAGTTTAGGGTTCCCCCTAGTGCAGATAGAGCTTAGATCACAACACCCAAGTACTTTTGAATATCTAGAAAGTCTTTCCAAGAAGGATGGGTATAAACAAGCCCAGACTGAGAAGAGACTGGAATAAATACCTAACTCTTCAATACCTAGACACAGATGAACATCCACAAGTATCAAGACCATTCAGGAAAATATGACCTCACCAAGTAAACTAAATAAAGCACCAAGGACCAATACTGAAAAAAGAAAAATAGATATATGTGATCTTTCAGGCAGGTAATTCAAAGTAGCTGTTTTGAGGAAACTCAGAGAATTTCAAGATAACACGGAGAAGGAATTTAAAATTATTTTAGGTGCATTCAACAAAGGGATTACAATAATTTTTTTAAAAAATCAAGCCGAAATTCTGGAGCTCAAAAATGTAATTGGCATACTGAAGAATGCATTAGTGTCTTAATAGCAGAATTAATCAATCAGAAGAAAGAATTAGTGAGCTTGTTGGTAAGCTATTTGAAAGATACACAGTCAGAGAAGATGTTATAGTTTGTATATATGTCCCACTCCAAAACTCATATTGAATTGTAGTTCCCAATGCTGGAGACGGGGCCCAGTGGGAGGTATTTGGATAATGGGCATGAAACCCTCATGGCTTGGTGCTGTTTTTGTGATGGTGACTTTTCACGAGATCTGGTCATTTAAAAGTGTGTGCCACCTCCCCCCAACCCCCCTACTCTCTCTCTCATTCCTGATTTCACAATGTAAAGTGCCTGCTCCTGCATAACTTTCAGTAATGATTGTAAGCCTTCTGTGTCCTACCTAGGAGTCAAACAAATGCTAGCCCCATTCTTCCTTTAAAGCCTTCAGAATCATGAGCCAATTAAACCTCTTTTTAAAACAAAATTATCCAGTTTCAGGTATTTCTTTATAGAAAAACAAGAATGGCCTAACACAGAAAGTTCATTCTAAGAAGTGAGGCATTGCTACAAAGATACCTGAAAATGTGGAAGCAGCTTTGGAATTGGGTAATGGGCAGAGACTGGAAGTGTCTCAGAGGCTCAGAAGAAGAAATGAAGACAAGGGAATTTTTAGAATTTCTTAGAGACTAGATAAATGCTTTTGACAAAAAATGCTGTTAGTGACATGGACAGCAAAATCCAGGCTAAGGAGGTCTCAGATGGAAATGAGGAACTTGCTGAGAACTGGAGAAAAGGTCATGAGTACCATGCCGTAACAATAACTTGGCTGAATTGTGTCCATACCCTAGGGTTCTGTGGAAGTTTGAACTTGAGATTGATGACCCAGGGTGTATGGTGGAAGAAATTCTAAGCAGCAGACTATTCAAGATGTCCCTTGGCTGCTTCTAACAACCTAAACTCAAATGCAGGAGCAAATAAATGATTTAAAGTTAAAATATATATTTAAAAGGGAAGCAGAGCATAAAAGTTTGAAAAATTTGAAGGCTGGCCACATGGCAGAGAAAGAGAATGCTTCCTTGGGAAAGAAACTCAAGTGGACTGTGGAAGAACTACTTACTAGAAATATTTGCACAACTAAAAGGGAGCCAAGTGTTAATATCTAAGACAATGAGAAAAAGGCCTCAAAGGCATTTCACAGACCTTTGTGAGAGCCCCTTTCATCACAGGCCCAGAGGCCTAGAAGGAAAGAATGGTTTTGGGGGACCTGAACCAGGATTCCATGGCCTTGTACAGTCTTGAGACATTGCTTCCCATATACTAGCTACTCGCTCCAGCTGTGGCTCAGTAGTGCCCAGGTACAGTTCGGGCTGCTGCTTCAAAGGGTGCGAGCAATAAGCCTTGGATGTGGGACATGGAGTCAAAAGAGATTAATTTAGAGCTTTCAGATAACTTGTCTGCTGGGTTTTGAACTTGCATGGAGCCTGTATCCCCTATCTTTGCTGATTCTCCCTTTAGGAATGAAAAAGTTTACTCAATGTGTATATCCCATCATATCTTGAAAGTCAGTAACTTTTTTTTTTAATAGACTAAAAAGTGGAAGAGATTTATCTTGTCTCAAATGGGACTTTGAAATTTTGAGTTAATGTTGGAATGAGTTAAGGCATTGGAGGACAGTTGGGAAGGCATGCTTGTAGTTTCCAATATGAGAAGGAAATGAGATTTGGGAGGAGTCAGGGTGTAATAACACAGTTTGGATATTGTTCCCACCCAATCTCATGTTGAATTTTAATTCCAATGCTGGAGGTGGGGCTGGTGAGAGGTGTTTGGATCATTGGGGCTAATCCCTTATGATTTGGTGCTCTCTTTGTGTAAGGAGTTCTTATGAGACATGGTCATAGAAATGTGTGTGGCACTTCCCACCTCACTCTCTCTCTCTCTTGCTCCTGATTTTGCCATATAAAGTGCCTGCTCCTGCTTTACCTTCCTACTGAGATTGTAAGCTTCCTGAGACCTCCTCAGAAACTGAGCAAATGGTAGATCTGTGCTTCCTGTAGAGTCTGCAAAACGATGAGCCAATTAAACTTCTTTTCTTTATGAATTACCCAGTCTCAGAAATTTCTTTATAACAACGCAAGAAGGACCTAACACAGGAGACAAAAACATTATAAAAATCAATTAAATACACCTATGAGATCTAGAAAACAGCCTCAAAAAGGCAAAATCTATGAGTTACTGACCTTCAAGAGGAGCTTGGAGGTATAAAATTTATTCAAATAAATAATAACAGAGAGCATCCCAAACCTGGAGAAAGATACCAACAACCAAGTACAAGATGATTTTAGAACACCAAGCATATGTAACCCATAGAAGACTACCTCAAGGCATTTAATAAAACTCTCAAAGGACGAAGATAAAGAAATGCCCTAAAGTCACAAAGAGAATAGAAATAAATAACACAATGTAGCTGTCATATGTCTGGCAGCAGACTTTTCAGTGGAAACCTTACAGATCAGAGGAGAGTAGTATGACATATTTAAAGTGCTAAAGAAAACAAAACAAACAAACAAAAAAAAAACCTTTAGCATAGAATAGTCTATTCAGTGAAAATGTCTTTCAAACATGAAGGAAAAATAAAGACTCATAAATAAATAAATAATACGTCTATTAAAATTATTATTAGTAAAAATAAAGTTATCCCCCAGACAAACAAAAGCTGAGGGATATCATCAATACCAGATTCAATCTATAAGAAACACCAAAGGAAGTACTTCAATCAGAAAGAAAAGAATATTAATGAGCATAACTAATCCCTGAAGGTACAAAATTCACTGGTAATAGTAAGTACACAGAAAAATACAGAATATTATACCACTGTACTGTGGTGTGTAAAACACTCTTAAGTAGAAAGGCTGAATTATGATATAATAAAAATATAACTTCAATAACTTTTCAAGACAAAGACAGTAAAATAAAATATAATTGGAAACAACACAAAGTTAAAAGGGGGATGAAATCAACACATAGAGTGTTTATTAGTTTTCTTTTTCCTTGTTTGTTTCTTTGTTTATGCAGTGTCAAGTTGTTATCAGCTTAAAATAATGGGTTATAAGATAGTGTTTGCAAGTCTCATGGTACCTTCAAATCGAAAACATACAACAGATTCACAACAAATAAAAGTCAAATAATAAATCATCACCGGAGAAACCACCTTCACTAAAAAGACAGGAAGGAAAGAAAGAAGAAGTGAAGACCACAAAATCACCAGAAAACAAATAACACAATGGTAAAAGTAAGTCCTTGCTTATCAATAACATGGATGTAATGAACTAAACTTCCCAATCAAAAGACACTGAGTGGCTGAATAGCAAAAAAAAAAAAAAAAAAAAGACCTGTTGCCAACAAAAAACACATTTCACCTGTAAATGCATGCATAGACTGAAAATAAATGTATGGAAAAAAGATATTCCATGCCGATGGAACTAAAAAGGAGCAGAAGTATTATACCTACATGAGACAAAATATATTTCAAGACAAAAATGTATAAAGAGACAATTTTCAATATATCAGCACCCAAATTGGAGCACCCTGACATATGAAGCAAATATTATTAGAGCTAAAGAGAGAGATAGCCCCCAATACAATAATAGTTAGAGACTTCAACACCCAATTTGCAGCACTGGGCATATCTTCCAGACACGAAACAAATGAAGGAACATCAGACTTAATTCACACCATGGCCCTGATAGATATTTACAGAACATTTCAAACAATGGCTGCAGATACACATTTTGTTTCTTAGCAAACAGACCATGCTCAAGGTTAGACCATATGTTAGATCACATAAGAAGTCTTAAAACATTGAAAAAATTGAAATAATATCAAAGATCATCTCAGAGCACAAGTAATAATGCTAGAAATCAATAGCAAGAGGAAATTTTAAAACTATATGAACATACAGAAATTAGATAATATGCTGCTAGATAACAGAGGGTCAATGAAGATATTAAGAAGAAAATTGCAAAATTTCTTGAAACAAATGATAATAGAAGCATAACATCCAAAAGCTAGAGTACAGAGCAAAAGCAATACTAAGTGGGAAGTTCACAGCTATCAGTGTCTACATCAAAAAAGAACAAACTTCAAATATTCATCCTAACGATGCACCTTAAATACCTAGAAAAGCAAAAGCAAACCAAACTGAAAATGAGTAGAAGAAAAGAAATAATAAAGATTGGAGTGGAAATAAATGCAATTGAAATGAAAAAAAATACAAAAGATCAATGAAACAGCAAGCTTGGTTTTTTTTTGAAAAGATAAACGTAATTGACAAACCTTTTACCAGACTGAGAAACACAGAGAGAAGATACAAATAAAATTAGAGAAGAAAAAAGAGATATCATAACTGATACCACAGATATTCAAAGGATCACTAGAGGCTATTATGAGCAACTACATGCCAACAAACTAGAAAATTTAGAAGGCAGGTACAAGTTCCTAGACACATACAGTCTACCAATATTGAACCATGGAGAAATCCAAAACATAAGGAAGACACTAATAACAAGTAATAAGGTTGAACCCAAAATAAAAAGTCTTCTAAAAAACAAAAGCCAAGGACTCAATGACTTCACTACTGAATTTGGCCAAACATTTAAAGAAGTAGTGCCAATCCAACTGAAAATATTCCATAAAATATATGAGCACAAAATACTTCCAAACTAATTCTACTACTCCAATTACAAAACCAGACAAAGACACATGAACAAAATAAAACTACAGGACAATATTTCCAATAAATATTAATAAAAAATTATCAGCAAAAAAACTGACAAACCAAATTCAATAACACATTAAAAAGATCATTCAACATGACCAAGTGGAACTTATCCCAGGGATGCAAGGATGGTTCAAAGTACACTAATCAGTTAATATGATACATTGTGCATTATATCAACAGAAGGAAGGACAAAAACCATACGATCATTTCAATTGATGCTGAAAATGCATTTGATAATATTCAATGTCCCTTCATAATAAAAACACTTAAAAACTTGAGATAGGAGGAACATGCCTTTATGTAATAAAAGTCATATATGACAGATCTACAGCTAGTATCATACTGAATGGGGAAAAACTGAAAGCCTTTCCTCTGAGATCTGGAACACAACAAGGATGCCCACTTTCACTTGTGTTATTCAATATATTAGTGAAAGTCCTAGCTAGAGCAATCAGAAAAGAGAAAGAAATAAAGGATGTCCAAACTGGAAACGAAGAAGCCAAATTGTTTGCAGATGATATGATCTTAAATTTGGAAAAACCTAAAGATTCCACCAAACAACTATTAGAACTGATACATTCAGTAAAGTTGCAATATAAAATATCAACATAGAAAAACTGGTAGCATTTGTATATGCCAACATCACACAATCTGAAAAAAAAATAATCCATTTATAGTGGCTAGACATAAATAAAATACCTAGGAATTAACCAAATAAGTGAAAGATCTCTACAAAGAAAACTATAAATTATTGATGAAATAAGTTGAAAAGGATACCAAAAAAAGGATATTCCATGCTTACAGATTGGAAGAATCAATATTTTTAAAATTTTCCTACTACCCAAAGCAATCTATAGATTCAATGCAATTTCTATAAAAATATTAACGACATTCTTCACAAAAATAGGAAAAAACTATCCTAAAATTCATATAGAACCACAAAACACCCTGGATAGCCAAAACTATCCTAAATAAAAGAAAAACTCAAGGAATCACATTACCTGAGTTCAAATTATACTACAGAACTTAGTAAACCAAAGGGCATGGATCTGGCATAATAACAGACACAAAGACCAGTGAAAGAGAACAGAGAACCCAGTAATAAATCCATCCATCTACAGTAAACTCATTTTCAACAACAGTTTCAAGAACATTCACTGGGAAAAGGACAGTCTCTTTAATAAGTGGTGCTGGGAAAACTGGATATTCATATGCAGAAGAATGAAACTAGAACCCTATCTCTCACCATATACAAAAAAATAAAATCTAAATGAATTTAAGACATAAACCTAAGACCTCAAATTATAAAACAACTAAAATAAAATATTAGGGATATTCTGGACATTAGACTGGGCAAGATTTCTGGAGTAACACCCCACAGGCACAGGGAACTAAAGCAAAAATAGACAAATGAGATCACCTCAAGTTAAAGAGCTTCTGCACAGCAAATGAAACAATCAACAAAGTGAAGAGACAACCTACAGAAAGAGAAAATATTTGCAAACTACCCATCTGACAAGGGGCTTATAACCAGAATATATAAGTAGGTCAAACAACTCTATAAGAAAAAATCTAATAATCTGATTTAAAAATGAATAAACAATCTGAATAGACATACCTCAAAAGGAGACATGTCAATGACAAACAGGTATATGAAAAGGTGCCCAACATCGTTGATCATCAGAGAAACGTAAATCACAAACTAAACTGAGGTATCATTTAACGCCAGTTAAAGTGGGTTTTATCCAAAAGACACATAACAAAAAATCCTGGTGAGGATGTGGAGAGAAGGGAACCCTCATACATTGTTGGTGGGAATGAAAAATATACAACCACTATATAAACAATTTGAAGATTCCTCAAAAGATTAAAAATACAGCTACCATAGGATCCAGCAATCCCAATTCCATGTATATACCCAAAATAAAGAAAATTAGTATATTACAGAGATATTTCTACTCCTTTGTTTTTATAGCACTATTCACAATAGTCAAGATTTATAAGCAACCTAAGTGCTTATAAATCAACAGACAAATGAATAAAGAAAATGTGGTACATATATACAATGGAGTACTATTCAGCCATAAAAAAGAATGAGATCCTGACATTTTCAACAACATGGATAGAAATAGAGGTCATTATGTTAAGTGAAATCAGCCAGGCACATAAAACTAACATCACATTTTCTCACATTATCTGTGCCAGGGAAAAATAAAAAGAATTGAACTCATGGAGACAGAATAGGATGGTTATCAGGGGCTTAGAAGGGTATCTGGAGGGGTGGGGGTGAAGGAAAGATTGTGAATGAGTACAATGAATAGAAAGAATAAATGCCTAGTATTTAATAGCACAACCTGGGTGACTATGGTAAAAAGATAATCCAACTGTACATTTAAAATAATTAAAATACTATAATAAGATTGTTTTAAACATGAGGATAAATACTTGAAGTAATGAACACTCTACTTACTCTGATGAATTAATACTAATTACATGCCTGTATCAAAATATTTCACGTAACCCATAAATACATACACCTACTATGTACTCATAAAAATTTTAAAAAATAAAGCAATTATTTTCTTTATATTCTTATTGTATAAGCTTTTTTCTATTTTTACAATTAGTCTTTTAATTTTTGAAATTGTAGTTATAAACTAAGGCACAAACACACACATTGATATAGGCCAACATAAGGTAAAACCTGTCGAAATCACTGTCTGCCTCTTCCACATCCTGTCCCACCGGAAGGTCTTTGAGGGTGGTAACAAGCATGGAGCTGTTAAAACCTATGATAACAATACCTTCTTCTGGAATACCTTCTGAAGGATCTGCCTGCGGCTATTTTACAGTTAACTACTATTTTAAAGTAGAAGGAGTATATGGTTATATAATTTTGAAGTGTAGATTGTAGTTAATACAGTTGACCCTTGCATAGCATAGGTTTAAACTGTGCAGGTTCGTTTATACACAGACATTTGTAGTAAATATATTGAAAAAATATTAAGGCAAAAAATTTTTAAGGCACGGCTTAGATATATCAAAAATTTTTTAAAAGTTTAATATGCTATAAATGCATAAAATATAAGTAGATATTAGTCTATTTTATTTTTGTTACCATAAAATGTACACAAATATATTAAAGTTAAAATTTATCAAAACTTACGGCCGGGGCATGGTGGCTCACACCTATAATCCCAGCACTTTGGGAGGCCGAGTTGGGTGGATCACCTGAGGTTAGGAGTTCAAGACCAGCCTGCCCAACTTGGTGAAACCCTGTCTCTAAAAAAAAAAAAAAAAAAATACAAAAATTAGCCAGGCATGGTAGTGCACACCCGTAGTCTCAGCACACCTACACTTCCTATAGTCAGGAGGCTAGGGTGAGAGAAACACTTGAACCAGGGAGGCAGAGTTTGCAGTGAGCCAAAATTTTGCCACTGCACTCCAGCCTGGGTGACAGAGCAAGACCCTGTCTCAAAAAACAAAACAAAACAACAAAAAAAAAAACTGTGCACAGATATACATACTGCCATTTGCAATCAAGAGAAATGTTCCATTCACAGTCAAGAAAAATGTAAACAAACATAAAGATGCAGTATTAAATCGTACTGGGTAACATTAACTCTAGTCCGTAGTGTACTACTGTAAACATTTCATAACTACCTCTTGATGCTATTGCAGTGAGCTCAAGTGTTGCCAACATTCAATTAAAATGTCCTATGATGCTTATCATCTCCAAATGAACAGTTTGTCTCCTCAGTAAGTTCTGTATTGCAGTAAAATAATTGATTTCTGGCAGCTCTTGCCTATTTCTCATCATATTTAGTACAATACCGTAAACCTTCAATAACACCATAGGACCCATATGAAGTGGCATTAATGATGCTGGAGTGCTCCTAAGAAGCAGAAAAAAGTCATAACATGACAAGAATAAGTTTAATTCCTTCATATGTACTGTAGGTTGAGATCTGCAGTTGCAACTGCCTACCATTTCAAGGCAAATGAATCCAGCATAAGGACCATTGCAAAAATAAAAAGGAAATTCACACATCTGTAGCTGCAGATATGCCAGCAGGCATAAGTATTAAATATCTTGCAGTTTTTTTGCAAAATATCTTTTAATATTGTATTAAAAATGTAATTTTTATGTGGTTGTAGGATTGCTGTAAGAAAGACGTGCCTATCAACTCATAATTTTGAGAAAAAGCAACGTCATTATATGACAACATAAGCAAAAAGAAGGTGAAAGATCGAATCTGGGAGAATTTAATATTAGCAAAGGATGGTTTGATAATTTTGAAAAGAGAGTTGGCTTTAAAAAATGTCAAGATAACAGGAGAAGCAGATTCTGCTGACTAAGAGGCAGTAGATCATTTCTCAGATGCCATTGAGAAAATCATTGAGTAGAAAGGATATTTGTCTATAAACGAAAGTCCTCTATTCTGGGGGGGGGGAAGGCCGGAAAAGACACATATTAATAAGGAGAAGAGGAAAGCACAAAGATTTAAGGCAGGAAGAGATAAGCTAACTCCTATCTTGTGCAGATAGTCAGATTTATAACCAAGACTGCTCTTATCTATAAAGCTGCTAGCCTCAGAGACTTAAACGGAAAACATAAATCCGGCTGACACTCTCTTGGTTGTACACCAAGAATGTCAGGGCAATAATCCTTTTTCTGGATTAGTTCAATTGATGCTTTGTCCCTGTAGCCAAGAAGCATCTTTCCAGTAAGAAACTGTCTTTTAAGTTCTTTTGATATTGGAAAACAGCCCTAGCCACCATAAGCCTTTGAGTGGATGTCAACATGGTCTGCTTGCTGCCAAACACAACATCTCTAATTCAGTCTCTAGATAATGAGATAATAAGGATAACAAGGCATTAGGGCTCATTACACATGATAATCTATGAAAAAAGATTGACATTTCCATGAAAAATGACCCCAATAGAGACAGAATCAAGCAAGTCTAACAGGATTACACTATTGAAGATGTCATCATTGTTGTAGAAACAGCCATGAAAGCCATCAAGCTCCAAACAACAAATTCCTGCTGGAGAAAACTGTGTCCAGACATTGTGCATTATAGCAGGGCCAATCAAAGAAATTTTAAAAGAGTTTGTGGATATGGCCAAATAAACTATGTGAGGGGTTATATGAAAGGTTCAAAATACATATCTTGCAGAAAATCAGAAGCTAGTAGATCAGAAGAAAAAGATAGAAGACAACTCGAAAGAGATGAGTGCTTCTGAACCAGTGCTGGAGGAGGAGGAAAAAACACAGGAGAAGCAGTGCCAGAAAACAAACTGACATTAGACAATCTGGCATGAAGGTCCTGATTATTCAAGATTCTTTTTGCCTTTTTTAAATAACATGAACACTTTTATGGATACTGCCACTGAATCTGATGGTGGAAGAAGGGTTGGCACTATATAGAAATATTTTTAAACAATTGAAAAACAAAAAGATCAAAATTTACAATGTATTTGCATGAAATTACACAGAGCACGCCTGCCTCTCCTGCCTCCCCTTCAGCCTCTTCTATCTCTCCCACCTTAATCTTTGCTACCGGTGAGAGAGCAAGACCTCTTCCTCCTCCTCCTCAACTTACAAAACTTGAGGTCAATGAGAAGTTTTTGTGATGATCTACTTCCACTTAATGAATATTAAACATATTTTCTTTTCCTTTATGAATTTTTCTGTGAAGATTCCAAATGTACATTATTATTTTCTTAATAACATTTTTTCTCCAGCTGGTCTTAAGAATATAGCATATAATACATATAACAAAAATATTTGCTAATCAATTGCTTACATTATCAGCAGGCTGTGGTGAACAGCAAGCTATTAGTCATTAAGTTTGGGGGTAGTCAAAAGTTATACATACATTTTCAAATATGAAAAAGAGAGGCTGGAGTCCCTGACCCTCATATGTTCAAGGGTCAACTGTACATAAACCAGTAACATATTCATGTATTATTGTTAATATTACCATACTACACATAAGTGTATGTGTTATACTTTTATATTATATAACTGGAGGCACATTAGGTTTGTTACGCCAGCATCATCACAAACATGTGAGTTATGTCATGTGTTTCACTACTTCATTACAATGAATATGAGGACATGAGGTGATAGGAATTTTCAGCTCCATTATAATCGTATAGGATCACTGTCATATATGTGTGTGATCTGTTATCTGTCATTGACCAAAATGTCATTATACAGCACATGATTTTGTGTGTGTACGTATAGACATGTATTTGTTGTTTCTCTAGAGAACTCTGACTCATAAAATGGCACTGTTCAGTTCAACTATATACTTAGCTGATTTCATTTTTTTCTCCTCTATTAGTATACTGATTGTACTTCCTCATTTATTTTTATTATTTGCCCTATAGATTGCAATATATGTTTACAACTAATCCAAGTCAACTTTCATATAACATACCACTTCATGAGTAGTGCAAGTTCCTTATAACAGAATATTTAAATTCCTCCCTCCAACCTGTCCCTTATCATATTGTTGTCATTTATTTCATTTATCCATGAGTTATAATAACCTAATTGTTGCTATTATTT
Organism: Trachypithecus francoisi; assembly: GCF_009764315.1. NCBI lineage: Eukaryota > Metazoa > Chordata > Mammalia > Primates > Cercopithecidae > Trachypithecus > Trachypithecus francoisi. The sequence continues at coordinate 1,097,265 of NW_022681437.1, read as the reverse complement.
TGACAAATGATTTTCTATTACATCATTAGGATTAATTTACTTTCCTTTATTCCTTTTCTAATGCTCTTTTTAAACAGAGATGTGAGTTTTGGACTTTACTATATTTTTTCTTTATGAAAACCTTCTTTAAACATTTTTGTTCATCTGTAGGCAAAGTTCCCATTTCTAGTGCCTTAGTTTGTTCAGGCTGGAATTATAAAATACAGAGTGGCTTATGAACAACAGAAATTTATTTTTTATAGTTCTAGGGCCTGGGAATCCCCATATCAAAGGAGCCATCAGATTCAGTGTTTGGTGAGAGCCTACTTTCTGGTTCACAGACAGCAACTTCTTGCTACGTTCTCATATGGTAGAAGGGTGAAAAATGGTCTCTCTGGGTCTGTTTTATAAGTTTCTTAATCCATGGGGTCTCTACCCTTATGACCTAATCATCTACAGTCTCGCCTCATAACACTATCATGTTGGTGGTTAAGTTTCAACATATGAATTTTGGGAGAGGTACACAATACTCAGATCATAGCACCTGATTTCTTTCAAGATTTTTTTTACTTGTCTTTGACTTTCTGCCATTCAAATATAATATGCCTAATTGTACACTTTTAGTATTTATCTTGTTGGTCTTCCCTAAGTTTCCTGAATCTGTGGCTTTCCTGAGCGTTGTGGTTTGTCACTGCTTATTAAAACTTCTCAGCCATAAGTGCTTGAAATACTTCTCTATCTCTTTTTATGGTATTTCCAATACATATACGTTATGCTACTTGAATTGTCCCACAGTTCGTGAATGTTTTGTGTATACTTTTTTGAGTATTATTTCTATTTGCATTTCAGTTTAGAAAGTTTATATTGACATATTTTCAACTCACTGATTATTTTATTGGCTGTATCCAATCTACTGGTGATCCCATCAAAGACATTATTTTTATTGGAGTGGTTTTGATTTCTAACATTTTACTTTGATTCTGTATTATAGTTTCAATTCTCTCTGCTTACATTACCCATCTGTTGTCACATGTTGTCTGCTTTTTCCACTAGAGCCCTTAACATATCAGATAATCAGATTGTTTGATAATATCAAATAATCAGAATAGAGATAATTAAATTCTTTATCAGATAATCCTCAAATCTGTGTCATATCTAGTTCTGTTTTAACGTTTCCTTTGTCTCTTCAATCACTTCTTCTTCTTACCTTTAGTATTTCTTGTAATCATTTGGTAAAAGTCAAACACTGTGTATTGTTTAACAGGATCTGAAGTAAACAGATCTTCAGTGTAAAATTTTATATTTATCTGGCTATGAGTTAGGTTGAGTTTATTGTTTTCTGTAGCTATATGTGTGTGAGGCAACAATTTCCTCTTTTGTCTTTGTTTTGCCTCCCTTGCTCTCTTTCAGTTTCCCTAGAAACTTTTTATTAAATAGTTTCAGAGCCAGGTAGTTCTTGCATGTGTAATCTATTATTATACATCAGCCCAGTTGATGTATTAAGAAGGGGAAGCATTCTATAATCGTATAATTAGGACTCACATCTTAACATGCTCTGATTAACAAATTGTACTATGGGAAAGCACACGCTTCTAGAAATTATGATTCTCGATTGCCAATTTACAGATTGCTGGTGTGATGGCATCACACAGTGTGACAGCAAACATCAAACACAGTTGCTTGCTTCTGATGTTCACTAGAAATTAAGGTCACTATGTATTAATAATTTTAATTAATATGTGTAATTAAAATGAGTAAAATCCATAAGAAAAAACTATATATACAAGTATACAGAGAAGGTACGATGTGTCTTTGATAAGGAAAGGCTAACAGGGTGAGGATGTTCTATTTTGTTTTGTTGAGGGAAAGAAGAGAGAAAGTCTTTTCCTAAAGTAGCTGCTGGATTGTTCCAGAATGGGAGAAGGACAAAAGTGAATGGATATGAGAGTTGTAGGTGTGTGGAAGATTAATCTTGTGAAAGAAACTTTATGTGCAATCAAGCTGGCTAAGATTAGAAGGACATTATTTATAAATATTCCTAAGAAAATCAGTATTAGTATCAAAAATATACTAATAATACAATTTCTAGAAATCCCATCATACCATTGGACTAGGTGGGAGTTCTCAGAACTCTAATGAAGTTCTCAGAACTCTAATTGATTGCTTCCATAAAACTGCTAACACAGCACAAAGCAGAACAAGAATAAACTGAATACCAAGGAAATGAAGGTTTTTATGTTAAGCCAACCTGTATTGAAATTTGTGAGATATGTAATTGGAATGAACTCTATAAGATTGGTCCCAGTCAACTTTCCTATTGTGATATATTTAATAAACAGTGGAATGCACATGATTAGAAAAAAAAAAGTGATATCTAAAAGGATGTAAATTCAAAGTTAAGTGTAGATTTATCAGGGGGCATGACAGCTGCCATGACATCCTCAAGACTCTAAAGCCTCCATTTTTAAAAGCACAGAAGCTGTGCCACCACTGGCATGCACACGTGAGTGTGATCTCCACTGCCACAACTGTGAAGCAGCACTTTGGCGATTACCCTCACCAGGGTGTTGTTGCCAGCATATCAGAAACACCTTGGCTCCTCAATTGCAGCAGGTGCTTAATATTGAGAGGCCAGATAACAAAGCTGTGAGCCTGGTTCAGCCCCACCATGATTAGAGCATGTAGCCCAGGAGTGTTGAGCTGAGGTTTGGCCCAGTAAAATCTTCCAGAAGTAAAGATAGTCTACTCAACCCAACTTAAACCACAGTCAAACCTTCAAGGGCATGAAATAATACAAAAACAAAATAATCCATTGAAAATATAGCAACTTCAAAAGTTAAAGGAATATCAGACCATCTCAATGAAAAAAAAAAAAAACAGCCTAAGAACTGCGGCAACTCAAAAAGTCACAGTGTCTTCTTATCTCCAAATGATCACACTAGCACCCCAGCAATGGTTCTTAACCAGGTTAAATTGGGTAAAATGATGGACATAGAAATCAGAATCTGGATAGAAATGAAAATCATTGAGATTCTGGAAAAAGTCTCAACCCAATCCAAGGAATCCAAGAAAACAATACAAGAGATGAAAGTCAAAAGAACCATTTTAAGAAAGCACCAAACTGATCTGATAGAGCTCAAAAACTCACTACAAGAATTTTATAATACAATCAGAAGTATTAACAGTAGAATAGACAAAGCTGAGGAAAGAACTTCAGAGCTCAAGTACTGGTTCTTTGAATCAACTCAATCAGACAAAAAATAAAAAGTAACAAACAAAGCCTCTAAAAGACATGAGATTCTCTCTTTACAGAGACCAAAACTATGACTCATTGGTGTCCCAGAAAGACAAAGAGTGAGAGCAAGCACCATGAAAAACATATTTAAGGATATTGTCCATGAAAATTTTCCCAACCTAGCTAGAAAGGTTGACATTCAAATTCAAAAAATGCAGACAACTGCTGAGAGATACTACAAAAAAGTGAACATACCCAAGACATATATTCATCAGATTCTCCAAGGTCAAGATGAAAGAAAAAAATATTAAAAACATCTAGAGAGATATTGCAAGTCACCTAAAAGGGAACCCCATCAGGATAATATCAGATCTCTCAGCAGAAACCCTACAAGCCAGAAGAGATTAGGCGGCTTTAACAATTCAGCAATGTTAAAGAAAATAAATTCCAATAATTTCATATCCAGCCAAACTAAGCTTCATAAGCAAAGGAGAAATAAGATCCTTTTAAGATAAGCAAATGCTTAGGGAATTCATTACCACTAGACTTGCCTTAAATGAGGTCCATAAGGGAGTGCTAAACATGGAAATGAAATACTGTTACCAACCACCACGAGAACACATGTAAGTACAAAGATAATTGATACAATATAGCAACTATGCAATCAGTCTACATAACAACCAGCTAACAACATAATGTCAGGATCAAATCTATACATATCGATGTTAATCATCAATGAACATGAATTAAACACACCATTTAAAAGGCACAGAGACATAAATTGGATAAAAGAGCACGACCCAACTCTATACTGTAATCAAGAGGCTCAACTCTATGCAATGACACTCACAAACTCAAAGTAAAGGGATAGAGAAAAACCTACTAAGAAAATGGAAACCAAAAAGGAGCAGAGGTTGCTATTCGAATTTCAGACGAAACAGACTTTAAACCAACACTGATGAAAAGAGACAAAGAAAGGCATTACATAATGATAAAGGATTCAGTTCAATAAGAAGACTTAACTATCCTAAATATATACGCACCCAACACTGTAACACCAAGATTCATAAAACAAGTTCTTAGAGACCAATGAAGAAACTGAGATAACCACACAATTCTAGTTGGAGAGTTCAACAACCCATTGACAGTATTAGACAGATCCCTCAGGCAGAAAACTAACAAAGATATTAATGACTAAAACTAAACACTTGACCAAATGGACCTAACAGCCATCTACAGAACACTCCACCAACAAAAACAGAAAATACATTCTCGATATCGTGGTGGACAGGAGGCAAGACTAGATGGCAGCTCCCATTGGACAGACAGAACACCTTGTGAAGGCCCGCATCGTGAACTTTTGCTCCACACCAGCTTCAGGAATACATTAGGAAAGCCAAGAGAACCCAGACACCCTCTGAAGGAAGCAGATTGCTCCCTGCAGGACCCGGGAGACACCCCAAATAAAGTGAGTGCCCAAACTGTGGAAGTGGGAAAAGGAGATCATCTACCCTGTAACACACACCCCCACTAGGGAACCTGAAGGTCTAGATCACAGGAGAAGATTTTGACCTTACCTAGAGCTGAGTCGAACTAGAGAGCAGAGTGAAATAGAGGGGTAGAGGAAGCAGCAGAAAAATCCCTGTGGGCTCTCTGGGTCCCCTACCAAGCCATTTCTCCCTTGCGTCACAGGGGTCCTTGAGGAGGGCTGCCAGAGGCACTGGGAAAAGGCCAGGAGGAGAAAGAAACCTCCAGCTGAACGTTGTAACAATTTGAACTGATAGAGAAGTCTCCTGGCCAGAACTTGTGGGAGGGCATGAATCTGGTATGCAGACTCCACAGGCAGGGAAAGAAAGAAAACCCTACTTATTTTCACAGCTGGAAGGCTAGGGTAGCCTGGCATAAGTTCTCAGCCCTGCTTGCTCACTGCCTGAAAACAAACTTGATGCTGTTGGTGGGGCACAGTGGGAGTGAGACTGGCCCTTTGGGTTGTGTGGGAGCTAGGTGAGGCCTGTGACTGCCGGCTTTCCCCCACTTCCTTGACAACCTGCATGACACAGCAAAGGCAGCCATAATCCTCTTAGGAACATAACTCCATTGATGTGGGAACCTCACCTCCATCACACACAGCAGCGCAGCTGCAGCAAGAGCAGCCCAAGTAGCGTCTGAGCTCAGACATGCCTAGCTCTGCGTGCACCTATTGGTCTTTCCCTACCCACCCGGTAATTGAAGACAGAGTATACACTCTTGGGAGTTCTAGGGCCCCACCCACCATCTCTTCCTCTGCCTACTACCACAGCTGATGCCCTCTTGAAAGTGCCACCTCCAGGCAGGGGGCCAACCAGCACCAAAACAGTGCATTAATCAACCAAAGCTAAGGACCCCCACAGAGTCCATTTCACCCCCCTGGCACCTCCACCTGAGCAGGTGCTGGTATCCACAGCTGAGAGACCCACAGACGGTTCACACCACAGGATTCTGTGCAGGCAACCTCCAGTGCCAGCCGGGAGCCTGGTAGAATTGCTTGGTGGCTACATCCAGAAGAGAGAGAACAATCACTAGAGCTCAGCTCTCAGGGAGCCATATCCCTAGGAAAAGGGGAAGAATACTACATCAAGGAAATACCCAGTGGGACAAAAGGAACTGAATAACAGCCTTGAACCCTAGACCTTCCCTCTGATAGAGCCTAAACAAATGATAAGAAACCAGAAAACCAACTCTGGTCATATGACAAAACCAGGTTCTTTAACACCCCCAAAAAATCACACTAGCTCTCCAGAAATGGATCCAAACCAAGAATAAATCTCTGATCTACCTGAAAATGAATTCAAAATTTAGTTATTAAGCTAATCAGAGAGGCACCAGAGAAGGGGGAAGCCCAATGTAAGGATAAAAAAAAAAAAAATGATACAAGAAGTGAAAGGAGAAATATTCAATGAAATAGATAGCGTGAATAAGAAACAATCAAAACTTCAGGAAACAATGGATACACCTACAGAAATGCAAAATGCTCTGGAAAGACTCAACAATAGAATAAAACAAGCAGAACAAAGAATTCCAGAGCTCAAAGACAAGGTTTTTAAATTAACCCAATCCAACAAAGACAAAGAAAAAAAGTTGAGAAAATATGAACAAAGCATCCAAGAAGTCTGGGATTATATTAATGACCAAACCTAAGAATAATTGGTGTTCCTGAGGAAGAAGAGATATTTAATAGTTTGGAAAATATATTTGAGGGAATAATCAAAACTTCCCTGGCCTTGCTAGAGACCTAGACATTCAAATACAAGAAACTCAAAGAACACCTGGGAAATTCATCACAAAAAGATCATTGCCTAGGCACATTGTCATCAGGTTATCTAAAGTTAAGATGAAGGGAAGAATCTTAAGAGCTGTGATGCAAAAACATCAGGCAACCTATATAGGAAAATCTATCAAATTAGCAGCATATTTCTCAGCAGAAACCCTGCAAGCTAGAATGGATCAGGGCCCTATCTTGAGCTTCCTCAAACAAAACAATTATCAGCCCAAAATTTTGTACCCAGTGAAACTAAGCTTCATAAGTGAAGGAAAGACACAGTCTTTTTCAGACAAACAAATGCTGAGAGAATTTGACACCAGAAAGCCAACATTACAAGAACTGCTAAAAGGAGCTCTAAATTTTGAAACAAATCCTGGAAACATATCAAAACAGAACCTCTTTAAAGTATAAATCTCACAAGACTTACAAAACAAAAATGCAAAAAAAAAAAAAAAAAAAAAACCATGATATACACGCAACAAATAACATGATGAATGGAATGGTACCTCACATCTCAATACTAGCATTGAATGTAAATGACCTAAATGCTCGACTTAAAAGATACAGCATTGCAGAATGGATAATAATTCACCAACCAACCATCTGCTGCTCTCAAGAGACACACCTAACACATAAGGACTCACATAAACTTAAGTAAAGGGATGGAAAAAGACGTCCTATGCAAACAAAAGGACACCATAGGTGACTAGAGATTTTTTGTTTGTATTTGTTTGTTTAGATAGCATCTTGCTCTGTCACCAAGCTGGAGTGCAGTAGCACTTGGGTCACTGCAACTTCTGCCTCCTAGTTTCAAGTGATTCTCCTGACTCAATCTCCCAAGTAGCTGGGACTACAGGTACACAGCAACATGCCCAGCTAATTTTTGTATTTTTAGTAGAGAATGGGCTTTACCATATTGGTCAGGATGATCTTGATCTCTTGACCTCATGATTCACCCGCCTTAGCCTCCCAAAGTGCTGGGATTACAGGTGTGAGCCACCACATCTGGCTAGGGGTAGCTATTCTTATATCACAAAAGAAACTTTAAAGCAACAGCAGTTAAAAAAGACAAAGGGGGCATTATATAATGATAAAAAGACTTTGCCCAACAGGAAAATATCACAATCCTAAATATACATGTACCTAACACTGGAGCTCTCAAATTTATAAAATAATTACTAATAGACCTAAGAAATGAGATAGAAAGCAACACAATAATAGTGGGGAGTTGAATACTCCACTGACAGCACTGACACATCATCAAGACAGAAAGTCAACAAAGAAACAATGTATTTAAACTACATCCTGGTGCAAATGGACTTAACAGGTATTTACTGAAAATTCTACCCAACAACTGCATAATATACATTATATTCAACAGCGCATGAAACTTTCTCCAAGATAGACCATATGATGTGCCACAGAATGAGCCTTGATAAATTCAAGAAAATTGAAATTATGCCAAGTACCCTCTCAGACCACAGTGGAAAAAAACTGGAAATCAACTCCAAAAAAAACCTTCACAACCATGCAAATACATAGAAATTAAATAACCTGCTCCTCAATGATTACTGACTCAACAATGAAATCAAGATAGATATTAAAAAAAAATTTTGAACTGATTAGCAATAGTGGCACAACCTATCAAAACCAAGGGGATACGGCAAAGGCGGTGCTAAGAGCAAAGTTCATAGCCCTAAATGCCTATGTCAAAAGGTCTGAAAAAGCACAAACAGACAATCTAGGATAACACTTCAGGGAACTAAAGAAATAAGAACAAACCAACGCAAATCCAGCAGAAGAAAGTAGGTAACCAAGATCAGAGCAGAACTAAATGAAATTGAAACAAACAAACAAAAATACAAAAGATAAATGAAACAAGCTGGTTCTTTGAAAAGATAAATTGATAAACAATTAGCAAGATTAACCAAAAAGACAGAAAATCCAAATAAGCTCAATTAGAAATGAAATGGGATATATTACAACTGACACCACTGAAATACAAAAGATCATTCAAGGCTACTATGAACACCTTTATGCACATAAACTAGAAAACCTAGAGGAGTTGGGTAAATTCCTGGAAAGATATGACCTTCCTGGCTTAAATCTGGAAGAATTAGATACTCTGAACAGACCAAAAACAAGCAGCAAGATTGAAATGGTAATAAAAAAATTACCAACAAAAAAATGTCCAGGATCAGATGGATTCACAGCAGAAACCTACCGACATTCAAAGAAGAATTGAGATCAATCCTACTGACACTATTCCACAAGATAGAGAAAGAGTAGACCCTCCCTAAATCATTCTATGAAGCTAGTATCATCCTAACACCAAAACTAGGAAAGGACATAAACAAAAAAGAAAAAATACTACAAACCAACATCCCTGATGAACACAGATGCTAAAATCCTTAACAAAATACTAGCTAACTGAATCCAGCAACATATCAAAAATAATAATAATAATAATAATCCACCAAGATCAAGTGGGTTTCATACCAGGGATGCAGGGACGGTTTAACATCTGTAAATCAATTAACATTATACACCACATAAACAGAATAAAAAAAAAATCACACGATCACCTCAATAGACACAGAAAAAGCATTCAACAAAATTCAGCATCCTTTATGATTAAAACTCTCAGCAAAACCAACATACAAGGGATGTAATGTAATAAAATGTAGTACAATGTAATAAAAACCATCTATGACAAACCCACAGCCAACATAATACTGAATGGGAAAAAGTTGAAAGCATTCCCTCTGAGAACTGGAACAAGACAAGGATGGCCACTCTCACCACTCCTCTTCAACATAGTACTGGAAGTCCTAGCCAGAGCAATCAGACAAGAGAAAGAAATAAATGGCACCCAAATTGGTAAAGGGGAAGTCAAACTTTTGCTCTTTGTTGATGATGATTGCTTCCCTAGAAAACCCTAAAGACTTCTCCAGAAAGCTCACAGAACTGATAAAAGAAATCAGCAAAGTCTCCTGTTACAAAATCAATGTACCTAAATCTATAGCTCTTCTATACACCAACAGAAACCAAGCTAAGAAGCAAATCAAGAACTCAACTGCTTTTACAATAGCTGCAAAAATAAAACAAAATACCTAAGAATATACCTAAAGAAGGAGGTGAAATACCTCTGCAAGGTAAACTACAAAACACTGCTGAAAAAAATCATAGACAACACAAACAAATGGAAACACATCCCATGCTCATGGATAGGTAGACTCAATATTGCGAAAATGATCATACTGCCAAAAGCAATCTACAAATTCAATGCAATTCCCATCAAAATGCCACCATCATTCTTCACAGAATTAGAAAAAACAATCCTCAAATTCATATGGAACCAAAAAAGATCCTGCATAGACAAAGCAAGACTAAGCAAAAATAACAAATCTGGATGAATCACATTTGATTTCAAACTATACTATAAGGCCATAGTCACAAAAACAGCATGGTACTGGTATAAAAATAGGCACATAGACCAATGAAACAGAATAGAGAAGCCAGAAATAAACCCTAATACTTACAGCCAACTGATCTTGGACAAAGCAAACAAAAAAATAAAGTGGGGAAAAGACATCCTATTCAACAAATGGTACTGGAATAATTGGCAAGCCACATGTAAGAAAATGAAACTGGATCCTCATCTCTCACTTTAAACAAAAATCAACTCAAGATGGATCAAGGACTTAAATCTAAGACCTGAAACTGTAAAAGTTCTAGAAGACAACATTGGATAAACCCTTCTAGACATTGACTTAGGCAAGAATTTCATGACCAAGAACCCAAAAGCAAATGCAATAAAAACAAATATAAATAGCTGGGACTTAATTAAACTAAAGAGCATTTGCACAGCCAAAAGAACAGTGAGCAGAGTAAAGACACAACACACAGCGCGGGACAAAATCTTCACAGTCTATACATCTGACAAAAGACTAGTATCCAGAATCTACAAAGAACTCAAACAAATTAGCAAGAAAAAAAAATCTCATCAAAATGAGAGCTAAGAATACGATTAGACCATTCTCAAAAGAGGATACACAAATGGCCCACAAACATATGAAAAAATGCTCAACATCAAGAATGATCATGAAAATGCAAATCAAAACCACAATGAGATACCACCTTACTCCTGCAAGAATGGCCATAATCAAAAAATGAAAAAATAATAGATGTTGGCGTGGATGCAGTGAACAGGGAACACTTCCAACACTGCTGGTGGGAATGTAAACTAGTACAACCACTATGGAAAATAGTGTGGATGTTCCTCAAATAACTGAAAGTAGAACTACCGTTTGATCCAGAAATCCCACTACTAGGTATCTGTCCTGAGGAAAAGAAGTCACTATATGTAAAAGATACTTGCACAGGCATGTTTACAGCAGCACAATTTGCAATTGCAAAAACGTGGAACCAACCCAAGTTCCTATCAATCAACAAGTGGATAAAGAAACTATGGTATAAGATGGAATACTACTTAGCCATAAAAAGGAATGAATTAATGGCATTCACAGACACCGGATGAGATTGGAGAACATTATTCTAAGTGAAGTAACTCAGGAATGAAAACCAAACATTGTATGTTGTCATTCATATGTGGGAGCTAAGGTATGAGGATGCAAAGGCATAAGAAAAACACAATGGACTTTGGGAATTCAGGAGGAAAGGAAGGGAAGGGAGTGAGGGATAAAAGACCACAAATTGGGTGCACGGTATACTGCTCTGGTGATGGGTGCAACAAAATCTCACAGACCACCACCAAAGAAGTTACTCATGTAACCAAACACCATCTGTTCCCCAATAACCTATGGAAAATTAAATATATATATATATATATATATATATATATATATATATATTTGTTGAATAAATGAATGAGTTAAACATACACACATACACACACAAATAAGTGATACACACAGCCAACAAGTATGTAAAAGATGCTCAACATTGCTAGTCATCAGAGAAATGTAAATCAAAATCGCAATGAGATACCATCTCTCACCTGTCAGAACAGCTATTGTTGAAAAGTCAAAACAACAGATTCTCGCAAGGCTGTGGAATAAAGGGTACAATTATACACTGTTGGTTTGGAATGTAAATGAGTTCAGGCACTGTGGAAACCAGTTTGGAGATTTCTCAAATAACTTAAAATAGAACTACAATTTGGCTCAGCAATCCCGTTACTGGGTATATACTCAAAGGAAAATATATCATTATACCAAAAAGACACATGCACTCGATGTTCATCACCACACTGTTCACAGTAGCAACAAAATGAAATCAAGTAAGGTGCCTATCAAAGGTGAACTGGGTAAAGAAAATGTGATATATATACATCATGGAATCCTATTCAGCAATAAAAATGAATGGAGTCATGTCCTTTGCAGCAACACGGATGGAACTGGAGGCCATCCTAAATGAAATAATGCAGGAACAGAAAACCAAAATACTGCACGTTCTAATTCATAAATGGGGGCTAAACATTGAGCACACATGGACACAAACATGGGAACAATAGACACTGTGTACTACTAGAGGGGAGAGGGAAAGAGGGGGTCATAGGTACAAAACTACAAATTGGGAATTGGGTACCATGCTTATTCCCTGGGTACAATATACCCAGGATACCCATGTAACAAACCTGCACATGTATCCCTTGTATCTAGAATAAAAGTTGAAATTCGTAAAAAGAAAAAAAAAAAAAAAAAAAGAGGATATATTTTCATCCGCACACGGCACACACTTCAAATCTGACCACACACTGAAGAATAAAACAATTCTCAACAAATTGAAAGAACGTAAAATCACATCAACCACACTCTTTGAACACAGTGCAATAAAAATAGAAATAAATACTAAGAAGATCTCTCAAAACCATACAATTACATAGAAATTAACCTGCTTCTGAATGAGTTTTGGGTAAAAAATAAAATTCAGGTAGAAATCAAGTGTTATTTGAAATTAGTGAAATTATTGAAAAACAGATAAAAACATACCAGAATCTCTGGGACACAACTAAAGCAGATTTAACAGGAAAGCATATAGTACTAAATGTCCATATCAAAAATTAGAAAGACTTCAAATTAACAATCTAATATCACAACTAGGGTAACTAAAAAAACAAGAGCAAACCAATACCAAAACAAGCAGAAGAGAAGAAATAAGCAAATCAGAGCTAAGCTGAAGAAAACTAGGTTGCAAAATATATACAAAAGGTCAATGAAACCATAAATTGGTTCTATTAAAAATAAACAACATTAATAGACCACTACCTAGCCTAATAAAGAAAAAGAGAGAGAAGTCTGAAATAAACGCAATCAGAAATAACAAAGAGGACATTACCACTGACCTCACAGAAATACAGAAAACCCTCAGAGACTGTTATGAACACCTCTATGTACCCAAAGTAGAAAACCAAGAAGAAATGTATACATTCCTGGAAACTTACAGCCTCCAAGATTGAACCAGGAAGAAATTGAACCCTAAAGAGCGCAATAATTTCCAAAATTGAATCACTAATAAAAAAGCCTATCAATCAGGAAAAGCCCTGGTCAGATGAATTCGCAGCTGAATTCTGCCAGACATATATAAAGAACAGCTGGAACCTATCATATGAAAACTACTACAACAAATTGAGGAGGACAGACTTCACCCTAACTCATTCTACAAGGCCAGCATCATGCTGATGCCAATACCTGGCAAAGACAAAACAAAAAAAGAACACTTCAGGCCAATATCCCTGATGAACATACATCAAAAATCCTCATGAAAATACAAGCAGAAAAAATTCAGCAGCACATCAAAAAGCTAATCCCCCATGATCAAGTAGGCTTTATTTCTGGGATACAAGGCTAGTTAAATATATGCAGATCAATAAATGTGATTCATCAAATAAACTGAACTAAAAACCAAAATCACATGATCATCTCAATAGACAGAGAAAGATTTTAGATAGACGTCAACATCCTTTCATGTTAAAAACCCTCAACAAACTAGGCACTGAGGGACAATACCTCAAAACAGTGAGTCATCTATGAAAATTCCACATCCAATGTCATCCTGAGTGGGCAAAAACTAGAAGCGTTCCCTGGAAAACTGGCACAAGACATGGATGCCCACTCTCGCCACTCCTATTCAACATAGTTCTAAAAGTCCTACCCAGAGCAGTTAGGCAAGAGAAAAAAAATAAAATATATCCAAATAGGAAGAGAAGACAAACTATCTCTCTTCACAGATAACATGATTTTATACATAGAAAACCCTATAGTTTCTGCCCAAAAGCCTCTAGAAGTGATGAACAACTTCAGTAAACTTGTAATATACAAAATCAATGTACAAATATCAGTTGCATTTCTATACATCAACAATAGTCAAGCTGAGATCTAAATCAAGAACACAATCCCATTCACAAGAGTGGCAACAAAATAAAACACCCTGGAATAGATCTAACCAGGGAGGTGCATGACATCCACAATGAAAATAACAAAACACTTCTGAAACAAATCAGAGATGACACAAGTGGAAAACATTCCATGCTCATGGATGGGAAGAATCAATATTGTTAAAATGGACATACTGCTCAAAGCAATTTACAGAAATGTTATTTCTTTAAAGCTACCAATGGCATTTTCAACAGAAGTGGAGAAACCTATTTTAAATTTTATATGGAATGAATAAAGAGCCTGAACAGCCAAAGCAATCTTAAGCCAAAATAACAAACCAGAAGGCATCACATTACCTGACTTAAAACTATACTACAAGGCTACGCATAGCAAAAAAAACATGTACTGGTACAAAAAACAGACACTTAGAATAATGGAACAGGTTAATGAACCCAGAAATAAAGCCACACACCTACAATCACCTAATCTTTGACAAAGTCTCCAAATGCAAGCAATGGGGAAGGACTGCCTATAAAATAATGGTACTGGCATATCTGGCTAGTCATATGCAGAAGAATGAAACTAGACCTCCTTCCTTTTCCTAATATTCAAAAATCAACTCAAAATGAATTAAAAAATTAAATGTAAAACCCAAACCTATAAAAACCCTAAAAGAATCCTAAGAAACACCATACTGGATATAAGCATGGCAAAGATTTCATCACAAAGCCTCCAAAAGCAATTATAACAAGACAAAAATTGACAAATCGTTCCTAATTAAATTAAACAGTTTCTGCACTGCAAAATAAACTATCAATAGAGTAATAAACAGACAACCTAAAGAATAGGAGAACATTTTTTCAAACTACGCATCTGACAAAGGTCTGCTATCGCAAATCTATAAGGAATCTAAACAAATTAACGGGCAAAAAACGAAAAAAAAGTCATTAAAAATGGGCAAATGACATGAGTAGACACTTCTTAAAAGAAGACATACATAAAAGTAAACATCACTGATTATAAAATAAATACAAATAAAAACCACAATGAGATACCATCTCACACCACTCAGAATGGCTATTATTAAAAAGTCAAAATATAACAGATGCTGTTGAGGTTTCAGAGAAAACAGACTACTTATACACTGCAAATGGGAATGTAAATTAGTTCATATACTATGGAAAGAAGTTGGAGATTTTTCAAGGAACATACAAAAAAACTACATTCTACCCAGCAATCCTATTTTGGGGTATATATCCAAAGGAATATAAACTGTTCTACCATAAAGACAGATGCACACATAGGTTCATTTGCAGCACTATTAACAATAGAAAAAACAGAATCAACCTAAATGCCCATCAATGTTGGATTAAAGAAAATGTGGTACATATGCCCCACGGAATACCACACTGTCAGAACACAAATGAGATAATGTCCTTTGCAGCAACACGGATGGAGCTGGAGATCATTATCTTAAGAATATTAATGCAAAAACAGAAAACCAAATATCCCATCTTCTCACTTATAAGTGAGAGCTAAACACTGAGTGCACAGGGACACAAAGAAGAGAACAAGACACCTGGGTCTCCTTCAGCATGGGGTGCAGGAGGATGGTGAGGATCAAAAAAAACTACCTATCAGGTATGATGCTTATTGCCTGGATGGTGAAATAATCTGCCCACTAAGCCCCCATGACTCTAAGTTACATGTGTCTGGCCATCTCATATAATCCCTGAACCTTGAATGAAAGTTGGAAATAAAAATAAAATTTAAAAAAATTTTAAATAAAAAATAAATCTAGGATGTGGAAGAAAAATAGACTACAGTAGAAATTAATAAAATAGAAAGAAATGCAATACACAGTATCAGCTAACCATTTATTATTAGCAAAGATTAATCAAATTGATACGTCTTTTTTTTTTTTTTTTTTTTTTTTTGAGACAGAATCTCGCTCTGTCACCCAGACTAGAGTGTAATGGTGCTATCTTGGCTCACTGGAACCTCTGTCTCCCAAATTTCAAGCGACTGTCATGCCTAAGCCTCCCTAGTAGCTTGGATTACAGGCATGTGCCACTGCACCTGGCTAGTTTTTTAATTTTTAGGAGAGATGGGGTTTCACCATATTGGCCAGGCTAGTCTCTAACTCTTGGCCTCAAGTGACCCAGTTACCTCGGCTTCCAAAAGTGCTGGTATTACAGGGTGAGCCACCATGCTGGCCAAAAATTGATATGCCTTTGGCAAGATGATTAGGATGAAAAAAGTGAAGGAATAAACATATTAGTAATAAAATTTGGCACCTAAATATGATGCTGTAGACCTTGTAAAGATAATACAATTTATTTTTAACTATATTACATCAACAAATTTTGATACTTCATATGCGATGGACAACTCCTTGAAAACTATAGCTTACCAAACTAACTCACAAAGAGCCACAGCTTATGAGTAGTTGTATAACTTTCATTAAATTGAATGAGAAGTCAAAAATCGTCCACTCCCAAATCCGAGGTCTATCAACCTTGTAAGTTCTACTGAACTTTCAGTGAAGCCAGTACTACCATAATACCCAAAGTTTTTCATAATATATAATACTTATATAACTATGATTCTAAAATCTGAGAAAAATAATGTGAGAAAAAATGTACTAGCTAATATCATTCATGCATATATAGGCCATTTTTTATTTTACCATTTGTATTTGTGGGTGCATATGAAGGTTAGTTTCCTGAGTGCACTGCCTAATTGCTCAAGTTTGGGGTACAAATGACCCCATCAGCCAGATAATGAGCATTGTAGGCAAAATAATTAAATAAAATAATAACAAAGTGAATCTAGCAAGTTAGATTTAATTGAGGAACATAAAACTGGCATGTCATTAGGAAATCAATTGAAGTAATTAACCAATTTAATAATTTTTAAAAGTCTTGCACTTCACAACTCATCATGGAATGGGCAAGCTGATCCAAATTGAAAAAAAACAATTGGTAGAATAACTGTTCTAAAAGAGTTAAAATAGTTTGTAATCAATGTCTGGTTTTTGAATCGCAAAGTCCTTGGAAGAAAATAAAAACTTCAGGTGGTGCATTTCCACAACCTTAAGGATAATTTGAATATTTATTGATAGACTTCATTCAGTTGCCACCTTCATCTTTATTTAATTTAATAGTAAATAAATATTAAACCATATATGTACATACTTGAAATGGTCTGTATGTATTTTGGTTAGACAGAAGCTTTTATGTGTAGGAGCACAGACGCAGTGAGAGTGGCTGAAAAGCTTTTAGCAGGTACGTTTCCTTCCCTTTACGGGGAATCCATGTAGAAAATTTCAGTGACAGAAAAACTTATTTTACTGGGCAAATTATAAGGCATTACGCATGCATTATGCCAGAATGTATTTTCATTAAGTAAACAAAGCTTTTTGTGACCCACCAACTGATGAAAACGAGATCTCTCAAAATCTAGAACCTTGGAGACTGGGTATTCTGAAAATGACATCAGAGAAAGACTGCCCTTGAACCTCATTAGAAAGAATCCTACCCACTGAGATTCAAGATAATGTTGAAACCCAATGTAAGGAAGCTAAGAATCACAATAAAATGATATAGGAGCTGACAGACAAAAGAATCAGTATAGAAAAGAACGTAACTGACCTGATATGGCTAAAAAACACTACAAGAATTTCATAACAAAATCATAAGTATTAACAGCTGAGGAAAGAATCCCAGAGTTTGAAGACTGGATTTTTAAAATAAGAAAGTCAGGCAAGAATAAAGAAAAAAGAACAAAAAAGAAAAAACAAAACCTCCAAGAAATATGAGATTATGTAAAGAGACTGAATTTATGACTCATTGGTGATCCTCAGCAAATTAAAAGAGATGAGGAGAATAGAAGCAACTTGGAAAACATGTCAGGATATTACCCATGAAAACCTCCCCAATCTAGCTAGAGAGGCCAACATTCAAATTCAGGAAATGCAGAGCACCCCAGCAAAATACTTTACAAGATCATCCCCAAGACACATAATCATAAGATTCTCCAAGGTGAAAAGAAAAAAACTGTATATACTAGAGGCAACTAGAAAGAAAGGACAGGTCATCTATAAAGGGAAACTCATAAGACTAACAGTGGACCACTCAGCAGAAACCCTGCAAGCCAGAAGAGATTAGGGGCTTATATTGAATATTCTCAAAGAAAAGAAATTCCTACCAAGAACTTCCTAGCTGAGAAAACCAAGCTTCAGAAATGAAGGAGAAATAAGATATCTTTTTTAGACAAGCAAATGTTGAGGAAATTTATTACCACCAGGCACGACTTACAAGAGCTCCTGAAAGCAGCGCTAAATATGAAAAGGAAAGACCATTACCAGCCACTAAAACACACGTTATAGGACACAGACCAATGACACTGTAAAGCAATCAAACAAACAAGTCGGCATAATGAACAACTAACAGCACAATGACAGGATCAAACTCATACATATCAGTACTAACATTGAATGTAAATGGGCTAAATGCCCCAATTAAAAGGCACACAGTGGCAAGCTGGATAAAGGACGAAGACTCAAGGGTATCTTCATGAGACCCATGTAACATGCGGTGACAACCATAGGCTCAAAATAAGGAGACAAAGAAAAATCTACTAAGCAAATGGCAAACAGAAAAAAAGCAGGGGTTGCGATCCTTATTTCAGACAAAACAGACTTTGAGTCAACAAAAACTTAAGAAGACAAAGAAAGGCATTACATAATGATAAAGGATTCAATTCAACAAGAAAAGCTAACTATCCTAAACATATATGCACCCAACACAGGAGCCATTTTTTTTTTTTTTTTTTTTTTTTTTTTTTTTTTATTGAGACGGACTCTTGCTCTTGTCACTCAGGGGAGTGCACTGGTGCAATCTCTGCTCACTGCAACCTCCACCTCCCAGGTTAACGTGATTCTCCTGCCCCAGCCTCCCGAGTAGTTGAGATTACAGGCACCAGCTACCACACCCAGCTAATTTTTGTATTTTTAGTAGAGACAGGGTTTCACCACGTTGACCAGGCTTGGTCTTGAACTCTTCACCTGAGGTGATTCACCCTCCTCGGCCTCCCAAAGTGTTGGGATTACAGGTGTGAGCCACCGCGCCTGGCCCATAAACAAGTTCTTAGAGACATTCAAAGAGACTTAGACTCCCACACAATAATAGTCAGAGACTTTAATATCCCACTGACAATATTAGACAGATCATTGAGGCAGAAAATTAACAGAGATATTCAGAACCTTAACTCAAAACAGGACTAAAAGGATCTAATAGACATCTATAGAATTATTCACTGAAAACAGAATGTACATTCTTCTCATCTGTACATGGCACATATTCTAAAATAGACCACAAAATCAGACACTAAACAATCCTCAGCAAATTAAAAAAAAAATCCATACCCTCAGACCACAGCACAATAAAAATAGAATCCAATATCATCAAAATAGCTCATAACCATATATTTACATAAAAATTAACCCACTTCTGAATGACTTTACAGTAGATAATAAAATTGAGGCAGGAATCAAGAACTTCTTTGAAGTGAATGAGAACAAATATACAACATACCAGAATCTCTAAGACACAGCTAATGCAGTGTTAAGAGGGAAATTTATAGCGCTAAATGCCAACAACGAAAAGTGAAACCGATCTCAAGTTAACACTCTTACATCACAACAAAAAGAACTAGAGAGGCAAGAGCAAACCAATCCAAAAGCTAGCAGAAGACAAGAAATGACCCACATTAGAGCTGAAGTGAAGGAGATTGAGAAATTAAAAGTCATTCAAAAGACCAACAGGGCCAGGAACTGATGTTTTGAAAAAATTAATAAGATAGATAGGCTGTTAGACTAATGAAAAAGAGAATACAGAAGATTAAAGTAAACACAATCAGAAATGCCAAAGAAGATCTTACCACTGACCCCACAGAAATGCAAATAACTATCAGAGACTATTATGAAAACCTCTATGCACACATACTAGAAAATCAAGAAGAAATGAATAAATTCCTGGGCACCTTCCCAAAATTGAAGCAGGAAAAAAATTGAATCCCTGAACAGACCAATAATGAGGTCCAAAATGAATCAGTAATAAATAGCCTGCTAATCAAAAAAAGCCCTGGACCAGACAGATTCACAGCTGAATTCTACTAGAGGTACAAAAAAAGATCTGGTGCCATTCTTATTGAAATTACTACCAAAAAAAATTGAGGATGAATGACTTCTCCCTAATTCATCCTATGAGGTAAGCACCATGCTGATACCAAAACCTGGCAGAGTCGCACACGAGAAAGATAACTTCAGGCCAATAGCCTTGACGAACATTGATGCAAATATCCTCACCAAACAGAAGGAAACTGAATCCAGCAGCACATCAAAAAGTGAATCCACTACAATCCAAGTAAGTTTTATCCCTGGGACGCAACATTGGTTCACTGCAGGCAAATCAATAAATGTAATGCATCACATTAACAGAAAAAAAAAAAAAAAAAACCCATATGATGATCTTAATAGAGGCAGAAAGACTTTCAGTAAAATTCAACATCCATTCACGTTAAAAGTTCTCAGCATACTAGTTATTGAAGAAACATACCTCAAAACAGCAAGAGCCATTTATGACAAACGCACAGCCAACATTATACTGAATAGTCAAAAGCGAAAAGCATCCCTCTTAAAAACTGGAACAAGACAAGGATGCCCTCTCTCACCAGTCCTATTCCACATAATATTGGAAGTCCTGAACAGAGCAATCAGGTAAGAGAAAGAAATGAAGTACATCCAAATAGGAAGGCAAACTATCCCTATTTGAAGAAGACATAATTCTGTATCTAGAAAACCCCATAGTCTCAGCCCAAAATCCCCTTAAGCTGATAAACAGCATCAGTAAGTTCCAGGATACAAAATCAATGTACAAAATCACTACTATTTTTATACACCACCAACAGCCAAGCAGAGGCCCAAATCAGGAAAACAGTCCCATTCATAATTGCCACAAAAATAATAAAATACCTAGGAATATACCTAATGAGGGAGGCAAAAAATCTCTACAAGTAGAATTACAAAACGCTGCCAAAATAAATCAGAGATGAGAAAAACAAAACAAAACAAAAAAATTCCACACTCATGGATAGGAAGAATCAAGATCCCTAAAATGGCCATACTGCACAAAGCAATTTATAGGTTCAATGCTATTCTTGTCAAACTACTAATGAGATTCTTCACAAAACTATACAAAAACTATTTTAAAATTCATTTGGAATGAAAAAAAAAAAAAAACCTGAATAGCCAAGACAATCCTAAGCAAAAAAGAACAAAGCAGGCGATATCATGCTACCTGACTTCAAACTAAACCACAGGGCTACAGCAACCAAAACAGCATGGAACTGGCACAAAAACAGACTCACAGATCAATGGAACAAAATAGAGAGCCCAGAAATCAGTCCACACACCTGCAACTATCTAATCTTCAACAAGGCTGACAAAAATAAGCAATTGGGAAAGGATTCCCTATTTAATAAATGGTGCTAGAATAATTAGCTAGCCATATGCAGAAGATTGAAAGTGGACCCTTTCCTTAAACCATACACAAAAAGTAACTCAAGATGGATTAAAGACTTAAATGTAAAATCCAAAATTATTTTTAAAAACCCTGGAAGACAACCTAGGCAATACCATTCTGGACATAGGAACTCGCAAAAATTTCATGACGAAGATGCCAAAAGCAACTGCAACAAAAGCAAAAAATTATAAATGAGATCTAATTACACTAAAGACCCCCTGCACAGCAAAAATAAGCTATCAGTAAACAGACCACCTACAGAATTTGCGAAAATATTTGAAAACTATGCATCTAACAAATGTCTAATATCCAGTATCTATAAGGAACTTAAACAAATATACAAGAAAAAAACAAACAACTCCATTAAAAAGTGGATAAAGGATATGAACATAAACTTTTCAAAAGAAGACACGCATGAAGCCAACAATCATATGAAAAAAAAAACTCAGTATCACTGATCATTAAAGAAATGCAAATCAAAACCACAATGAGACGCCATCTCACAGCAATCATAATGGAAAACACATGCACACATATGTTCACTGCAGCACTATTCATAATAGCAAAGACATGGAATCAACCTAAATGGCCATCAATGACAGACTGGTTGAAAAAAGACGTGGTACATATACATCATGGAATACTATGCAGTCATAACAAAGAACGAGGTCATGTGCTTTGCAACAACATGGAGAAAGCTGGAGGCCATCATCCTTAGCAAACTAACGCAGGAACAGAAAAACAAATATTGCATGTTCTCACTTATAAGTGAGAGCTAAATTATGAGAATACATGGACATAAAGAGAGAAACACCAGACACTGAGGCCTAACAAACCGTGAAGGCTGGGAGGAGGGAGAGGAGCAGAAAAAATAACTATTGGGTACTAGGCTTAGTATCTGGGTGACAAAATAATCTTTATATCAAATTTCCATTACACTAGTTTACCTGTATTACAAACCTACACATGTACCCGTGAATCTAAAATGATTTTTATTTATTTATTTATTTTTGAGATGGAGTCTCCCTTTGTCACCCAGGCTAGAGTGCAGTGGCACGATCTCGGCTCACTGCAACCTCCACCTGCTGGGTTCAAGCGATTCTTTCTCAGCCTCCCAAGCAATTGGGATTACAGGCACAAACCACCATGCCCAGCTAAACTTTTTTTGTATTTTTAGTAGAGATGGGGTTTCGCCACATTGGCCAGGCTGGTCTCGAACCCCAGACCTGCCTCGGCCTCCCAAAGTGCTCAGATTACAGGTGTGAGCCTTTGTGCTCAGCCTGAATTTTTGTTTTTTTCTTTTTAATAAAAAGACCTCTACCAAGTTTTTTTCTCCACCCTCACACAGCAAAGCTCAAGAGACTTGAATCTTGGGTCTACAAGTCACAACTTAAGCGGCCCCTCCAGGTTCCTGGAACTGCACACTTGTTGGAGACTCTAAGGTAATGTTAACCAAATAAATTCTTTCCCAGAAACAGATGGAATTGTAATACATGGACAGCTTTCCTAAGATCATGGACCAAGACTTCTCTGCAATTATGAAGACCTTATTTTCCTCCTGTTTTCTGCTGTTCTCACCCTTTCTCTTTTCATGCAGGAAAATTCATGGGACAATAACCTGTGGATTGCTTTAGCAAAAGCTTATGCTCTAGCAAGAAACCAACTAATTGTTGGATTTGTGGTCTAACGCAAAAAGAAAAACCCTTAAGAAATCATTCCATTATTGCCAATACCTCTTCATGTTCCCATACTCACCTTGAAAACCTCAAAGGAAGAGTGAAAAGTTATCCCTGATATGTTAAACATCACCACTTATTGTTTTCCTATGATCTATAGAAGCAGTACTCTTACTTTTCCAATCAATAGCCTACTTGCTACGAGGAACTTTACAAAAAAATCCTCTCTGGGTGATGCCTTTTACAAGGTATACTGTGCTTTCTGGCATCAAATATTAGAGACCCAGAAACTACCTATGCGGGAACAAGTAACTGCCTATATAACACTACTCACCAATAGGTGTGGTTATGCACACCTACAGTGTACAACAGAGGGGCCACCTAAGAGCAAATTTATTTTTGTATTTTATTCAGGAGCTATGATTATTGACTGAGTAGATATAACTGACCTTCGCTCAAACGCCACTAGGTGGCCTTCCTTTCCAGCTCCCGAGGGCCTATACTGGGTCTGCCTCTTCACTTTAAAATCTTGCTGTTTGTCCAGTCTCCCTTCTGCCTTCCAGACAGCTTTTCCTAAAAATCTTCTTAGTATTTTCTATAATCAGACATCAAAAAGGTCAATAATCAAAATTCGTATCCATGTTGAAATGAATATGGACAAATTTGTTTCCAATGAGGAAAGGTTCCTGTCATGTTTCTGGGGCCTCACTTTTGGCAGTAGTGGGGTGCCAGTTGTATGAAATTAAAGCTAATTCATAACTGGGAAAAAATTTGGACTTTGTGACCAATCAAACCTCTTAGGGATTCAGATGCATAGAGGCTACCCTCTGACAAATGGATGGCAAGCTTGGCTGCTCTAAGGTTTTCTAACATTTACATTTCTGTTAATGGATCTCCAGATCACTATGAATTGTGTCACCAGACTAACCACAAACTTGAATACCTCTTTAGATCAGACAATCTTGCAGCATGCCATGGGCCTCGTTCTCCATCATATTCCAAACAAGGAGTATGACCAATGGGACTCAAACACTAATGAATTATGCTTAGTGCCTGAATTTTCAGTTGTTCAGTTTTGATTAGTTAATTCATGGAGACTCCTGCTGAAAGGTGAGTTTCAGTTTCTTGGCATTGAATTGTGTTGTCCTCACTCAAACATTTTAAATACCCATATACAGCTGTTTTCTGTGCATTGGATGGTCTCATTACAGTTGGAATAACAAAAACATAAGAGTCATCTAACTTATTTTACATCATGAAATTGTAAATTCTTGACAATTGCTGGATCCAGAAGAGCGATCATGAAGGCTGCAGAGGATGGTGTAACTCCCCATGTCTATGGCTTTGGTCAATCTCTTTTGGACGAGAGGATGACCAAATGGGGGAAGTTGTTAAATTAAGTATGGTTTAAAGTGGCATTTTTACATAATGAAGTGTGGCCTAGCTTGATGTGTAAACAAGTTGTCAGCATACACAGTAGTATGCCTTTGTAACGAAGCAACAGTGTCTCAGTCAACTGTAATAGCAGGACCTTCAGCTGAAGGTCTGAAAGCTGCTAAAAGCTGCTGAAAGCTGCTAAATTATTCCCAAATAAGGCAAATGCAAACTGCACCAATCAAGTAATCCCTATATGTCATTTTCTGTTTTCTGGTTGTAAATATAGCTCACCACATTCAGGGTGGCTGCATTCTGAATAATCTTTGGTCCAGAATGCTGCCTGGTTCTAGAAGCTACTGCTTGCTCAAATAAACTTTGTTGAATTTAACTTGTCTTAGGTTTTTCCTTAATAAACTCCATGAGGTATATGCTGTTTTATCTCCATGAAACATAGTAATTGAAGATTACAAAGGTTAAATAGCTTGTCTAAGCTCTCACAATAAGTTGTAGAGCAGCACTATTGCACCTGTCCTCTTCCAAATATTAAAGCAATTTTAAGTTGAAGATTAAGAAGATTTCATCTGCCTTTCAAATGATTTCAGTATTTTCAAAGTGCCCAAATGGTAAAATCACTTATATATTCTAGCAAGCAAACAATTTATAATTTATTCATCAAGTTATCCTGAATAAGCAATTTAGTTTTTTTGATGATGAAGACATATTGCATAAGTATCAGCATAAGACAGTATTAGTGTAAGACACATATTACCTAGATAGTTAACTAGCTAATCTCTATGATAGGGGATGGGATTCCAAAGTTTCTTAAGACTTAGTGTCTGTTCTTAAAAAACTAGTAGCAGAGTCAGAAAGATAGGTAAAGTGATGATGAAATGTGGCAAGTTCTATAGTAAACATTTGTGTAATATGCTATGGGAAATCAAATGAGGGAATGAGAGTACCTCTATCAGAAAATAACAGTATGTTTCAGAGAAGGAATATTGAAAAGTGAGTAGGAGTTGATCAGATAGAAAAAGGGAGAAAGACATGCTAGACAGTGGGAACAACACAGAAGTATAAAAGTACATGACATGAAAAAGGCATGAATGGTGAAGAGACTATTTCAATAAAGCAGTTGTATATGGTATGTGGTAAAGAGCAGTGGGGAAGGAAGCAGATAAGGTTAACTGATCAGGTCATAAAGGACTTTGTTTACAATGACTAATTTATCTTTATAGTGAAAATATTTGGAGCCATAGAAGATGTTCAAGCAAGAGATGAACAAAATTGTATTTGCATTTTACTTTCAGATTCTAGTCTACAAATTTTACATTTACATTCTATTCTGTAAACAAATAATTCTATTTACAATACCTTTAGATTATTCTTGTGCCAATGTAAATGATGGGATGAGAACAGAGAATCCCGGAGGTAAGAAGACTAAATATATGAATGTTCCACTAAACCGTGTGAGAGAGTACAAGTATCTGAGCTAATACATGGATATAAAAAAAAGATGGAAAATGTATTAAGAAGTAGAAATAGATTAATTAAGACATAGGAAGGAGCGCTCCCAAGGAAACTTGGGAGTATGTCCCAGGCTACTGTCCATTAAAAAAAAAAAAAAAAAAAAAACAGACATAGGTATTGGGTAGTCCATGAATGGTAAAGAAGAGGAGGAACCATCAATGACCTCACAGCAGTTTCTCTTGTAAGCGACTGAATATGAAGTTCATATATAAATGAAAACATAACTTGTATTATGACTTAGTTTTGTTCAACAGATCAGAGTCCAATTACCTTTTGTTATCTTCATGGGAGTTGATTGCACAGCTAACCTCAACAGGCTTAAAAATTCTTCCCACCAGTACAATAATTATGTGAGAAGCTTTGCATAAATTAACAGTAATCTAATCCAACTAAAATTTGTTATTTGATTACACCTTATCTAATTTCTAAAAGAATTTGAAATAACTAGCACTGAAAGGCAGAGAAATATTGTTTTATTTTATTAAAAGACTTTGAAAACCACCATGGAAAATAGGGAACGTGTTTGTTTTGTTCATCACTATCACTTGTTTACTATTATAGTGCTTTGCCCATAGTGAATATTTGTTAAATAAATAAATAAATTGAAAGCAAGTAAAAGACTCACACTAAGTAGCTACAATATAAGTAGAAGAAGTGTTACTGAAAAACTCTGAGTACATTAAGTTTTTTAAATTTGAAACATATTTTCCGAGAATTTTCAATGTAGTCAATGCTGAAGACTTTCCATAGAAAACCTGTAGCAAAACATTACATTTATCATAGCAAACATTTTTAAATTTTGTATTTAACACAAAAAATACTTTAATTATAACAGGAGGTGCAGTGTGCCGCTAGCTAAATATTATTTTTTTTTTTTTTTTTTTTTTTTTTTTTTTTTTTTTTTTTTTTTGAGACGGAGTCTCGCTCTGTCGCCCGGGCTGGAGTGCAGTGGCCGGATCTCAGCTCACTGCAAGCTCCGCCTCCCGGGTTTACACCATTCTCCTGCCTCAGCCTCTGGAGTAGCTGGGACTACAGGCGCCCGCCACCTCGCCGGCTAGTTTTTTGTATTTTTAGTAGAGACGGGGTTTCACCGTGTTAGCCAGGATGGTCTCGATCTCCTGACCTCGTGATCCGCCCGTCTCGGCCTCCCAAAGTGCTGGGATTACAGGCTTGAGCCACCGCGCCCGGCCAATATTATCTTAAAACATACTACCATGCATTACCATAAACTTCTCATTGTCAAACAGTTTTAGGAAGGATCAGGACTAGTTTTGCCAGTAAAATATTGTGGATTGGGGGGAATATTGTATTAAATAAATATTAAACTGCAAATCAACAGACATTTCATTTTGCTGTTGAAGTTTCTTCCTAGAGTTTTCTTCTTTCACATTGTTACATTTTGCCAGCCAGCTGTAGATGAAAACACAATGCAGTATGTTACACTCACAGTCAATGGATTCTGTTTCTAAGTTATGCTTCTCACAAAGTCCATACTTTTAATAAATACTATATGTTATGTTGTAACTTAATTATTATCAGAATTACTTTGAAATGAGAGGCAAAGACCAAAAGAACAATAAGATGTGACTACAGAAACTATTAAAGAAGCCAAATAATTTACTAAGAAAGCCAAATTAGAAAACAAAGAGTTTTATATTAAGGATGACAGAAAGATGACTTCTCATGAAATACATTTATTTGCCAACGGCCTAAAATTCATTCATGAATTCTAATCCAAAATATATACTTCGAAGCTTTAAGACACTCTGAAGCTAGAGTGATCAATGCCTCTTGGCTTTCCTTAGACTTTACTACTTTTAGCACTGAAAGTCCAGTATCCCATGAAACCTCTCTGTTCCACATTAGCAGGGATGGTTAATCACTCTATCTGAAACACATCAGAAAAAAACAAGAAAAATGTGATTTTATACCACGTACATTCATTCATGCTTTATTAAGCTCTGACACAACCAAACGATTCATTTCAATGTAAAATAAAAGCAATTAACCTGAATCCACTTATTAAAGTAAAAAAAGGAACTATGTCCTTCAGTTTCATTATATGTTTTCAAGTAGCTTATTATCCTGAATTATAACTGAAAAGAATTAAGTAGTTCCAGTAAATTCAGAACTATACCTTTCATTGCAAAATAATTATGTTATGGCTAGATCGAATACAGCAGACTTCACGTCTATTTTTACTCTGTCTCTCACATACTGCTCCTCTGTAGTTATAAATTTTACAAGTGATAACAGTTTAAACTAAGAAATTAACTCAACAAAAAACTCATGGTTAAGATAGTTCCCTTCTTCACGTATTGAAGAACTAGTAGCAAATAAAAATTAAATTATATCAGCAAAGCTTAACATTGGGGGGATACATTTACAATATGCATATAAAAAGCAACTTCAATGTTGAAATGCTAAATTTCATGTAGAAGTAAAATATTTTTTCTTTCTTTTCTTTTCTTTTTTTTTTTTTTTTGAGGCGGAGTCTTGCTCTGTCTCCCGGACTGGAGTGCAGTGGCCGGATCTCAGCTCACTGCAAGCTCCGCCGCCCGGGTTTACGCCATTCTCCTGCCTCAGCCTCCCGAGTAGCTGGGACTACAGGCGCCCGCCACCTCGCCCAGCTAGTTTTTGTATTTTTAGTAGAGACGGGGTTTCACCGTGCTTAATAGGCCATTTTATTCCAAAAAAATTATAAAGACTATTCTCATATTCTTACTCAGAAACAGACATAAACATCCTCGATTTTGATGGTGCCCTAATGTTTATATCTGATTCTTCACTAGGGTTTGAGGCTGAAAACCAACTGGCGCCAATGGAATCCAAGAAGAAATCTTCTGTGCTGGGATGTGGCTTCAGAGAAAGGTTTTCTTCCATGATTAGGAGTGATAAACTAGGCAAATGTTCTGCCTTGCCCTTCCCTGCATCAAATATAGTCTGTCAGCATGAGATTCCTGGGGCTTCAGTTATAAATATGTGAGGATGAGATCCTTCAAGGGGAAGCCTGAGAGAATAAAAGAAGCCACTTAACCAACACCTGAACCATCTCTCTCTGGTATTTTTTATGTGAAAGTAATAAACCTCTAGGGTTTAATTCCATTTCAGTCTGGTATTCTAATACATGTGGCTGGAAGTATCTTAATTGATACTCCAGTTTTCCAACCACAAAAACAAAAATACTGTAGCTGTCAACTTGATAAAAGGCAACTTGTTGGATAAACAACTAAACTTATCACTTTGGCATTTGTCTTTACCTATTTCATTGTTTTTATATAGTTAGGTTTTTGTTTCTCTGAATTGAACTTTTATTCTGCCTCAAGATGCACAGGACTAATAATTTCTCCCAAGGACTAACATCATGCCAGCTTCCACTCATAAATAACCGAAAATCTTGTTATAAGAATTACTGCCAGGAGCGGTGGCTCACGCCTGAAATCCTAGCACTTTGGGAGGCCGAGGCAGGCAGATTGCCTGAGGTCAGGAGTTTGAGACAAGCCTGACAAACATGGAGAAACCCCGTCTCTACTAAAAATACAAAAATTAGCTGGGTGTGGTGGCAAGCGCTTGATCCCAGCTACTCTGTAGGCTGAGGCAGGAGAGTCGCTTGAACCCGGGAGGCAGACGTTGCAGTGAGCCAAAACTGCGCCACTGCACTCCAGCCTGGGTGACAAGAACGAAACTCCATCTCAAACAAACAAAAAAAAAAAAAAAAAAAGGACTAACATGTCAATACAGAGACAAAAAGTTCCCAGAAAACTTTCCCACTTGAAATGTTCATAAAGGGAATTTCCAGTTTCCAGTTAATCATGTAAAGAATGTGGAGGTCAACAGTCCTGTCCACACAACAACAACAAAAGCTGAACAAACTGAAAATCAACACCATATTATTGATTCATCAGAGAACTTAGGTCATAGGGCAAACCACTGTCTCCAAAATTGTAGAAGATAAGTAGATAGAATAACAACTTATTGAAGCAGAAATGCACGCACAGAAATCCCCATGTTAACCAATCCAGAGTAGAAAAATCTAAACAATAATTATACATTTCTGGAGGATATGTGTGAAAAAAGTTTGAGAGTTAAAAGCTCCAAGGTGAGGGTAGTCTTAGAGATGCTTTCACATTTTTGTGAGTTTTACTGCCAAGAGATAACTAGGTTCTCACAGTGAACATCGGAGAAAAATGTCTTAGTTATTTCAGCAGGAGGAGAGGAAAAGCAGCCATTAGGCAATACTCTGAGAGCATTCAGTTTTTCACAAGGCCCGCCCTCAAGAAAGACTATTTTGTCAAAGCTGTATCCACTGGGGCTTTACCAGAGGCTAACCAACCTGGAAGGAAAGTATTTAACTTCAGCAATATCTGGAGCCCCTGTATCACCTAGGTGGTGGAGGAATGATGAGAAGCAATTACAAAGGTCATAGCTCAGGGAAACAGGCTCACTAAAAGGCTGAGGTCAAACCATAGGGCAATATAATGATTCTCCTTCCACCCACATTCTAGCAATACATCAGTGAAGACCTATATGCCACAGTTATCCAGTATATCATGACTTCCTTCCAACAAAAAATCACAAAAGACCACACAATTTGAAGAGACAAAGCAAATGTAAGATCTGGATTCAGATATGACACAGAGGATTATCTGACAGAAAATTAAAAATAACTGATTTAATAAGCCAAATATTCTAATGAAAAAAGTGTCAACATGCAAGAACAGATGGATAATGTAAGCCATGAGATGGAAATTTTAAGAAAGAATACAAGGAATTGCTAGAAATCAAAAACACTGTAACAAAAAAGAAGAATACCTTTGATGGGTCATTAGTAAACTGAACATGGCCCATGAAGGAAACAGTGAACTGGAAGATAATGTCAATAGAAATTTCACAAACTGAAACGCAAAGAACAAAAATACAGAAAAAAAAATAGAACAGAAATGTGAGATGACTACAAAAGGTATAACATATATGTAATGAGAATACTGGGAAAAGAAGAAAAAGAGAAAGGAACAGGAGAAATACTCGAAGCAATAATGACTGAGAATCTACTAGGATTAATGTCAGACACCAAACCACAGTTACAGGCATTTCAAAGCACACAGAGCAATATAAATGTCAAAAAGTCTACACCTGCGAAAATTATATAAAGAAAATCAAAGACAGAAAAAATATTGAAAAAGATCACAAGAGACAAAAATATCTTAACTGGAAAGCAATAAGGATAAGAATTATATTGGACTTCTTTTTTAAATTGCAGCCTGTGCCATCAGAACCAGCTGCTGCAGCCACATAGGTAGCCAGAATCAGAGGAAAGGTGGGCAGGGCTGGGTAGGGCTGGGCAGGACTGTGCAGGGTGGGGCAGGTTTCTGGCTGCCCACCATGCACTGCTTTGGAGAAGGCGGGAAGCTTCCCAGCCCAGAAGGAATTTCTAGCTAGTTTTGAAGTCAGTGCCTCCAGAGTCAGCATGGTGGCCGTAGACAACAAGATAGAGCAGGCCATGGATCCCTGGATCTGATGAAGAATCATCTAATGCATGCTGTGAGAGAAGAGGTGGAGATTCTGAAGGAGCAGATACTAGAGCTGGTGGAGATGAACTCCCAGCTGGAGTGCAAGAACACCCTCTTGAAAACCCTGGCAAGTCAGAGCAGCTGGAGAAGTTCCAGTCTGGTCTGAGCCCTAAAGAGCAAGCTGCGGAATCCCAAGTGCCTGAGACCCTTGGTGGTTCTGCAGTGTAAGTGGTTCTGTCCTCAGAGTGAGCAAAGACACTAAACTTGTTTTACCTAGTTATTTCCAGTTTGTTTTTGGCTCCCCAAGCATCATATCATGAGAAGTTTACACCTTGCATAGCTGGTGTCAAGAGACGTCCTAAGAACATGGCCAGGCCGGGCACAGTGGTTCACGCCAGTAATTCCAGCATTTTGGGAGGCTGAGGCAGTCAGATCACTTGAGGCAAGGAGTTCGAGACCAGCCTGGCCAAGTTGGTGAAACCCCATCTCTACTAAAAAAATACAAATATTAGCTGGGTGTGGTGGCTCACGCTTGTAATACTAACTACTCAGGAGGCTGAGGCACGAGAATTGCTTGAACCTGGTAGGTGGAGGCTGCAGTGAGCCGAGATTGTGCCATTGCACTCCAGCCTGGGTGACAGAGCGAGACTCTGTCAAAAAAAAAGAAAAAGAAAAAGAAAAAAGGAAAAGGGACATGGCCACCTGGGTCCACTCTAGTGACAGATCCCCGACAAAGAGCAGATCTCTGGAGGCTGAGTTGCATGGGGTCTAGTAACTCCAAGCCAGTGAGCCTCTAATGCTACTGCACCCTGGGGACTCCCAGGGACTGGGCAACTTAGTTGCACCTGGCAAAGAGGAAGGGTAGTTTGAGATGTGACAACAGTTTTCTCCAGAAAGTGTAAGGGGCCTGTTTCTCATTCCATGGACGTCTTCAACAACTTCACCTGACAACAACTGTTCCTATGAATAAGTCACTTGTGTTTTAAGCAGAGGCAGCCTCCCTTTTCTCCTCTGCTTTGTGAAAGCAGAGGACACAGATGGGACAGATTGAGCCAAGTCAGCCTTCTGTTGGTTAATATGGTATAAAGCATGGTTTTGTACACAGTGCAGTGTGAGATTACAGCTTCAAGATGACTGCTTACAAAATTCTGCTTGGTTAGTATTGGCATAATTTTTCTTAAAGTCACAAATGCACACACACACGTGCACACACACACACACATAGGGCTTGATCTGTGTCTTAGTGTAGTGATGTATACATACACTCATCCACCTACATGTCGAAGGGTCTAAACAGCTTTGGGAGTATTGACTGGTATCTTATCTCTTAAGGCTAAGTCGTTTGACTGTATTCATTTGCCATATTGATTCTGTTTCTCCTTTAGGTTAAGTAAAACTCGTAAGTAAAGGCAGGGAAGGTGCTAGCCTCTGAATGCAACCACAGATGCCTTACTGCTGCAATCCTTTCCCCAGCTGTCCACTGAAGACACATGAAGTCATTTGAATGCCAAGCCCACCATTCACTGGTGCTGACTTCATAGAATGGGGTTAACAGATCAGTTTGCACTTCACAGTGCCATTTAAATTATGTTTAATTATTTTAAAATAAATAAATAATTATGTGGAAAACTTACAAGTGAAAAGAAGGAAGGTGTCCTACTGTGGATGAGGGATGGACAAGGGAATGGCTTTAACCCAATGGAGCCTGGGAGGTGTATGCAGGGAGCTTGTCTGTAGGGGAGTGATATGGTTTGGCTCTGTGTCCCTACCCAAATCTCACCTTGAATTGTAATAATCCCCGTGTCAAGGGCGGGACCAGGTGAAGATAACTGAATCACGGTAGTAGATTTCCCTATGCTGTTCTCATGATAGTGAGTGAGTTCTCACGAGATCTGATGGTTTTATAAAGTGCTTCCCCCTCCACTTGGCATTCACTCTCTCTCCTGTTGCCCTGTAAAGAGATGACTTCCACCACGTTTGTAAGTTTCCTGAGGCATTTTCCCAGCCATGTGGAACTGTGAGTCAGTTAAAACCTCTCTTCTGTATAAATGATGAAGTCTCCGGTATTTCTTCATAGCAGCATGAGAAAGGACTGATACAGGGAGTGTGTAATAGTTTCTAACACCTTATCCTGATGTATGTTTCCAGGATTTGAATTTTGATTTTTCAAATGTAGCTTGAAATTTCAATAAACTTTCCTCTTTTTTTCTAAAAAAATAACTGTGCTAACAACAAGAAAGTACAATAAAATATGTAAAGTCTTGAAAACAACCCACCAACCTCGAATTATCCATCCAGCCAAATTAATTTTCAAAAGTGAAGGACAAATAAAGACTCTTCCAGATAAACAAAAACTGAGGCAATTGTTGCCATAAGACTACCTGGCAAGAAAGCTTAAAAACAATTACTTAAAGATAAGGAAAATAACACAGGTCAGAAACGTGGATCTAAATAAAGAAAATGAGAACATTAGTAAATGAATAAATGAAGATAAAATAAAACATATTTCTTATTTTTAATAGTCTAACAAATAAGTTTGTTCAAAATAGTAATAGCAGCAATGCATACAATTATTATAGCTATAGATAAGTTAAATGAATGACAGTTATTACAGAAGGAATGGGAGGGAGAAATTAGCAATACTTCATTAGAGGGTAATTGTACTGCTTCCAAAGTGGCATAGTGTTATTTGAAACTAGAGTTGCATTTATTGTAAATATATATTTTAATCTCTACAGCAACCAATAAGTAAAAGTAGTTTAAAGAAGAGTAAAGTATAAAAAAAGTATAATGTATACGCTAAGAAAGGTGAGAAAAAATCATATCAAATCATCAATTAAGATTGAGGAGGCAGAATAAAAATGAAAGATAAAAATCAAAAGAAAGGACAATGAATAGAAAACAGTAAACAATGTTGCAGATATTAACCAAATTATATCAGTAATCACCTTAAACATCAATGATTTAAATATACCAATTAAAAGACAAAGACTGTCAGAGTGGATGACAAAAGAAGACCCAACTGTGTGTTGTCTTAAAAAAAAAAAACTATTTTCAATATAAAGACATATCTAGATTAAAAGTAAAGGGATAAATAAAGTGAGTGGCTATACCAATTTCAAAGAGTGTAGACTTCAGAGCAAGAAAACATGTCACGGACAAAGAGGACTGTTATCTAGTGATAAAAAAGTCAATTATTCAAGGAGACATAATATTTAATGAATGTGTCTAAAAACAGAGTGTTAATATAGATGTGGCAAAACTAATAGAAATGCAAGGAGAACGATACTATCTACTATTATATTGGAATACTTCAACACCCCTCTGTCAGAAATGAACAGATCCAGCCAGAAGAGTATCAGGAAAGATACAGTTGAACTTAACACTATCAATCAATTGAATCTAATAGACACTTATAGTATATTTTACCCAGCAACAGGAGAAAGCACATTATCTTCAAGCTTACACGGATTCAGCAAGATAGACCTTATTCTAGGCCACAAAACACACTAAACCAAATTTAAAAGAATATAAATTATACAATGTGTGCTCTCAGAGCACAATGGAAATAATTAGAAACCTACAACAGAAAGATAGCCGGAAAACCACAAAATACATAAAGATTAAGCAACACACTAATAAGTAAGACACACGGCTACCAAAAAGTCTCAAGATAAATTTAAAACTACTTTGAACTAAATGAAAATGAAAATACAACTTATCAAAAATCATTTGATGCCACAAAACTAGTGCTTACAAGGAAATCTATAGCAGTGAATTAATATGAATTTATATATTAAAAAGAAGAAAGATCTGAAATGAGTAATCTAAGCTTTCACCTCATTAAACTAGAAAAAGAGCAAACTGAATCCAAAGTAAGCAAAAGAAATAATATAACACATATTTGAAATAAATCAATGAATTTGGAAACAGGAAATCATAGTAAAATCAATGAAACCAAAAGTTGTTTCTTTGAGAAGATCAATAAAGTTTATAATACTCTAGCCATGCTAACTAAATATAAAAGAGAAGACACAAATGACTAATATCAAAAATAAAAGGGAAGCCATAATGAGTGAACATCAAAGTGGTAAAAAAGAAATAAACTATATGCCCACAAATTTTATAACATAGATGAAATAGACTAATTCCTTCCAAAATATAATTTTCTAAAACTCACACAAGAAGGAATAGATTATCTGAATACTCCTGTGTCTATTAAAAAAGTTTAATCAATAATTAAAAATCTTCAAATCAGAAAGCATTGTTCCGAAATGGATTCGCTGGCAAATTCTATATTCTTCTTTAAATTCAAATATTTAAAGAAGAAATAGCAAATTATCTGCAATCTCCTCTAGCAAATAAAAGCAGAGGAAATCTATCCTAACTTGTTCTATGAGGTCAGTATTACTTTAAAGCAAAACTAGATAAAGACTCTACAAGAAAACAAAACTAAAGACAAATATCTCTCATGAATATAGGTGTAAAAACCCTCAATAAAATATTAGCAAATTAAATGCAAAATGTACACAAATAATTATTAACTTTCAGGTATGCAACATTGGTTCAACATCCAAAAATGAATTAGTATATTCCATTACATCAATAGATCACAGAATATAAATCACCATATCATATCAACAGATGCAGAAAAAGCATTTGATAAAATCCAAAATCCATTAATAATAAAAATATGTCAAAAAATTGTAATAGAGTAGGACTTCCTCCAACTGATAAAGAACATCTATAAAAAATATTCAATATTGTCAAGATATCAGTTTTTCTCAAATTGATCTACAGATTCATTGCAATCCCAATCTACACCACAGGAAGTTATTTTGTGGTTATCAAAAAACTGATCCCAAAGTGTATATGTAGAAGTAAAAACCCTAGAATAGTCAACACAATATTAAGGAGAAGGAAAAAGTTGGACGACTGGCACTACTCAATTTCAAAACTTAAAATGAAACTATAGTAATTAAGGTAGTGTGGTACTGGCAATAGAATAGACGAATAGGTCAGCGCAACAGAGCAGAGAACCAGAAATAAACCCACAAAATATAGTAAACAGATCTTTGACAAAGGAGCAAAGTACAATTTAGCAAAGATAGTTTATTTCAACAAATAGTTCTGGAACCAGTAGATATACACATGAAAAAATTAATCTAGACACAGACTTACACCCTACACAAAACTTGTGGAGACTGTGAAAAGGGTATCGAGAAGAGAAAGATGAACAGTGGAGTCCAGGGGACTTTTGGAGGAAAGTGATATATTTTGAATAATACTGTAATGGTGCATACTCGTCATTTACATTTGTACATTATAAAATGTACAACACAAAGAAGGAAATGTACTTTGGTTGATAATGATGTGTCAGTGTTCGATCATTGATTGTGACAAATGTAACATTTTGGTGCAAGATGATGTCAGGGAGGCTCTGTTTGCACTTTGCACTATCCACTCAATTTTGCTGAGCATATAAAACTGCTCCAAAATAAAGTCTTGAGCAGGTACAGTGGCTCACGCCTGTAATCCCAGTAGTTTAGGAGGCCAAGGCGGGTGGATCTCGAGGTCAGGAGTTCAAGACTAGCCTAGCCAAGATGGTGAAACCCGGTCTCTATTAAAACTACAAAAAATACCAGGGTGTGGTGGCGGGCACCTATAATCCCAGCTACTTGGGAGGCTGAGGCAGAGTACTGCTTGAACCCAGGAGGTGGAAGTTGCAGTGAGCCAAGATCGTGCCACTGCACTCTAGCATGGGAGACACAGTGAGACTCCATCTCAAAAATTAAATAAATAAATACATACATACATACATATAAATAAAGTCATAATGTTTTTTAAAGGTCATAAAGAAAACTAGATGCTCTCTTGTGCCATCATGGATTGTGAAGCAAATAGGAAAGTTTCAACAGAATAAAAATAAGTATGGGCAAGTTCATGAGTGGCAGGAAAGCAATAAAAACAAGTTTGGGTAAAGTGCCTGATGCATGTTGTGATGGTGCAATTGTATAATTTGTACTTAGCCACCAAAATCAACTGACATACTTTGGATATTTGTCCCCACTATTTGTTGAAGTTTAAGAATCTAACTTCAAATTTCATGTTGAAATGTAATCCCCAATATCGGAGATGGGGCCTTGTTGGAATTGACTGGATCACGGGGACAGATTTCTCATGGCTTGGTACTGTCTTGGAGACAATGAGTTGCAAGATCTGGTTGTTGAAAACTGCGGCACCCCACCTCCACCTTGCACCTGTTTTTCACCATGTGAAGTGCTTGCTCCTATTTCATCTTCCACCTTGAATAAAAGCTTCCTGAGGTCTCCCTAAAAACTGAGCAGAGGCCAGCACCATGCTTCTTGTAAGCATGTCATAAATTAAAATTCACTTATTTCTTATTTTTTAAAATATATTCCCCCCCTCTAGAATGTAAAAACTACTATGTACAGCTGAGATCATGTGTATCTTGTTCAACATTCTATCCCCTAGGCCAAGCATAGTGCCTGAAAACATACGGGTACCTTAACAAATATACTTTATATAAGTAAGTGGACTGCAAATAGATCTTAAAATGATCAAATAGATCTTAAAATGCACCTCAATATCATCATATATTGAATGTCATGAAAATGAGATAAGATCTATAAACAGTTACGTGATGAAAAATACATGTCATGTTGGTGTGGGGGAAGAGTTGAAGCAAATGTGAACTACCTAGCAGTCAAACTGAAACAGACAGCTCACTGAAGTTGATGAATAATGTATCCAAACATTTTAAAGGTTATTTCAGTATTATTGGAGCCACAAGGAGGTCAACAAATTAACCAAAACAAATGTTCCCACATTTTTAATGAATGATTTTTTTGTCTTAATAGTAAATCAGTTTCAAGGCTATTTCAGCAACCAAAGTCTAGAATTAAGACTTTAACAACCATGAAAACAAATAAGGATAAAACTTGAGCCACAATCAGGACACTGCAGTCAACAGTAACAATACCCGAACCTCTTCTATCCTTTGATTTTTTGAGGTAGGTTTGTCCCTTCTATTTAAATTTAAATATAATTTTAATATTAAGTCCTACCTATTTATCTTTGTTTTTGTTGCATTTGCTTTTGAGTTCTTGGTCATGAAGTCTTTGCCTAAGCCAATGCCTAGAAGGGTTTCTGCAGAGCAGAGTAAACAGCAGAGTGAACAGACAACCCACAGAGTGGGAGAAAATCTTCACAATGTATACATCCAACAAAGGACTAATATCCACAAACTACGAGGCACTCAAATCAACAAGAAAAAAAGCAAACAATGCCATGAAAAAGTCAGCTAAAGATATAAACAGACAATTATCAAAAGAAGATATACAAATGGCCAAGAAACATATTTAAAAATACTCAGTATCACTTATGACCAGGGAAATGCAAATCAAAACCACAATGCGACACCACTTTACTCCTGCAAGAATGGCCATAATGAAAAAATTGAAAAATAATAGACATTGGCATGGATGCAGTGAAAAGAGACACTTCTACACTGCTGGTGGCAATGTAAACTAGTACAACCACTATGGAAAACAGTGTGGAGATTCCTCAAAGAACTAAAAATAGAACTACCATTTGATCCAGCAATCCCACTACTGAGTATCTACCCAGAGGAAAAGAAGTCATTATATGAAAAAGATACTTGCACATGCATATTTATAGAAGCACAATTTACAATTGCAAAAATATGGAACCAGCCCAAATGCCCATCAATCAACAAGTGGATAAAGATATTGTGTCACATACACACACACACATATATATGAATGTGTGTGTGTATATATATATACACATATGAATGTATATGTATATGATGGAATACTACTCAGTCACAAAAAGAAATGAATTAATGACATTTGTGGCAACCTGGATAGAACTGGAGACTATTATTCTAAGTGAAGTAACTCAGGAATGGAAAAGTAAACATCTCATGTTCTCACTCATAAGTGGGAGCTAAGCTATCAGAATGCAAAGGGATAAGAATGATACAATGAACTTTGGGGACTGGCGGGGGGGAGCGGGAGAAAGGACGGGAGAGTGGTGAGAGCTAAAAGGCTACAAATTGTGTTTAGTGTATACCTCCGGGGTAATGGCTGCAGCAAAATCTCACAAATCACCACTAAAGAACTTACTCATGTAACCAAATACCACCTGTTCCCCCAAAAACCCATGGAAACAAAAAGTTTTAAAAAATAAAATAACCCTCAAAGAAATTATTTCTCCAATACTGCAATAATTCATATAAGATGCTCTTAAAAGAGCACCTGCCCAGTAATGACATTTCCACCAATGAACTTACACCAACTCTGTCTTTGCTTCTCCAAAACCAATGAACTCTATTTCTAAGAAGTTTATGTGAACTTATTTTTTTGCCAATATCAGCTTCCCTTTACTCTGGCTCTTCAGATGCATGTGTGACTTGGCATAGCTGTGCATCTCAGGTTATAAACTTCATTTCTAATTCCCAAATAAATTCAACATATTTGGAGAAATAATATATATATATATATATATATAATTTTTAAAACTGTATCTCTAATGGAATTGTGCTAGAGCTTCAGTATCGCTCCAAGTCAACAAACAATTATTTTGATTATAATATAAGCCAAAGGTAAATATTACCGATGATTCTTTATTGAGAAAAATCAAAGTAATTAGAATGTGTGTTTCTTCTCCAATCAGATGCATTAGTTTACTTTAAGCCTTGGAGTTTCTTTGAGTTTTCACATTGTCAGATTCTGGTATTGTCATTTACACTCTCTGATATTGCACAGGAATTAGGTTTAAAGGACAAAGTAAGGAAGTAAATGTATAATATTAACAAAATCATAGTAGAAATATTAATCACATTTCATAAGAGTAAAATATTTTTATACCACCCCACCCCCAAAAAGGAATACATGGAAAGGAAATTTTATAATAAAAAATATTTTTAAGAGCATATTTTAGACAGTGGCAAAGGAGAAGTACTAAGGAATTAAAACAGCAAATGGAAAATGAAGATATTTTACCTTGTAAATACAATGTGCAATTGATATAACTACTGTTATATGTAAAAAAGCAGAAAAATGATGATTATTCTCAGAAGAAAATGGGTACACAGTTCCTGTTTTCTAATATGTGGGTTAATGTGGATGACTGAGAACTGTAAAAGAGGAGTCTCACCAGCTTTCACAGGATTTGTCTTATTACTTAGTATGTTCATAAACACAAGGCAGAGATTTGGGGACACGGGATGCTTTAAGGGAAAGAAACTCTATGATTTTTCCATTGATATTGATTAAACAATAATGTATTGTTTTACATATGCAGTTTTTTGTAAGGAAAGACAGAGGCTTTTCCTCAATCATCTGCTTGTTACAATTTTGACTTTTCCTCATTTGCAGAGAAGTGTTATCCATGTTTTATATTTTTGAACAGACATTCCAGAAATGAGCACAAAATGTTAATATATGATGGTCAGTATTCGGAAGATGGTTTGGTTTGCTTTGACATTCTAAACCAGAAGTCATCAATTAGCTTCCCACCACATATTCCCTTGTAAATTCTTACAAGCTATCATGTAACCCTGTTCCTGCAATCTGCCAACCCTCACGCTCTCTACCCTGCCCCCCACACACCTAAATGAGTCCATATATAACCAAGTTCTGCTGGTAAATGGACTAACCATGAATATATACATTAGTCTGCTTTGAAAAGATGAGCTAAGTTTATGTGACTACTCACTCAGAGATAAAGTTATAAAAATGATTCAGGAGGTTTTATGGTTGGATATGCATTTTTATGGTTGGAATGCCATTGGCTGTACATATATTTTCTTTCTTTATTTTTGAGATGGGGTCTTGCTCTGTTGCCTAGGCTGGAGTGTAGTGACATGAACATGGCTTGCTGCAGCCTCCGCCTCCTGAGCTCAAGAGATCCTCTCACCTCACTGAGTAGCTGCTAACACAGGTGCCTGCCACCACACCCAGCTGATTGTTTAATTAGTTGGGGTCTTTCCATGTTGAACAGGCTGCTCTTGAACTCCTGGGCTCAAGCAATTTTCCTGCCTCGGTCTCCCAAAGTGCTAGGATTACAGGAGTGAGCCACCATGCCTTATGTTTTCCTAAAGGTTATATAACAGTACTCAACTACAAAATCACCTGTTCCTGTTTGTTTTATTAGTAGCACATGTGTAATCATTCTGTAATTTTTTCTAAGACTATTGTTCTTTTTTCCTTTCAATGAAATTTGGTAATTTCTATTTTGCTAGAAATTCCAAGTTCCTCCAATTTTTCATGTTTTTGGCAAAATAGATAAATTGCTACAGCGTATTTTAAACAAGTCTGACAGTATATAACAACATTTAATAACATACATACCATTTAATTGTGCAATCCCCACTTCTGAGAATCTACTTAATAGAAACAGAATGAATAATGTAAAAAATTACGTAATGTGGATGTTTATGATAGCATTGTTTGTTATAATACTAAAATAACTAAAAGCAGCTTTAATGTCCAACAATAGAGAAACGGTTTAATGTATTTTAAGTGTCATCTAAAAGCACAGGTTAATAGGTATAGAGTTTCAGTTTAACAAGATAAAAAGGGTTCTGGAGATAGATAGTGGTGATGGTTGCACAACAATATGAATGTTCCTAATACCGCTAAAACACTTAAAAATCGTTAAGATGGTAATTTTTGTTACATGTATTTTACAATTTAAAATAAAGCATAATGTTCACATCTTTTGAAATTATTATTCTTTTATTTTTTCTTCCAGGTCAAGTGAAAGGACTACAAATCAAGATTTTTAATCAGAGAATGTGCTAAATATATTTTCCCTACATGAGACATGTGTTCGGTTAACAAGCACTAGCAAGGAAACAGAAATTTGTCTGAGACTATCTGCTAAGTAGGCAATACTCGCCTACCTTATTTCAATGTATCATAACAGAAAATAGCTTAATTATCTATAAAACTCTAAAGACACTGAATTCTGAATACACAGTAATTGTATAAATTCACATGTACTATTCTAAGTATCTATTT
Source organism: Trachypithecus francoisi (assembly GCF_009764315.1). Classification (NCBI taxonomy): domain Eukaryota; kingdom Metazoa; phylum Chordata; class Mammalia; order Primates; family Cercopithecidae; genus Trachypithecus; species Trachypithecus francoisi. The sequence continues at coordinate 1,054,602 of NW_022681437.1, read as the reverse complement.
TAAACTAATAGTATCTAATTAAAAGGGCACTCTAAGATGTGCTCATCTGATTTTACTCATCATTACACAATGTATACTTAAAGCAAATCATCACATTGTACATCTTGAATATATGCAATCTTTGTCAATTAAATATTTTAAAATAAAAAATCACCGAGATGCCAAACTATCTCAAAATATACTTAAAGTTGTTATATTACTTTTATTATATGTTTTCAATACCCATATTTCTTCATAGTTGAAGCATTATTTTAAAAAAACCGTACTAAGAACACTTAACATGCAATCAACCCTTCTAATAAACTTTTTTTTTTTTTTTTTTTTTTTTTTTGAGACGGAGTCTCGCTCTGCCACCCAGGCTGGAGTGCAGTGGCCGGATCTCAGCTCACTGCAAGCTCCGCCTCCCGGGTTTACGCTATTCTCCTGCCTCAGCCTCCGGAGTAGCTGGGACTACAGGCGCCCGCTACCTCGCCCGGCTAGTTTTTTTGTATTCTTTTAGTAGAGACGAGGTTTCACCGTGTTAGCCAGGATGGTCTCGATCTCCTGACCTCGTGATCCGCCCGTCTCGGCCTCCCAAAGTGCTGGGATTACAGGCTTGAGCCACCGCGCCCGGCCCTAATAAACTTTTTAAGAGCACAATATAGTATTTTTAAATATAGGCACAATGTTGTACAGCAGACCTCTAGAACTTACTCATCTTGTGTAACTAAAATTTTATATACACTGAATTCCCCAGTCCCCCTCCAGCAGTCACTCCCAACCACCACTCCACTCTCTGTTTCTATGAGTCTAACTATTCTAAATATGTCATTGACATGGAATCATGCACTATTTGTCCTTCTGTGATTGGCTTATTTCTCTTCACAAAATGTTCTTGAGGTCCATCCCCGTTGCCACATGTTGCAGGATTTCTTTTTTTTTAGGCTGAATAATATTCCATTGTATGTTTATACCACATTTTCTTTATGCATTCAACCATCAATGGACATTTATGTCGTTTCCAAGACTTAGCTATGGTAAATAATACGGTAATTAACACGGAAGTGCAAATATCTCTGAGATTCTGATTTCAATTACTTTGGATATATACCTAAATATATGTGACTACTATCCAGTAGAACTTGGATACATATTAACTCAATTACTTGTGTGTGGGGAGGGGTAGAGAGCATGAATGTTGGCAGATTGCAGGAGTAGGGTTACATGTTACCTTGTAAGGATTTAGTAATCCTAGTAGGATTGCTGTTTCATATGGAATTTCTACTTTTAAGTTTTTGAAGAACCTCTGTACTGTTTACCATAGCAGTTGCACCACTTTACATTGCCCCCAACACTGATGGATTCCAATTCTTACACATCCTGGCCAACATTAGTTACTTTTGATTTTTTATAATAGCCATCTCAACAGATGTGAGGTGACATCTCATTAAAGGTTTGATTTTCATTTCAATGATGATTAGGATGTTGAGCATCTTTTTATTTACTCATTAGCCATTTACATTCCTTCTTTTGAGAGATGGCTATTCAAGTTTTTTCTTTGTTTTTGCTATTAAGTTGTAAAAGTTCCTTTTATTTTGGGGATGATAACCTCTTATCAAATACTTGCTTTACAAAAATTTTCTCCCATTCTGTAAGTTGCTTTTACACTGTTGATTGTTTATTTTGCTGTGCAGAAGCCTTTTAATTTGATGTAGTCTAACTTTTCTATATATTTTTTTGGCTTGTGTTTTGGTGTTATATAGAAGAAGCCATTGATAAGACCAATGTCAGGAAGCTCTTACCCAGTTTTCTTCTAAAATTGTATAGTTTCAGATCTTAGGTTGAAAGTCTGTATTTTGAGTTGATTTTTGTGTACAGTGTAAGATAAGGATCCAATTTTACATATATCCAAGTTTTTAACACTATTTGTGAAAGAGACAATCCTTTCTTCATTGTGTTTTCTTGGCACTTTTGTCAAAGACCAGTTAACTGTACATGTGTGAGTTTATTTCTGGGCTCTCTATTCTGCTTCATTGGCCTATATGTCTGTTTTTTTATGACAGTGCTACAGTGTTGTAATTACTGTAGCTTTGTAATGTGTTTTGAAATCAGGAAGAATGGTGTCTCCAGCTTTTTTCTTCTTTCTCAGATTGCTTTGGTTATTCAGGGTGTTGTTGTTGTTGTTGTTGTTTTGTTTCTTTTTGTGGCTCCAAATGAATTTTAGGGTTTTTTTTTTTTTCTGTTTCTGTAAAAAAAAAAAAAAGTCATTGGGCTTTTGATAGGGATTATATTGATCAATTTGGATAGTATGGAGATTTTAAAAATATTAGACTTTAGGGTTTTCTACAGATAAGATTATGCCATCTGCAAATAAAGATTAATTTACTGTTTTTCTTTCTGATTTTGATACTTTTATTTCCTTCTCTTGCCTAATTGCTCTGCCTAAGGTTTCCAGTACTATTTTGAATGGAAGTGGTAAGTGTAGAGAAGTGATTATTTTGAAAATTTGTATTTTAACAAATCAATTCTAACTATAATCTTAGAGAAAATATGTACAAATAAATTTGAATATGGACAACATTTAGTTGGTTACAGGAACAGATGAAAACATTGATTTGAATCAATGATGAGATTGTGGGAATTGGATTTATGTTGTTATTTTACTATTTTCAATAAGGCAATTTTAAAAATGAGAAAAGTCAAAAATAGACTAGAATTCTAACTCGTTGTTAATTATGTATATAAGAAAATATGTTTATAAAAATAGATTTAAAATGCAATAAACTAAGCAGATGTTCACAACTGTTTCCACATGTTGGTCACTCTGGTCACAGTGTAAAAGCAATTATTAGTCTACAATATCATTGTTCATATTTGCCTTTTCTCAAAATCTCCATGTCTTAGTTAACCAAAGACACTAGAAAGCAAGCAAAAAAAAAAAAAAAAGGAAAGAAAATTACTAAGTTTCTGAGTAAATAATGAAGTTTAATGTCTTAACTCTACAGTCTAATAGACACTGTAAAATGTATAAAGTGAATCAACACGTTAATTTAGCCTCTTTTTCTGAGGACTTATTAGGAAAACACCCACTAAGGTAATGTCCTTCTCTTGCACTCTTTTTTTCCCAGGATCTTTTCCAGCCTAAGAGTAGTGATAGATGTTTTGTTTGGATTTTTCTGGAGCGGTAGAAATTGTGGAAGGAGCTCCTTGAAGTGTTGTTTGTGTATGCTAGATATCAGTGAATTTCTGAAAACACGGTCAAAATTTCTCTTCACAAGGGTTTCTCAAATACTCTGAAGAAAGATATTGTTGAGAAACCGCTGAGTTGAGTCCATTCTGATGGCACTGTTTCCTGCAAGGGTTTCAAGTTGACAACTCATGCTGAAACTCACAATTGTGTAAAGTGTATATATCTTAATATGTTTATTTCATCTATAAATATTAATTATATATTTTGTATTGGTTCTGTGGCTTTTATCTCTTTAACGGAGATTTTGTAAATGTAATTTTCGCGGCAGCTCAACAGTTTCAACGTTTTGTGGCACTAAACACCATCAAAGCCCTTATATGGCTCTCCAATCATTAAAACCTGAGTATTATGGGATCAGAGAAAAGATCTCTTTGCCTACCACCTGGGGAAAACATCACCATTATGTTGGAGATTAATAAAGTAAGGCTAAAGGCCAAAGGCAACATGACCCTGTGTTCTACTTGACCCTGTGATCCTTTAGCACTGGATTGGGAAGCCAGGACAGTTGTAAACTTTGACTTTCCAATGCACTCAGGAAAGTATGCAACCTGTCCTTTTCCCTAAGCTAAAATTAAATTGATAATTAGCTTTTAAAAACTTATTATCTTTGCCCAGGTCGTCATCTTCTTATGTGATTTTTAGATGTTCAGCTTAAATATAGTATTTTAAATAATAGATAACATTTAAAATATAAGAAACATCTAAAAGCCATCTTAGATTTTTCTTTCTCTCCTTCTCTCTCTCTCTCTCTCCCTTTCTCTCTCTCTCTTTCTTTCTGTTTTTCAATCTTGGCATAGAGGAAGCGGGAAGTTACTTAGCACGGTTCCGGGTTTCTCGCGCCCCGCCCGTCCCCCCTCCCTATCACTGCTACTGGCTCTTGGTCCCTCGGTTGGACTGTCCTGCGGAGAGAAACCCCAGCCCATCGGTCTGCGCTGGGACCGCCCGCCGCGCATCTGCCCTTCTTCGCTGACTCCGCCCCGCATCTGGCCAGACCCGCCTCGCGTCAGAGCTGACCCACTCACTGCGCGTTTGCCAGTCAGTCTCTCCGGACCTGCCTCGAGCCTCAGGCTGCTGAAATCACCGCGCCTCACTCGGTCCGTACCCAGTGGGCATCTTGGGTATCTGGGCGGTCTTCGATCCCCCGCGCGTGTGTCTGTCTGTCTGTCTCTGTGTCCTATCCGCTGCCTGCAGCCTGCCTGCCGGTCTTATCGCACCAAGTGTCTAGTGTACCCTTTCGCAGACGCTGAGTGCGGAGAGGCCTTAGCGAAAGGCTAGCCAGCCCGAGACTGGCCAGGCAGCCGGCGGAGGAATACGCGCTCGGTCCCTGCCCTTGTTGATATCATTTTAAACCAACAGGAGCTCTAGGCCTATATTTATGCAGAAAACGGGTCGGGAGGCCTCTGTCTGCAATGCTAGTTGTGGGGAACCAGCCAGCTGCTTGGTGGCTTCTCACAATTTCACGGGGACAGGAAAATTACGTTTCCGGTACTGGCTTTTGAAACTGATTTTAAATCTGAACGGGTGACAATTTTAAGTCCCCGCAGGGAGAATAGATTCGTATTTGGGGCGCCTTTTTGTCTGATGTGTTTGTTCTGAGCCTGCTGACCAGCTGTTTCTGAACTTCATTTTCTCAGCCTCGACAGTGATTCTGAGTCTGCTTTTAGCTTCCTTTTGCCTGCCTTGGCTTTTTCTGTTCCTGAACAGCTGTTTGGCCCATAGCTTAGAGAAAGCAGCCTTTTTTCTCTTCAAAGAGAACCTCCTCCCAGTGCTCAGAGAGATGGGGAGCGGGGAGCCTAATCCTGCTGGCAAGAAAAAGAAGTATCTCAAGGCCGCTCTGTACGTGGGTGACTTGGACCCAGATGTCACCGAGGACATGCTCTATAAGAAGTTCAGGCCTGCTGGCCCTCTGCGATTCACCCGAATCTGCCGTGATCCGGTGACCCGCAGCCCCCTGGGCTATGGCTATGTTAACTTCCGCTTTCCCGCGGATGCAGAGTGGGCCTTGAACACCATGAATTTTGATTTGATTAATGGAAAACCATTCCGCCTTATGTGGTCTCAGCCAGATGACCGCTTAAGAAAGTCTGGAGTGGGAAATATATTCATCAAAAACCTGGACAAATCCATAGACAATAGGGCCCTGTTTTACTTATTTTCTGCTTTTGGAAACATTCTGTCCTGCAAAGTCGTATGCGATGACAACGGCTCTAAGGGTTATGCCTATGTGCACTTTGACAGCCTGGCCGCTGCCAATAGAGCCATCTGGCACATGAATGGAGTGCGGCTCAACAACCGCCAGGTGTATGTTGGCAGATTCAAATTCCCAGAAGAGCGGGCGGCTGAGGTCAGAACCAGGGATAGAGCAACTTTCACCAATGTTTTCGTTAAAAACATTGGAGACGACATAGATGACGAAAAACTGAAGGAACTTTTCTGTGAATATGGGCCAACTGAGAGTGTTAAAGTAATAAGAGATGCCAGTGGGAAATCTAAAGGCTTTGGATTTGTGAGATATGAGACACACGAGGCTGCCCAAAAGGCTGTGCTAGACTTGCATGGAAAGTCCATCGATGGAAAAGTCCTCTATGTAGGGCGAGCACAGAAGAAAATTGAACGCCTGGCTGAGTTGAGGCGGAGATTTGAACGGCTGAGGTTAAAAGAAAAAAGTCGGCCCCCAGGGGTGCCTATCTATATTAAGAACTTGGATGAGACAATCAATGATGAAAAACTGAAGGAGGAATTTTCTTCCTTTGGGTCAATTAGTCGGGCCAAAGTGATGATGGAAGTGGGGCAAGGCAAAGGATTTGGTGTGGTCTGCTTTTCCTCTTTTGAAGAGGCTACCAAAGCAGTGGATGAGATGAATGGCCGCGTAGTGGGCTCCAAGCCCCTGCATGTCACCCTGGGCCAGGCCAGGCGCAGGTGCTGAGAATAATGCTCAGTTTGTTTCAGCCTTAGTTGGTGCCTCCTTAGTTTGGGCTCCTTTGTGATAAGGAGTTATTTTATGCTAATTCACAAGTTTTTTTTTTTTTTAAGTGAATTCTTTCTTTTGAAAAAAAAATGCAAAACTAGAAAACTGTTCATTTTAGAATGGAACATAATTTCTAATTGTAAAATTGTCATTTTGTACTTTTTTGGATGTAATATCCTTAGAAATATGTAGAATAAAGTGTATTCCTCCACTTTTTTCTTCCTGAACAGTCAAGGTGAGGCAATTGAGTATATTTCCCTTCTTATTTCAATAATAGTCTATTATTTTTCATGAAAATATTGTCAACATGGTTCTTCTGAATCTATTACAGTGAAAAGTTCTAACTTGCTTTTTGAGAAGTCAGTACAGCAGGGAAAATCATATGTGATCCAATTAACATCTTCATAATTTCACTTAAAATTTTTATGCAAAATGAATTTTTTTAACGTGACATTTATTTTATTTTGTTTATTTATTTGTATTCTTGTTTCATTTTTTAATATGTTGTGAACATACTACAGACTTGATAATACTTTTGACTAATTGTTGGGAGTGGTTGTATTAACTTCTTGCCCAAATAAGTAAGCATATTGGTGTTTTCTCAATTAGTCACTTAGAAAATTAACACTTTAGGCAGTGCCTATTTAAAGTAGGAATTGCATCTTAAAAACCTTTCCTAAAAGATGTGGTATTTGAGGATACTTTCAGTACCACTCCTACCATCCATTTTTTCTAAAGTCCTTAGTACATATACTTGGATCATGTTAAATTAACAAGAAAAATGAATAACTGCACTGAATTGCCTTTACCTATAAATAATTTAATCTTTTACCTTCAGCTTTTATCAACTGTCAATATAAAAGGCAAATAATCCACAGAATGATGTTGAAAAACTTCTTGGAAGAACACCTTCTATTAAACTTGTTATCTCTTGTAAATTATTGAGTGTATCCTTTTGATAATGTTCACAGATGTTTCAAAGGTAAGGAATAGGTTGTCTCTTGGATTAAGTCATATGCCTCCAGCTATTATATGAGAACTGTGAAACCAATATGGTTTTCTTTATGTCTTGGCTGCTTGAAAATTCAAAAAAAAAAAAAAAGGTTTTGTTCAATATTGCAGTTACATTAATTAGCCTGTAATTTCTAAATTAGAGATTCTCTACATTTCACTTGTGGTTTCCTGTTCTCCTCATTGCCGGCCTTCCATTCATATTACACTTATTTTTCTATTTTTTGTATTACCTTTTTAAAAATATATACTGTTCAAGTCCTTTTAGGAAGAAGAAAATGCCTAATTTATGTAAAATTAATAATTACTTTTTTATAGTATGATTCACTTATGTCACAGATTTGACCATTAGAATATGTTTTTGTCTCTACTGTCAGTTTTATTACCTTATATACAAATCTTCATTTTCATACATAGTACAATGTAAATAAATAATTTTGTTAACACTTTTGTTAGCTCTTTGATCATAAAATAATGACAATAAGCTGTTTCTATGTATTTGTTTATCTACAAATTACAGATTTATTCGTTTTCAAATATTTTCAAAATGGAAATCACTGTTTTTATTGATTATAAACATAAGACATGCTCATTGTAAAAAATGTACACAATGCAGAAGGAAGTAAAATTTCCACAGTTCAGAAATAACCACAATTAACATTTTCAATGTGTAAATATCTTTTCGTACTTTTTCCTATGTATACACAAACATTTTGACCAAAAATCCATACTATATTTGCTGTTCTGTATTTTTAATTTTAAACTGAACCATAATCATCTTTTCATGACAATAAATATCAATCTCTATCATCATCTTAGTGACTGCATAGTATTCCCTTGTGTTGACATATTATAATTTATCTAAACAGTTTGCTATTGAATCTAATTTATGTGATTTTTCACATATTCACATGCGTAAACAATGACGTGATGAACATCACTTCCTTAAAACCGTTATTAATTCCATGACTGCAAAAAAATTTCTATAATTTGCAAAAGCTCAAATCTGATGAATAAAATATGTGCACATCATATCGATATATGTATCAAAATTTTGGAATACTTTCAAGATATATTCTGCATTTAAATTGACAAATGGAAAGCTAAAAACAAATCTTATTTTTCATTTTTCTGAGTCAAATTGCTTTACAACATTGTGATTATTCACGTATATCAAAACTATGAAACTACAAATAAAATTTAAAATGTTTATGTTGGTAATTATTTATCATATATACTCTCGATTTGTTTTTACCCATTACCAGTCTTCAGTTAAATTTATAAACCTGAAGTATCAGTGTTAGCCTGCAGTCTTTACAATGCTTTGATTCAATATAAATCTAGACAAGTATCTATAATGTAGAAATTATCAAATAAAAGCATTTAATATATTTTTGGAACAATGTATTTAAACTATTACTATTTTTGAAAAGCTAGCCAGTGTAAAGAAAAGAAGAAATTAAAATATGCCTAAGAACAGATAAAATATATATGTTTAGTGCTTTGATAGACTGTTGAAAAAAACACCGTCAATTCCATTGGTGAAAATCAAAGCGAAAATATAAAGGAAAGATATTCTCTATTTGAATGTAAACACCAGGGTAGTTTGTGAATCCTGTACTTTTGCTCATCATTTCTTTTATCACAAGATAATTAGTACAAATTAAATAGTTAGGTTAAGAATGCACCATTTAGTACAAATTTTGTTTTGTTCTGTTTGGCTTTTCAAAACAATCACTTGTACAAACTTTAAATATACCCAAGGAGAAGAAAACTAAAAATATTGTTTTGTAATTGCAAGCCATCATAGTCAAGGTTATTTTGAGGAGGCTTTTTTGTGCAAGAAGTTGGCACATACTGCTGCCTATCTAGTAATAATGGTGAAGGAGAAAAATAAAATATTACACATGTAAGTGGTATCTTTAGCCCAGTGGGAAAAAGTTACAATTTTTTTTTAAGGGGAGAGAGGAATGGAGTGAATACCCTCTTCCCTATAAATAAGTGGCCTAATTTATGGTAATAATTAGAAATGTATCAATATATGATACCTGAATATATAAAATATATGATATATTTTATCATATATGTATCAATATATGATACCTGAATATATAAAATATATGATATATTTTACCTGCAGACAGGTAAAACAAGTTTTTTCAGCACTTATGACAATAGCTGGAATATAGGAGGCGTTCCACAAATATTTGTGGAATGAATGAATTCATAATCTGAATTATACCCCTCCATTTGTTTGCTTTTCAATTCCCTCAATATTTGATAAAAGAAATGAGTTATTACAGAATAAGCCATTTGTATTAAAGCCCATCTTATGAAGAAATAATTGAGAAATGATTGGTTACATAGACTGGTGCTTATACATAGTGTTATTTGTTACATAGACTAGTGCTTACAGTGTTAAGGTTTTCTCAATGCTTTCCTTCTTCTCATGCTCGTTTTTTCATTATTTTTGTGTTTCATACTTGATTGATGAGCCTGTCTTAAACAGACAAAGCTTCTAATAATTGGCATAACTTAAATCAAACAGTCTATTTGTAGAGCAACACTTTTTATAAGTTAATGGGGTGCTCCATCGAGACCAATGCTATTTCACAAAGTCGTGCTCCTGAGTCGAACAGTATGACCACAGTAATCCTTGAGATACAAGAGCATGCTCATTTGAAGTGAATTAATTCTTACACATTTTAGGGTTTTATTTACTGCCCATTAATATAACTTAACAAATAATTCCTTGCAGCCTCATGAGAGTTAATGTATCCCTTGGTTCCAGGGAATCACAGTAAGTATTTAAAAATCGTCTAGCTACCATTGGAAAGATGAGAAAATAAAGCCCTGATGAATTCAAAGTACCAATACTGAAGATATCATTCTTATAAAACTTTAAAAAACTAACTCCAATACTTTCACCCTCAAAAGTCGCAGTCACCTTCAAAATATCTCCCATTTGGTAGAAAAAAAGATCAGTTTACTCACTACATTTCTCATCAAAATTTGGGAACTTCACAGTTTATTTATTTTAAAAATTATTCAGTGCTTAAGGGAGATAAGGATGAGTGCTGATAAGGGATGAGTGGTGATATTGTATGGCATGACTGGCTGTATTTTAGAGCTAATGTAAGTGAAACACAAGATGTTGGCATCTTTTGCATGAAAAAATAAGTCTTCTATAATATAAACTAAATAATTTTACATCCTTTCGTGATTGAATTGAAACTTCTAAAAGGATAAATTATTCTTTTGAAAAATCAAGAACTTTACAAATCAGTATTTTAAAAAGTAATGTAAGCAAATTTACACAGAATGACAGCCAACTTTTTTTAAGTCACCTCTCTTTGAGGATATTGAGCAAACTAAATCCCTGAATAAAACAAATACAGAGAGGAATTTACAAATATTTCTTTTTCAGTGTCTCAGGAAGCCCAGAGTATATCAGTAAATGGTCTTATTGCACAAAAATCTATCATATGTTAATATTTATAAATAAAGAAATAAGAACCTACTTTAATCTTTTTGTCTCAAAGGGCAGTTTTATTACATTAAAGATTGTTACAGAGCAATGCAAGTCAGGATGAATAATTTGTTTCCCATTTTATTGATGCATTTAAAAAAATAGGGGAGTTGCAAATTAAGTCAAGAAGAATTAAAAGAAAAAATGTACAGAAATAAATAGCAATTTAAATGTTAGAAGTGTAAATTAATACTGTAAAGGCATTAAAATTCTGCCTATTTTGATACTTAATTGAAGGTAAAACATCACAAACCTTTTGTATTCAATTTATATGGTTATTTTTATCATTGATTTGACTACTACAGTGACACTAAGCCTCAGGAGTATTTCATTTGTAAGTGAATTTGCTTAAATAATTATTGGTGCTAATCTACTTCCCTCTACTCTCTTACCTCCCTCACTGAATCTCAATCCAATCCTTGCTGAGTATTCAAAAATACATGAGATATTTCTGGATTATACAGTCTGTCTAAATATCAGCTCAGAAATTTATTTGTAGCTATTAGATGTGCATGTGTTTGATATTGTACAATTCGGTGAAATAAAGCTTCAGGACTTGCATGTTAAGTTGTACATGGTGGGAAACTTGTCTACTGTTTAGATGTGAGTGAATGTATTTAGCTAAAGATATTCTTTTAAAAAATGTAAATTTCATAATGATGCGAATTAAACCAACGACAAAGCCATGGGGTCTGTTTGGAATTGTGGTTTCATAATGTATAAATGTGCTGAAGCATATGAATATCAAAGACTAGGGACTATATCTAGAAATATATATTGCTAATGTGGGATAAATTTTGTGGTATGAAATCATACTCCAAGCATAACAAGAGATAATGCTAAGAGAAACTGCCCAATACTTCTGAAGTGTAACATAGGCAATGAAATTATCTAGTTGTTTCATGGAGACATATTGCAATAGTGTGAACCCTCTCAGTTAAAGAGTAAAAGTAGGTAGGAAGATACGGTTTTCTGAAACTTCTATTATATTTTGATATAAGTGAAACAAACCGTGAAAGGATGAAAAAGTATAAACTAGGTATGTCTCTTATTTTAGTCTCCAAAATGAAAAACAGTTTTACTTTAGGCAGAATAATTTTCTCAGACTACTGAGTACTGTTTGTATTATCTTTAGATTGTGAGAGATACATGTATAAAATTTATTGTAATGGTCAAGGACAAAAATATCTCCTGAGTACATTTTAAGGTAATACATAAACTGGTAAACAGGACTACAACCTCCCCTCAGCAGCAATTTCATCATAAATATCATTTAAGCTGAGTTTCTGATTGAAGTAATTGCTTGCTTGAAGTTTTAACTGGAATCTGGGGCAGAGAACTTGGGGTCGTGACAATTATGTTTTAATTGATCTTGAAACATACGTTTTTAGAGTATTGCTAACCTTGTCTGGTAAAGCAGTTTAGCTTGCTATATATGCAAAGGTTATCTATGTTCAAGTTGTTAGATGAAATTTCAAATGTTATTCAATACATAAAACAATATGGAATCTATCCCTAAAAAAATTCCTCAGTGAATAATTAAGAAAGTTATATTAAATAACTTAAGTTAGTATTAAGAATTCATAATTTAAACAGAGAGGAGTTTCAGATCAATTGAATACACATTTTGAATGCAAAAAAATGAATTTTACAGTTGAAAAAATGGAAAACATATCTGTGTCCGATACTAGTTAATACATTCTCTCTAAAGAGAGAGCCCTCACAGAAATTTGTAAAGGTGATGATTAGATACAAAAAGGATTAAAAAAAAGTCATGGAAATCTTTCATAACAACTCTGAAAGTGGAGTCATGTTTCTCTGTTGCACCATCAATGTAGATCCCAAGAAACAATGAGAATGTAGAAAAGGTGGCAAAAAGAAAGACTTGGCCCTTGGAAATACAAACTTGTGGCACACGTCGGAAGTTCATTAAAAAGTGTCAGTATTTAATGTAGAAATTATCTCAGAAGATACATTACGGCTTGCTTGCTTAATTTCATATGTACTACCTAAAAGCTCCAGAACTTCCTAGAATCATTAAGGTATTAAAGCAATAATTTTTAACTTATAATAATAATGATTCTGAAATGTGTTATAATGGTTTGAGTTTTAAAGCTCCCTATGTTTTGCTGTTTGTACTGAGTTAGACATCCAAAATTTGCTCTTTCCAAGGTGCATTCGTAAATTTTTTAAATTTTCTATGGCACAAATGGTAGATCATACCTATTAAAAACTCAGGATATGCATGGCAATTGGGCTGGAGGACTGTTCTAAATATAGTCAAGTTAAAATCTTCGTGTTTGTAAGGAAATTGGATGGACGAATGGATCAATGGATGGATGAATGTGAGGGTGGATGCATGCATATATACCTGCATGCATATATAAACAATAATAAAGATGATATAGAAAGGGAAATAAGAACAAATACAAGGATCCCAGGACTAACAACACATCAATTATCATATGGGCTCAAATTAGGAACCACAGACCTCTTCATCCAAAAACAAAGCTTTGGTTCCCAAACAAGTCTATGGTCCAAAGAAAGGTGATTGGGCAAATGGACAGAACTATACGCAAGAGTGATCTCTGTAGCAATTCACTCCAGTAAGATCTTCGTGATGAACTAATATTTACCGGCATGCTGGTGGGGAAGCACTGGCCCACATTTAGTTAAATGACAGTATTGAAACCTGTTCAACATTTTTGTGTTTCTCAAACTGTGTTTCAAAGTGTATCAGAATCAATGGTAGTATTTGCTAAAATTTGGGTTCCTAGGACTCACCCTTGGCTTACTGAATCAAATTTGATGTAGCAGTGGTGATGTTGGGTTGAAGAACAGAAATCTACATTTTTTTCTCATAGCTCCCAGAAGATTTTTATGCATACTTTTTCTAGAACAGGAGCCAGCAAATTGTTTATATAAAAGCCCAGATAACAAATATTGCAGCCATTGTGGGCCAAGAGGAAACATCAAGGATATTATGCAGGCTCTCCTATAACAAGAAAAAACACATCTCCACAAATGTTAAATTTGACAAAATTCAAAATATAGTGATGATATTGAGAAGAAAAGAATACTATAATAAAATTATCCTACTGAGTAGAATTTGAGAGGGTTATATTTCACTTAATTAAGGTTCAAAGTTAGTGTTCTCAATCATCAAATCCATTGTAAATATGTTCACCTGTAAAACCCTTTTTTAGCTGTGGCAATACAAAAACAAGTGGCGGCCTGCAAGCTCTCATTTTCCAACTTCTAATCTAGAAACACTGTTCCCGAGGCTTGTCTTAGTTTCTGCCATTATTGCAAAATACCATAAATTGGGTAGTTTATATTTCTCACAGTTATGGAGGTTAACACCATGGAATACTATGCAGCCATAAAAAAGGATGAGTTCGTGTCCTTTGTAGGGACATGGATGCAGCTGGAAACCATCATTCTCAGCAAACTATTGCAAGAACAGAAAACCAAACACCGCATGTTCTCACTCATAGGAGGGAATTCAACAATGAGATCACTTGGACACAGGAAGGGGAACATCAGACACCAGGACCTGTTGTGGAGTGTGGGGAGAGGGGAGGCATAACATTAGGAGATATACCTAATGTAAATGACTAGTTAATGGGTGCAGCACACCAACTTGGCACATGTATACATATGTAACAAACCTGCACATTGTCCACATGTACCCTAGAACATAAAGTATAATAATAAAAAATAATAATAATAATTAAAAAGATACAATCTGGGATCAGGAGTTACCAAGATTCAAAAAAAGGAGTAGGAAGATGCTCTTGATGGTACTGAGGATTTACAGTACTCTGGATTCATCTAGAGAAAGTCAGTTTCTTTAAAACATAAAAATAAATGCATCCATAAGAGGTAAAATACAGACATTACCTAAAAAATACAATCAGTACCAAAGTTAGAGGTATCACATGGAAATACAGTCCCAAACTGACAGAATTAATTTAAACTTTTCCTTACTGCGTTAGGAGATAAGTCCCCATTCACTGAATCATCTGAATTGTGCTGATTACTTCTGAAATCATTAAAGACCACTTTTGTTTATGAAAAAAAAAAAATCCAAGATCAAGGCAGGTTAGGTTTCTCATGAGGGCCTATTGATCGTAGACAATGCCTTCTCCCTGCAGTCTCACCTGGTGGGAGGGGCAAACAAGCTCCCTTGGGCCTCTTTTATAAGGATATCAACTCTATTCATGAGGACCTCACCCTCATTCTCTAATCACCTCCCAAGAGGCCCTACCTGCTAATATCACTGCTTTGGACGTTAGGATTTTAACATGAATTTTGGAAATACACAAACATTCCCACCATAGCAAGCTGAAGTGTAGAATATTTTCAATAAAGAAAAACTATTTAAAATTATAATTACAAACACCTTGTAATAACTGAACTCTTATCTCCTCACATTCCAAACTTATTCCTCTGTCCTTGAATATTTTTCATCTCAGTAAATGTCAGCTTTTTTCTTGAAGTTTTTAGGCCAAGGCCTTGGAGTTTTTCTTTACTCCTTTCTTCTTCTCATGCCTGCTGAATCCACTCTGCCAGGAAATCATGATGGCTAAGTTTTCAATATATATTCAAAATTTTAGGATTTTGTATCACCTCTGTTGGCAACCTCCCAGTCCAAACCACCATCATCTCTAATCCTCTAATGTAGGATATTTATGTAGGCCATTATGTAGCCTATTAAGATAGGCTATTTATTACGGTAGATTATGTTGATAGTCTCCTAACAGGTTTTCCAGCTCTTCTTGTTTTCTTCCTATAGTCTATTCTCCACAGAACTACCAAGGTGAATCTTTACGAGTCATATCATGTAACTTCTCTCTCTAAATGATCAATAGCAGCCTATCTCATATTAAATGAAGCTCAAAGTTCTTACTGTGACCTTACCACCTTGATTAAATCTCCTACCGCTCTTCCCCTCCCTCATGCCACTCTTGCAACACTGTCACTTCACTGTTCTCTGAAACGTCAAGCACATTCCTATCTCAGCTCCTTTGTTCCTTTTCTGTCCCTTTGCCTGGGATTCTCTTTTCTCATTCTGTCATTTCACTCAGATCGCTGCTAAAGTATCACCAAATAAGGGTTTTCCTCAAACCCTGTACTAAATTGCAACCCCTTCTTCCAAAACTCTTTGTTACTATTACTTAACTGACTTTCCTTTTCTTCATAGCACTAAAAAATACCCAATATGTTTTATGTTGATATGTGTTTTTGTCCCCCACCATACTATCACTAGAAAGTATTTTCCATGTGATCAAAGACTGTTCACAGCTGCATTCCAGAACCTGGAAAAGTGGCCGATATTTAATGATGATAAATAAATGTTTATTTAATAAATGAATGGCATGACATGCTTCATCATTCTTCATCATTCTTCTATAGCCATGCCCCCACTCCACCTTCATGTCACAACATATGCTAAAAAAGTGCATTGTATTCGCAAGTATAACTATTACATGCCAGAGAAACTCATTATTCTTTACATATAACATCCTTTTTTTCTATCTGCTTTTCCCAAGTAGCTACATCTACCACAGACGTGAGATCATAGAAGGCATATAGTACCTATTTATTAATCAAATTATTGAAAATACACATCTGGTTTTCTTCTAACCATGAAATTATTTTCTGTTGTTAGAAATAGAGGATAACATCCAAATAGAAAAGAGAATCAATGTAGTTATCCTCTGCCAACCCAGAACCAATAATTTCACCTTGATTTTAACCTTCCTCTATGGTGGTGTCCAACTTATACCAAATATCAATTTGATGCTTTACACAAACTAAGTGTCTTTTTGCACACACACGTGTGTGTGTGTGTGTGCTTTTTCATGTGTTTTTGTGTGCTCAGGGAGAAGAAAGATTACCAGAATTGCCTGGTTAATGTGATTAAATAGGCAAACCAGTTATAGGAGTAGAGATAATATTATCTGACTTGTACAACCTCAGCATTAACTAATTCAGAATAGAAACAGAAAAGAAAGTGCAAATTAAAAGGCATCACCAAATAAAGTATATTTGGAGGAGAATAAAAGTGTTAAAGAAAGACCATTATTAAAAGAAAGACTTTGTGTTTTGACCTATTTTACACAAAACATAATACTCTATATAATTCCCCCAGAAAAACAAGTAGTAGAGATACTTGGGAGTGAGGAAGATATAGACGTGAAGCTCAATATGTGTCTATAGTCACTTGTAAAATGAATTGTTGAACCAGCAGAGCAACTCTTGTTAGGTAAATAAAGCAAACATACAATTAATCTAATTAAAGGAATGGCAAGAACTGAAACAAATGATTAGATTTGCTCCAAATTGAGGAGACAACTTTGGCAACTTTTTTCATCTAGCTAAAAGAAAGTTATTTAATATGATAGCTAATGTTTCTTTTTAAATCTAAATATATTTTTAAAATATATTATATTTTATTCTAGTATCTAATATTTCTTTTTAAATGTAAATCTATTTCTAAACTATATTATATTCCCAAATGTTTATTAGTGATAGGTAAAATGATTTCAGTGAATGTAAAATATTGGCAATTTTATGTTTTTAATTTCAACAACCACAGCTCTATGTTTCCCTTTATATTAAAAAATAATAATACATATAATGGATGTTGCTTTTATCACCAACCAGAATAGGCTATGCAGTCCTGCCCTCTGAGTCATTTATTCTTTCTTATCTGGCAGGATGTTTGACAACAAACGCAGTATATAATTAAACTCAGATTTTGCGTAAAACATTAGGTTGTAGCCTTGGGTGAGGCAGTCACAGAGCTTTTAACTCCTTGAACTATGTTGAATTATGATACATTTTCTCTTATCTATGAATAAAATGTTTGGATCATTTGCAGTATGGGGAGATAATCATCATCTTTTAGCAACTGAAGAACAGTATTCACAAAATGTAAGGATGACCAATAATATATGTATATTTTCCCCCAGGATTAATTCCAAGTCTTTAAACATAAGTCTATAGATTTTTGTCTTTGGAACATGTCTAAAAATCTTCAGTCTCTTCACGTAAGGGTGAGTGAGAAACCTCTCCTGCTTTAAAATTGCTCTAATAGGAAGAAGATGAGGCAACTACCTAAATAATTTGCATATGTACTCAAATCAATTGTTAAATTTATGTCGCCCTTGTGAAAATAGTACCACCCTCTTCAAAATCACATCCTTACACTATAAGCTTTTCGTTCCTTACCCCCATCTTACTATATTAATGTTGGGTTGGTGCCTAGATCAGAAAGGCATTTCTAACTACCACCATTTCATCCTAAAGGAATTTCCAAGCTCTGTTCCTCTTAATAGGAGCTTGTAGTTACTATGTAGCTTTATACCTATTTGCCTTCACAGATACCTACATAGAGTATGTAAGTATACTCTATAAAAATGCAGACATGTAAAAAACAGTCCAAATTTTTTTCAGAAATTTCAGTATTATCTAAAAATTAAAAAATTTGACATATGCAAGTATAACTGAGAAAGGCTAATTAAAAGCAGTAAAAATAAAAAAGTTAATAGTCAAAGCACTTCTGAGTTAGCAAAGAGTTCATAAAGAATGAAGGAAGTCATACATTTGGTGATTTCAAACATAGACTGTTTTATTAACTTAAGTAGTTTGGAATTCATTGCATTTTAAGTCAACATAAAAAATGATTTTTAAGTTGGCCTTGTTTTATATATCCTGAAGTCAACTTTCTCAGCACAGGAATGGGAGAAGAATGCTGCTATCACCATTTCTATTTAACAGTGTGCCAGGGCGGGGCACGGTGGCTCATGCCTGTAATCCCTTTGGGAGGCTGAGGAGGGCGGATCATAAGGTCAGGAGATCGAGACCATCCTGGCTAACACGGTGAAACCTCATCTCTACTAAAAATACAAAAAATTAGCCGGGCGTGGTGGCACGTGCCTGTAGTCCCAGATACTTGGGAGGCTGAGGCAGGAGAATTGCTGGAACCCGGGAGGCGGAGGTTGCAGTGAGTCGAGAACACGCCACCGTACTCCAGCCTGGGTGACAGAGCAAGACTCCGTCTAAAACAAATAAATGAATAAAAACATATGTCTTAGCTAGTTCAGTGAGTCATAAATAAATGGATAAATGAATATTTTACAAACAAATAAGAGGTAAAATGGTCAGAAAGAAATAAAACTGTCATGCATAGAATATATGATTTTATAAGTTGAAAATAAAAATGAATCTGCAAATAAACTCAGGATGAAAATCGGTTTTCTAATATGTGCTAAATACAAGGACAATGTAATTTGTCTTTCTCAAAAAATTAAAAATTTTTAAATATTTTATATGATCACAAAATATCAAATAACTAGAAAAAAAACACAACAGAAACTTAGAAAAAATTTAAAACTTTATTGTTAGTTATTTAAAGGAGACCAAAATAAATGAGAGAACTACAATGTTCATAAATTAAAGACGTGAATTGTAAAGGTCAGCTATCAAAAATTGATTTATAGATTAAATTTCATATCAGTAAAATTTCCAACTATTTTTCTTGTGTACAACTTGATAAGCTGACTCCAAAATTTATATGAAAATTCTAAGGGCCATGTGTAGCCAGAATAATGTTGCAAAAGAACATGATGGTAGAAAAAGCTCTGCCAAATATCAATAACCATATAAACTTATTATCCAAGATTATTATAAAGCTGTAGTAATTAATATGATGAGTTAATTATTGGGCGCTATAGCTCAACAGAACAGAAAAGAAAGCACAGAATGTCACTTTCACACACTTATATATGGAAACTTGATTTATGAACAGAGGTTGCAGTGATGAAAAGATGTAATAAGAAGACTTTTTAAAATTAAAAAAGGGCAATAGAACAATATGAAAGTGTAAAAAATAATTGGATACCATTCACCACACGCAAACATCAATTCCAGGTGCATTAAGCACCAACATTTGTAAGAGAAAACAACAAAGCCATTTAGAGACAAAGTTGGAGATTTTTATAACAATATGGAATGTTTGATAAATTAAGTTACATTTAAAACTTCTATTCATCAAAAAAACATAAAGAACATTAACATATAAGTCACAAAGTGAGCATAGATATTTACTGTACGTATAACCAACAAGAATATACAATAAACCTATATAAATTTTAAAAAAAGAACAGGTAACAATGTCAATATTTTTAAAATGGGCAATCGACTTGAATGAAACTTCACAAGAAGAAAATCAAAATGGACAATAACTATACGAAGAAGTGCTCGACCATATTCATGATCAAGAAAATACAAATTAACAACTCAGAATGATTAACACCACTAGCATGATGAAATTTCAAAAGTCTAAATTTACTAACTGGTTCTTTTAATGTTCTCATCCACTCTCAATTAAAAACATGTAGAGTGCTATTAACAAGGTGAATTCATTTAATCCAATAAGAATCATCTAAAAACCTATAAAGTATCATTCTTAATGGTAAAATATTGAAAGCAATCACTTTAAGATAGGGAACTTCATATTCTCTTGGTGAGAGTATAAGCTTGTAAAATCACTTTGGAGAATAATTTGGGTATTACCTAATAAAATTGAAGGAAATCATATCCTACCACCCAGCAATTCCACTACCCCTTTTATGTGAGAAAATATATGCAGTACCATTCATAACAGTCCCAACAGAAAAAAACCCATGTAGCCATCAAAAAGTGTATAATGGTAGAATTATAGTATATTCATATAAACATCACACTATGAAGCAATAAGAATGAAGGAAACACAACTATACATAACAACAGGAATAAATTTTACAAACATGATATTATGCAAAAGAGGCCAGGCTCAAGAGAACACATATATTCAAAAGTATATAAAAAGCCCCAAAACATGTCCTTTTAAAAAATTTAACAGAGTTTAATTGAGCAAAGAATGATTCCCATATCAGGTAGCATCCCAAGCCAGAGTAGTCTCAGAGTGCGGCCATGTGGTAGAATAAGATTTATGGATAGAAAAAGAAAGTGACGTACAGAAAATGAAAGTGGGGTGCAGAAACAGTCAGATTGAGTAGAGCTCAGCATTTGGCTTATTTGAAATTGGTTTGAACAGTTGACGGCCTTTGATTGGCTGAAACTCAGTGATGGGCACAAGAGTAGGTTACCATCAGTTTACATGTCCACTTAGGTTACAGTTTGATAAGTATGGAGAAAACTTTAGGCAGAACTTATTAATAAAATATGTGAGGCAGCTTCAAGCTAAACTTACTTTAACTATTCCTCCCTTTTTATCATCCTCTCAGTTTTGATAGACCAAAACTTTAAGCACTGATGTCACTCTGTCACCATTGTAAATGCACTTATTTGTTCTCAAATCCCACTGAGAAATAGCAAAACAGTGGGTTTTGTAAGGTAGGGACAAGGACTGCATGCGATTAGTTTTTAAACGTTTAGAGAAGAGGTGAACTTTTGTGCTGTAATCTCTGATTTACAGGAGAAACACAAAACCTAGTCTGTTTTAGGATCTATCTGTTTTGCTAAACTTTTCGTTTGATTATATCACATTTAGCATAAATGACTCCATTTTTGTTTGGTTTAGTCTGCTGGGGCCTAGTACCTGAGCTCAGTCCAAAACAATGGCTTCCCATAAGTTTCTTTAAAAATTCTTCACTTTTGGTAAGGTTCTCATTTAGATGAGAGTGTAACCAAAACATAGGGCCTTAGTGTCACTCAGTTACTACCATTTTGGGTTCCTGGCCTCAGCACGTCACTGATGAGTTATGGTGTCCTCATGGTCACATCTCTTCTTTTGAGTTTATGTCAGTACAGTCAAAGAGAGACCTTGACATTCTAGAGATGGCTGCATGCAAGTGTTTAAAGCTTTTGCAAGAATAAAGCACACCAGGGAAACTACTATTGTGACTATTAGGAAGATAATAGTTTGGAGCATGTACACAAGAGTTTGGAGCATGTACACTAGCCAGGATCTCCATGAACCAAATCAACTAAAATCAAATAGATCAAAGAATGAGCTATATAGAATACACTTCTTTTAATCAAGCAGCCTGTTCGTTGATACCCTATAACTGTGACCTCTAAAATACTTGATGTATTCCTCCATGTGCAACTAGAACTATTAACTGCACAGCCACTTCTCTGTTTGGCCAGTAAGTAAACTAGAGCAATTATATTATTTAGCACAAGTTTAGCAACAGAATTTAAAAAGTGTTGTGTGATCATAGCCTTTACAGTATAATCTGCTATACAGCTTATTATGAGGGATACATTTCTAATCATTGTTTCATTTACTCAAAGCCATGAAAAAGGAGGCCTAACACATGATGCCCATCCAGAAGACTGAAAGCCTTCTGACAATGTTCTCTTTTATCTATGATGTAGGTTAACAGGAGTAGACCAATGTTATATTTCTGACTGATTATGAAGCAACAAAGGAACCATTTCTCATCCACATTGGCCCTTCATATTTTGGCTATCAAGGCATATGGTTGTCCACGTGTAAGGCTGGCTAAAAAATCCTGCACAAATAAAAGTATACCTTATGAATGAACAAAAGGGACCTCATTTTCAGTTCTATTGTTCATTGAGGCATAAGCAAGGGAAAATAATGAGAAATAAGAGTTTTCTGATAGCAGAGAAGTATTGATCTGCAATCTGAGGGTAAAACCAGTCCATGTCTGGGATGCCATCTGCTTCTGGGGAGAAATTTCCCTGGGTTCCTTTACCTTAAGGTCTCCAATCAACATACAGAGAAGGGTCCTTCTGAGTTGTGAGATTCCAACCCCAAATTTCAAGGTCCTGAAATTTGGTGGCAGTGTGGGTGGCAAGGTCAGTCTTTCTCTGATGTCATTCTCAGAAGACCCAATATACAGGTTCTAGATTGTGAATGGTTTGAATGTGCTCAATCAGTGGAACGTGAAAAGTTTTCTTTACCTGGTGAAAATACATTTTGACACATTACATTACAGCCTGGTAGCATTTAGTCATAGCAGAGCTTACAAGCAGAAGATATGTAAGTTTCTACTATTAGGTACCTAGGCCTTCCAGCGACTATTTTACAAGATATCCACTTATTTTTCCACAGGAAGTGAATGTATCATTAATCTACAATACCTTTGATGAAGGTAATCCAGTCAATTCAGTTAACTTTGCTTAATGCTATCATATCTGCAATATCTTATTTAACTGTTTTATAACTTTTCTAGTGAAACAAGTACTTATATCACTAGAGATTTCTTCAAGAACATCCCATGAGGAAAACATGTTTCCTAATAATGTTTCAGCTATCATTATAAGAGGGAAAGCTTTTATATAAACATAAAACATGGATTGAAAATGACAATGGTAAGCAATCCCTCTATAAATGCTTGGATGGCCCATCAGCTACCAGAGATGTACCTGAAGTTTGATTGTTTTCCCAGGATTATGGGTTTGACAAACCAAACAAAGGTCAAAAAACACTTTAGCAATTTAGAAGTCTCTCTCTCCCTCTCTCTCTCTCTCTTTCTCTCTCTGTCTCTCTCTCTATATATATATACACACACACACATGCATATGTGTGTATATGTGTATATATATATATGCATACACACACATAATATAGCAACTTTTAAAAATATATATATTTAATTTGAATCATCTTATTTCTTTCATGAGTCATGGATTGCAGAGCTTTTAATAATGAAAGCTTTAAGGACTCAAGAAAGACCACACAGAGTCATCCAGTTTCTCTATGAGTCCACACTTAATATTGAACTTATATCTTAAATACAAATTTTGCTTCTCCAATTTAGGTGTACACTATTTATCAGATGGGTTATTATAGATAATTTGACTTGGATCATGAAGTTTATTAAAACTGAATGTCTAAACATTTTCGGTACTGGTAGACTTAGCATAAAAATCTAGCAAAGTATTTACTTGGTATTCAATTAATTTTTGTTCTGCTGGGGTTAGCAGTATTATCAACCAGTCAGTCTTTTTATTGGACTTAGGGGAATTATTACTCAGTCCAAATGATATAATCCTAAAGTTATCAGAACCTTGTATTCAAGAGCACTTGTCAGGGTTCTTTCCATCCTTTCATGAACCTCCCTGAAAACACAATACTCTAAGATTTTACTTGTTTTTGATGTTTTCAAAAACTGCATCAGAATTAAGCAACTAACTGCGGAAAGAACGTAAGCATAAAGACACAAATGCCAAGAAAATTTTGCAACTTTGTGGCCTACAAAAATTTAACATAATAACCATAATTACAACTGATAACATGTACCCAGATATCATAATTTCAGGAATCATATGCAATTTTGGACCACATATTAATAACATATTCAATGCAATACATCTCAAAGAAAGTTAAACATCATTTCTTATTTGGCAATGCTTTCCAAGTAATTTAACATATCAAATAATGCTTTTTATCTCTCTATTTGATATTGCAGATGCCCTCTGTAACATTCTGAAGTTAACGATTTAAAAAACAAAAGGCTTAATTTTGTAGTTGAAATTGGACTTTGGGAGGCTTGTCAAATGTGTCAAAAGTTTACAACACTTGCCAAAAACATGTATTAAAGTAGACTAATTTTGGTCGAAGATTCCCAAGGTACTTTGAGCCCCTACATAGCAGACTGCAACCTAACTTAGTATATAAACAAACTGCATCCTAATTTAAGGATATATTCCAGTAAAGAGTAGCTGAGTCTCAGCCAATCATAACAGCCAAGCTTCAGCCAATTACAGGCTACCAACTGATCACATCATGTACATAAAAGTCAAAGACCTCCTTACACTGTGCTCAAATAAGGCAAATGCCAAGTTGTAATCAATCAATTTGTTTCTGTATGTAACCTCCTTTTTATGTCTATAAATACTGCCTGCCCGTGTTGTTGGGCATTCTCTGAACCTCTCCTATTTCAAAGTGATGCCCAATTCATGAATTATTCTTTGCTCAAATAAGTTCTGCTTCATTTAACTTGTTGAAGGTTTTATCTTAACACAGGGAATTGTAAGAATAGTGTTTAAGGATGTGTGAATCAGTAGCAAAACTATAATGAATGTAAAGAAGCAATTTTCACCAAGAAACAGAAGTCTATTTATCCTAAAGGGAGATAAAAAGTTTGTGATAAAAAAGATGCTCTATTTCCTAAACTTAGTTATGGTTACTGGATGTTCACTTTATAATCAACTGCTAAACTCTACAAATATTTTATATAGTTTTCCTTATATGTGTTATACTTCACAATAAATGTGTTTAAAAAAAAATTCCAGTTCAATGTATTACCAAGGATTATCCTAGCCAATAATCTTGATATGTAGCTGTTGAACATTCACATCTTCTTAAAAACACAAAGGAGATTTTATTTCCAAGACAATGGATTGGAGACATTATTAGCATGCCTCTCCCACTTGGGAAGACAAAATGGTGTGTGGAGATATATGTTGTGAACTTTTTTTCAAGAAGCAACACAAGAACTTAACAGAAAAACTGAAAGAAACTACAGATCCTTTGCAAAAAGCAGCAGGCAGGAGCATACACCATGAACCATGCAGAAAACTATGAGTTTCCAGAGTATCAAAGGGAGACTCCCTCCACGACACACGATCTCGCAGGGAGGCCAGCTAACCCAGGCCGTGGGGTAATGCTTTAATCCTACCCAGTACTAGAGCTGATTCACTGAGCAGTGTGAATTATACGGAGCAGCATCAGGACATGCTTTGCATGTACTCCAAGATTCCAGTGGTGGTGGAGAAAAGCCACTCCTGATCTTACCTCATAGGGGACCCTGTGGAAGTCTGCCAGCTAAATCAGGTTGTGGTCACAGGTTGAGAGAAGTTCTCAGTTGAATTTTATGATATATTCTTGAGGGGGGATAAATCCCCTTGGCCAGACCCAAGGGACTAATGGGAAATGTTCTATAGCCACAGGAGCAGAAGCTGAGTGCCTTTGCTTCCTGGTTGGACTGGGAGGTGCATGACCTGAAACATTGTTTCTGACTTGGTGGAGAAGGCTTTATGACCTGAGGCAGTTTTGAGTTCTAAGCGAAGGCTTCCTGTTTCCCAGCTAGCTGCTGCTAGCAAAATAATGTGGATGTGGAACCTGCCTTAATATGTGCATGGAAGTTGAATGGGTCTTACTGCCACCCGCTGCTCTCTGCTCCCTATGTGGATTCTTTTGTGAAGCAGAGACAGCTGCATTCTAACCTAGAACATTACTCCAGTGGCCAGGGAACTTCCATCTGATTCTTATTGGGACTGCTGTTTGTACCCAAACATAGGGAACCAGAATGTGGACTTGCCTGACTCAGCCCCAACTTGGCTTTTTCCCTCCCCACACCCTAGTAGCATAACACAATGGTCAAAAACTTTTGGGAACTCCGTGGCTCCAGCCATTGCCTAAAACACTGGAGTCCTTCCCTTGTAAGGCAAACACAGATCCCAACACTGCCATTGCAGCTGGAACTCCTCTGCACCACCTTCTGGCTGAAGGCCAAGCAGCACAGCCCATTACAACTGTGGGCACAATAACACAGCACTCAAGAGCGAGAAAAGTTTTTCAAGACCTCAGCTATCAGAATGGTTGCATCATACATACTGGATAACCAGGAGGTCTTGAGTTTGGCCGCATGCCCAGTACATTATTACTGAAGCTGGCATTTAAGAAAGCCAACACAGTAAGGCTATTTATAACCAAGGAAATCTCACAGAGTCTACATCACTCCCCTCCCAGCCTCAACAGAACTGCTGCTGGTACCCATTCTAGGAGACTAGAGGACAGGTTAAATAACTAGATCCCTTGCAGACATTCTTCAAAACCAGCCTGCAGTGTGGCAGCCCCACTGGGTAGCTACACCCAGAGGAGCAGCAACATTCACAATAGTCTTGCCCTCAGGATTGCTACTTCTAGGAAAAGAAGATGTGTATCACATTAAGGGAAAAGCCAGTGGGACAAAAGAGATAAGACTGTGATCCTTGAGTCCCTGAACTTTCCACTTGTGGATAGTTTCTTCCTATAGGCACAGATGCAATGTTGGGCTCAGTGGAGAAAGTTTGCAGGTCTAACCCAATTGTCAGGCAGCCCTGGTGCTCCTGAAGGGTCTTGGAGAAGGGTACTAATTTTCCCCCTCACCCAGTACTACAGACATAGTTGGGGCTTCTCAGATGGGAGCTAAGCATGGGTGCATCTGCCGACAGCCTTTCTGGAACATTTCAGGGTGACTGCATTCCCACAGGAAGAGTGCACTCCAGGTTCACGCTTGCACAATAGGTAGAGTCAAAATCTCTCTCTACATGGAAAATCATAACTGAAACACTGGGTAAAGAAAGTGACTGGAAGGTGCATTGCTGTCCAGCAGGCCTGGAAGAGAGGCTGTGGCAGCTCCCTCCCTTCCCCCTAAAAAGTCTTCTGTCCATTTTACTGAGTTTCCCCAGTTTCCTCTGTCAAAACTGGGACATTGGTCCACCATTCAGATTTTGCATTTATGCACCTGCTTTAGCCATAGTGAGGTTTTACCCATGGGCACTTCCTACTTTCCTGAAGCTGAACTATTTAATCCCATGAATGAAATATGGGGATTTCTTTAAGTACACTCCACTTGATAATGAGATAAGCTTCATGACACTTCTTCCATGACAGCTCCAAAGGAGAATGAACGTGCTCACACATCCAGCACACTGCTGCCATAACTACCATCTGAGAAAGCCATTACTCAAAGATTCTCCATAACCAAGGAACACACACAAAATCTATCTCTGAAATCAACTAGAGCCAAAGCTAAGTGACAATAAACTGTAAATATTAAAGTCGCATTCTCTAGGAGAAAAGAAAACCAGTCAAATCAAAAATAAATTCAAAAATAATTAGAAAAACATTGAATCCAAATGAGAAGAAACCAGAAAAATAATTCTGGTAATATGAAAAAACAGAGTTTTATAAAACCCCAAAAGATCACACTAACTCCAGCAGTGGACACAAACCAAGATGAATTTTTTGAAATATCAGAAAAGGAATTCAAAATTTTATTATATTACTCAAAGAGACACAAAAGAAAGGTGGAAACCAACAACATTTAAAAAATTAAAAATTTAAAAATAATTCAGGACACAAATGAGAAATTTTCTGAAGATATAGAAATTTTAAAGAAAATCAAATAAAAACTTATGGAAGCAAAAAGACACATTTGGAATACTGCAAAATGTAGTAGAAAGTTGTAGTAATAGGCTACACCAAGTAGAAGAAAAAAATTTAGAGTTGAAAACAAGGCTTTTGAATGAACTCAATCAGACTAAATTTAAGAAAAAATTAAAGTAAATGAACAAAGTCTCACCCTGATACCAAATCTCAGAAATAACATAATAAAAACGAAAACTACAGACTAATATCCCAGATAAATAAAGGTGAAAAAGTCCCGAACAAGATACTAGGAAATTTAATCCATCAGCACAAGAAAAATAAATTAAAAAAAAAATTCACCATGATCACATGGGTTTTATCCCAAGAATACAGGGATGGTTCAACATATGCAAGTCAATAAATGTGATTCATTACATAAAGAGAATTCAAAGCAAAACATATATATATATCATCTCAATAGATGTAGAAATAGCATTAGATAAAATTCAGCATGAGTATATGATAAAACTCCCAACAAACTAGGTATAGAAGGAAAACATCTCAAAATAATAAAAGCCATATATGACAAACATACAAGCAACATCCTACTAAATGGGGAAAAGCATCCCCACACATACTGGAACAAGACAGAGATGCCAACTTTCACCACTTACATTCAACACAATATTGAATGACCTATCCAGAGCAATCTTGCATGATAAGAAAATAATGACCATTCAAATTGGAAAAGAGGAAGTCAAACTGATGACACCATAGATGCTGTGTGGATGTGATGAAAAGTGAAAACTTGGCCGGGCGCGGTGGCTCAAGCCTGTAATCCCAGCACTTTGGGAGGCCGAGACGGGCGGATCACGAGGTCAGGAGATCGAGACCATCCTGGCTAACACTGTGAAACCCCGTCTCTACTAAAAATAAAATACAAAAAACTAGCCGGGCGAGGTGGCGGCGCCTGTAGTCCCAGCTACTCGGGAGGCTGAGGCAGGAGAATGGCGGGAATCCGGGAGGCGGAGCTTGCAGTGAGCTGAGATCCGGCCACTGCACTCCAGTCTGGGTGACAGAGCGAGACTCCGTCTCAAAAAAAAAAAAAAAAAGAAAAGTGAAAACTTATACACTGCTTGTGGAAATGTCAATTAGTACAACCTCTATGGAAAACAATATGGAGAATGTAATAATAACCAAAAATCAGGTAAGTGATCATGGTACCTTATTTTAACATCATACCAAGAAAAGAGGCAATAAAGAGGGTAGAAAAGACAGTCACGACTTGCATACACCACCACTCTTTCATCCCTTATTAGTGCCATATGGCATGGAGAAAGAAACTGTGCTTATGGATGGGAGAGCTTATTGCTATCAACTTCCTCTTAGTACTGCTTTTGTTGTATCCTATAGGTTTTTGTACATTGTGTTTCCATATTCATTTGTTTCAGAAAAATTTTAATATCATTATTAATTTCTTCATTGACCCAGTTGTCATTCAGGAGCATATTGTTAATAATTCTATGTATTTTGTACTTTTGAAAGTTCCAGCTGCTATTCATTTCTTAGTTTATTTCATTGTGGGCAGAGAAGATACTTGATATAATTTCAATTTTTAAACAATTTTAACACGTTTTATGTAATAACATATGGTCTATCCTTGAGAGTGATTTCTTTGCTGAGGAGAAAAATGCGTATTCTGCAGCCAATGGATGAAATATTTTTTAAGTATCTATTAGTTTTAGTTGGTCTAGAGTGTAGATTAAGTCTGTTTCTTTGTCGATTTTTTTTCTGGATAATCTTTCCAATGCTGAAAACAGTGGTTGAAACCTCCAAGTCTTATTCTCTTAGGGTATCACTCTCTCTCTCTTTAGCTCTGATAATATTTGCTTTATGTATTTGCTTGTTGCACTGTTGGGTGCATTCATATTTACCATATTACATCCTCTTGCAAAATTGATTCCTTTATCATTATATAATGATCTTCCTTGTATCTTTTTATAGTTTTTGTCTGAACATGTATTTTGTATAAGTATAGCTACTCCTGCTTGCTTTTGGTTTAGTTTTGCATGTAATATCTTTGTCATTCTTTTATTTTAAGTCTATGTGGGTCTTTATATGTCATGTATGGTTCTTGTAGGCAACATATTACTGTGTCTTGTTTTTTCATCCATTCAGCCAGTCTGTGTCTCTTTGTTGCAGAGTTGAGTTCATTTACAGTCTATATTATTATTGATAAGTAAGGACTTACTCCTGCCATTTTGTTATTTGTTTACTCCTTTTTTTGTGGCATTCCTTCCTTCTTGTTTTTCTTTTTAAAAACTGATTTTCTCTACCGATATGTTTTAATATTTTGTTTTATATATTTTGTGCATGTGTTATATGTTTTTGGTTTGAGATTACCATGAGGCTTACAAATACTATATTATAACCCATTATTTTAAACAGCTGTCCACTCTGCAGAAACAAACAAGCAAAGAGGAAGCGAATAAATACTCTAAACTTTAACATCATCTCCTCTCCTTTTTAACATTTTATTGTTTCTATTTATCTTATTGTACTATGATTTTAAAAGTTTCTGTAGTTATTAATATTATTATTATTGAGATGGGATCTCACCTCCATTGCACAGATTAGAGCACAGTGATGCCATCAGGGTTCACTGTAGCCTCAACTTCCTAGGCTCACATGATCCTACCACCTCAACATCCTGAGTAGCTGAGACTACAGGCATGTGCCACTATGCCAGGCCAATTTTTGTAGTTTTAGTAGACATGGGGTTTCACCATATTGCGCAGGCTGGTCTTGAACTCCTGGGCTCAAGTGATCCACCCACCTCAACCTCCCAAATTGCTAGATTACAAGTATGAACCATCATACTCAGCCAGTTATTATTTTTCATAGTTTTGTTGTTTGCCTTCCTATACAAAGTACAAGATTATAATAACCACACTTTGGGAACATAATTCGATAAAAATGAAAACCACTACTGAAAATGTCAACACCATACAATTACATGGAAGCTAAACATCCTCCTCATTGAATGACTTTTATTCAAACAATAAATTTTTAAAAATAATAAAAGTATTTTAAACTAATAAAAACAGAGTCACAACATACCAGAATATTTGAAACACAGTTAAAACAGTGTTAAGAGGAAAGTTTGTAGTGCTGATCGCCTACATCAAAGAAGTTAAAAAGATCTCAAACTAGCAATCTATTGTTGCACCCAGAGTAACAAGATAAGCAAGAGCAAATAAAATCCCAAGCTAGCAGAAGAAAAGGAAAAATAAAAATCTGAGCTGAGTTGGACAAAACTGAGACATGAAAATTCACACCAGAAAAAAAAATCAATGAAACTAAAAGTTGGTTCTTCAACAGATTAAACAAGATTGATAGACTGCTAGCTAGATTAATAAAGAAAAACATATAGAAGATCCAAATAAACATAATCAGAAATGACAAAGTTGACATTACAAATGACTCCACAGAAATACAGAAAATCCTCAGTGACTACTATGAAAACCTCTATGTACACAAACTAGAAAGCATAGAAAAAAATGAGTAAATTTATGGAAACACAGAGTCCCCCAATATTCAACCAGGAAAACTTAAATTCCTGAATAGACAAATAACAAGTTCCAAAATTGAATCAGTTATAGATTACATCCAACCAAAACAAGCCCTGGACCAAACGGATTCACAGCCAAATTTTAGCAAATATGTAAAGTGTAGGTGCTAATTCTTCTAAAACTATTACAAAAAATGGAAGAGAAGGGACTCCTCCCTAACTCATTATATGATACCAAAGTTCTGCAGCAGACATACCAGTGCATGCACGCGCGTGCACACACACACACACACACACACACACGCTTCAGAACAATATCCCTAATGAACATAGATGCAAAAATCCTCAATGAAATACAAGCAAACCAAATCCAGCAGTACATCAAAAAGCCATTTCACCATAATCAAGTAGGCTTTTTTGCTGGGATGCAAGGTTGCTTACATGTACATAAACCAATAAGTGTGATTCACTACAAAAACAGAATTAACAACAAAACCCACATGATCATCTCAATAGATGCAAAAAAAGCCTTTGACAAAATTCAACATCCATTAATGTTTAGCTACTGTGGAAAGCAGTGTGGAGATGTCTCACAGAACTTAAAACAGAAATATCATTTGGTTCAGCAGTCCCACTATTGGGTGTATAGGAAAAGAAAAATAAATCACTCTACCAAAAAGACATATGCAGTTATATGTTCATCACAGTACTATTCATAATAGTAAAAACATGTAATCAACCAAGATACCCATCAACAGTGGAATGGATATAGAAAATGTGGTACATATACACCGTCAAATACTACACAGCCATATAAAAGAATAAAATTATGCTATTTGCAGCAACACGGATGCAGCTGGAAACCATTATTCTAAGTGAACTAATACAGGAACAGACAACCAATATTGAATTTTCTCACTTGTAAGTGGGAACTAAATATTGAATACACATGAACAGGAAAAATGAAACAATAGCCTCTGGGAACTTCTTGAGGGGAAACGTGGGGAGGGGAGCATGGTTTGGAAGGCTACCTATTGGTATTTGCTCATGACCTTGGCAATAAAATCATTGATATACCGAGTCTCAAGGACATACAATTTACCCATGGAACAAAACTTTTCATGTACCCTCTGAACCTAAAGTACATATTTTGAACAACTAGACCTCCCTCTCTCTCAAAATACACAAAAATCAAATAAAAATGGATTGAAGACTTAAATCTAGTACCTCAAATTATGAAACAACTAAAAGAAAACAGTGGGGACACTTTCCAGGAAATTGTAAAGGGCAAAATTTTTGGAGTAATACTCCCAAAGAACATGCAACCAAAGCAAAAATGGACAAATTGAATTACATTAAGTTAAGAAGTTTCTGTACAGCAAAGAAAACAATCAACAAAGTGAAAAAACAACCGACAGAATGGGAGAAAATATTTTCAAACTACCCATATGACAAGGAATTTATAACCAAAATATACACGGAGTTCACACAAGTCTATAGAAAAGAATCTAATAATCTCATTAAAAAAGGGCAAAAGATCTGAATAGACATTTCTCAAAACATGACATAGAAATGTCACACAGGTATATGAAAAGGTGCTCAAAATCTCTGATTATCAGAGAAGTGCAAATCAAAACTACAATAATTCTCCATGATGTGATTATTTCACATTGCACTCCTGTATCAAAATATCTCATGTATTCCATAAACGTATACACCTATCAAAAGTTCTGAATATACAAAAATTAAAAACAAATTAAAAACCTGTAATTAGATATCATTTCATCCTAGTTAAAATACCTTTTATCTAAAAGTCAGATGATAAGGAGGGCTGGCAAAGATGTGGAGAAAGGGGAATTCTTGTAAACTGTTGATGGGAATGTAACTTAGTACAGCCACTATGGATTACAGTATGGAGGTTCCTTAAACAACTGAAAATAGAACTACCATATGATGCAGCAATAGCACTGATGGGTATTCATCTCAAAGAAAGAAAATTAGTATATTCAAGAGATATTTGCACTCCTATGTTTATTTCAGCACTATTAACAGCATCCAATATTTGGGAGCAACCTAATTGTCCATCAGCAGATGAATTAATAAAGAAAATGTGATGCATATATACAATGAAGTACTATACAGCCATGAAAACGAATGAGATTCTCTCATTTGGAACAATATGGATGGAACAAGAGTACACTATGCTGAGTGAAATAAACCAGGCACAGAAAGACAGACTCTGCATATTCTCACTTATTTGTGGGAGCTGAAAATTAATACAAATGAATTCATGAAGATAAAGAGAAGATTCATGGTTACCACTGGCTAGGAAAGGTAGTTGATATGGTTTGGCTCTGTGTTCCCACCCAAATATCATCTTGAATTGTAATACCATGATCCTCCTATGTTGTGACAGGAACCCGGTGGGAAGTAATTGAATCATGTGGATGGTCACCCCTTTGCTGTTCTCATGATAGTGAGTGAGTTCTGATGGGATCTGATGCTTTCAAAAAGGGGTTTTCCCTCTTTGCTCAACACTTCTCCTTCTTGCCATCATGTGAACAAGGATGTGTTTGCTTCCCCTTCCACAATAATTGTAAGTTTCCTGAGGCCTCCCCAGTCCTGCAAAACTGTGAGTTAATTAAGCCTCTTTCTTTTATAAATTACCCAGTTTCAGGCAGTTCTTTCTAGCAGCGTGATAACAGACTAATACAGTAAATTGGTACCACAGAGAGGGGAATGCTGCTGTAAAGATACCCAAAAATGTGGAAGCGACTTGGGACTGGGTAACAGGCAGAGGTTGGAACAGTTTGGAGGGCTCAGAAGAAGCAAAGAAAGTGTGAGAAAGTCTGGGACTTCCTAGAGACTTGGAGGGCCCAGAAGACAGGAAGATGTGGGAAAGATTGAAACTTCCTAGAGACTTGTTGAATGGCTTTGACCAAAATACTCCTAGTGATATGGACAATGAAGTCCAGGCTAAGGTGGCTGCAGATAGCGATGAGGAACTGGAGCAAAGGTGACTCTTGTTATGCATTAGCAAAGAGACTGTTGGCATTTCCCCATGCCCTAGAGATCTGTGGAAGTTTGAACTTGAGAGAGATGATTTAGGGTATCTGGCAGAAGAAATTTCTAAGGTGCAAAGCATTCAAGAGGAAGCAGAGTGTAAAAGTTTGGAAAATTTGCAACCTCACAATGTGATAGAAAAAGAAAACTCATTTTCTGGGGAGAAATTCATACTGGCAGCAAAAATTTGCATAAGTAACAAGGAACCCAATGTTAATCAACAAGAGATTGTGGAAAATGTCGCCAGGACATGTCAGAAGACTTTCATGGCAGCCCCTCGCATCACAGGCCTAGAAGCAAAAATTGTTTCCTCAGCTGGATGAAGAGACCACTGCTCTGTGCAGCCTTGTGACATGGTGCCGTACATCCCAGCTGCTTCAGCTCCAGCTGTGGCTAAAAGGGGCCAAGGTACAGCTCAGGCTGTTGCTTCAGAGTGTGCAAGACCCAAGCCTTGGCAGCTTCCACGTGGTATTGGGCCTGCAGGTACACAGAAGTCAAGAATTGAGGTTTGGGAGCCTCTGCCTAGATCAGAGGATGTATGGGAACACCTGGATGTCCAGACAGAAGTCTGCTGCAGGTGTGGATCCCTCATGGAGAACCTCTGCTGCGACAATGCAGTATGAAAATGTGGGGTCAGAGCCCCCACAGAAAGTCCCCACTGGAGCACTACATAATAGAGCTGTGAGAAAAGGGCTACCATCCTCCAGAACCCAGAATGGTAGATCCAATGACAGCTTGCACTATGCACCTGGAAAAGTCACAGATACTCAATGATATCCCATGAAAGCAACTGGAAGGGAGACTGTACCTTGCAAAGGAATAGGGGCAGAGCTGCCCAAGGCCATGGGAGCCCACCTCTTGCATCAGCGTGACCTGGATGTGAGAAACAGGGTCAAAAGAGATAATTTTGGGACTTCAAGTTTTAACGATTGTCCTATTGGATTTTGGACTTGCATGGGGCCTGTAGTCCCTATGTTTTGGCCAATTTCTCCCATTTGGAACAGGTCTATTTACCCAATGCCTGCACCTATATTATACCTAAGATGTAACTAACTTGATTTTGATTTTACAGGCTCATAGGCAGAAGGGACTTGCCTTGTCTCAAATGAGACTTTTGGACTTAGACTTTTGGGTTAATGCTGGAATGAACTAAGACTTTGGGGGACTGTTGGAAAGGCATGATTGTGTTTTGAAATGTGAGGACATGACATTAGGGAGGGGTCGGGGCAGAATGATACGGTTTGGTTCTGTGTCCCCACCCAAATCTCATCTTAAATTGTAATCCCATGATCCTCACGTGTCATGGTAGGAACCCAGTGGAAGTAATTGAATGATGGGAGCGGTTGCCCTTATGCTGTTCTCATGATAGTGAGTGAGTTCCCAGGACATTTGATGGTTTTATAAGGGGCTTTCCCCACTTTACTCAGCACTTCTCCTTCCTGCTGCCATGTGAAGAAGGACGTGTTTGCTCCCCCTTCTGCCACAATTGTAAGTTCCCTGAGGTCTCCACAGGCCTGTGGAACTGAGTAAATTAAACCTCTTTTCTTTATAAATTACTCAGTCTCAGACAGTTCTTTACAGCAGCTTGAGAAAGGACTAGCACAGTAGTGGAATGTGGGAAATCAGGATACTAAATGGATACAAAAATATAGTTAGAGACAATGAATAAGACTTAGTATTTGGTAGCAAAATAGGGTGACTACAGTCAGCAATAATTTGTTTTACATTTAGAATAACGGAATGTTTGTAACACAAAAGAACGATGAATTGTTGAGGTGATGGATACCTCATTTACCCTGATGTGATTATTACACATTGCATGCCTGTATCAAAATATCTCATGTACCCCATAAATAAGTACATTTATGATGTACCCATAATTTTTTTAATTTTTAAAATTAGAACTGTAATGTTGTAATAATTAAATGTTATATATGGACTGTGATGTAGATGTTGCACCTTACCACTTACCTTATGAGTTAATTACAATAGAAAAAATAACTACATCCATGTGATATCTATATATTATGTGATAGATTATTGTAGGTTCTTTCTATGATACTGAAAATCATAACCCCGTTCCGTGTCTATTATTCTTGTCTCACAACTATCTTCTTCAAATATCCGCTGCTGTCTGCTTCTTTACCTGAGAGGTTTCTCCTGCAGATGTACTTATTCAACATAAAGGAATAGCAACACCAAGGTGGGGAGATTTAATTATCACAGAGTAATCTTCAAAGGCAAAGACTGGAAAGTTTTTTTAGATAAATACATATCATTATGCTGCTTTTTGCTAATGTATCTGCATCTTACTACTGTCTATAATAAAATGAATAAATTATATTAATAAATAGTCCTGTTTACTCCAATATGTAATTCCATGCATAAAACTTCAATCAAAGGAAATAAAAAATTCTAATTAAGGAAGTAATGAATTCTTTATTTATGTTTTCTCAATTTCTTAAATATCACACTGGAATGTTACTTTGAGAATACTGATAGGATTACTATCCTCCAAAAATAGCATTTTAAAAATATAAGACTTCAATTTTCTACACCAGAGTGCAAAGAGCTTAGAAATTTTCACTCAGCCCTATCTACAAGTAAACAGCTAAACAAACTAAAAAATCAACAACTTTTCTTAGAACAATGGGTAAAGAGAAATACACAACTCCAGACCCTTTCAATAATTCTGTCTTACCTAAGTAGGGGTGAGGAAAGCTGAGAAGCTCTTCTGAAGTTCACAGTACAGAAGCTCAGGCTCAGCCAGAGCAATCAGGCAACAGAAAGAAATAAAAGCCAACCAAATTGGAAAAGAGGAAGTCATAATTTCTCAGTTTTATATTCCATAATCTTATACCTACAAAACTCTAAAGGTTCCCCAAAGAGACTCCTAGGTTAAAT
Organism: Trachypithecus francoisi; assembly: GCF_009764315.1. Taxonomy (NCBI): domain Eukaryota; kingdom Metazoa; phylum Chordata; class Mammalia; order Primates; family Cercopithecidae; genus Trachypithecus; species Trachypithecus francoisi. The sequence goes on along the minus strand of NW_022681437.1, from coordinate 1,017,202 downwards.
AAATGACTTCAACAATGTTTCAGGATATAAAATTAATGCACAAAATTAGTAGCATTTCTATACATCAGTAATATCCAAACTGGGAACCAAATTAATTACTCAATTCCATTTACTGTAGCCATACACAGAAAATAAAATACTCATGAATATATTTTACTGAAGACATGAAAGATTTCTACAAGGAGAGCTTATAAAACACTGATGAAAGACATTGTAAATGTAATAAACAAATGGAAAAACAGCCTAAGCTCATGGATTAGAAAAATAAATTTCATTAAAATGACTATACTTCCCAAAACAATCTATAGATTCAATGCAATTTCTATCAAATTACAAATAATGTTTTCAACAGAATTAAAAAAAAAATTTGAAACCAAAAAAAGAGCCCAAATAGCTAAAGCAATTTTAATCAAAAAGAACAAGGCTGGAGCCATCAAATTACCTGAGTTCAAATTGCACTGCAAGGCTAGAGTAACCAAAACATCATGGTACTGACACAAAAATAGACACATAGATCCATTGAACAGAATAGAAAACCCAAAAACAAATACACATACTTGCAATCAACTGATCTTCAACAAAGTCAATGAAAATAACCAATGGATGAAAGAACACCCTATTCAACAAATGGTGCTGAGAAAACTGGACAACCTTATGTAGAATAATAAAACTGGACTCCTATCTCTAATGATATACAAAAATCAATTCAAGATGGATTAAAGACTTAAATGTAATACTCAATACTATAAAATCCTGGAACAAGCCTAGGAAAAACTCTTTAGGACATTGGCTTAGGCAAAGAATTTGTGACATTGGTGACTAAGACTTCACAGGCAAGTGCAAATAAAATCTAAAATAGACAAACGGGTCTTAACTTAAGCAAAGAGCTTCTGCAGAGCAAAATAAATAATCAACACATTAAACAGACAAGCTACAGAATGGGAGAAAATATTTGCAAATTATACATTCAACAAAGGACTAATATCCAGAACCTACAAGGAACTCAGACAACTAAACAAGAGAAAAAACAACCACCAAAAAAAAAAAAAAAAAAAGTGGGAAAAGGACATAAACAGACATTTCTTAAAAGAAGACATACAGGTGGCCAACGAACATATGAAAAAATGCTCAACAAAATTAATCATCACATAAATGTGCATAAAATCCCCAGTGAAGTACCATTTCACAGCAGTCAAAATGGAAAACATTAAAAAGTCAAAAAAAGAAAAAAAAACAAAACAGATTTTGATGTGGATGCAGACAAAAAAGGAACACTTACACATTGTTGTTGGAATTGTATGTTAGTACAACCTCTATGGAAAACAGGATGAAGATTTCCCAAAAAGTTAAAAATAGAACTACCATCTCACTAATAGGTATCTACCTGAAGGAATAGCAATCATTATATTAAATAGACACCTTAATTTATATATTTATCACAGCCTTATTCACAATAGCAAAATAATAGACTCAAGTGTCCATCAATAGATGATTGTGTAAATGTTGTACATATACACCATGAAACACCAGGTAGCCATGAGAATAATAAAATCATGTCTTTGACAGCAACATGGATGCAACTAGAGTTCATTATCCTAGATAAAATAACTCAGAAACAGAACAACAAATACTGCATATTCTCACTTATAAGTTAGAGCTAAACAGTAATTACATAGGCACATATAGATGCATAGAATAGACACTGAGGACTCTAAAAAAGAGGGAGATTGATGGGGGTGAGGGTTGATAAATTATCTATTAGGTACAATGTTCACTATTTGAGTGATGGGTACACTAGAAACCCAAACCTCACAATGATGGAATATATCCATGTAACAAATGCATATAATTACCTCCTGAATCTAACATAATAAAAATAATAATGTTGGTTTCTTTTTGTCTGTTTTAATCCTCTCATAGTGACACTGAATGCCTAATGAAGTGTAAATTTGTATGTACAGTCTTTATTCTTAATTAGTACACTTGATCCTCATAATTCTCAGATTCCATATTTACAAATTCACCTACTCACTGCAATTTATTAGTAATTTCAAAATCAATACTTGCAGCACTTTCATAAACAGTCACAGATATGCACAGGGTGACAAAAAATTTGAGCACTCTATGAGCACATTCTTAGCTGAGGCTGAATAAAGTGACACCCTGCCTTCTTGTTTCGAAAATAAAAATAATAGAATAAAATACATTAAAATTTTTAAAGACACATATGGACTAAAAGTGAATGGATATAGAGATATACTATGCTAATACTAATGAAAAGAGAGTGGAAGTACATTTATTAATTTCAGACAGAAAAGTCTTCAGAATAAGAAAGGTTTTTAGGAATAATGAGATGCAGTACATAATAATAAAAAATTCAGTAGACTTCAAGAAGACATAAATATCCTAATGTGTATGTATCCAGCAACACAGTGTCAAAATGGATCAGAAAAGAACTTATAGAAGCACAAGGATAAATAAATAAATACCATATCACACTTGGTGAATTTAACACCTTCTTACCAGAAATAGATTCAACAGATCAATAAGGATATAGTTGAACACAACAGTATCACTAATCAACTGAATATAACCGACATCTATAGACTACTTTATCCAACAAGAGCAGAATATACATTCTTCTCTAGCTCTAGCTCAAGTAGAAGGGGAACATTCAACAAGATAGACTGTATTCTGGACCATAAATCATCTTTTAGCAAATTTTATAAAACAGAAATCACATAATGTCTGCTCTTAGATCACAATGACATTAAACTGGAAATCGATAACAGAAAGGTAGCCGAAAAACCCCCCATATACTTGAAGATTAATTAATGCTTCTAATTAACACATAAGTTAAAGAAGAATTCTCAAGTGAAATTAATACGTATTTTGGAATGTATGCAAATTTTAAAAACTTATCAACATTTGTGGAATGCAATGAATGCATGCAGTACTTAGGAGGAAATTGTATACATATATTAGAAAAGAAGAAAGATCTAAAATCAATCATCTATGTTTTCTACTTACAAATCCACAAGAGTAATCTGAGTACAAAGTAAGAAGAAGAAGATATATACAAATTTAGGGCAGAAATTGATGAAGTTGAAAATGGGAAATCAATAGAGAAAATCAATAAAACCAAAAGCTTATTATTTGAAAGGCTAATAAAATTGATAAGCCTATAGTAGGCAAACTAAGAAATATAGAGAGAAGACATAAATTACTAATATCAGAAATGAAATAGGGGATATCACTACAGATCTCATGGACAGATAATAAAAGAGAATTATGGACAACAGTTCATCTACACATTTAGTTACCTAGATGAATGAATAATTCCTTGAAAGACATGATGTGCCAATATTTACACAAGAAGAAATACACAACATAAATGAGCCTATATCTATGAAATAAATTGAATTAAAAATTAATAAATATCAAAAACAGCAAGAACCAGACCCAGATAAATTACATGTTGAATTGTACTAAACAATTCGGGAAGAAATACCAATTTTATACAATCTCATTCAAACATGGAAACAGAGGTAATTCTTACTCATTCTATGAAGCCAACATTACCTTAATACCTAAGCCAGACAAAACATTACAAGGAAAGACAACTACAGACCAATAACTGTCATATACGTAGATGCAAAAAATCCTCAACAAAAAATTAGTGAATCAAATTTACAATATATAAAATGAATTATGCACCATGACCAAGTGGAATTTCTTCCAGGTATGCAAGGCTGGGAACATTTGAAAAACAATTAATTTAATCAATCATATCAACAGAGTACAGAAAAAAATAACATGGTCACATTAACAGCTGCAGAAAAAGCATTTGGCAAAATCAAACACACATTTATAATAAAAACTCTCAGCAAACTAGGATAAGGGTGAACTTCCTCATCTTGAGAAAGAACATCTATGAAAAAGCCTACAGCAAAAATTACAATTAATGGTGAGAAACTCAAAAGTTTTTCTACTGAGATCAGAAGCAATAATGTCCCCTTTTACCATTGTTTTTCAACATCATAGTGAAAGTCCTAGCTCATGCAATCAAACCAGAAAAAGGAAATAGAGGTATATAGATTAGGAATAAAGAAATAAAATTGTCTTTGTTCACAAATAACGTGATCATCTATGAGAAAGTCCCAAAGAAATCAACAAAAAATTCCTAGAAGTAATAAGTTATCGTAGTAAGGTTACAGGATACAAGATTAATATTTAAGAAAATTCTATTGCTGTCTTATGTACCAGCAATAAATAAGTGGAACTTGAAATTAAAAGTGCATTATCATTTAAGTTATATCAAAAAACATACATAGATATAAATTTAATGAAATAGGTACAAGATTGATATGAAGAAAACTATAAAATCTTGATGAAAGATATCAAAACAAAAAGAATGGAGAGATACTCCATGTTTATGAATAGAAAGAATAAATGTTGTCAAAATGTCAGTTCTTACCAATTGTCTATAGATCCCAAACAAAATCCCAGCAAGTTATTTGTGGATATCAACAAATTGATTCTAAAATTTAAATGGAGAAGCAAAAGTTTTAGAATACCAACAAAAATATTAAAAAGTGTTCAATATTATACATCATCAGTGAAAATTGCACACTAAAATGGCAATGAGATAACATTACACACTTCTTTAGAATGTTCAAAGTCCAAACTATTGACAACACCAAATATTGGCAAGGATCAACAGAAACTCTCATTAATTACTGATGGGAATGCAAAATTAAATAGCACTTTTAAAGACAGTTTTATAGTCTTTCACAAAATAAATCATATTTTCACCATATAATACAGCATTCATGCCCTATGGTATTTACCCAGAAGAGTTAAAAATTTATGTCCACAAAAAAAACTGCAGTCATGTTTACAGAACCATCACCTATAATTGCCAAAACTTGGAAGCATCCAAGATGTCCTTCAGGAGATGAATGGATAAATAAATTGTGATACGTCCATAAAACGAAATATCATTCAGTGCTAAAAATCCATGAGTTAACAGGCCATGAAAAGACACTGAAGAAACTTAAATCTATATTACTAAGTAAAATAAACCAGTCTGAAAAGCTATCATTATTGTATGATTTCAACTATATGAAATTCGGAAAAAGGCAAATCTATGGAGGAAGTAAAGAGATCGCTTGTTGCCAGGAGTAAAGGAGATGGGAGGATTGAATAGGCAGAGCACAGAGAATTTTGGGGCACACAGAAAGTATTTTGTGTGATAACTACAGTGATGAATATATGTCATTATACATTTGACATGTCCAACGCCAAGAGCAAACCCTGATGTAAACTATTGACTTTGGGTGATAATGGTGTGTCAATATATGTTTGTCCATTGTAACAAATGTACCACTCTGGTAAGAGACGTTGGTAGTTGGGTTAGTTGTTTATATTTGGGAACAGAGGGCACAGTATAAGGGAGGTCTCTATACTTTCTGTTCAATTGTGTTGTGAAGTTGAAGCTGCTCTAAAAAATGAAATGCATTAATTGAAAAAAATGGGATAATGGAAAGAAGATAATTCCACCAGATATTTTTAAGTGCTTAGTGATCCTGAAAGAAAATATTTTATGTAGATACAAAAAATGTTTTATGTATCATGGGAATTTTTAAGAGCACAAAATGGTTAAGAGTACAGATTCTGGAACGAAACTCCCTGCCAGTATAGTACTTACTAGCCATATAACTTCTACCAAATTATTTACCCTTTTGAAGAAACATCAAAAGAAAAATCAGCTTAAAGTTGTGCCATATTATTGGTAGAGATTTGATTGAGATTGAGAAAACATACAGCTTTTTAAGTGTGAGTAAACAAGCTCCTTTCTCTACATAAGCAACTAATTTCAAGAGATCCATCTGGTTCCAGTGTTTCTCCTTGTCCCTTATCTTTTTTTTTTGTTTTTGCTTCAATTTGGGGACTGTTTACCTGAGCATGCAAATGTGGTTGGCATAGGACTCAACAACAAATGATTATTTTTACAAATCATGAATGGCATGCTTTACTACCCAGAAGGCCAACAATACCAAGAAAAAGCTTCTTGTCCATATGTCAGGTTATGTGAAAATGGTTCATGTAATACTTGTGGTTATTTGGGGCTCTTAGGTCCTGCTCTTTTGAATCATATATAAGTTGTATTTTAATTTGTTGCCAAAGGAGTCTCCATATGGACAACTTTTCCTAATTTACTCGAAAAATAAAAATTCTGGTACTTAAACTTCTGTGTGGGAAACTCACAGAAACTTAGAAATGATAAAGAAAATTGTTAATCTTTAACTTCGACTTGGAAAAAAGGAGCCACATGATAGAGGAACAAAGGGGGATTGACAAGATCACGAACAATTCAAGTTTACAAAGCGTGTAATTTGTATAGAATTTTGAGGTGAACAGCGTTAGAGTAAGAAACAAGAATACATTTATTCCTTTTAACAAAGCATTTACAGTGTATTTGAGAGCTAAGTGAACAAGTCAGTAAAGGTGCTAAATTACAAATATTCCTATTCCAAAATGTTCAGTGTAGGCTATGTGCGTTCGGAAGAATCAAGGCAGGGACAGTCCAGTTTTGACCTTAGGCTTAGATTTGAAATCAGGGAAAGCTTTACAGAAGGTTCACATTAAATCACTTTCTCTTTGATTCTCACTTGTTGGTCCATAATTTCAAAATGACTCCAAGAAAATTAGTTTGCACTTTTCAAAAAAATAAAATGATTTCCAAGAAACAAAACCTTACTTAAAATTACCGTGAGCTTCAAGTCACACTGTACTTCAATAATAGCTCAAAGTGCCTATCATTATTACTAAACTGCCAGCAATTTTGATGGTAAGAAAATTTTGATGATTACAAGCCAAGTCACTTGTAACCTCCTTAAATTTATCTACAATTGTCTTCCATTTCGCTCAAAATAAATTTGAAGTTCTTATTTGCTATTTGTTTCATTAAAACCTGTGCAATGACACCATAAATTATTACTTCTTCTTCAATGAAGTTTTATTTTAAAAAACTGATAATAGCATTCACGAGAAAGAAAGGTTATGCCAAATACCATATTGAGCAATTAAAATGGGTTTGTCAACTTTTCACCACCATTGTTCCATAGAGAACAAATGTAGTATGAGGACATTTAGATACTGAGGCAAGAGAAGACCAGAAATTTCTATACTGGGAAAGTTAAAAAAAATTTTTTTTACTATTTATTTTTAACTTTATTTCTAAATATTTGCATTCCATAACAATTTATGCTAAATTAATAGTACTATTCATTTTTCTTTCTGTATTAAGATAAACTGAGACATGCACATGGCCACATGTATATGTTTGTGTGTAATTGTTATTATCTTTTCATCCAAGGGCATTCATTTGCAACAACAGCAAAACATGTTTACCTTAACAAAAGGAAGAAAACTGTTTAACTTTAAGAAATTAGTTGAATAATGACCTCAAACCATGGTAAGGTAATTTTGCTCCATAGGAGAAATAACACAAACTCAAAAAGTTCTAGTGGGGTTGTTCTTTTGTGTGGGTCTTGTTCTCTTATTTCAAACAGAAGAGAACAATGAACAATGAACAAAAATGTATCTGGAGTCACAGACAATTAGAGGGTGAATTTGCGGAAGATCTAAATGTTACCTCACAACACTGACATCAACAAATGCTGCACCTTCAAAATTCTAACAATTGATAATCTAACCAAATATATGCACTACTAAACCGCAAGTTTTTATATAAATATTACAGATTGCCTCAGTATTTCTAAGAATAACTGGTTTTGCATTAGGTAATTTCAAACTTGTTAGGTGTATATTTTAACTATTATTTCCATGTTTTTAATGAGAGATCTCTCACAGATCAGTCACTACACTGAACAATTTGAGGAGAAGCCTAGAGCTAATATCCTTAGCTCCTCTCAGAGCCATATACATTCTGCTCTGCTTTTGTATCCAGTTTACTTAAAACATATTTTTTAAGATTTCTCTCCTTAAATATCAGCTAAACATACTTACACTTTTTAATTTAATATATTTCAAATATATATAAAATATAGAGAATAATTTTTAAATTACAGCAAATAATTTAAAAATATTGTAGTTACTGACCCACCAGCAAGCTTTATCAATTCTGAATATTCTGCTATCATTTAATATGCATTTTTGGTATAGATGCATTTCAAATTCTTAGAAAATATATGTTACAAATACATTGAAACATGCTTTGTACACTTCCTTTGTATATTCCCCGTCTCCCTCACCAGTGTAAACTACTATCTTCAATTAAATGTTTATTGTTCCTATATTTTTATATGCTTAACACTTATTTGTCATTAAACTATGCAGTTTGTTGCCTTTAAGCTTTACAGCTTTATAATAATAGTATGACACTATATATCATTTATCTTTGCTGAGACTTATATTTTAAAGGTTTAACCATGTTTATATATGCAGCTCAGGATTGTCACATTAACTGCTTATTTGTTTTCCACAATATGAATATATCAGTATGTTCTCCTAGTGATAGGCATTTGTTATTCCAGATGGTTCACTATTATAAATACTACAAGCAAGTCTACAGGGTTATAACTAGAAGTATAACTGCTGGGTAGAAGAGTGGGGGCATTTTCAACTTTACCCGCTATTGCAAGTGTGTTCACCTAAATAGTAGTATTAATAAATATGTCCAGTAGCCATGCAGAAAAATGCCAGTATTTTCATATCCTTGCCTGATTTGTTTTTTTCAGATTTTTTCCCAATACGCTGGATTTGAAATGGTATCTCACTCTAGTTTAAATTGTATTTCCTTGATTATTGATGAAGTTGAGCGTATTTCCATATTATTATTCACTAAATGGATTTTCTTTTCTGTGAAACACCTGTTTAAACTCTTGCCTGCATTTCTCGTGAAGTTTTGGTGTTTCATTACTGATTTGTGAAGATACTTTATATATACTACATATTAATCCTTTATTGTTTATATGTGCTTAAAATTTATTTTCTTAGTCTATATCTCATTTTTAAAAAATTTTACAGTGGTTTTTGTGAGAGATCTTTCTTTTAACGCAGTCAAATAATCTTTTTAAGATCAATTTCAACTTTTATTTTAGATATAGTGTGTATATGTGCAGGTTTGTTACATGAGAATATTCTGTGATGCTGAGGTTTGGAATATGGATCCTATCACACAGGTGGTAAGCATAGTTATCCAGTAAGTAGTTTTAAACCCATCCTTCCTCTCTTCCTCCCCGATCTAGTAGTCTCTAGTGTCTATTGTTTTCATATTTATGTACGAGTGTGCTCAATGTTTAGCTCCCACATATAAGTGAGAACATGCGATATTTGGTTTTCTATTCCTGCATTAATTAGCTTTGGATTACAGCCTCAAATTCCATCCGTGTTGCTGCAAAGGACACGATTTCATTCTTTCCTATAGCTGTGTAGTATTCCATTGTGTATATTTATCACATTTTCTTTATCCAATATACCACTGATTGGCAACTGGGTTGATTCAATGTGTTTGCTATTATGCATAGTGCAGAGATGAACATGAGTGCATATGTCTTTTAGTAGAATAATTTATTTTCCTTTGGACATATGCTCAGTAATGGGGTTGCTGGGATGACTAGTAGCTCAGTTTTATGTTCTCTGAGAAATCTGCAGACTGCTTTCCACAGTGGCTGAACTACTTCACATTCCCACCAACAGTGTATAAGTGTTCTCTTTTCTCTGCAACATTGCCAGCATGTATTATTTATTTCTTCTTTTTTACTTCTTAATAATAGCCATTTTGATTGGTGAAAGATGTTATCTCATTTTGGTTTTGATTTGCATTTCTCTGATAATGTGATGCTGAGAAATTTTTCACATGTTTTTTGACTGCTTGTTTGTCTTCCTTCCAGAGGTGTTTGTTCTCGTCCTTCACCCATTTTTAATGAGGTTATTTGGTTTTTGTTGGTTGGTTTGTTTAAGTTCCTTATAGATCCTGGATATTAGGCCTTTGTTGGATACATAGTTTTTGAATATCTTATTTTATTCTGCAGGTTGTCTGTTTGCTGTTGATCATCTCTTTTGATGTACAGAATCTCTTTAGTTTAATTAGGCCCACTTGTCAATTTTTTCTGTTGTGATTGCTTTTAAGGGTTTAGCCAAAAATCATTTGCCAAGGCTGATGTTGAGAAGAGTATTTCCTAGGTTGTCTTGCAGGATTTTTATATTTTGAAGTCTTAAATTTAAATCTTTAAACCATTTAAGTTAATCTTTGTATATGGTGAAAGGAAGGGTTCAATCTTCTGCATATGGCTAGCCAGTTATCCTAGCATTATTTGTTTAAAAAGGAGTCCTTTCCCCTATTGCTTATTTTTTGTTGGCCTTGTTGAAAATCAGATGGTTGTACTTGTGCAACTATATTTCTGAGTTTTCTATTTTGTCTCATTGGTCTATGTGTCTGTATTTGTTCCAGTACCAAGCTGTTTTGGTTAGTGTGGCTTGATAGTATAGTTTGAAGTTGGGTAGTGTGGTGTCTCCAGGTTTGTGCTTTTTGCTCAGGATTGCTATGGCTATTTGGGCTCTTTTTGGTTCCATATTATATTTAGAATAGGTTTTTCTCATTCTGTGAAACATGATGTTGGTAGTTTGATAGGAATAATGTTGAATCTGTAAGTTTTTTTAAACACTCTGGCTATTTTTTAAATATCCACTCTTCCAAAACACAAGTATGGAATGCTTTTTCTTTCATTATTGTATTGTATCTGATGTTTTTTGGCAGTGTTCTGTAGTTCTCCTCATGGAGCTCTTTTGCCTCCTCAGTTGGATATATTCCTAGATATTTCATTTTCCTTTGGCTATTGTAAATGAGATCATATTCTTCATTTCCCTCTCAGTCTGAACATTGTTTCTGTGTATGCAAGCACTATGTATGTTCCTTCTTAATAAAGGTAAAAAAAAAATCATGCAAAGCAATTTTCCTATTGCAATGAAATAAAATAAAAAATCAATAATAGAAATAAAAGTGAAATAAAAATAAAAATAAACAGATACCCTCTGTAAAAATCAATGGCTCAAACAACAAAACACAAAGGAAATTATAAAATATCCTGAGACAAGAAAATATAAAATACAATATACTAAAGAAAAATTTATAGCTGTCAATATGGAAAGAGGAAAAAAAAAAATCTCAAAGCAACACCCTAACATTACAATTTAAGAAGCTAGAAAAAGAAGAGCAAACTAAACTAAAAACTAGAGGAAGAAAATAATAAAAATAGAGTAGAGACAAACAAAATAGAAAATAGAAAAACAATAGAAAAATCAAAAATATATGCATTTTTTAAAAAAGGTCAAAGTATTGACAAATCTTTAGGTATATTGACTAATGAAAAAAAGAAAAGACCTTGGGATCTGGCAAGATGGCCGAACAGGAACAGCTCTGGTCTGCAGCTCCCAGCGAGAACGAGAACAACACAGAAGGTGGATGATTTCTGCATTTCCAACTGAGGTACCTGGTTCATCTCAATGAGACTGGTTAGACAGTGGGTGTAGCTCACAGAGGGTGAACAGAAGCAGGGTGGGGTGTTGCCTCAACGAGGAAGTGCAAGGGGTCGGGAAACTCCCTCCCCTAGCCAAGGGAAGCCTTGAGAGACTGTGCCTTGAGGGATGATGCTACCCAGCCCAGGTACCATGATTTTCCCATGGTTTTGGCAACCTGCAGACCAGGAGATTCCCTTGGGTGTCTACAACACCAGGGCCCTTGGTTTCAAGCACAAAACTGGGTGGCCATTTGAGCAGATAACGAACTAGGTGGAGGAGTTTTTTTTGTACTCCAGTGGCACCTGGAACCCCAGTGAGACAGAATCATTCACTCCCCTGGAAAGGCGGCTCAAGCCAGGGAGCCAAGTAGTCTTGCTCAGCCAGTCCCACCCTCATGGAGCCCAGCAAGCTTAGATCCACTGGCTTAAAATTCTTGCTGCCATCACAGTGGTCTGAAGTCAACCTGGGATGCTCTAGCTTGGTGGGGACGTGGGCATCTGCCGTTACTGAGGCTTGAGTGGTGGTTTTCCCCTCACAGTGTAAACAAAGCCACTGGGAAGTTCAAACTGGGTGGAGCTCACCACAGCTCAGCAAGGCCTCTGTAGCCAGACTGCCTCTCTAGATTCCTCCTTTCTGGGCATGGCATCTCTGAAAGAAAGGTAGTGACCCCAATCAGGGGCTTATAGGTAAAACTCTTGTCTCCCTGGGATAGAGCACCTGGGGGAATGGGTGACTGGAGGCACAGCTTCAGCAGACTTAAAAGTTCCTGCCTGTCAGCTCTGAAGAAAGCAGCAGATCTCTCAGCACCATGGTTGAGCTCTGCTGAGGGACAGACTGCCTCCTCAACTGGGTCCCTGACGCCTTGTGCCTCCTGACTGGGAAGACACCTCCCAGCAGTGGTTGACAGACACCTCATACAGCAGATCTCCGACTGGCATCTGGTGGTCGTCCCTCTGGAGCAAAGCTTCCAGAGGAAGGGGCAGGCAGCAATCTTTGCTGTTCTGCAGCCTCCACTGGAGATAAACAAGAAAACAGGGTCTGGAGTGGACCTCCAGCAAACTCCAGAAAAACTGCAGAAGAGGGACCTGACTGTTAGAAGGAAAACTAACAAACAGAAAGCAATAACATCAACATCAACAAAAAGGACACCCATGCAAAACCCCCATCCAATGGTCATCAGCATCAAAGATCAAAGGTAGATAAATCCACGAAGATGAGGAAAAATCAGCAAAAAAATGCTGAAAATTCCAAAAACCAGAATGCCTCTTCTCCTTCAAAGGATCACAACTCCTCGCCAGCAAGAGAACAAAACAAGATGGAGAATGAGTTTGACGAATTAACAGAAGTAGGCTTCAGAAAGTGGGTAATAACAAACCACACTGAGCTAAAGGAGCATGTGCTAACAAAATGCAAGGAAGCTAAGAACCTTGATAAAAGGCTACAGAACTGCTAACTAGAATAACCAGTTTAGAGAAGAACATAAATGACCTGATGGAGCTGAAAAACACAGCACGAGAACTTTGTGAAGCATACATAAGTGTCAATAGCCAAATCGATCAAGCAGAAGAAAGGATATCAGAATTTGAAGATCAACTTAATGAAATAAAGTGTGAAGGCAAGATTAGAGAAAAAAGATTGAAAAGGAATGAACAAAGCCTCCAATAAATATGGGACTATCTGAAAAGACCAAACCTACATTTGGTTGGTGTACCTGAAAGTGACGGGGAGAATAGAGCTAAGTTGGAAAGCACATTTCAAGATATTATCTGGAAGAACTTCCCCAGCCTAGCAAGACAGGCCAACATTCAAATTCAGGAAATACAGAGAACTCCACAAAGATGCTCCTTGAGAAGAGCAACCTCAAGACACATAATCTTCAGATTCACCAATGTTGAAATGAAGGAAAAAGTGTGAAGGGTAGCCAGAGAGAAAGGTCAGGTTACCCACAAAGGGAAGCCCATGAGACCAACAGCAGATCTCTCTGCAGAAACCCTAAAAGCCACAAGAGAGTGGGGGCCAATATTTAACAATCTTAAAGAAAAGAATTTTCAATCTGGAATTTTATATCCAGCCAAACTAAGTTTCATAAGTGTAGGAGAAATAAAATCCTTTACAGACAAGCAAATGCTGAAGGATTTTGTCACCACCAGGACTGCCTTACAAGAGCTCTTGAAGGATACACCAAATATGGAAATGGAAAACTGGTACCAGCCACTGCAAAAACATACCAAAATCTGAAAAAAAGAAAAAGCTCCAAAACTAAATCAGATATGGAAGATAGGGCATTACAACTCATTTTACAGATATAAAAAAATTATTAAATATATTATAAACAATTATACACCAACAAAATGAAAAAGATAATGACATGACATAATTTCTAGAAACACACCACTGACAAATACCAAATCATGAAGAAAGAAAAAATTTAAATAGACTAGTAAGGGGATTGAATCTGTATTTAAAAACCTCCTATCAAAGGAAAGTCCAGAAAGAGCTGGCTTCGCTGGTGAATTATATCAAATATTTAAACAAAAATTATCCAATCCTTTACAAATTCTCCCAAAAATTTGAAAAGGAGGAAACACTTCCAAAGTTACTTCATAAGCCCATCATAACCCTGATACCAAAACCAGACAGACATTTCAAGTAGAGGAAACTTCAAACCAATATCCCTGATGAACATAGAGGCAAACATGCTAAGCAAAACACAAGCAAACAAAATTTAACAGCACATTAAAAGGATCGTAAACCATGACCACAAATGATTAATGCCTAAGATACAAGAATGATCTGACACATGCAAATCAATCAATGTGATACACCACATTACCGAAACAAAGGATAACATCACATGACTAACTAAGTAGATATCAGAAAAAGCATATGACAAAATTCAATATACTTTCATGATAAAACTAGTCAACAAATTTGGTATAGAAATAATTGCCTCAATATAATAAAAGCCATTTATGAAAAGCCCACAACTGATATCTACTCAGTAGTAATGAAACTGAGACTTTTTCCTCTAAGACCAAGAATAAGGCAAGAATGTCCACTCCAGTCACTTCTATTTGACATAGCAATTAGGTAAGAGAGAGGGAGAAATAAAAAGCATCCAAATTAATATAGAATAATTAAAATTATCTCTGTTTGCAGATGACATATTCCTTTATGTACAGAATCCAAAATATTCCACAAAATATTCTTAAAAACTAACAAATTTAGTAACATTGCAGAATACAGAATCAAACTACAAAATGGCATTGTATTTCTACACACTAACCAAAAGAAATCTGAGAAAAAAAAAAGAAAATAATTATTTACAACATCAAATAAATGGAAATACACCCCATCCTGTGTTTCTGGGTTTAAAATGTTCATAATACTCAAAACTATATACACATTCAATGAAATCCCCATCAAAATCCCCTTGGCGTCCTTTTTTAGATATAGACAGAAAATCCTAAAATTTATATGAAACCACCAAAGGAATCCAAATAGCCAAAACAATCCTCAAAAGAAAAAAAAGCTGAAAGCCATTCATTTACTAATTTCAAAACATATTACAATTCTATGATAATCAAAACGGTATGGTACTGGCATAAAAAATAGACATATAGACCAATGGAACAGAATAGAAAGCCCAGGAATAATCCTACACACATACATATGGTCACCTGATCTTCAACGAATGTGTCAAGAATTCACAATGGGAAAAGGATTGACTCTTGCAAAAATAGTGTTGGCAAACCTAGATACATACACGGAAAACAATGAAATTGGATTACTATCTTACACCATACACAAAAATCAACTTCAAATAGATTAAAGACTTACACATAAGACCTGAAACTCTAAAACTCATAGGAGGAAATGGAGGAAAAGCTTCATGACATAGATCTTGGATAGGGCACCAAATGCAGTCAACAAAACTAAAACAGGCAAATTGTACTTGATCAAACTGAAAAGCTTCTGCAGAGCAAAACACACACACACACACACACAAACACACACACACACACACAACTATCAACAGAGTGAAAGGCAACCTACAGAATAGGAGAATATATTTGCAAGCCATGCATCTGATAGGGGACTGGGGGCTAATATCCAAAAGACAATCTATGGAATGGGAGAAAATACTTTCAAACCTTGTATCTGAGTAAAGGCTAATATCCACAAAATTTATCACAAACCCCTACAACTAAATAACAAAAAACAATAATTTGACTTAAAAATAGGCAAAGGGTAACATGGATGCAGCTGGAAACCATTATCCTAAGAGAACTATGCAGAATCACAGAACTAAATACCACATGTTCTCACTTATAAGTGGAAACTAAACTTTGGGTATACATGGTCATAAATATGAGAACAATAGACACTAGGAATACAAGGGGGAAAGGGGAAATAAAGGCTGAAAAACTATCTATTGAGTATTATGCTCACGACTTGGGTGATGGATTCCTTTGTACTCCAAACCTTAGCATTATGCAATATACCTCTGTAGCAAACATGCATATATATCCCCTCAACCTGAAATAAAAGTTGAAAAACATGGGCAAAAATCTTGAATGGACATTTCTTTCAAGAAGATATACAAATGGCCAATAAACATGTAAAGATGCTCAGAACCACTGCATTAGTTGGTTCTCACATTGCTATGAAGAAATACCTGAGGCTGGGTAATTTGTGAAGAAAAGAGGCTTAATTGGCTCACCATTCTGATGGCTGTGTAGAAAGCATGATGCTGGCATCTGCTCAGCTTCTGGGGAGGCCTCAGTAAATTTACAATTATGGTGGAAGGTGAAGGGGGAGCATGCATGTCACATAGCCAGCGCAGGAGCAAGAGAGAGAGAAGCCACACACTTTTGAACCACCAGATCTCACGAGAACTCACTCACTATCATGAGGTCAGTACCAAGTGGACTGTACTAAGCCATTGCCATCATGAGAAATGCACTCCCATGAGCAAATCACTTCCCACCAGGCCTCACCTCCAACATTGGGGATTACAATTCAACATGAGATTTGGGTTGGTTCACAGATCCAAACCATATCAACCACTAATCATCAGACAAATACAAATCAAAACCACAATGAGATGTCACCTCACACATGTTAGGATGGTCATTATATATTTAAATAAAATAAAATAAAATAAAATAAACAGAAAAGAAGCATTGCCAAGGATGTGGATAAAATGGAACTCTTCTTATCTGCTGGTGGGAATGCAAAGTAATGCAGTTGTTGTGGAAAACAGTATAACAGTTCCTCAAAAAGTTAAAAATAGTGCTGCCACATAATTTGGCAATTTCATTTCTTGGTATTTAGTCAAAAGAATTGAAATCAGATTTTTTTTTTTTTTTTTTTTTGACAGAGTGTCACTCTGTCACCCAGGCTGGAGTGCAGCAGTGTGATCTCGGCCCACTGCAACTTCTGCCTCCCAGGTTCCGGCGATTCTCCTGCCTCAGCCTCCTAAGTAGCTGAGACTACAGGCACGTGCCACGACGCCCGGCTAATTTTTTGTATTTTTAGTAGAGACGGGGTTGCACCGTGTTAGTCAGGATGATCTCGATCTCCTGACCTCGTGATCTGTCCGTCTCAGCCTCCCAAAGTGCTGGGATTACAGGCGTGAGCCACCACGACCAGCCGAAATCAGAATCTTGAAGAAGTATTTGTGTCCTTATGTTCATTGCATTGCATTTATAATTGCAAAATTGTGGAAGAACTCAAATATTTATTGATAGATGAATGAATAAATAAATTTGATATATATACACAATGAAATACTCAGCATCAATAAGAAGGAAATACTGCCACATGCGACAATCTGCATGAACCTGGAGGACACTATCCTAAGTGAAATAAGCCATTACAGAAGGACAAATACCACGTGATTCCACTTATATGAGGTATCTAAAGTAGTCAAATTCATACAAGCCGAAAGTAAAACAGTGGTTGCCAAGGGTTGAGCAGAGGGGAAAGTGGAAACCTGCTGTTCAATTGGCATAAAGTTTCAGTTATGCAAAATGACAAAGTTCTGAAGATCTGCTATACGACATTGTGGTTATAATTAACATATCGTATTATACATTTCAAAATGTATTAAGATGGTAGATCTCATGTTTCGTGTTTTTTGTCACAATTTTAAAAAATCATGAACGAGCACCTATTGAGATAGATAGTAATAGTTCAGTGTTGAATGCTGTAATAAAAATCTCAGCGTACTTAGATATTGAGGGGACATGAAACCAAGACGTGGGGGAGAGGGAGCCAGGAAAACTTTATAGAAAAAGTGATGCTCAGGTTAGGAAGCTATTAACTAGGTGAATAGAATTTGAGTTTAGATGAAATGAGTAAGTCTATTTCAGACATATATTCTAACTTGTGTAAATGTATAGGAAAGGAGCGTAGATCAAGTTGGAGGAACAAAATCAATTCAATATGGCTATAGACATAAAATGTAGGATGAAGAGTGAACAGGGGCATGATCAAAGGAAGATGTAGCTGTCAAGGCATTTATAAGCCTGGTGAGTCATATAAGGAATCTGAACTTCAAGAGCAATGAAAAAGATTAACATTGATCACTGAAGTGATGTGATCAGAGTAAGGAAGGTGAGTTAGTACTGTGGTAGTAATATAAGTGACTCTAATGGTGGTCTGAACTAATTTAAAATTGAATAGCTATAATAGACAGGCTTAGTAATTGAATAGATGGTGGGGAGAATACAGCTATCAAGGATGATTCTTATGTACGTACATAAGGCAACTAAATGGGTGGTTTGTAATTCACTGATGCAGAGAAGATATAGTAAAGATGATGAACAGAAAGTGGAAATATGAGAAATACGGGAGAATCATCAGATTTTGGCAATTTGTGTATAATGGATAATTTTTACTTAAAATTCTGAAATAAAGGCTATGGTTTCTAATTTAGGTTAGAATGTTTTTATTTCTATTTTTAAAACTGAAACAATACAGGTTTTAATATGATGCTGTATATTAGGATTTTATTAATACAGTGACTCTCTTTTGCATTTATTTTATAGATATCTCGTATCTGTCATACCGATATTAGTATATTTTACTAAGAAACCAAGTTGGAGGTAGATGTTAATAAATAAAAGGCTTGGTGAAAACAATAAAGTTTCTTGTTGTAAAATTATGCAAATAGCAAGAATGCAAGTATTACAATAACAATGTAGGGTTGTACACCCTATGGTTGCCATTACTTCCTCCAGGTAAAAACATTTTTTTGAGACATAGTCTCTTCTGTGGCTCAGACTAGACTTCAGTGACATGATCATAGCTCACTATGCCTCAATCTCTCTGGCTCAAACAACCCTCCCACCTCAGTCTCCTGGGCAGCTGGGACTGTAGGCATGTGCCTCAGAGCCAGGCTTTTTTCTTTCCAAATTTATTTCAGGTTCAGGAGATACGTGTGCAGGTTTATTACATGGGTTAATTCCCTGTCATAGGGAATTAGTGCAAAGATTATTTTGTCACCCAAGTAATAAGCACAGCGAATAATAGGTAGGGTTTTTGTTTTTTTTTTTTTTAAATCCTCACCCTCCTTCTACCCTCAAACCTCAAATAGGCCCTGGTATCTATTGTTTTCCTCTTTGTGTCCCTGTGTACTCAATGTTTAGCTTCCAATTATAAGTGAGAAGATGAGGTATTTGGTTTTTTGTTTCTGTGTTAATGTGCTTAAGATAATGGCCTCCACCTTCATCCATGTTGCTGCAAAGGACATGACATGGTTCTTTTCACGGCTGCATTATAGTATTCCATGGTGTTTCTGTTCCACATTTTCTTTATCCAGTCTACCATTCACGAACATTTAGGTTGATTCCATGTCTTCAATATTGTGAATATTGCTACAATAAATATATGTGTACACCTGTATTTATGGTAGAATAATTTATATTCCTCTGGGTATATACCAAGCAATGGGATTGCTGGGTCAAATTGTAATTCTGTTTTAAGTATTTGGAGATATCTCCAAACTGCTTTTCACAGTGGCTAAACTAATTCATATTCCCATGAGCAGTTTATGAGCATTCCCAAGTTTTTCAGTATCTGTTATTTACTTGACTTTTTAATAATAGCCATTCTGACTGGTGTGAGATGGTATCTCACTGTGGTTTTGATTTTCATTTCTCTAATTATTAGAGATGTTGAACATTTTTTCACATGCTTGTTGGTTATGTTTATGACTTCTTTTAAGAAATGTCTGTGAGGTCAGGAGTTTGAGACCAGCCTGGTCAATATGGTGAAACCCCATCTCTACTAAAAATACAAAAAATTAGCTGGGCATAGTGGCAGGTGCCTTTAATCCCAGCTACTTTGGAAGCTGAGGCAGGAGAATCACTTGAACCTGGAGGGTGGAGGTTGCAGTGAGCTGAGATCGTGCCACTGCACTCCAGCCTGGGTGACAGAATGAGACTCCATCTCAAAAAATAAAAAAAGAAAAAAGAAAAATATGTCTGTTCATGTCCTTTGCCCATTTTTAAAATGAGATTGATTGCTTTTGGCAAGTTCATTTGTTTATGTCCTTTATAGATTCTAGATAGCTGACATTTGTTGGAGTCATTCAGAAGAGGGTTGTTTAATTTCAATGTAATCGTGTGACTTTGAGAGATCTTCTTAGTGTTGGTTTCTATTATTATTTCACTGTGGTCTGAACGTATGGTTGGTATTATTTGATTCTTTGTTGAATTTGTTGCTTTATGGCCAATTGTGTGGTCAGTTTTAGAGTATGTGTCCTGTGTAGATGAGAAGTATGTATATCATGCTGTTGTTGGGTAGAGTGTTCTGGAGATGTCTGTTAGGTTCATTTGGTCAAGTGTTGAGATTAGGTTGTGAATATCTTTGTTAATTTTCTGTCTCAGTGATCTGTCTAATACTGTCAGTGGGTTATTGAAGTCCCCTACTATTATTATGTGTTCATCAGTCTCTTCAAGAACTTTAAGGACTTGTTTTATAAATCTGTGGACCCCGGTGTTGGGTGCGAATATATTTAGGAAGATTAACTCTTCTTGTTGAATTGAATGCTTTATGATTATGTAATGCCCTTCATTGTTGTTTTAAAGTCTCTTTTGTCTGAATTTAAAGCAGGATCCCCTGCATTTTTTTCTTATTTGCTTGGGATATTTTTCTCTTTTCCTTTATGTTGCGCCTACGGGTGTCACCGCATGTGAGATGGGTCTCTCAAAGACAACGTACAGTTGGTTCTTGCTTCTTTATCCAACTTGCCACTCTGTTACTTTAAGTGATGTGTTTAGTTCACTTATGTTCAAGGTAATGTAAACGGACTGTGTTGATAGTTTATCAACTAAGCATTGATAGTATGTAAATGGACTAAACACACTAAATATTGATATGTGCAAATTTGATCCTATCTTCATGTTGTTATCTGGTTGTTATGCAGATTTGATTTTTAGTTACTTTACAGTGTCAATGGTCTATGGACTTGTGTGTTTTGGTAGTGGCCAGTAATGGTATTTTGTTTCCATGTTTAGCACTCCCTTAAGGACCGCTTGTAAAGCAGGTCTGGTGGTAATAAATTTCCTTAACATTTGCTTACCTGAAAAAAAATTATTCTTCTTTGCTATGAAGCTTAGTTTAGTTGGACATTAAATTCTTGGTTGGAATTTAATTTTTGATGCTCAGTGTAGGCCCACAATCTCTCCTTGTTTGTAGGATTTCTGCTAACTGGTTTGTTGTTAGCCTGATAAGGTTCCCGTTGTAGGTGATCTGTCCCTTCTCTCTAGTTGCCTTTAATATTTTTACTTTTGTGTTGACCTTGGAGAATCTGATGACTAGGTGTCTTGGGGATGGTTATCTTCTATAACCTGTGTCTCACAGGGGTTCTCTGCATTTCCTGAAATTGAAGATTTGCCTCTCTAGTAATGTTGGGGAAATTTTCATGGACAATATCATCAAATTTTTTTTTCAAGTTTCTTGCTCTCTTTCCCTCTCTTATAGAGATGTCAATGAGTTGCAGGTTTGGTCTCTTTACATAATCTCATATTTATTAGAGGTTTTGCTCATTGATTCTTATTTTTTCTTTATTTTTGTCTGACTGAGTTGATTTGAAGAACTTGTCTTTGAGCTCTGAGATTCTTTCCTCAGCTTGGTCTATTCTGTCGTTCATACTTCCAGTTATATTATGGCATTCATGTAGTGAGTTTTTAGCTCTAGAAGTTTAGTTCGGTGCTTTCTTAAAATGGCTATTTCATCTTTCAGCTCTTATATTGAGGTATTAAATTCCTTATATTTCTTTGATTGGGTTTCTACATTCTCCTGAGTTTTGATGCTCTTTGTTCCTCTACAGATTCTGAATTCTATGTCTCTTATTTTAGCCATTTCCAAGTGGTTGAGAACTGTTGCTGTGGTGCTAGTGCAGTCCTTTGGAAGTAAGAAAACACTCTAACTTTTTCAGTTGTCAGAGTTCTTACACTGGTTCTTTCCCATCTGTGTGGGCTGATGCTCCTTTAATCATTGAAGGCATCAGGGTGTACTGGTTGTGGTGGTGGCTCTGTGAGTTCCAAGTGCACACTAGTGGAGGCGGGGCAGCAGTTCAACATACACACTCATGCATGCCAGTGGCAATGAGACAGTGCACATATACACACTGACAGAGCAGTGGAGGGGACTGGGGGTGAGTGTGGTCCAGCAAAGCAATAGGGGGAGGCTTCTGGTGGGTGGGTGCATGTTCGTTGGGTCCCATCTGCTGAAGCTCTCTTATAGTTATGAAAGGTCTGCTAGTGAAGGAGCTATGGTGACAGTTGCCAGGAAGCACTCCTGTTGGGTGTTCAAGGCTACAATGCTAGCGGGCATGGCTAGGCATGATCCCTGAGAGAGGCTGGCAGACAGGGTGGTGCTCAGGTCATACTGGCCCCATCTCATGGGCAAGACTCTCCTGTTTTATTCTAAGTCCAATTGTCAACAAAGACCAATCTCACCTAGAAAAGCATGGCAAGCCTTGGGGTGTGGGCATTCCTAGCCATGTTCATCTGCAGCCATTTCTTCGCCAAACCATCTGAGCTCTAGATAGTCTGGAGTCCTGACCCTGATACTTCTTAAAACATCTCTCCCTTTCAGGTCAAAGGTCCATGGGAGTCATCGGACCTCCCGCAGCTAGGATTCTACAAGTCTGTGGTCAGATTGAACCACTTCTCACCTATTTCACTCATCCCTTTCCCAAGAACTGTTTGGGACCAGGAACTAGTCCTGGTGTTTGTCAGCACCGATGCACGGTTCTCAGTTTTCTCCTCTTTCAGCAGAGTCTGCATTCTCCTTCTGTCCACTCTCAATGCTCTTCTTCTGAAGATCTGCTTGGAGTATGCTGATCTTCTTGATGGTCTGGTATTTTGGTGAGAGATGCTCTCCCTGGTTGCACCTAGTCAGCCATCCTGGCTTTTGTCTCCATTTTTTTGTTGTTGTTTTTATTTTTAGTAGAGACAAAGTCTTGCTATGATTCCCAGGATGTTCTAGAACTCCTGAGCTCAAATAATCCTCCTGCCTCAAGCTCCCAAAGTGTTTGGATTAGCAGCATGAGCCACCACACCAAGCCAAGACTTCTTAATAATGTGTTTTACAGTTATTCAAAATTATTTTCTAGTAGAAAGATGTAGATTACAAGTTTTTATATTTATTTTGTCTTAAAACCTGTGTAATATTTTCTGTCTGATTCACTATGGGTTAAATATGAATAGAGTTAGGCATTTATAAAATATTTTCCAATGAAAAATGAAAATATAGAAAGGTAGGGAGTGGAATCTAATACTTAAAACACTGAGGATTTGTGAATATGTTCTTATAATGAACTCAAGTTCTCTAATGTGGTTCTTTGGGAAATAATGCCAGTGTTATGTCCAAATATTAAGCCTGTGACATAATCAGTGTCCTTTCATTTGGAGTGAGATTTCAATATATACTTTTTTGTGATATTCCAACCTATTTTCCAGTCAACCTTTTTAGTTAAAAGCATTATCAACTTACTCAACTTTCTTTAAAAATAAAGATAAAAAATTGAAATCTTATTTTGCCATATTATCATGTTGTATCTCCCCTTCCCTTCACATTCAAAACTTTTAAAAAGTGTGATCTAGAATTAGTTTTCATTTTCTTGCAAACTATTTCTTTGTTCCCTATTATCCAGTTTTCATTCAAAATGAAAGTACCTTTCTTGCAGGTAATTGGTTATCTCTTAACTGTCAAGTCCAAATGCTTCTTCTCAATCCTCGCTGGGTATTTGGCACTGTTCATCAACACCATTGTAAACACTATCTCATTTTTTAAAATCTTTTTTCTTGCTCTTCACAATAACATTATGACGTACAGGCTGATGACTACCACATCTATAATTCTCGCCCTGCTTCCTCTTTCAAGCTCTAGACTCATTTTCAACATATGGCATGGCATGTGTCTCCTTGTGAATATCCCACTAGGATCCTAAACCTGACATTTCTAATACCAAACTTATCTGAGTCACCAAACCTGTTCTTCCTCTTGTGGTCCTACTCCTTGTTATTTCGGTTCTCACCTTTAAAATAACATGCTTTAAAAATAACATATTAGAAACTTCAAAGTCATTGTAACTCTTTCCTTTCATTCCACATTCATTTAATTGTAAGATCTTCTAATCATGCTTCCACCATGTTTTTATATATTTTCTTTCCTATCCATGGCCATATGTCACACCTTTATTAATTCTTGCCCAGAGTGTTACCAAAGCTCCCAATTATTTCTGCTTTCTCTATTATTTTTACTAGGTTATTCTCAACAGGTAAGGTTATGCCACTACTCAGCTCAGAAATATTTTGAGTATATTCACTATGTGGGAAATTGCATCAATTCGTCTTAGCAAAGCGTTCAAGATTTCCTGTCCATACAAACTTTCCAGTCTCATTTTCTATTATATCCTTCTAAGTTACTTGTGTTCTGGCCACAATGATCTCTTTATCCATAGCTTCATGCTCAATATTCAATGTCCCAGAAACACAGAAAGTTCAGCTAGAATATCACCATTTTCATGAAGCTTTCTGCTAAAAATCAATTTCTTCTTCTGTATATTCCAGTAACACTTTTACCTCGGTTATGATACTTGTTCTTCTTTATACTTTGATAGTTGGTAGAATATCTAAAACAGAACAGAAACAAATCAGTGTACTATAAAAAGTGTATATATACTGAAGGACATTTGATTATCTAGAATTGAAAGGCTTTAATAATATGTACTATTTGCATAGGGAAGCATTTAATGTTACACTAACAGACAAAGAAGTAGAACATGAAATTGAGAAAGATGGCAAATGTTTTAGGAATCTTGCCTATGAATCAGCTTCTAACCAAGATGATGGTGACAAAGTAATCATTATTATTCAAATGTTTTGTTATTGGCCGGGCATGGTGGCTCACGCCTGTAACAGCACTTTTGGAGGCCAAGGAGGGCGGCTAACTTGACGTCAAGAGTTGGAGACCAGCCTGGCCAACATGGCGAAATCCCATCTCTAATAAAAATACAAAAACTAGTCGGTTGTGATGGCATGTGCCTATAATCCCAGCTACTTGGGAGGCTGAGGCACAAGAATCGCTGGAACCTAGGAGGTGGAGGTTGCCGTGAGCCAAGACCTCACCACAGCACTCCAGTCTAGGTGACAAAGTGAGACTATGTATCAAAAAAGAAAAAAAAAAGGTTTTGTTTATAAGACATTAACATGCAATATGTTTAATATGGATTCTAAACAAATTTCACCAATATCATTTTTCAAATTCTTTTCTACCACAGAAAGAGCATAAATAATACACATAGATAATAAATATGAATATAGTTGCTACTCAAGTTGCTACTAAATAGTAGGAAAAGTACATAATGATATGAATGTATTTACAACCAATGTCATCTTAACACTGTAAACCTGTATCGTTGCACAAAACGTTAAGTATCAATAGGTACACAGCAATACATCCTTCATAGACAGCTATTAGCCTTTACCATGAACCAAATGGCATTTATTATTTCTCATTCATGTCTAGAAGAGAGAAGACGTTGGTCCCTTACTTATATTTTCAATCACACTGACTTAGAAATAGTAGCCTCTGATTTAATATTGATAACGTGTTCCAACATACTCTAACGTGCCATATTGTGAAAATCACTCTTAAGAACTCTTAACACTATTTGTATATTTGTGCCCTGGACACTATAGGTCAGCCTTTAAAATCAATAATAGCCCTTACTCTTATTTGTTAGGACTCTGTGGCAGTGTATCCAGAATAATGACTGTAGAGTTGAAAAGTTATTTTTATATTATTGAAGGTGCTCCTTTGTTGACAGAATAAGCCTTCTTCTTTCTCTGCACCTATTTCTTTTATGCCTATCTGAGGATCATAGGTGAGTGGAAAATTTGCTAGTTGCAATAGTGAAACTTCGGACTATTTGGATAATCCTTCTTCAAATAGCTACATCAAAAGAAAATAATCTCTAATTGCAAAACGTCAAAGTACTCTTTTAAATCAAGTATCTAGTGATTTATTTTATCTAAGATTTTTCTATTCCTTTTTATGTTGGCTAAAAGACACACACTGTTATGAGACAATTATCTGTAGGTCTCTCACACTGCTGCACGTCTTGCAAAGAGAGTCATTGTCTGACTTTCTTACAGTCTATCTTTTTGAGAATGCTTATATCATGAACTGCTTTATAAGATAGGGATAATTTCTCCCCCAGAGCATGGAACAGTTTTGTTTACTGTCCAGTATCATGAAGACAATGTCTCCCTCCATGACAATAATCACATAGGCTTACTGACTCTGAAAAAAGTTTTAAGTTCCCTAAGCTCGGGGTTCCTTTTTTGTAATGTAACCTATTGCATGTATAGGCATCATGTGAACATCTTACATCACTCTGTGACAACTAAGGCTTATAGAACTGGTACAAATGCTGATGCTGACACTCTGGCTACTGTTATTGACATTAGTAACAAACTTATTTTTTTCTGGCTCTGATGTCTCATGTCTCCTGCCAGTATCCGTGAAACTATGGCAGCCTAACCCATTAGCTTGGAAGAAGGGTAAAATCTTAGACCCTTCACAGTTCTCAACACATTCATAGGTGCACTACTGCAGGAAAAAGAAAGAATAGAAAAACAACCTCCAGGCAGCATTGTCCTAGAAATATGTTTCAAATTGGAAAAATGTATATATTAATTTAATTTTCTTTATGCAAATTAATTGTCATGAATTGTAGGCTACTTAGGTAGCTGACACTATTCAAACATTATTTTTCTATTAATTGAATAATTTAAATTGCTATGTAATTTATTTTCATTTGCCCTCTGCATTTGTAGTCTATTTTAAGAGTAAATAAGAGATAAAACTAACCAAATGCATGTATGTGGCTATACTAACGGGTACATAGAGAGTTGTCTCACACTTTGCTGCTTAAGGAAAAAAATGAGTTACTGCATACTGAACAGTGCTGCTCTGTGAGAATATGGGAAAGGCTATTTAGTTCACAGTAGGAGAGGTTACAGTTGTGTGTGTGACAAATATTGTGAAAAATACAAACACTAAGATTTCTTTTGCTCATGGAAGTTTTTTATAGGGATGGCTTACAAAGAAAAAAGATACTGTGTTAGATCAAACTACAGCTATTTTCTGTACTCTTGGGTTTAATGGAGGAAGCACTTTGCCTCGTCCTGTCATGCTTACTTTGTAGGAGACTGCAGATGCATACAATCTGATTTTTGACTCCTCTGTAAGAATGCTACAGTGTGGGAAAACAATTTGTAGAAAATTTAGAGATTTAAAAAAAAAAAAACGAATCATCCATTTTGCCTCTATAAAAATGATGTGAGTAAACATATCTTATACTTGTGATATTTGAGTTATTGCTATAGCCAACATGTTTTCAACAATATTCCGTTATTAGTGTGGTGTCATCTTAACTACAAAATGCTGCATGTTGCTATGAAAAAGAACATGATGTGCCAATTTCTGCTCTGAAATCATTTCACAAATATCTAATTTGGGGGTTTAAAAAACCAGAGAAAAATAAAAAAGTCATAATTTAGAAAGTAAGTTAATTCAATATTTCTCAGATTACTCAATGAATAACTATTGGATAAAAAGTCTTCCATTAAACAGTATTAAACACACACAGCTTATAATTTGACTTTTAATGATATTTATGAATGCCTTAAACATCTCCAAAGGACAAGTAAATATAGCTTAAGGAGATGATTTAGAGTAGTTCAGTCATCAACCATTAATGAATTAATGGTTGAAGGCTCCTGGAAGGGACAAAAGAGACAGAATATGGATTTGAAAATATATTTCTTTCCAAAATAACTGAATATTTGATAAAAATAAAAAGGCATATTTCATATGAAAGGTTACGTATCCCCCACTTAGAAAGAAAATGTGAACCTATTTTGGCATTTTTATCCACAGCCAAACAGAGCAAAATTTCCTTACTCTCTGATTTTGTCATATTCATTCTTTATATTAAATCACTCACTTAGAATGTAGCAGAAAGTTCCATGGAAAGAAATTCTACAATTTCTCCTTTCAGCAAAGCCTTCATACTTAGAAATTATCCACGATCTTATACCCACACAGAGAGCTAAAAATAAGGATGTGAGGGTTTTTCTAATGCAGCTCTGTCACAAATTCCAAATGAATACTTTAAAGGTCTTTAAAGGTCTGATAATGGGACAATTATGTTCCTTAAAGTCCACTTCTCTTTTCTAGTCTCCCTACAAAACTGGCAGTAAAAGAAGTTCATTTTACTTAAAGAAAATCAGAAGATGGCCGAATAGGAACAGCTCCAGTCTCCAACTCCCAGCGCGAGTGACACAGAAGACCGTGATTTCTGCATTTTCAACTGAGGTACTGGGGTCATCTCTCTAGGGAGTGCCGGACAATCGGTGCTGGTCAGCTGCTGCAGCCTGACCAGCGTGAGCTGAAGCAGGGCGAGGCATCGCCTCACCTGGAAGCGCAAGGGGGAAGGAATCCGTTTTCCTAGCCAGGGGAACTGAGACACATAACACCTGGAAAATCGGGTAACTCCCACCCCAATACTGCGCTTTAAGGAAACAGGCACACCAGGAGAATATATCCCACACCTGGCCGGGAGGTCCCACGCCCACGGAGCCTCCCTCACTGCTAACACAGCCGTCTGCGGCGATCTATCCGCAAGGTAGCAGCGAGGCTGGAGGAGGGGCGCCGCCATTGCTGAGGCTTAAGTAGGTAAACAAAGCCACTGGGAAGCTCGAACTGGGTGGAGCTCACAGCAGCTCAAGGAAACCTGCCTGTCTCTGTAGACTCCACCTCTGGGGACAGCCACAGCTGAGGTCCAATAGGGAAGCAGCGGGGGCCGGTGCAGAGGCGAACAACTCTGTCTGACAGCTTTGGGGAGAGCCGTGGATCTCCCAACGCAGAGGCTGAGATCTGAGAACGGACAGACTGCCTGCTCAGGTGGGTCCCTGACCCCTGAGTAGCCTAGCTGGGAGACATCCCCCACTAGGGGCAGTCTGACACCCCACACCTCACAGGGTGGAGTCATCCCTGAGAGGAAACTTCCAAAGAAAGAATCAGACAGGTACACTCGCTGTTCAGCAATATTCTATCTTCGGCAACCTCTGCTGCTGATACCCAGGCAAACAGGGTCTGGATGGACCTCAAGCAATCTCCAACAGACCAACAGACAGTCCTTCTGACTGTCAGACGGAAAACTATCAAACAGGAAGGACACCTACACCAAAACCCCATCAGTACGTCACCATCATCAAAGACCAGAGACAGATAAAACCACAAAGATGGGGAAGAAGCAGGGCAGAAAAGCTGGAAATTCAAAAAATAAGAGCGCATCTCCCCCTGCAAAGGAGCGCAGCCCAATGCCAGCAACGGATCAAAGCTGGTCAGAGAATGACTTTGACGAGATGAGAGAAGAAGGCTTCAGCCCATCAAACTTCTCAGAGCTAAAGGAGGAATTACGTACCCAGCGCAAAGAAACTAAAAATCTTGAAAAAAGAGTGGAAGAATTCACAGCTAGACTAATTAATGCAGAGAAGATCATAAATGAAATGACAGAGATGAAAACCATGACACGAGAAATACGTGACAAATGCACAAGCTTCAGTAACCGACTCGATCAACTGGAAGAAAGAGTATCAGCGATTGAGGATCAAATGAATGAAATGAAGCAAGAAGAGAAACCAAAAGAAAAAAGAAGAAAAAGAAATGAACAAAGCCTGCAAGAAGTATGGGATTATGTAAAAAGACCAAATCTACGTCTGATTGGGGTGCCTGAAAGTGAGGGGGAAAATGGAACCAAGTTGGAAAACACTCTTCAGGATATCATCCAGGAGAACTTCCCCAACCTACTAGGGCAGGCCAACATTCAAATTCAGGAAATACAGAGAACGCCACAAAGATACTCCTCCAGAAGAGCAACTCCAAGACACATAATTGCCAGATTCACCAAAGTTGAAATGAAGGAAAAAATCTTAAGGGCAGCCAGAAGAAAGGTCGGGTTACCCACAAAGGGAAGCCCATCAGACTAACAGCAGATCTCTCGGCAGAAACTCTACAAGCCAGAAGAGACTGGGGGCCAATATTCAACGTTCTTAAAGAAAAGAATTTTCAACCCAGAATTTCATATCCAGCCAAACTAAGTTCATCAGTGAAGGAGAAATAAAATCCTTTACAGATAAGCAAATGCTTAGAGATTTTGTCACCACCAGGCCTGCCTTACAAGAGACCCTGAAGGAAGCCCTAAACATGGAAAGGAACAACCGGTACCAGCCATTGCAAAAACATGCCAAAATGTA
The DNA here is from genome assembly GCF_009764315.1 of Trachypithecus francoisi. Lineage (NCBI taxonomy): Eukaryota > Metazoa > Chordata > Mammalia > Primates > Cercopithecidae > Trachypithecus > Trachypithecus francoisi. The sequence continues at coordinate 986,807 of NW_022681437.1, read as the reverse complement.
AAGACCATCGAGGCTAGGAAGAAACTGCATCAAATAACGAGCAAAATAACCAGTTAATATCATAATGACAGGATCAAGTTCACACATAACAATATTAACCTTAAATGTCAATGGACTAAATGCTCCAATTAAAAGACACAGACTGGCAAACTGGATAAAGAGTCAAGACCCATCAGTCTGCTGTATTCAGGAGGCCCATCTCACATGCAGAGACATATATAGGCTCAAAATAAAGGGATGGAGGAAGATCTGCCAAGCAAATGGAGAACAAAAAAAAGCAGGGGTTGCAATCCTACTCTCTGATAAAACAGACTTTAAACCATCAAAGATCAAAAGAGACAAAGAAGGCCATTACATAATGGTAAAGGGATCAATTCAACAGGAAGAGCTAACTCTCCTAAATATATATGCACCCATACAGGAGCACCCAGATTCATAAAGCAAGTCCTTAGAGACCTACAAAGAGACTTAGACTCCCATACAATAATAATGGGAGATTTCAACACTCCACTGTCAACATTAGACAGATCAACGAGACAGAAAGTTAACAAGGATATCCAGGAATTGAACTCATCTCTGCAGCAAGCAGACCTAATAGACATCTATAGAACTCTCCACCCCAAATCAACAGAATATACATTCTTCTCAGCACCACATCGCACTTATTCCAAAATTGACCACATAATTGGAAGTAAAGCACTCCTCAGCAAATGTACAAGAGCAGAAATTATAACAAACGGTCTCTCAGACCACAGTGCAATCAAACTAGAACTCAGGACTAAGAAACTCAATCAAAACCGCTCAACTACATGGAAACTGAACAACCTGCTCCTGAATGACTATTGGGTACATAACGAAATGAAAGCAGAAATAAAGATGTTCTTTGAAACCAATGAGAACAAGATACAACATACCAGAATCTCTGGGACACATTTAAAGCAGTGTGTAGAGGGAAATTTATAGCACTAAATGCCCACAAGAGAAAGCAGGAAGATCTAAAATTGACACTTAACATCACAATTAAAAGAACTAGAGAGGCAAGAGCAAACACATTCAAAAGCTAGCAGAAGGCAAGAAATAACTAAGATCAGAGCAGAACTGAAGGAGATAGAGTCACAAAAAACCCTCAAAAAATCAATGAATCCAGGAGTTGTTTTTTGAAAAGATCAACAAAATTGACAGACCACTAGCAAGACTAATAAAGAAGAAAAGAGAGAGGAATCAAATAGACGCATAAAAAATGATAAAGGGGATATCACCACCGACCCCACAGAAATACAAACACCATCAGAGAATACTATAAATGCCTCTACGCAAATCAACTAGAAAATCTAGAAGAAATGGATAATTTCCTGGACACTTACACTCTCCCAAGACTGAACCAGGAAGAAGTTGAATCCCTGAATAGACCAATAACAGGCTCTGAAATTGAGGCAACAATTAATAGCCTACCCACGAAAAAAAGTCCAGGACCAGATGGATTCACAGCTGAATTCTACCAGAGGTACAAGGAGGAGCTGGTACCATTCCTTCTGAAACTATTCCAATCAATAGAAAAAGAGGGAATCCTCCCTAACTCATTTTATGAGGCCAACATCATCCTGATACCAAAGCCTGGCAGAGACACAACAAAAAAAGACAATTTTAGACCAATATCCCTGATGAACATCGATGCAAAAATTCTCAATAAAATACTGGCAAACCGGATTCAGCAGCACATCAAAAAGCTTATCCACCATGATCAAGTGGGCTTCATCCCTGGGATGCAAGGCTGGTTCAACATTCGCAAATCAATAAACGTAATCCAGCATATAAACAGAACCAAAGACAAGAACCACATGATTATCTCAATAGATGCAGAAAAGGCTTTTGACAAAATTCAACAGCCCTTATGCTAAAAACGCTCAATAAATTCGGTATTGATGGAACGTACCTCAAAATAATAAGAGCTATTTATGACAAACCCACAGCTAATATCATACTGAATGGGCAAAAACTGGAAAAATTCCCTTTGAAAACTGGCACAAGACAGGGATGCCCTCTCTCACCACTCCTATTCAACATAGTGTTGGAAGTTCTGGCTAGGGCAATCAGGCAAGAGAAAGAAATCAAGGGTATCCAGTTAGGAAAAGAAGAAGTCAAATTGTCCCTGTTTGCAGATGACATGATTGTATATTTAGAAAACCCCATCGTCTCAGCCCAAAATCTCCTTAAGCTGATAAGCAACTTCAGCAAATTCTCAGGATACAAAATTAATGTGCAAAAATCACAAGCATTCTTATACACCAGTAACAGACAAGCAGAGAACCAAATCAGGAATGAACTTCCATTCACAATTGCTTCAAAGAGAATAAAATACCTAGGAATCCAGCTTACAAGGGATGTAAAGGACCTCTTCAAGGAGAACTACAAACCACTGCTCAGTGAAATCAAAGAGGACACAAACAAATGGAAGAACATACCATGCTCATGGATAGGAAGAATCAATATCGTGAAAATGGCCATACTGCCCAAGGTGATTTATAGATTCAATGCCATCCCCATCAAGCTACCAATGACTTTCTTCACAGAATTGGAAAAAACGGCTTTAAAGTTCATATGGAACCAAAAAAGAGCCCGCATTGCCAAGACAATCCTAGGTCAAAAGGACAAAGCTGGAGGCGTCACGCTACCTGACTTCAAACTATACTACAAGGCTACAGTAACCAAAACAGCATGGTACTGGTACCACAACAGAGATATAGACCAATGGAACAGAACAGAGTCCTCAGAAATAATACCACACATCTACAGCCATCTGATCTTTGACAAACCTGACAAAAACAAGAAATGGGGAAAGGATTCCTATTTAATAAATGGTGCTGGGAAAATTGGCTAGCCAGAAGTAGAAAGCTGAAACTGGATCCTTTCCTTACCCCTTATACGAAAATTAATTCAAGATGGATTAGAGACTTAAATGTTAGACCTAACACCATAAAAACCCTAGAAGAAAATCTAGGTAGTACCATTCAGGACATAGGCATGGGCAAGGACTTCATGTCTAAAACACCAAAAGCAACGGCAGCAAAAGCCAAAATTGACAAATGGGATCTAATTAAACTAAAGAGCTTTTGCACAGCAAAAGAAACTACCATCAGAGTGAACAGGCAACCTACAGAATGGGAGAAAAATTTTGCAACCTACTCATCTGACAAAGGGCTAATATCCAGAATCTACAAAGAACTCAAACAAATATACAAGAAAAAAACAAACAACCCCATCAAAAAGTGGGGAAAGGATATGAACAGACATTTCTCAAAAGAAGACATCCATACAGCCAACAGACACATGAAAAAATGCTCGTCATCACTCGCCATCAGAGAAATGCAAATCAAAACCACAATGAGATACCATCTCACACCAGTTAGAATGGCAATCATTAAGAAGTCAGGAAACAATAGATGTTGGAGAGGATGTGTAGAAATAGGAACACTTTTACACTGTTGGTGGCATTGTAAACTAGTTCAACCATTATGGAAAACAGTATGGCGATTCCTCAAGGATCTAGAACTAGATGTACCATATGACCCAGCCATCCCACTACTGGGTATATACCCAAGGATTATAAATTACTCTACTACAAAGACACATGCACACGTATGTTTATTGCGGCACTATTCACAATAGCAAAGACTTGGAATCAACCCAAATGTCCATCTGTGACAGACTGGATTAAGAAAATGTGGCACATATACACCATGGAATACTATGCAGCCATCAAAAAGGATGAGTTTGCATCCTTTGTAGGGACATGGATGCAGCTGGAAACCATCATTCTTAGCAAACTATCACAAGAAGAGAAACCAAACACCGCATGTTCTCACTCATAGGTGGGAACTGAACAATGAGATCACTTGGACTCGGGAAGGGGAACATCACACACTGGGGCCTATCAGGGGAGGGGGGAGGAGGGAGGGATTGCATTGGGGAGTTATACATGATATAAACGTTATGCACATGTACCCTAGAACTGAAAGTATAATAAAAAAAAATAATAAAGAAAGAAAGAACGAAAGAAAGAAAGAAAATCAGTTGGAGCTCCAAAGTGGAGAAAAGCTAGAAAACTAAATTTAATTTTTATTTTACTCTACGTACGTATTGGTGAAAAATAAGATAAATAAAAGTATTATTAAACAGTTTAGTAATCAGTCATTAAATTTTTTCAAAGTTCTACCTCTTAATTATCCTTAAATTACATAGTAAATAGCCCCAATCTTCCACTAAAATAAAGCAACATTAATAATGACATAAATCACAGCATAAAAAAATCACATGTGTTCCCCAAAGAGCAAAAACAAAACTCTTTTATCAACTAAAGAAGGTCTCTCTGATCAAAACTTATGCTAAGACAGACATGAAATCTTCAAAAGTATACAATGCCAAAACTATTGTGTGACTTGTTATTTAATATTTAATATTCTGTTGTAAATAACGTCACACCGGTATGACACAACTTAAAATATGCATTGAATTGCATTTGTATTCAGGTTATATGCAAATGCAGATACAATACTTTAAGCTACTTGGTAGGCATCATTCACATCTGTGCTTTGCCTAGCTGCCTCTCTTTCTCCTTTCTAACAGAATAATAGAACCCAAAGTTACAAGCAACCTTAGAGGTCAGCTATCCAACTTGTCTTGAAAACAGGAGTCACTCCAAGTATCCCTGGAAGGTAATTGCCTAACATTTGCTTGAATAAATTCACAAATAAGTTGAAAAGGGATAGTGGCCATAGAAGTAGAGAATGTTTTATATCAATTATTTCACAAGACTAATTCATGTGGTGAGAACCATATAAAAATGATGTTCTTTATGGTTATGACTTTGCGCAATTATAAAGCCTAGAATGTGCAAAATCTTCTAGATTAGTTTTATAAAAATTAAAAAAGCCCATCAAAGATGGAATTACTATACAACTCTGCTAAAATGAAGATAAATGCTAACAGGAAATTCAAAAATTGTCGTGTTATTCTTAAGCATCATGTTACTTTATACTCAGCTTTATAGTTACTGTACTATCTAATTAACTGCAATACTAATCTCATAGGTAACTAGAATGTATACTAATTTGAGTATCATTAAGGAAGCTACATTTATATTTACTTAAAAACAAAACAGTATTTTCATAGTTCAGTAAAAATTATCAGTATTTGGCCAGGCACAGTGGCTCACGCCTGTAATCCCAGCACTTTGGGAGGTCGAGGCAGGTGGATCATGAGGTCAGGAGTTCAAGACCAACCTGACCAATATGGTGAAACCCCATCTCTACTAAAAATACAAAAATTAGCAGGGCGTGGTGGCAGGTGCCTGTAATCCCAACTACTCAGGAGGCTGACGCAGGAGAATCGCTTGAACCTGGGTGGCAGAGGTTGCAGCGAGCTGAGATCACACCACTGCACTCCAGCCTGGGTGACAGACTCTGTCTCAAAAAAAAAAAAAAAAAATTATCAGTATTTGTCATCTGTCATAACATGTAGATGATCTATGAAGGGAGAGAAATAAATAGAATAGAAGCTAAGTAAAGTGGAGAAACAAAAATAGATGGAAGGAAAAGAGAAAGTTTGTAAGGAGTAAATGAAACCGTGTCTTTGGAGGCTAGTCACATTCTAAAAATTACCAATATTTACAGTGGCCATATGTCCCTGTTTTCCTAAGACAGTCCTCAAGTATGCCTCTTATTCTGAAAGCATCCCTCTTTCACTCTCAGAAGTGTTTGGTTTAGATGATAAATTTTATGGTTACCCTACTTAGGTTAATTTAAGAAATTGATTCAATTGTGTTAGATGCTACCTATTAATTTATTTTTATTTTTTAAATTTTTATTGAGGTGTGATTGACAAATTATTTATAGTTAATGTGTACACCATGATTTTTTGTTTACCTTGTTTAATGATTCCCTTAATCAAGCTACTTAACATATCTAGCCCTTGACATAATTACCATTTGTGTGTGTGTGTGTGTGTGTGGTGAAAACACTTAAGCACTATCTATTCCTTAAGCAAATTTCAAGTTTGAGTTATAAGATGAATAAGTTCTAGAAATCTAATGTGCAGCATAGTAACTATAGTTAATAATATATATTGTATACTAAAAATTTGCTAAGGCAGTAAATCTGGGGGCTAAGTATTTAATACATTCATTGTTCTATATGAGTATACTTAATAACAGTATTTTTTCATGTTAAAATCAATGTTATTGAAGTATAGTCTATATTCAACAAGAAAAACAACCACTTTAAGTGCACAATTCACTGATTTTAAAACATGTACACGCCCATGTAACTACCATTCCGAATCAATTATAGGATATTTCTATTACCCAAAAAATTTCCTTGTGCTGCTTTGCAGTAAATTCCTATCCCCACCTCCACTACCAATCCTAGAAAAATAGTGCTTTCTGTGACTATAGGTTAGGTTTGTCACATCTAGAGTTTCAGACTGATGGAATCATACTTTATATTCTATTTTGTGTCTGGCTTCTTTTGTTCATAATAATGTTTTAGAGATCCGTGTATGTGGTTGTGCATATTAATCGTTTTTTCTTTGTCCTCGCTGGTATTCCATTGTATGGACAGATGTGTTACAGTTTGTTTAATCATTCATGCATTGAAAAACAACTGGGTTATTTCCAAGTTTTTTCTATTACAAATAAGATTAGTTTGAACATTTATGTGTAAGCATTTGTGTACAAAAATATTTTTCTTTCTTTTCGGTGAAAACCTAGGAGTGAAATAGACAGATAATATAGTGATTATTAACTTTGTATGAAACTACTATATGAAATATTTTCCAAAGTATTTGCACCATTTTACAGTACTGCTAGCTATATGTGAGAGTTTACTCGTTCAACATCCTTGCCTACAATTTAACTTTAGCTCATCTAGTTGCTATGTAGTGCTGGCTTTACTGTGCATTTCCCTGATACCTAATGAAGTTGAACATCTTTTCAGATATATTCTTTTGTGAAGTATCTATTCAAGCCTTTTTAAAATTTGCTTAACAGTATCTGAATTAATGATTAGAGATGTTATTGGAAACTGTGTTTTAGAGTCCCTAATAGTCATCCTATGACTTTTATACACAACACGCGAATTAAAATGAAATGAGTCAAAACTATAAGTTTGTGGAAATATATAAAAAGCATGCCAGAATTTCCAAATCTACACAGTGAATGAAGTGATCTTAGCAGTGATTCTATTTTATCAACAGTCTCAGAGATTGTGTCCAGTGCAGTGTCTTGTACCCAGTGTTCAATAAATATCTGTGCACTTATTAATTAATGATCTCATATCATTTTAGATTACTACATCATGGCAGTTAATTTGTGGGAAATGTATTAATTAAAAAATATTTTAAACAATAATTGATTTTTTTTCCTCTTGAAACCACACATTTGTGCTACTGAAAAATCTGCTTATCAAGTTAGTGAAGTATCCAGTTTCTTTACTTCTTTCATCTTTCTCTCATTTAAACTGACTCACGTCTCACAACAGAGAAGTCATATAAGTAAGAGAAAGTAAAATAATAAACATTGAATTTCTTGTTTCTTAGTAGCTTGGGTAAAAAGATGCGTTTGAAGAAAGGTAAAATTATTAGAAGAATGAGCTTTTTATATTAAATATGTTTCATTATCCTTGTTCCCCTTACTTTCAATCAGCAACTATGCCTATATTATGTTTTTAAGAATACATTCTGCAAATAAGCCTAACTGTTATCAGCATCTGTTTCAGCTGAAATGCTATGCAGATGCAATTATAATAAAAGATGGTGAGATCTAAAACTAGGCTCAGATACTTAGAAAAATCTCAAGCATTTTAGATAGTTTTCAAAAGATTTGAAACATTTATTTTGAGACCTCACTATACTTGATTCCAAAGGGAAAGATACTTACTTCTATTTGGTATCTACAAATCAAGCTGAATCTTTTTATTTTATAGTTTTGCTATTTTTAATACTATACTGCAAGTTACCAATTTTGATTTGTTCAGCTTGTACTTGAAATTCATAAATTCTGTTCTGTCAGACAACATAGAAAAAAATCTTAGTTTAGTGCAAAATAAACTTAGGATTAGAAGTGAGTTTGTGTATGCAGAATATCATGTTCTTTCTTATATTTCTAAATAAAAAATTTAAAACATGTATATTCCAAATAATGGAAAATTATATTAATTCTAATCATACACTCAAATTATAAAGAATTAAGTGTAACATTTCTTGCCATCTTTATAGAGACAGAAATAATACATCAGCACTACCATAATTCAATAAAACACTGTATTTTATTTGATTCGATTAATAAAAGATGAATATATAAAAATTGACAACATAATTTAACCTTTTGAATCTAGCCCATTTTATATGTGTTTATTTGAGGACCCTCAGTATACAAAGGCATCCTTCATTACGAAGTTCTATCTACTAGAACAAGAAAGTGTCCTGTTGAATAAAACAGCTCTTTATCCTTTTGCTTAAGAAGATATAAAGTTAAAAATACAATGTGTTCACTACTAAAGCAGGATCATCCAATATACTCAGTATTTTGCAATGAAAAAAGCTGTAGATGATCATACAGGGAGCTGATTCTCTCAAAATGAGAACCAAGAATTGCTGAGATTTCCAATTACACCTTCAGCTTCCCAAGGTTCCCTCTCTAGAACACCATTAAGGAAGTATATTCTTCTTTCTTTAAGACTACTTACTCTTACCTCTTCTTCTCCTGATTAGGCATAGGGATGATTGAGCCTTCGCTGAATTAGCTAACCCACTATAGAGAGCAAAAAAAAGCCCCAAAATTCTGGATACACAGGTGTGCAGAAGAACAGGCCATATTTGGGTTTGTTACCTAACCCGACGGATATTCCATGAATAATTTCTACTATGAAACAGGCAAGCCCAATTATATGAAGGAAAAAGTCCGCCCATAACTTCTATTTGATACAGATGAATATAGCTTGTGACCTAAAACAAATTAATGCTTATCTCCCCTGTAATGAGATATATTTTAACATTTATTGAGTGTCCAGCATTTATGAGGTCTTTTGTTGGGTCTAAGAGTAAGAAAAGATGAAAATGTGAAGATCTTTGTTCTCAAGGTGTTTTCAATCCAGTAAAATTCATATAACTCGCAAAACAAAGTTTGGAAGATAAAATAAGTGAGATAAACTCAAAATGGTATAGAAACACAATAAAGTATGATAGTAATTGGACTTGGGGAGCTCCAGAAAGGTAGAGTTATGTTATGAAGAATAGGTCAAATTTTGTCAGAGTGGGAAATTCATAGTCTACTTTGCCTGGACTATGAGGTAAATGCTAAAGAAGCAGAAGCAGAATCTGAAATAGTAATTTTTAATTTTGGTGATAATCATTTTTTTCTTTTATGCATCATGCTTTCTGTGTCATATCTAAAAACACATTTATTTAACCAACCGAAGGCTAAGGTAACAAATACATTCCCTTTTGTTTCCTATTATTTGTTTTATAGGTGAAGGTTTTCTATTTTGGCCTGTGATCCATTTTGTGTGTACTGTGAGAAATAGATAGGACAAGGTTTATCTACTTATTTCTCTTATGGCTCTCCATAAGAGAAATGGAGTTTCTGCTCCATTTTTGGATAAGACTATTCTTTCTTCATTTTCTCCATGAAACTGCCTTTGATAAAATCCAATTGATCTGGCTGGGCGCTATGGCTCACGCCTGTAATCCCAGCACTTTGGGAGGCCAAGGTGGGTGGATCACAAGGTCAGGAGTTTGAGACCAGCCTGACCAAAATGGTGAAACCCCGTCTCTACTAAAAATACAAAAAATTAGCCAGGCATAGTGGTGCATGCCTGTAATCCCAGCTACTCAGGAGGCTGTGGCAGGAGAATTGCTTGAACCTAGAAGGCAGAGATTGCAGTGAGCAGAGATCACACCACCGCACTCCAGCCTGGGCAATTGATCATATGTATATAGGGTTACTTCTGGTCTCCCTTTTTCATTTCTTTGATCTATTAGTTTATCTTTTTACCAATATCACACTGGCTTAATTATTGAAGTTTCATACTATCTTGAAATCAAGTAGTCTAAGCTCTCTATTTTTTTTTTTTCAAAATTACTTTAATCACCCTTCTTGAAACTCAGTAATAATTCTTTTTATGGTCAAGTGTCTTGTGATACAATGTGTAGAGGTCATGATTTGTGAAGCTCTGCAGCTGCTGACATACTTAACTAGTCCACAAATAGCGTTTTTAGGGTCCTTCAGGATTTCTGGTGGACTCAGAAGAAAATAACAACAGGATTCAGGTCATTGAGAATATATGTGTGACAGAGTTTTAGAAAGTTCTCAATGAGGTTTATTATAGAAGAGAAAAACTAATTCAACTAGAAGAAAATATTTTCTCAAAATCAATTATTTGGGCTTTTTTAAAAGTTTCATTAAAAATCATTTATGTGAACTGTATTTTTTTTATCTTTATTTTAGATTCAGGGATACATATGTAGATTTGTTATATGGATAAATTTCATGTCTCAGGGGTTTGGTTTACAAATAATTTTGTCATCCAGGAAATAAGCGTAGTATCCAATAGGCAGTCATTCAAGGATACAAGGGGGGTACAGGCATTGGGTAAATGCTCCCACTCTAAAAGGGAGAAATTGGCCAAAACAAAGGGGCTACAGGCCCCATGCAAGTCCAAAACCAAGCAGGGTGGTCATTAAATTGTAAAGCTCCAAAATAATCCCCTTTGACTCTATGTTCCTAATCTAGGCCACACAAGGGGTGGGCTCCCAAGACCTTGTGCAGCTCTGCCCTCATGCAGAGGCACAGGGGCAGAGCTGCACAAGGCCTTGGGAGCTGACTCCTTGCATTAGTGTGGCCTGGATGTGAAACATAGTCAAACATGGAACACTGGATAGAAGACACTGCACTGGGCACGATCTCTGAGATTGTACTCTGCAGGGTACAGCCCCCCAAGTTATACCTTGCTTTCATGGGTTGGCATTGAGTGCCTGCAGCTTTTCCAGATGGACACGGCAAGCTGTCAATGGAGCTACCATTTTGGGGTCTGGAGGATTGTGGTCTTCTTCTCACAGCTCCACTAGGCAATTACCTGGTGGGGACTCTGTGTGGAGGCTCCAAACCCACATTTCCCCTCAGCACTGTCCTGTTAGAGGTTCTTCATGAGGGTTCCTCCCCTGCAACAGATTTCTGCCTGGATATCCAGGCATTCTCATACATCCTCTGAACTGTAGGCTAAGGCATCCATGCCTCATCTCTTGCCCTCTGTGCACCCACAGGCTTAATACCACATGAAAGCTGCCAAAGTTTATGGCTTGTGTCCTCTGGAGCAGCAGCCTGAGACATATCTGGAGCCCTCTTAGCCATGGCTGGAGCTGGAGGGGCTGGGACAAAGGAAAAAGTGTCCCAAAGTTGCACAAGGCATCAGGGCCCAGGGCCCAGCTCACGAGACCATTCTTCCCTCCTAGGCCTACAGGGCTGTGATGGGAGAGGCTGCTACAAAGGTCTGAAGGTCTCCAAAATGCCTTTGAGGCATTTTCTCCATCATCTTGGCTATTAACATTGGACTCCTCTTTACTTATGCAAATTTCTACAACCAGCTTGAATTCCTCCCCAGAAAAAGTTGTTGTTGTTGTTGTTGTTGTTGTTTAATCTTTTCTGCCATATGGTCAGGTTGCAAATTTTCTAAACTTTTATGCTCTGCTTTCTTTTAAATATAAGTTCCACTTTCGGGTCATATCTTTGCTCAAACATATGACCATACATTGTTAGAAGCAGCCAGGCCAAATCTTTTCTTTGTTTGAGATGGAATTTTGCTCTGTCATCCAGGCTGGAGTGCAGTGGCAAGATCGTGGTTCACTGCAACCTCCACTTCCGGGTTCAAGCAATTCTCCTGTCTCAGTCTCCTGAGTAGCTGGGATTCCAGGCACCTGTCTGCATGCTCAGCTAATTTTTGTATTTTTAGGACAGATGAGGTTTCACCATGTAGGTCAGGCTGCTCTCGAACTCCTGACGTCAGATGATCCACTCGCCTCAGCCTCCCAAAGTGCTGGAATTACAGGCATGAACCACCGCACCCAGCCGCCAGGCCAAATCTTGAATGTTTTGCTGCTTAGAAATTTCTTCCATTGGATACCCTAAATCATTACTCTCAGACTCAAACTTCCATAGATATGTAGGGCAGCGGCACAATGTCTCCAGCCTCTTTGCACGAGTGATCTTTACTCCAGTGTCCAGTAAGTTCCTCATCTCCATCTGAGATCTCCTCAGCCTGGCTAGACTTCATTGTCTGTATCACTGTCAGCAACCACATAAGAAGTCTTTATATTGGGAGGCCGAGACGGCGGATCACGAGGTCAGGAGATCGAGACCATCCTGGCTAACATGGTGAAACCCCGTCTCTACTAAAAAAATACAAAAAATTAGCCGGGCAAGATGGCGGGCGCCTGTAGTCCCAGCTACTCGGGAGGCTGAGGCGAGAGAATGGCGTAAACTCGGGAGGCGGAGCTTGCAGTGAGCTGAGATCCGGCCACTGCACTCCAGCCTGGGTGACAGAGCGAGACTCCGTCTCAACAAAAAAAAAAAAAAAAAAGTATAATGTTCTAAACCTTCCCTCATTTTTCTTTTTTCTTCTGAGCCATCCAAGGTGTTCCAAACTCTGCCCATTACCCAGTTTCAAAGCTGCTTCCACATGTTTAGGCATCTTTATAACAGTATCCCATTCTTGCACCTATTTTCCTTATTCACCTCTTCTCCTATTGCTATAAACAGCTGCCCTACACTGGGTAATTTATAAAGAAAAGAGGTTTAATTGGCTCATGGTTCCACAGGCTCTACAGGAAGCTTGGCTGTGGAGGCCTCAGTAAAGTTACCATCATGGCAGAGGGTGAAGGGGAAGTAGGCACATCCTACATGGTTGGAGCAGGAGGAAGAGAATGAAAGGGGAGGTGCTGCACACTTTTAAACAACCAGATCTCATGAGAATCACTATCACAAGAACTGCAGGGGGGAAATCTGCCCCCATGATCCCAGCACCTCCCACCAGCTTCCTTCTCCAACATTAGGAGTTACTATTTGACATGAGATTTGGGTGAGGACCCAAATCCAAACCATATCAGGCACATGCAGCCAGGTGGCTAAGCACAAGATGTCAGCATCCAAGCAGGGTGAGAGCAACGTGGTGGTCAGCCTGGTGTGGGATATTAAGGACTATGCAGTATGAGGAGGATCTCCACCTGGAGATATGAGTTAGGGCACTCTCTCAGACTTGAGCATAACAGTGAAGTTATATGTGCAGAGGAGTGGCTGAAGTTAAAGTCAGGAGATTAATTACATACAGGGGGCCTGATCAAATAAGTAAATACACTAAGAATAATGTAAGCCAGGTTTCCCACTATCATAATAAAAAGGAAATTCAAGTATGACTTTATTCTATAAAACTAGAAGAAACCCAGTAGTATAGATTGGAATTTGAGATACAATGTGAGCCCATGGTTTTCAAAATATAGAGCTATGAAAAGAAATACTACTGTAAACTTTAGTTTGTTTTTGCATATACACTAATACATACATACCCTAGCTTATTTACTGAGAGGACAGGCCTTGGAGCAGCAACATCATAATCTCAATGAGCAAATATAGTGCTCAGATCCTGACTTGTAAATACTACTTTGTGATAAAAGGAACCAGCACTGGTTAAAGACATGACTGATTCCAGGGCTGAAGATGGAAAGTATGATTTTGATAGTTGTATTGTAGTTATATCAACAATGTCCTTGTTCATAAGTAATAGACATTAAACTGGTATTAGAAAGGTGATGAATATCATGTTATTAACCTACTTTTAAATGGTTTGTAATAAAATATTCCCTGAATCATACTTATAACTTTTTCTATACATTTGTGAATTGCTTCAAATTTTTAAAAGTATATATCATTAAAAAGTAATTTTTGTATGTAAATTAAGATGAAGAGCTATGCACCCCAATCAATAGTTTATCCATCGCAATTCTTAAGTAAATATAGCTCTCATCATTTATCCACTGCAATTCCTAAGTAAAAGTAGTAGCTCTCATCATTTAGCTTTCACTTTTAAGTGAGAACATGTGGTATTTGGTTTCCTGTTCTTGAAAATTTTTGGAAAAAAATTGTACATGATTGAATTTTATTTTATTACTAAGAAATTGAACAACTGGCACATTTTTTCTGTTTTATTATTTGCTTCCTTTCCTTAGTTTTGTATACCACATATGCAGTTAAATAAACACTCTTAAAGGTCTACATTTCAAATCTATTCTTTTTTGTTTTTGAAAAAGTTACTTACTGAAGAAGTATTTTATACACAAGGTTGATTAATAAGTTGAAAATAATTGTTCTGGCATTAAAAATCGTTACAATATATTTCTTTCAATCATTTCTGCATACTTTCAAGAACAGAACAAAATTCATGAAAGTGCGCCCGCACACACACACGCACGCACACACAGATGGAAGTAAAAGCAGTAAAAATGGTAAGCCCAGGCTTGAAACCACTGTTGGTTCTGACAGTAAATATATTCTGTTACAGTAATTTGACAGGTCTATATTAACTATCTCCATAATATTCAAATTCTTTAATTTCTTTTCGAGATAACCCAGAACATAATGGAAATTTTTCTTATGTAGTAATGTGGTGAAAATTACAACATTAGCTGGTTTGTGAACATAAGGAGATTTATGAAATAAAAAGTCTAGACAATTTCTGTGGCTAGCAAACACTCTAAACTGTGAAAGAAAATGGAATCTAAGGGCCTCTAATTCACTATGCAAAAGGAAGTTAAGCTTAGGAACTGAGTCACACAATATTTGCTTCCTTTTGTTCCCAACTGGATAGCTGCAATTTCAAAACCATCCATAAGCCAGGTTCTCACAATGATGGAAGGCCATATATCTCCTCAGATGGCCTCGCTCACAAATTTCTAACAGTGGAATTCTTTGTGAGCCCCTAAGTCTTTCAGGATATATATCTCCCCTATAAAGTAGCCCTAAAACCAAGTTCCACTGAATCTCTCCCCGACAGTATTAATAACCAGTTTATCTTCACAGGTACAGGCAAGGACAAGAACAGAAATCATCCCTCTGCATATTCTGAGACTAATGCATAGTTAGTTGGCTTTCTGTAATTTCTCTTTTCATGTTTATTTTATGTAAAATTGAGATTTACCAATGGGGACAGGAAGGCATAATTGACTTTTTCTTCTCTACTCTCTTTTCATATGTAAAGTGTAGATTTACTGAGCACTAATTGGAGGCACAAAAGAATGTAACCATTTGACAAAAGACATGATGTTGTTTTCTATGGCTGTATAGTATTTTATGGTGCATATGTACCACATTTTCTTTACATTGAGGCCATCATCCTTAGCAAACTCAAGCAGGAACGGAAAAACAAATGCCACATGTTCTCACTTATAAGTGGGAGCTAAATGATGAGAACATAAGAACACATAGAGGGAACACACACACTGAGGTCTTTTGGAAGGTGGAGCGTGGGAGGAGGGAGAGGATCATGAAAAATAACTAATGAATACTAGGCTTAATACCTGGGTGATGAAATAATCTGTAACACAAACCCCGTGACACGAGTGTACCTATGTAACAAACCTGCACATGTAACTCTGAACTTCAAATATAAGTTTTCCCTCACTGCCTACACTCTCTTCCTTTTTTTCCTCCTGCTTGCTCTTGCCTCTTTAAATATTGAAGTTCCCAAAACCCTCTTTGGAAAAAGCACAGGACACAGATACTCCTGTCCCTTCTGTTTTGCTGGGCACATCGTGAAACTTGGGGTACATAAAACTCTACCAATTGAGGCACCAGCCTCCCTCACTTTTTGATTAATAAAATCTAACCGACATTATCTTCTTGTTACTGAAATAACACCTGTAAGCCTCCACATTTGGAAATGAAGAACTGTCATTCTAATTTGTGTTCAGAACATGCAAGCTAGAGCTTTTTTAAAAGATTAACTTATACTATTATATCATGGAGCATATACACAGAATATTGTAAACCTTTAATTAAAATACATATATTTTGAGATGGAGTCTCTCTCTGTCCCCCAGGCTGGAGTGCAGTGGTACCATCTTGGCTCACCTGCAACCTCCGCCTCCTTGGTTCAAGCAATTCTTCTGCCTCAGCCTACTTAGTAGCTCGGATTACAGGCGCGCACCACCACGCTCAGCTAATTTTCACATTTTTGGTACAGACGGGGTTTCACCGTGGTTTGCCAGGCTTGTCTCGAACTCCTGACCTCATGATCCATCTATCTCTGCCTCCCAAAGTATTACAGGCATGGGATTACAGGCGTGAGCCATCGTTCATGGACTAATTAAAATATTTTAATGGAAAGTATTAAATTTGTTTAAAAACAGAAACAGAAAATTCATGAATCAGAGCATAGAAGATAGGGTCTATAAATAGTTATGACAAAGCAAGTAGAAAGAATCAACATAATTTTTTAAAAAAATTAAAAACATGAAATTACCATTACAAACAAAAGTTTTGCCAATAACTAGAAGATTAAAATTTGCTTTTCTAAGCATCATTGTGCCCTGTATGAGTTAAATAGGAAATCTTTCCATTTACAAGAAAGTACTTAGATTCAGAGTTCTGTTGAAACTAGTCTTCTTGGCTACTTTAAAATGAATTACCATCTCATTAGGACCATGCAAAACTAATAACAACAATTAAGGTTGAAAGAATATATCAACTTGTCTTAAGATTCACTTACTTGTTAACTATTCACTGGCCCAGAATGTACATTCCTTTGGGAAACAAATTTTGTATTTTTCTTTACTGTGCCAAGCCCTGTGTTTGGAAGTTTACATGCAATATCAGATTCACTTTTCACAATAACTTTGTGAGAGAAGAATTACTACTTCTATTTCTTATCTGTGTAACTGAGGGTTTAGATAACTCGCAATCTTACTGTAAAGAGAATCCTAGGACTGGCTGGCACTGAATGCTATATACTCTTTTCATTAGGACTCTTTGTACAGATGCAATGCAGTTAGGATGAAAGATATTTTGTTTTAATCAAAAACTTCTAATGGAACAGTAGTTTGGTAAAACCATTTCTAGCAATTACAAAATGACAATTTTATGAAGCAGTGCATAATAAGGATTGAAGTGGCGATGTTAAATGAAAACAACAACAAAAAATCTGTTCTTCAAATAATACTTGCAAATGGCCATTTCCAAGCTCCTAGCACAGTGCATCTGGTGCACAGCGGGCACTCAATACTTATTTCCTTTTATTCGTTTTCAAATTAGAATATAAATTTAAATAGCATTCTGCACTTTGTAAATCATAGCACTTCTTTGGGAAAGCAAAAATTGATTCTAATTCACTGCTTTCAATAGATCTTAATTTTGTACACTTACTCTATTCTTTGGGCTCTTAAGATTCTGAGCTCTATTATAAAAAATTGTCAAATGACTTGAGACTAGGTGAATGATAAGGTGTAAGAAAGGGTGTAAGAAGACAAAAGGTAAAGGAAACTGTAATACCATGATTTCATGTTTCAGAGATAGAGAATATAATTATAAATTATTCAAACAAGAAAAAATACATAATTATAAAGTCTTCAAGAAATAAAATTCTACAAAACAACATCAAAAAGATATGTATATGTTAAATATTAATAACTTTTTAATGATTATCTGTAGTTTAATAATAAATGCACAGGGAGGACAAAATGGCTGGCTAGACACAGCCAGGAAGCACCATTCCCATCAAGAGAGGCCAAGCATTTTAGTAAACCTGCATAACTTAGATGCATCTTTAGAGAGAAAATATTATGTGGATAGTAATGTTACACAGATGATGAGGCTGAGGATGGAGGAGACTAGGGACCAATTGCAGGGTACCAGAACACTGCAGCTAGCTCCTGGTCCTGAACACCTCCTGGGAAATGTGTGAGCGAAGGAACTATGGGACTGTTCACCATCACCACTGAGCTCTGGTATCCTAATTACAAAGGGGCCCACATCTGCCATTAATGTTTGAGCTTACAGGGGGATCCGCTTGGAGAGTGGACAGAGGCAGGGCTTCAGCCAGCACAGAGCCAGAGGCCTTTGTCCACTGTGCACCTGCAGCAGAGTGCGGCTACAGCACCAGTCTCCCAGGTTTTCCCATCTCTCTCCAAGAAGCTCTAGCCCCAGCTGACCCTGAAACAGAAGAAAGCAGGGCCAACTTTGCTGCAGGACTGGGGCATGTCTGCACTGCATATTCTCCTGCTTGCCAGCCTTTTCCAGGGCTCCTGCCTGGCCACCTCGCAGGATTGTGTGGACAGTGTGGCTTCCACTGCCCAGCCTGGGTGCTGTGCTTCACCCAATTATCTTCCCTGTAGCCTGGGAACACTTTGGATCCCCCAGCACACCTGGTACCTGACTCTATTGGTACAGAGGATAGAGCTAAGAGCCAGTCCTGGCACCCTAGGGCTGCAGTGAGAAGCTCAGGAGTGCTGAACCAAGATCTGTGGCTGGCACTTGAGTGGGAGAGAGCCCACACTCACAGAGCACTGAAAGGGTGAGGTGCATGTGTTCATGGGCTGGAACAGGAGTGTGGCATGCCTCCCTCTGCAAGATCACTCCAGAAAAGATGTGGCCAATCTCCCTGTCATGACCTCTGCCCAAGGAGCCTTGCAGCCCAGAACCAAACAAAAAGAAAAATGTGGAGGCAGTGTCAGTAACAGTATGGGGCTCCCTCAAGGCCCAGGAGCAGGCTTGATGAGGGAGTCACCTTTCCCCACCATACCAAGAGCATGTCTGCAAATGCAACAGATATCAAGAAGCTATGCTGCTAAGTGTATATAGTGCCCATTACTCTTAAGTGTCATCTACTGGACCACAGCCCAAACTACAAAACCAAAATATTATGCTAATCACCGCCCTGTGAAACCTAGAACAAGAATTCCGCCAAAAATCAAGACCCTGTACAGAGTC
Source organism: Trachypithecus francoisi (assembly GCF_009764315.1). Lineage (NCBI taxonomy): Eukaryota > Metazoa > Chordata > Mammalia > Primates > Cercopithecidae > Trachypithecus > Trachypithecus francoisi. The sequence continues at coordinate 967,786 of NW_022681437.1, read as the reverse complement.
TTGGCCCTCCGAAAACATCCAAAAATGAAGCCAACTTACTATAGACAATTTACACCACATTTGAAGGAACACTAACCTTTCCACATGAGAATCAGTGCAAGAACTCTCATAATTTAAATAGCCAAAGTGTTCCCTTACCTGCAAACAAGTCCACTAGTTCCACAAAATTGTTCATAACCAATCTGAAATGACTGAAATGATAGGCATATAATTCAGAATTTTGATGGCAAAAAAGTTCAACAAGATTCAGGAAGAAGTTGAAACCCAATCCAAGAAATCTAGTAAAATCATACAAGAGCTGAAAGATGAAATAGCCATTTTAAGAAAGAACCAAACTGCTAGAGCTGAAATTCACTACAAGGATTTTATAACACAATCAGAAGTATTAACAGCAGAAAAAATGAGGCTGAGGAAAGAATCGGAGAGCTTAAAACATAGTTCTTTGAATTAATTAAAGTTTTAAACAATAATTATAAAAGATGAACAAAGCTTTTGAGAAAAATGGGATATTTAAAGAGGCCAAATCTGACCCATTGATATTCCTAACAAAGAAGGAGAGATAATAAGTAAATTGGAAATTATACTTGAGGATTCAGTTCACAAATTGTTTTGAATTTCACTAGAGAGTTCGACATGAAAATTCAAGAAACACAGAGAACCCAAACTAGATACTATACCATAACACTATCCTCAAGGCACATAGTCATGAGATTCACCAAGGTCAACACACACACAAAAATCTTGCAGTCAGCTAGAAATAAGGGTCAAGTCACATACAGAGGGAACCCCATAAGGCAAGCAGCAGACCTTCCTGAAAAAAAATCTTAAAAACTAGGAGACATTGTGGGACTATTTTCAGCACCCTTAAAGAAGATTATTACAACCAAGAATTTCATATCCCACCAAACTGAGCTTTGTAAGTGAAGGAGAATTGTAATCCTTCTCAGACAAGCAAACACTGAGGGAATTATTTCAACTAGACAAGACTTACAAGAGGTCCTGAGGAAATGCTATATATGGAATTGAAAAAACACCTGCTACCACAAAAACACACTTAATGGCATAGCCCACAGTCACTCTAAAGCAACTACACAGTCAAGTCTACACAACAAACAACTAACAGCACAATGACAGAATCAAAATTACACCTCAATAGTAATCATGAATGTAAATGGACTAAACACCCCACTTAAAAGACATAAAGTAGCAAGCTGGATAAAAAGACAAGGCTCAACCATCTTTTGCCTTCTAGAGATCCATCTCACATGTTACAACACACACAGACTCAATGTAAAGTGATGGAAAAAGATCTACTATGCAAATGGAAAATAAGAGCAAGAGTATTATTTTTATATCAGATAAAAGACTTCAAGTCAATAAAATTAAGAACAGAAAAGAGCGTTACAAAATGATAAAAGGGTAAATTAAACAGGAAGACTTAATTGTCCTAAATATATACACATCCAAGTGAAAAGGCTTAGACAACCACACAATATTAGTGGGAGACTTCAACACCCCACTAACAGGATTTGAGAGACCATTGAGATAGAAAATACACAAAGGAATTTGGGGCTTAAACTTGACCCCTGACCAACTGGACATAATAGACATCACCAGAACACTCCATCTGACAACCACAGAAAATATTTTCTTCTTATCTGCACATGGACCATATTGTAAAAGAAACCATATGCATAGTCATAAAGCAAGTCTCTATAAATTCAAAAACTTAAAATAATATCAAGCCCACCTGCAGAGCACAGTACAATAAAAATAAAAATTCATATCAAGAAGATATCTCAAAACCATACAAATACATGCAAACTAAGCAACTTGCTCCTGAATAACTCCTGGGTAAACATGAAACTTAAGGTAAAAAAAAAATTCTCTCAAATTAATGAAAATAGGAACTAGATGTGCCAAAATCTCTGGGATGCAACTAAAGCAGTGTTTAGAAGAAAGTTTATAATGCTGAACACCAGCATCAAGAAGTTATAAATATCTCAAATTTACAATCTAACATTTCACATAAAGGAATCAGAAAAAAACAACCCCAAAGCTAGAATATGAAAGGAAAAACTAAAATTAGGGAAGTTAATGAAATTGAGATGCAAAAATTTATAAAAAGATCAATCAAATGAAGAGTAGTTTCTTTAAAAATAGTAAACAACATTGATAGACTGCTAGTTAGACTAACAAAAAAATCAAAACAGTATATGCAAATAAGTGCAATCAGAAAAGACAAAGATAACATTACACCTGATCCGACAGAAACACAATGACTCCTCCAAGACCATAATAAACAACACTGTATACACAAATTAAAATGTCTAGAGGAAATGGGTAAATTCCTGAAAAGGCATAATCTGCAAATATTGAAGCAAGAAGAGATGGAAACCTTGAATAGACCAATATTGATCTCTGAAATTAAACCAGTAATAAAAAATCTAGCAACCAATAAAAGCCAGGACCAGATGTATTCACAGCTGAATTCTACCAGACACACAAAGAAGAACTGGTAGCAATTCTACTGTTCCAAAAACAAACAAACAAACAAAAAACAAAATCACAGAGGAGAGGCTTCTTCCTATCTTATTCTATATGAAGCTAGCATCAGACATACACCAAAATCTTGCAGAGACACAACAACACAACAACAACAAAATTACAGGCCAGTATCAATTACAAACACAGATATTAAAGTACTCCACAAAATACTAGAAAACCAAATCTAGCAGTATATGGAAAAGTTAATTCACTACAATCAAGTAAGGTTTATTCCTGGGATGTAAAGTTGGTTCAACATACACAAATCAATAATGTGATTTGCTATATACATATAGAATTAAAAAAGAAAACTATATGATTATCTAAATGGGTCCTGAAAAAGCTTTTAATAAAATCCAACACCCCTTCATGAAGAAAACCCTCAACCAACTAGGCATCAAAGCAACACACCACAAAATAAGTACCATCTATGACAAACCTACAACCAACGTTATACTGAATGGGCAAAAGCTCAAACCATTTCCCTTGAGAACTGGAACAGTAGAAGGATGCTCCCTCTCTTCACTTCTCTTCAACATAGTTCAGGAAGTCCTAGCTGGAGCAATCAGGCAAGAGAAAGAAATAAAAATCATCATAATGTGAAAGGAAGAAGTAAAACTACCTGTCCTCACTGATAATATGATCTATGTGTAGTCCTAAAGATTCTGCCAGAAGGCTCCTAGAAATGGTAAGTGACTTTAGTGAAGTTTCAGAATACAAAATCACGTATAAAAATTAAGAGCATTTCTATACACCACCAACATCCAAGCTGAGAACCAAAGCAAGAACAGAATCCCGTCACAATAGCCCCCCACCCCCGCCCCCCACACACATAAACACCTAGGTTACAACTAACCAGGGAGGAGAAAGATATCTACAGGGAGAATTACAAAACCCTGGTTCAAGACATCAGAGATGATGCTAATGAATGGAAAATCATTTGATGCACATGAATTGGAATAATCAATACTACAGAAGTGGTCATACTGCCCAAAGCAATTTTCAGATTCCATGCTATTCATATGAAACTCTCAATGTCATTCTTCAGAGAATTAGAAAGCACTATTCTAAATTCACATGGAACCAAAAAAACCTCAGTAGCCAAACAACCCTAAGCAAAATAACAAAGCCAGAGATATCATACTACTAACTTCAAATTATATTATAGGGTTACAATAACCAAAACAGCAAGATACTGGGACAGAAAGAGACACATAGACCAATGGAACAGAATAGAACACTCAGAAGTAAAGCTTCACACTCATAACTACCTGATTTTCAACAAGATCAATAGAAACAGGCAATGGGAATGGACTCCCTATTCAATAAGTAATGCCTGGATAACTGCCTAACCATATGCGGAATAATACAATCAGAACACTACTCTTTACCATATAGAAAAATTAACTCAAAATGAAGTAAATATTTAAATGTAAAACCTCAAACTATCAAAATCCTAGAAGAAAACCTAGGAAATACCCTTCCCGACATCAACTTTGGCAAATAATTTTTGGCCAAGTCCCCAAAATCAACTTTGACAAAAACAAAAATAGACAAGTGGGACCTAATTTAATGAAAGAGCTTATTCACAGCAAAAGAAATAATCGACGGAGTAAACAGGCAACCTAAAGAATGAGAGAAATTATCACAATCTACGCATATGACAAAGGTTTAATATCCAGTGTTTATAAGGAACTTAAACAAATCAACAAACAAAAAACAAAATCACAGAGGAGAGGCTTCTTCCTATCTTATTCTATATGAAGCTAGCATCAGACATACACCAAAATCTTGCAGAGACACAACAACAACAACAACACAACAAAATTACAGGCCAGTATCAATTACAAACACAGATATTAAAGTACTCCACAAAATACTAGAAAACCAAATCTAGCAGTATATGGAAAAGTTAATTCACTACAATCAAGTAAGGTTTATTCCTGGGATGTAAAGTTGGTTCAACATACACAAATCAATAAATGTGATTTGCTATATACATATAGAATTAAAAAAGAAAAACTATATGATTATCTAAATGGGTCCTGAAAAAGCTTTTAATAAAATCCAACACCCCTTCATGAAGAAAACCTCAACCAACTAGGCATCAAAGCAACACACCACAAAATAAGTACCATCTATGACAAACCTACAACCAACGTTATACTGAATGGGCAAAAGCTCAAACCATTTCCCTTGAGAACTGGAACAGTAGAAGGATGCTCCCTCTCTTCACTTCTCTTCAACATAGTTCAGGAAGTCCTAGCTGAGCAATCAGGCAAGAGAAAGAAATAAAAATCATCATAATGTGAAAGGAAGAAGTAAAACTACCTGTCCTCACTGATAATATGATTCTATGTGTAGTCCTAAAGATTCTGCCAGAAGGCTCCTAGAAATGGTAAGTGACTTTAGTGAAGTTTCAGAATACAAAATCACGTATAAAAATTAAGAGCATTTCTATACACCACCAACATCCAAGCTGAGAACCAAAGCAAGAACAGAATCCCGTTCACAATAGCCCCCCACCCCCGCCCCCCACACACATAAACACCTAGGGTTACAACTAACCAGGGAGGAGAAAGATATCTACAGGGAGAATTACAAAACCCTGGTTCAAGACATCAGAGATGATGCTAATGAATGGAAAATCATTTGATGCACATGAATTGGAATAATCAATACTACAGAAGTGGTCATACTGCCCAAAGCAATTTTCAGATTCCATGCTATTCATATGAAACTCTCAATGTCATTCTTCAGAGAATTAGAAAGCACTATTCTAAATTCACATGGAACCAAAAAAACCTCAGTAGCCAAACAACCCTAAGCAAAATAACAAAGCCAGAGATATCATACTACTAACTTCAAATTATATTATAGGGTTACAATAACCAAAACAGCAAGATACTGGGACAGAAAGAGACACATAGACCAATGGAACAGAATAGAACACTCAGAAGTAAAGCTTCACACTCATAACTACCTGATTTTCAACAAGATCAATAGAAACAGGCAATGGGAATGGACTCCCTATTCAATAAGTAATGCCTGGATAACTGCCTAACCATATGCGGAATAATACAATCAGAACACTACTCTTTACCATATAGAAAAATTAACTCAAAATGAAGTAAATATTTAAATGTAAAACCTCAAACTATCAAAATCCTAGAAGAAAACCTAGGAAATACCCTTCCCGACATCAACTTTGGCAAATAATTTTTGGCCAAGTCCCCAAAATCAACTTTGACAAAAACAAAAATAGACAAGTGGGACCTAATTTAATGAAAGAGCTTATTCACAGCAAAAGAAATAATCGACGGAGTAAACAGGCAACCTAAAGAATGAGAGAAATTATTCACAATCTACGCATATGACAAAGGTTTAATATCCAGTGTTTATAAGGAACTTAAACAAATCAACAAACAAAAAAACAAATAAGCTCATTAAAAATGGGCACAGTATATTAACACTTCTCAAAAGAAGACACGGACATGGTGAAAAGCAATTGCAACAAAAGCAAAAATTAACAAGTAGGATCTAATTAAACCAAAGAGCTTCTGCACAGCAAAGAAAACTATCAACAGAGTGAACAGACATTCTACAGAACGAAAGAAAAATTTTGCAAACTGTGCATCTGACAAGGGTCTAAAATCCAGCATCTTTAAGGAACTTAAACAAATTTACAAGAAAAAACAAAAAACCCTAATAAAAAGTGGACAAAGGACATGAACAGAAACTTTTCAAAAGAAGATATACATGCAGCCAACAATCATATGAAAAAAAAGCTCAACATCACTGATCATTAGAGAAATGCAAATCAAAACCAAAATGAGACACCACCTCACACCAGTCAGAATGACCATTACTAAAATGTCAAAAAATAGAGATGCTGGTAACATTGTAGAGAAAAAGGAATGATTATATACTGTTGGCGTACAAATTAGCATAAATTTATACAGGAGTATAAATTAGTTCAACCATTGTGGAAGACAATGTGGTGATTCCTCAATGACTTAAAAACAGAAATATCATTTGACACAGCAATCCCATTCCTGGATATGTACCCAAAGGAATATAAATAATTATATCATAAAGACACATGCAAGCATATGTTCATTGCAGCATCATTTGTAATAACAAATATATAGAATTAAACTAAATGTCCATTAGTGGTAGACAGGATAAAGAAAATGTGGTAGATATACACCATGGGACACTATGCAGCTATAAAAAAATATTAAAAAACAAAACAAGATGTGTCCTTTGCAGGAACATGGATGGAGCTGGAGGCCATTATTCCTAGCAAACTAATGCAAGAGCAAAAAAATAAACGCCACATGTTCTCACTTTTAAGTAGGAGCTAAATGATAAGAACAAATGAACACAAGAGGGGAACGACACACACTGGGGCCTGGATCAGGAGAAATAACTAATGGGTAATAGGCTTATTACCAGGGTAATGAAATAATCTGTATAACAAACCCTCATTACATAAGTTTGCCTATATAACAACCTGCACATGTATTCCTGAACTTACAATAAAAATTAAATAAATAAAATAAAGTGGCCAACAAACATGAAAAAATACTCAACATCACTAATCATCAGAAAAAAATGCAAATCAAAACCACAATGAGATACCATCTCACACCAGTCAGAATGGCTATTATTAAAAGGTCAAAAAGCATTAGCTGCTGATGATACTACAGAGGAAAAGAAACACATCCTGTTTGGGAGAATGTAAACTAGTTCATCCCTTGTGTAAAGCAGTTTGGAGTTTCTCAAAGAACTTAAAACAGAGCTATTATTTATCCTAGCAATTGAATTGCTGGGTACATAACCAAAGGAAAAAATATCATTCTACAAAAAGGACATATGTACACATATGTTTATTACCGTGCTATTCACAATAGCAAAGACAAGGAATCAACTTAGGTACCAATCAATGGTGGATTGGATAAAGAAAATATGATGCCTATACATGGTGAAATACTATGCTACCACAAAAAAGAACAAAATCTTATTCTTTGCAGCAATATGGATGCAGTTGGAGACCCTTATTCTAAGTTATTTAATGCAATAATATAAAACCAAATGCCCCATGTTCTCACTTATAAGTTGGAGCTAATATTGAGCACACACAGACATAAATGTGGGAATAATAGACACTTTGGACTTCCAGTGAGGAGAGGAAGGGATGTGTGGGTGCAGTCCTATCTATTGGGTATGTTGTTCACTAAATGGGTGACAGCATCCATACCCCAAAACTTAGCATCATGCAATATACCTATGTAACAAACCTGCACACCTATCCCTTGTATATAAAATAAAAAATGAAGCACTGCTATACACCGACAATATCCAAGCTGAGAATCAAATCAATAACTCAATCCCTTTAACAGCAGCTCCAAAGAAAAAAAATTACTCAGGAAAGTACTTAATCAAGCAGGTGAAACATCGCTATAGGAAAACTACAAAACACTGCTGTAAGAAATCATATATGACACAAACAAATGGAAACACCTCTCATGCCCATGGATAGGTAGAATCAATATTATGAAAATGATCACACTGCCCAAAGCAGTCTACAGATCCAATGCAATTCCCATAAAAACATCATCATTATCATTCACAGAACAAAAAAGAGTCCACATATTAACAGTGAGACTAAGCAAAAAGAACAAATCTGGAGGCATCACATTATCCATTTCAAATTATATTGCAAGGATATAGTTACCCAAATAGCATGGTACTGATATAAAAATAGGCATGCAGACCCACGGAACAGAGTAGAGAACCCAGAAATAAAGCCAATACTTACAGTCAACTAACCTTCGCTAAAGCATACAAAAACAAAAATTGAGTAAAGGACACCCTATTCAATAAATGATGCTGGGAAAACTGGCAAGCCACATGTAGAAGGATGAAACCAGATCATCATCTCTCACCTTACACAAAGATCAACTCAAGATGTATCAAAGACTTAAATCTAAGACTTGAAACCATAAAAAATCTAGATGATAACATCAAAAAAACTCTTCTAGACATTGGCTTATGCAAAGAATTCATGAATAAGACCCCAAAAGCAAATGCAACAAAAACAGAAATAAATAGATGGTACCTAATTAAATTAAAAAGCTTCTGCACAGCAAAATAAATAATCAGCAGAGTAAATAGACAACCTGCAGAGTAGGAGAAAATATTTGCTAATTATCCATTCAACAAAGACTAATATCTAGAATCTACAAGGAACACAAACAAATCAGAAAACACAATCAGAAATGACAAAGAGGACATTATACCAGTCTCCACACAAATACAAAACAAGAACCCTCAGAGACTATTGCAAACACCTCAACACACAGAAATTTAAAAACCTAGAAGAAATGGATCAGTTCCTGGAAACATATGATCCCCCAAGATTGAACCAGAAAGAAATGGAAACACTGATCAGACCAATAATGAATTTTGAAATTCAATAAGTAATAAAAATCCTACAAACCAGGAAAAGCCCTGGACCAGACAGATTCACAACTTAACTCTACCAAACATTTAAAAACCTGGGACCATTCCAACTGAAAATGTTACAAAAAATTGAGGAGGAGAGATTCTTCCCTAATCCCTAATTTATTCTATGAGGCCAGGATCTTCCGGATACAAAAACCTGGCAGAGACACACAACAAAACAACAACAAACTTCAGGCCAATATCCTTGATGAACATAGATCCCAAAATCCTCAACAAAATACTAGCAAATCAAATTCAGCAGCACATCAAAAAGTAAATTGACTGTAATCAATAGGCATTATCCCTGGAATTCAAGGTTGGTTCAACATACACAAATCAATAAATGTGATTCCTCACATAAACAGAACTAAAAACAAAAGCCATGTGATCATCTCAATGCATGCAGAAAAGGATATCTATAGCATTCAACATCTTTTTTTCATATTAAAAACACTCAACAAACTAGGCACTGAAGGAATATACCTGAAAATAATAAGACCCATCTGCACAACATCCACAGTCAACATCATACTGAATGGGCAAAAGCTCAAACAATTCCCCTTGAGAACTAGAAAAAAGACAAGGACGATCGCTCTCAACCATTCCTATTCAACATAGTACTGGAAGTCTTAGCCAGAGCAGTGAGACAAGAGAAATAAATTAAAGGCATCCAATTAGGAAGAGAGGAAGTCAAACTATCTCTATTTGCATCCAATGTGATTTTATATCCAGAAAACTCCATAGTCTCTGCCAAAAGTATCCTAGATCTGGTAGACAATTTCAGTAAGGTTTTAGGATACAAAATCATTGTACAAAAATCAGTAGCATTTCTAAACATCAACATCCATGCTAAGTGCCAAATCAAGAACACCATCTCATTCACAATGGCCATATAAAAAAGATCTAGGAATACAACTAACTAGGGATCTGAAGGATCTCTACAATGAGAGTTATAAAACACTGCTGAAAGAAAGAAATCAGATATGATACAAACAAATGAAAAAAACACTCCATGCTCATGAATAGGAAGGATACATATTGTTAAAAGTGACCATACTGCCCAAAGCAATTTACAGATCTAATATTATTCCTATCAAACTACTAACATCATATTTCACAGAACTAGAAAAACTATTCTAAAATTCTATGGAACCAAAAAATAGCCCAAAGTATCAAAGCAATCCTAAGAAAAAAAAATGTTGGAGGCAGTACATTACCCAACTTCATGCCATAGTATAAGACTACAGTAACAAAAATAACAAAGTAATGGGACAGAAACAGAAACATACACCAATAGAACAGGTAAGGGAACTGAGAAATAAAGCCGCATACCTACATGCATCTCATCTCTGACAAATTGACAAAAACAAACAATGGGGAAAGAGTTCCCTATTCAATAAATGATGCTGGGACAATTGGCCAGCAATATGCAGAAGATTGAAACTGGATTCTTCCTTAGACCATATACAAAAAGCAATTCAAGATGGATGAAAGACTTAAATGTAAAACCTAAAACTATAAAAGCCTAGAAGAAAACCTAAGAATACTATTCTGGACATAGCCCCTGGCAAAGATTTCATGACAAATATGCCAAAAGCAATTGCAACAAAAACAAAAATTGACAAATGGGATCTAATTAAACAAAAGAGCTTCTGCACAGCAAAATAAACTATCAACAGAGTAAACAGACAACTTACAGAATGGGAGAAAATATTTGCAAACTATTCATCTAACAAAGATTTAATATCCAGAATCTGTAAAGAACCTAAACTAATAAGCAAAAGACAAATAAGCCCATTAAAAAGTGGACAAAAGACATAAACAGACAATTTTCAAAAGAAGACATAGATGCAGCCAGCAAGCACTTGAAAAATGCTGAACATAACTAATCATTAGAGAAATGTAAATCAAAACCACAAGGAGATGCCATCTCACATCAGTCAGAATGGCTATTATTGAAACATTAAAAAACAACAGATGCTGGTAAGATTTTGGAGAAAGTGGAATGCTTATACACTGTTAATGGACATGTAAATTAGTTCAGTCACTGTGGAAACAGTCTGGAGATTTCTCAAAGAACTCAAAACAAAACTACTATTTGACCCAAAAATCCCATTACTGGGTATATACCTGAAAGAAAACAAATCATTCTACCAAAAGGACATGTGCACTCATATGTTAATAGTGAAGAAAGTGAGATAATACCAAAATATTTCTTCTCCTCACTAAAAATTACAGAATTAAAAGGGATCTCAGAGATCACTTTTAACTATCTCACCTTTAAAAATAAATAATTTCCAGATTGTTAAGAAGCAAAGTGATAGCTCCAAGATTATCAGGAAGCATCATAATCAGTCTTTGATTTTACATTCTCCCCACATCCAGATTCAAAACAAAATATCTCTCCTTTTTCTTTTCAACAATCCCAGTGTATATCTCTAATTATCTATTATCTTGTACTGAATTTGTTTAATATTGGGTTCATTTGCTTGATTAAAATCTCCTTGTAAAGAGAGATCCTTTTTATTCGCATTTGCATTCATAGACACATACATCTCACTTTGTACATTTCAACAAATGTTTATTAACTAGACAAAATTATTCAATTCAGAAATAAGGGCTAGACATTGGTTTTTATGACTATTATTCTTTTTACAATGTTATCCTGCCACTTCTATTCATTTATTTTACCTACTAAAAATTAAATTATATAGCCTATGTAAAAATTGTTTTTCTGCTGAAATAGTTCTGTCTGCCTCAGGTTCCTCAAGATGCTGTAAGAAATGCTAAAATAATACATACAAATTAAGAAAAACCTTTTGGCAAAGAATATATTGTTTTAAAATTCCAGGGTCAAGAGAAGGATATGAAATATCCAAAATAGGAAAATAGAAAGACAATTATTTGTGGTTTCCTGGGGCTTGAAGGAGAGGAGCTGGGGAGTGACTACTAATGGGTATGTGGTTTCTTTTGGAAATCATAAAAATGTTCCCAAATCAGAATATGATTATAGTCACACAACTCTTTATTCATTCTATAATCCACAGAATTGTACACTGTAAATAGGTGAACTTTATGGTATCTAAATTATATCTTAATAAAGCGGTTAAAAAATGCTCTCCCAAATGGAAAAAAAAAAAAAAGGTCCATAGTAAAATTGGTTGATGAGAAAGTTTAAATGATTTGAACTCCTGTGATTTAAAATTCTGGATATACTTACCGCTCTTTATATAAGAAAGTTACAGTATTAAAAGAATAGATATATCAACAGTAAAAAATAATTGCTTGGAGGATAATCAGCCTTATCTAGGTTCCATTTTAGCTCTACCACTTATTTGATGTGTAACCAAGTTACTTAACCACCTTGAATCACCATTTCCTCAGAGGAAAATAATAGTACCTAATTCATAAGATTATCATAAATATTAAATAAGACCTATTATATTCAGTGCTTAATGCCTCTTGTTATTCTTTCTCCATTTACTTGTATTTTATGCTATATCCAATTCTAGATTTTGTGGCTTAAGTCTACCCACATAATCACTTATTTCTTCTTTTCTTCATATGGATAGTTTGCACATTACAACTGTAGAATTTAGTATCTCATCTCGCAAACATTCTCACCTTTGTTTTATATGGGGACGTTTCACATGCTCCTCTTTGTTTTATATGGGAAAGCTTCACATGTCTACCTTCATCCTGCTAAACTCTATGTGGATTAGGAACATAAACTCTTAGGCAAACTTATTGTATTTAAATTCCATTTCCAAAATTATTAACTGCTTGAACTTTGGTAAGTGATTTGCCTCTCTTGCCTCCGTTTCTTCATCTGCAAAGCAAAGATAAAAATAACATTGACCTTATAGGCTTTAACACTGAGGTGTCTTACTTCATTATGTGTTGCTATAACAGAAAATCTGAGGCTGAGTAATTTATTTTAGAAAAATAGGTTTATTTAGCTCACAATTCTTCAGGCTAGGAAGATCAAGGGATGGAAGATCTTCAGGCTAGGAAGATATACTTGGCTTCTCATGAGGGCTTTTGTACTGCATTATAACATGCCAGAGAAAGTCAAAGGAGAAGCAGACACATGTACAGAGGCATCCTGGTTTTATAACAACCCACTGCTAAAAGAAAAACCTCAAACAAATTAAATTGAACAGAGTTTCATTAAGCAAAGAACAATTTGTGAATGTGAAATTACCCCCTAACCAGAATAGGTTGAGGAAGATTCCAAGATGCTGTATGGTCAGAGAGGATTTTTGGACAGAAAAAGGAAAGCGATGTACATAAAATATAAGTGAAATACTGAAACAGCTGGATTGGTTACAGCTTGGCCTTTGCCTTATTTGCACACAGTTTGAACAGTTGGCTGCCTGTGGCTAGCTGCAACTCAGTAATTGGTACAGTAGCAGATTATAGTCTATTTACACATCCAATTAGTTTACAGTTCACTAAATACTGAGAAATGTTTCAAGACAAGCTTAAAATGTTTAAGGAGACAGCTTTAGGCTAAACTTTAACACCCACTCTCAAGAGAATATTTTCAGTCTCTTGAGAATGAGAACTTATTCTCTACCACAAACCATTCCACGTAATTTATGAGAGACTCATCCTCATAAGCCAAACACCTCCCATTAGTCCCCACTTTCCAATGCAACCAAATTGGGGATCAAATTTCAACATGAGTTTTGTTGGGGATGAGCAAACTATATGCAAGCCGTAACATGAGGATAGTACCTGCTAAATAGAAAGTTCACAGTCAATATTGAATATCAAAAATGATTAACAAGTATAATTATTCTCATAAAAATCTTCAACTTGTGGATCCATAAAGACTCTGACATTGCTTGTATTTTCCAATAAATATTCTTATTCACTCTCTTAAACAAACTATTTTATTCTACACTTTACCCCAATAGAGCCCTAACCCTTTATAGGGACCCTATATAACTGTAACCCTTTTCCTTATTATGTTTATTTATTTATTATGCCTTAGCCCAGCTGGACTTGAAAAAATAATATATTCATAGTCTGTGTTCATTCAGCACCCAGTCGTGAAGAATCAGAAGACTACCTTGCAGGTCAAAGATTTTTACTTGTTCAGAACAGAAAACCAAACACCGCATGTTCTCACTCATAGGTGGGAACTGAACAATGAGATCACTTGGACTCGGGAAGGGGAACATCACACACCGGGGCCTATCATGGTGGCGAGGGGAGGGATTGCATTGGGAGTTATACCTGATGTAAATGACGAGTTGATGGGTGCTGACGAGTTGATGGGTCAGCACACCAACATGGCACAAGTATACATATGTAACAAACCTGCACGTTATGCACATGTACCCTAGAACTTAAAGTATAATTAAAAAATTTTTTAAAAAAAAGATTTTTACTTGCTCTAGAGTAGCTCAAAAAGGCTACTTGGATACAAAGGTACAAAGTAGGCAAGGGAGATTCTCCAGAATATATCTAGGCTAAGTAATACCTCTAGAACATCTATGTATTCTTGTTTTTTTTTTTTTAAGTTTTCATTTTTGTGGGATCATAGTAGGTGATATATTTATGGAGTACATGAGATACTAATATTTTGATGCAGGCATGTAATGTGAAATAATCACATCATCGAGAATGAGCTATCCATCCACTCAAGCATTTATCCTTTGTGCTACAAACAACCCAATTACATCGTTTTATTTATTTATTTATTTATTTATTTTTCTTTTTTGAGACGGAGTTTTGCTCTTGTTGCCCAGGTTGCAGCACAATGGCACTATCTCAGCTCAGTGCAACCTCTGCCTCCCGGGTTCAAGCGATTCTCCTTCCTCAGCATAACAAGTAGCTGGGATTACCGGCATGCGCCACAACTCCCGACTAATTTTGTATTTTTAGTAGAGATGGGTTTTCTCCATATTGGTCAGACTGATTTCAAACTCCCGACATCAGGTGATCAGCCCTCCGCATCCTCCCAAAGTGCTGGGATTATAGGTGTCAGCCCCTGAGCCCGGCCTGTTTTAGCTATTTTAAAATATCCACATTATTATCAAATCCTGTTGTGCTATCAAATAGTAGGTCTTATTCATTCTTTCTAGCTATTAACATTCCCTATTAACATTCCCTACCTGCTTCCCAAACCCCCACTATGCTTCCCAGCCTCTGGTAACAATTTTTCTACTCTGCATCTCCATGAGTTCAATTATTTTGATTTTTAGATCCACAGATAAGTGAAAACATGTGATGTTTGTCTTTCTTAGCCTGGCTTATTTCACTTAACACAATGACATCCAGTTCCATCCATATTGTTGCAAATGACAGAATCTCATTCTTTTTTATGGCTGAATAGTATGCCATTATGTATATTAGAACATTATCCATTCATCTGTTGGTGGTCACTGAAATTGCTGCCTTATCTTAGCTATGTGAACAGTGCTGCAACGAACATGGGAATGCAGATATTTCTCTGATATACTGATTTCCTTTCTTTTGCACATATACCCAGTAGTGGGATTGCTGGATCATATGGTAGCTCTACTTTTTGCTTTTCTGAGGAACCTCCAAACTGTTTTCCATAGTGGTTGCACTAATTTACATTCCCACCAACAGTGTATGAGGGTTCTCTTTTCTCCACATTCACACCAGCATTTGTTATTGCTTGTCTTTGGATAAAAGCCAGTTTAACTGGGGTGAGATTTCATTTCTCTGATGATCAGTGATGTTGAGCACCTTTTGCCATTTGTATGACTTCTTTTAAGAAATGTCTATTTAAATCCTTTGCCCAACCTTTTATTGAGCTATTAGATACTTTCCTATAGAGTTGTTTGAGCTACTTATATCTTCTGGTTATTAATCCCTTGTCAGATGGATAGTTTGCACATATTTTCTTCCATACTGTGGGTTGTCTCTTCATTTTGTTGATGGTTTTCTTTGCTGGGCAGAAGCTTTTTAAATCGATGTGATCTATTTTGGCTTTGGTTGCCACTTGTGGGGTATTGCTCAAGAAACTTTTGCCCAGACCAATGTCCTGGAGACATTTCCCCAAGTTTTCTTGGAGTAATTTCATAATTTGTCTTAGATTTAAGTCTTTCATCTATCTTTATTTGATGTGTGTATATGTCAAGAGACAGAGGTCTATTTTCATTCTTCTGCATATGGATACCCAGTTTTCCCAGTACCATTTATTGAAGAGACTGTGTTTTCCTCAGTGTATATTCTTGGCACCTTTGTGGAAAATGAGCTCACTGTAGGTATGTGGATTTGTTTCTGAATTCTCTATTCTGTTCCATTGCTCTATGTGTCTGTTTTTATTTAAGCCAATACCATACTGTTTTGGTTACTATAGCTCTGTATCATAATTTGAAGTCAAGTACCGTGATTCCTCGAGCTTTGTTCTTTTTGCTCAGGATACTGCTGGCTATTTGGGACCTTTTGTGGTTCCATATAAAATTTAGGATAGTTTTTCCTATTTATGCAAAGAATGTCATTGATATTTTGACAGGGATTGCATTGAATCTGTAGATATCTTTGGAGAATAAAGGCATTTTAACAATATTGATTCATCCAATCCATGAACATTGAATATTTTATAGTAGCCCCAAATAAATCTAAATTTCTGCAGTATCAGTTGTAATGTCTACTTTTTCATTTCTGCTTTTATTTATTTGTATCTTCTCTCTTTTTCTCTTAGATAGTCTGGCTACAGGTTTATCCATTTTGTTTAGCCTTCCAAAAATAAATATTCTTGATTTTTTTATATACTGTAAGTAAGAAGCATCTGTGTCATCTTTGCAGTTAACTTCCTGTTGATTACTAATTGAGAAACATTTAAAAATGTTTTTCTCTGCAAAAATAGAATGAGTATTTTTAGATTTTTATAAGGTATTATAGAAAGTTCTGTGCTGCTGTCAAATCAAAACAATATTTTGCTTGAGTATTATGGTAATGGTAGCTGTTCAGAGAAACTCAGTGGCTACTGTTTTGTTACTGGCAGTCACAGTAGTGCCCTGGGCAAAGTTATGAAAGGCTCATTAACATTATTAGCAATAATAAACCAGTGTTTTTATTATATTAAGTCAATCTTTTTTTCACAGCATGTAAAATATTTTGAAACAGAATTGGGGTATTATGAATTTTCTTTAATATCCATGGGTGTGTGTGTGTGTGTGTGTGTGTGTGTGTATATAGATAGATAGATAGATAGATAGATAGATAGATAGATAGATAGATTAAGCAGCAAGTGAGTGTTTGCCTTTGGATAGTTTGATATTGCATTAAGCTCCCTATAAGTTTCTCATTTTCTTTCTTCAGCCTTACTTGTTCCTGACTTTTAGTAGTTCGATATGCATCACTGTCACTTTTTCATTAGTGCTGCTACCATGAGCATTTATGATAATTCAGTGTATGTGCCATAGTTATTACTGTAAGCTTCTGAACTGAGAATTAAACCTCATAAAGTCAGTTAACTGTGTAGAATATTTCAGTCTATCACTGTCAATTATTCTTTAAGACTATAGCCTCCCACCCAGTGCTCTGGGTAACTCAGAAATAAGAAGATATTTTCATTTATATAATAAGGTTGACATGTGCCTTTACAATCCTCTTGAGCATGTCAAAATAAACATACCATACTTTCTCTAAGCAATTGTTACCGTGCCCTCTAATTGTTGATACCTGATAAAATCTTCTATCATATATTTGATACACTTATGCACAACATAATGATATACAATAATATGCAAATATTTTGTTTAAGTATTATAGTAATGATCGCTGATATATGATAGTGGCCCCATCAGATTATAATACCATCTTTTTATCATACTTTTTCTATGTTTAGATACATTTAGATATAGAAATGCTTGCCATTGTGTTACAATTGCCTACAAGATTCAATACGGTAACATTGTATACAGGTTTGTAGTGTAAAATCAATAGACTATCACATGTAGCCTAGGTGTGTAGTAGGCTATACCATCAAGATTTGCTTAAGTACACTCTATGATGTTCACACAATGAAAAAAAATTGTCTAATGATGCATTTTTCAGGATGTATTCCTGTCATTAATCAACACATAACTGTATTAAAATATATGATCAATACCTATAAACTATGGATTCATATAAACCATTTGATAGTTATAAAACTTGAAGATACCAGATAATACTTCATTTTGCAAAACTCAGGGAAAATAACAAGATTTGGCATGTGACAGACACATACCTATGAATGTAGGTTTTTTTGCTGTAGTTTTCATTTCTTCAGTGTGTGTTATGTGAAACTTGCAGGGTTATATATATATTATAAATATTTAGCTTTTTTTGTTCTTAAAATGAAATATGCTAATATTATTTAAATTTAAGCTATTTACTCTCTATGTTTTAAATATTTACCTATATATTACTTGTACATATTTCCATTTAAAAAGAAAAAACATAACACTAAAGAAACAAATAAATGAAATGTGTGCTCCTAACTATCATTAAAAAAAACTTGTTAGGCAGTAAGAAATGACTGAGGATTTTTTATATACTCTGAGGGCGATTTGTTTCTATTAGTGGAGGTAATTACATTGCATTGTAACTTCAACATGCATTCTACATTAACTTTTGTAAACAGCAATAGCAGACAGTTGTTTCTAAACTCATCTTCAGAAAAATGGGTTCAGTATTGGCAGAAAAGTATAGAACACATGATTTTAGATAAAAATATTAAGAGAATTCTGAGAATGAAGTAGACGTAAAGTTGAAGACAAAAGGAAAATGCTTGTGTATATTCAAATAAATGAAATGACATATTGTGGCCAATACTATGCCCCACAGGTTTTATGGGTGTTAAATACCTTGATATATATAAAGACATACTAGTATCTTTATTTCAGAAGTGAGCAATCTCAGACTCTGAGACTGCAGGTAACTTGCCCAAGATTATGTTGCTAGTAAATGGCATAAAGATGTTGAAATGCAGATAGTTTTGTTCTTGATGCTTGCTCTTATCCACAACAATATACAGCCCCCCAGAAGAAGGAATACATTCATTTGCAAAAGAAAGTGAAGCGACTGAAGGAGCAAATTGTGTTTGAAAAGTGTACTGCCTCTAGTTATAATGACCAACATACGAGCTTGCTTCCTAAGGTCAACTGACCTGAAGTAACAACTAATTAACAGGAACTGGTTTTCCACTCTGGGAGTCAGTTATGTGAAAAGTTGCATTTAAAAAATAATAATTAACATATTTTTATTTAACCATTTCTTAAAAATCCTTTTTTATTCTCCAAAATGTACTTTAAATTTTTATTCAAATTCATTTAAAGCACTGACAAAGTGCTCTAAAACATTCTATGAATAAATTTAGGGGAATTATTTTATTAAAAAAATCTCAATGACACCTTTTTGTGTGTGTGGATATACTAGGTGAAGTGTTTATCCTTTAGGACACTGACCAAACCTCAACTTTTTCATACATGTCTTTCTGACCCTCTTAGAGAGCATTTGTCAATCTTCCCTTTTTTCTGAACCAATTTTCTCGTACCTTCCATGGCAACTCACACGTTGCAATGAAATTTTATTTTCATGCTTACTTCATTAAGTAAACTGCATCAAACACAGGCAGAATTGGGTGTTTATTCCATCTCTGTAGTCCCACCACTAAGTAAGAGGCTGAATACATGTGTAATAGTGTAATAAAAAGTACATGTGCTTAATTATATTTTAAAGTAGAGATGGAAAATACTTTTTGAATTCAGAGTAAGATTTCAACTGTGATATTTGAATCTGAACAAAATATTAGGTTTTTAAAAATATATTATATGTGAACTACAAGAACATTGAGTCCCTTTCAAATGGATTGTCATATGAGTATTAGCAAAAATGCCAGTTTCATTAAAGTTCAGACACTGTAACACATGGCCAACGTATTACCAAGCTAAATATATGATTTTTTCTTCCCCTCTCCTATCCGAATGAAAACATACACAGAAAGTGTCTAGGAAATCTCCACATATCCCATTCCTAAACATACATGAAAATTAGCTAGGTTTTAGTAAAAAGAAAATGTCATAAGGGGGAGCATTTAGGTGTGGTTGTCTTTTTAAAGTTCTGAATATAATAGTACAATATCTGTTTAAATATTTGAAATGTTTTAAGAACATACTGACAACCTGCTAGTTTCATTATTGAATGTTTCTTCTAGATAAATCTTCAGTTTCCCAAAGGAGTTGTGTGCACAATTGCTTTTGCTATTATTAATTTATGGTAACTTGTTCTCAAGTAGTTCTGTTTGTAGCTACATTTTATGGTGTGCCACTAAACTGCAATAATCTCTGAGTGTATTTCTTAAGCAAAATATAAGGTAATTACAATGCCAGCTTGACAATGAAAGAGGAAAGCATTCTACTCTATACATGACTACTTTATCTTCACGTTTTAATAGTCTATGGAACAAATTAATTTTTAACAACAAAGTTCCTAACCTATAGTCAGAATAAATTCCACCTATATTGTTCATAAACATCTCAGCAACTATCAAAGTGTTTACTTCCATAAGGTAGGAAATTATAAATTATGTAAAATCATTGTTTGGAAATAAAACCAGTAACTGGACATTCCTTTCCAAAGTCTCCTCAAAGCAAATTCTACTTTTAGGTATTTTTTTTCTACCTGTCTCCTTCCCATGAATATCTCATATTCAATTTCACAGCACCACTGTTTCAATAGACAGTACTATTCCCTCTAAGAAGAAGATTATTGTCCAAGCATAAAACTAATAATAATTTGATTACTGGAAATTATTTATTTTGGATGAGATAGTATATTGATCAGTATTTAGGCTTAAGTATACAAAAGGCTTTAATTTTTTCTAAAAATTAATTTATTAAAATGAAAATAGTGGCCAGATACCAACTCTTGACAGCTTTGCCAGATTAGATTACTTCTATGTGGTGACAAGGGATTAAGATTCCCAAGAAAGGATTAAGAATATTCAATATTGCTTATTTTGCAGTAAGATTTTTTTTTTCAACTTTGTAAGTTCTTTTTTTTTTTATTATTATACTTTAAGTTCTAGGGTACATGTGCATAACGTGCAGGTTTGTTACATATGTATACTTATGCCATGTTGGTGTGCTGCACCCATCAACTCGTCAGCACCCATCAATTCATCATTTATATCATGTATAACACCCCAATGCAATCTCTCCCTCTTCCCCCCTCCCCATGATAGGCCCCTGTGTGTGATGTTCCCCTTCCCGAGTCCAAGTGATCTCATTGTTCAGTTCCCACCTATGAGTGAGAACATGCGGTGTTTGGTTTTCTCTTCTTGTGATAGTTTGCTAAGAATGATGGTTTCCAGCTGCATCCATGTCCCTACAAAGGACACAGACTCATCCTTTTTTATGGCTGCATAGTATTCCATGGTGTATATATGCCACATTTTCTTAATCCAGTCTGTCACAGATGGACATTTGGGTTGATTCCAAGTCTTTGCTATTGTGAATAATGCCGCAATAAACATACGTGTGTATGTGTCTTTATAGCAGCATGATTTATAATCCTTTGGGTATATACCCAGTAGTGGGAAGGCTGGGTCATATGGTACATCTAGTTCTAGATCCTTGAGGAATCGCCATACTGTTTTCCATAATGGTTGAACTAGTTTACAATCCCACCAACAGTGTAAAAGTGTTCCTATTTCTCCACATCCTCTCCAACACCTGTTGTTTCCTGATTTCTTAATGATTGCCATTCTAACTGGTGTGAGATGGTATCTCATTGTGGTTTTGATTTGCATTTCTCTGATGGCGAGTGATGATGAGCATTTTTTCATGTGTCTGTTGGCTGTATGGATGTCTTCTTTTGAGAAATGTCTGTTCATATCCTTTCCCCACTTTTTGATGGGGTTGTTTGTTTTTTTCTTGTATATTTGTTGAGTTCTTTGTAGATTCTGGATATTAGCCCTTTGTCAGATGAGTAGGTTGCAAAATTTTCTCCATTCTGTAGGTTGCCTGTTCACTCTGATGGTAGTTTCTTTAGCTGTGCAAAAGCTCTTTAGTTTAATTAGATCCCATTTGTCGATTTTGGCTTTTGCTGCCGTTGCTTTTGGTGTTTTAGACATGAAGTCCTTGCCCATGCCTATGTCCTGAATGGTACTACCTAGATTTTCTTCTAGGGTTTTTATGGTATTAGGTCTAACATTTAAGTCTCTAATCCATCTTGAATTAATCTTCGTATAAGGGGTAAGGAAAAGATCCAGTTTCAGCTTTCTACTTATGGCTAGCCAATTTTCCCAGCACCATTTATGAAATAGGGAATCCTTTCCCCATTTCTTGTTTCTCTTAGGTTTGGGGATATCACCACTGACCCCACAGAAATACAAACAACCATCAGAGAATACTATAAATGCCTCTACGCAAATCAACTAGAAAATCTAGAAGAAATGGATAATTTCCTGGACACTTACACTCTCCCAAGACTAAACCAGGAAGAAGTTGAATCCCTGAATAGACCAATAGCAGGCTCTGAAATTGAGGCAACAATTAATAGCCTACCCACCAAAAAAAGTCCAGGACCAGATGGATTCACAGCTGAATTCTACCAGAGGTACAAGGAGGAGCTGGTACCAGTCCTTCTGAAACTATTCCAATCAATAGAAAAAGACGGAATCCTCCCTAACTCATTTTATGATGCCAACATCATCCTGATACCAAAGCCTGGCAGAGACACAACAAAAAAAGAGAATTTGAGACCAATATCCCTGATGAACATCGATGCAAAAATTCTCAATAAAATACTGGCAAACCGGATTCAGCAGCACATCAAAAAGCTTATCCACCATGATCAAGTGGGCTTCATCCCTGGGATGCAAGGCTGGTTCAACATTCGCAAATCAATAAACGTAATCCAGCATATAAACAGAACCAAAGACAAGAACCACATGATTATCTCAATAGATGCAGAAAAGGCTTTTGACAAAATTCAACAGCCCTTTATGCTAAAAACGCTCAATAAATTCGGTATTGATGAAACGTACCTCAAAATAATAAAGCTATTTATGACAAACCCACAGCTATATCATACTGAATGGGCAAAAACTGGAAAAATTCCCTTTGAAAACTGGCACAAGACAGGGATGCCCTCTCTCACCACTCCTATTCAACATAGTGTTGGAAGTTCTGGCCAGGGCAATCAGGCAAGAGAAAGAAATCAAGGGTATCCAGTTAGGAAAAGAAGAAGTCAAATTGTCCCTGTTTGCAGATGACATGATTGTATATTTAGAAAACCCCGTTGTCTCAGCCCAAAATCTCCTTAAGCTGATAAGCAACTTCAGCAAAGTCTCAGGATACAAAATTAATGTGCAAAAATCACAAGCATTCTTATACACCAGTAACAGACAAACAGAGAACCAAATCAGGAATGAACTTCCATTCACAATTGCTTCAAAGAGAATAAAATACCTAGGAATCCAGCTTACAAGAGATGTAAAGGACCTCTTCAAGGAGAACTACAAACCACTGCTCAGTGAAATCAAAGAGGACACAAACAAATGGAAGAACATACCATGCTCATGGATAGGAAGACTCAATATTGTGAAAATGGCCATACTGCCCAAGGTTATTTATAGATTCAATGCCATCCCCATCAAGCTACCAATGACTTTCTTCACAGAATTGGAAAAAACTGCTTTAAAGTTCATATGGAACCAAAAAAGAGCCTGCATTGCCAAGACAATCCTAAGTCAAAAGGACAAAGCTGGAGGCGTCATGCTACCTGACTTCAAACTATACTACAAGGCTACAGTAACCAAAACAGCATGGTACTGGTACCACAACAGAGATATAGACCAATGGAACAGAACAGAGTCCTCAGAAATAATACCACACATCTACAGCCATCTGATCTTTGACAAACCTAAGAGAAACAAGATTTTTAATATTTTACATTTATGAGGCTTCTTTTGGCACTAATAATACAAAGAATGAATGTACCACAAACATAATTTCACAATAACTAATGAAACTCATAGGATGGTCTTGTGAATACATATTGAAATAGCTTTAAAAACTGTTACCCTATGGTTTTAACATGAAGTATTCAATAGGGGTGCAAAGTGAGACACAGTTCAAATTTTACAAACTTACATTTCCTTTCTCAGCCTCTGAACTAGTGTCTAAAATTATTCATTAGCATAACTACTCTAGAATACATTTGGTTTCTTAAATATGACCTTTTATGATGGAATGAGTTTAGTTCTACTAAAAAATGAATTAATGTAAAATGGAATATATGTATATTCTTTAATACGCATAAGGAGCAAAAAAAATATATTGCTTCAGAAGACCTTCAAAGGGAGCAGAAGAAGGGAAGTGGAAACAAAGTGAAAAATAAATTTATTCAGATCTAAATTTTACAAGATCAGCCTTTTCCAAAAATGTACCAATTTATGTTTTCAAAAAAGATATCATTATTCCAATATTTAGTAACTTTGCAATTAATGTTGACTCTGTCATAAACAGTATTACGTATACTTGCTGTTTTATAAGTATTTCATCTCAGAAGCCTGCTGTGCTTTTCTGGTCTTCTAATTAATGAGCTTTTCCCACCTTGTGATTATCTAATTTTCACTTAATTGCTTTATAGTAATAAAGTTTATCTTGCATTCTCCTCCCATCAGGGTGAGACTTTTTTAAATGCAACAAATCTTCAACCTGTAGAGCTGAAGATGATACATTATATTAGGATAGTTTCTCTTCCTCTGAGATTTAGAAAATTACATTTTCAACTGAAGGTTGAAAAT
The DNA here is from genome assembly GCF_009764315.1 of Trachypithecus francoisi. Lineage (NCBI taxonomy): Eukaryota > Metazoa > Chordata > Mammalia > Primates > Cercopithecidae > Trachypithecus > Trachypithecus francoisi. The sequence continues at coordinate 942,942 of NW_022681437.1, read as the reverse complement.
ATTATTATAAGCCTCCCATATCCAGTTGTTCATCACTTATTGAATGTCATAAATAAACAATTTTTGGAAAAGAACATTTTTCAAGAAAAAGAAGACAATATGAAACGATATTATACCAATCTATTTCCTTTTTATTGACTTTTGATATGAGATCTCTTTCATGCTCACTGTTTCACCAACTTATTTTCTAAGACTTATTTTACTACTTCTACAACTCATTGTCAAGTGCTCAAACATAATTTGAGCTACTGATTAAATAATACAATAACTAAAGAAATCTTCATGTGTTTTTTTATTATGCTCATCCTTTTCTTTAATAAGGATCTATACATTAACTGCACATTTACAGTCATGACAAAACTTCTTTTATGCTTGATACCACACACACTACTATAATAATTTGCATATTAAGCATAAAGCTGTAGCAATCATGTAAATTAATATATACCTTTTAATATGGTCACCATTTAGACTCAGAACAATTATTTAGAACTAATTTTTATACTCTGGTTTTACTGTATCTAAAAACAATAAAGCAGTGGAGCCTTACAGATAAAGGCTCTGCATATAAGAGCTTTGTTCTTAAAGGAACTAGCTCAATTCTGCCATCAGATTGAAGAAAGTTGATAAGACTACTCCCTTCACCAAACTTTTCAATAACATTAATGCCTATAACAGAAACCACTAATCATTTTTCCTATAGATCACTCAAGCATATTACAAATTTTCAGTCTTTGATCTTTGTGAATATAATATTAGTTTATCTGTTTGAAAAGCAAAAATGAAGATGGATCAATAATCACTCAGCTATGTAACTGTTATTTGCCTCTCAACATTTCAGTTAAAATATAAAAACTGAAGTGCTCTATTCTGAGCTTCCAAATTTGTCAATTCTCTATTGTATACACCTAGATAAAATTTGAAGAAAATTTGTTTGTGTTATCTTCAAATATGATTAATTAATTCCAGTAAGTGCTTAATGCCTTTAAACAATACTTAGCACAGCTGCCTGTGGAACTCAGTATTTAGTTTTTGTTAATGGGGTAATCAGTTATGGCAGACCAATGATAACGCAAGGTGGGTACGCTTTTGATTTTTATGTAATCAATATTGCCATTGAGGTTTAAGAGTTTCTTTTGTTAAATGAGACCTCAAGATGGGTACGCTTTTGATTTTATGTAATCAATATTGCCACTGAGGTTTAAGAGGTTCTTTTGTTTAAAAAATGGCAAGATAAAATTACTTACTGTCTTTTAAATAGTTAGAAACTGAATTATAATCACTAGCTGTATGATTTTAACATAAAATGACAGAATGTTTCATGTTTGAGTTGTAAAATCTGTACTTCTAATATAACCTCCATTATTCCTGAACACTGTTGTTACTGGAGCTTCATGTGGCTAGAAAACTGCCAACAAGAGTGTCTCTAATGAGTGCTACAATTGCAAAACACCATAAGCATCCCAGTCTTAGTTTCATAAAAGGATGATAAGTTATCTCATGAATACCATTATGCCATAAAAAACAAGGAAACTTTGCTGTCATGGTGTTTTCTTGGTAATAAAACTCAGTGTAGTGAATTAGACGACTAGATGAGCAACATTTGACACTTTTTTCTCCATTCATCTGTTGATGAACACTTAGATTGCTTCCAAATCTTTGCTACTGTTAACAGTGCTGTAACAAACATGGGAACGCAGATATCACTTTGATATACTGAATTCCTTTCTTTGGTGTATATACTCAAGCAGTGGGGTTGCTGAATCAGAGTATCCCAATTTTTAGATTATTCAGAAACTTCCAAACTGTTCTCTAGAGTGGTTTTACTAATTCCTGTTCCCATCTATGGTGTATAAGAGTTCCTTTTTCTCCACATCCTTGCCAGTATTGGTTATTGCCTGTCTTTTGGATATACATCATTTTAACTGGAGTGAGATGATATCTCATTGTAGTTGTGATTTGCGTTTCTCTGATGATCCATGATATTTAGCACCTTTTCATATACTCGTTTGCAATTTGTATGTCTTCTTTCGAGAAATGTTTATTCAAATATTTTGTACATTTTTTGATTAGATTATTAGATTTTTTTCCCTCTACAGTTGTTTGAGCTACTTATACATTCTGGTTATTAATCTCTTCTCAGATGGGTAGTTTGCAAATATTTTCTTCCATTCTGTGGGTTGCCTGTTCACTTCGTTGATGGTATATTTTGCTGCGAAGAAGCTTTTTAACTTAATGCAATCCCATTTGTTCATTTTTGCGTTGGTTGCCCATGCTTGTGGGTTATTGCTCAGGAAATTTTTGCCAAGACTAATGTCCTGAAGAGTTTCCCCAATGTTTCCTTGCAGTAGTTTCATGCTTTGAGGTTTTAGATTTAAATCTTTAATTCATTTTGATTTGATTTCTATATGAGGAGAGAGAGGGGTTTGAACCCCAAATAAATGAGACAGGTCTCAGTCAGTTTAGGAAGTTTATTTTGCCAAAGTTAAGGATGCACATCCACAGCCTCAGGAGGTCCTGAACACATGTGCCAAAGGTGGTCCGAGCACAGCTTGGATTTATACATTTCAGGGAGACATGAGGGATTAATCAATATATGTAAGATGAAGCATTCTTTTGATCCAGAAAGGCAGGACGAATCAAAGCAAAGACAGGACAACCTGAAGTTGAGAGGGGCTTCCAGGTCATAGGTAGATAAAAGACAAATGGCTACATTATTTTGAGTTTCTGATTAACCTTTCCAAGAAGGCAATCAGATACGCATTTGTCTCAGTGAGCAGAGGGACGACTTTGAATAGAATGGGAGGCAGGTTTGCCCTAAGCATTTCGCAGCTTGACTTTTTCCTTTAGCTTAGTGATTTGGGGGTCCAAAGATTAATTTTCCTTTCACAGGGTCTAGTTTCATTCTTTGCATATGGATATCAAGTTTCCCCAGCATCATTTATTGAAGAGACAATTTTTTCCCCCAGTGTATGTTCTTGGTATCTTTGTCAAAAATGAATTCACTGTAGGTGTGTGAATTTGTTTCTGAATTCTCTATTCTGTTCCATTGATCTACGTGTCTGCTTTTTTGCCAGCATGCTGTTGTGGTTACCATGGCTCTGTAGTAAAATTTGAAGTCAGATAATGTGACTTGTCCAGTTTTGTTCTTTTCGCTCAGGATAGCATATGCTATTCTGAGTCTTTGGTGGTTCCATATACAATTCAGGGTTATTTTTCTGTTTCTGCAAAGAATGTCATTGGTATTTTGACAGGTATTTCATTGAATCTGTAGATTGCTTTGGGAAATAAGGATATTTTAACAATATTGATTCTTTCAACCCATGAACATAATTTTTTTTTTTTCATTTTTTGGTGTCCTCTTCAATTTCTTTCATCAATATTTTATAATTTTCATTATAAAGATCTTTCACTTGTTTGGATAAGTTAATTTCTAAGTATTTTATTTTATGTGTGGCTACTGTAAATTGGATAACTTTTAAATTCCTTTGCACATGTTCACCATTGGCATATAGAAATGCTACTAATTTTTGTGTGTTGATTTTGTGTCCTTCAACATTACTGATTTTTAAAATCAATTCCAACAATTTTTTTTGGAGTGTTTAGGCTTTTCTAAATAGAAGATCATATAATCAGCAAGCAAGGATATTTCACTACTTCCTTTCAATTTGGATGCCCTTTGTGTCTTTCTCTTGTCTGATTCTTCTAGCTAGACCTTCTGGTACTACATTGAATAACAGTAGTGACAGTGCACATCCTTGTGCTGCTTCAGATCTTAGAGAAAAGGCTTTCCATTTTTTTTCCTATTCAGTATGATACTAGCTGTGGATCTGTCATATATGGCTTTCATTATGTTGAAGTATGTTCCTTCTATACCCAGTTTTTTAAGGATTTTATCATGAACCAATATTGAACATTAGTTAATGCTTTTTCACCGTCAATTAAAATACTCATGTGGTTTTGTTTTTAGTTCTGTTCGTGTGATGTATCACATTGATTGATTTGCATATCATCCTTGCATTCAAGGGATAAATCCCACTTGGTCATGTTGAATGATCTTTCTAATGTATTGTTGAATTTAGTTTGCTAGGATTTCGCTGAGGATTTTTGTATAAATATTTATCAGAGATATTGGCTATAGGATATTGGCCTATAGATTTTTATTTTTTTTAATGTATCTTTGTCATGTTTTGTTTTGTGGGTAATACTGGACTCATGAAATGAGTTTGGAAGAATTCCTTCTTCTCTGTGTCTCAGAATAGTTTGAATAGAGAACAGGATTTACATTACTTCTTTAATGTTTGATAGAATTCAGTGGTAAAGCCATCAGTGTGCAGGCCTTTTTTTTTTTTTTTTTTTTTTCTGGGAAAAGTCTTTATTATGGCTTCAATCTCATTACTTGTTATTGGTCCATTCAGGTTTAGAGTTCTTTCTCGTTCAGTCTTGGCAGGCTGTATATATCTAAGAATTTGTCCTTTCTTCTAGATTTTAAAAATTATATTGGCATATAGGTACTCATAGTTGTCACTAATAATCTTTTGAATTTCTGCAATGTCAGTTGTAATGCCTCCTTTTTCATTTCTGATTTTATTTATTGTAGCTTCTCTCTTTTTTTCTTATTTAGTCTGGATAAAGTTTTGTCAATTTTGTTTAAATTTTCAAAGAAACAACTTTTTGTTTCATTAATTTTTATATTTATTTCAATTTTATTTATTTCTGCTCTAATCCTTATTATTTCTTTTATTCTACTGATTTTGGATTTGATTTACTCTTAATTTTCTAGTTTCATAATATACAGTGTTAGATTGTTTATTTGAAGTTTTTTCTCTTTTTTTGACATAGGCACTTATACCTCTTAATTTTCCTCTTAGTACTTCTTTTGCTGTATCTGATAGGTTTTGGTATGCTGTGGTTTCATTATCAGTTGTTTCAAGAAAAATTTCAATTTCTTTCTTAATTTCTTTATTGACTCACTGGTCATTCAGTAGCATATTGTTTAATTTCCATGTATAGTTTCCAAAATTTTTCTTATTATTAATTTCTAGTTTTATTCTATTGTGGTCAGAGAAGATGCTTTATATTATTTCTTTTTTAAATGTTTCAGGAATTCTTTTGAGACCTAACATATTGTCTGTTCTTGAGAATTATCCACATGCTGAGAAAAAGAATGTGTATTCTGCAGCTTTTCAGTGAAATGTAAATATCTATTAAATCCATTTAGTTCATAGTGTGATTAAGTCTGATGGTTTCTTTTTTGATTTTCTGTCTGGAATCTCTGTCCAGTGCTGGAAGTGAACAATAAGTAATAACAAGGTGTGGAAGTCTCCAGCTATAATTGTATTGGGGCCTATCTCTCTCTTTAGCTCTTATAATATTTGCTTTATACATCTGGGTGCTCCAGTGTTGGGTGCAAATATATTTTGAATTATTATATCCTCTTACTGAATGGACCTCTTTATCATTATATAGTGACCTTCCCTTTCTCTTCTGATAGTTTTCATCTTGAAATCTATGTTGTCTGATATACATATTGTGACTCCTGCCCTTTTTTGGTTTCCATTGGCATGGAATATTTTTTCTTTCCCTTTATTTTTAGTCCATGTGTGTCTTTATGGTTGAGGTGTGTTTCTCATAGGCAACAGATCAATTGACCTTGTTTTTTCATCCATTCAGGCAGTCTATGTCTTTTGATTGGAGAGTTAGTCCATTTACATTTAATGTTATTATTGATAAGCAAGAGCTTACTCCTGCCATTTTTTAATTTTATTTTTTCTGGTGGTTTTGTGGTCTTCTCTTTCTTCTTTCTTTCCTCCCTGTCTTCTGCTAGTGAAGATCATTTTCTCTGATGATATGATTTAGTTACTTGCTTTTCAACTTTTGTGTGTCTATTTTATGTTTTTAGGTTGAGGTTACCATGAGGCTTTCAAGTATTGTATTATAACCCATTATTTTATCCTGATAAAAGCTCAACACTATTCACATAAAGAAACAAACAAACAAACAAAAAATAAAAAAGAAAACTAATAAAACCTCAACTTAACTTCATCTTCCCACTTTTTAACTTTTTATCCTTTGTATTTATATCTTATTTTACTGCCTATGTCTTGTAAAGCTGTAGGAGCTATTATTTTTTATTGTTTCATTATTTAGTATTTCTAATTAGGATTAGAGCAGTTTTCTCAACCAAAGTTACAGTGTTATAATATTCTGTTTTTCTGTGTACATACTATTACCAGTAAGTTTTGTACCTTTAATTGATTACTTACTGTTCATTAATGTCATATTCTTTCTAATTGAAGTGCTGGCTTCCAGGAGGAGAAACCTAGCACATTACTAGCTGAGGTAATTAGGGGGCAAAACTCTTTCTGCTTGAGAAAAGCTGAGAGAAAAGTAAAGGGGACTTTGTCTTATACCCCAGGTACCAACAACACAACAGGTAGGTAGAATACCAAGTGGGTTCTTGGAGTCCCTGATTCCAGGACTTGACTCCAGCACATCAATTAGAAAGAATAGGACATTAATGAACAATAAGTAATCAATTAAAGGTACAAAACTTACTGGTAATAGTATGTAAGTGCTTTAGCATTGCTTTTAGGGTAGGCCTGGTATTGTTGAAGTTCCTCAGCTTTCATTTTTCTAAGAAAATCTTTATTTCTTCTTCATGTTGAAAGGGTATTTTTGTGGATATACTATTCTAGAATAAAGTTTTTTGCTTGTTTGTTTGTTTTTGTGTTTGTTTTTTTCTTCAGTACTTTAAATATGTCATGCCACTTTCTCCTGGCCTGTAAAGTTTCCACTGAAAAGTCTGCTTCCAGACATATTGGAGCTCCACCGCCACCCCTGGCCATAAGGAGTACTGCAAGACTACCACAGATGTTTATTAAGGCCCCGGGTCACTTTAGTCAGCTTGTGGTGAATACTCCCTGGCCTGGGACTCACCCTTCAAAGCAGTGGGTTCCCTTCTGTCCCAGGGCTGGTCCTGAAATGCCATCCAAGAGTCAAGTCCTGGAATCAGGGACTCCAAGAGCCCACTTGGTATTCTACCTACCTGTTGTGTTGTTTTGGTACCTAGGGTGTAAGATAAAGTCCCCTTTACTTTTTCTCAGCTTTTCTCAAGCAGAAAGAGTTTTACCTCCTCACTACCTCAGCTAGCAATGTGTTAAGTTTCTCCTGGGAGCCAGCAAATCTCAGAGACTCACCAAGGCCCTCACTATAGTACCAGGTATTGCTGCTGGTTATTCAGGGCCCAAGGGCTCTTCATTTAGGAGGTGATGAATGCTGACAGGACTGGGTTCTTTCCTTCAACGCAACCGGTTGCCTTCTGGCCAAGGCATGTATAAATATGTCATCTCTGGGAGCTAAGGCCTGGATGGGGGATTCAGACTCAGATTGGTACCCTATCCACTGTGTTTGAGCTGCTGTCCAAGATGCAAAACAAAGTCTCCACACTCTTCCCCCTCCTCTCCTCAAAAGAAAGGAAAGTGTCCCTTTGGAGCAATAATCTGTGCACCTTGGCGTTAGGTGATAGGAGCACTCCTTTTGCTTCCCTAGCTGATGTCTCAGTATGTTGCGTGCCTCTGCAGTGTACCGTATCTGTGGCCGCTTCAGTCGTAGGACTCACCTGAGATTTGCAGTCTTTATGGCCTAGACTGCCTTTCAAGTTTACTTAGAGACTGAGAGCACTTTGCCCTTCCTGGTGAGGTTTGCAGACACTCAAGTTCAGATCGCTGAGGTTGGTGATTCCTGTCTGGCTAGGGCTGGTTTAAATGCTCCCTGTGTAGGTGATCATCAGCTAAGTTTGGTCTGATTTTCCCTACTGTTCTAACAGAACAGCACTGGGTTCAATGCCTCAAAATTGCTGTGTTCTTCTTCCTCCAGCACCCAGAGAAGTTCTTTGCACCATGCCCCCAAGCCTGGGGTCGGGGAGGGGTGGCACCGGCGATTCTGGACTGTTTCTTCTATCACTTCAGTGCCTCTTTGAGCAATATGAAGTTAATACCAGATACCTAATTTGGTTCTTATACAATTTTTTATTCTGTTAACTTGATGTCCTTGCTGGGGCAATGATTAGTGGAGATTCTATTCTGCCATCTTGCTCTGCCTCTCTCTCTCTTTTTTTTTTTCTTTTAGAAACAGGTAAACACAACTGTCTAAGCATTATCATTAATATATAATGTAAATTTTAAAATATATTATTTTTGTTCTACTACTTTGCTGGAGCAATAGAGCCAATGCAGAGAAAGACAACAAAATTTATGTCTTAAAAATATGTAAAAAGCCATTTCTCCCAATGTGAGAGATACTAATATGTACTCATCAAACCCATTACTTTCTCCTAATCACACATTTCTACTACATTTTTCAGGCTTCCTTGCTTAAGTGTGATTTTGTGTCTGATTTCTGGACAATAGAATTTAAGAGGAAGTGTTGGGCAGTACTACCAAGGTTATCCCATAAAAAATTCCCGCTAGGATTTCCCATGCTACTGTCAACAGTGACTTCAGTCATTACATGTGAATATAGAGGAGCCACAAAATGGAAGGAGCCTGGATTACTGAATCACCACTTGGATGAGAGCTTCCAGCTAATTGGTAACCTATGATTTTCACTTTATATAAATGTTTAACCACTCATATTTGAGGATTTATTTGTACAATAGCTACTATAACTTTATTTAATAGAAATAAGTTCTTTGAAACAAAAAAATATCTGCCACAGCAGAAACGTAAAATACATGTATAAGTTTAATGGTCATGCAGTGAGCAGAAAGGTAACTGATTTGGAGGCTGAAAATATGAAGGCCCATGATATACAGTGGCAAAACATTTATTAAAACTGTTGCCTGTTATAACTTGGAAAGAAAACCATATGCCCACTGAATATGCAGCTCCAAAGAGTGAGAGCCAGAGTAATAGTATGTCCTGTTCTGATGTTCTGCATTGAGAAAGTATTCAAAGAGATTAATTAGAAAAAAAATTTGGCTGGTTTGCAAGCAAAAATGAACCTGTCTACTTCTAGATCTGCATAAAGCAAAATTCTGGAAGTTCTTTCTATGCCATGAAAAATGTATTAGAAGGATTTTGGCCTCTCCATCAATCTACAAAAGTCAGAAGAAAATTGGTCTCAGACTCTAATTAATTTTATTAACAAAAATAAATAGTTATATTTGACAATGATGTATTGTGACCAGTAGTGGATTCCAAATGAAGACTTAATCTCTAAATTAAGAAAGTTAAAATCCATTTGAGTAAGAAAAAAATAATAATAAAAGCACAATTTAAAAGTAACTACAAACAAGTTAGTTCTATCTAGATAATTATATATTACAGTGCAAGTCGGTCCTCTAAGTGATGGTTAGGGATGAGCAAATTAATACATTATGTGGTTTTAGGGTAGTAAGAAACAAAAAGCAATTAATCGATAAAATACAGGATTAATATAAGTTGTATACCACACACTGAGAGATTCAGGGAAAGAGCATGTAAAACAAGAGATAAATGTATCCCAGAAGTCAGTTTTAATCCAAGTGTTTAAGAAGATGTGGGTAGAGTGACCAAACGGGCTGACTAGAAGCAGCTAAAGGGCATGGCTGTCACGGAGAGGAATGGAAGGGGTGAGTAAATACAACACCTTCAACTGAAACATTCAGGTACTTTAATTAGGACTAATCATGGAAACAACTTGACCCACAGAGACAGAGAAAAGCAAGGCAGGACACTGACTCATGCAGAAGCAACACAGAGCCAAGGGAAGCTCCACTGCACAGAGAAGCAGTGAGTGAATGTGCCACCCCGGGAACCCATGCTGCTCCCACAGATTTTTGAAACCCTCGGGTCAGGAGGATCACTCATGAACCTGCTCCACTAAGGGCCTTCAGTCTGACACATAAATGTGTGTCAGGAGCTATGTGGAATCTCAGCAAAGCAGCCCCTCAGGCATATGCAGAGACCCAGGAGCTTTAGACACTCCAGCTTTTCGGGCAACTCAGCAAAAGTAGTTGCAACTGCAGCAAAGTAGGTGGTTAGACTCCTGTACATACCACTAGGAAAGATGCCGAATCCAGAGGGCCAAGCAGTAATGGCCTACAGGCCCCGATGCCAAAGCTCCTCGCAGGATAAGACCCACTGGTTTGGAATTCCAGCCAGCAACAAGTAGCAGCATTGCACCTCCCTGGGTTCGAGCTCCCAGAGAGAGGGGTGGGCTGTCATCTTTGCTGTTTTGGGGGACTTAGTTGTTCCAGCCTTTGGACTTTGGAAAGCCCAAGTTAATCAGGGGTAGAAGCAGTACCCAGCACAGCACAGCTTCCCTACAAAAATATGTCCACACTGCTTTTTTGAGTGGGTCCCCAATCCCATTCCTCATCACTGGGTAAAGTATCCTAATCAGGGTCTCTGGCTACCCCTACTGGTGTTCTCCAGCTAATAGCGGTTTCAGGATTCCCTGGAATGGAGCTCCCAGGGAGAGGGTGGGCCGCCATCTTTGCTATTTGGGTGACTTAGTTATTCCAGCCTTCAGGTTTCAGAGTATCCAAGGTGACCAGGGACTGAAATGGGCGTCCAGCACAGCACAACTGCTCTACAAAAACGTGGCGAAGCTACTTTTATATATGGGTCCTCAATCCCATTTCTCCTGACTGGATGAGACCTTCCAACTTTGGTCTTCAGCCACCTCTTACAGGTGCATTTGGGCCAGCAACAGTTCTGTACCTCCCTGGGACAGAGGTCCTAAAGGGAGGGGCAGACTGCCATCTTTGTTGTTTTGCAAGCCTTCACTGGTGATACCTCCAGGTACTGGAAAATCTGAGATGACTAGGGACTGGAGCAGATCGCCAGCATTCTGCAGCAGCCCTACAGAAAATTGGCCAGACTGTTCCATGGGTACTTGTTCCCATATCTCCTCACCTGTCAGGCCCTCTAGGCCTGGGCCTCTAGCCATCCCTCACCAGAACTATTCAGCCAGTATCAACTCAGCAACTCTATGGACAGAACCTCCAGTGGCAAGTGAAAGCCTCTTTGCCACTGCATCTAATGCAAAACCATCCTTGCTACCCTCGCACTAACAAAGGAGCAAGCACCCTTTGTACCTCATTCACACTGCCAACAAGCTGCAGTCAACCCAAGGAAAGGAGGCCAGTCCATCTCCCATGGGTGCCCCACACATCTCATTTCTTACTGCCAGACAGGGAACCCCTGATTTAGGCCCACAACACAGATCCTCCATTCTGGGCTGATTGCACTGAGCAATTACTGAACAACATCTCTCTGGGGTGGGACCCCCAGGAGATAAGCAAAGTGGTGGAGCAGCAAGCCAGCTGATATGGAGCCCATAGGGTTTGGTGCAGGTGTGTCTGCAGCCACCCCTCTAGACTTAACTTGCTCCCATAAGAGACTTTAACCCTAGGGGAATTATCAGACCTGATTTCTGCAGGGTGGTCTTGCACATCAGATAGGGCTAGTCCGACCTGAACACTCCTTGGTCTACTGGCTTCTTCCGGGACCCCAGCCTGGCCATACCTACTTACAGGGCAGTCTCATGTGCCCAGCAGGCCCACATCATAGCTTTTCAGACAGTGGACAGTGTGTGACCAATGGAGGGCTCCAGCAAGTCAGCCACTATATCCACGCACCAGCTGACACATTCCCTTCTCATACTGCAGCTTCCTCTGAGCCTATGGAAAATCCCCATATTACTTTGCTGGTACATGTCTGCACAGGCAAGTTTTGCTTTACTTGCCCTACAACCACATGGGAGTGCAGTATGCACTCTGACCCCTGCTCACCGCCATTGCAGACAGAGCTTTGACAGGCATAGAACCAGCAAGCCCCACCATACCAGCACCCTGCTTTTGCACTAATACTGCATAAAGAACAAGAGATCCTCCTACATCCTAAGCAATCACTCCTGCTTGCAGGACACAGAGAAGGCACTCAGACCTGCACTGGCCAGCACCCCACCCCAAACCAACACCACTACCACCTTCAGTTCAACAATGCGCACAGCCTCCAGCAGAGTCCTCCCACTCACTACCAACTGCCTTGCTTCCACTACTGTGGCAAATGCTCACAGGGAGGCAGGCACCACTGCATTCACTAACACTTGAATATAGCTGCAGCACCTTATTTCTCACCCCCAGCACAGTAGCCTCCAAACCTCAAGGAGTCAGAGAATAAAGTGGGGTTTCAAACAAGTCTCTCATAGTTAGAGCATACAGTCCGGGAGTTGGGAGCTGAACACTGGCCTGTGAGAATCGTCTAGAAATGAAGCCAGTTAGCTGAATCCACTTTAAACCACAATCAAATGCTTAAGATCATCAAACAGAATAAAAGGAAAAAAAAGAAGCCCATACAAAGGTCAGCAACCTCAAAGATTGAAGGTAGATTAGACCACAAAGATGAGGAAGAATCACCACCAGAATGCTGAAAATTCAAAAATCCAGAGTAGCTTCTTTCCTTCAAATATCTGCATCACCTCTCTAGCAAGGTCAACGCCAGACAGAGGCTGAGACGGCTGAAATGACAGAAGTAGAATTCAAAATATGGAGAGAAATGAAGTTCACTGAGCTACAGAAGTACACTGTAACCCAATGCAAAGAAGCTAAAAATCATGATAAAGAATTGCAGGAGCTGAGAGACAAAATAACCAGTATAGAGAACGTAGCTGACCTGATAGGGCTGAAAATTACACTACAAGAATTTAATAATGCAATCACAAATATTAATATCAGAATAGAGCAAGCAGAGGAAAGAATTTCAGAGCTTGAGGACTGCAGTTCCGAAATAAGACAGTCAGATAAGAATAGAGAAAAAAGCATGGCGGCTCGCACCTGTAATCCCAGCACTTTGGAAGGCCAACACAGGTGGATCATTTGAAGCCAGGAGTTTGAGATCAGCCTAGCCAACATGGCGAGATCCCATCTATACTAAAAATACAAAAATTAGCTAGGCATAGTGGTGCAGCCTGTAATCCCAGCTACTTGGAAGGCTGAGGCACAAGAATTACTGGAACTCAGGAGGCAGAGGTTGTTGTGAGCTGTGATTGCACCACTGCACTCCAGCCTGAGTGATAGAGTGAGATTCTGTCAAAAAAAAAAAAAAGAAAAGAAAAGAAAGAAATTCCAACCAGAATTTTATATCTGGTAAAACTAAACTTCATAGGTGAAGAAGAAGTAAGATCCTTTTCAGACAAACAGATGCTGAGGTAGTTTGTTACCACCAGAGTTGCCTTACAGAGGTCCTAAAGGAAGCACCAAATATGGGAAGGAAAGATTATCACCAGCCACTACAACACCACACTAAAGTACACAGACCAGTGATACTATAAAGCAACCACATAAACAAGTCTGCAGAATAACCAGCTAACATCATGATGACAGGATCACATTCAAACATATCAATACTAACCTAAAATCTAAATGGACTAAATGCCACACCTAAAAGACACAGAGTGGCAATCCAGATTAAAAAAAAAAAAAAAAAGACACATTAATACGCTGTCTTCAAGAGACCCATCTCACATTCAATGACACCCATAGTCTCAAAATAAAGGGATGGAGAAGAATCTACCAAGCAAATAGAAACAGCAAAAAGCAGGGGTTGCATCCTAGTTTCTGACAAATAGACTTTAAATCAACAATGATCAAAGAAGACAAAGAAGGACATTATATAATGGTAAAGGGTTCAATTCAACAAGAAAAAAACAACTATTCTAAATATATATGCACACAACACAGGAGTACCAAGATTTATAGAGCAAGTTCTTGGAGACTTTAAAAGAGACTTAAGGCTCCTGCACAATAATAGTGGGCGACTTTAACACCCCACCGTCAACATTAGATAGATCATTGAGACAGAAAATTAACAAAGTTATTAAAAACCAGAACTCAGAACTGAATCAAGTGGACCTGATAGATCTATACACAACTCTCCACCCCAAAACAACTGAGCCTCCCAAGTAGCTGGGATTACCTTCTTCTCATCGCTACATGGCATGGACTCTAAAATAGATCACATAATCAGAAGTAAAACACTCCTTAGCAAATGCAAAAACACTGAAATCATAACAAACAGTTTCTTGGACCTCATGGCAATCAAATTCAAAATCAAGACTAAGAAATTCATAAATATAACTCATAGAATTATCTGGAAGTTGAATAACATGCTCCGGAATGACTTTTGGGCAAAATAAAATTAAGACAAAAATCAAGAAGTTCAGCCAGGCACGATGGCTCACGCCTGTAATCCCAGTACTTTGGGAGGCAAAGGCGAGCAGATGACCTGAGGTCAGGAGTTTGAGACCAGTCTGGTCAAAATAGGGAAATCCTGTCTCCATTAAAAATACAAAATTAGTTGGACGTGGTGGTGCGTGCCTGTAGTCCCAGCTACCAGGGAGGCTGAGGCAGGAGAACGCTGGAACCCAGGAGGTGGAGGTTGCAATGAGCCAAGTTCGCATCACTGCACTCCAGCCTGGGCAACAGAGAAAGACTTCAAAAAAAAAAAAAAAAAAAATCAAGAATTTATTTGAAACTAATGAGAGCAAAGACATAACATTCCAGAATCTCTAGGACACACATAGGGCAGTGATGAGAGCGAAATTTCTAGTACTAAATGCCCACATCAAAAAGCTATAAAGATCTCAAATTGACAACATAACTTCACAACTCAAATAACTAGAGAACCAAGAGTAAACAAATCCGAAAGCTAGCAAAAGACAAGAAATAACCAAGATCAGAGCTGAGCTCAAGGAAATAGAGACATATACAAAAAACCATTCAAAAGATCAAGCAAATCCAAAAGCTGCTTTTTTGAAAAATAAAATAAAATAGACCACTAGCTAGACTAATAAAGGAGAAAAGAGAGAACATTCAAATGAACACAATAAGAAATGACAAGGGAGATATTACCACTGGCCCCACAGGAATAAAAACAACCATAAGATACTATTATGAAAACCGCTATGCACAAAAGCTAGAAAATCTAGAAGAAATGGATAAATTCCTGGACACACACAACCTCCCAAGACTGAACCAGGAAGAAAGTAAATCCCTGAACAGACAAATGCAGAGCTCTGAAATTGAGGCAGTAATAAATAGCCTACCTCCCCTCAAAAGCCCCGGACTAGATGGACTCACAGCTGAATTCTATCAGATGTAAAAACAAGAGCTGGTACCACTGCTACTGAAACTATTTCAAAAAATTTTGGAGGAGGAATTCCTCCCAACCTCATTCTATGAGGCCAACATCATCCTGACATCAAAACCTGTTAGAAATACAAAAAAAAAAAAAAAAAAAAAAGAAAAAAAAGGAAAAGAAAAACTTCAGACTAACAACCTTGATGAACATTAATGCAAAAATCCTCCACAAAATACTGTCAAACTTAATCCAGCAGCACATCAGAAGGCTTATCCAATATGATTAAGGAGGCTTTATCCTTGGGTTGCAAGGGTGGTTCAATATAGGGAAACCAATGAGTGTGATTCATTACATAAACAGAATTAAAGACAAAACCCACAATATTATCCCAATAGATACGGAAAAGGCCTTTGATAAAATTCCACAATGTTTCATGTTAAAAACTCTCAATAAACTAGGTATTGAAGGAAAACACCTCAAAATAATCAGAGCCACCTATGACAAACCCACAGCCAACATCTTACTGAATGGGCAAAAGCTGGAAGCACTCCCCTTGAAGCCTGGCACAAGACAAGGATGACCTTTCACACCACTCCAGTTCAACATGGTATTAGAAGTTCTGGTCAGGGCAATCAGGCAAGAGAAAGAAATACATGGCATCCAAATAGGAAGAGAGTAGTCAAAGTGTCCCTCTCTGCAGATGACATAACCTGTATCTAGAAAACCTTAGAGTCTCAGCCCAGAAGCTTCTTAAGCTGATAAGCAATTTCGGCAAAGTCTCAGGATATAAAGTGAATGTGCAGGCTGGGCAAGGTGGCTCAGGCATGCAATCCCAGAATTTTGGGAGGTCAAGGCAGAAGGATTGTTTGAGCCTAGGAGTTCAAGACCAGCGTGGGCAACTTGGTGAGACTCTGTGTCTACAAAAAAATACAGAAAATTGTGGTGTGCACTTATCGTCCCAGCTACTCGGGAGGCTGAGGTGGTGGGATCCCAGGAGATGGAGGTTGCAGTGAACCAAGATCTCGTCAGTGCACTCCAGCCTGGGCCACAGGGTGAGACACTGTCTCAAAAAAAAAAAAAAAAAAAAAATCCATGTGCAAAAATTACTGGCATTTTAATACACCAACAACAGTTAAGCTGAGAGCCAAATTAGGAATGAACTTCCATTCACAATTCCAACAAAAAGAATAAAATACCTAGGAATACAGCAGACCAGGGAGGTGAAAGATCTCTACAAGGAGAACTACATACCACTGCCCAAAGAAATCAGAGATGACACAAATGAAGAAACATTCCATGCTCATGGATAGAATCAATATCATTAAAATCATTAAAATAGACATACTGTCAAAAGCAATGTATACATTTAATGGTATGCCTGTTCAACTACCATGGACATTATTCACAGAGCTATAAAAAATATTTTAAAATTCATATGGAACCAATAAAGAGCATGATTAGCCAAGACAATCCTAAGCAAAAGGCAAAGTTGAAGGCATCACACTACCCAACTTCAAACTATACTACAGAGCTACAGTAACCAAAACAGCATGGTACCAGTACAGAAACAGACACATAGACAACTGGAACAGAATAAAGTCTCCAGAAATAAGACCACACACTTATAGTTATCTGATCTCTGACAAATCTGATTTTAAAAAAAAGCAATGAGGAAAAAAATCCCTATTCAATAAGTGGCGCTGGTATAACTGGCTAGCCGTATGCAGAAAATTAAAATAGGACCTCTTCCTTAGACCTTATGCAAAAAGTAATGAAAGATGGATTAAGGACTCAAATGTAAAACCCAAAACTATAAAAACCCTGGAAGACAACCTTGGTAATACAATTCAGGATATAGGCATGGGCAAATGTTTCCTGATGAAGACCTCAAAAGCAATCCCAACAAAAGCAAAACTTGACAAATGAGACCTACATAAACTAAAGAGCTTCTGCACAGCAAAAGAAACGATCATGAGTGAACAAACAACCTACACAATGGGAGACAATTTTTGCAAACTGTGCATCCAACAAAGCATCTATAAGGAATTTAAACAAATTTACAAGAAAAAAAACCCAAACAACTCCATTACAAAATGGGCAAAGAATATGAACACTTTTCAAAAGAAGACATACATGTGGTCAAGAATCATCTAAAAAAGCTCGACATTACTATAAATAGAGAAATTCAAATCAAAACCGCAATGAAATACCATCTCACACCTGTCAGAATGGCTATTACTAAAAAGTTGAAAAATAACAAGTGCTGGTGAGGTTGTAGAGAAAAGAGTATGCTTATACACTGTTGGTGCGAGTGTAAATTAGTTCAACCATTGTGGAAAACAATGTAGCAATTCCTCAAAGACCTAAAGACAGAAATACTGTTCAACACAACAATGCCATTACTGTGTGTGTACACAAAGGAATATAAATCATTCTATTATAAAGACAAATGCACACATATGTTCATTGTAACAGTATTCACAACAGCAAAGACATGGAATCAACCTAAATGTCCACCAAAGATAGTTGGATAAAGAAAATGTGGTACATATTAACACCGTGGAATACTATGAAGCCATTAAAAGGGATGAGATTATGTTTTTTTGCAGGAACATGGATGGAGCTGGAGGCCATTACCTTTAGCAAAATAACACAGGTACATTAAACCAAATACCACATATTTACTTATAACTGGAAGTTAAGTGATGAGAACACATGGACACATAGAAGAGAACAATAAACACTGGAGCCTATTTGAAGGTGGAGGGTGGGAGGTGGGAGAGGATCAGGAAAAATAACTAATAGGTACTAGGCTTAATGCTTGGGTGATAGCCAGGCTAGGTGGCTCACATCTGTAATCCCAGCACTTTGGGAGGCTGAGACGGGTGGATCACCTGAGATCAGGAGTTGAGACCAGTCTGGCCAACATAGTGAAACCCCGTCTCTAATAAAAATACAAAAAACTAGCTGAGTGTGGTGGTGGGCATCCCACCTACCCAGCTACTCGAGAGACTGAGGCAGGAGAATAGCTTGAACCCAGGAGGCAGAGGTTGCAGTGAGCCGAGATCGTGCCATTGCACTCCAGCCTGGGCAACAAGAGTGAAACTCCATCTCAAATATATATATATATATATATATATATATATATAGAGAGAGAGAGAGAGAGAGAGAGAGGAGAGAGAGAGAGAGAGAGATAATTATATATTATTTATATATAATATATATTATATTATATATATATGTATATATACACATACATATATGCACACACACACACACCTGGGTGATAAAATAATCTGTACAACATACCCCCATGACAAAAGTTACCTATGTAACAAACCTGCACATGTACCCCTGAGCTTAAAAGTAAAAAAAAGAGAAAAAGAAAAAAAAAAAAAAGATTATTTGCATGACTTGGTGAGAAAGAAAATATCTGGGAAGCATTTTGTCTTCATGTTTGTAAACAAGTTTAAAACTTGCTACATCTTAATAGAGTTAAGTCGAGACATGCAAGTCCATTTGCTTAATATTAGGCATTGACCTAGTGACAGGAGACTAAAAGTTAATATTTGACTGTACTCATATACTGTCACTGGTTTGCAGTGGGACAAATTTGTGAAATGGAAACATAGCTGGGTGCCTAAAGTCTGACAATCTAGAATTACCATTCAAAAGTACTTTAAAACCATCCTAGACAAGACCGTCTCATGTTAAAGGAACAAAGATGGGTGAATTCTACTTCTGAAAAACTTTTTCGTTCTGTCCTCCCCTCTTGCGTCTCATGGACCTTGCATCAATGAGAGGTGTCTATTACACAGTACCGTCAGCCTCCTAAACCAGTCATTCAGCCTGCCTCTATGACCTCCCAGCCCTCACCTCCTTTGTGCATCCCCCCAACTCAGTGCCAGCAAAGAAACCTTTCTAAAACGCAGATGCTTATGTCAGGCCTCTGCCTAAAATTACTCATTGACAGAGGCCTATCACCCATAGAAGAAATTATAAAATACTTAGAATGATATGCAAAATCACTTAGAGTGACAGAGAAGTCCGTAACTTTTAGTTTTCTCTCATACCACTTTTTCTCATGAATCTCATACTGAGTTGTTAGCTGTTGCCTAACACCATATTGTTTTTATATCTCTTCACCTTCATGTACATTATTCTGCCTGTCTAGAATGATCTTCCCTTCCTTCCATAGTTACCAGCTATCCTTGTTCTGTGGCTTAATCATTACCTTTTATATGAAGGTATACCCAGATGCTGCCTTTATATAAACAGAAATACAGATGCGATGTCTGTGCTCTCTGAGCTGTCTGTATATTGATTTTATCACATTGTATTTCAATTGTCTATGTGTTTATCTCCTATCAGGTTTTGAGAGTTTTGCAGACAGTGACCATGTCTGATTCATCTTGAGAACCCCAGTTCATAGCAAAACAGAGCAGGTGCACAATCAATAATTTAAAATAAAATTCAGAATACTGGTATGATGCAAGTAAGCAGAAAACTAACATGGAACAATGAAACGATGATGAACATAGGCTCAAGGCAGAGTCTGTTTCCCCTCTTTTATACTCCTATAAAAAGAGAAGGACTCCAATTTTGATAACATGGCTGTAATTAGTGAACAAAAGGATACAGGGAAAAGTGTAGCCTGTTACGATAGAAAAATGCATGCCCTAAAATTAAGGCATCTCAAAGTACATGTCTTTTTATTAGATAATTCATTGGTTTACAATTTAAACTTTAGTGGTTTTAAAATGTAAACCACTAGAAAAAACCTCTTGTGGTTTTATCAAATATTTAAAGGTGAAGAAAAATAATTTGCAAAATGCTTAAGAGTTAAATTAGACAAGAATGACCCAGTTGCTTCCACCATTTAATAATATTCACTGTCTGTGTACATGCTTTTTAATGTTTTTTTTCTCCCGTATTAACCAAATGCTAGGATATAGGGCATATCGAGGCTGTAGCCTACCTAAGCACTAAATGCCGTTCACACACTATTCACTTATTTTATTTTATTTCATTTTCGAGATGGAGTATCCGTCTGTCGCCCAGGCTGGAAAGCAGTGGCAGAATCTCTGCTCACTGCGACCTCCACCTCCAGGGCTCAAGAGATTCTCCTGCCTCAGACTCCCTAGCAGCTGGGATTACAGGCATGCGTCATGCCCAGCTAATTTGCTATTCACCTTTTGATCCAGAGAATCAGAGGTGTCCTGTTGAGCAGTCTTGTGTGAATGAGAATCAGGTCTTGAATAAATTGCTCACAAAATCCATGCCAAGCTAATCTCCCAATGACTCCCAGTGGTCACAAAGGTCTTTTACACAAATCTCTGCAATGCTTGACTGACCTCATTGGCCTCCTGCACTCAGTAAATGGGTCCACAGGGGCATTTGCCTTGTATTTAAGGAAAGAAAGAACCTTTCTGAATTTGGACTAAATGCCATAAAATCTCTGTCATGTACAAATGAAATAATTATTGCAGCTGGGCCTATGGGCCACTACTTATTAGGAAAAAATCATTTACTTGCAAGAGTTCTAAAAACTCAAAGCATTTAATCATCCACTATAAAACCTGCTGAAAGAATCACGTCCAGTGTTTTCTTTCCAGTTATCTAAAGTAATGATAAAATGTGTTGTACATTCTAAGACATTGAGATACAGTAATTTTATACATTCTAAGTTTTAACAACACATTTCAAAAGTGTATATGAGAAGCAAATGTATCAGAAATTAAGGGAACAGTAGTTAATCACATCTCAATCATTTTACCATTATTTCTTTTAAATAAATTTGTATATAATGAAGTTAACACAAACTACTATTTCAGCAAAAAAGAAGAAATATAAGATATTTCTTTGGATGTTATTTCTAACTTATCATTATGATTCTCTTGAGTTTAATGTTTTAAATTCTTATGCATTTATATATTTCCTGATCTATTCACTTTCTTTATGCGTGCTGCCTTAAATACCTGAGCTAGAAGTGCCATTTAATATTAACTTTATTCTATTTAGTGTTTTTATTATCAATTTTCCTGATCTGTATTCAAAGGAGAAAAGGAAAAGGGAGGCTGTAGGTAAATGGCAAAACATGAATTCTTAAGTTTGAGTCATCCTTTATGACATTAACTAATGAAATGAAGAAGATACCATTAAACAATGGGTTAGAAGTGGAAAGATTAAGAGTTTCTTTTCCACTTTGCCTCCAACCGATTTTGTGCCTTAATAGCCACATCGACAAAAATGGCATTATTGGCTTCTCATTTCCCTGGATTTTGGTAAAATTTAAACTGCTGATGGCTAGCCTTTGAGAATCATAATTTGTATCAGGCAAAATGAAAAGAGCCAAGGACCATATGGATAATGTAAGAATGTCTAGTTTTAAATCAAAATACATTTGAAATAATCAGAGAAAAGAGTAAGAAAACAAGATATTAAAAACAGAAAGTATCCATGAATTAACCCTCCAATTATATACTGAGTGAATACTATCATTTTAATGTACATGTCTATTTTTTTAAAAAGATCTCCTCTGTAGTCTCTACTGTTGCCTCAGGATATTCACCGTTTGGAAAGCTATAGTTGATATTATGGCACAGGACTATGAATGGCTTGCTACATAATCAGGGAAGAAGTCTATAAGATTATAAAGATTTGCACTGATCTACCTTGAAATATAGATATATTTATATATGTAATGTTCCTTCAATAACTACAAGGCTCCAATTACACAGAGGTGAGTTTTGACAACACAAATATGAGGAAAGATAAAATATTTTGAGAATAAAATTACAAGGGTCCTATATATATATCGTGTGTGATAGACTATCATTTTTACTGTCTTTAAAACAAATTATATTCTGACAGCAATAATTCTACTTTCTAGAAACAGGTGATTTTCAGTTCTAGTATTTAGATTATTTGTCTCTACCGTATCTAAAAATCTTCAGGTAGTATTTTTCTTCAGAGATTTTTTCAGACTTTATTGCCCACAGGGAGAAAAAGCACACTGCTTTGGGCTTCTTTCCTATTTCTTGTTTTTCATTAAGTATGAGTTGCAAGTGAGCAAGAAACCCTATAATATCTGAGTCACTGTCAGTGATCACATAATTATTTTCCTGATTACGTTTCAATTTTATGTTTTTAAGCATTTGCTTCCTCAGAGATCTTCACTTTGCTTTGTCTAAGATTTGGAAATGAAAAAAACATATTTTCCTATTTCATAAATTAAAAAATTTCCTATGTGTATATCATAGACTGGAAAGAAATCCAAGTTACCACTTTATCCTGTGTTCTAATGATAATACTCCTATCTTTATACTAAATTTGACCTCTAAGAAGGAGACTAAAAAAGAATACTGTAGGCAGCCTTTGTGATCTAAATCATTCCAAATTACTTAGTTAAACAAAATCATATATCAGGCTTTACCTTAGTAAATGAAATATTCCCATTATTACACAACATCATAGCTACAGGCTTTAAAAAAATTAGAGTGAAATTTCTGCTGTAATTAGCATTTTATAAAATTAGAAATACAACTCTTCAATCGCTAAAATGATCTTCAACATTCTTGATCTGTTAAAATCATTCTCTCATAAATTTCTGGAGAGCATATATGAGAAAAGTAAAGAATGTGGCAAAATAATACCTGGATTGTATTAAAGTGAGTTATAGTGGATTTAATTTCATTGTAGCTCTCTTTCCAATCCAGTCATACATTACATGACCCAATATAAATTTTGTGGTTTTAAAAGTTGTTAGCTTACAAGATTCACAGCAAACACAGGTGGAAATTCTGTTCCGGAAAAAGGATAAATTCACAAAGTAGGTTAGTTAGAGTCAAATTTCATTTCTAAAATAAATTACCAAATGTAATTTCTATCTCTGATAGTCAGAATGTGTCTGTGATTATACCACTTAACTAATTGTTTCATAGTAAAATAGATTTCATTTGAGAGTTGTGGTAAGATACAGTTATGGAATAATTGGCAATTATATGATGCTTTAAGGCACCTGTGAACAAGAAAAGAATAAATGAGACTAGATTTTCAAATCTTTTCAATCAGTGGATAATTTTCCCCATTATCCAGGGTTTCTTGTTGAAGAAGTCTCTACTCAATAACCCATTTTTCTAAATGTTTATAGCCAAAGATAGAATAAAGAAAAATCATTTGTATTATACCAGAATCTTGTCCTAAAGATATTTATGAAAAAATGAGGTAAATCAGAGTAGTCAACCTAGTGCAAAACACTGTATGATATATAGTTAAGATTCCATATTACAAAGCATATTGTTTACGGTACTATGTTACAGTTTCCAGGTCAACATAAAATAGCATCTCAGCCAACATAACCGTGTCTTTAATAGGGAAAAATACAAATAAACAAAACTTTATGAAATCTACTGGGCTATTCAGTACATTTAACGTACCCCAAAAGAATCATTTGTTCCAACATTGTTAAGTACCTGGTAGTGGAAGCATTTAGCGAAAAAGTTAATGAAGAGGACCTACAATGTCTGATAAGTCATTTATAAAGAGAAAATGCATTAACACATGGGAGATATCAACATAGAAGCTGTGCAGAATTTAAATCAACACGTGTGACAGCACATCTGAAAAAGGAAATACAGTATCATAAAATTCCATGTGTCAGAAGGCATGCAGCTCAGACTCAGGCCTGTCTATGCTAAGGCAAGCAAAATTCCAACATAAGGGTTTACTGTTAAGGCAAGGTTAACACAACACAAACCATGGTACATAGACATTATTCATGGTCTACAGTGAGGAGGACACGATGGTGTCTAAATTATGAGGGCAAACAAATCAAAATTATTATAGAGACCATGTTCTTATTTTTTAACCTAAAGTTATTCTTAAATTATAGGGTGATCATACAGAGGCCAAAGGACAGCTAAACAGTAGATGTTTTCATTCTGTGTCCTTCTCCAAAGTTCTATAACCTGGTAGAAATAGACACAAGGATTGCTACTACAGACCCTCACTTTCCCCGAGTTCTCTGTCATAATATATGAACCCCGAAATGTGTCATTGCTGTTATTTTTAAGACTACATGTTTCTTCTGTAGGGATTTTTTATTTATAGCAAATTAAGGTTTCTTATTTCTATGTTAAGAATTTCCTTATAAGATTTGTATTTGGTAGCAATGAAAGATTCTGCCTTGTCTGTAGAAAAGATTTCCATAATATTCTACAGCTGATTTTAAAAATGGAACAGCCCATTAAACAATGGCTATATATTTGTTTATTTGGCATTCGATAAGACATGAATATCCTTATGTGAATAAATCACTCCAAGTATTCTTTACAAGACCCTATCTATCACCAAATATGGGCCCCTTTCAATATATTCTAGTGGTATCTTGAAAAAAATATTAACAACATTGAAGGTTGAAGTTATGCTCCTGGAAAACACAGATAAATTACACCTCCACACCTCCCGACCACCATCAACTTTTCGTGTTCTAGGAAATGACTTATATAAAGAAACACCCTTCTCCATGGACCTGGATAAGACTATCAGATGACTCCTTTGGCTACCTATGACAAGGGTAGAAGCATCCTCCAAATTCCCATTCTGTGTGTCATAAATGATTAGCTGAACTGTTCCTCCAGACTGATCAATTTCTACAAATTACCTGCTAACTTGACTTGACCAAATTTTAGTCAGGCTTCCTCCCTTCTCTGAGAAATCTGAAGTTTGGCCCACCTTCGGCCCAAGCCAGCATTAAAGTGTAGAACAACCACCCCGTCTTTAACAGTCCCTCTGAAAAATAGGCTGAGCATAATTAAAAACATTGCCTGATACTGATCAAGTCACCTGTTTGTTCCACTCCCTTACACCGAGTTCCCTCTAGCCTTGTTTACTCCCTAGTTTTAAAAAGACCTTTATGTTTGACCTTATAGAGATTCAAGGTTCACAAATCTCTTACTCAACTGCAATGGTCCTCCCCCACTTATGCAGCAGTCTTTTCCAATAAAGTCTCTTCTTAACCAAATATGGATTTGTTTTTTATTTGGTAATAGTTAGACGTCCCATGAGTACCCTCCCACCCTCAGGGATTACTATTACAGACATCTGCTGAAAAGCAGAACATTCAGTCAACCTCGTAATAATATTCTGTGTTCCATCATTCTGGCAAGCTACAGTATTTCTCTTTCAACAGTCTATCAAAAAACAAAATGGTTCTTCTGTCAGGTTCTTGTAAAGAGAAACAGCCTATAATTAAATACTTGGCTCAGCTCACATACGTATGGCAGAAACATTTCCAATAATGGTAAGATTGTTGCTGGTAAAGAGACTAGATGATAACACACAAAAAGAGGAGAGAAATATTCAGGCATCCAGATGAGAATGTTGGTTGTATGCTTGTTGCTCACGTTTTTTTTTTTCTATATAATAAAAATTTCAATGGTTCTGCTTTAGAACTGTTTATCTTATAAAGAAATATTCCTATGAAGAAATGGACTGCCTTAACAAAAATATTGTGATCACTGGAATGATTAATTCTTCCTACTCTAGTAATTCGTACGTGGAAAAAATAATAATTGCTTAAAACTGTTAATTACTTTATTGTCACAGTGCTCATCAAGCTTACAAAATCGTTTTACTATTCCCAGAATACCGTTCAATGATTTATCCAGAATTGGTGATTAAAGCATTAGACTAGAATTGTGGAAATGAAGCCTACAGCGGAAAAACAATAGTTTACATTTTTTTGTTTTTATCTTCAGGGTATATTACTGCAATTCAGACAGAAAAAATAGCTGTGGCCCATAACCAATAAATAAAGAGAAATCATTGTAGAGTTAAGATAAATCTATCAGTTGTCCTAGAAGAAACTACCCTACAACTCCACATTTTTCTTGTTCGACATAGCTAACAAGGTAAGTATTTAGGAGAGAAACAGTTATTAGTGACCACTAAGTGTTTACAGTTTCTTAGCATAGTTAGGAACAAACAGGGAAAGGACGTGGCAGTGCTATATGCATCAGAAGGGCCAGTGAACAAAGTAAATTAATGGTGAGCCTATACTTCAAGTTTCTTTTCTGATATGAAATGACCTGGTAAGTCATCACTCCTTATATCAAGAAAATGCTGGACAAACAGAAAGTTAGCAACCTTTTAAATAATATATAATTATTATAATATAATTTTAATAATATTAAATATTAATATTTTAAAACTTTTCCAACAACAGGAACGGAATTTCTCCTCACTAAACCAGTATAAACTTCCCAAACCGAGATGCAAAGAGAGAAAAAGAATAAAAAAAAAAAAAAAAAAAAAAACAGAACAGAACTTCTAAAAACTGTGGGACAGTATCCAAAGGGTTTAGTAATATATACCAGTAGTACCAGTAGAAGAAAGAAAGGAAGAACTGGGTAAAAAAAAAAAAAATTGAAGTCAAAGATCTAACCACCTTTGCAAAATCCTAGCCATTTCATTGATGGATTAATTAATTTAATTTATTTCTTAATCAATTTATTTTAAAAAATCTTTGTGTGGTACTACTGTATAGACACTAACAGTACAAGAGTGAGTGAGACATATTGCTTTGAAGAATGATGCTAAAACAAAACAATGCAAGAAGTGAATAAATTAACTGCAGAATATAAATATGTGCCATGAAGGAAACAAGCAGGACACTACAATGCAGTAGTCATTTCTTTTCTGCGATTTTGTTTTCCGAGGTTTCAGTGGTGCAAAAATAGTAAATGAAAATAAACAATTCCTAAGTTTTAAAATGCACACCGTTCTGAACAGCTTGCCTATGTTTCTGTTGTACTACCTACATTAACCTTCAATTGATAGTCATTGAGTCTCCTTCACTAGACTGTCAACATCTTGTCTTCTTCCTTTTTTTTCAATCCCCAATGGAAACAATAGTGCATTGTAATGGAGCAAGTGTTTGCCAATGAATGTTCACATGTGCGTGTGGACAAATGAAAAAATAAACTAGATATAAACTAATGAAAATAATAAACACTCTGTAAAAGCTTTGTTTCTCTATTTTTCAGTAATTCTTGTTGGAAGTCCCTAAATCCTTAGGTTATTATGTTTATAGTCAGTGAGATGTTTCTTTTAATTAATTAGTAACTCAAAAGTATCTTACTTTTTATGTCTTTGGTATAGGTAAATATTTTTAACAAGTCTCTTTCATATTTTTATTTTAGAAAAAAGTACGGAGGGTTGATTGCTTTCAGGATCAAGTTTTAAAACAATTACTCAGCCTTGCTCCTGCTTAAAGGCATTTCTTCCAAAAAAAATTTCAATCAATTGTCTATGTCTATCTTGGCTATAAATACTATAAATGGAATGAAAGTGGGCAATTTAAACTAATTAGAACCTGTAAAGCAAGAATGAAAGGTTATTACTTTAAGTTAATTCAGAGACTGAAAGTTTCACAATTAACAATTGACATTTTCTAATTGCTGAGTTTGATATGTGCATTAAGTCACTATATTCCCTTTATAACAACTTTAATTCTATCTCAAGGAGAGTACATGTATAATGGGTTAAGTCTGTCTTATTTAGTCTGTTTTAACTCATACCTTGATCATCAGTCAGTCAAGAGGGGAGGGGTTTATCAGGTAATTCTGTGATGCAAATAAGGTTTTATTGGCCATTAAAGTGAGACTACCAACTCTCTTTACTTAGTATCTGAATAACAAACAGCCTGTAATAATTTGCTAGGGATATGATGCTGGGCATCATTGAACACAAACATACTCAACAGATGATTTGCCATATGGTTTTGCCTTCTTCTACCATGAATAATATACACATGACTCATCAAAAGTCATAGTAGAAGTTCATAATCACCCAGTGCTCACTAAGTAAGTAATATGCAACGTTATTAGGTTGCTTTCCAGCAGCCATCTTCAAAAACAATGGGAAGACACATGCTCATTATTTTCATGTGTTATATTAGCTATATCTTATTCAGGCCACATAACTGCTTTTTTAAAGAATATGTTCACTTCTAATAAACTATCTGTAAATGTTGGTTGCTACAAGTTTAATTAGGCAGAGTTCTATTACTGCTCTGCCTAATAAAGTCTTAAGTACCGTTTACAAATATTCATTAAAAGTTGAAATAAAATCTCCTTTTGAATGAATGGCCATTGAATGGGCTGGAGGAGTAATGAAAATAAAGGAAAAACACCACTTGTTATTCTGCATTAATTGAAAATCAAGTAATCATATATCGATTAGAGTGCATTTAAAAATTGTTTCAAAATGAAAACATGAATGTGGTGGCCTGGGCCTGTAGTCCCAGTTATGTTGGAGGCTGAGGCAAAGGGATTGCTTGAGCCCAGAAGTTCAAGGGTGCAGTGAGCTATGATTGCACTACTGCACTCGAGCCTGAGTGACAGAGAGAGACCCTGTTTCCAATATATGTGTGTGTGTGTGTGTATATATATATATAATTGATTTGATATAATTTATAAAACTCATGAGAAAAACAATAGTCCATTTATGTACACATATTTATAATCTTTCAGTTGTTCTTCTTCCTTCCTGATGCTCCAAGGTTATTTCTTTTATCTCTTTAATTGTTTGACAAACTTCCTTTAGCCTTTAAGAGTAGGTATGCTAGAGACAAACTCTTTTAGTTTCCTTTAATCTGATAAAGTTTCTAATTTCCCTTTCATTTCTGAAGAATAGTTTCACTAGATATAGAATCTGGGGTTAACAATTTCTTTCAGCACTTCCAAATTTTTGTGACACTATTTTTTTTCCTAGAAAATCTGTTTTATTAATCATTCTCCCCGTATATGTTTTAATAAGTGATGATGCTCTCATTAATGGAATTCATTATTAACCTAATTTTCAAATGGAGGAAGAGGGAAAATAATTATTACTTTCTGTGGAACAAATATTCATCTATCAACTTATGACCAAATAATAGCAGTATAAGAACCCAGAAACAGTAAAGACTTTTGGTTTATATTTCATGGAAGGTGATGCTAGTCCAACCTTGTAAAGTAAAACTGTCTGCTTTCCAAATTCCAAAATTAAAATACTATTCTTCTCATCATTCTAACCACTGTCTTTTGGTTTTCGTTTGTTAGAAAAAGGAATGATTAAAGAGTTATCAATTATGGATATACCATTTTGATTTTGGAAATTTTCACACACAGAAATTATATCAATTGGCCAGACACTTATTTTATAAAACAGTTTAAATACTACATATTAGCCAAATCAACTTATTCCACCCACCCTGTTGGAGGCAGTAAAACCCATATCCATAAAACAACTTTACTTCACATAATGTGTCTATCAACGATAAGTAGCTTAAATAGCTCTCACCAATAAAGTATCTGGTTTGGCTTTTAAAATGGGAAAGTCATACGTTTGTAAAGTAAGTACATTTAAAATTGTAAATTAATTATAATTTGAACCTAATGAACAATGCAAGAAGCAAGAGCTATTAAACCAATGTGCTTTGAATTGGTTCAAATACTGATATTTCTGAGCATAAAGATTTAGTATATATACACGTATATATCAGGATATCATGACAAAAAAAAATCCCAAAAAGAAAATATTAAACAAATCAAAGTTTAAAATGTGCCAGTTGACCATGTGTGAAAATGCAAAGCAGGTATTAAAACTGATATGTTCAATATTTAAAACCAGTATGTAATTGAGAGAACATTTAAATCCTGATTAAAAAACACAAATGACAAAAATTAGCAGCATTTCTATATGACAACAGTGAACAATCCCAAAAAGAAATAAAAAAGTAATCCCATTTACAATTGCCGTGAATGCAAGTAAATACCTGGGAATTAACCAAAGAAGTAAAACCTCTCTACAATGAAAACTATAAAACACTGATGAAAGAAATTAAAGAGGACACCAAAAGATGACAAGATATTTCACATTCATGGATTGGAAGAGTCAATATTGTTAAAATGTCCATACTAACCAAACCAATCTACAGATTCAATGCAATCCCTATCAGAACACCAATGACATTCCTCAAAAAAATAGAATAATTCTAAAATTTATATGGCACCACAAAAGATCCAGAATAGCCAAAGCTTTCCTTAGCAAAAAGAACAAAGCTTGAGGAATCACACTGCCACACTTCAAACTATACTACAGAGCTATGTTTAGAAAAACAGCATGGCACTGCCATAAAAACAGACACGTAGACCAAGGGAACAGAATAGAGAACCCAGAGACAAAATCTCATACTACATTGAACTCATTTTCCACAAAGGTGCCAAGAATATACACACCTAGGAAAAGACAGTCTCTTCAATAAATAGTGCTAGGAAAACTGGATATCCATATGCAGAAGAATGAAACTAGACTCTTATCTCTTGACATATAGAAAAAGCACAAAAAAATGAATGAAAGATAAATCTATGACCTCAACCTATGAAACTACTACTAGAAAATATTGGGGAAACTCTGCAGGACTTGATCTGGGCAAAGTTTCTCGAGTAATACCCCACAAGCACAGGTAAGCAAAGCACAAATGACAAATGGGATCACATCAAGTTAAAAAGCTTCTGCACAGAAATAAAAACAAAAACAAGAAGAAACTCGCCAACAATGTGAAGAGACAACCCACAGAATGGGAGAAAATATTTGCAAACTACCCATCTAACAAGGGATTAATAACCAGAATATGTAAGGAGCTTAAAAAACTCTACAGAAAAAGAGTCTAATAATTCCATTGAAAAATGGGCAAAATATCTGAATAGAAATGTCTCAAAAGAAGACGTACATATGGCAAAAGGTGCTCAACATCATTGATCATCAGAGAAACGCAGATCAAAACTACAATGAGATATCACCTCACCCCAGTTAAAATGGCTTATATCCAAAAGACAGGCAATAAAAAATGCTGGTGAGGATGTGGAGAAAAGGAAACCCTTGCACACTCTTGGGTGGAATGTGAATCAGTACAATCACAATGGAGAACAGTTTGGAGATAACTCAAAAAACTAAATGTGGAGCTATCATATGATCCAGCAATCCTACTGCTGCGTATATACCGCAAAGAAAGTAAATCAGTATATCAAAGATATCTGCACCCCTATATTTGCTGCAGCACTGTTTACAATAGCTAAGATTTGGAAGCAACATATGTGTCCATCAATAGATGAATGGATAAAGCAAAAGTGGTACATATGCATAATGGAGTACTCTTCAGCCATAACAAAGAATGAATAAGATCTTGTCATTTGCAACAACATCTGTGGAAATGGAGATCATTATGTTAAGTGAAATAAGCCAGGCACAGAAAGACAAACATCACAGATTTTCATTTATTTGTGGGATATAAGAATCAAAACAATTGAAATCACGGAGACAGACAGTAAAAGGATGATGACCAGGGACTGGGAAGGGTAGTAGGGGTTGGCGGTGGAGGGAAGTGGTGATGGTTAATGGGTACAAAAAATAGAAAGAATGAAAAACGCCTAGTATTAGATAGAACAACAAGGTGTCTATAGTAAAAATAATTTAATTATACATTTTTAAATAACTAAAAGAGCATAATTGGTTTGTTTGTAATACAAAGGATAAATGTTTGAGGGAATGGATATGCTATATACTTTGATGTGAATATTTCAAGTTGTATGCCTGTATCAAAATATCTCAAGTATCCCATAAATATGCACACCTACTATGTACCCACAAAAAATTTAAAATTAAAAAAAAAAACATAAAAGAAGTGAAAGCTTTAAGGCAGTACACACATTTTACACCTATATTTCAAGCTTGGCAATGAAAATTTGCAAACAGCAATACAAAAGTATTCATGAAGAATGCATAATTTCTGATATTTATAAAAACATAGCCACCAATACATTTTTAAATACAAAACTGACAACCATATTTGTTAATTTTATGTAGTGAGAGAAGTTCTTTTTTTTTTTTTTGAAACGAGTCTCGCTCTGTCGCCTAGGCTGGACTGCAGTGGCGCAATCTTGGTTCACTGCAACCGCCCCCTTCCTCGTTCACGCCATTCTCCTGCCTCAGACTCCCCAGTAGCTGGGACTACAGGCGCCCGCCACCACGCCCGGCTAATTTTTTGTATTTTTAGTAGAGACGGGGTTTCACCGTGTTAACGAAGATGGTCTTGATCTCCTGACCTCGTGATCCGCCCGCCTAAGTCTCCCAAAGTGCTGGGATCACAGGCTTGAGCCACCCCGCAGGGCGACAAGTTCCTTTTTAAAACAGATACAATTCAGTCTTTAAGTGTTAATTGTGTGAATGACAGCCTTTTAAAAACATGATTTCTTCATTGTTTGGAATCCTTAAGCATGCAAAGGCATTGAACAGGAAATTCCACAAAGGAACCATGGTTGTCTTATTGCATTCAGTTAAGCCAGAGCTGGGAATGCCTCTGGGTCATCCATATCAGGAACAGAGGCACCTGACTTGTCAGTCATGCTGCTGCGGTCCTGAGGTCCACCACACATTCACCTTGTCTTCCCCTCCCATGTCCTCGAGGGCCAGGGTCTCCAAAATTGATCTCCCACTGAGACATTATATCATTTGCTGGCTTTCAAAAATGAGGTCCTTAACGAAATGTGCAGCATGAATCTCTCCAGTCTTTGATTTATGAAGAGCACATCTCTTCTTGCAGTACTCATCAATCAGTACCTTTCTTTTCTTTTTGGATATTAAATTCTACTTTTGGCCAGTCCTTATTTTGAATAGCATTCCACTTATCCAAAGTCATCTCTTTTGGACCCTCTTTTTTTAACCCCTTAAATTTCCTTCTCCTTATTTTCAGTGTCTGCCACTGGATAGTCTTCACCTTCAGGTGTTTCCTAGGTCATGTTTGATTAATCCAAGTCAGTTAACTTACCTTTTACAGTTCCCCAGTTGTAAAATCCACTACCTCCATGTTTGTCCTTGTGCTTCAGACCAGATCTATGCCTTCCCACCATGCCTATCAAATTCACATTTGCCATAAAAATCAAATCCATGCCCTTGGCCCATTTCACTTTGATAGCCCTCTCTACTTCTTCCAAGGCCACCACAGCCTCGAATAGGTTGGTCAATGATAGGTCTATCAAATAAAAAGTTTCCTCTTTCACCCTTTTCAAGTGGCTTTTCAAATCTTCCTTCATGATCCTTCCTGAGGTGGTTGCCTTTCTCCATCTTATCTCAATTATTTTCCTGTCACCTTGAAGTTGTTGATTGGGTCTTGTTCCAATTCACCTTATTCCTTCTTTCTTAACCTCCATGGGCACTGTATGTCCTCTTGTCAATCATGCCAACTTTGGGGGCAAGTGGGTTCTTGCTGTCTTTCTGAGACTCTTTATACAGCTGTTTGTCTGTGGCATTGGAGTTGCTCTGGGCCATGGCCTGAGATGAGCTTTTGGCCCCAGGACTCCCAGTATATACCGGTAGGCTTATTTTCTCTAGTTCTCAGCTGCCTTCAGCACCTTCAATGGGTCCAAGTCGTCCTCAAAAATCTGGTCAAATGGGTTGATGACCATGCAGATGAAGCATTCCTGTAAATGGCCAGGCACAATGGTAGCTAGGAGGCATGTTCCTCAGTGGATTGCAGCTGGCTGTGCAGAACCAAGAGCACATTCTTCAGTTCTTCCCACAAGATCTTATGACACTTTAGATTTTGGCTTCATAATTTATGGTGAGAAAACCACTATCATTAGGGTATTGGTATTCTCCTAACAGCAATGCATCATTTTTCTCTAGCTGCTTTCCATATTTAAATATTGTCTTTAGTTAACAGAAATTTAATTATTACATGTGAATTTCTTTGAGTTTATCTAATTAAGGTACATTCATGTTATTGAATCTCTGAATTATTGTTTTGCACCAAGTTTGCGATGTTTTAAACCATTATTTTCCTGTATAGTCTTTCAACTCTTCTCTCCTGTGGGGCTACAAAGATGCAAATCATTGTATATTTTGTTATTGTCCCATAGGACACTGAGGCTCTTTAAAAAAAAATCTGTTTTCTCTCTTATTCAGAATAGGTGAATGCTGTTGATCTACCTTCAAGTTCAGTGACTTCTTTCTCTTACAGTTCATTCAAGCTTTTTTTTTTCCTGTAAATGTATTTTTCCAAAATTTCCATTTTATAATTATTATTTCATTTCAAAAATGTTCTATTTTCCATTTGTTTCAGGAGACTTTGTAATGCACTGCTGAAATATTTTTATGATGTGTGCTTTGAAATCCTCATTAGATAATTCGACAATTAACAACATCTGATTTGTCTCGATGTTGGCATCAGTTGACTGTCTCTTCTCATTCAAGTTGTGATTTTCTTGATTCTTAGTATGACCAGTGATTTTCAATTGTATCCTGAATATTTCTTCTATTATGCCAGCAGACTCTGGGTCTATTTATATCTTTAATTTCATCAGATCTTCATTCTGCTTATAGTCAGCATGCAGATTCTGGTCTACTTTTCTGGACTGTGGTTTCAATAACAATATATTTTCAGAGCCTTTGTTGTGTAATTTTGTTTTTCTCAGTTTATGTAATACTTATCTCCTACTTGTCCATGACAGCAATGGCTATAGTAGCAGAAGGGATTTTCCTTGGCCAGTGTCTTTCCATGGGAAAAGGGATCCCAGGTCTCCTGAGATGAAGAGGTTTCCTTAATAATATTACTGGTTTCCAAGAATTCCTACCAAGGCCTTCCCAGTTGCCCCTGTGTCTCTGGGTGGAGGAGGGTATTTTCAGACCTATTGGGAAAAAGAGACTTTCTGAGAATGACCATCCACTGTGGCTGGGCTCTTCCTGCCCATCGTACCTGCCTGACATTTTGTATCCCAGCAGGGGAAGAGAGTGTGAGGCCTGTGGGGGAGAGGAGGGTTCTCTGACTTGGCATTTGTTTTGGCAGGATCTGCCTTACCTAAGGGGGATGGAGAGAGCTTTTTGGGCCAGGACCCTTTTTGAGGCAGGATCCCTGTACCTGTGTCTCACGATTTCCCTTATATCTCTGAGAAGGGGATGGAACTCTCAGACCCTGAAAAGAGAGACTTTCTGAGCCACATCATTTGTTTTTGCAAGGTCCTTCTCGACTCTGTCCCCTCAGAATCTCTCGGTGAGGGAAGGGAATTCTCAGTCCTGCAAGAAAGAAAAGCACTTTTTTTGGCTGCTTATTATTCTTAGGGCTCCTAATCAATCCTCCTTGTTGATGATGCCAAGCTTCCTTAGTGTGTTGTTAGATGAAAGAATGGGCTTATCTGGGCTGCCTTCTATGACTGGATTTGGCTTTTGAAAATGTTAGGTCTGAGTCACATTTTGTCCCGTGGGAGGAGGTGTGATGCTCTGCTGCTATGGTGTGTCACCAGTCCTGGGGTTTCAAACCGATACACCTACTTTATCACCTTTTCAGAGTTGTTTGATTGCCTCTTGTATCATGCCCAGGGTTTTTTACTGTACTTAGCGGAGAGAAGAAAGATAAAATGTATCTGTTTCATCTTGTCCAGAATGTAAGTTGATATGTATTTTGATTTGCATTTTCTTTATTACTGGTGAGATTCTGCTTACATCCTCTTTCTTTTCCTCACTTCTACCTCTTTCTTTGTGAATTATTTGCCCACTACGTATTAGGTATCATTCCTGTGCACTTGTTTTTCTGTCATACACCTTTATCACCTTTTGTAATTGGTAGACTATTTCTTTGAATTTTCCATCGAGACTCTGGCTTGAATAAATCACCTTTATTTTCCTTTTCAGGTTAATGCCAGATTCTGGACTAATTGTTGGATATTTTATATGCTCACTAAAAGAAGCAGGAGAGAGGTAGTCACTAAGTATTTTGTCAATGAATAAAAGAAGGAATTGTAATTTAGGTAACTTTCAAAAACTGATATTTGTTCTTCCTTTAACCTCCAAATGTGAAAACACCATATAAGTGATTTGGCATGCTGTAATAATGACAAGTGAAGCCAGCTAGACTTCCTGGGTTGAGTAGGGACTTGGAGAACCTTTCTGTCTTACAAGAGGATTGTAAAATGCACTAATCAGTGCTCTATGTCTAGCTAGAGGATTGTAAATGCACCAATCAGCACTCTGTGAAAACACACCAATCAGCATTCTGTGTCTAGCTAAAGGATTGTAAATGCACCAATCAGCACTCTCTAAAATGGACCAATCAGCATTCTGTAAAATGGACCAATCAGCAGAATGTGGGCGGGGACAAATAAAGGAATAAAAGCTGATCACCCCAGCCAGCAGTGGCAACCTGTTGGGGTCACTTTCCATGCTGTGGAAGCTTTGTTCTTCCACTCTTCACAATAAATCTTGCTGCTGCTCACTCCTTGGGTCCCTGCCATCTTTAAGAGCTGTAACACTCACTGGGAAGGTCCATGGCTTCATTCTTGAAGTCAGTGAGACCAAGAACTCACCAGAAGGAACCAACTCCAGACACAATAGGATGGTAAGAATTACTGTACTACAAATTATGGCAACAAGCTGTAAAGCAGAGAGTATAGGAGAAACCAACTATTTTTTCTGTATACTCTGACATCATCAGATGTGTGGTTTCTTTCCCAAACCAATAAATTATTTAATTATTTGTAGACACCAGCTAAGTGTCCTATAATTTAACTAAATCTGACACTATCTGGAGTTAGCATCGGGTTAAGGGTTGAGTTCCACAAGATTGCCCTCACTTTCGATGCCAGTCACAAATCCAAGTTGCCATCTGTGCTTCTGACCAACCAGATAGAAAACAGACATTTATATGATTATTCTTGTGTTTGATCATTTGTTAGAATGACTCCCAGAACTCAAGAAAACAATTAACTTAATCGATTACTTGTTTATTATAAAAGGATGCAGCTCAGAAACAGATGAAACAGAAACATAAGGCAAGGTATGGAGGAAGGGGCACAGAGCTTCTGTGCCCTATCCAGGCTTGCTACCCTCCCAATACCTCCACGTGCTCACCAACCTGTTAAAGTCATTAACATAATAATACAACTTATTCACATTATGAGCCAAGTTTTTTAAGAGTTAAAATGCATCAACCATTACTGTGTGTATTAAACTGTTTCTTAAAGCCTGGTGAAATTATAATTTGGTGATAATGTCAAGTCACTAAAGACATTCAGTTTTCCTCTCATTTTGTTAAATATGACTGAAATGCATAAATATTCTCCTTCTCTCATTTATATATTGTAGTTACTATAGAAAAAATAATATTTCCTTTTGATAGCCTGTGAAGAACTTGTTGAATAGTGTTTTGTTATTGTATAAGCTAATAGTGGCAGGGATGTTTTTCCAGATATTTCTACTGAAATAACTTTGTTTTTGTCAGACTAATTGTTTCATCTGAATTTCATTGTTAATATAAAATATAACCATGATAATATTTTATTAAGCATGATGAAGGTGGAGAAGATGATGATGGTGATGTGTAAACATTAATAATAATAATAATTAATAATGTGTAAGTTTATTTCTTGAACATTCCAGATATTATATACAATATGTAAATAAATGTTTATCTTTTTAAGAAGGATATTTACATAATTATCCTAAAGATATTCATTATCCATTTTAGCAAGGCTGAAATTAAGTTGACTACTGACTTTTAAATTCAGTACTAATGTTAATTTAGAAAAGAATGTCTGAATACATAAGCACTTATAAAATTTCCAGAAGCTTATATATTTCAGATTCTATATTTCACAAATTAACATCATAATACATGCTATGTAAAAACCAGTAGATTTTCTTCTTCACATATTAAGAAAAATAAGAAACATTGTAATATGGTTGCAATCAACATTTATTCCATTTTTTTTTAAGAAAACAGCTAAAATCACAGTGCAAAGTAACCCTTCCAAAAAAATGATGAAAATCCTTAAAAGAGCGAAACAGCAAAGACATGCTGGGGGAACTATGCCAAATATTAAATTTTATAAATTTATAATGTCTACATCATGTATTTTCATAATAAATATTCTAAAATTTTTACTACTAAGCTATTTGGTAGGTAAAGGGTAAACATATTTAAATGGATTGTTATTTTATCAACGTACACATATGGAAACTCTAAGAAGAAATTTTGGCTCAGACTATGGACTGAATGTTCATGTTCCTCAAAAATTTTATGTTGAAATTTTAACCCCTAATGTGATGATATCAGAAGGTGAGACCTTTGGTAGGTGATCAGATCAGGAAGGTGGAGCCATTATAAAAAGACAGGATTCAACTTCCTCTCTCTTTTTTCTCCACCATGCGAGGATATGACAATACAGCAATCTGCAAAGCAGAAAGAGTGCCCTCACCGGCTATCAGATCTGCAAGTGCTTTGGTGTTGTACTTTCCAGCCTCCAGAAATGCATGAAAAATATTCTGTTATTTAAGTCACCCAATCTATGGTATTCTGTTAGAGTGAACTGAAGTAACACAGCTCTAGTCTGTAAAATTATTCAGTGAGCAAACTGAATAATTAAAGAAGTGACAGTAATAATAATGGGACATAGATTTTTTGAAAATAACTGAAAGTTTCTGTGATAAGAAATAATAGTTTAATATGAACAAATTTAATATGACTAAATCAATACATGTTCAATATTAAATATAATCCCATGAAGTCTCCGGGATATTGTTACTATAAATAAAGTTATTTGGGCTAAATATCTTTAAATGTTTTCTGATATTTCCTTTTCCTTTGCTCCATTTCAGCCCAAAAGCATAATTGCTTTATATTTCTTTTTTTTTTTTTTTTTTTTTGAGACGGAGTCTCGCTCTGTCGCCCAGGCTGGAGTGCAGTGGCATGATCTCAGCTCACTGCAAGCTCCGCCTCCCGGGTTCACACCATTCTCCTGCCTCAGCCTCCTGAGTAGCTGGGACTACAGGCGTCCACCACCTCGCCCGGCTAATTTTTTGTATTTTTTAGTAGAGACAGGGTTTCACTGTGTTAGCCAGGATGGTCTCGATCTCCTGACCTCGTGATCCGCGCGTCTCGGCCTCCCAAAGTGCTGGGATTACAGGCTTGAGCCACCGCGCCCGGCCTAATTGTTTTATATTTCTAAGAGAGTTTATAGATATATTATCCAGTCATCCAGCCCTCCTGACTTTTTTTTTTTAAGGCATCCCATTTCCCTTCCTTGTTATTACAGTAGTAGTATTTTAAGTCAGACATCTCATCATTACATTTTCTTCCCAGCTTCCCAGTTATTCTTCCTGTGTCCTAACTTTTTTTCCACTCTATCTCCTACAATTCATCCTGTAAAACACCAGTATGTAATAAAAGTTTATTATGCCACAATCACTAAAATCCTTCCATTGCTTCTTGTTGCTTATTAGAAAATATGGAAACTCTTTACTCTCGTATTCTACATCTTCCATTTTGTATTCCGACTTACCCTCTACTATAATCTTTACCCTCCTTTCATTGCTCAAGTATCTTCATAATTACTTATCTACAATTGAGAACTGAGCTGAAAAAAAGACAAAAGGGTGATAAAGAAGGAGCACAGGGCCGGGCGCGGTGGCTCAAGCCTGTTAGCCCAGCACTTTGGGAGGCCGAGATGGGCAGATCACGAGGTCAGGAGATCGAGACCATCCTGGCTAACACCGTGAAACCCCGTCTCTACTAAAAAAAAAAAAATACAAAAAACTAGCCGGGCGTGGTGGCAGGCGCCTGTAGTCCCAGCTACTCGGGAGGCTGAGGCAGGAGAATGGGGTAAACCCAGGAGGCGGAGCTTGCAGTGAGCTGAGATCCGGCCACTGCACTCCAGCCTGGGCGACAGAGTGAGACCCTGTCTCAAAAAAAAAAAAAAAAAAAGAGAGAGAGAGAGAAAGAAAGAAGCACAGGTTTTGGAGTTAGGAAGACTTGAATACTTCCACTTACTAGCTATTTAGATTTCGGGTAAATTACCTCATCTTTCAAAGTCTCATCTTTCTCATCTATAAAATTGAGATGATACTTACCTTTCCATGAAGGTGGTGAAAGTTACCTGAAATAATATGGGTGCCTAGTACAGTGCTTGACATAAAATAATCACCTAATAAATGTCAGAGGCTGCTGATGTTATTATTATCAGCATTAGTATTAATAAAAGTGGTTTCAAGGCTGGGAGTGGTGACTCACACCTGTAATTCCAGCACCTAGGGAGGCTGAAGTGAGAGGGTCACCAGAGCCCAGGAGTTCAAGATCAGCCTGGGCAACATAGTCAGGCCCCATCTCTACAAAAATAAAAAACATATATATTTACTTGGCATGATGGTGCATGCCTGTTGTCCCAGCTACTTGGGCGACTGAGAAGGGAGGATT
This sequence comes from Trachypithecus francoisi, assembly GCF_009764315.1. Lineage (NCBI taxonomy): Eukaryota > Metazoa > Chordata > Mammalia > Primates > Cercopithecidae > Trachypithecus > Trachypithecus francoisi. Next base: position 902,529 of record NW_022681437.1, on the reverse strand, counting down.
GCTTGGGCTGATGAGGTAAAGGTTGCAGTGAGCTGTGATTGTGTCACTGCATTCCAGCCTGGTGACCGGGCGAGACCCTGTCTCAAAAAAAAAGAGGTTTTAATAAACAGGATTTCAGCTTAAAAAGATGCTAGAATTTTTAGAACCTAGGCACTATAACCAAGGCTCTTGACAGTAGAGAAAGCAGAGAAAGATTAAAGACATTAACAGAAAGACCAGAATTGTGAATTTTGGGTGTGAATTCCATATTCCTCTGGTATCTACTTCAAGTGCAATCTGGTATGCTTTGAGGCTTGGGCTCTGAATCTAATAACCATGCTGCACACTATGATTCTTCTTTTCTTATTTAAAAGAATTATTTCTTTTTAAACAGTTGCAACAAAAACCAAGGCATACAGTTGACTATGTACTGACAGTATCGTGAATATATGGCTTTTACTGTCATGTTGGTAGCCAGTGTTTACCAAGTCAATTGCACTGAACCTCCTTCAGGTACCTGCATGACTCATTCTCACTGGATTGTAGCCTTTGCTCCCTAAACATCTTATTTAAAGTAATCCCTTATCTTGCTTTATTTTATTGATAGCATTTGTGACTAACTGAAATGACCACGTCTTTTCTGCCACTTTATAATTGTTTGTGTCCCCTCAATCATTCCAATTTCTCATTCTTTACACTTGATGATATGTTTCAGAATGTACCATACATCTTATTTTAACTTACTAATTTTGTTGTACAAACATGTAATGAAATTTTTTTTGACTTTAATCTTTCAATCCATCTAGTTTTCTTCTACAGTGAGTATTTCAGTTAGGTAAAATGCTATGCTTAATTTTAAATAAATATTATTGTTTCAATAATTAATTGATTAAACGAATGATTTACAGAGAGAATTTTCACATTCTCCTCTTCTCAAATCTGCCCCCTTCCACTATATTATATACATAATATCCACTCCCCCTTCTTTTCCTATATCAGAGAAAATGAATGAGGAAGCTAGATTTCTACATGTTTTAGTCATATTTCTTTTCACGTATTGGAATACATATTTCCCTTTAATAAAAAAGTAAGGTTTTAAAATCAATTGTTTGCTGACTGCATTTGCGCCTTTTTTTTTACTTTGAAAAGCCTTTACTAAAACATCAGTTTTTATTATTCTTGGCTCTTCTAGCTTACAAACCGATTAAAAGATATTTGTAAAACAACGTTTTTAAAAGAATACATGGTGCCCTATACTAGTTTTCACTGAGATGTTCAGTATGGTGTCTTCAAGTAGCTTGGAGTAATCATTATAGGAAGCAGTATTAAGAACCTGTACAAAGAGTGTCTGTAAGACGTATTTTTTTTTTCCATTTAGAAAAAGGTTGTTTTCCTCTCTGACTGTGTTGGCCATAGTTTCAGAGACCACACTATTGTTTGAGTTCAGTAATGGAAAAGAATTGTCAGTGACTGTCAAATGTGAAGGAATCGGACCCTCAGGCACTCCATAATCCTAGTTTCTGGTTACTACCAGTTTATTTTCAAGCATCCTTTATTTTAAATCAACCTTAGTGGTGGCATCTTTCTCTTCCTCCAGTTAACTACCATCATAGATACAAGATGGTGAATGGCAACTAGATCATATGGGTAACAAAGCAAATTGGAATCGACAACTTTACCTTTTTAATGAAAAAATATTAAGACCGACAATGCATGTAAAGTCCTAGAATATTATAAACTCCATGATTGTGTCTGTCTTGTTCTCTGTTATATCCCCAGCACCTGAAACAGTTCCTAGCATACAGTAGATTTGCTGTACACACCTGATGAATAAAATAATAAAAGAAACCACCAAAAGCACATGCAAAAAAAAAAAAAAAATAGTGGAACTACATCAAACTAAAAAGCTGCTCCACAGCAAATGAAACAATCAATAGAGTGAAAAGACAACCTTTAGAATGGGAGATAGTATTTACATACCACATATCTGATAAAGATCTAATACTAAAAATATATAAGGAACTCCTATAACTCAACAGCAAGAAAACAATGTGAATAGACATTTCTCAAAAAAGACATACAAATGGCCAATGGGCATATGAAAAGATGATCAACATTACTAATCATCAGTGAAATGCAAATAAAAACCATAATGACATATCACCTCACAGCAATTAGAATGAATATTATTTAAAAGAAATACAGGCTAGGTGCGGTGGCTCACGCCTGTAATTCCAGCACTTTGGGAGGCCGAGGCGAGTGGATCACGAGGTCAGAAGTTCAAGACTGGTCTGGCCAAGATGGTGAAACCCTGCCTCTACTAAAAATACAAAAATTAGGTGGGCATGGTGGTGGACACCTATAATCTCAGCTACTTGGGAGGGTGTGGCAGAGAATTGCTTGAACCTGGGAGGCAGAGGTTTCAGTGAGTGGAGATCATGCCACTGCATTCCAGCCTGGGCGATAGAGTGAGACTCTGTCTCAAAAAAAGAAATACAAAAAAAGATAATAAATGTTGATCAAGATGTGAAGAAATTGGAATTCCTACATACTGTTGGTGGGAGTGTAAAATGGTGCAGTTGCTAGGAAAACAGTATGAAGGTTCCTCAACTACTTTATGATCCAGCTATCCCCCTTTATTTATTTATTTATTTATTTATTTTTTGAAGCGGAGTTTCACTCTTGTCACCCAGGCTGGAGTGCAATGGCAAGATCTCTGCTCACTGCAACTTTAGCCTCTCGGGTTCAAGCGATTCTCCTGCCTCAGCCTCCCAAGTAGCTGGGATTACAGGCCTGTGTCACCATGCCCGGCTAATTTTTGTATGTTTAGCAGAGACGGGGTTATCACCATATTGATCAGGCTGGTCTCCAACTCCTGGCCTCAGGTGACCCACCTGCCTCAGCCTCCCAAAGAGCTGGGATTACAGGTGTAAGCCACCACACCTGGCCAGCAATCCCACTTTTGAGTACATATTCAAAAGAATTTAAATCAGAATCCTGTGGAGACATTAGAACGCCTATGTTCATTGCAACACTATTTACAATGGCCAATATGTGGAAACAACCCAAATCAAATGTCCACCCATAGATGAGTGGATCAAAAAAATGGCATATAAATAAACAATGAAATTCTATTCAGCCTTAAAGAAGAGCATCCTGTTATATGGAACGACGTGGATAAACCTGGAAGGCTTTGGGCTAACTGAAATAAACCAGCCACAGAAGGACAAGTACTGCATGATTCTACTTACATAAGGTATCTTAAATCGTCAGATTCATTGAAACAGAGTGTAGCATGGTGTTTATCAGGGGCTGAAGGCGTAAGGGGAAATGGTGAGTTGCTGGTCAACATTTATATAGCTTCAGTTGTGCAAAATGAATATGTTTCAGAGATACGCTGTATAACATTATGTTTATAGTTAAAAACACTGTATTGTACACTTGAAATTTTGTTAAGAGAGTCGGTCTCATGTTGACTGTTTTTGCCACAATAAAAAATAATTTTATACGTTTAAAAAAAATAGCCCATATTAGCTGCCCCTCAATTATATGCATCCCTAGGCAAACCCTGGAGAGATAAGCAAGCAATCTCTAAGACTTTGTAAGTAAAAACTTTGAGAATTTGAAAACAGTTCAGAGAAGAGCCACATATCTGAGGAAATAATTGTAAAAATAGAAAAATAAGGCAAGTTTAAAAATTTGCAATTATTCAGCACAGAACTAAAAAGGGGAAGTAGCATAATATTGGGGTCATCATGAGCAAATGAAAAATGATCACCAAAACAAAGTGGAAAATAGTCCCTAATTCCAACGAAGATAGAAAGAGGGCAAAACTCCCACACCGCAGTATGAAATCTAAATCTCTCAGCATTCTCTCTGAAAGGTACACATCTCTAGTGCTTTTGAAAATAGACTTTTTTTTCTGGTCATTTATATTTCAAGTGTGGTCCTGAAGGGGAATGACTAGATGTTTTCTCAAGCAGAGTTAACTCTGTGAGGGGTGGAGGTGAGGGCTCCAGAAGGAGGGAGAGTTTAGAAATTAGTAAGTTGTAATGTCTGTTGAAATAACTATATTCTTTTTTTTTTCTTTTTTTTTTTTTTTTATTATACTTTAAGTTCTAGGGTACATGTGCATGACGTTTATATCATGTATAACTCCCCAATGCAATCCCTCCCTCCTCCCCCCTCCCCATGATAGGCCCCAGTGTGTGATGTTCCCCTTCCCGAGTCCAAGTGATCTCATTGTTCAGTTCCCACCTATGAGTGAGAACATGCGGTGTTTGGTTTTCTCTTCTTGTGATAGTTTGCTAAGAATGATGGATTCCAGCTGCATCCATGTCCCTACAAAGGACACAAACTCATCCTTTTTTATGGCTGCATAGTATTCCATGGTGTATATGTGCCACATTTTCTTAATCCAGTCTGTCACAGATGGACATTTGGGTTGATTCCAAGTCTTTGCTATTGTGAATAGTGCCGCAATAAACATACGTGTGCATGTGTCTTTGTAGTAGAGTAATTTATAATCCTTTGGGTATATACCCAGTAGTGGGATGGCTGGGTCATATGGTACATCTAGTTCTAGATCCTTGAGGAATCGCCATACTGTTTTCCATAATGGTTGAACTAGTTTACAATCCCACCAACAGTGTAAAAGTGTTCCTATTTCTCCACATCCTCTCCAGCACCTGTTGTTTCCTGACTTCTTAATGATTGCCATTCTAACTGGTGTGAGATGGTATCTCATTGTGGTTTTGATTTGCATTTCTCTGATGGCGAGTGATGATGAGCATTTTTTCATGTGTCTGTTGGCTGTATGGATGTCTTCTTTTGAGAAATGTCTGTTCATATCCTTTCCCCACTTTTTGATGGGGTTGTTGTTTTTTTTCTTGTATATTTGTTTGAGTTCTTTGTAGATTCTGGATATTAGCCCTTTGTCAGATGAGTAGGTTGCAAAAATTTTCTCCCATTCTGTAGGTTGCCTGTTCACTCTGATGGTAGTTTCTTTTGCTGTGCAAAAGCTCTTTAGTTTAATTAGATCCCATGTGTCAATTTTGCTTTTGCTGCCGTTGCTTTTGGTGTTTTAGACATGAAGTCCTTGCACATGCCTATGTCCTGAATGGTACTACCTAGATTTTCTTCTAGGGTTTTTTGGTATTAGGTCTAACATTTAAGTCTCTGATCCATCTTGAATTAATTTTCGTATAAGGGGTAAGGAAAGGATCCAGTTTCAGCTTTCTACTTATGGCTAGCCAATTTTCCCAGCACCATTTATTAAATAGGGAATCCTTTCCCCATTTCTTGTTTTTGTCAGGTTTGTCAAAGATCAGATGGCTGTAGATGTGTGGTATTATTTCTGAGGACTCTGTTCTGTTCCATTGGTCTATATCTCTGTTGTGGTACCAGTACCATGCTGTTTTGGTTACTGTAGCCTTGTAGTATAGTTTGAAGTCAGGTAGCGTGACGCCTCCAGCTTTGTCCTTTTGACTTAGGATTGTCTTGGCAATGCGGGCTCTTTTTTGGTTCCATATGAACTTTAAAGCCGTTTTTTCCAATTCTGTGAAGAAAGTCATTGGTAGCTTGATGGGGATGGCATTGAATCTATAAATAACCTTGGGCAGTATGGCCATTTTCACGATATTGATTCTTCCTATCCATGAGCATGGTATGTTCTTCCATTTGTTTGTGTCCTCTTTGATTTCACTGAGCAGTGGTTTGTAGTTCTCCTTGAAGAGGTCCTTTACATCCTTAGCTGATAAGCAACTTCAGCAAAGTCTCAGGATACAAAATTAATGTGCAAAAATCACAAGCATTCTTATACACCAGTAACAGACAAGCAGAGAGCCAAATCAGGAATCAACTTCCATTCACAATTGCTTCAAAGAGAATGAAATAACTATATTCTGTATTGTTTGGCCACACTCTAAACTTGGTTGTACTGCTTTACAAAAGAAAAGGCTTTTGCACAATGCCCTCTTACTTTGTCACCAAAGTGAGTTTCTGTGCCTGATTTAAGATAATGCAGTTTGAGAGATGTGATAATTGAATAATTTTGAGACTGTCCAGAGTACACAAGGGAAGTTGATTAAAGTAGTAAAACATTAGGCTCTCTGACTATGCTGCAAATCTTTCCAAGCCAGAAGAACCAGCATTGTTATGAAGGCTCTTTTGCTTAACAATTTGCTTTATTTGCTTAATAATGACTTAAATAAATAATTGTATTTAAAACAATGAAATAGTTTTATTTTTTTACTCGTAAATATAGCATTTGAGTATTCTCTTAGTAATGAAACAAGTTTCACTTAATAAGACACTATTAATAATCTTATTAATGGTTCTGGTTGTTTTCTAAACAGAGTAAACTATATGGTGAGTTATTTACCTTACATTTGTAAATTAAGGTCTTTGATGCAGATCTAGTTGCTTCTTCTCTGAGGTTCTGTGTGTAAGGTCAATTACTTGAACAGGAAACTGTCCTAAGAGCGGAAACCCAAGATATCTATATTTGTTATTCAAGTAATCTCTGACATTCTTGTGTGTTTTAGTTGATCTTCTATTTCATGGGAATGAACCAAAAGAAAAAAAAATATCATCAGTTTTAGACACATGCACATGTATGTTTACTGTCTCACTATTCACAACAGCAAAGACTTGGAACCAATCCAAATGTCCATCAATGATAGACTGGATTAAGAAAACGTGGCACATATACACCATGGAATACTATGCAGCCATAAAAAGGGATGATTCCATGTCCTTTGTAGGGACATGGATGCAGCTGGAAACCATCATTCTCAGCAAACTATCGCAAGAACAGAAAACCAAACACCGTGACATGTTCTTACTCATAGGTGGGAATTGAACAATGAGATTAGTTGGACATAGGAAAGGGAACATCACACACCAGGGCCTGTTGTGGGGTGGAGGAAGGGGAGAGGGATAGCATTAGGAGATATGTCTAATGTAAATGACGAATTAATGAGTGCAGCACACCAACATGGCACATGTATATATATCTGACAACCCTGCACGTTGTGCACATGTACCATAGAACTTAAAGTATAATAATAAAGAAAAGAAAAAAAAGAGAATGAGGAATAAAGGAATGACAAAAATAAAAAAAAAAAGAAGAAGAAATTGGGGCTAGATAAAACACATGTATATATGTTTTTTCTACTTATTTCTCTAAACATGGTCAGGCAAAAAATAAAAAATGGGTAAGGATTCCAGAAAATCAAAGCAGATATTTGAGAATGAATATTTCAATACCTTGACAATTTCTGCCCCACTGAAATTTTTATTTTTTTATTAAACTTTAAGTTCTGGGATACATGTGCAGAATGTCCAGGTTTGTTACATAGGTATAAACATGCCATGGTGGTTTGCTGCAACCATCAACCCGTCATCTACATTAGGTATTTCTCCTAATGCTATCCCTTCCCTAGACCCCACACAGCAACAGGCCCCGGTGTGTGATGTTCCCCTCCCTGTGTCCCTGTGTTCTCGTTGTTCAGCTCCCACTTATGAGGGAGAACATGTGATGTTTGGTTTTCTGTTCCTGTGTTAGTTTGCTGAAGATGATGCTATCCCCATAAAGCTACCATTTTCTTCACAGAATTAGAAAAAAACTACTTTAAATTGTATATGGAACCAAGAGAGAGCCCATATATCCAAGACAATCCTAAGCAAAAAGAACAAACCTAGAGGCATCACACTACCTGACTTGAAACAATACTATGAGGCTACAGTAACCAAAACAGCATATATAGACCAATGGAACAGAACAGAGGCCTCAGAAATAACACCACACTTCTACAACCATCTGATCTTTGACAAGCCTGACAAAAACAAGCAATGGGGAAAGGATTCCCTATTTAATAAATGGTGTTGGGATATTTTTAAAATAAGAGGTTGGTCTAGGATTGCAAATAAAAATGTTCCCCCAGAAAACTCTTGCGACACTGTAACAATGGGAAATTTCTATAACAGGTATGTTTTTAGATTTAGTCAAAATTTTATTAGAAAAGCTATATATGCTGAAGGACTTTCCTTCATAACATGAAAAAATGTATATTGCCAAATATATTGATTATTTTTAATTTAACTTTACAATTATAGAAATTTTATTGATGATTTTTTAATGCATTTGTTAATTCATCTCTCCATTCTGAACACTGTAGCAATCACTGTTCATAAATCTTAGCTTGCAGAATTACAATTATAATCAGAGCTGTAGTGAAAAGAATGTCTACATTGACTATTAGAATATAACTTCCTGGGCAACCAGGACAAGAGACACACTAGGAGACACAGAAGTGAAGAACTAGCACTTTTCAGAAAGTATATTTAAAGTCCTTTGATTGAGAGCTTAAAGACAGGACTGAAGTTATGCCTTTGGCCTTCAGCATAGTTCTTATAACATAAACATTAACAATCTGCAAATGTTCATTTACAAATTTACAAACGTAGCCCACTTGTTGCAATCATGATAGGAGTCAGTTTACTGATGAGTAAAACCTATTATTGACTCTGTTGGCAGTGGAGCGTTCATTCTCAACACTCTCTGGTGGTTTTATTCAGAAAAGATTGTAATACTGGGCACATTTTTATGACTTATCACATGTTATTTACACAAGTGGTTAGGATCAAGGTGGTAGTTGACCTGGATCCAGAGAGTTCATTCTCACTACGTTGCCCAGGATGATCTAGAACTCCTGGGCTCAAGTGATCTTCCGGCGTCAAGCCTCCAGAGAAGCAGAAATTATAGGCTATGTGCTTAATTGCTAAACATTTTGATGACAATAACATGACTTCAGTACAAAACTAGTAGAGAGAAAGGCACAGGAATCACAAATCTGTCTTATCTCACTCAATTTCTGTGCCTTCTAGTGTTATTTAAAACACTGAAATCTCTTTATTTTTCACTCAGAAATACAAAAATTGAGACAGTCCCATTGGTATTAAAGATGACCTCAGCTCCAGTTCCTAGGGCCTAACAGGACTTTGGTCAAGCCTAAAACAAGCTAGATATTCGTATCATTTTTCTTCACATAATTATTATCTGAGACACCAGACATGTCCATTCTAGGACACATTGGGTGCTGCATTGAGAAATTCATTTGTAGGCTGAATAATTTTTCTAATCTTAATTTTCCTCTCACAATACAAGAGAGTAAATGCTTCCTAACTTCTTCATATGCTTTAGCAAAAGCATACCAAGTCAAGGCCGGGCATGGTGGCTCACGCCTGTAATCCCAGAACTTTTGGGAAGCTGAGGCGGGTGGATCACGAGGTCAGGAGATGGAGACCACCCTGGCTAACACGGTGAAAGCCCGTCTCTACTAAAAATGCAAAAAATTAGCCAGGCGCCGTGGTGGGGGCCTGTGGTCCCAGCTACTCGGGAGGCTGAGGCAGGAGAATGGCGTGAACCCAGGAGGCGGAGCTCGCAGTGAGCCAAGATGGCGCCACTGCACTCCAGCCTGGGCGATAGTGCAAGACTCCATCTCAAAAAAAGAAAAAAAAGGAAAAAGGAAAAGAATACCAAGTCAATAAATAAATCCACCACTAGCTCTGAGATTTTTCCCTTCCCCAAGCCCAGAAAAATTGCATTTAAATACAGAATTTATTTCTGCAACTTTCACTCTGAAAAATCTTATTATTACTGAGGAAAAAGAAACAGTATTAGCTCTACGAAGAGGATTGCTGTGCTACATTTGCATACTTCTTAACATGATAAGAAAAAAATGCCTACGATATATATTTTTGACAGTTTGACAGTTTCACTGTTCAGATTTGACATTCAACATTTAAAAGGCAAGCAATTGAACCTGCTATTACCCTGCTAAACAGAGTTCATGAGCTATTGTTACGGATTTTCATAGATGTTAGAGAGATGATATTTTCATAAGCCTCACTATCAGTCTGTTTAAAATGATAATAGAAGGTCGGGCATGGTGGCTCATGCCTGTAATCCAGCACGTTGGGAGGCTGAGGTGGGCGGATCGCTTGAGGTTAGAAGTTGGAGACCAGCCTGGCCAACATGATGAAACCCCGTCTCTACTAAAAATAAAAAATTAGCTGGGCATGGTGGCGGGCGTCTGTAATCCCAGCTACTAGGGACGCTGAGGCAGGAGAATTGCTTGAACTCCATAGGTGGAGGTTGCAGTGAGCCAAGATCCTGCCATTGCACTACAGCCTGGACAACAGAGTGAGACTCTGTCAAAAAATAAAATATAAGAAAAACGTATTTGTCATTTCTCATTGTTATTGAGTTACAATACTTCCTTAGAGTGCTTATGGTATACGTATTAGCTTCCTACTTGTGCCATATATACCTGTTCTATATATCAATTAACCATCTAACAATGTCACTAACATTTAAGATAAGAATACATAAGTGCTGGTCAGGCAGGGTGACTCACGCCTGTAAGCCCAGCATTTTGGAGGCCGAGGAGGGCAGATCACCTGAGGTTAGGAGATCGAGATTAGCCTGGTCAACATGGTGAAACTCCGTCGCTAGTAAAAATACAAAAATTAGCAGGGCATGGTGGTGGGCACCTGTAATCCCAGCTAATTGGGAGGCTGAGACAGGAGAGTCACTTGAACCCAGGTGGAGGTTGCAGTGAGCAGAGATTGTGCCACTGAACTCCAGCCTGAGCAAAAAGATCGAAACTCCTTCTCAAAATAAATAAATAAAAATAAAGTAAAATAAAATAAAATAAGAATACATAAGTGCTTCATTTATACTGTGATGTTTCCTTAGCAACTTTCTTGTAAAAGATATGAAAAAGATATTTCTGTATAATTTAAAAACAGGAGTTTCCATGTATAAATTCACTATATGTAGATATATTGAATGCATAAATAATCTTCTTTCCTACATTTTACTTAGTCACTATTGTCAGAATGTTAAAATTGGATACTATTTTAAAAACATGACTTGGCTATCTTTTGCCATATTATTTTATTTAACAATAGAATATTCTTAGGAAAATGGACCTTAGGTACTTAAATCAGAAGTTCAAAGACTAGCCAGGAGTAATTTTGGAGGACATGGCTTCTGTATAACTCAAAGTATGGTTCTTTGTTTCAATAATAAATATAAAATTTATTTTTGGAAAATGTTCCTTAAATGCCTCGAATCAATTCCAATTTTTATTTTTTAATCAATAATATTATTAAATATTTCTCCCCTAGGCTCAACACCAAATATCATCAGATGTTTCCCCCCAGACTAGACCTCTAAAAATATAATGAAAAAGTGGGAATGTTGTCAGAACAAAAGTTACATGTAAATTATTCAGGTATTTTTTAAAATTCCATATGGGTTCTATGCCACCTGTTATAATCAGAGAAACTTTCTATCCCACCTTTAACAAGTTGTCAAATTCAGCTTCCAATTAAATCAATTTCTGGAAAACTGTTGTTGCTTTAATTTTTTCTGTCATAATTATTGCTACAACTTTTTGAATACTTTCATTACAGCAAATGTCATTTTTAAAACAACCAGTACAATAAAATGACTTGACTTTTGCAAAGTTTGTGTCTATCTGCATTAATTCACTCCAATGTAGTGTTTGAGACATTTTTAGAAAAAGGTATTACTTTTACAGATTATACTGAGAAGTATACACATTTTTTGCTACACATTTATTTTTAAGGAAAACAATTTTCACAGATATATTTGGTAATGAGATGAAAATGATATTTTTTGATTTAAACTATCTGTCTTTAGCTGACTAGTACATTGTCTCAAGAAAAGTAAACATGTATTTCTTCTTTGATTTTATTTAACTTTTATCGTAGGTTCAGGGTTACATGTGCAGTTTTGTTATGTAGGTAAATTGAATGCCGTGGGGTTTTGGTGTACAGATTATTTTATCACTCAGGTAAATAAGTATAGTACCTGATAGATAGTTTTCTTGATCCTCACCCTCCTCCCACCTCCAACCCTTAACTAGGCCCCAGTGTCTGTTGTTCACTTCTTGTTGTCCATACGTACTCAATATTTAGGTCCCACTTATAAGAAAGAACATACGTTATTTGGTTTTTCTCTTCCTTTGTTAGTTTGCTTAGGATAATAGCTTCAAGCTGCATCCATGTTTCTGCAAAGAACATGATCTCATTCTTTTTTACAGGTCCATGGTATTCCATGATGTATATGTATCACATTTTCTTTATTCAGTCTACTGTTGATGGGCATTTAGGTTGATTCCATTTCTTTGCTATCATGAATAGTCCTGCAATAAACATATGCATGCATATGTCATAATGGTAGAGCAATTTATATTCACTTGGGAATACAGCCACTAATGGGACTGCTGGGTCAATTTGGTTTCAAGTTCTTTGAGGAATCACCTAACTTTGCTTTCCGCAAAGGCTGAACTAATTTACATTCCCACCAGAAGTATGTAAGCGTTTCCTTCTCTGCAACTTTGTCAGCATCTATTATTTGTGACTCTTTAGTGATAGCCATTGTCATTGGTATGAGATGATATATCACTGTAGTTTCGATTTGCATTTCTCTAATGATGAGTGATGTTGAGCATTTTTTCATATGCTTGTAGTTCACATTGTGCCTTTGTTTGAAATGTGTCTGTTCATGTCCTTTGCCCACTTTTTGATGGGGTTCTTTGTTTTTTGCTTGTAATTTGTTTAAGTTTCTTATAGATTCTGGACATTAGACCATTGTTGGATGCACAGTTTGCAAATATTTTCTCACATTCTGTCTGTTTAATCTGCTGATAGTTTCTTTTGGTGTACCGAAGCTCTTCAGTTTCATTAGCTTCTATCTGTCCACTTGTGTTTTTGATGCAATTGCTTTTGGCATCTTTGTCATAAAGTCTTTGCCAGGTCCTGTGTCAAAAATAATATTTCCTAGGTTATCTTTCATGGTTTTTGAGTTTTTGTTTTAGATTTATGTCTTTAATCTATCTTGAGTTATTGTTTGTACATTATGTAAGGAAGGGGTCCAATTTTAATCTTCTACATATGGCTAGCCAGTTATCCCGGTATCATTTATTGAATAGGAAGTCCTTTCCCCATTGCTTGTTTTGGTCAATTTTGTCAAAGATCAGATGGTTTTAAATGTGCAGCATTATTTCTGGGCTCTCTATTCGGTTCCATTGGTCTATGTGTCTGTTTTTGTAGCAATAATATGCTGTTTTGATTACTGTACCCTTGTACAATAGTTTGAAGTTGGGTTATAAGATGCTTCCAGCTTTTTTTCTTTTTACTTGGGTTCCATATGAATTTTTAAATAGTTTTTCTAGTTCTGAGAATAATGTCATTGGTAGTTTGATAGGAATAGCATTGAACCTGTAAATTGCTCTGGTGTGTAAGGCCATTTTGACAATATTGATTTTTCCTGTCAATGAAAATGGAAGTTTTTCCATTTGTTTGTGTCATCTTCAATTTCTTTGAGCAATGTTTTCTAATTCTCATAGCAGAGATCTTTTACCACCTTGGTTAGTCGTATTCCTAGGAATTTATTGTTTTTTGTGGCTATTGTTGAATGGGATTGCATATGACTTCTTTTCCTATTTGGATGTCTTTTATTCCTTTCTGTTGCCTAATTACACTGGCATGGACTTCCAGTACTATGTGAAATAGGAGTGGAGAGAGTGGGCATCCTTCTCTGGTTCTGTTCCAGCTTTTTCCCATTCAGTATGATGTTGGCTGTGGATTTTGCATATATGGCTCTTATTATTGTGAAGTGTATTCTTTCAATGTCTAGTTTGTTGAGGGTTTTTACTATGAAGGGATGTTGAATTTTATTGAAAGCTTTTCTTCAGCTACTGAGATGATTTTGTGGTTTTGCTTTTAGTTCTGTTTATGTGATGAATCACATTTACTGATTGGTCTATGTTGAGTCAACCTTGTATCCCAAGGATAATGCCTACTCAGTTATGGTTGATTAGCTTTTTGATGTACTGCTGGATTTGGTTTGTTAGTATTTTGTTAAGAATGTTTCCACCTGTGCTCCTCAAGAATATTGGCCTGTGTTTTTCTTTTTTGTTGTTTTTGTGTCTTTGCCAGGTTTCGGTGATGCTGGTCTCATAAAATGAGTTAGGAAGGAGATCTTCCTCCTCGACGTTTTGGAATAGTTTCAGTAGGAATGGTATGATTTCCTCTTTATACATCTGGCAGAATTTGGCTATTAATCCATCTTGTCCTTGGCTTTTTCTGGTTGGCAGACTTCTTATTATTGATTCAACTTCAGAACTCATTATTGGTCTGTTTAAGGATCCAATCTCTTTGTGGTTAAATATTTGGAGGTTGTATGTTTCCAAGAATGTATGCATTTCTTCTAAGTTTTTTAATTTTTGTTCATAGAAGTTTTCATAATTGTCTCTTAGGGTTTGGTTCTGTTTCTGTGGTGTCACTGGTAACATTCCCTTTGTCATTTCTGATTGTGTTATTGAATCTTGTCTCTATTTTTATTAGTCTAGCTAACTGTCAATTTATCTTATTTATTTTTACAAATAACCAGCTCCTGGATTAATTGATCTTTTGTATGGTTTTTCACTTCTCAATTTCCTTCAGTTCAGCTCTGATTTTGGTTATTTCTTGTATTTTCCTAGATTTGGGGTTGGTTTGCTCTTGTTTATCTAGTTCCTCTAGTTGTAATATTAGGTTGTTAATTTGATATCTTTCTAACTTTTCGATGTGGGTGTTTAGTGCAATGAACTTTCTACTTAACATTGCTTTGCTCTTATTCCAGGTATTCTAGTATGTTGATTTTTTTTTTATAGTTTCAAAGAATTTCTTGATTTAGGCCCTAATTTCATTGTTTACCCAGAAGTCATTCAGGAGCAGGTTAATTTTCATTTAATCGTATGGTTCTGAGCGATTTTCTTAGTATTTATTTCTATTTTTATTGTGCTGTGGTCTGAGAGTATGGTTGGTATAATTTCATTTTTTAAAATTTTCTGAGGATTGTTTTATGCACCATTGTGTTGTTGATTTTAGAATATGTGCCATATGCAGATAAGAAGAGTGTATATTCTATAGATTTCTATTAGGTTCATTTGGTCAAGTGTTAACTTTCCAAATATCCTTGTCAGTTTTCTGCGCTGATAAGCTGTCTAATATTGTCAGTGGCATGTTAAAGTCTCCCACTATGGTTGTGTGGTTATCTCAATCTCTTTGTAGGTCTCTACGAACTTGCTTTATAAATCCGAGTGCTCCTGTATGAGGCACATGTACACTTAGAATAACTAGGTCTTCTTATTGAATTGAGCCCTTTACCATTATGTAATGCCCATGTTATTTTTTAAATCTGTAATTTTAAGTTGATTTTGTATGAAATTAGAAGAGCAACACCTGCTTTTTTTCTGCTTTCTGTTTGCTTGGCAGATTTTTCTACATCCCTTTATTTTGAGCCTATGGGTGTCATTGCATGTGAAATGGATCTTTTGAAGATGGCATACCATTGAGTTTTGCTTCTTTATCCAACTTGCCACTCTGTGCCTTTTAGTTCAAGCATTTAGCCTGTTTATATTCAAGGTTTGTATTGATATGTGTGGATGCAATCCTGTCATTATGTTGTTAGCTGGTTATTATGCAGACTTGTTTGTGTGGTTGCTTTATAGTGGCACTGGTGTATGTAATTAACTGTGCGTTTGTGATGACTGGTAACAGTCTTTCCTTTCCATATTTAACACTCTCTTCTGGACCTCTTTTAAGGCAGGTCTGCTCTTAAATTCTCTTAGCATTTTCTTGTCTGAAAAGGATCTTATTTCTCCTTCACGTATGAAGCTTAGTTTGGCCAGATATGAAATTCATGGTTTAAAATTCTTTTCTTTAAGAATGTTGAACATAGACTGACAATCTCTTCTGGATTGTAGGGTTTCTGTGGACAGTTCTGCTATTATCCTGATGGGATTTCCTTTGTAGGTGACCTGCCCCTTCTCTCTAGCTGTCTTTAACATTCTTTCCTTTCAATCTTGGAGAATTTGATGACTATGTGTCTTGGGGATGGTCTTCTTGCGTGGTATTTCACAGAGGTTCTCTGCATTTCCTGCATTTGAATGTTGACCTCACTAGTAAGGTTGGAAAATTTTTCATGAAAAATATTCTAAAATACATTTTACAAGTTGCTTGGTTTCTCTTCCCCTGTTTCAGGCATGCCAATGAATTGTGGATTGGGTCTCCTTACATAATCTCATATTTCTCATAGGATTTGTTCATACTTCTTTATTATTTTTATCTTTCTTTTTCTCTGACTGAGTTATTTTATACAGCCAGTCTTCATGCTCTGAAGTTCTTTCCTTAGATTGGTAAATCCTGCTGTTAATATTTGCGATTGCCTTATGAAATTTTTGCAGCCTGTTTTTCAGCTCTAACAGATTAGCTTGGTACTGTCTCATAATGGCCATTTTGTCTATTAGCTACTGTGTCATTTTATTGTGATCCTTAGATTTCTTGGATTGGGGTTTGACTTTCTCCTATGGATGATATTGATGGTCATCATTCCTATCCATATTCTGAATTCTATATCTGTCATTTCAGCCATCTCAGCCTGGTTAAGAACCATTGTTTCCGGACTAGTGTGATGAAGGAGAAACTGGATTTTTGAGTTGCCAGAATTCTTGTGCTGGTTCTTTCTCATCTTTGTGGGCTGATTTTCCTTCAATCTATGAAACTGTTATTCTTAGGATGGGATCTTTTTCCTT
Organism: Trachypithecus francoisi; assembly: GCF_009764315.1. Taxonomy (NCBI): domain Eukaryota; kingdom Metazoa; phylum Chordata; class Mammalia; order Primates; family Cercopithecidae; genus Trachypithecus; species Trachypithecus francoisi. The sequence goes on along the minus strand of NW_022681437.1, from coordinate 885,874 downwards.
TTATCCTATTTGATATACATGTGAGTTTGATTGTGGTATAATGTGGGATCTGTTGACTGGATTAGTTTCTGGAAGATCTTCAGGGTCCACATCTTAGCTCAGTGGACTGCAAGCTCTAAGTCTATGGGTCTTGTATTGGGCCTGGACTTTGTTTTCTGGTCACTTGAGGTTAGGAACCTTCTCCAATGGAGGATCTGAGGTTCCTGGATTGCTGTTTACAATATTCCGATGGGTGGTTCCAGCCAAAGCGCTTCATAGAGTGGTGGCAGCAGGAATCATCTTCATTTGTACATGCCAGCAGCAGCAGCAGGACAGCAGACTGCACACTTCTTGGCTACAGTGGGATTTTGGTGGTTTCAGGGGTGCCAGGCTTCATGTGGGTGTTTGCAGTGGCAGCAATGGCAGCACAGTGCAGAAAGTGGAGCCCCACCAGCATCATTGCATGCATTTGTACCAGCAGTGGTGTTGTCATGGGGGCAGGGTGATGGTGGGTGAAGGACTGTGTGTGCCCTCTGTATGTGCATTCATGCAGGCAGCTATGGCTGCTCAAGGCAGGGGCAGGTTCGCTGGTCTCCTTGCACAGTTTTGTGTTGGAGGCTCCCTTGGTGCAGTGGTGGGACACTGGTGGGTGCAGGACTGGCAAAGCCCTAGTTTGTCGGGGGTCTGTGAGTCTCTTTGACTGTGAAAACTCTGACAGCAATGACGGCGTGATGAGGGGGGCAAGGTGTACTCATGCCAGCAACAGTGGCATGGTGGGGTGCACACACACGCACGTGCTGGCGGAGAAGAGGAAAAAAAAGGTCTTCCTGCATGCACACAGGCTGGCAAAGCAATTTTGAGGTTCACCATGGGTGAGTGCCTGCAGGTAAAGTGTTATGGGGGAGGCTGTGGTGGGGCAAATGTATGGGTGGGCTGGTGTGCATCCACGGGTGCCACTCTGCTGGAGCTCTCCATTGGTGAGGTGCAGTATGCCAGTGCAGGAGCTTTAATGTGGGTCTGTCCCCAGGATGCACCTCATCTGGGCATCTGAGGCTGCACTGCAAGCAGGTGCAACCAAGCTAGGGCCCCAGGGGAGGCCAGTCGACTGAGGGGTGCTCAGGTCCAACTGGCTCTGTCTAATGGGCAAGACGACCTGCACTGTTCAGGTCAGATAGTTCCCTAGGGCTAAAGTATCCTAGGGAACCAAAGTGAGCATTGGGGGATGGGCATTCCTGGCCATGCTTCACTGCAGATGCTCCCATACCAAACCCTCTGGACTCCACACCGGCTAGAGTTCTACCCCTAACATCTCCCTAAGCAGCTCTCCCTGCCATCTCTAGTATCTGTGGGGGTTGTGGGGTATCCTGATTCCAAGATTCTAGAGGCCTACTGTGAGAGCAGGTTGCCACTTGCTTGCTCAAATCATCACTTCTTCAGAAGTCACTGAGGGCCAGGAACAAGTCCTGGTGTACAACAACCCTTTGCAGGGTTCCTAGCTTCCTCCCACTCCAGTCCGGCATCTGGGTCTTTCCTCCATCCACTCTCAATATCCTTCCTCTGAAGATCTTCAAGGAGTATGCTAGTTGTCCCAGTACACAGGTCCCCTTGTGGCAGATGTTCCTCCTGGCTGTGTCTTGTTGGCCATCTTGCCTGTATCCCATTCTTTTAAATATTGTTTTATGTGGCTAATAGAAACAATTTGGTAGAGTAAAATATATGACAGGAAAAGAAGGAAGGAAGGAAGTGATAAAGGGAGAAGGAGAGGAAAGAAAATAAAACAAGAAAAGCAAAAACTAAAATTTGTTGACTTAGAAATGCTATTAGAAAAATTCTTACTTTAATTCAGATTTAAAGATAGTCAGCTCGAAGCAATTTTTTGTTGGCAATATAGTACCATGAATACTGCTCTGGTGACAACAATCAATATACTATTTTTTTTATATATTTTATCAGCCACTCTGACGGTGCATTCACAAAGAATTTATAGAATAGGATTCTATAAATGGAGAACTGGAGAACTAGATCTCACAAGTATAGATTTAAAATTACATTTCTTAATTATTTCAGTTTTTTGTTCAATTCATTATGTGAGCAGTTCTTGACGTCTTGAATGATTTAATGATTTCATAAATGCTACAAGCTGAGGCTGGAATTATGTATAATTGAAAGGCTAAAGTCCCATTAGAATAGAGCAGTCTTGCCCTCTAATTACCAATTAGGAATCCCTTTTTTATTTTCTTCCAATAAAATTTAGTCTTTTTATTAGTCCATTCTCACACTACTATAAAGAAATACCTGCGACTGGGTAATTTATGAAGAAAAGAGGTTTAATTGACTCACAGTTCCACAGGCTGTAAGGAGGCATGGCTGGGGAGGCCTCAGGAAACTTACAGTCATGGCATAGGGTAAAGAGGAAGCAAGCATGTCTTCACATGGCTAGCAGAAGAGAGAGAGTGTGAAGGGGGAAGTGTTACAGACTTTCAAACACCCAGATTTTCTGAGATCTCACTCACTATTATAAGAACAGCAGGGGGAAAATCCACCCCCATTATCACATCACCTCCTACCTGGTCTCTCCTCCAACAATGAGGATTACAATTCGACATGAGATTCGAGTGGGGATACAGAGCTAGATAATATCAGTCTTACATACAGTTTTCTAGAAAGATTTTCTAACATCTCCAAGCAGGCATTTTGATTATATAGACTCCTTTCTTCTTTCAATAGAAAGCAAAAGGAATTTACTTATCATATAAGTAGATCTAAATGTTTGTTGATTTTTATTTCAAGTTTTACATTTGGAGCACTGTTTCTAGGTCAGGTTAAAAAGGAATTTTATGTCTTTCATTTAAAGTATACTTTTTTTTTTTTGAAATGTGTTTTTGTCACTTAACTTCAACTCTTCTGTATTTACTTTTGCAATTGGAAAATTCTTTGGATATTGGCCCACCTGTATATTGAGACTCTTTCCTTAGACATATTACTGATAAATAACATTATCAGTAATCCCCTGTTAATTGCCATCCCCTGTTAATATTTTAAGATAATATAACTACAGTTTAGAATAAATTAAATTATGGTAAGTTGTTGGTCTAAGTAAAATTTCTTTCCATCAAGTCAAAATGGGATTCTCCTACCAAAGTTAACATTTTATTATTTTTCCTCATCAAATACAGCACTTTACTGCTTTACTTAGCAAAGAGTTTTCTTTCTGCAGGTTAGTGATTTTGTTATGAGAGGAGTTACATGACTATTCCTTTATTTTCTGTGTGTGTGTGTGTGTGTGTGGAGAATCATTTTAAAAGACTGGGGGTTTTGGCCCTTTTATTTAAGTTCGGCTTGGTTTAATTGCCCACACGAAAATATGTAAAGCACCAAATAGTATTACCCTTGGGACAGGAGGAGAGAGATAAACAGTGAGGGAGACAGATACAGAGAAAGAACAAAAAAGTCATAAGATTTTTTTTCTAACAAGATCTCTACTGTACTTTGAAACAGGGGCAGAAGATAAACCAGGAACACAGTGGTTGTCTTTGATACAATTGACAGTATGGTAAGAAATATTTAGAGAATAGGATGTCAATGAAAGACAATAGTTATGCAATTGCCTTTGATCGTAAAATAAACATTGCAAAGGCTTTTAATGGCTAAGAAATTACAAACACATTTTATTTACATACTTTGAGTTTGTATTAAAAAATAATTTAAAAATACCACATTGTAACAGAATTCTGGGGTATTAGTAATAAAATTGTAATACTTTGTACTTTAAAACATAAACTTATTTTATTCTTGTAATTTATTTATTTATTTATTATTTCTTCTGAGAAAGCATCTCACTCTGTCACCCTGGCTGGAGCGCAGTGGTAGCACAATCATGGCTCACTGAGACCTCGACTTCCTTAGGCTCAAGTGGTCTTCCCACCTCAGCTGCCCAGGTAGCTGTACAGGCATGCACCACCATGCCTAGCTAATTTTTAAATTTTTTGTAGAGCTAGTTCTCTCTGTGTTACCCAGACTGGCCTCAAGCTCCTGGACTCAAATGATCCTCCCACTTTGGCCTTCCAAAGTGCAGGTGTGAGCCACTATACCTGGCCTATTTTTGTATTTTAGAAGATTATTCAATAATGCTGATACTCAGCTTCAACCAAATACTGATTTTAATATTTGGTCATTTGCCATTCAACCATGTGTATATAGTACATCTCCTATTATGGACTATGAAAACATTTTTAAAATTTGTACATATTTATGGGGTACATGTGAAATGTTGTTACATGTGTATAAAGCATACAGATCAAGACAGAGTATTTAAGGTGTCCATCACCTGAGTACAATATATTTTTGTTCAGTATAGTAACTGTACTCTGCTACCAGGCATTGAATCTATTCTTGCTATTTTTCTGCATGCCTATACCTTATAACACACTTGTATTGTTCCTCCCTTCCATCAGTCTTCTCAGTCTCTGTTACCTATGTTTCTGCTCTCTACTTAATGTAATCAAATATTTTATCTACCAGATATGAGTGAGAATATGCAAGGTCTTTATGCTCTGCCAGGCTTATTTCACTTAAGATAATGACCTCAAGTTTTATTCATGTTGCTGTAAATGGCATGATTTTATTCTTTTTATGGTTGAATATTATTCCACTGTGTGTATATACCACATTTCTTCATCAATTCATCTGTTGATGGGCACTTAAGTTGATTCCATATATTTTCTCCCATGAATAGTGCTAAAATAAACATGCTAGTGCAGGTATCCATTTGATATACTGATTTATTTTCCTTTGGGTAGATACCCAGTAAAGACTGCTAAATCAAATGGCAGCTCTAGTTTTAGTTTTTTGAGAAATTTCTATACTGTTTTCCATAGTGCTGTACTAGTTTACATTGCAATAAACAGTGTATAATTTTCTCTGCACCCTCGCCAACATCTGTTTTTTTGTGCGTGTCTCTTTAATGATAACTATTATTACTTGGGTAAGAGGACATCTCATTAAGCTTTTAATTTTCATTTCCCTGATGATCTGGGATGTTGAACATTTTTTCATAAACTTGTTTCCTGTTTGTGTGTCTTCTTTTGAGAAATGTCTGTTCATGTTTTTTGCCCAGTTTTTAATAGGATTACTTGGGTTATTTTCCTATCATTTGGGTTCCTTGTATATTCTGGGTATTAGTTCCTTATCAAATAATTAGTTTGCAAATATTTTCTCCTGTTCAACAAGCTGGTTGTCTCTTCACTCTGTTGATTATATCATTTGCTTTCTACTTTAATTATATCCCACTTTTACTATTTTTGGTTTTTGTTAAATATGCTTTGGAGTCTTTGTCACCAACACCTTGTTCAGGAAAGTTTTTCCTGGGTTTTCTTCTGGTATTTGATAGCTTCAGGTCTTATATTTAAGTCTGTAATCCATTCAGAGTAGATTTTTTATGGTGAGAAATAAGAGTCCAGTTTCTTCCACATGTGGCAATCTAATTTTCCCAGCATCAGTTATTAAAGAGGGTATTCTTTCCCTAGTGTAAGTTCTTGTTAGCTTTGTAAAAATATCAGTTAGATTTATTTCTGGGTTAACTATGTTATTCCATTGGTCTATGTGTCTATTTTCATACCAATACCATGTTGTTTTGGTAACTATAGCCTTGTAACATATTCTGAAGTTGGGTAATGTGATGCCTTCAGTTTTCTTCTTTCTGCTCAAGATTGCTTTGGCTATTCAGGTTCTTACTTGTTCCATATACATTTTAGGAAAATTTTTTCTAATCATGTGAAGAATGGCTTTGGCATTTTCATAGTGATTAAATTAAATCTGTAGATTTCATTGGGCAGTATGGTCATTATAATGGCATTAATTCTTCTGATCCATGAGAATGAGATAATTTTTATTTGTTTGTGTCTTCTTCAACTTATTTCATCAGTGTTTTGTAGTTTTTCTTGTAGAGATTTTTTACTTCCTTGGTTAAATTTGGTCCTGGGTATTTTATTTTTTGTTGCTATTATAAATGGGATTGTCTTCTTGATTTCTTTTTCAGCTAGATCATTGTTGGTATATAGATATGTTAGTGATTTTTGTACATTTATTTCATATTCTGTAATTTACTGAATTCATTTACTGCATCCATGAGGCTGTGGTGAACTCCTTAGATTTTTCTAGATATACGATTATTGAGGGTGGGTATGATAGCTCATGACTGTAATCCCAGGACTTGGGAGGATGAGGCAGGCAGATACCTTGAGGTCAGGAGTTCGAGACCAGCCTGGCCAACATGGTGAAACCCCATCTCTACTAAAAATAGAAAAATTATCCAGGTGTGATGGCAGGCACCTGTAATCCTAGCTACTTGGGAGACTGAGGCAGGAGGAGAATGCCTTGAATCAGGGAGTTAGAGGTTGCAGTGAACTGAGATTGTGCCACTGTACTCCAACCTAGGTGACACAGTGAGACTCTGTCTCAAAAATTAAAAAAATAAAAATGATGACATAAGCAAAGAGAAACTATTTGAAGTTCTCATTTTTAACTTTGATGTCTTTTATTTCTTTATCTTACTTGATACCTCTGACTAGGACTTCCAGCAGTATGTTGAATAGGAGTGGTGAAATTGGGCATCCATGTCTTGTTCCTGTTCTTAGAGAAAAGGCTTTCAAGTTGTCCCCATTCAGAATAATGTTAGCTGTGTTTTTTTCAAATATGGCCTTTATTATTATCAAATCTGATAGTTCTGTGCCTACTTTGTTGAGGGTTGTTATCATGAAGTGATGTTGAATTTTATTAAATGCTTTTTTCTACATCTATTGAGAATATAATATGGCTTTTATCCTTCATTCTGTTGATGTGATGTATCATGCTTATTGATTTGTGTATTTTGAAACATCCTTGGCTCCCTGAAATAAACACTCCTTGATTGTGGTGTACTGTCTTTTTGTTGTCCTGTTGGATTTGGTTCACTAGCTTTTATAAGTATTTCTGTGTCCATGTTCAAGAAATGCATAGCCCTGTAGTTTTCCTTTTTTGTGATTTATTTGTCTGGTTTTGGTATCAGGGTGATGCTGGGTGCATAGAATGAATTAGGAAGCATTCTCTTTACCTTGGTGTGTTCAATAAGCTGTAACAAGATTGTCATTGTGGTAAGCTGGATTTCTGTAGTGATACAGTGTGAGTCTTTTATTTTCCTCTTTTGTGTTACTGTTTTTATACTTTTGTGTGTTCTCATGATGGTAAATGTCATCTTTTCATATCCAGGTTTGGGAGCTCCTTGAGCATTTCTTGTAGGCCTGGTCTAATGTAATAAATTCCCTTGTCATTTGCTTGCCTGGGAGAGAATAATTCTTTTTCATTTATGATGGATAATCCAATGGACAGTGTTCTTGGGTGGCAGATTGTGTTTTTTATTACAGCAATTTGAATATATCATCACATTCTCTTCTGGCCTATAAATTTTCTGCTGAAAGGCAGAGCAAGATGGGAGAATAGAAACCTTCATCAATCATTCTCATCACAGAAACACTAAATTTAACAACTATCTACACCAAAAACACCTACATAAGAATCAAAAATTCGTTGAGTGATCACAGTACCTGGCTTTAACTTCTTATCACTGAAAGAGGCACTAAACAGGGTAGGAAAGACAGTTTGGAATTACCAACACCACCCTCTCATATGACGGCAGGGGATGCATGGTATGGACAAAGAATCTCTGTGCTTTAGTGAGGGAGAGTGCAGCAATTGTGGGAATTATCATTGGAACTCAGCACTGCTGACACCAGGAAGAACTCAGCTGATAAATACAGAGAGAACATTGAGATAAGCCCTGTCCTGAGTGGAATTAGTCACCCCAGTGGTCATAACTTGAGTTTCATCAAGCCTTGCCACTGGGGGAAAATGTGGTCTGGAGTTTTAAACAAACTTGAAAAGTAGTCTATGCCACAAGGACTGCAACTCATAGGCAAGTGTTAGTGCTATGCTGGGTTCAGAGCCAGCGTACTTGGGGAATATGCAATATAGTGAGACACCAGCCAGGGTGGCTAAGGGAGTGCTTGCACCACATTTTCTGACTATTTCATAAGATGTTATCTGATTATTTGAAATCACATTTTCCCACTTCAAATTATACTACAGAGCTATAGTAACCAAAACAGCATTATACTGGCATGAAAACAGACACATAGAACAATGGAACAGATGAGAGAATCCAGAAATAAATTTATACATTTACAGTGAACTGATTTTTGACAAAGGTGCCAAGAAGATACATTTGGGAAAAGTCTCTTCAATAAATGATGCTTCGAAAACTGGATATCCATATGGAGAGTATAAAACTAGACCCCTGTCTCTTGACATAAACATAAATCACATTACAATTAATAAGGCGCTGGGCCGGGCACGGTGACTCAAGCCTGTAATCCCAGCACTTTGGGAGGCCGAGACGGGCGGATCACGAGGTCAGGAGATCGAGACCATCCTGGCTAACACGGTGAAACCCCGTCTCTACTAAAAAGATACAAAAAACTAGCCGGGCGAGGTGGCGGGCGCCTGTAGTCCCAGCTAATGTAGTCACAGCTACTCGGGAGGCTGAGGCAGGAGAATGGCGTAAACCCGGGAGGCGGAGCCTGCAGTGAGCTGAGAACCGGCCACTGCACTCCAGCCTGGGCGACAGAGCGAGACTCGGTCTCAAAAAAAAAAAAAAAAAAAAAAAAAGACGCTTAAATTCAAGGCCTCAAACTATGAAACTACTGTAAGAAAACATTAGGGAAACTCTGCAGTACATTGGACTGGGAAAATATTTATTGAGCAATACCGTGTAAGCACAGGCAACTGAAGCAAAAATGCACAAATGGGATCACATCAAGTTGGAAAGCTTCTGTGCAGCAAAGGAAACAATCAACAAAGTGTGTGAAACAACTCACAAAATTGGAGAAAATATTTGCAAACTACCCATCCAATAAAGGATAATAACCAGAATATATAAGGAACTCAAACAACTCTATACGGAAAAAAACACAATAATTTGATTTAAAAATGGGCAAAGTTTTAAATAGTCATTACTCAAAAGAAGATATACAAATGTCAAACAGGCATATGAAATAGAACTCAACATCATTGATCATTAGAAAAATGTAAATCAAAACTACAATGAGATATTACCTCACCACATTTAAAATGGCTTATATCCAAAAGATAGGCTATAGTAAATGATGGTAAGGAGGTGGAGAAAAGGGAATCTTCCTACACTTTTCGTCACAATGTAAGTTAATGCAACCACTACGGAGAACAGTTTCAAAGTTCCCCCAAAAAAGTACAAATAGAGCTACCATGTAACCTAGCAATCCCACCTCTAGGTATATACCCCAAAGAAACAAAATCAGTGTATCCAAGGATATCCACACTTCCATGTTTGCTGCCACCCTGTTCACAATTGCAAAGATTTGGAAACATCCTAATTGTCCATCAACAGATGAGAGGATGAAGAAATGTGGTACATAGACATGATGGAGTGCTAATCAGCTATAAAAATGAATGAGATTCTGTCATTTGCAACAACGTGGATGGAACTGGAGGTCATTATGTTAAGTGAAATATTCCAGGCACAGAAAACAAATGTCACGTGGTTTTACTTATTTGTAGAGGCGAAAAATGCAACAGTTGACCTCATGGAGATAGAGAGCAGAATGATGCTTACCAGAGGCTGGGAAAGGTACTGGGTTGGTGAAGAAGTCAGGATTTTTAATAGGTACAAAAATTAGAAATAATGAGTAAGATCTAGTATTTGATAGCACAATAAGGTGCCAATTGTCAAAATAATTTACTGTACATTTAAAAATAACTAAAATAGTATAATTGGATTGTTTGTATTACAAAGGATAATTGCTTGAGGTGATGGATACAACTTTTACTCTGATGTGATTATTATACTTTGTATGCCTGTCTCAATATATCTCATACATCACATAAATACATACTTACTGTGGGCCCACAAAAAATGAAAATAAAACATTTAAAAATAAATAGGTGGAGCAGCCAAGATGGCCAAATAGAAACAGCTCTGCTCTCTGGCTCCCACCAAAAAGGATGAAAACAGTGAGTGAATTCTGCATGTTCAATTGAGGTATCAAGGTTTATACATTGGGACAGACTAGGCAGATGGCATGACCCACGGAGTGCAAGGAAAAGCAGGGTGGAGTGATGGCCCACCTGGGAGCTGCACAAGGCATGGGGAGCTCCCTCCCCAAGCCAAGGAAGACGGTAAAGCACACATTGCCCATGAATCCTTGCAATCCATGGATCAGGAGGTCCCCTTGTGAGCCCACACCACCAGGGCCTTGGGTCCCAAGCACAGAGCTGTGCATACTCACTGTGGCTGCTCAGGTAGCCAGCTGCTCTAGCAGACACTGAGACACAGGAGTTTCTGCATACCCCAACTCTGGGAATTCCAGTGAGGCAAGAGATCTGTCCGCTCCCACGGGAAGGGGGCTGAAGCCAAGAAGTCAAGTGACCTCGCCCAATGGGTCCCACTCCCACAAAACCCCACAAGCTAAAAATCCACTGTCTTAGAATCTACGCTGGCCAGTGCACCTAGCTAGAGACTGCTTGAAAAGACGGAGTTTGGGGCAGGGTAAGGGAAGGCCACCATTATTGTGCCTCCAGCTGGCCATTTTCCCCTGTTGCCAGTGCCAGCGAGACTGGGTGGTTTGGATCAGGAGCAATTCCCCACAGCACAGCATCTGGGGCATTTTGTGGCCAGACTACTTCTTTAAGTGGAACCCTGATTCACTCTTCCTCACTGGGTTGGGTGAAGTCTCCCTGTGGAAATTTCAGCATCCCCAGCCAGGGGTTTATGGACAGAGCTCTGATATTCTTGAGAAAAGCCACTAGGAGGAGGGGCAGCTGCAATATCATGTATCAATGGTCTTAGTCTTTTCTTCCTGCTGGCTCTGGAGAGACAGGGTAGCCAGGATGAGGGGGATTCCCCCAAGCACATCACACCCACTCCGCCAAAAGGCAGTCAGACTGCTTATTTAAGCGGGTCTCTGATTCCCCTCCACCTGACTGGATGAAACCTCCCAAAATAAGTCCCCAGACACCTCATACAGGAGTGTTACAGCTAGCATCACATAAGTGTCCCTCTGCATCAGAGCTCCCAGAGGAAGGAGCCAGCTTCCATTGTTGCTGTTCTGCAGACTCCACTGATAGTACTTTCAGGGGTGGGAGGTAGTCAGGGTGAATAGGGTCTGGAGTGGACCCCCAATAAATCACAGCAGCACTACAGAAGAGGGATCTGACTGCTAAAAGCAAAACAAAACAAACAGAAAGCAACAACAACAACAACAATATCATTGAAAAAGACCCCACAAAAACCTCATCCAAAGGTCAGCAGCCTCAAAGATAAAAGATAGATAAACCCATGAAAATGAGAAAGAATCAATGCAAAAATGCTGAAAACTCAAAAAGCCAGAGTGCTGCTTCTCCTTCAAATGATCACAACATGGCTTCAGCAAGGGCACAGAACTGGGCTGAGGCTGAGATTGATTAACTGACAGAAATAGGCTTCAGAACATGAGCAATAAGAAACTTCATTGAGTTAAAAGAGTATGTTCTAACTCATTGCAAAGAAGCTAAGAACCATGATAAAACATCATAGGAGCTGTTAACCAGAATAATGAGTTTAGGGAGGAACATAAATAACCTGATGGATCTGAAAAACACAACAGGAGAACTTCACAATGCAAGCACAAGTATCAATAGCTGAATAGATAAAGTGGAAAAAAGAATGTCAGAGCTTGAAGGCTATGTGGCTGAAATAAGGCAAGCAGACAAGTTTAGAGAAAAAAAGAATACAAAGGAACAAAGAAAACCTCTGAGACCTATGGTGTCCTGTTAAGAGACCAAACTATCCTATGACTGTTAAGGGTACCTGGAAAGATGGGGAGAACAGAAACCAATTGGAAAACACACCTCAGTATATCATCCAGGAGAACTCCAACCTATAAAGACAGGCCAATATTCAAATTCACCAAATCCAGAGAACCCCAGTAAGATACTCCACAAGAAGATCAACCCCAAGACACATCATCATCAGATTCTCCAAGTCGATATGAAGAAAACAATGTTAAGGGCAGCCAGAAAGAAGGGCCAGGTTAGTTATAAAAGGAAGACCATCAGACTAACAGCAGACCTTTCAGCAGAAACCCTACAAGATGGAAGAGATTGGGGGCCAATATGCAACATCTTAAAGAAAAGAATTTCCAACCTATAATTTTATAACTGGCCAAACTAAGCTTCATAAGCTAAGGAAAAATAAAAATTTTTCAGGCATATAAACACCGAGGGAATTCACCACCACCAGGCCTGCCTTGCAAGAGCTCCTGAAGGAAGCACTAAATATGGAAAGGAAAAACCATTACTAGACACTACAGAAACACACTGGAGTACACAGACAATTGACATGATAAAGCAACTACATAAACAAGTCTGAAAAATTGCCAGCTAGCATCATGATGACAGAATCAGATTCACACATAACAATATTAATTAAATGTAAATGGGCTGAATTCCCTAATTAAAAGACACAGGATGGCAATCTGGATAAAGAGTCAAGATCTACCATTGTGCTATATTCAAGATACCCATCTCACATGCAAAGACATGCATAGACTCAAAATAAAAGGATGGAGGAAAATTTACCAAGCAAATGGAAAAGAAAAAAAAGGGGTTCCAATCATGGATTCTGACAAAACAGACTTTAAACCAAGATCAAAATACAAAGATTTAGAAAAAAAAAAAAAAAAAGAAAGACATTACATAATGGTAAAAGGATCAATTCAATAAGAAGAGTTAACTACCCTAAATACAGATGTACTCAATTTAAGAGCACTGAGATTCATAAAACAAGTTCATAGAGGTCTACAAAGAGACGTAGACTACCACACAATAATACTGGGCGAATTAACACCCCACTGTCAATATGAAAGAGATCAAATGAAGAGACTAAGAGGCAGAAATGAAGTCCACAGGCAAACAGCCCGGGCGGCGCCCTGAGCCTAGTTAAAGATCGACCCCGGACCTAACCGATTAGGTTATCTATAGACTCCAGACACTGTAAGGACAAACGTTGTGAAGGTCTCTGTCCTGCTCTGTTCTGTTCTAATTACCGGTGTCTGCCACATATCTTAGTCCTGGGCCCAGTACAAACACAATCCTCTATTTTGTCCCAACTTCCTGAGCCCAACACAAACACATTCCCCCCGACACACATCTCAGAAACACCACCTAGAGAGCCCCTGATAAGGTCACAACCGTTTGTAGTTTTACTAAATGCGCGGGAACAAATAGAAAACTGTTAATTGTATAACTTAAAATATTAACCAATTACCAGTTGTGATGCTGCAACCAAAAGAATTCCTTTGTACCTCTGTAACCTTACATATCCTGTATGCATCGGGCTATAAAAAGCAGGCACATGCATCATTCGGGGCCCTCTTGTATGTTGTAGAACGGAGGGACCAAGTTCGAACTTGCATTAAAGATCCTTGCCACTTGGCTTTGACTCTGGACTCTGGTGGTCTTCTTCGGGGAACAAACGGTCTGGGCATAACAAATATTACACAGATCATTGAGACAGAAACTTAACAAAGATAGCCTGGACTTGAATTCAGCTCTGAATCAAGTGGATCTGATACATATCTACAGAACTCCCCACCACAAAAGAGCAGAATATACATTCTTCTTGGAGCCACATGGCCCTTACTCTAAAACTCATCAAATAATTGGAATAAATCACTCCTCAGCAAATGCAAAGTAACTGAAATCTTAACAAACAGTGTCTAAGACCACTGCACAATCAAATTAGAACTCAAGATTAAGAAACTCACTCAAGACCACAAGACTACATGGAAATTGAACAATCTGCTTCTGAAGTTCTCCTGGGTAAGTAATGAAATTAAAGACAAAATCAAGAAGTTCTTTGAAACCAGTGAAAACAAAGAGACAGCATACCAGAATCTCTAGGAGGCAGCTAAAGCAGAATTAAGAGGGAAGTTTATAGCACTAAATGACCACATCAAACAGCTAGAAACATCTCAAATCAACGCCCTAACATCACAACTAATGGAATTAGAGAAACAAAACCAAACAAATCCCCAAGCTAGCAGAAGACAAGAAATAACAAAGCTCAGAGTGGAACTGAAGAAGATACAGACAGAAAAACCTAATGAGTTCAGGAGCTCTTTTTTTGGAAAAAATAATAAAATAGATAGATCTCTAGCTAGACTAATAAAGAAAAAAGAATGAAAAATCAAAAAAAACAATAAAACGTGATAAAAAGGATATCACCACTGACCCTATAGAAATACGAACAACCATCAGTGAATACTATAAATACCTCTATGCAAATAAACTAGAAAATCTAGAAGAAATTGATAAATTCCTGGACACATACGCCCTCCAAAGACGGAACCAGGAAGAAGTTGAATCCCTGAATAAACCAATAATAAGTTTAGAAATTGAGGCAGTTACAAAAAAAAAAGCTCGGGGAGGCAATGGATTAAGGCTAAATTCTACCAGAAGTACAAAGAAGAGCTGATACCCCTTTTTCTGAAACTATTCCAAACAATTGAAAAGGAGGGAATCCTCTCTAACTCATTCTATGAGGCCAGCATCATACTGATACCAAAACCTGGCAGAGATACAACATCAACAACAACAACAACAAAAACTTCAAGCCAATATATCCCTGTTGAATACTGATGCAAACATTCTCAATAAAATACTGACCAACCAAATACAACAGCACATCAAAAAGCTTCTCCACTATGATCAAGTTGACTTCATCTCTGGGATGGAAGGCTGGTTCAACATATGCAAATCAATAAACATAAGTCATTACATAAACAGATCTAAAGACAAAACCCACATGATTATCTCAATAGATGCAGAAAAGGCTGTTGATAAAATTCAACATCCCTTCACATTAAAAATTCTCAATAAACTAGGTATTGAAGGAACATACATTAAAATAATATAAGCCATTTATGACAAACCCACAGCCTAAATCATACTGAATTGGCAAAAGCTGGAAGCACTTCCCTTGAAAACTGGCTCAAAACAAGGATGCCCTCCCTCACCACTCCTATTCAACATAGTATTGAAAGTTCTGGCCAGAACAATCAGTCAACAGAAGAAAATAAAGGGTATTCAAATAAGAAGACAGGAAGTCAAATTGTCTTTGTTTGCAGATGACATTATCTTATATCTAGAAAACCCCATCGTCTCAGCCCAAAAGGTACTTAAGCTGAGAAGCAACTTCAGCTAAGTCTCAGGAAACAAAATCAATGTGCAAAAGTCACAAGCATTACACCAACAAGAGGCAAGCAGAGAGCCAAATCATGAATGAACTCCCATTCCCAGTTACTACAAAGAGAATACCTAGGAATACAGCTAACAAGGGAAGTGAGGGAACTCTTAAAGGAAAACTACAAACCACTGCTCAAGGAAATCAGAGAGGACACAAACAAATGGAAGAACATTCCATGCTCATGTATAGGAAGAACCAATATCATGAAAATGGCCATACTGCCCAAAGTAATTTATAGTTTCAATGTTATTCCCATTAAACTAACATTGACATTCTTCACAGAATTAGGAAAAGTGATTTTGAAATTCATATGGAATCATAAAGGAACTTGTATAGCAAAGACAATCCTAAGCAAAAAGAACAAAGCTGAAGGCATCACACTACTGGACTTCAAACTATACTGCAGGGCTGTAGTAACCAAAACTGCATGGTACTGGTACAAAAACAGGTACATAGACCATGGAACAGAATAGAGAATGCAGAAATAAGACCACACACCTATGACCAACTGATCTTTGGCTAATCTGATGAAAACAAGCAATTCAGAAAATATTCACTATTTAATAAATGTTGCTGGGAGAACTAGCTAGCCATATGCAGAAAATTGAAACTGGACCCCTTCCTTATACCTTATACAAAAATTAACTCAAAGTGGATTAAAGACTTAAATATAAAACTCAAAACTATAAAAATCTTGGGAAAAAATCTAGACAATACCCTTTAGAACATAGGCACAGGCAAAGATTACATGACGAAGTCACCAAAAGCCACTGCAACAAAAGCAAAACTCTATAAATGGGATATAATTAAATAAAGAACTTCTGCACAGCAAAATAAACTAATATCAGAGTGAACAAACAACCTACAGAGTTGGATAAAATTTTTGCAATCCATCCATCTGACAAAGGTCTAATATCCAGAATCTGAAAGAATTTAAACAAATTTACAAGAAAATAATGAACAATTCCACTAAAAAGTGGGCAAAGAACATGAAAAGATATGTCTCAACGGAAGACATTCAAATGGCCAACAAACATATGAAAAAAGCTCAACATCACTGATGCTTAGAGAAATGCAAATCAAAACCACAATGAAATACCATCTCACACCAGTCAGAATGGCAATTATTAAAAAGTCAAGAAACAGCAGATGCTGGCAAGGTTGTAGAGAAATAGGAGCACTCTTACACTGTTGGTTGGAATGTAAATGAGTTGAACCAATGTGGACAACACTGTGATGATTCCTCAAAGATATAGAACTAGAAATACCACTTGACCCAGCAATTCCATTACTGGGTATATACCCAAAGGAATATAAATCATTCTATTACAAAGATAAATACATATGTATGTTCATTGCAGCACTATTCACTATAACAAAGACATAGAATCAACCTAAATGCCCGTCAATGACAGCCTGGATAAAGAAAATGTGGTACATATACACCATGGAATACTATGCAGCCATAAAAAGCAACAAGATCGTGTCATTTGCATAGACATGGATGAAGCTGGAAGCCATTTATCCTCAGCAAGCTAATGAAGGAACAGAAAACCAAACATCACGTATTCTCACTTATGAGTGGAAGCTGAAAAATGAGAATACATGGATACAAGGAAGGGAACAACACTCACTGGGACTTGTCAGGGGGTGGGGTATGGCGAGAGAACATTAGGAAAAATAGCTCATGCATGCTGCGCTTAATACCTAGGTGATGAGTTGATGGGTGCAGCAAACCACCATGGCACACATTTACTTATGTAGCAAGTCTGCACATCCTGCACATGTACCCCAGAACTTAAAAATAAAAAATAAATAAATAATTAAATAAAATAAATTTTCTACTGAAATATCTGCTGGTCATATGATGGGTTTTTTCTTTATATGTGACTAGACACTTTCATCTTGCTGGTTTAGGATTCACTATATTTGATTTTAGACAGTCTTACTATAATGTGCCATGGGGTAGAACTGTTTGCCCTGTATCTCCCTGAGATGGCAGGGCCTCCTTTATCTAGATGCTTAAAACTCTTGATAGACATAAGAAGATTTCATCTATTACTTTGTTGAATAGATTTTCTAATCCTTTCTTTTTCTCTTCCTCCTCTGGGATGCTGATAATTTAATATTTGTTTGCTTAATGTTGTCCCAAATGTCACAAGTCTTTATGTATTCTTTTTACTTTTTATTTATTTTTATCTTTCTGGATTATTTCAAAAACTAGCCTTCAATTTCTGAGATTTTTTTTCCTGATCTAGTCTATTGTCAAATTTATTTTGTATTTCCTTCAATTAATTCTTCAGTTCCAGAATTTCTATTAGATTATTTTTAAAATTTTTTTTGGTCAATTTCTCATTTATATCCTGAATTAATTTTCTGACTTCTTTGTATTGTTTCTCAGAACTATCTCGTATCTCACTGAGCTTCATTAGTATCAATATCTTGAATTCATTATCTGATACAAAAATTTCTTTTTTTATTAAGATCTATTGCTGGAGAGCTATTGTGCTCCTTTGTAGATGTCGTGTTTCCTCGCTTTTTCGTGTTTCCAGTTTTTGTACATTGACATCTGCACATATGGCGTAATAGTTGCTTCTTACTATTTTTGCATTTTTTGTAGGGGAGAACTTTTTCCTGCAGGTATACTTGTGGTTTTGGTTGGGTGGGGCACTTTGGCTTTGATTATGGGTGTGTGCAGTAGTGTAGTTTCTATTTCACCAATTGTAAACAGTGTTAGTGCTTTCTCTGATTTCCTCTGTAGGTTAGGGTGCAGTTAAGAGTGGAGGTTTTGACGAAGTTGTGCTGGGGAATGGGAAGCCAGGTGAGCCAGTCTTCAGGACCCAGTTGTGGCAGCAATGGGCTGAGTATGCCTATCTTTGTTCTCTGGGTTAATGTATACTCACACTGTGTTGGTGGTCCCTAACAGGCTGCTTCTTGGGCCTGCAGGTGGCCTGCACAGATACCAGTAGTGGCAGTTGTGGGCCAGGCAGGTGAGCAGGCCCCTTGGCAGGTGGCATGATGTGGCTGATGGCAGTAGCAGTGGTGGGACAAGACTCTGGTTCACCAGCAGTGCACACCGGTGTTGGTGGTGGCTGTGGTGTGGTTTCACCACCCACAGTCCCAAACATGCTTCTCTCTGTGGAAACTACTCTGAAGTGACACACAGAGGTGGCGTTGGGACCTCCAGCCTTCACACTGGAGTCCTGGCATGAAGGCCACATCACCATTGGGATCACAGTCATCATTCGTAGTTCCAGACAGGAAGCTCTCCAGTTCACACACTACAGCTTCCAGTGGCAGCATGAATGGGTGTGCAGAGGGAGAGGTGGGTCCCCGTTCTCTATGTATGAACCCAAGCACAGAGGGTGCTCCATTGATGGGGAGGCATGTCATCCTCTGTTTATAAAGCCAAGCACAGAATTTGTTTCACTGCTGAGGCAAGGTCACTTCTCACAGCCCCAGACAGGATGCTCTTGGGTTCTGGAAAGTGTTCACTTTGATTTCCTTTGTTCTAGGAGCTGCCTTCTCTTGTGCTGCACCATCCTTTCCCTGCAGAGTAGTTTTCCTTGTGAACTAGAGTACTGGATACCCCACAGCACCTTTGGTTCTAGTGAGCACGGTGCCTCTACAGCCCTCCAGGTGGACACTGGGGAATGCCAATGGGAGGCCCTGGCATGTGGAGATACAGGGGCTGTTGTTCCCAGGGATGGATACACTTTCATGATGGCTGCTCTTCTAAAATGGCACCTTGTCACAGCCACTCGAGTCACGGGGGTGGAATGTGATTTCACATGAGTTCCCTGCCTGGTGCAATGCCCTCTTGGAGTCTCCAAATCACTGCCTATGCTAGTGTCAGGGTTCAGGAGGGAAGAGGAGCTTCCCTGCAGTTTGGAATGCAGCAGTCCATGGCGGGATGTGGAACACTGAAGCTCTCTCACACTTTCCCCACAATACTGCCCTCCTCCAGGCTCTCAGCAGATCTCAGCTAAGTTGGCCACTTGCCTGTTTGCCCTTCTGTGCCTCAGGTGCTTCTCCTGAGTGTTTTGTTGACCCCAGTGTACTCTTAGATGTTCTCTTCCAGGTTTGACTTCCTATTCATAATTTTGGTTATCCTTTCCCGAGAGGGCAGGTGTCTCTTGTCTCTATTCAGCCATCTTGAACTAGAATCCCGTGAAAACAGTTTCAAAAGCAGTACTCCGACATCATCAGCTCCCCAAAATCTTTATGCCATAGGAATACATTTGCTATAATAAGCTTTCCACTTAAACTTTTAGTTACACATGCTTTACAAATAAGTCCATCTATTTATTTTATATGTATTAACATATAATTTCTCATTTTTAACTCAAAGTCATAAATGTCAGTTTTATTTTGTAACATGACAAATTTAATTTAATGCTAAATTTAATGCTAAAGAACTAGTAATATTTTCACATTTTATTGTATTGCCCTTACTATTTTTGCTTTCTTACAGTTACTACTGAAAAATAATTCAATGATTATTTCTCCCACATATCTGAAAAATATGTTTCCACTTAAACTTCATTTCCCCAGTTGGCTTGTAAAATCTGTGAAATAATCATTTAAAATAATAGGTTTGTGTGTTCTTGTTTCATCTTCAAGGGAGAGTATAAAAATAATCAGCATTCAAGATTCCACAATCAATCCCCTTACTGTGTATAGCAGTCCTCACAATTCATCATCGTTTAAAAATAAATATTCTACTATATCTAATGGAAATTAAAGAAACTAATCCCTGCCTTATAGGAATCCACAGTACAAGAGGAGACTGAGTGTTTTCAATGTTTTGTGGTTCTGTGTTCCAGCATTTGGAATAGTTTCCTTGCTTGCTGTTCTCGTAGCCTGGTTCCCTCTTGTTTTAGGGAAAGAGAAAAGTCACATGGAGGATAAACAATTATGAAATTTGTTCCAAGAATCATTCTTATCAAGGCTTTGGCCAGATACCTCATTCCACTATGTAATTTAATGTGACCCAAGCTGATGGTCAAAACACTGTAGCTGTCAAGCACACAGATACTAACCGAATTTTATCTAATAATATCCAAGAGGACATTGGTTTTGAATAGCTTACAGAAGCAATAACTTCCCAGCTTTTATTCTCTGATCATGTGGTAATGATTCTTTTATCTTTGAAAACAGATAAGATATGTTTCTGATACTGAAAACGGGAAGAAAAAAACACCTAATGAAATTCTTATGTTTTAACTTGATAGATTTGTTTCCTTCAGCACGCAGACCAATGAATAAAAGAAGTAAGGATCTTTCCAAATACTACATTCTAATTGTCATGGCTTCTAAGCACTCAAAAGAAGAAAATCTAAGAGGGCACAGGCTCATCAAAGAACAATGAAATGTGTTGCACTCCAAGATAGGAAAAGATGACTGTACGAAACATGTAGATGACTTCAGACTGAACAAAAATATAAATGAACATTATGTATTGATGCTTAACTACAATAGATGCAGTCCAAGAATAAAGGCATAGTGAATACTCTGAAGGCTTGAAAAAGGAGTTTGAATATGAGAAAAGTGGGATTTTCAGTGGGAGAAATAATAGCCTAGGAGTTAGGAAATTTAGATGATTTTCTCCAAACATACTATACTGGGAGAACTTGGACAAAGTAAAAACATGCATGGAAAAAACACACATGTTCGTACACAACTAAGAAGACAGGGAGCAGCAAGATTAGCATAAAAACAAACCATCCATGTTTACTAGCAGTGCTACTAATCTCTTGAGAAAACAGTGAAGCTTGTGCCCTTTGTCACTCATATTTTGCCGTATTTCCCTGAAGCTTTTTCCAAAATTTGATGTAGTACATCTAAGGGCACCTTACATAAATACAGTTTGGAGATGATCCTTGGCCATCAAAAGTCAGAACACGGGATAGGCACCAACAAAAAGGCAGCATTTTTAATCAGAAATTGTAAGCAATTTTTCTAATTTAACACAAATATGTTGACCAGAAAAAAATCCTTCAATATTGTAAGTAAATTGCTTACTTCTTTCAAATATTCCCAAAGCTTCATATATTATTAGTAGCTAAGAAACTCCATTTTATACTATTAACTCTTGTTTGCCAAAAAAGTATATAAAATGCATTAAGGTAATTGCAACAAGATTTTCTTAGTTAATCTAACTTTCAGGAGAGTGATTGGTCATTGTGTCCCATTAATGCCAAGTAACTCTTAATTAAACTAAAATATCAAACCATAGCTTGGAAAAGATTCACAACACAGTGTTCTCCTACAAATCAAAAGAATCAATTAATATACCAGACAAACATTTACTTTTCTTGCAAAATGTTACAAAAATTTACAAAACTCTTTTAACGAATATAAACCTATTTTTCACTAGAGTGTTAATGACTCAATATGTTATCTCTTCCTTCAATAAATACGTTTGAAATTTTTTTCTTCATTATAATGAGACTCTGCCCTTCCCAAAAAGGAATCAGACATGACTTTGTTCAAAATATCAAAAACAATTCTTTCAATCAGGTTTAGATAAAAATCCTATATTTTAGAAAATTATAATTTAAAATAAAAGATAAAAATACAACCCACAAGTGGGTTCATTAGAGTTTTTATATTTTCAGCAGTTTTTTTTATGATTCAGTATATTTTGAAATTATAGCGAAAATAAAATTTACAACTATTGCCCTCAATTCCATAAAGTTACTGAGGCATAATACCAAGGCTATCCTTAGAGACAGCCAAAAAAATGGGTGCTTACATGGTTTGATTGAAACTATCAAATATTTCACCACACATTCTTCACTCTTGACTATTCTGATTATTTTATGAGATTAACCCAAAAGTTCATATTACTAATTTGGCAGAAATATGGCTATTGGCAAATGCATTTTAAAATATGGTTATTGGCAAATGCAGACAGAGTGGAGAGGGAAAGTATGGAAAAGCCAAACAAGTAAGACACCATGTAGGTGTACATCTGATGGAGAGTGAAATTTTGTGACTAGGAAACCCTTTGTTGTTCTGATTTTAAAAAGAGAATCATTGTAAATGATGTGTTCATTGCAACAATTTCTAGAAAATGCAGCAATGTGTAAAAGAATGAAATTCCCTGAGGCCCTATTTCCCTTCCTAATTCTATTCCTCAGGCGTACTTGTCACCTTTTATAGTTTAGAGTGTGTGCTTTGGCTGGTAGACTTTTCAGTGTCTCTGCAAACAAGAAATCCTCTTAAGAAAATACTTCTGCACTCACACAACTTCCTATAGACCATTCTACTTAGAAAATTAACACTATGAGTATTTTTTCTCCTTTTATCACAGGCAGGAAACGGAAAACAATAGAAGTAAGAAGCTAAAATATAGTATCCATCATTTTCTTTTAGATGTGCAGAGTATACAGAGCAACAAGCATCTTCAGTGGAGAATTAAGTAGTCTCATTTGTGTCTAAAATATATGGGTGTTCAATTAAACAGAGACATAAACAGGACTTATGTGTAGCTCTGTCATCTTCTTCAATGTTGGTAATTAAACTTATTTAGCAATATTTTGATGATTAAACACTTGCCACTGAACTAATAAAACTGCCAGGGCAAATACTGTAGTAAAATAACTAAGAGGATGACTACAGCAATACCATTATAGGGCAGATGGGGAGAGATCACATTAAAATAGAGCAGTGTCTCTGTAAGTCAATAGGAAATACAGATAGGGAAAATAAAACAGTACTTCCCTAGTGACGCATAATTTTAATTTTGGTTGCCTGTAGAAACAGCTCTCAACATATTAAGCAATTGTATGCAATTTAATTGAATTTTGTACTGCATGTCTCCTTTAATCTTTATCGGGTAATTAACTGATTGCTTCTATTGCAGCACTCATAGAAACGTCTGGATTTTAAATTAAAATGTTGCAGAAGTTCACACAAGCTTATGACAGGGTAACAATATATTTTAAAAAACCAATATAAGAGAAAGTAGAATTAATTGTGTTTATGTTGATTTATATGGCATAACATAATTTTATTTTGTTAAACTTCATTGGAGTCAGAGTATCTTTTATTTTTGATACCTAATGGATTGTTCACATAGTTTCAATCTTACATATTGTATGAAACATTTAAGCACTTATGAAAAAAAATCATTTTAAAGTTTCCAATACAACCTATAAATAAGACAAACTTATCTATGGTATTAAATATTTATAGTCCCTAAATAACCACAAAATTGTGTGTGTGTGTGGTGTGTGTGTGTGTGTGTGTGTTTACAGTTTCTCATGTAGCTATTAAGTTCCTTTCTGTTCCTCTCACAGGCACCTAATGTAAAATGACAAACATTTCCCATTATTTTAAATGTAATGAGTAGTCTTGGTTATGTTTAAATAAAATCGTCATCTCTAAACAGTTAAAAAATGAAAGCTAGAAATAACCACTGTGTGACAAAAAAAAAAAAAAGATGAAAGTCCAATTATCACTAAAATACAATGAATTCCCTCTGTATAAGTAGGGAGTCAGGAAGTTCATTGAATGTTTCACAAGTAGTTTAAAACCATACGTTGCCTCTAACAGAAGAAAACCATACAACAAAAAGGCAACTTAAGCAAAGAGAATCTCAAACATAACACCCAAAAGCCAGAGTAAAATTTGCAACACCTGTATTTCTTCTTAAAAACACTGGAGAGCCTGAATCTTATTTTTTTTGTAGTAGTAGTAGTAATATTAATGGTATGACTAAGTATTTATTCTCCTTTTCAATTATGTGTATTTTTTTTTATTTTTACTCCATCTAACAGTTATTGCATACTGTGACTGCTTGCACAAGTCCCTTAGAAGATACTAACAGCTGAACTGCAATTTAGTGGTGGCAATAGTTTTTTCCAAATGAAAAAATGATAACAAAGCAGAATCATGCTTATTAATTAAACTGCATAAAAGCTATTACAAATGCATTGTTTTCAAATGTGACTTAAACACAGGACCTGAAACTACCAAAATCCTAGAAGAAAATGTAGGTAAAACTCTTCTCGACATTGGCCTAAGCAAATAATTTATGATTAAGTCTTCAAAAAGACATGCAGCAAAAACAAAAATAGACAAGTGGGACTTAAACTAAAAAATTTCTGCACTGCTAAGGACATAATCAGCAGAGTGAAGAGACAACTAATCTGTTGAATGGTAGAAAATATTTTTAAATATTCATCTAACAAGAGACTAATATTCAAATTTTACAGGGAACTCAACACACACACACAAATCCAATTTAAAAAGTAAGAAAAGTACATGAATAGGTATTTCTCAAAAGAAGACATACAAATGGCCAAGGAGTATATGAAGAAATGGTCAACATCACTAATGATTGAGGAAATGCAAATTAAATTCACAATGAGATATCATCTTATCCCAGTTAGAATGGCTATTATCAAAAAGACAAAAATAACAGATGCTGGCGGATGTGGAAGATATACAAGGATCTACTGTAAGTAAATTAGTATAGCCATTGTGGGAAACAGTATAACGATTTCTCAAAAACCTAAAAATAGAACTACCATACATTCCAGTAATCCTACTACTAGGAAAGAAAATCAGTTTATTAAAGGGACACTTGCAATCACATGTTTATTGCAGCACTATTCACAGTAGCAAAGATATAAAATAACCTAAGTGTTCATCAACAAGTGAATGGTAAAGAAAGTGTGGTGTATATATACAGAATGGAATATTGTTTAGCCATTAAAAAAAAAAAAAAGAAATCCTGTCACTTACAGGAACATGGAAGGAACTGGAGGTCATTATGTTAAGGGAAATAAGCCAGGCACAGAAAGATAAATATTGCATGTTTCTCACTCGTATCTGGGAGCTAACAGAGCAGGTCTCATGAAGGTAAAATGATAGTTATCAAAGACTTGGAAAGGTGGGAGATGTTGAAGAGAAGTTGCTTAATAGTTACAAATATACAGCTAGATAAAAGGAATAAGTTCTTGTGCTTCTATAACATAGTAGGGGGACTATAGTTATTGACACTATAGTGTATATTTCAAAGTAGCTAAAAGAAAATATTTTAATTTTCCCAACACAAAAAATAATAAATGTTCAAGGTGATAGATATCCTAAATACCCTAATTTGATCATTACACCTTGTATGCATGTATCAAAGTATCACATGTACCCTATAATATGTACAATTATTATGTATCAATTAAAATATATTTTAAAAGATCCTTCACTCTGAAAAAAATTGATATGACAACATTGCACGTTTTAATAAAGAATCCTAAAATGCATTATACAACAGAACAAACACGTGGGTTATTTACACTCGTGTTTTATCTGGTAGACATTTTTAACCATTGTGGGTATAAGAGACTGTTCCTTTTCTCAAATTTATATATGCTGTTCGAGAAACCAGTCTTTTCAATATACAAAAATAAATCCCTTGAGTTGGCAGAAAAGATGAAGGCTATTACAATCCTTCTTAAAGCACCCTGCAAACTTTGGATTTATAATCATTATACCATGATAGCCCAGTCTTAGCTCTAAGGACAAAGATTATGGCTACTGAGCAGTGATGGACTTCCCAGACTAGTTCTTAAACATAAATAGCAACAAAATCAGTTGGTTCATCCTCAAACTCCAAAATTTACAAGGAAAAACCAGAATGCTGCCATTAAGTTCAAATCTACAAACTACTGCCAACTAAATATAATTAAAGGGAAAATAAATTCAATTCCTCAAAAAATTTATATATTTTAAAATTTATTAGTCACCCTGCCTGTGGATCCTGTAGCAATTTTTGTAATATAAACCTGGATAGTTGCATTTAATTTGCTTTAAAGGAGAGTTCCATTAAAAGCGTGTCCAGTCAATGTGTTAATCATCAACTAATTTCTAGTCATTTAGTTTTGAAGGCTCTATCTTCAAAATCATTTTCTATCCATCAAAATAGCTAAGTTGAATTATTAAAACATCACATCTTTTAGTTAATAGTAATGTTCCAGTGTCAATGTCTTAGTTTTTACAAATGTACCATCGTGATGTAAAAAATTAACACTCGAGGAAAATGGTTGAGGGGCATGTAGAAACTCTGTACTAGCCTTGTAACATTTTTGTATATATAAAATTGTTCCAAAATATAAAGGTTATTAAAATGTACTCTTTTAAATGAAAACCTCCACTCTCCCAAACAATGAGAGCACCTTTTGGAAAAAAAACAAATCCTAAAGTTGTATTTATTTGAAATTCTATTGAAATCGACATTATTTGAAGATGGTTTAAGCTGTTTCTGTTGGGAATGAAAAGACCAAATAGGGAGAAACAGCCAAATCCACAACAATATCCTTAAAATATAAGAAGCCCAGGTAGACCATAGGCATTTTTTCTCAGAGGTTCAGTCCAAAATCAAGTAAACAAACAAAAAATATGCTTAGAGTGAATCAAAGAATAAAAACTTACAACAGTATTGGCCTCGATAAAAGCAATGTTCCTTCCCCTCACTAATTCATGTTAAGAACTTGTCAGACCTTTGTGACCTAAAGTAGTGATTATTAAAATTCAGATCTTGCTTTGAATGTTCCCTAATTTATTTACAAAAGTAAATATCCTTGGCATAATTCTAGCTCATTTTACCTTCATTTACATTTTTAGGAAAAAGTACAGTATTTTCTTCCTATCAGAAATCTTGATTTTTCAATGACTGATTCTAGAAATATTTCAGAACAAAAATCAATTTTAATATTTTTATGATCTATTAGCCATTAAATAATTTATTTGACAAGTTTATATATACTGAGTATCTACCATGTGCCAGACACTGTTATAGGTGCAGGAGATCTAGCAGTGAGTAAAAGAGAAGAAAAATAAAAACCTTCCCTCAAGAAGCTTACACTCTAGTCATATTGTTCTTTCTTTTCTTTGTTTAAATTATTATTTTTAATTGACAAATCAAATTTATATACATTCTTTGTGTAAAATATGATGTTTTGATATATGTATATAATGTGGAATTATTAAATTGAAATCATGAACATATTCATCACCCCATTTACCTATCTTTTTTATGATGAGACATCTTGTTCTTAAAAAGTAAGCGGAAATATACCAAGAAAATGACTTCATTATAATTGAATCATGTCCATAACTTAAACTTCTTTTTCAGGGAAACCTAAGAAGAAATGGTCTGATATTTTTCAAAGCTAAAAAACATCTTATTGTAACATTGCAGTAAGAGACACTTGGGAGTAGGCTGACAATGCCATGCAATGATAATACCTGACAAGATAATATCCTAGAAAAATTTCCTTTCCACCGAATAAACTCTGATAAAGAATGGCTCTGAAAATGTCAGACTTTGAAACTGTCTTAGGTACTTATTGATAACACATAGAATCCTGTTTGTTATTCATATATAACTTGAAATTTTCCCCGTTAACACCTGAGGGCAGATTACCAGAGTAAGGAGAGTTTTGAATGTTGGATACATTTGTTTCCCCTTCCTCCATATCTCAACCAATTGTGTAGTTTGATGTCCTTCTCCCTAACATTACCTTTAATATTAATTAATTCACATTTTTCTTCTACTCATATAGTTTTCAGTTCAACTACAACATAAGTGTATATAGCAAACCACATTGGTCAATTGATCACAGTGCATATTAATACATTTAATTTGGTTTAAAATAGCTAGAAGGGAGAAAGAATAAAACACCCAAATCCACTCAAAGCTTACACTCTCTATATCCTTCAAATAAATAGACTTCAGTCTCACACATACTTTAATTTATGAGAATCATTTCAGGTACTATCACAGTTATTCTTGTCTGTCTTTAACACTCCAGCATTGGGAGTATGAATGATTGCTTTCTTTCTGGTAACTGCTCTTAACTCCTTCTCCAAACACCCTCTTTAAAAAAAATCGAAGTATACACCTCTATATAAAGGATTGAGTTCACGTTTTTCTTTTCGCTTATTAGCTTTGATATCTTAGGTAAGTCACTTAACTACCAATCCTTTAACAGTATTAGTCCAAATTAATACAAACAAAGTCGGAAGTACCAGTTACTACAGAATTTAATATTTCTAGTTGACAAATTTTAAAAGAAATTCTATTAAATGAAGTGACACACACAAAAATGTTTTACTGTCATTCAGAAACAACAAACTGCATTTATACGAACTTACAGAAAAGAGTATGAAACTCCACAGACCACTCAGTTAGAATATTTTTTGCTATTTTTTGAGATGATTTTTTCCTTTGAGTTTGTACAATTAAACAATATAAATTTTCTATGAATAAATGTCACAAAGTAATACTGACTTTTAAACACATAACTTTTAAAGACAGACAGTAATAGTAACTGAGTTAATACAGATTTTTGAGTGCTATATTGATACTTATTTAAGGTAGCATGCACCTTCCAATTAAAAGTGCAAAACAAAACAGAGAATGTCATAGTGTAATAGGAAAATAAGCAGATATCCTCTGGAGGTTTCTCTTTTCTTGCACCAGTTTGAATCATCAAATTGCAATGGTTGTTTGCTCAATATTTTTACCAATGGATAGAATACTCATTATCAATCAATCCATTAAGCTACACTTGGGCATCCCCCTTATAAAAAAAAGAAAAACAGTAGGGCTTTAAACATTTTCACCGTTATGAATTTGGAGAGCTATTTTAGGAATCTACTTCCAAAGAATTAGATTGTTTACAGAACTCATTTGGGCTGTGGCAAAGAGTATGGTAGTTATTCAAAAAGTTAACCATAGAATTACATATGACCACATAATTTGAATTTTAGATATGTACCCCCAAAGAACTAAAAATGTAAGTCAACACAAAAACTTGTACATGAACATTAATAGCAGCATTATTCATAACAGTTAGAAAGTGGAGAAAAGCCTAATATTCATCAACTGATAAATGAAAAATTAAAATGCAGAATATCCATGCAATAGAATATTGTTTAGAATTCTTTAAAAAAGAAATACATATTATAAAATGTATGAACCTTGAAAACATTATGCTATGCAAGAGAAGCCAGGCACAAACAGGTCCTATATTGTATTATGACATTCAAATGAAATGTTCAGAGTAGGAAAATCCTTGGAGACAGAAAGTACATTAGTAGTTTTCAGTGGCTGGGGGAAGGAGGGAATGAGGAGTAACTGCTAATGGGTACAGTATTTCCTATGAAAATGCTCTGGAATTAAATAATCATGTATTAGTCCATTTTCATACTGGTATAAAGAACTGACTAAGACTGGGTAATTTATTGTAAATGGAGGTGTAATTGACTCACAATTCAACATGACTGGGGAGACCTCAGGAAACTTACAATCATGGCAGAAGATGAGGGAGAAGCGAGGCACTTTCTTCACAAGGCAACAGGAAGGAAAAAAGCAGAGAAAATGGGGAGGACCCCCTTATAAAACTCACTATCAAGAGAACAGCATGGGGGAGACCACCTCCATGATTCAATTATCTCCACTTGACCTCTCCTTTGATACAGAGAGATTACGCAGATTACAATTCAAGATGAGATTTGCGTGGGAGCACAAACCCTAACCATGTTATTTCACTCCCAGCCCCTCCCAAATCTGATGGCCTTTTCACATTTCAAAACCAATCATGCCTTCCCAACAGTCCCCTAAAGATTTTGTTTATTCCAGCATTAACTCAAAAGTCCAAGTCCAAAGTCTCATATGAGACAAAACAAGTCTCTTTCACCTACAAGCCTATAAAATCAAAAGCAAGTAGTTACTTCCTAGATACAATGAGGTAGAGACATTGGACACTCTTTTCCATGTGGCATAAATTGGCCAAAGTGTAGGGGCTACAGGCCCCATGAAAGTCTGAAATCCAGTAGGGCAGTGAAATCTTAAAGCTCCAAAATGATCTCCTTTGGCTCCATGTCTCACATTCAGGTCATGCTGATGCAAGAGGTGGGCTCCTGAGGCCTTGGGCAGCTCCATTCTTGGGCAGGGTGCAGTCCCCCTCCTGGTTGCTTTCATGGGCTGGCATTGAATGTCTATGACTTTTCCAGGTGTATGGTGCAAGCTGTCAGAGAATCTACTATTCTGGGATCTGGAGGATGGTGGCCCTCTTCTCACATTTTCACTAATCAGTGACCTAATGGGGACTCTGTGTGGAAGCTTCAACCCCATATTTCCCTTCTGCAGTGCCCTAGCAGAGTTTCCCAATGAGGGCTCTGCCCCTGCAGCACACCTCTGCCTAGACATCCAGATGTTTCCATACATCTGGATACAAATTTAGGTGGATGTTCCCAAACCTCAATTATTGTCTTCTATGCACCCACAGAACCAACAACACGTGGAAACTGCCAAGGCTTAGGGCTTGCACCCTCTGAAGCAATGGCCTGAGCTGTACCTTGGCTGCTTTTATCCACAGCTGGAGCAGTTGCGACACAGGGCTCAAGTCCTGATTTGAATCACCATTCAAGATAACATTTCGTTGGGGACCCAAAGCCTAATCATATCAGTTGTGATAAATTTACAACTTTGTGAACACACTGCAAACTAGTCAATTGTACACTTTTAAAGGGTAAATTTTGTGGCATATAAGTTATATCTAAATATTTTAAAAGTAGGTCATAAAGAAGCACAAGTTAAACTCATTTTGTTTCAATACCTACTGTGTAGACTTCAGCAAATTATTAAACCTATCTGAACCTCAATTTCTGTCATCTGCCTAAAAAGGTAATAATAGCAAATGAACAAGGTTATTATGATTTGATAAAATATAAAATATGACATGCCTAAATGCAGTAAATACCTAACAAGTACAGTTATTTTTGTTATTATTATGATTATTACTATCATTTTAAAATCATGGGCTAGAAAGAAACTCAGAAATCCTAAAATTCTTCAATTAACCTATGAAATACCTCACCTTTTTGCCCTGTGTTCTTTGTCTTTTAATCTTACGTTGCATATTGATGAGTTACTGCCGATCAGTAAAATATACAGATATATATATATACACATGCATATACTATACTCATACATATATAAAATAATATCTAAAAAGGCTTTGTATCTAATACTTGTTATATTTTCTCAACAAACTGGCTTTCAAATCTGTTAAACATCTCTCAGTGACATTATGCATGTCTCAAAAGGCTATAGCTCCTTAAAATATAAGCCAACAAATAAATCCCCATATGCATATTCTGAGATTTCTGTGGGTGACAAAAAAGACCTAGTCTACTTCAAGCCATGCTATTCTATCCTTAGTTGTTGAAATAAGAAACAGTAGATATATTTTTACTTACATACATTTATGCATAGTCAGGGGCAAACCAGGCTCTGGCGATCATGGTTCAACTCTGTGATTTTATGAATTTGATGATTTTAGATACTTCACTAAGTATCTAAATCCTGCAATGTTCAGCAACAATGAGTGAATATTGAATGTTTTATAGCTGTAAAAAGGTATTTCATATATATGATCCTAATTAGTAGTAAAGAAAAACTGGTGTGAGAATGGTAAAGAGTGCTGCATATATGTTCATTTAAAGTATTCTACTTTCAAACACCTTACTTTTATTGCAGTTACCTAGCGATACATATTCAGTATGTTTCTCTCCATTTCACAAATGGAAAAACTGAGATATGCAAAACTAAATGACTTAAATAGGGAGACTCCATTCAGTAAGAGAAGAGGAGACCAGGTATGAAAGATCTCTTCTATTGAACTCTCTTGTTAAAGGTGTAATTAATTAAAAGCAGCATCAAAAGGGGACAGAGCAAGATGGCAAAATGGAAAGCCCCGCTGATTGTCCCCAAGGGCACAAATTTTACAATCACAAGTGAGCACTCATAGTACCTAGTTTTAATTTTCTATCACTGAAAGAGATACTGAAAAGGTAATCTTCAATCACCAGTGCCTCCGCTATCCCATCCCCCAGCAGTGGCAGCCTGGTGTGGAGAATGTTTCTCTGTACTGGGGACAGGAACAGTGCAGCAATTGTGAGGCATTGAACTTAGTGTAGATCTCTTTTAGCAGAAAAGCAGAAAAAAAACTCAGCTGACACCCACACATGAAGGAAGTATTTAAAGCAGCCCTAGCCAAAGGGTGATTGCTGATGCCTGCAGTCAGAACGTGAGTTCCTGGAAGCCTTGACACAATGGGAAAAAATGCTCTGGGGCCTTAAATAAACTTGAAAGTGAGTCTAAGTCACAAGGACTGCAACTCCTAGGTGAGTCTTAGTGCTGAACTTGACCAAGAGCCAGTTGACTGGGGAGTACATGACCTATTGAGAATCCAGCTAGGGGAGCTAAAGGAGCTATTATCACTCATCCCCTAGCCTCAGGCTACACAAATCATGGCTCCAAAAGAGACTCCTTCCCTCTGCTTGAGGAGAGAAGATGAAAGAGTGGGGAAGACTTTTTCTTGGACTTTGGATACCAGCTCAGCCACAGCAGGATAGGGCACTGGTCAGAGGTGTGAGGCCCCCCTTCCCAGGATTCTGGGAGACATTTCTAGACATAAACTGGGCCAAAAGGGAACCTGTTGCCTTTAAGGGAAGGGCCCAGTCCTGGTAGGATATACAACCTGCTCACTGAAGAGCCCTTGGGCCCTGAGTATCCAGCAGTAATACCCAGGTACTGCATTGATTGCCTTGGATGAGCCAGTGAGACTCTCTGGCTTCAGGTGAGACTCAGCATGTGCCAAAATGTGGTGGATACGAGGTGTGACTCCTTCCACTTGAGAAACCCAGAGGGTAAAGTAAACGAGACTTTGTTTTGCACATTAGGTATTATCTCAGCCACAGTGGAATAGAGATCCAAGTGGGATCTTGAGGTCCGCAGTTCCAGGAAGTGGCATTTGAATGGCACTTGGGGATGTTCCCTGGGCCAGAGGGGAGCCCACTGCACTGAAAAGAGAGTTACAGGCCAAGCAGCATTCACCACAAACTAACTAAACAGCTCTTCAGCCTTAAGCAGACATAGGTGGTAGTTTGACAGTCCTCCTTTTGGGCTTCTGGTGGCAGAGGCGATGGAGTGAGGATCCTCTGCTTTTGAAAATGGAAGAAAGAGTTGGAGGGACCGCATCTTATGGTTTGAGTTCTAGTCCAGCTGCAATACAATTGAACACTAGATGGACTTATAAGATATAATACTTCAGTATATGGCTCCCAAATGGCAACTCTGGACCTGCCTGAGGCATGGGGTAAACATACTGCCCTGAAGGGAAGGACACAGGCCTCGCTGGCTTTGTGATCTGCTGATTATACAGGCCCAGGGTCTTCAGTGAACCTAGGCAGTAGCCAGAGAGTGGTTATAGCAGGCCTTGGGTGAGAACCAACGCTGTGCTGGCTTCAGGTCTGACCCAGTGCAGTACCAGTGGTGATGGCCACAAAGGTGTTTGTGCCACTCCATCCCCAGCTCCATATAGCTCAGAAAAGATAAAGAGACTTAGTTTGTTTGAGAAAGGTAATGGAAGAGAAGAGTCTCTGTCCAGTAATCCAGAGAATTCTCCTGTGTCTTGTCTAAGACCATCAAGGAGATGCCCCTAAGAGTCTGGAAGAACCACCGCATTACTGGGTTTGGGAAGCCCCCTAAAGCAGATACAGCTTAGATCACAAACCTCAAGTTATTTCAAATATCTGGAAAGTCTTCCCAAGAAGAATGAGTACAAACAAGCCCAAATTGAAAAGACTACAATAAATACTGAATTCTTCAATGCCCAGTCACAGATGAACATCTAAAAGTATCAAGACAATCCAGAAAAGCATGACCTCACCAAATGAATTAAATAAGGAACCAGGGACCAATCCTGGAGAAACAGACATATGTGACCTTTCAAACAAAGAATTCAAAATAACTGCTTTGAGAAAATGCAAAGAAATTCAAGATAACATGGAGAAGAAATTCAGAATTCTGTTAGGTACATTTCACAAAGAGATGATGGAAATAATTAAAAAGCATCAAGCAGAAATTCTGGAGTGGAAATAAGCTTGAAGACAGCTTATTTGAAAACAGTCAGAGGCAAAACAGAAAAAAAATAAAAACAATGCAACACACCTACAACATCTAGAAAATAGCCTCAAAAGGGCAAATCTAAGAGTTTTTGGCTTTAAAGAAGAGATAGAGAAAGAGAGAGGAGTAGAAAGTTTATTAATATAGATATAAGCAGAGAACTTCCCAAAGCTAAAGAAAGATATCAAGAGTCAAATACAAGAAGGATATAGAACACCAAGCAGTTTTAATCCAAAGAAGACTACCTCAAGGGATTTAATAATCAGCTTTCAAAATTCAAAGATGAAGAAAGGATCGGATGTGTTTTGGATTTGTGTCACTGCCCAAATCTCATGTTGAATTGGAGGAGGTGCCAGGTGGGAGGTTTTGGATCATGAGGGCAGATTTTTCCCTTGCTGTTGTTATGATAGTGAATGAGTTCTCATGAGATCTGATGGTTTAAAAGTGTGCAGCACCTTCCCCTTTACTCTCTCACGCTCTTCTGCTCCATCATGGGAAAATATGCATTGCTTCCCCTTCATCTTCCACCATGATTGTAGGTTTCTTGAGACCTCCCATTCATGCTTCCTGTTAAGCCTGTGGAACTGTGAGTCAAATAAACATTTTTGTTTAATGAATTACCCAGTTTCAGGTAGTTCTTTATGCAGTGTGAAAACGGACTAATACAAGATCCATAACAAACAACAACAACAACAACAACAAAAAAAAAACCAAGAGAAAGTAAAGAAATAATAACATCTTTAATACAATAAAGCTGCAATATGTCTGACAGAAGACTTTTCAGTGGAAATTTTACAGGCCAGGAGAGAGTGGCAAGACATATATTTAACATGCTGAAAAAAATTTACACTAGCATACCACACCTAGTTAAAATATCCTTCAAACATGAAAGAGAAATAAGGTCTTCCCAGGCAAACAAAAGCTTCTGAGGGACTTCATAAACACCAGATCTGTCCTAAAAGAAATGCTTGAGAGTACTTCATTCAGAAAGAGAAAGATGATGATGAGCAATAAGATATCATCTAAAAGTACAAAACTTACTGGTAACAGACAGGAAGTACACAGAAAAACACAGACTACTATAACACTGTAACTGTGGTGTATAAGCTACTTCTATCCTAAGTAGAAAGACTAAAGGATGAGCCAATAAAAAATAATAACTTCAACCTTTTTATGACCTAGACAATACAATAAGTTATAAATAGAAACAACAAAAAGTAAAAAAGCAGAATGACAAAGGTAGTGTAGGGTCTTTATTAGTTTTCTTGTTTGTTTGTTTGCCTTTGCAAACAGGGTGAAGTTGTTAACAACTTAAAATAATGGGTTATAAGATAGTATTTGCAACCCTCACGGTAACTGCAAACCAGAAAACATACAACATATACACACAAAATAAAAACAAGGAACGAAATCATATCACCAGTGAAAATTACCTTCAATGAAAGAAAAACATGAAGGAAGGAAAGAACAAAAAGAAGATCACAAAACAACAAGAAAACAAATAAAGTAGTAGGAGTTAGCCCTTATTTACCAATAACAACATTGAATATAAATGGAATAAACTCTCCAATCAAAAGACAGAGTGGCTGACTGGGGACAAAAAAGATCCATTAATCTGTTGTATACAAGAAACACACTTTAACTATAAAAATTTACATATAATGAAAATAAAGTGATGAAGAAAGATATTCCATGGCAATGAAAATCAAAAAAGGGCCAGACTAGCTATTCCTATATCAGACAAAATCGATTTCAAGAAAAAAAACTATGAGACAAAGAAAGTCACCATATAATGATAAAGGGGTCAATTCAGCAAAAAGATATAACAATTGTAAACATATATGCACCTAACACTGTAGCACCCCAAAAAATAAAGCAAATATTATTTACACTCATTACATAGGCCCAAATGCAGTGATAGCTATAGGTTTCAACATTCCACTTTCAGCTGGAAAAATCTCTTAGAGAGAAAGTAAACAAGTAAACATCAGACTTAATCTGCACTATAGACCAAATGGATCTAATGGATATTTACAAAATATATCATCCAAGAGCTGCAGAATACACATTCTTTTCCTCAGCACATGGATCATTCTCAAGGACAGATCATATATTAAGTCACAAAACAGTCCTAAAATATTCAAATGATAGAAATAATGTCAAAAATCTTCTCTGACCACAATGGAGTAAAACAAGTAATCAATAACAAGAGGAATTTCGGAAGCCACAGAAACAAATGGAAATTAAAACAACATCCTCCTGAATCACCAGTGGGTCAATTAAGAAATTAAGAAGGATATTGAAAATTTTTCTGAAGCAAATGATAATAGAAAAACAATATACAAAAACCTATGGGATACAACAAAAGCAGTACTAAGGTGGAAGTTTATAGCTATAAGTGCCTACATTTAAACAGAAGGAATACCAAAAAAAAAACCTAACAATGCATCTTAAAGACCTAGAAAAGTAAGAAAAAACTGAACTCAAAATTAGTAGGAGAAATGAAATAATAAAGATTAGAGCAAAAATAAATGCAACAGAAATAAAGAAAATAATAGAAAAGACAAATTAAACAGAAAGTTGTTCTTTTTAAAGATAAGCAAAGTTAACAAATGATTAGCCATATTAAGAAAAAAAGAGAGAATTTACAAGTAAATAAAATCAGAGTTGAAAAAGAGACATTAAAATGGATATTGATAAAATTCAAAAGTTCATTAGCGACTCCTAGGAGCAACTATATACCAATAAATTGAAAAATCCATAGGAAATGGACAAATTTCTAGACACATGCAACTTAACAAAATTGAACTATAAAGAAACTCAAAATCTGAGCAGATCAATAACAACTAACAAGAACAAAGCTGTAATAAAACATTTTCCAATAAAGAAAAGTCCAGAATCTGATAGATTCACTGCTGAATTCTAAACATTTAAAGAACTAATACCAATCCTACTCAAACTATTCCAAGATATAGAGAAGAAGGAAGCATATTCGAACTCATCCTATAAGGTCAGTATTACATTGATACCAAAACCAGACACAAACACATCAAAAAAAAAAAGAAAACTACAAACCAATATATCTGATGAAGATTGATGCAAAAATCCTCCACAAAATACTAGCAAACTGAATTAAACAACACATTGAAACGATCAGTCATGATGACAGGGTGGGATTTATTTCAGGGATGCAAGGATGAGTCAACCTATGAAAATCAGTCCATGTGGTCTATCAACAGAATGAAAAACAAAAATATATAATTATTTCAATTGATGTTAAAAAAACATTTTGTAAAATTCAACATCCCTTCATGATAAACACCCTTAAAAAACAGGTATAAAAAGAGCATACCTCAGTATAATAAAACCTGTATATGACAGACCCACAGCTAGTATTATACTAAAAATGGAGAAACTGAAAGTCTTTCCTCTTAAGATCTGGAACATTACAAGGATGACCTTTGTCACCACTATTATTCAGCATAGTCCTGGACTTCTTATCTAGAGCAATCAGATGAGAGAAATATATAAAAGGCCTCCAAATTGGAAAGGAATAAGTCAAGTAACCTACATTTGCAGTTGATATGATCTTATATTTGGAAAAATTTTAAGACTCCGTGAAAAATGCTATTAGATTTCATAAGCAAATTCTATAAGGTTGGAGAACACAAAATCAACATACAAAAATTGGTAGGATTTTTATATGGTAACGTTGTAAAATCAAAAGAGAGTTTTAAATATAATCCCATTTACAATAGCCAGAAATAAAATAAAATAGCTAGGAATTTACTTAACCTAAGTGAAAGATCTTCATAATGAAAACTATAAAATACTGACAAAAGAATTTAGAGGACATCAAAAACTGGAAAGATATTCCATGTTCATGGATTGGAAGAGTCAAAATGTTAAAGTGTTCATATGACCCTAAGCAATCTACAGATTCAATTCAATCTCTATCAAAATACCAGTGACATTCTTCACAAATCAGCAAGAAAAAAAATAATCCCATCAAAAACTGGACAAATAACTTGAATAGACAATTCTCAAAAGAAGATATACAAAAGGCCAACAAACATATGAAAAAAATGCTCAACATCTCTGATTATCAAGGAAATGCAAATTAAAACCAAAATGAGATACCTCCTTACTCTTCTAAGAATGACCGTAACTTAAAAATCAAAATATAATAGACATTGGCATGGATGTGGTGAAAAGGAAACACTTTTATACTGCTGGTGGGAATGTAAACTAGTATAACCACTACTGAAAACAGCATGGAGATTCCCTAAAGAACTAAAAGTAGAAGTACCATTCAATCCAGCAATCCCACTACTGGATATTTTCCCAAAGCAAAAGAAGTCATTATGTTAAAAAAGACACTTGCACATGAATGTTTATAGCAGCACAATTCACAATTGTGAAAATATAGAACCAACCTAAATGCCCATCAATCAATGCATGGATTTTAAAAAGTAGTATATATCCAACATGGAATACTACTCAGCCATAAAATGGAATGAAATAATGGCATTTCCAGCAACCTGGATGAAGTTGGAAACCATTATTCTAAGTGAAGTAACTCAGAAATGGAAAACCAAATATCATATGTTCTCACTTATAAGTTGGAGCTAAGATATGAGGATGCAAAGATACAGAGTGATATAATGGACTTTGAGGACTCAGGGAAAGGGTGGCAGAATGGTGAGGGATAAAAGATTACACATTGGTAAGAGTGTGCACTGCTCAGGTAACAAGTGCATCAAAATCTCAGAAGTCACCACTAAAGAACTTAGTCATGTAACTAAAAAACCACATGTGTTCCCAAAACTATTGAAATAAAATAAAATAAAGAGGAAAAAAAGACTACAAGTCTTCAAGATAACTTACTTTAACAGAGATTTCAATAATTTTGTTTGAGGAAATGAATTTTGCTTTAATTGTTTCTCTCACAAGATTTCATCTATAATAATGTCACTGGTTTATGCCTATAACTGGATTATTCTTCATTATGAGAATATATTACCTAAACTATAATACTAAATGAGAAAATATGTTGCTTTGAGAGATAAGATAAATAAATTTTCCTCTTTTTCTTACCTCAAAGAGGAAATAAAGTGGTGGAAGTGTTTACATTTGCACATTGTACAGTCATGCATTGCTTAATGACATAGATATATACTTAGGAAATTTCATTCGTTGTGCAAACATCCTAGAATGTACTTCAGAAACCTCGATACTATAACCTACTACATACCTAAGCTATATGATACAGCCTAATCCTTCTAGACTACAAGCCTGTACAGCATGTTACTGCACTGAATAGTGTAGGCAATTGGAAAACAATGATCAGTATTTGAATATCTAAACATATTTAAACATAGAAAAGTTACAGTAAAAACATAATATAAAATATTCAAAAAACAATACCTGTATACAGCACTTACCGTGAGTAAATCTTGCGGCCCAGAAGATTGCTCTGGGTGAGTCTGTGAGTGAGTGGTGCATGGATGTGAAGGGCTAGCATATTATTATACCATACTTTAGAATGTACAGAGACTGTACTCTTAGACTACACAATACTTATTTTAAAATATTTATTTCTGATAAAGACTGTATGTTGTAACTCATATGTGGGAGCTAAAAAAAATAAAATTGAACTCGTAGAAGTTTAGAGAAGAATTGTGGTTATTAGAGGCTGGGAAAGGTATTGGGGAAGGAGAATAAGGGGAGGCTGGTTAATGGGTACAAAGTTACAGCAAGGTGAGTGGAATAAGTGTTATACAGCACTATAAGGTGAATAAGGTTAACAATAATTCAGTGTATGCTCTTAAAAGCTAGAAGAGATAATTTTGAATGCTCACAATGAAAACAAATAATTAACTCCCTGTGTTAATCCATTCTCATGCTGCTGTGAAGAAATCTTCAAGACTGGGTAATTTATAAAGGAAAGAGATTTAATTGACTCACAGCTCCGCAGAACAGGGGAAGCCTTGGGAAACTTACAATCAAGGCAGAAGGAGAAGCAAACACGCTCTTCCTCACAAGGTGGCAGGGGAGAAATGTGCTGAGCAAAGGGGGTAAAAGCCCCTTATAAAACCATCAGATCTCGTGAACTCACTCACTGTCATGAGAACAGCATAAGGGTAGCCACCTCTGTGATTAAATTACCTCTCACTGGGTCCCACCCATGACATGTGTAGATTATGGGGATTACAATTTAAAATGAGATTTGGGTGTCAGCACACCGCCTAACCATATTATTCCATCCCTGGCCCCTCCCAAATATCATGTTCCTTTCACATTTTAAAACCAGTCATGCCTTCCCAACAATCCCCCAAAGTCTTAATTCCATCATTAACTCAAAAATCCAAGTCCAATGTCTCATATGAGACATGGCAAGTCTCTTCTGCCTATGAGCCTGTAATATCAAAAGAAAATTAGTTACTTCCTAGATTCAGTCAGGGTACATGTGTTGGGTAAATATACCCATTTCAAATGGGAGAAATTGGCCAAAATGAAGGGGTTACAGGTTATAGGAAAGTCCAAAATACAATAGGGAAGTCATTAAACCTTAAGCTCCAAAATGATCACCTTTGACTTCATGTCTCACATCTAGGACACACTGATGCAAAGCATGGGCTCCCATGGCCTTGGGCAGCTCTACCCCTGTGGCTTTATAGAGCATAGCCTCCCTCCTAGCTGCTTTTGTGCTTGAACTAAGTGTCTGTGGCTTTTCCAGGTGCACAATGCAGGTTGCCGGTGGGTCTACCATTCTGGTATCTCAATCACATTGACCTTCTTCTCACAGCTCCACTAGGCAGTACCCCAGTGTGTGGTGGCTCTGACCCCACATTTCCTTTCCCCACTGCCCAGCAGAGGTTCCTCATGAAGGCTCACCCTGCAGCAGACTTCTGCCTGGACATCCAGGTGTTCCCAAACATCCTTTGAAACCTAGGCAGAGGTTCTCAATCCTCAGTTCTTGTCTTTTGCACACACACAGGACCAACATCACATGGAAGCTGCCAAGGTTTAGGGCTTGCACCCTCGGAAGCAATGGCCCAAGCTATATTTTGGCCCGTTTTAGCCATTACTGGAGTCACTGGGGTGCAGGGCGCTAAGTCCCTAGGATGCACACAGCAGGGGGCCCTGGGCATGGCCCAGGAAATAATTTTTTTTCTCCT
This sequence comes from Trachypithecus francoisi, assembly GCF_009764315.1. NCBI lineage: Eukaryota > Metazoa > Chordata > Mammalia > Primates > Cercopithecidae > Trachypithecus > Trachypithecus francoisi. The sequence continues at coordinate 844,374 of NW_022681437.1, read as the reverse complement.
AGGACTCCAGGCCTGTGATGGAAGGGGCTGCAATGAAGTTGTCTGACATGCCTCAGAGACATTTTTCCCATTGTCTTGGTGATTAACATTTGGCACTTCATTACTTATGCAAGTTTCTACAGCCAGCTTGAATTCCTCCCCAGAAAATGAATTTTTGTTTTTTATTACATCATCAGGCTGCAAATATTCTAATCTTTTATGCTCTGCTTCCTCTTGAAAGCTTTGCCACTTACAAATTTATTCTGCCAGACACCCTAAATCATCCCTCTCAAGTTCAAAGTTCCACAAATCTCTACGGCATGGAAAAATGTTGCCAATGTCTTTGCTAAAGCATAGCAAGAGTCACCTTCATTCCAGTTTCCAACAAGTTCCTCATCTCCATCTGAGATCACCTCAGCCTGGACTTCATAGTCCATATCACTCTCAGCATTTTGTCAAAGCCTTTCATCAAGTCTCTAAGAAATTCCAAATTTCCCACATCTTTCTGTCTTCTTCTGAGCCCTGCAAACTGTTCCAACCTCAGCCTGTTACTCAGTTCCAAAGTCGCTTCCAAATTTTCAGGTTTCTTTATAGTAGTACCCCACTCTCTGCAGAACCAATTAACTGTATTAGTCCATTCTCATGCTGCTATGAAGAAATGCTCAAGACTGAGTAACTTATAGAGGAAAGAGGTTTAATTTATCCATGGTTCTGCATGGTTGGGGAGGCCTCAGGAAACTTACAATCATGGTGGAAAGGTAAACAAGCACGTCCTTCTTCACAAGGTGGCAGGAGAGGGAAGTGCCAAGAGAAAGGGGGAAAAGCCCCTTACAAAACCATCAAATATCATGAGAACTCACTCACTATCATGAAAACAGGATGAGGTTAACTACCCCCAGGATTAATACCTCCCACCAGGTCCTTCCCACGACATGTGGGGATTATGGGAACTAAAATTCAAGATGAGATTTGGGTGGGGACACAGTCAAACAATATCACCCCCCCAAGCTGCAATGCTGTCTTTCAATTCTCTTCACTACAAAATTCTTAAAAGAATAATATGTTCATGCTTCTAAAATCCTATTGTCCAAATTATTCTGTAAACCCTTACTATGACACCTTAAAATGTACTATGTCACTCAGGGGAGTCACTGACTAAAATACCCAACAGTCTTTTCATCTTAGTGCTCTTTGTCATTTGACTTATTTTCATTTGTCTCTTCCCTGGCTGTTGTAATTCTGCATATGCGCTTGGCTCTCCTCTTTCTCCTTTATTAATCACTCCTCAGTTTCATGCAACTTTATATTCTGCTTTTCTGGTTCACATTCCTTTTTGTATAAAAGCATGTTGTTGCCTGGGATTTTTTTCTTAACTCTCATCTTGACACATACCAGAGATAATAAGCTGGCAAACTCTATACCAAATTTGTTTACAGATATGGTTTGTATGATCAGCATTCAAATTGAGCATGCATTTTCTAGTTTACCAAAGACCTCACCAACTCTTACTATATTATAACTGATCTCTTTTGAATGTTAATTTTGGCCAGAAGTCTTCAATATTTTGTTGTTTTTATTTTTGTCTTGTGTACTCAAGTTCTATGTTCATATTTTCAATGGTGCATTAGTGATTTTCATTTATGTATCCTATCTGTAGCTAAAAGTGTGTTTCTAAACATCAGATTAGCTTCTCCCCTCTGAAACTCAATCTTCTACATTTTTTATTCATGTGAATGATGCCAATATCTTTCCACTTTCTGTTTTTCCATCGATTTAGGCTTGAAATATCAGTGTCATCTTTGACTTCTTACAGGCCACACAAAACCAATTTGTTTTAAGTCCTGTTTTTTATCTAGCTCCATAATATATTTTTGCATTGATATCTCCTTTCAGTTCCAGAGCAAGCACCCTAAGTTAGGTTCTCACTGCCTCTTCTTGGGACCACTGCAATAGCTTCCCTATAAACTAAATTGTGTTACAAGAAAAGCATTTCAAATAACATCAAAAGTTTAACCTGAAATAAAGAAAATTGGATGGTCCTGAGAGCAAATTTCCAATAACTTAAAAGTTGTCATGGAGAAAAGGGATTAGAGTATCCTGTGTGGTGTTCAGGAAAGCCAGGACCCCAGTGGGTAGAAGATGTACATAGGCAATTTTGGGGTCAATATAAATAAGTTTTTTCTAATATTTATCTCAGAAAGTAAATGCTATGTTACCTCAGACATTTGAACCCAGGCTGAAACACATGTTATGTATGTTACAGAAGAGATTACATAACTATGAAGGTTCTTTCTTACCACAGAAGTCTATGATTTTAAGTTCTACACATCTGTAAGACTGTCAGATTGCTAAGCCTGTAAGGATTTTAGAATTATTTTGTGTGTGTGTGAGTTTGTGTGGCAAAAGGCCTTTTGTTCAAGTAAGTAATAAACATACCTCACTACTGAGAACCATGTTGAATACAATTCAGCATGCAAGTGAATATAGAGGCCAAGAGATCTTCAATTTCTTTCAAGATTCAGATGTGTTGATATCTCCTTCCAAAGAAGGAGCATAGATAAGTGATTTTTCCTTACCTGAAGGTAGAAATTGCCCAAATAACATAATGACAAAATATTATTTCTATATTTATGGTCTTATTTTCATTTTCAAAGTGTTGTCATTGCTGTTACTTCATTTAATAATTAGAAAAAAACCTGAAAACTGGGTTGATGTTATTCTTACTTTACTGATTAGAAAACTGAAGTTCAGCAGTGTTATTTTTTATTAAAGGGTCATTATCAAGAATCATCATTAAAACCATTTTTTGACTCCTAAATCACTGTACTTTCCACTAAAACATGTTGCTTTCCAGTACTGGACAATTTCTGGTATTGAAATTAACATGAACTCAATGATACAGGTTGAGTGATAGTAGTGGAGTAAGTTTGAATAATTTAGAAATGAACATACCTGATGAGATATATTTGATTTGTTTATGTTTAATACCATCAAAGTTTCATCATGACTAAGGTAAAATTTGTCACACTTAATCTTTTATAGCAGCTTTCTCACTGAGAAATGGTAAATTTTTATCAAATACAGATGTGTATTAGAAACGTTTATTTAATCAGTCCAAGAGGAAGTAGTCCTTATGACATAGAAATAAAATAACTTATTTCTTCCATCAAATTCTTCTCTTGAGAGTCCATTGAGGGGGAAAAAGTCAAATTTGACAAAAGCTATCATTGTCATTATAGCATTGATTAGTCAAAGCGGGACTTTCATTTTGACAATAGAGAGCTAAAACTGCTTATTTTACCTTAACACTTATTTATTGGTATGTATTGTCCTTTAAAATTCGTATATTTTAAATGATTAAATCTTTACCCTGGTATAAATAGGATAAAATCTGTATCCTCAGCATGTTGCACATTTCAAAATTAATTGTCATGACAGAGCCATCTGCTATCATAATTAGACACAGCAGTCCAGCAGTTGTCCAGCTGTTGCCATCAATATAGTGCACTCAGTAGTCCAATATGCTGACACTAAAATGACAAAAACGATTGAGACAGCTGCAGGTGTAATCCAATATAGAGTAGGAAAGGCAGTCATACCAGCTATTGACTCCTTTAGTATCAACATAAAAAGTGTCCTTTAGCCTATGTGGCAAATTACCCTATGCTGCAAGTTTATTACCAAATGCTTATTATTTTCTTCATCAAACTCTTGTACACACTTATAATCACACCCAGTTGACTTTCTATACTCTTTTATACTGGTTAACATGACCCTATATGCCAACACAACTGAAATCTGTTCAACCTAAAGACATCTCCTCTAACAAATCTAAAACCAATGGTACTCATACAAACCCATCCAACTAAAACTGCTTTCCTTCTAACAGTAGTAAGTAATCAACAAATATTTACTGATCAAGGAAATCATGCATGACACTGTAAAGAGCATAAAAGAAAAAATTTATTTATCTTTATTTTTTTAAATTTTCATTTCCTTTTTTATTGGAAGCAGATATAGGGCACATCACAAGGTCGGAAACAGCATGACGCCGCCTGGCAAGACTCCTGACAACAAATGCCAAAGTCAGGGCTACCATTATGGCCAGGCCTAAACCCAATGCCATGGAGGTGTGTGTGTATAAGGTCCACCTCTCCAAACCATGGTCACCAGCCTTTCCCAGAAAGATGAGTGAATCCATGGTAATGCCTGTTCTTTGTGCCACATGCCTATTGTTGTAGAAAGCAGGTTTCTGCCACTGGCTTACTAACAGCTGGTGTATGAGAGGCAGCCCCTTGGAATAATATTGAATGCCATAGTCACCTTTCTTATGGCACCCACAGATGTCAACAGTGCATTTTAGCATGAAGTACTCTTGGAAGACTAGTGGAAGGAAGACTAGTGGGCTGAGGCTTCATCAGCTGGGGTGATAAGCAATAGGTGATAGGATTAAAGAAAACCTTGCCCACCGTGAAGGTGCAATTAATTTAAAGTGATGTATGCAAATTCTTGACCAAGTGATACTATTTTCTTCCAGGATCTGTGTTAATTCGTCTTTGGAAGTTTGGTAAAACTTGACAGTGATCCATCAGATCCTGGGCTTTTCTTTGTTATCAGACATTTTATTACTCATTCAATTTCATTACTCATTACTACTCTATTCAGGTATTCTATTTTTTTGTGATTGAATCTTGGTATTCAATTTCTGGATGTGTCCAGAAATGTATTCATTTTCTCTGGGATTTCTAGTTTTTTAATGTATGTTGTTCATAAGAATCTCTTAAGATCTTTTGTATTTCTATGGTATCAGTTGTAATGTCTCATTTTTCATTTCTGATTTTGTTTATTTGGATCTTCTCTCTTTTTGTCTTGGTTAGCCTAGCAAATGATTTATCAATTTTGTTTATATTTTCAAAAAACAACTTTAAATTTTATTGATCCTTTGTATTTTTGGTCTCTATTTAATTTAGCTCTGCTCTGATCTTTATCATTAGTTTTTCTTTATGCTAATTTTTAAGTTTTGGTTTGATTTTGCTTTTCTAGTTGATGTGCAATATTAGATTGCTTATTTGAAATCTTTCTACGTTTTTGACTTAGGTGTTTATTGCTGTAAACATCCCTTTTAACATGGCTTTTGCTGTATCCCATATGCTTTTGAAATGGCTTGTTTCAATTTTCATCTGTTTCAAGAAATTTTTTGATTTCTATCTTAATTTCTTTTTTTGACTCAATGATCATCCAGGACCATGCTGTTTAATTTCCATGAATTTGTAGTTTCCAATGTTCCTTTTGATTTTGATTTTTAGTTTTATTTCACTTTGGTCTGAGAAGATATTTGATGTGATTTCAATTTTTTAAATAGACAAGTCTCAAAAAATAGACCTAATAAATGGTCTATTATGGAGAAAGTTCTGGGTGCCAATGCGGAGAACATGTATTCTGCAGTTATTGGATAAAATGTTCTGTAAATGTGTGTAAGGTTCATTTGCTCCAATGTGCAGTTTAAGTCAAATATTTTTATTTTCTTTCTAATTGATTTGTCTTATGCTGAGTGTGGAGTGCTGAGGTCCTCAACTATTATTGTATTGAATTTTACCTCTCTCTTTAGATCTTATTATATCTGTTTTATTTATCTAGGTGCTCTGATGTTGGGTGCATATATGTTCAGAATTTGCATGTTACCTTGCTGAATTAATCCCTTTATCATTATATAATGACCCTCTTTGACTCTTTTCACTGTTTTTGACTTACAGTGTGTTTTATCTGATAAAAGCATGACTACTTATACTCACTTTTGGCTTCTGTTTGCATGGAATACCTTTTTCCATTCTTTTACTTTCAGCATATATGGGTATTCCCAAATGAGATGAGTTTCTTGCAGGCAGCAAATATTGGGTCATGTTTTTATGTCCATTCAGCCAGTCTATATCTTTTAAGCCAAAAGTTTAATTTGTTCACATTCAAGGCTATTATTAATATATGTGGGATATTTTTGTCATTTTGTTCTTTTCTGATTGTTTTGCCTATCCTTTTTTTAAATTATTTTTCTCCTGTTGTTTATCAGCGGGGTTTGGTGGTATTCTTTGGTGGTAACAGTTCAGCTTTTTCTTTCTTTTGTATTTGCTGTACCAGTAGTTTTACATTTTTCTGTGTTTCCTTAATGATAGTTTATTAGTTTCCACTTCCATGTGTAGAACACTTTTATATATTTATCATAGGGTCAGTCTAGTGGTGATGAATTCCCTCAGCTTTACCTAATCTAGAGAATAATTTATTTCTCCTACATTTGTAAAGGATAACTTTGCTGGATATTATATACTTATATATTTGACTGACACGTTTTTCTTTCAACCCTTTGAGTATTTAATCCCATTATAGCCCAACCTGTATGATTTCTGCTGAAATATCTGCTATTAGTCTGGAGGGGGTGGTGTTTATAAGTGACTACATACTCTTCTCTTGCTGTTTTGAATTGTTTTCCTTGGATTTGACATTTGACAGTTTGACTATAATGTGACATGGAGGAGAATTTTTGAAATGTATCTGTTTGGATATCTTTGAAACTGCCATATATAGATGCCTAAATCTCTTGTTAGACTTCGGATATTTTCACTTATTATTTTGCTATATTGTTTTTCTTCTTTTATATTATACTTTAAGTTCTAGGGTACATGTACAGAACATGCAGTTTTGTTACATGGGTATACACATGCCATGGTGGTTTGCTGCAATCATCAACCCATCACCTACATTAGGTATTTCTCCTAACACTATCCCTCCCCTAGCTCCCCATACCTCAATAGGCCCCAGTGTGTGACGTTCCCCCCACCGTGTCCATGTTTTGTCATTGTTCAACTCCCACTTATAAGTGAGATGATGCGGTATTTGGTTTTCTGTTCTTGTAATAGTTTGCTGAGAATGATGGTTTCCAGCTTCATCCATGTCCCTGCAAAAAACATGAACTCATCCTTTGTTATGGCTACATAGTATTCCATGGTGTATATGTGCCACATTTTCTTTATCCAGTCTATCATTGATGGACATTTGGGTTGGTTCCAAGTCTTTTCTACTGTGAATAGTGCCACAATAAACATATGTGTTCAGTGTCTTGATAGTACAATGATTTATAATACTTTGAGTATATACCCAGAAATGGGATTGTTGGGTCAAATGGTATTTCTAGTTCTAGATCCTTGAGGAATCGCCACACTGTCTTACACAATGGTTGAACTAATTTACACTCCTATCAACAGTGTAAAAGAGTTCCTATTTCTCCACATCCTCTCCAGCATCTGCTGTTTCCTGACATTTAATGATTGCCATTCTAACTGGCATGAGATGGTATCTCATTGTGGTTTTGATTTGCATTTTTCTAATGACCAGTAATGATGAGCATTTTTTCATATGTTTGTTGGCTGCATAAATGTTTTCTTTTGAGAAGTACCTGTTCATATCCTTTGCCCACTTTTTGCTGGAGTTGTTTTTTTTTTCTTGTAAATTTGTTTAGGTTCTTTGTAGATCCTGGATATTAACCCTTTGTCAGATGGATACATTGCAAAAATTTCTCCCACTCTGTAGGTTGCCTGTTCACACTGATGATAGTTCCTTTTGCTGTGCAGAAGCTCTTTAGTTTAATTAGATCCGATTTGTCAATTTTGGTTTTTGTTGCCATTGCTTTTGGTGTTTTACACATGAAGTCATTGTCCATGCCAGTGTCCTGAATAGTATTGCCTGTGTTTTCTTCTAGGAATTTTTATGGTTTTAGTTCTTACATTTAAGTCTTTAATCTATCTTGAGTTGATTTTTGTATGAGGTGTAAGGAAGGGGTCCATTCTGTTTTCTGCATATGGCTAGCCAGTTTTGCCAACACCATTTATTAAATAGGGAATATATTTCCCCATTGCTTGTTTGTGTCAGGTTTGTCAAAGATCGGATGGTTGTAGATGTATAAGTGTTATTTCTCAGGCCTGTGTTCTGTTCCATTGGTCTCTATATCTGTTTTGGTACCAGTACCATGCTGTTTTGGTGGCTGTAGCCTTGTAGTATAGTTTGAAGTCAGGTAGCATGATGCCTCCAGCTTTGTTCTTTTTGCTTAGGATTGTCTTGGCTATATGGGCTATTTTTGGCTGCATATGAACTTTAAAGTAGTTTTGTCCAATTCTGTGAAGAAAGGCAATGGTAACTTGATGGGGATATCATTGAATCTATAAATTACTTTATATGATATTGATTTTTTATGATATTGATTCTTCCTATCCATGAGCATGGAATGTTTTTCCATTTGTTTGTGTCCTCTCTTATTTCCTTGAGCAGTGGTTTGTAGTTCTCCTTGAAGAGATCCTTCACATCCTTTGTAAGTTCTATTCCTAGGTATTTTATTCTCTTTGTAGCAATTGTGAATGGGAATTCACTCATGATTTGGTTTTCTGCTTGTCTGTTATTGGTGTATAGGAATGCTTGTGATTTTTGCACATTGATTTTGTATCCTGAGACTTTGCTGAATTTGCTTATCAGCTTAAGGAGATTTTGGACTGAGATGATGGGGTTTTCTAAATATACAATCATGTCATCTGCAAACAGACACCATTTTACTTCCTCTCTTCCTATTTGAATACCCTTTATTTCTTTCTCTTGCTTGATTGTCCTGGCCAGAACTTGCAATACTATGTTGAATGGGAGTGGTGAGAGAGAGCATCCTTGTCTTGTGCCAGTTTTCAAAGGGAATGTTTCCAGGTTTTGCCCATTGAGTATGATATTGTCTGTGGGTTTGTCATAAATAGCTCTTATTATTTTGAGATACGTTGCATTGCTACCTAGTTTATTGAGAGGTTTTAGCATGAAGGGATGTTGAATTTTGTTGAAGGCCTTTTCTGCATCTATTGAGATAATCATGTGGTTTTTGTCATTGGTTTGATTTATGTGATGGGTTATGTTTAGTGATTTACGTATGTTGAACCAGCCTTGCATCCCATGTATGAAGCCAACTTGATCGTGGTGGATAGGCTTTATGATGTGTTGCTGGATTTGGTTTGCCAGTATTTTATTGAGGATTATCACATGGATATTTATCAGGGATATTGGGCTGAAATTTTTTGTTGTTGTGGTGTCTCTGACAGGTTTTGGTATCAGGAAGATGCTGGCCTCATAAAATGAGTTAGGGAGGAGTCCCTCTTTTTCTCCTGTTTGAAATAGTTTCAGAAGGAATGGTACCAGCTCCTCTTTGTACCTCTGGTAGCATTCAGCTGTGAATTCATCTGGTCCTGGACTTTTTTTGATTGGCAGGCTGTTAGTTACTGCCTCAATTTCAGAACTTGATATTGATCTATCCAGGGATTTGACTTCTTGCTTTAGTCTTGGGAGGGTGTGTGTGTCCAAGAATTTATCCCTTTCTTCTAGATTTTCTAGTTTTATATGTGTAGAGGTGCTTATAGTATTCTTTGATGGTAGTTTGTATTTCTGTGGGATCAGTGGTCATATCCCCTATATCATTTTTATTGTGTCTATTTGATTCTTCTCTCTTTTTTTCTTTATTATTCTGGCTAGCGGTCTATCTACTTTATTGATCTTTTCAGAAAACCAGCTTCTGGATTCATTGATTTTTTTTTTTTTTTTTGAGACGGAGTCTTGCTCTGTCGCCTGGGCTGGAGTGCAGTGGCCGGATCTCAGCTCACTGCAAGCTCCGCCTCCCGGGTTCACGCCATTCTCCTGCCTCAGCCTCCCGAGTAGCTGGGAATACAGGCGCCCGCCACCTCGCCCGGCTAATTTTTCGTATTTTTAGTAGAGACGGGGTTTCACCATGTTAGCCAGGATGGTCTCGATCTCCTGACCTCGTGATCCGCCCATCTCGGCCTCCCAAAGTGCTGGGATTACAGGCTTGAGCCACCACGCCCGGCGGATTCATTGATTTTTTGAAAGGTTTTTCGTGTCTCTGTCTCCTTCAGTTCTGCTCTGATCTTAGTTATTTCTTGCCCTCTGCTAGCTTTTGAATTTGTTTGCTGTTGCTTCTCTAGATTTTTTAATTTTGATGTTAGTGTATCAATTTTAGATCTTTCATCTTCTCTCTTGTGAGCATTTAGTGCTATAAATTTCACTCTACACACTGCTTTAAATGTGTCCCAGAGATTCTGGTATGTTGTGTCTTCATTCTCATTGTTTACAAAGAACATCTTTTATCTGCGTTCATTTTGTTATTTACCCAGTAATCATTGAGGAGCAGGTTGTTCAGTTTCCATGTAGTTATGCGGTTGTGAGTGAGCTTCTTAATCCTGAGGTCTAATTTGATTGCGCTGTGGTCTGACAGTTTGATATGATTTCCATTACATTGCATTTGCTGAGGAGTTTTTTACTTCCAATTATGTGGTCAGTTTTAGAATAAGTGTGATGAGGTGCTGAGAAGAAGGTATGTTCTGTTGACTTGGTGTGGAGAGTTCTATAAACGTCTATTATGCCCGCTTGGCCCAGAGCTGAGTTCAAGTTCTGAATATCCTTGTTAATTTTCTGTCTCATTGATCTGTCTAATATTGACAGTGGGATGTTAAAGTCTCCCACTATTAATATGTGGGAGTCTAAGTCTCTTTGTAGGTCTCTGAGAACTTGCTTTATGAATCTAGGTGCTCCTGTGTTGAGTACATATATGTTTAGGAGAGTTAGCCTTTCTTGTTGCATTGATCCCTTTACCATTATGTAATGCCCCTCTTTGTCTCTTTTGATCTTTTTTGGTTTAAAGTCTGTTTCATCAGAGATTAGGATTGCAACCTCTCCTTTTTTTTTTTTTTTTTTTTCCATTTGCTTGGTGAATATTCCTCCGTCCCTTTATTATGAGCCTATGTGTGTCTTTGTACGTGAGATGAGTCTCCTGAATATGGCACACTGATGGGTCTTTTAATCCAATTTGCCAGTCTGTGTCTTTTAATTGGGGCATTTAGGTCGTTTACATTTCAGGTTAATATTGTTATGTGTTAATTTGATCCTGTCATTATGAGGCTGCCTGGTTATTTTGCCCATTATTTCTGTCCCAGGGAGATGGGGGTTTTATCTATAAGTCCCTGACTGGGGCTGCTGCCTTTTTTTTCAGAGATATCCTGCCCAGAGAGGAGAAATCTGGCAGTCTGGCCACAGTGGTCTTGCTGAGCTGCAGTGGGCTCTGCTCAGTTTGAGCTTCCCTGAGGCTTTGTTTAGACTGTTAGGATTAAATCGTCTACTTAAGCCTCAGCAATGATTGATGCTCCTCCCCGAACCAAGCTCCAGGGTCCCAGGTCGATCTCAGGCTGCTGCTGTGCTGGCAGCAAGAATTTCAAGCCAGTGGATCTTATTTTGCTGGGCTCCGTGGGGGTGGGACCCACTGAGCCAGACCACTTGACTCTCTGGCTTCAGCACCTTATTCCAGGGGAGTGAATGATTCTGTCTCGCTGACATTCCAGGTGCCACTGTGGTCTGGAAAACAAAAACTCCTGCCCAGGCGGCTGCCCAGTTTTGTGCTTGAAACCCAGGGCCCCAGTGGGGTAGGCACTGGAGGGGGTCTCCTGGTCTGCAGGTTGCAAAGACTATGGGAAAAGCACCGTATCTTGGCCAGAGTGCATGGTTCCTCAGGTTTAGTCCCTCAAGGCTTCCCTTGGGTAAAGGAGAAGATTCCCTGACCCCCTGCACTTCCCAGGTGAGGCGATGCCCCACCCTGCTTCGGCTCGCCCTCTGTGGGCTGCACCCACTGTCCAACCAGTCCCAATGAGATTAACGGAATACTTCAGTTGGAAATGCAGAAATCACCCGCCTTCTGTGTCGATCTCTCTGGGAGCTGCAGACCGGAGCTGTTCCCATTTGACCATCTTGCCAGCAATCCTGTTATATTGGCTTTCTAAACCTCTTGTTTTCTTTTTGCCTTCTGTGACACCAATATTTGATCATTTTATGGTGTCCCATATGTCATGTAGATTTTGCTCATCTTTTTTAAACTTTTGTCTTTATTTTTGTCTGACTGGTTTATTTCAAAATGCCCGTCTTCAAGTTCTGACATAATTTCTTTAGCTTGATCTAGTCTATATTGAAGCTTTAAAATGTATTTTGCATTTCATGCAATGTATTCTTTAATTTCAGAATTTCTGTTTTTTTTTTTTTTTGATGATATCTATCTCTTTGGTAAATTTCTTATTCATGTCCTGAATTTTTTTGTTATTTCTTTGTGTTTATTTTTTAGTACTATCTTGTGTCTTACTGGACGTATTTAGTATCAACATTTTAAATTCTTTTACTGTAATTTTTAAAATTTCTTTCTGATGAGCTCTGTTGCTGGAGGATTGGTGTGTTCCTTTGGAAGTGTCATGTTTATTTGCTTTTTTAATGTTTCTCATGTCCTTATATTAATATTTTTGTATCTGCTGTAATAGTAGCTTCTTCCAATTTTAAAAATTTACTTACTTGGGAAAGGACTTTTTCCTGAAGATGTATCTATGGGGTTGGTTTGGTTGGACACTTTGACTTTGATTCTGGGTGTGAGGAATAGTGTAATCTCTGTATGATTTCTTCATTTGTAAACAGTGTCAGTAGTATCTTATTATTTCCTCAGTACTTTAGGGTGTGGTTGATGATAGAAACTGTGGTGAAGTTTTGCTAAAAACTGGGACACTAAGTTGGCCTGCCTTTATGCCCCAGATGTGGCAGTGGTGGGCTGAGCATACCTGTCCTTAGGTGCCAGGGTAATATATGCTGACACTAGTATTAGTAGGTTCAGGCATCCTGAAGTTGGGTCTCTATGTTGCTTATTTAGTTTCTTAGGATGGCAGTGGTGGGCCAGGCAAGTAAGTGGGTTCATGAGCTTCTGGGCAGTGAGTGTGGCATTGGTGATGGCAGTAGCAGTGGTGAAAATCTCCAGGACCCAAACTATCTACACTGGAATGGGTGCTGACTGTGATGGGCTAACCAGTCTAGTCCCCAGACCCACATGTGGCACATACAGGTGGATGCCAACTGTAATGGTAGCGGCAGGTTAAGTGGACATGACTTCAGACAATGGGAGGAATACTCAGGTGCCAACAGTGGTAGACAGGGCAAAATTATTTACAGGCTCTTTGATGACGTGCTTGGGCTCTGCAGGGTTAATGATGGGCTGGACAATCACCCTGAGAGGCTGCCTGGTGGTGCATGCATGTGCTGGATGTGATAGGCAGGAAGAGGGTGATCCCCAGGCCACAGGCAAAATGCTCTGGTGAGGGTAGCAGCTGTGCCATGTCCCTGCTTCTAGGGGGGGATGTATGGTGGCTTTCTGTGGGAGCAGCCATAGGGAGTTGGCTGAGGGTCACACACTTCACTTGAACCTAAGCGCTGCAGCAGTATGCAGGTGGCTATAAGCAGGGAAATTTGTTCTCAGGGTGCATGAAAATGTGTCAGGGTGGCATGAGGTCACTGCTAGTGGTTCCTGCCAAACCCTAACAGTGACAGCTGTGGGTGAGAAATGTCAGTGGGGCTGCAGTAATGTGGAGATGCAGAGGGTGTTGAGCAGCAGGGCTGGATGCAGTCTGGTTGGGGCTAGGTTCTCAAAATGGTGCCATGCTGCATTTGCTTAGGACTCAGAGGTTTGTGGGACCCAGAATGAGCTCAATCTCTGGAGCAATGCCTTTATGTAGTCTCCAGGCAGCATTTGATGCTAGTTTCAGGGTCTGTGAAGCTTGAGAGGCTCTCCCATGGCTAGGCTTGTAGAAGTCTGTGGTGGGAATATGGACCACTGGGTGTGTCTTTCACTTAAGTTTTCCTTGCAGTAGGGAGCCTCTCCAGACTCCCAGCTGATCCCAGCCAAAAAAGCTGCCTGGCTTCTCTCTCCTTCTTTGTTTTCAGTGCTTCCTATCACTACTCTATTAAATTCCAGTGTTCTCTCTTAGATAATTTATCCAGTTTCTGTATTAGATACGTTTAAGACAAATTTGCCTTAAGGTTTAAGTCTTATTGGGGTTTAGTATTCTTTTTCATTCAATAAACTTTTGTGAAGAACAACTATTTCCTAGAGATTTTGCTAGGCATTAGGAATATAAAGATAAGATACTTTTTCCCACTTTGTGGATTTCACAATATAGTAGAAGAAATTATGAAATTATCACAATACTGTTAGATAATTATCACATCAAAAATATTTGTCAAGTGCTGTGGGAACTGACTGAAAATTTGTCTATATTTTACTTACAAAAATTCAAGGTCACTGAAGAGAAATATTACACATTAATATGTGTGAAATATAAACCACAGATCTGGTTATCACAATTACTTAATTTAATGTTAATCTCACTGTCCATCAAGGAACTCATGTCTTGAACGAAACAGAACCAAACCTAATGCTCATTAAGCAATCAAATAGAAATATAAATAAATTTATTATCAATGGGTAGACTTATTTGATATTGATGTTAGCCCAGATCCTTCAAGAATTAGAATCCAGAATGTGTTTAGATGTGCAAGAGGTTTATGCAAGAAATTAAAGAACATCTAAACAAATGAAAATATATTTATGTTTATTAATGAGGAGACTTAACATTGTTAAGATGTCAACACCACCAACAGCAATCTATGTATTCAATAAAATTAATGTCAGAAGTCCAACAGTATTATTTGCAAAAATGAAAAAGTTGATCCTCAAATTCTTATGAAACTGCAAGTAGCCTCAAAGAGCCAAAAAGAACTTGAATAAGATGAATAGAATTAGAGGAGTCACACTTCCCAATGTCAAAACTTCCTCTCTCTCTCTCTCTCTTTCTCTCCATATATATATATATATATATGTCAGGGTTCTCTAGAGGAACAGAATTAATAGGATATATGTATATATGGAAGGGAGTTTATTAAGGAGAATTGACTCACATGATCACAAGGTAAAGTCCCATGATAGGCTATCTGCAACTTGAGGAGCAATGAAGCCAGCAGTGAATTAGTTCGAGTCCCAAAACCTCAAAGTAGGGAGCTGACAGTGCAGCCTTCAGTCTGTGGTCAAAGGCCCGAAAGCCCCTGGCAAACCACTGGTGTAAGTCCAAGAGTCGAAAGGCCAAAAAATTTGGAGTCTGATGTTCGAGAGCAGGAAGCATCTATCACAGGAGAAAGATAAAAGCCAGAAGACTCAGCAAGTCTAATCTTTCCAATTTCTTCTGCCTGCTTTACTCTAGCTGTGCTGGCAGCTGATTAAATGATGGCTGCTCAGATTGAGGGTGGATCTGCCTCTCCCAGTCTGCTGACTCAAATATCAATCTCCTTTGGCAACATTAGGAACAATACTTTGCATCCTTGAATCCAATCAAGTTGACCCTCAATGTTAACCATCAATATATTAACACAATACAGAAGACAGGAGGTGAGAGGAATGTTAGAAAGATGGCAGAATAAGAAGCCCTAGATCCTCCTTCTTCCCACAGAAACACCAACTCAACTATAATAGTCTGAGCAGTTCCTTTTATGAGACATTTATAAGCCAGGTAAGAGGCTCCTGCACCCCCAAGCAAGCACAAAACCAACCACATTGAAAGTGGTAGAAAAATTTGTGGCAGCCTCTCACCATAGTCCCTCCCTAGCACAAGGACACACACAACAGGGAGGAAAGTTTTAGCTTCCAGCTTCTCGCTAAGGAAGGAAAGAGAAGACTGGACCATGTTACTAACATTCTGACTTTTGGGGAGGCTTCTGGAGTGACTGGCTTATGTTTAATCTGTCTTGGAGCACTGACAGCATACTCTAGATTCCTGGAGACCAGTGCAGACAAAAGATCCAGGCAGCATCCTGCTGTTTTAGAGGGCCCATTGAGCTTGTTTGGCCTCTTCTTCAGGGGACAAAAGAAGACTGAAGCATGTACATCTAATGTTCCAGCCTTTTCAGGGACTGTCTAAGGAGTTGTTTTCTGTCTAATCTAACTTGGGGTGTTGATGTGTGTGTTTGTGTGTGTGTATGCAATTTATGCAAAATCTCACCTTACTTAGTGTTTTTTTAATCTAGAAAGCACTCAACCAATTAGCAAAGGAGCTAGTAACAGTGTTGATTCAAAGCAAATACTAAGAAACCTATCATTTTGTTTTAGGATTCTCAGCACATTTTAGTCAGCCATAATTTAAGTACAATTCATGGATATTTAGATTAGACTCACCTTCGATATGGAAAAGCCATAGGTGTCTGCTTGTTTTGTACTGCTTCAAAGCAAGAGAAAAAAGAAGCAGAATTAGCCCAATTGTAAGAAGTATCTGGGTCAATTAAAACAGAATAACCAGAATGAATTATTTGTGAAGCTATTTAACAAATAATAAAACACTTCCTTTACTCAATTTATTCATTCCTTTAACAAATTTTGTTGAACACTTTCTATACAGACAAAATAAATCCTTAGTCTCATTTAACTTATATTCTAATACAGACAATTTTATTCATGAAGATGTAAATAATGGCACAAAGTAGCATAGAATTTATGTAGAAGTTGTTTAGGCAATATGCAACATAGAAATTAAAATAAAAAGAAGTTTTATTTGGAAATAAACAGGGAACACTTAATGAAAAATTTATAAACTGACGTGAACTGGGCCATAAAGAAAGGAGTACTGAGTCTTTTTTCTGGCTACAGTTTTAATTAATAAACCATTGGATTAAAAATATGATTTCATTGTGCTTTCCAAGATTGTCTCCAGATAAAGCACACTGAAAGGATATACAGACACTCACTGACTGAGGATGGTTCAACTTATTTTTTGTTTTTTTCTTGACAACGATGCAAATTCAATAGATATTCATTCAGTAGAAACCATAATTCAAGTACCCATACAACTATTTTTTCTTAACATTCAGTACAGCTTTTAACAAATTACTCAACACTTTATTTTAAAACAGCTTTGTGTTGAATGATTTTGCTTTACTATAGGCTAATGCAAATGTTCTGAGCATGTTTAAGGCAGGCTAAGCTAAGCTATGATGTTCACTAGATTAGCTGTGTTAAATGCAAGTTTGACTTACAGTATTTTCAACTTACAATGTATTTATCAAAATGTAACCCCATTATAAGTTCAGGAGTATCTGTAATTCGAAGGCTCGCTAAGTGAAAACGTGTCATTTTTCTTATAATTTTTGCTGTACCATGAGCTCCTCACAGGTAAGGGTCCCCTCTAATTCATATTTGTGTCCTCCTTCCATTCCACCTAGCACATAATAGGCACTCTGATGTAAAGCTAAGACACTATGATAAAAAAATTAAATCATTGAATCATTTCCTATGTTCTTTCTTCTCTGTAGAATGGCCCAACTTGAAATATAGATCAGCCTTCCCCTTTAGTTTAATGTAATGAATACACACAAAATATTTAAATAACCTCATAACTTTGAACAAACTTTGAACTTTCTGTTAAAGAATCTTCGCATTTTACTCTGTGGCACTAATCAGGCACCAGGAAAATAAAGACCTGGCACTATATATATTTATATATATGTGTGTGTGTGTGTGTGTGTGCGCATGCACGTGTGTGTGTGTGTGTGTGTGTGTATCAAGGATACAACTATAACCCTACATCCTATTTTGAGGAGGATACTAAACTCTTACTTAAGATTTACTCTTTGCCTAACTGTGCTGCATGCCCTCTAGCCACTATTTAACAATTCTCAATTTAATCAAATTTCAAGTTTCATCATCTAGGAAATTTCAGAATGTGTCCTATAATGGTTTTGATTTGGTAGTTGAACAAACAAAAATCATCCTCACTACCATTACCACAGACTCTTGAAATCATAGCATCAGAATGGGCTACAAGAAGTTATCTAGGTTTCTAGGCAGCTCTGTGCTTCCTACTTTTTGCTCGTTGCAGAATCAATCAACACTTACCTGTGTTTTTTTATAAGAGATGTCTAGAAGTCCTGGTACTTGAGCTCCTCAAAAGTCACTAACAGTTTGTAAAAACTGTTTACTAAAGAAAAATTTTCTAATAGGGAGCATTATCAAAATCTAGACTTAAGATAGGTCAAAATCACAAGCGCTCTCAGTGTTACCCTGTAACATTATTGTCGGAGAGATCACTAAAGTGAGCTGTGTTGTGATAAATAGACTGTACTGCCTTTCTTGGCTTCTGACCTTGATTGTTACAAATTTCTTCTATAACTCAAAAACAAAACTAAATCCCAGGCTGACACATAATTGGCTTTTAACCCTCTGTTACAAATACATATAGATTCTCTTGTAGGGTGGCAAAAAATAACCTGCATGAAGGAAACCATTACCTACTTGAAGAATTTTAAGAATTAAGCCATGCTATGAATTGTTTCCACCAAGTATACAGTTTCATTTGGGCACGTGAGTAGAATGATAAAACAGAATTCTTCACAAGAGGGTACAGGTTCATCTGATTTGAGCTAAGGAGGGATTTAAACGTTGTATCATGGTTACACCTTACTCTATCAGTGCAGTGCAGAAACAGTGAGTGGGCATTGATGCATAACAAAATTGGGTTTAATTTTAGCCAATTACTAGTCGGGAGACTAAGGTTTTAATTACCTAGATCCTTGACTGGTAAATAATAAGAATATCTATCTATAATGGATACTGAGTGCACAGTACATGACATATAATAGGCACTGTGTAAAGAAGGGTGCTACTCATTTTATGTTCATCATGATCACAGCAGGCAGTAAAATTGTGATACCAATCTTTATTTTTATTTTTGTGTAAGTGGTAATTTCAAAAGTGACTGTGATTCCTTTTTCTGGCTTTTTTCTCCTTCTCATTACTCTCTAGGTGTAATCACATAGCTAATAAAACCATATTGATTAACCATAAAAACATTGCTTTAAAAGCCCTTTAATATTGGAAGAAATAAAAATAGCAAAAGCATACAATCTTCCAAGCTAAAATTCTGAGTTATAAACTCAAGTGATTCAAATTGATACAAACAAAACAAAGCTTTCTAAATTGCTAAAAGTGGGCAAGATTTGAACATTAGCCTCAATTTTGAAAATCAAACAATTGGAAGCCTTACAATATGTAGGTTTGACTTTTATAAGATCGACTGGATGCTTTCAGAATAAAAACATTTTTTCTACTTATTTTGTAACCCAAATAAATGTTCATGAATAGATGTGTTCTATATAGCAGTAGGTCATAGAGACATTGATCAGAGCACAGGAAATAGGAAAAGATAGAGCATCGAACTGCATATTTATATATCCAAGGTAAATGAGAACATGATTATAAGTAATATCATTTTAGGATTTATAATTCTTTTTGATTAATATTGTATGACTAACTGTATTTTATCTTTGACAGATAATAAGTCAATTACATCTCTTTTATTATCCTGGGAGGCCTCTGACTTTGGGATATTAAAAAATAGAGGAAGTTTTTTTTAAACAACCCTGGTAAGTAGATGCAAACCTTCTAACAATTTAGCTTCTCATATTTTCTATTTCCCGTCTGAGACACAGAGAAGCAACTGTGCTGCATTATCAAAAAAATTAAATGAAAAATTAAAACATTAGAGAGTCTAAATGTCTGCTTCCAGTGACACAACGCTTAGTCAATATCATTTGGCTTTGCTTAAGGAGCTTACGTTTTCCTGCACTTTGTAATCATCTCTGCATTAAATTAAATTTGAAAGAGAAAGAGACCATATGAAGGAAATGCTTGGGAAAATGAGCTATGCATCTTGACATCTCTTTCTCAAGTTCTATTCAATTTGATCATTTATAAAATATATACTATGTATTTTTATTCTTTGTCAACACCCACTCTCCACCTCCATCTCTACATCTAATTAATATTTTACTGTAATTTATAAAGAAAAAGCAGTGTTATGATTGATGAGAGTAAAAAGATTTTTAGTTACACTTAAAATAACACATAAATGCAAAACATTTAAATGAATGATTATAAACTAAATGTATAATTTCCACAGGGAAATACATTAAAAAAAAAAACAAAGTAGCGTTGTCAAGGTAAAACTTGAGTAAGTACTTTTAAACCAAAGGGGTACCTGAACAACTTTCAGAAATATTGAAACAAAAGTTTCAATCTCCACCTGAATTTTGATTACTAGTGGAACAACCAACTAATCCCAAAAAGAGAAGATGAATTGCTGAGCATTTGGAAATGGATTGGATCTCTCATCTAGCTATGTGTGTTACATCTCCTATTCCATAACGTTTCCACACAAAGGAGCTGGAGAAATATTTTATGACTTTGCACCCAGAGTCAACCTTTCTCATATGAGTAAGAATCAGCTTCATCCAAATAGTGAACATGATTTCCACTGTCATATTCACTACCCTTTAGTAAAATGTACCTACATACATAAGCACCTCCCTTGAATTCCTGTTGAATCACTAAACCCTGAGATTAAGAAGTAAAAATTTCTTTTTTTTTCTCTTAGTTTAGGAAGTTTTTCTGGGCAACTATCCAGCCCTACAGATGATTACTGATTAACCAATGCTACTTATAAAAAAAAATTAAGAAGCATCATAACTATTCATCTGTATGTTCAAAGAGGGGAAAGGAAGTCTGTTCAATTCTACTTCGGCTGAACAAGAAGCTTTATTGTGGCACTTCCTCCTTCCTTTTACTTTTCCCTACCTTCCTCCCTCTGTTATTTCCTTCTTTCTTTTCCTCCCTCTCCCCTTATTTTCATATCTATTTGAGTGCCTCCTTCATATCAGGCACTGTAGCAGGAGAAGAAAAAACAAATAATGTAGGACCAAAATAGGCAAAGTTCATTTCATGTGGCTGACCATCTTCTTAGGAGAAATGACATTAATAAAATTACCAATTAATTATTAATCATTACTAATAAATATATAATTAGAACTGTAAAAATTGCAATGAAGCGGAGGTAAATGGTACTATGGCAGCATAAAATAGAGATTTTACTTAGTCAAAAGCCAAAGGAAGGTTTTCACAATGGAATCTCACTTAAGAGCTAAAGGAGTAGTATGAGATAACTGAGTAAACAGGGAAAAACTATTGCAGTGGAATGCAAAATCAGTGAAAGAGAGAGCCTGACTAGAAGAACCAGGGAAAAATAAACTACTAAATATGATACCTCACTTATTGGAGAACATCTGTAGAATATATACAGAGGGAGAAATACATTAAAGTCAAAACTGAGTAGAAAACAGATGTGAAACACAATGATTTAAAAATCAATTTAAAAATCAATCTTAGCAATGATTTGTGCAATATTTTAACATTTACATTTCATTGTTATTGAATCATTTTGGTGATTATGCATGATTTTTCAATAAATACTGTCTAGACAGTGTGAACCATTTCCTTAATATTAAAGATTAAATAGATATTCCTCACATATCAACTAAATGTTTCATTTCCATACACACATTCACACACACACACACATATAGAGATGTAAATATGTCAATATAAGAGATAAATAGTAAATTTTAATATTTCCCCATGGTACTGTTTGTTAATTAATTATCTATCCAACATTCTTTGCTCTTATACTATTTCTACTGAAGCTTTGGAATCAAAATAATGTTAAAGTATGGATAAGTAAACAAAACATGTTTATTGTTAGCTTAAACTTTTCATGGTTGGCATGAAAAAATGCAGTTGTTTATAGGTTTTGAATGAAAAGGTAAATTAATTTGAGTTAAAATATATGATAGACTCTTGAATTCAAATGCGAAACTCCTTGTACAATTCAAAAACTTAAATAAAAATTTATAATGTTTTTGTTTTTTTTTTATTTTTAGTAGAGACAGGGTTTCACCGTGTTAGCCAGGATGGTCTCAATTTCCTGACCTCATGATCCGCCCGCCTCGGCCTCCCAAAATGCTGGGATTACATATAATTTGATTTTTAATCTCACTCTCCAACTCTCCTATTGAGAGTTTGGCAAAACATGTGCTACAGAAGCTAGAAAAGCCTCTGAGGACACTACCGACACTCCCTCTACAGGCCGATATGAAAAAGGACTGGAGAGTGGGATAGTCATCAGTATGCACTACACTCTAGCTGGTTCTTTTCTTTGCATCCTCCTGGGCTTGGTAGTCACAACTCACAGTTTTCATGTTATACAGTAACCTGAATATGAAAGAAATGTTATTCTAAAGGTTTACAAGAATATTAACAATGACTACATTCAGTCACACATATCCACAAAAATTTCTTTATACTCAGATGTCATAATGCTCAAGTCCATTTTTAGATTTGATTTATAAATACAGAAGTATATTTTATATCCATTTCATTGATTTATTCCTTTTTAAACTTCATGTTCAAATTGTAGGTGGTTTCATATAGAAGCCCCACTGGACAGGTATTAAGCCCATTTTGATCTTGGATTTATCACACTACAATGGAAATGATATGTTAATCAAAGAAAACCAAAGTCATCTTTTAATCCTGGGCAGAATAACTAAAAGTATCCTTCTGCTTGAAACACTGTTGTGTTAGTCTGTTCTCACACTGTTGATAAAGACATACCCGAGACTGGGCAACTCTTGAAAGAAATTTAATAGACTTACAGTTCCACATGGCTGGGGAGGTTTCACAATCATGGTGAAAGACAAGGAGGAGTAAGTCATGTCTTATATGGATGGCAGGAGGCAAAGTGGAAAGCTTATGCAGGAAACCTCCTTTTTTTGGAAACCATCGTATCTCGTAAGACTTATGCTCTATCACAAGAACAGCACGGGAAAAATCCACTCCCATGATTCAACTACCTCCCACTGGTTTCCTCACATTACACGTAGGAATTGTGGAAGTTATAATTCAAGATGAGATTTGGGTGGGGACACAACCAAACCACATCATTGTTCACTGAAATATCATTATACAGCATATGACTGCATATAGATCCTTTTTTGAAGTTTACATTGGATAACAAATTAGGGAAACAATACTAGCATATCAAAAAAAAATACCCACAGTTTAAATTCAAAAAGCTATTTAAACATACATGGCAATATAGATATACTTTGTTTTGGAATGTTTAATGATTCAGACAAAAGGAACATGTTATTACTTAAACTCTCAAGTTAGAGAGAACTAGAGAACTAAAAATAAATTCTAGAAGTGTTTAATACTTCTAGCACTTTTTATTTTATCGTACCAAAGTTAAAAATATGTCTTTTTTTCGTTGTTAGATGTCAAGCTCCTTGAGCACAAGGGCCATGCTAGATTAGCCTTTGAACTTAGAGGTTCTTGGCAGTAAATTAGCTATTATCAAATTTTAACTCCATAACTTACCAGTACCTCGTAAAGGATGGTTGGTGTATTACTCTTTACTTTTAAAATTGTTTTTATTTTTAATTTTTGTTAGCACAAAGTAGGTAAATATATGTATAGGGTATATGAGATACTTTCGTATAGGAATGCAATGCATAATAATCACCTCACAGTAAATGGGATCTTCATCCCCCAAGCATTTATCCTTTGTAGTACAAACAATGTAATTATACCTTTTTACTTATTTTTAAATGTAAAAATAAATTATTACTGACTGTAGTCGTCTTGTTGCACTATCAAATAGTAGGTCTTATTCACTCTTTCTAACTACTCTTTGCACCCATTAACCATTCCCTCTTTACCCCCACTCAAGCACAACCATTCCCAATCTCTGGTAACCATTCATCTACTCTCTATCTTCATGAGTTCAAATGTTTTAAGTTTTAGTTCCCACAAATAAGTGAGAACATGTGAAGTTTGTCTTTCTGTGTCTGGCTTACTACACTTAACAGAATGACTTCAAGTTTCATCTGTGTTTTTGCAAATGACAGGATATCATTTTTTAATGGTTGAATAGTACTCCATTGTGCGGTGCCTGAAAGAGTTCCATTGAGGGAAAAGAGACGGACCCTCTCATATTGTTTTACAGTGTTTTCTACTCAGAAAAGGAAAGAGAAGTGAAACTAAAGGCGGGTAGCCTGGCGCCTAGGAACTAGACCTGAAACCAAGGAACCAGACCAAAAACCAGGCCTGGGCCTGCCTGACCTAAGCCAGATAGTTAAAGATCGACCTCCGACCTAACCGGTTATGTCATCTATAGATTCCAGACATTATATGGAAAGGCATTGTAAAAATCTCTGTGCTGTTCTGTTTTGTTATGATTACCAGTGCATACGGCCCCCAGTCACGTACCCCCTGCTTGCACGGCCCTCTCACGCACACCCCCTTAGAGTTGTGAGCCCTTAAAAGGGACAGGAATTGCTCACTCGGGGAGCTCGACTCTTGAGACAGGAGGCTTGCCGATACTCCCGGTCGAATAACTCCCTTCCTTCTTTAACTCAGTGTCTTAGGAGCTTTGTCCGTGGCTCGCCCTGCTACACAATAATAGAATAAAAATGGTTTACATAGAATCTTGCAACCTCGGAATATAAGGAGGAGTTACTGATAAGCAGGGGGCCTCTTTCCTAGGACTAATTCTAACTCTGTGAGGAGCTGCTAGGTTCTAAAATGTCAGCTCTCAAGAACTGCTTGGCTTGTGAATACCATTTCCAAGGTAAACAAACATCTTGTTGTAAAGTCACTGTTCTATTTAAAGAAGCGTCAAGAAAATCTTTACTTTTAAGTTATTTGGATAAAGTATTTTTTTTTTTTTGTAACAGATTATCTTTCTCCCTGAGTTCTCCAAATTTCGGATTGTGGCTTTATGACAATGTAGGTATTTGCATAAGTTCAATAAGAGTCCTTTAAAACAGAACAATTGGAAACCCTGGTTATTTTACCAAGGCTTTAACTAAAATACTATATTTTTAGGTAAAGTTCCATCACAGCCAACTTAAAAGGAGCCTATATGGCCAATCAATTCTTGCTGCATTTTATGCAGCAAATCAGGCCAAGCATAATAAGCCTATAACACAGAAATGGGTCTTAATATAATTTTTCTTTAGTAGAAAAGAAAGGGGCTAAATAAACTGTTTCATAAAGAAAAGTGTAATAGTTGGTACAAGATTTCGATCCTAACTTTGTTTTTTTAAGTGCAAATTATATCATGAATTATTTCTTGGCTACAATAATCCTTTAGAGTGTACCAGATTATAATTTTTCTTCGTATTTTTAGTTGGCACCCTAATGGAATAGGTTCCTTTGTCTGTTCTAACACAAAAGTTACTCATAATTGTCAAAATATAAATGTTATTCATCTCTCTGTTTTACTTCCAAGGAAATCAAAATCATGGTATTCTAAAGACCAGATTTTATTCTCCCTCATTTGCCATTCCAGTGGACGCAGATCTGTTTCCCTGTGAAGGTTCTGCTGCTAAAACTATACACATATCCTCTCTCTAGCCCCAGAGAGTGTCGTAGAAGTGGCGGGCACATGAGATTGTTAAGGGCTGGTTTTGAGGTGTAAAATTAGGTCATGGTCAAACCCTCCAAATCGAGAAGGGGTACAAAGATGCCTAAGCTGCCTGTAAAACAAATTTAGTTGCCTTTTAAACTATTATGTGTCACTTTTGCATCCGCTCCAACCATAAAGAATTTTCTGCTTAGTATAGAATTAAAGGAAGATATTTACTAACAGGATAAAATGCCTTGTAACAAAGCCTACTGGGTATAAAACTCCTAGTTATGAGTTGTAAAGATAAATATATATATCTCTCTCTCTATCATCTACATATTTTAATTATTTTTCAGATCGATGCTTATGTTTCGTATAGCAAATTGCTCTAAGTCTGTAACTAAAACAAAGTTTACCCATAGCTCAATGCATAGAAGTTAAAAATAAGTCAGTCTGGTAATGCTGCCTTTAGGTTTTGTTTGCTGGGTTTTTTACTTAACATAATTTTAAGAGGTGATGAATGCCTGTCCACATCCATTTATATCTGGCCTGGAACAATTAATTGACTATCTGTCTTTGACTCTTAAGGCCCTCAGCCATATGGAGTTCTACCAAGGGACAGGATGGATGCAGGGCAGGCAGCCACGCCACCCAAGCAATACTATGGAACAAAATAAAGATTTGCTGGCCTTTGATGTTGCCTCTGGAAAATCTTAGCCAGAAGGGGGAAAATGTAAACCAAAAATAAAATTTTAAGGCCTCCCCAAATATTTGAATAAACTTCCTTCTGGGCCAGGGCTCTTAAATTTTAACCTGAAAGACTGGTTCAGGCCATGAAGGGAAGTGGGGGTCAGACATGCCTTATTATACCTCTCTGCTATTAGCATCAACACCGGCTTTAGGTCTGATAAAAAAACGTTTACTAGCTAGTCTTTCTGAAGCTTGCTACCTGGAGGCTTTATTTGCATGATAAAACTTTGGACTTCACAAACTCTTATTACAACACTGGCATTCCTCTCTATTTATCCCAGGTCTTTAGACAAACTCAACCAATTATCAATCAGAAAATATTTAAATTTACCTATAGCCTGGAAGCCCCCACTTCGAATTGTCCCACTTTTCTGGAACAAACCAATGTATTTCTCAAATATATTTGACTGATGTCACATGCCTCCCTAAAATGTATAAAACCAAGTTGCACCCAAGTGAGCTTGGACACATGTTCTCAGGACCTCCTGAGGGCTGTCTCATGGTTACTTACATTTGGCTCAGAATAAATGCCTTCAAATATTTTTTAAAAATAGTACTCCGTTGTGTGTGTGTACTACATTTTCTTTATACATTCATCTGTCAACGGGCACATCAGTTGTTTCCAAATCTTAGCTATTGTGAACAGTGCTGCAACAAACATGGGAGTGCAGATATCCTTTTGATATACTGATTTCCCCTTTTTGGGATATACACCCAGCAGTGAGATTGCCAGAGCATACAGTAGTTGTGTTTTTTAGTTTATTGAGGAACCTCCAAACTGTTATCCATATGACTTGTACTAATTTACATGTCTAACAATAATGTCTGAGAGTTCCCTTTTCTCCACATACTCGCCAGCACTCGTTAATGCCTATTGGATGAAAGCCATTTTAACTGGGGTGAGATGATATCTCATTGTAGTTTTGATTTGCATTTCTCTGATGATCAATGGTGGTGAGCACCTTTTCACATGCCTGTTTGCCACTTGTATGTCTTCTTCTGACAAATGTCTATTCCAATCTTTTGCCCATATTTTAATTGAATTGTTAGGTTTTCGTTCCATAGAATTGCTTGAGCTCCTTATGTATTCTGCTGGTTATTAATTCCTTGACAGATAGTGATATGATTTGGCTCTGTATCCCCACCCAAATCTCATCTTGAATTGTAATCCTCAAGTGTTGAGGGAGGGACCTGGTGGGAGCTGATTGGATCATGAGGGTGGTTTACCCCATGCCGTCCTTGTGATAGTGAGGGAGTTCTTACAAGATCTTATGGTTTAAAAGTGTCAGTTTCCCCTGCACGCTCTCTTCTGTCATCATGTGAGACATGCCTTACTTCCTTTTTGCCTTCCATCATGATTTTAAGTTTCCTGAGGTCTCTCCAGACATGCCGAACTGCAAGTCAATTAAACCTCTTCTGTTTATTATTTACCCAGTCTCAGGTAGTATCTTTATAGCAGTGTGAAAACAGACTAATACAGATGAGTAGTTTGGAAATATTTTCTCCTATTCAATAGGCTGCCTCTTCACTTTGTTGATTGATTCCTTTGCTGTGCAGAAGCTTTGTAAATTGAAGTGATCTCACTTATCCATTTTTGCTTGATTGTCTGTGCCTCTGGGGTATTAATCAATAAATTTTTGCCCAGACTAATGTCCTACAGGGGTTTGACAATGTTTTTTTTTAACAGCAATTTTATAGTTTTACATCTTAGATTTAAATCTTTAATACATTTTAATTTGATTTTTGCATGTGGTGAGAAAGAGGCTCTACTTGTGTGTGTGTGTGTGTGTGTGTGTGGTGTGTGTGTGTGTGTGTGCGTGCACGCATAGGAATATCCAGTTTTCCCAGCACCTTTTATTGAAGAGACTATCTTTTCCTCAGTGTATGTTCTTGGCATCTTTGTGGAGAATGAGTTCACTGTAGGTATGTGGATTTGTCTCTGTGTTATTAATCTCTTATATTGGTCAATAATACGGTTTGGCTGTGTCCCCACCCAAATCTCATCTTGAATTGTACTACCATAATTCCCACGTGTTGTGGGAGGGACCCAGTGTGAGATAACTGAATCATGGGGGCGGATTCCCCCATACTTTTCTCATGGTAGTGAAAAAGTCTCACAAAATCTGATGGTTTTATTAGGGGTTTCTGTTTTTGCATCTTCCTCATTCTCTCTTTGCCTGCAGTCATCCATGTAAGACAGGACTTGCTCCTCCTTGCCTTCTGCCATAATTATGAGGCTTCCTCAGCCACATGGAACTGTAAGTTCAATTAAACCTCTTTCTTTTGTAAATTGCCCAGTCTCAGGTATGTATTGATCAGCAGCATGATAGCGAATGGATACAGGTACCAGTAGAGGGGGGCGTTGCTAAAAAGATACCTGAAAATGTGGAAGTCACTTTCAAACTGAGTAATAGGCAGAGGTTCAAACAGTTTGGAGGGCTCAGAAGAAGACAGAAGAACGTGGAAAAGTTTGGAACTTCCTAGAGACTTCTTGAATGACTTTGCCGAAAATACTTACAGTGATATGGATAATAAGGTCTAGGATGAGACGGTCTCAGATGAAGATGAGGAACTTGTTGGGAAATGGAGCAAAAGTGACTCTTGTTATGTCTTAGCAAAGAGACTGGCAATATTTTGCCCCTGCCCTAGAGATTTGTGAAACTTTGAACTGAAAGAAATGATTCAGGGTATCAAGTGACAGAAATTTCCAAGCAGCAAAACATTTGAGTGGTGACTTGTACGCTATTAAAAGCATTCAGTTTTAAAAGGGAAACAGTATAAAAGTTTGAAAAATTTGCAGTCTGACAATGCGATAGAAAAGAAAATCCCATTTTCAAAGGAGATTCAAGCTGGCTACAGAAATTTGCATAAGTAACCAGAAGCCAAATGTTAATCCCCAAGAAAATGGAGATACGTCAGAGGGATATGTCAGAGGTCTTC
This sequence comes from Trachypithecus francoisi, assembly GCF_009764315.1. Taxonomy (NCBI): domain Eukaryota; kingdom Metazoa; phylum Chordata; class Mammalia; order Primates; family Cercopithecidae; genus Trachypithecus; species Trachypithecus francoisi. The sequence goes on along the minus strand of NW_022681437.1, from coordinate 815,482 downwards.
ATGGCAGCCCTTTCCATCACAGGCCTGGAGGCCTAGGAGGCAAAGTGGTTTCATGGGCCTGGCCCAGGTTCCCCAAGCTGTGTGCAGCTTAGGGACTTGGTGCCCTGTGTCCCAGCTGCTCCAGCCATGGCTGAAAAGGGCCAACATAGAGTTTGGACCATGGCTTCAGATGGTGCAAGCCCCAAGCTTGAGCCTGTGGGTGCACAGAAGTCAAGAATTGAGGTTTGGGAACCTCCACCTAGATTTCAGAAGATGTGTGGAAATGCTTGGATGCCCAGACAGAAGTCTGCTGCAAGGGTGGACCTCTCATGGAGAACCTCTGCTAGGGCAGTGCGGAAAAGAAATGTGTGGTTGGAGGCCCCACACAGAGTCCCCACAGGGCACCACCTAGTGGAGCTGTGAGAAGAGTGCCACCGTCCTTCAGACCCCAGAATATTAGATCCATTGACAGCCTGGAAAAGTTGCAGACAATCAATGCCAGCCCATGAAAGCAGCCAGGAAAGAAGCTGTACCTTGCAAATCCACAGGGGCCGAGCTGCCCAAGACCATGGAAACCCACTTATTGCATTAGCATGACCTGGATGTGAGACATGGTAGTCAAAGGAGATCATTTTAGAGCTTTAAGATTTGACTGCCCCACTGCATTTAGGACTTGCATGGGTCTTTTAGTCCCCTTGTTTTGGCCAATTTCTCCCATTTGGAATAGTTGTATTTACCCAATGTCTGTATTCCTATTACATCTAGGAAGTAACTAACCTGCTTTTGGTTTTACAGGCTCAAAGGTGGAAGGGACTTACCTTTTCTCAGATGAGACTTTGGACTGTGGACTTTTGAGTTAATGCTGAAATGAGTTAAGACTTTGGGGGACTGTTGGGAAGGCACAGTTGGTTTTGAAATGTGAAGATATGAGATTTGGGAGGGGCGAAGGGTGGAATGATATGGTTTGGTTGTGTCCCCATCCAAATCTCATCTGAAATTGTACTCCCATAATTGCCACTTGTTGTGGGAGGGACCCATTGGGAGATAACTGAATCATGGGGGCAGTTTCCCCCATACTGTTCTCATGGTAGTGAATAAGTCTCACAAGATCTGATGGTTTTATCAGGGATTTCCAGTTTTGTATCTTCCTCATTCTCTCTTTGCCTGCTGCTATCCGTGTAAGATGAAACTTGCTCCTCCTTGCCTTCTGCCATGACTGTGAGGCTTCCCCAGTCACATGGAACTGTAAGTCCAATTAAATCTCTTTCTTTTGTAAATTGCCTAGTCTCAGGTATGTCTTTATCAGCAGCTTAAAAACAGACTAATACAGTCAATGTGTCTGTTTTTATGCCAGTACTATGCTCTTGTGGTTACTAAAGCTCTGTAGTATAGTTAGAAGTCAGGTAATGTGATTCCTCCATTTTTTTTTTTTTTTGTGCTCAGAATTGCTTTGACTATTCTGTGTCTTTTGCAGTTCCATATACATTTTAGGATAGTTGATTCTATCTCTGTGAAGAATGTCACAGGTATTTTGATTGGGATTGCATTAAATCTGCAGGTTGCTTAGGGTAGTATGGACATTTTAACATTATTGTTTCTTCCAATCTATAAACATAAACTAACTTTCCTGTTTTTTGCATCCTCTTCAATTTCTTCCATCATTATTTTATAGTTTTTATTATAGAGATCTTTAACTTCTTTAAGTTAAATTCTAGATAATTAATTTAATAAATAAAATTAAAAACAATTTTAATTATTTTTCTTAATATTCACTGTTGACATAGAAATACTACTGATTTTTGTATGTTGATTTTGTATACAACTTTGCTGAATTCATTTATCGGTTCTAATAATAGTTTTCTGGTTGAATCTGGTTGAATCTCTAGATTTTACTGAATATAAGATCATATCATCTGCAAACAAGGATAATTTGACTTTTTTCTTAACAAGCTGGATGCGCTTTATATCTTTCTCTTGTCTAATTTATCTAGCTAGACTGCCCAGTATTATGTTGAATTACAGTGTTGACAGTGGGCATCCTTGTCCTGTTCCAGTTCTTAGAGGAAAGATTTTCCATTTTCCCCCATTCGCTATGATACTAGCTGTAGATCTGTGATATATGGTTTTTATTATGTTGATGTATGTTCCTTCTGTACCTAGTTTTTTTAGTGTTTTCATAATGAAGGGATGTTCTCAAACTCCCAACCTCAAGCGATCTGCCCACCTCAGCCTCCCAAAGTGCTGGGATTACAGGTGAGAGCCACCGTGTCTGGCCCAGTGAAGGGATGTTGAATGTTATCAAATGCTTTTCCAGCATCAATTGAAATAATCATATGGCTTTTGTTCTTCATTCTGTTGATATGATGTATTGGTTGATTATTTCGTGTATGTCAATCTAACGTTGCATTCCTGGGATAAATCCCACTTGATGGATGATCTCTGTAATGTCTCATAGAATTTGGTTTACTAGCATTTTGTTAGTATTTTTCATCAATATTCATCAGAGGTATTGTCCTGTACTTTTATTTTTTTATATGTCTTTGTCTGGTTTTGATACTAAGGTAATACTGGCTTTATAGAATGAGTTTGGAAGTATACTTTTCTCCTCTATTTTTGAAATAGTTTGAGTAAGATTGGTATTAGTTTTACTTTAAATGTTTGGTAGAATTCAGCAGTGAAACCACTGAATCTTGGGCTTTTCTTTACTGGGAGACTTTTAACACAATTTTGTTGTTGTTACTTGTTATTGGTCTGTTCAGGTTTAAATTTCTTTGTTGTCCAAACTTGGTAGGTTGTACGTGGCTAGAACTTTGTCCAGTTCCTCTAGATCATCCAAATTATTGGTATATAGTTGCTCATGGTAACCACTAATGATACTTTTAATTTCTGTAGTATTGGTTGTAATCTCTCCTTTTCTACTGTTAATCTTATTTGGATCTTCTCTCATTTTCTCTTAGTTATTGTGGCTAAAGTTTTGTCAATTTCATTTATCTTTTAAGAAAACTTTTTCTTTCTTTGATCTTTTATATTGTTTTCTAGTTTTAATTTCATTAATTTTTGCTCTGATCTTTGTTTTTTGTGTTTTTTTCTACTACTAACCATGAATTTGGTTTGCTCTTGCTCTTCTAGTTCTTTAAGATGCAGCATTAGGCTATTTATTTATAGTTTTACTTCTTTTTTAATGTAGGCACTTACAATCATAAATTTATCTTGTAGTTCTGCTTTTGTTGTATTACATAAATTTTGGTATGCTGTGTTTCCACTAGCATTTGTGCAACAATTTTTTCTGTTTTCTTCTTAATTTCTTCTTTGAGTCACTTGCCATTCAGGAGCATATTGTTTAATTATCATGTGTTTGTATAGTTTCCAAAATTACTCTTTTTATTGATTTCTAGTTTTATTCCATTGCTGTCAGAAAAGATGCTTGCTTTTGTTTCAATTTTTTGAAAGTTTTAAGACTTGTTTTGTGACATAACATATGAGCTATCTTTGAGAATTATCCATATGCTGAGGAAAAAAATGTGTATTCTGCAGCTCTTGGATGACATGCTCTGTAAACATCTATTAGATCCATTTGGTCAATAGAGGACATTCAGTCTAATGTTTCTTTACTGATTTTCTGTCTGGAGGATCTGTCAAATGCTAACAGATGAGTGTTGAATTTTCTAGATATTATTTTATTTGGGTCTTTCTCTTTAGTTCTAGCATATTTGCTTTGTATATTGGGGTGTTCCAGTGTTTGCTGCCTATACTTTTATAATTTTGATGTCTTCTTGCTATGTTGACACCTTCCTCATTATATAATGACTTTCTTTGTCTCTTTATACATATTTGTGTTAAAATTTTTTTTGTTTGTGTTATGAGTATAGCTACAGATGCTCTTTTATGGTTTGCATTGCCATTGAATATCCTTTTCATCCCTTTATTTTCAGTTTATATGTGTCTTTATTGGAGATGTGTGTTTCTAGTGGGCAATAGATCACTGGATCTTATATTTTTATCCATTTTATGTCTTTTTATTGGAGGGTTAATTTACATTAAATATTATTGATAAGTAAGAACTTACTCCTGTCATTTAGTTATTTGTTTTCTGATGATTTTGTCACCTTCTCTTCCTTTGCTTCTTCCTCTCTGTCTTCCTTTTAGAGAAGGTAATTTTCTTTTGTGGTATGACAATTTAATTTCTTGCTTTTCATTTTTTTGGGTATTCATTATGTTTTTTGATTTGTGGTTAGCATGAGTCTTGCAAATAATGTCTTATAACCTATTATTTTAAAGTGATGACAACTCAACACTGATTTCATAAACATCCTAACAGACAAGCAAAATAAAAAACTTATAAAAACCTTACTCTTTAACTTTACCTACCCCCCATTTATAAGTTTTTGTTTTTTCCATTTGTATCTTATTGTACTGTCTATGTCTTGAAAAGTTGTAGTATTATTTTTGACTGGTTATTCTGTTAGTCTTTCTACTTGAGATATGAATAGATTACACATCATAGTTACAGTGTTATTATATTTTGTGATTTTCTGTGTACTTATTATTTCCAATAAGTTTTTTACCTTCAGATGATTTATTATTTCTGATTAATGTAATTCTATTTCAGAAAAACCCTCTTTAGCATTTCCTATAAGTCAGGTCTAGTGTTTATGAAATCCCTCAAATATTCTTTGTCTGGAAAGCCTTTTTTTCTCTTTCATGTTTGAAGAATATTTTTTACCCGATATACTATTCCAGGGTAATGGTTTGATTGTTTGTTTGTTTGTTTGTTTTTTCTTGCTTCAGCACTTTAAATATGTCATGCCAATCTTTCCTGGCCTATAAGGTGTCCACTGGAATGTCTGCTTCCAGACATGGTGGAGCTCCATTGTATGTAATTTTTTCTTTTCTCTTGCTGCTTTTAGAAACCTTTCTTTATCTTTGACTTTTGGGAGTTTGATTATTAAATCCCTCGAGGTAGCCTTTTTGTGTCAAATCTGCTTGGTGTTCTGTAACCTTTTCGTACTTGGATATCGATATCTTTCTCTAGGTTTGGGACGATCTCTGTTATCATCACTTTGAGTAAACTTTTAACCCCTATCTCTTTCTCTGCCTCCTCTTTAAGGCCAATAACTCCCAGATTTGCCATTTTGAGGCTATTTTCTAGATATCGTAGACATGCTTTATTGTTTTTTATTTTTGTTTTATCTCCTCTGAATTTATTTTCACATAACCTGTTTTCAATTTCACTAATTCTTCTTCTGCTTGATCAATTATATTAAGAGTCTCTGACACATTATTCATTATGTCTATTGCATTTTTCAACCTTAGAATTTCTGCTTGATGCTTTTTAATTATTTCAACTTCTTTGTTACATTTATCTGATATAACTAAATTGCTTCCTGATGTTATATTGGATTTCCTTGAGTTTCCTCGAAACAGTTATTTTTAATTATCTGTTTGAAATGTCACATATCTCTGTTTATCCAAGGTTGGTCCCTGATGCCTTATTTAGTTCCTTTGGTGAGGTCATGATGATTGTCTTGATGCTTGTGGATGTTCATTGATGTCTGAGCATTGAAGAGTTGGATATTTACATAGGCTTCACAGTGTAGGGTTGTTTTTGTTTGTCTCTTCTGAGAAGGCTTTCCAGATATTCAAAGGGACTTGGGCCACAAGCTCAATAATTCAGTGGTTCTTGTAGACTCATAGAAGTACTGCCTTGAGGTTCTCAGATAAGATACAGAAGAATTATCTGGATGATAGAGAGATACTCTTGCCCTCTGTCCTTACTTTCTCCCAAACAATCTCTTTGTATGCTGTGCTGCTTGGAGCTGGGTGTGTGTTACCATACACACCACTGTCACCACCACCACTGGGATTGTACTGCATCAAACCCAAAGCCAGCACAGCACTGGGTCTCACCCAAGGCCCACTGTTAACATTACCTGGCTACTGACTATGTTCACTCAAGGCCCTAAGTCTCTACAATCAGCAAATGGGGAATCCAGTCATATTTCTCTCCTTCCTTTCAGAATGTCAAGTTCCCCAGGCCCCATGCAGGTCTAGAAATTCTGTCTGGGAGCCAGGGATTGGATTCAGAAACCTTAGAAATCTCCCTGGTGTTCTATTCCTTTGCAGTTATGCTGGCTCTCAGACCACAAGACAAAATCCTTCTTGCTCTTTTCTCCCCTTTTTCCAGGCCGAGAAGCCTCTCCCAGTGGCCATCCCACCAGCACATGGGGAATTCTGCCAGGTCACCACTACTCTTCACTTAACATTCCAAGGGCTCTTCAGTCAGCTTGTGATGAACGTTGCCAGGCCTAGGACTCACTCTACAGTGAAGTAATCGCCCCTGTGTCCCAGGGCATGTCCAGAAATACTGCTCAGGAGCCTAGACCTGGACTTGGAGACCCCAAAAGCCCACTTGGCATTCTACCCCACTGTGGCTGAGCTGGTAGGTACCTAAGGTGTGAGACAAAGTTTCCTTCACTTTTCTCTCTGATTTTCTCATGCAGAAGAAGTCTTTCACTATAACCAACGCATCCTGAAATGTTTTACCTGAATCCAGCACATCTGAGCCTCACCGAAGGCCCATGGCATACTACCTAGGTATCACTTTTGGTTATTCAGGCCCCCAAGGGCTCCTAAATCAGCAGGTGGTGAATTCTGCAAGGATTGGGTAATTTTATTCAAACCAGTGAGTTACCTTCTAGTCCCAGGTGTGTCTAGAAATGTCTTCTTGGAGGTAGGTCCTGGAATGGGGACCTCATGACTCTGTCCAGTACCCTATCCTATTATGTCTGTGATCCAAGATGCAAGACAAAGTCCTCTTTATCCTTTCCTCTCCTTTCCTCAAGCAGAAGGAAGAAGTCGCTTTTGTTGCTGTAAGCTGTGCTGCCTGGAGTTGGGAAAGAGGTGTCACAAGCATTTCTTTAGCCTCCCTATACCTAGGTCATGTCCCATCATAGTCTGCTGACTCTGAATCCAGACCAGCACTAGGACATGCCTAGTAATTGCAGTCCTTGTGTCCTTGACTGCCTTTCAAGTGTACCTTAGACCTCAGAGCCCTTTATCCCACAGTGGCAAGGCTTGCTGAGAAATTCAAGCTTCTATCTCTGAGATAGATAATTCCCCTCTGGCGAGGACTGATCCAAATGCTCCCTCCATGAGTGGGTGCTGGCCGAATCCAGCATGGCTTTGCTCTCTGCTGTGACAAGGCAGCACTGAGTTCAATGCCAAGTACTCCAGTCATTGTGTTCTCTCTCCCACAAGAGCACAGATTCTCTCTGCGTTCCGTGTGGTCCTTGCTAAAGGATGGGGGAGGTGTAGCAGCAGTGACCCAAGACTGTCTTTCCTACCCTCTTCAGTGCCTCTTTCAGCAATACAAAGTTAAAACTGGGTACTCTGGTTGCTCACTTGATTTTTGCTTCTTATGATGATGCATTTCTGTGTAGTTGTTAAAATTTGGTGTTCATGCAAGAGTGGATGATAAGTGGAGGCTTCTATTCATCCATTTTGCTCTGCCCCATGCTTCTTACTTTGACACTGTATTCTTCAGTTCTCACATTGCTATAAAGAAACGTCTGAGACTGGGTAATTTATAAAGAGAAGAGGTCTAATTGGCTCATGGTTCCACAGTCTGTACAGGAAGTGTCACAGCATCTGCTCAGCTTCTGGAGAGACCTCAGGAAACTTACAATCATGACAGAAGGCAAATGGGGAGCCAGCACTTCACAGGGCTGGAGTAGGAGGACGGCTGGGGAAGGTGCCACACTGTTTTAAATAACCAGATCTCATGAGAACTCACTCACTATCACAACAAGAGCACCAAGGGAAAAATATGTCCCCATAATTCAACACCTCCCACCAGCTTTAAAATCCTACATTGGGGATTACAATTCGACATGAGATTTGGGTGGCAACATAGATCCAAGTCATATCAGACACAAAACATCAACAGAAGTCAAGCTAACTCTTATTTTCTTCTTATTATCTCTGAATTATAACTTCTCAAGAACACAGAAAGGGCAAGGATTCATTACAAATTTGGGCTCAAACATCACATTATGATAGCTGAGCTGAGTTAAAGAAAGTCACTTAAAATATTATTTTTCAACTCCTGCTGGGAAGCAGTCTCATACAGAATAAGATTTTTCTATGATATCTGATATAATTTACCACTCCGTTTTGTCTGAAAATGGTCTCTTGTTTTAGGCTTCCTTGATAACGTACTGCTCTAGTTCTTTTCCTACATTTGACCATTTGGGGAAGGTTTCTTTCTCTGACTGTTTGCTGTATTTTTTCTGTTTAATGCAAGTGTTCTTTAGGGTTTTATCTTCAATTCTCGTCTCACTCAATATAATGTCCCCTGATAAATTCATTTACTATTAATGTTTCAACCACCATCAATATGTTGACACTCAAAAATCCTTAACCCTTTCTACCCCCAGATCTGTTTCCTGATATTCAGACAGAAAAGAAAAACCCTACAATTCGACATTTTATACTTGAATGTACCACAGGCTTTTCAAGGTTAGTATGTCAAAAAGTAATCTCATCATCACAACATTCTCCCTAATAGGTCTTATGTTTTCCTGTCTCTCCCATCCTCGTTAATGTTTCTACTACCTTAAGTCAAACTTGAGAGTCATTCCAAATTTTTTTTTCCTCAATCCCTGCTCAGACACCTGAGTCAACATCCTTCCCCTTGCTTATACCTTCTCTTTTTCACTCCCAAAGCCTTGGGCCAGGCCTATATATTCTTTTGCAGAGATGATTGCAATAATTTCCTAACTTGTCTTTTAGATTCAATTTTACACCTATCCAATCCAATCTTTATATCTTCTTAGAAGTAATCTATATACAATGTACATCTGACAATGTCATTTTCCACTTAGACCCTTCAATGACACCATTCATGACTCTAAGGTAAAAATGACAATCCTCCTCATTAAAATCTCTACTATATTTATGCCCTTTTGCTGTTTTTATTGTAAGCTTGTAATTTTTTTTTGGTTCCACTTGTTTACATGAGTTGGGAACTTTTAAATCAGAGAGCAATATTTTTTTGTAACTCCTCTGCATTGGAAATCAAAGTAATTAGATAATTCAAAGATTTTAGTGAGAAAATAAATGAATTCAATGAAAATAAACTAATATAAAACCCACAAGCAAACCAGTTATTTTACACTAAATCAAGTGTATTAAAATGGCTAGTTTTTCTATTTTTTTATACCCCTCCAAAAATGATGCTGGTTACAGAGAACCTGAGAAAACATATTAGTAGAAAGTGATGACAAAGAAGTTGAAGATAGTTTTAGAAAATGAGATATAAGGCCAATCACGGTGGCTCACGCCTGTAATCTCAGCACTTTGGGAGGCTGAGGTGGGTGGATCACGAGGTCAGGAGATCAAGACCATCCTGGCTAACACGGTAAAACCCCATCTCTACTAAAAATACAAAAACTTAGACGGATGTGGTGGTACCCACCTGTAGTCACAGCTACTCGGGAGGCTGAGGCAGGAGAATCTCCTGAACCCAGGAGTGGGAGGCTGCAGTGAGCCAAGTTCGCACCACCGCACTCCAGCCTGGGCGACAGAGTGAGGTTCCGTCTCAAAAAATAATAATACTATTAATTTATTAAACTAAGATATTTCGAAGGCTCTAAGATGCTCGATTAATTCGATCAGTATGTTATCTCCAAATTATAACTTTTTAAGAGACATGTTCTTTCTCATTCAGGCTGGAGTGCAGTGGCACAATCATAGTTCACTGTAATCCCAAACTTCTAGGCTCAAGCCTCCATGCCTGGCTAATTTTTTAAAGACAGGGTCTCACTATGTTGCCCAGGTTGATCCTGAACTCCTAACCTCAAGTGATCCTTCCACCTCGGGCTCCCAAAACCTGGGATTATGGGTGTGGGCTCCTGCACCCAGCTCCCAAATTATAATTATTAGAACAGTGTCAATACATCCCAGAATGTTTTCTTTTTTAACTTTCATTTTAGATTCAGTGGTGCATGTGCAGGTTTGTTACACAGGTAAACTGCATGTCATGACGATTTGTTGCACAGATTATTTTGTCACACAGGTAACAAGCATAGGACCACATGGGTGTTTTTTCTGATCCTCTCCTTCCTCTCACCCCACACCCTCAAAGAGGCCTCAGTTTCTGTTGTTCCTCTCTTCATGTCTGTATGTTCTCATTGTTTACCTCCCAATTATAAGTGAGAACATGTGGTCTTCGGTTTTCTGCAGCTGCATTAAAATAATAGTTTACTTAAAATAATGGCCACCAGCTCTATCCATGTTGCTGCAAAGGACATGATCTTATTCCTTTCAAAGGCTGCATAGTATTTCATGATGTATATATACTACATTTTCTTTATCTAGTCTTCCATTGATAGGCATTAAGTCAATTCCATGTCTTTGCTATTATAAACAGGGTTGCAATGAACATATGTGTGCATGTGTAATTAAGGTAGAAAGATTATATTCCTTTGGGTATATAGCCAATAATGGGATTGCAGGGTCAAGTGGTAATTCTGTTTTAAGTTCTTTGAAAAATCGCCACACTGCTTTCTACAGTGGCTGAACTGGTTTACACTCCCACCAGCAGTGTATAAGTGTTCGCTTTTCACTGCAACCTCGGCAGCATTTTGCTTGCACCTCGCCTGAGGCCTACGTGAGGATGGAGTATGGAAGGAGAGAGAGAATCAGAAAAAATACTTATCTGGTCCTATGCTTATTATCTGGTGGACAAAATAGTCTGCACACCAAACCCCACGGTACGTAGTTTACTTGTGTAACAAACCCCCCACACACCCCTGAACCTAAAATAAAAGTTAAAAGAAGAAAACATTCTATTATATATTGACATTTTTCTAGTAATTATCATCTGGAGGCTGGGTGTGGTAACCCACACCTGTAATTCCAGCACTTTCGCTGGCCAAGGTGGGAGGTTCACTTGAGGTCAGTTCTCTTTTGGCCTCTTAGTAATAGCCATTCTGGTTGGTGTGAGATGGTATCTCATTGTGGTTTTGATTTGCATTTTTCTAAGCATTAGTGATGTTAAGCAATTTTTTTTTCATGTGCTTTTTGGCCCAGTATGTCATCTTTTGAAAAGTGTCTGTTCATGTCCTTTGCCCACTTTTGAATTGGGATGTTTGCTTTTTGCTTGTACATTTGTTTATAGAATGTTTTATTAAAAGGTCACTTTTATTTCTTGTATTTTATATTCTAGCTTGCTTTTTTTTTGTCTTTTGGGGACTTGTATGCATACAGCAGTAACTCCATGGCATTCTTTTTTAAGCCTGAGCTTTAGTGGATACTGAATAATGCTTAGGAAGGAATGAAAACTGGGATAAAGAAAGAAAAGACTGGAAGAAAGATTTTTTTTTTTAAGTTTCCAATGGAATGTGACAATGGAGATATCCAGTCGCAAGCTGAACATGCTTGTTTTGGAATTCTGTAGTGAAGTTGTGACTATAGACAGAAACTTTGGAGTTATAAACATAAAACTACAGATATGAACATGCCTGATATTATCCAGAAAGAGCCTATGGAGTTTGAAAAGCAGGTGGTGAGGATAGGTTCCTGAATATCATAAACATTTTAGGATTACTCACACTGAAGAACCTGTAAAGGGAGTAAGAGAAATAGTCATAATGATAGAGGAAAACAAGGAGACAGGGTTATCATAGAAATTGAGGAAGGACAATCTCACAAAGACAGTGGGCCACAGTCCAAAATATCAAAGAGAGATAAAGTAAGACAAGAAAAGCAAAGTGACTGGAGCCTTTGGAAATACTGGTCCCACTGATAAATTTGGGAAGACAGGGTCTTCCATTTCAAGGGAATGGGGGGGTTTGTTGAGAAGCCAGGTGATTGTAATTTGGGGACAGTGAGCAGTAAATAAGCAGAGGCAGTAAATAAATATAGACTACTCTTATGATGACTCTTAGCTATAAAGAAAATGGCATGATGACTACAGAGATTTATGTTATTGACAAAGAATATAGAGATGATATCTGATGGAGCAAGTTTTTTAGGAGACAGAAGAAACAGAAGGGGAAAAATTTGCCATGTGGAGAAGAAGGGAGCCCTCTTACATTGAGTTATGAGTGAGGAAGTAAAAGATATGTGGACATGAAGATACATAGTAGGGGAAAAGTAAGAAAGTTGTAGTAATTCTTGACTTACGGCTTCCATTTTCTCAGCGAAGTGAGAGGCTAAGTCTGCTAACACTGAAAGAGAAAGGAATGTCAGGAGATTTGAGGTGAAAAAAATGTAAGTCTGGAGTGGACATTGAAGAGCAACATAAAGGAATCTGAGAGCTTCTCTGTCTTCATGGTGACTAAAAATTATTGGACGATAATTAACACCCTACCACAGCTTGGAAACTATAAATTTATTGTAACTTCATATAATGAATGTGCAACATTCTTTCAATATGCAGATCAAGTGGTTCCTCCATAGTGAAAATTACTCTGATCCAAAAAAACACCATTTAGCAGTCCTTATTTATGGTACCATTATACCTATGATGTATCTCTATAATTGCACTTAGAATAATATATAATGAGTATACATTATTTGTGCTACATGCTGCCCTCCAACCATATATTGAAATCCTTAAAGGCATAGCTGTATTTTGGGGTATCTCAACAAATGATTGTTGAATGAATAAATAAGTAATCAATAATAAATAAATAAATAAATAAGTAATCAATAATAATGGATAGTGCATGTCCAAATGTGTATTTACAATGTTATTATTAATATATCATTCTCCGAATACCTTCCCAGAAACTGCTCCAGCCCAGGTATCCCGACTACATAGCTTAGCTTTGTCAGAATGTGCTCAGTGCAATCAGAAGGAGAGTGTAATTTTAGTAGACAGCACAGTAGATTAGTCTCAGATGTTCAAATTTCTGGTTTGGAAACTCAGAAAAGAACCATGTATGATAAACATGAGATCATATTACAAAGATAATTCTCTATACAATTTTTAAATGAAAACCTCTTTTTTCACATTTTATTTTAAGAAAATTAATTTACTATTATACATCCTACTGGTCAATCTATTAAAACCCATAACCAAAAACAACAAATGATTAATTTTAAAAGAGGCTTATCCTTGACATTTTTTAAAGAAAACTTCACATTGTGATAGTTTCTCAAACAAACAAATGAGCAAAGATCATTCTTTCAGCCTCAAGAAAATGGAATATAGGTGATACACAAGATAGTAGCTCAATCCATGTGATCTCACTCATTAGGCTGAATGTTAGCTGCCTCTGGAAAAAATACGCCAGGTTTAAATGATGTGGGTTATAATAAAGTTTTATCACGAAAATAATTTTAACCCAAATTAGGTCATTTATATATTTTAATAACAGTTTAAATCTACTCATTCACACTGTGCAGCTTATGGTCGCTCTTCTCTCACAATTACTTTGCAAGCTTGTTTAACATATGTGACTGACAGTGAGTGAATTGATTTCTCAAGGATAAGTTAGTACGATCTTTCTGTAAAAATCCAGGAGATGATTCAAACATTATTTTATAAAAAGCACACTGACATTGTCCATGTTGACAGTGATACCTGTTATTTTATGCTAAGGGATTTGTTAGCAGCTTAGTGATTAAAAAGCTTGGTTTTTGTTAAAGGTAGTTTCAAATTAATTACTTACTGTACTACCAGTCCCTTTCAGCTGATGATATACTGCTACATTAATATTGTGCATACATTCTACACTGAAATTTATAAGAATAAGTCATTCATCTTGTATCAGAACTCATGTTTATCTATTAATTTTAGGACACCTCTTATCTTATTGTCTACCCACCTTTCATTATACGCATACTTTCTGGAAGTTCCACTTAGAATACGAATAATCTTCCATTTTCAAACATATAACAGAGAATATTGTTAGGGCTGCATTATATGACAGGAAATGAAAAACTTACATACGTTGACATTTAGCTTCCTCTACTATTGTACCCTATTAAAGAACATTGAAATGCTATTTATGCTCTGAGTTTCAGCTATACTTTTGCTTATGAAGTTATCTTTCCCCAAACATTCCAGTTTGTTCTTCAATGGAAAAATGTAAAACAAGTGTTTGAAGATATGCATCATGTTACCTACTGGGAGGGTAAAAGAAAGCTTCAGTCAGAAACAAAAGAGGGTGGCTTATGGAAAGGTTTTTCCCCTAAAATTATTGCATGTAATTAACTGTGAGCAAGCTTGAAGATTCATACATTACTATTAGAACAAAGAGGTTTTCCTTAGTTTACCATCCATCATTCATTCACTCATATAATAGGTATTTGTGAGCACCTACTATGTGTCTGACATTGTTACTGGCACTGCAGAAAGAGAAGTAAAATAATAGGCAAAAACATTTGCCCTCATGAATCTTACACACTTGGGGAAGATGGAATGTAAACAAAATAAATAAGTAAATTATGAAGCATATTCAAAGGTAATAAGCGTTAAGAACAAAAATAAGCAGACAAGAGGAGGTGAGGAAACATAATTTCATACAGTATCATCAAGGAAAAATTCACTGAGATGGTACCATTTGAACAAAGATCAGGAAACAATGAAGTGAAAAATATCTTGGGGAAGATAATTTCAACCAGAAGGAAAGGAGATGCAACAGCTCTAAGCTGTCCTCTTTCCAACAGCAAAGAGGACCATACTGATGAAGTGGAGTGAGCAAAAATGTTGGAGAAGATGAAGTCAAAGGAGTAAGGGCTTCAGGTGTACAGAAGCTTGATTTGGCCCTTACCTTTACTGAGATGGAAGTCATTGGAGAATTCTTAGCAGCAGAACAACTTGATCTGACATAGCACAAAGGATAAAAGTAAGATTTAGCAAATCTTACTAGCTAAAGAAGATTTCTCTTTGTTTGCCAGCTTCAGTGGGATCTCTACTTCTTTTCAGTAAAATTGGAATCTCTGTTAACACCTCTGTTGGGATTACCACTATTTTCTTCTCCCACTGCTTCTTTGTAATTATATATTATATTGTAAATGAGCAGGGTAGACAAATTAACTACAAATGCCTAAGAACACACTGCTAAAATCATTAATTCAAACTTCAAAATGATAAGCAAAATGAACATTATAATGATGTTCATTACTGTGTGGTCACATGCTTTTACAGAATGCAGCTATGTATAGAATAGAATTCAGTTTTTCTTCAAACTGTTGACTCTCCAGAAATGGAACATAAACAGTCAATTAAGAGTAGATTTTGTATATCAATTACATGCGTTATATGCTCTATTCTTACAATAAAGTAAGCTGGAGAAAAAAAGGTTAGTAAGAGAATCATAAGGAAGATAAAATGTATTTTACTATTAAGCAGATGTGGATCATCATAAAGGTCTGCAACATAAATATCTGCACACTCACATTGAGTAGGTTGACGAGGAGGAAGAAGAAGAAGGGTTGGTCTTGCTGTCTCAGGAGCGGCAGAGGTGGAAAGATGGAAGAGGCAGAAGGGGAGCCAGGAGATGCAGGCACACTCCATGTACATTTACAGAAATATGTCATCATTTCTCTCTGACTTTTTCACTTTTTCATTTCTCTAGAAGTGTTTCTATACAGTACCAATTCTTCTTCCATTATTTGCTTTAGTTTCAGTGGCTGTGTCATAGAAGGGGCAATGTCATAAAAGAAGTCAAACACAATCTTGAATCACTGGAACCTTTCTGCCAGACTGCCTGATGTCAATTTCTTTTCAGGCCCTGTTTCTATGTCTTCTTCTTCATTGTCTGGCACTGGTTTGGAAGCACTCATCTCCATCAAGTCGTTTTCTTTTAATTCCTCTGGTGTGGGCTCTATGAGCTCTAGAATTTCTCCAAGCCCCATATCTTCAAAGCCTAAATCCCCCTAAACACACTTATTTTTTTTTTAACCACATTCACAGTCTCTTTCATGATTTCCTTGGTTAGCTCTGCTGTAAGTCCTGTAAAGTCATGCACAACATCTGAACACAGTTTTCTCCAGCATAAATTTATTGTTTTGGGCTTGATGGCTTTCATGTCTCTTTCCATAACAATGATGGCATCTTCAATAGTGTAATTCTTCCAGGCTCGCATGATGCTTTCTGTATCCAGGTTGTCTTTCATACTGTTCACAATCCTTTCCATAGAGAATCATGTGTAATTAGTCTTAAAAGTCCCTATGAGCCCTGATCAAGAGGCTGAGCTTGACATATTGCATGTGGGGAAAGGAGACCCCTTCAACACCTTTTGTGCTGAATTCACGGGGTTTCAAGTATTCAGGGACGTTGTCCAATATCAAAAGAACTTTAAAAGGCATGTCTTACTGTAAAATACTTCCTGAGTTCAGAGACAAAGCATGGAAGGAACCAATTCAAAAACAGGGTTCTCATTGTTCAGGCCTTCCTACTGTACAGCCTGAAAGACTGGCAGCTGGTGCTTATATTTTCTCTTTAAGGCTTAGAGGTCAGCAGCTTTATAGATAAAGGCAGTCCTGATCATAAACCCGACTGCATTTACACAAAGCAAACAGTAGAGTTAGGTTATCCATTCCTGCCTTAAATCCTGGTGCTTGATTCTCCTCCTTAGTAATAAATATCCTTCGCGGCATTTTTTTTTTTTCCACAATAGGGCACTTTTCTGCATTATAAATCTATTCTCCTCACTGTTTTTTCTTTAATGGCGTCTAGGGATTTGTCTGTCGCTTCTTGATTGGCAGAAGCTGCTTCTTCCGTTATCGTTACATATTTTATTCCAAACCTCTTTCTAAATTTATCAAACCTTCCTTTGCTGGCATTGAATACTTCACCTTTAGATTCTTCATTTTCCTTTTGCTTTAAGTTGTCATATAATGACTTTGCTTTTTCTGAAATTCTATTAAATTGTGTAGGTATGCCTTTTTTAATAACAATTCTGCACCCACATAAAAACTGCATTTTCAGTAAAAGATAAAAAGATATTTCACAAAATTTGAAAGGTTTTCACACCTGCTGTGATAGCAGGAACAATGGTTTCACACATTTCGTTTTCTTTTTTTACAGTGCTCCTTATGCTGGATCCATTTACCTTTAAATGACAGGCAACCGCAGCTGCAGACCTCAATGTAGGGTACATATCAAGCAAATCAAGTTTTTCTTGTAATACCATAACTATTTTCTGCTTCTTGGTAACACTTCCAGCATCATCAGTGGCACATCATATGAATCCCATGGTGTTACTCAAGGTTTACAGTATTACACTAAACACGAAGAAAATATGCAAGAACCATGAGAAATCCCTTTTTACCATGATGCACAATTTACTGAGGAGACAAGCTGCTCATGTGGAAATGATCAGCATCACAGGGCATTTTAAGTGAATGCTGACAACATGAGCTCACTGCGACAGCAACAGAAGGTGGCGATGAAACTATAGTAGTGCACTACATACTCCAGTTAATTTTATGGAGTTGTGATTGAATAACATATCTTTATGTTTGTCTACTTTCAACTGCGAATGACACTATGTAACGTCTGTAAGTGGTTGTATGAATAAGTTTTGATGTATTTTAACTTTTTATAACAGATGTGTGTATTTTATGGTGATAAATAATAAAACAGACAAGCATTTAGGTATTTTATGCATTTGTGACATACATAACTTTTTGTTTTTTTCTATGTGTCTAAGATATGTGGCTTGTCTGTGAGTTTTTTCAAATTGTTGCAAATCTCCAAAATATACTCCAACGTGTTTATTGAAAAAATCTGTACGTAAGTGGATCTGCACAGGTCAAAACCAGATTGTTCAAAGGTCAACTGTATATCAGGGTTGATTTTACAAAGGTTAAGAAAGAAGAGAAAGACCGAGTAAAATACTTAAAAGAAGAAAAAGGAAGAGATCTGTGTCAGAGACCAACTAAGTCCTAAATAGAAACATTTTAAGGGTTGTTTTCCCGAGACATCACTTTTGCTATTCTAGCCTCTGGTGAACAAAATCCAGTGTGCTATTCTAGCTTCTGGTGTACAAAATCCAGTGTGCCAAAACACTCTTGTGTTAAAGTAGATTACTCTAGCATACAGTTATTAGTTATTTTAATTTAAATCTTAAAGAAAAGAGGTATACATGCCGCTAATTAATTGATGGTACAATTATCTCAAGACTCAATATACAAGTGTGAACAATTATATTTGGCAATTAGTACCAAGTAGACAGACATAGATAGGTAAACAGTTAAGTCTACCAAGTCAGCAGCTCCTTTCAACTTCCCTGCTTTTTCTAACGAAGTCACTTTCTTTAGCATTTTGCTCACTACTCTTCCCAGGTTTCAATATGCATGGCTAAAAATTTACCATCAAACTTCTTCATTGTACTATGAGGTTTCTGTTTTCTGAATTTTTAAAAGTAATTTTAAGAGAGTTCCCTTAAAATGAATCAATAATAATATAACGCCAGAAAATCTGATGAGCTGTGAGGAAGATTCTGCAGAAGATCCTTAACTATGCATCCAAATTCACATACAACCCAGTACATTGTGATGGCGATGGGTATGATCTTAAGCTTTGAAGTCAGACAGATGTGGATTTGAATCCAGGCTCCAACAGTTACTTTGTGACTCTGGACATTTAACCTCTACTTTCCACAACCATAAAACAGGGATGGCAATATATAGGGCCTATATATTTTTGCAATTTGTATTAAGGGAAATGTATATAAAGTCCCAGGCAGGTAGAGTTAGTAATTATTATGAATGTTATGATTATTTCACCAGAAGATTAAATTCCACCAGCTTGTAATAGCATATATTGTCTTCCATTCAGGGCCCACTTAAAGTGCTTTGCGATCTTGAAGAGTTTCAAATAGTACCAGGAACATTATATGTGCTAAGTGCTAGTGAAGTATCTGTTAAATAAATTAATTAAATAAGCTTCTTTTTAAAGAAAGGATTTGGAGATAAAGGAGAATACCTAGACCAGTCTTTCTCTTCTATTATCACTGGAAAATACTTACCTAGTATTGTCAATGGGCTATGAAAAGGGGTCGGTCTGGCGCTTATCGCCTTTTTTTTTTTTGAGATGGAGTTTTGCTCTTGTTGCCCAGGCTGGAGTGCAATGGCACAATCTTGGCTTGTCACAACCTCTGCCTCCCGAGTTCAAGTGATTCTTCTACCTCCTCCTGAGTTGCTGGGAATACAGGCATGCACCACCATGCCCGGCTAATTTCGACATGTTAGTAGAGACGAGGTTTCTCCACATTGGTCAGGCTGGTCTTGAACTCCTGACCTCAGGTGATACATGCGCCTCGGTCTCCCACAGTGCTGATATCACTTGCCTCAAAACTTTGGCCTGGGCTGCTTGATTATATACTTGATATGGTTTGGCTGTGTCCCCAGCAAAATCTCATTTTGAATTGTAGTTCCCATAATCCCCACATATCATGGGAGGGACCAGATGGAGATAATTGAGTCATGGGATCGGTTTGCCCCATCCTGTTCTCATGATAGTGAGTGAGTTTTCACAAGATCTGATGGTTTTATAAGGGGCTCACGCCTTCGGTGGGCACTCATTTCTCTCTCCTGCCACCATGTGAAGGAGGATGTGTTTTCTTATCCCTTCCAGCATAATTGTAAGTTTCCTGAGGCCTCCCAAGCCTTGTGGAACTGTGAGTCAATTTAATCTCTTTCCTTTATAAATTACCTAGTCTCAGGCAGTTCTTTTTAGCAGTGTAAGAACAGACTAATACAATACTACCACTGTGGAAATGCCCAAAGATGTTGCCATTTTAGAAACAAGACTATAGAAGGCTAGAACAAGTTAAGAAACTGAGCTATTTGCAAACAAGGAATATGTTGTTTTCTTTTTTTATGTTTAAGACTGAGGCATTCTTGATGAATGAATCAACACATCAGTGAATGAATACATGAATAAATAAAACAGAAAAGGGGCTTAATTTTGAGTAGATGAGAGTATCTTTAGAAAGTTTATGGATAACGGGACATTCCTTAAATTCTTATGTGATGTACCATTCAAGAAGCTTCATTCTATTTCAGACCTTTCTGTTTTTAGCAAATAGAATATATTGTTAATATAACATTTATTTATAAATCAAGAATGATCTTTTTTTAAATGCCTATGATTTAATTAGGAAACATACTAATGATGATCCTAAGAAATCTGCTACATCATCCCTTCCTATTCACACTACTTAAGAGATAATATAGTTTGTATTTGATCAGTAATACTAGGATGTGTTATAGAGTGTAGAACTTCTTGCTGTATGGTAAAATTCTCAAGGTGTGAAAGTATGTATTATTTTTATTCACATCCTCAGTGCTGAAGAGTTTCCCTAACACAGTTATTCTTCAACAACATTTATTGGATTACAAAGGAATATTAAGATTCAATAAGCTCTGGATAGCAAAGCAAAATTGCCTTAAGAATATCCCATACACTACAAACTGTAGTTAAGTTGTTTTCTTTTAAAATGCACTACATAAATATGTCATTCAAACATTTTAAAATATGTAATTAAACACATTAACATATTGGCTTGTCATCCTACAAGATTATAATAGATGTGTATTTTTTTAATTCCGGTCTGTAAACATTATTCCTTAAGACTCCTCCCACTCGAGGAGACCTGCATCCTTAGAACAGTACTTTTTTTTTTTTTTTTTTGGTCAGTCCTCTTCTTTTTCTCTGCTTTAAGATATAAACAGTAAATATTTTCCTGCTTTCTACAAGGAATAAGAATGAAAGATTCTGTATTTAGGTAATTTCCCTTATCTCTAATCGATCTTTATAGTTCACATTTTACAAATGCACGCCTCTTTTCATCAACATTTTGAAACAGTTTTTTTCTTCTGCCTAGAAATTGGTGAAGTACACAATCCTAAATTTTCTATTTAGGTAATTTCCCTTGTCTCCAATCAATCTTTATAATTCACATTTTACAAGTGCACCCTCTTTTCATCAACATTTTGAAACATTTAAAACAGTTTTTTTTTTCCTTCCACCTAGAAATTAGTGGAGTACACAATCCTATTTTCGGATTCATGATATTATGACTTTCTTTGAAAAAGTCACCATTTTTTCTGAGTCAGCATTTCAAACAGGTGTACCTTTTTTCTTTTTAAATAGTGTTTGTCTTTTTAGTGCAAATTGTCTTAAATAGGGTTTTTTCTAATATTATAGTTCTTTCCTACTAGATAGAACTGGAAGTTACATCTCCACACCCTAATGCTTTGCTAAACAGAAAATTTTCACATTTAAGTTTTATGCTACCTGGTGGAAATGACAAGAAAGGTTATATTTTGAGCCTAAAATTCAAATCAGTCACTCAGCTTTTCCCATATATCTTGCTAATTATGATATTTATTTTATTTGACAAATTATATAATACCATAAAGCAGAGGATCTTCTCCAGGTATTTTCTCTGATGGGAGACTAGCTGATAAAGTATGATATAACCATAACTTTGTGCTTTCTTCCAAGGTAAAGATTTCCACAGTGTTTTTCGCATAGAGTCCTAGAGCTAAGTTTCACTTAATAAAATAAGAGGCAACTTAAAATGACGGTTAAAAAAAGAGATGCTCATTACAACACGATGTGGTGATGTCGTGGTGGCAAATAAATAGAATGCAAAGAAATGAAAAGCAGAAACTTACATATAAGCTTCTTAAAGAGGTGGGACTTAGGCAATACCATACTTGGGCTCAGATATCTGTTGACTGATTAACTGGGTAATGGCTTGTTCTCCTGCACTTTGTAAAAACATTGTAAATATTGACATATATTTGAAAATACATTATAAGCTATATTAAAGTTTAGAATATGTAAGGGGCAGCAGTAGTATCTGAAGTCAGTATCTTTCACTGTTTTTTGCTTTGTATTGTTTTGTTTTCTTTTGTTTCTGAAGGTTCATGCAATAGTTAATGCTTTGGCAAGTGAAGAGGATAGGGTACTGGATCCTGCAACCTAGCTCTGAGTTCTCATCTAAGGTAAGTAGTGCTTCATGCAAGCAATGGTATAGAATAACTTCACTCCAGTTACTTATTAAGGAGGGTCATCTTAAAGTCTACCTCTCAACATTATGAATATATATATGAGAAATATATCCATTATTTAGGTAGCATTTTCTGAAGAATATGCTGCTCATCCATTCCTCAAGGTACAGTCAGTTCTGCTAAAATATTTTTTGAAAATACGAATTTGTTACAACACAATTGATATATTAGGGAACAATTTGAGCATAAAGAGGGTTTCAAATTGTATTAGTCTCTGAAAATCTCTCGGTAAACACAGAAAACTGCACTCAGCATAATAATATAAAAACATACACACACACGCACACCAAAACAATTTACCGGCAACCTCAGTTTATTATGTATGTTATCCTACAAGGCTATGTTTTGCCATTCTTTTGTATTTGAGAATATTTTTATACTAAATAAAAAAATCAACATCCAAAACATGTATAAATATTTTGGTTCAAAAATGCCAAGTAGTGCGTTAAAAGAAAAAATTTAAGTACTGAGGAAAAGCTTGAATAATGAAGTGCTTCAAAATGAGAGAACATGATGTTTCCCAAGCAACAGACAGAAATCCACTCTGTGGCCCCTCAGAGATAATGAGCAAGAAAAAAGAAATGTCTATGACTCTGTGATATAATAAAAAATCTATTTGGTCTTTGTTTTTGGTTCCTGGGACAGGGCTCCTAAAACCTATGAAATTTCCTGGGAAACAGCAGTGTCATTTTAAAACACCTAAGTTTATGCTAATGAATTGATTTGGTGTGGGGCTCCTAGGCAGCCTCAGGATGGAGCAGCTGACCAGAAGGACCAAGTAATTTGAGGGGTGGAAATTCTACTCTATCCATTGGCCTCTGAGGAGGTGAGCAGGAGGCTGGAGATTTGACCCTATGAATCCTCTTGAACCATGTGATTCAGGGAGCTTCTTCTGGGTGGATGAATACTTCACAGTGCTGTGAGGGTGGTGTGCCTGAACAGGGCCTGGTAGTTGCACAGCATCCCCTCCTCAAATACCTTGCCCTGTGCATCTCTTCTATTTTGCTGTTTCTGAGTTTTTTTCTTTTAAAATAAAACAATAAACATAGGCCGGGCGCGGTGGCTCAAGCCTGTAATCCCAGCACTTTGGGAGGCCGAGACGGGCAGATCACGAGGTCAGGAGATCGAGACCATCCTGGCTAACATGGTGAAACCCGTCTCTACTAAAAAATACAAAAAACTAGCCGGGCGAGGTGGCGGGCGCCTGTAGTTCCAGCTACTCGGGAGGCTGAGGCAGGAGAATGGCGTAAACCCGGGAGACGGAGCTTGCAGTGAGCTGAGATCCGGCCACTGCACTCCAGCCCGGGCGACACAGCAAGATTCCGCCTCAAAAAAAAAAAAAAAACAATAAACATAAGTAATGCTTTTCTGAATTCTGTGAGTTGTTCTTGCAAATTGTCAAATCTGAGAAGGATGTCATAGGAACCCCCGAATTATAGCCAGTCAGTCAAAAGTACAGGTGGCCCCCAGGAGTTGCAGCTGGCATCTGAAATGAAAGCAGTTTGAGGAACCAAGCCCTTAAATTTGTGGGATGTGATGCTAAATTCAGGTAGATAATATCAAAACTAAATTTGAGTTGTTGGGCATCCAGTTGGTGTGAGAGACTCAGAGAATTGGTTGTTGGTGTACAAAAACTTTACACAGGCAGGAACCACTCGAAGTACTGCTTCAAAGTCAGTAACAACAAGGCCTAAATAAAATAAGGAAATGAAAAGATTGTCGAGCATATAAATTCTAGTCTCAACAGTGAAAAATATTGGGAACAATTTTCTCATAAGAAGAAAAGACTATCTATAGATAACATCCTTAAACAGAATAGGCTAGGCGCGGTGGTTCACGCTTGTAATCCCAGCACTCTGGGAGGCCAAGACAGGCGGATCACCTGAGGTTGGGAGTTCAAGACCAGCCTGACCAACATGGAGAAACCCTGTCTCTACTAAAAAACAACAAAACAAAAATTAACTGGGCAAGGTGGTGCATGCCTGTTATCCAAGCTACTGGGGAGGCTGAGGCAGGAGAATCGCTTGAACCCAGGAGGCAGAGGTTGCGGTGAGCCAAGATCACACCATCGCACTCCAGCCTAGGCAGTAAGAGCGAGACTCCTTCTCAGAAAGAAAGAAAGAAAGAAAGAGAGAGAGAGAGAAAGAAAGAAAAGAAGGGAGGGAGGGAGGAAGGGAAAGAAAGAAAGAAAACAGAGTTTGCTAAATCCTGCAGAAATGACTTATTTTATCTTGGGAAATGAGTCCTAGTGGTGGCTATTTTAGTGTTGTCAAACATCTCTACAATTCTCCTCAAAGCCTTCAGCTGTCTGGATAAGCTATGGGTGCACATGAGACATCCACAACATAATTCCCAGCAATGATTCACAACTTACTTGAAGAAGAAGGCTATACACCACATCGAATTTACAATTTTTATGAAATGCATGTCTATTATAAATTTAACCCTTAAAAACCTACACCTGAAATGAAGAAAAACATGCCCAGGATTTAGGGCTGTGAAAGATTTTTAACTGTGGCATTTGAAAACATTGCCAAACTCAGGACAATGAGCCATACTGATATGATTTGACTGTGTGCCCACGCGAATCTCACCTTGAATTGTAATAATCCTCACGTGTCAAGTGGAGCCAGGTGGAGATAATTGAATCACAGGGGCAGTTTCCCCCATACTATTCTCATGGTAGTGAGTAAATTTCGCAAGATTTGCTGGTTTTATAAATGGGAGTTCCCCTGAACAAGCTCTCTCTTACCTGCCACCATGTAAGATGTGTCTTGCCCCTTCTTTCCTTCCACCATCATTGTGAGGTCTCCTCAGCCATGTGGAACTGTGAGTTCATTAAACCTCTTTCCTTTGTAATTACCCCGTCTCAGGTCCACCTTTATTAGCAGCCTGAGAACAGACTAATACACATACCTATCCACATCTAGTGCTACAACTTTGCATTTGCTTTCATATGATCACCCCACACAACCTCACAATAACTCACAAGCTGCAATCCTCCTGAGGCCTACTTCCACAAGGTAAAGTGCCGTATTATAGCATTTATGTAAAATTGTGCTACCATGTATATTAGATTTCTATTATTTATTTTTTATATGTCACTGACAAAGTGTTTGAATATTGTGCCCCAACCTCATTTTTCTCGAGTTTTCAGGTTTTTCTTATACAATTCTGAAAAAAATATGGTGTTTTTTAGAATACTGTAAGTTGTGTTATAGAAGAACTAACTAAACATTAAAATCTATCATCGGGGAAGCCAGTCAATGAGAGAGCTGTATGATGGGGCCAAATCATTTTTATTTCCCCAAAATTTCTTTCCCTATACTGGCCTTTGGCATTAGGTAATCAACCTACAGTGAAGGACATTATAAGAAACTATCCTCTGAAATCCATTATTCTATTCATTGTGAGAGTGTTGTTCAGTATGATGCTTACCACATTACACAAATCAAATTTTCAATTTTGATGAGTGTCTATTATAAATTTAAACCTTAAAAACCTACACCTGAAATGCAGAAAAACATGCCCAGGATTCAGGGCGATGAAAGATTCTTAACTGTGACGTTTGGAAACAATGCCAAACCCAGGACTATGAGTCAGACACAGTATTCTCTTTATGATGGCTCACTAAAGAAGTTTCACTCTGGCCTTAGTCCCAGGAAGAGTTATGAGTTATGCATCTACTGAAAAATTAATTTGCTTTTATTTTTATGTATACTGAGACTTTTAAAGGAGCATCTTAACAGAGTTCAATGAATATTTCTTAAATAAATGAATAAATGTGTTTTTAAACTGTTTCTTTCTCCACTTGGCTATTAAAATGATTAGAGACAAATTTATGAGCCTCTTCTAGGAAGTGTAAAGAAACCAGAAACATTATTAAAATATTCTGAGCTGAACTCACAATAATAGCTTCTTACTTGTGCATTTCAAGTATAACTGATCACTGGCTTAAACCTTACTTGAAAATTTGTATAATTGCTGACAGTCTAAATAAGTAGCACACTGACTGATGAATGAGTTATAAGTCTATTGACAAATCCTATTTTCATAGATTCTGCAGATGCAGCACCAGAAGTCAGCTAGAGGAGACTAACTAATGTTAACAATCCTTCTGAGATATTTCTTAATTGACATTTTATTGGATTACAATTATGCAAACTGTGCCAAGTTAACTAGAACTAAGACAAAGGACACAGTAGTTTATATATTTATTTACTTTTGGTCCTAAATGATTCCTGAGAAGGAGTAATAAAATCCTAAACCAGAGTGTACAGATTTTGAAATGATATATGTAAAAACCAATAAGGCCAATGAGAATCATGTGTACCTTCTCTCTCCTTCCCCTCCCCATATACAATAACTATGCCTGATAACTTGAAAAGGGTATAATCAAAGTATTTAAATTAATGAAGTATATTGTGACTAAGAGTAGCTATTAATGGGAAAAAATACTAGTTATTGGTCTGAAACTTTTACTAATAACTCTTCTTGCATAATCTCTGTCTAGCAACTTTAATAACCAAAAGATGCATTCTGATGCCTTGGTCACCAGTTTCTCTTAACGTAAAAAGTTTCTTACTGTATTTTATGACATATTTTACTGTGCATACATAGGAACTACATCAGACCCACTTAAGAGATTATCTCTGTAACTTTGACTACTGTTGACTGAAAACACTTTATTCCATTTTTAAGTCATTTGAGAAAACTGTAAACATTATCTGAGACTTAGACCTGACCTTACCCCGATCTTTAAAACTGATAGGCAACAACCACAAAAATTTCAGCAGAAGCCATTTAAAAGAAAAAAAAGCCTCTCATTGTCTTGAAACAGAAGGTGTATTAGTCTGTTTTCACACTGCTATAAAGAACTGCCCCAGACTGGGTAATTTATAAAGGAAAGAAGTTCAATGGACTCACAGTTCCACCTGTCTGGGGAGGCCTCAGGAAACTTATAGTCATCGTGGAAGGGGAAGCAAACACATCCTTCTTCACAAGGTGGCAGGAGAGAGAAGTGCTGAGAAAAAGGGGAAAAAGCCACTTATGAAACTGTCAGAGCTTATGAGAATGCACTCACTATCATGAGAACAGCATGAGGGAAACCATCTCCATGATTAAATTACCTCCCACCGGACACATGGGGATAATGGGAACTACAATTCAAGGTGAGGTTTGGGTGGGGACACAGAGCCAAATCATATCATTCTGCCTTGAGCAACTATACCCCTGTGGCTTTGCAAGGTATAGCTTCCTTCCTGGCTGCCTTCACAGCCTGGCACTGAGTGTCTGTGGCTTTCCAGGTGCATGGTGCAAGTTGTCAGTGGATCTACCATTCAGGGGTCTGGAGGATAGTGGCCCTCTTCTCACAGCTCCACTAGGCAGTGCCCCACGGGGACTCTGTGTAGGGGCTCTCAACCCACATTTTTATTCCACTCTGCCCTAGCAGAGGTTCTCCATGAGAATTCCACCCCTAGAGCACTCCTCTGCCTGGACATCCAGATGTTTCCATACATCCTCTGAAATCTAGGCAGAGGTTTCCAAACCTTAATTCTTGATGTCTCTAAAAACCAAAATGATTATTAAAAAGACAAGATATAGTTATCTACATGATTTAGCTAACACAGTTGCACTAGGTATTTTTCCCAAATTCCCACTGAATGAATCTTTGATATGTTGGAATAAAATTATATTCAACACAAAATCTACCTTTCAAAATCAGGTAAGAAAACATACAAAACAATTCAAGTGACCGAAGTTAAGATAAATAAAAGAATGAGTAATTAAAATCAAGATTTTATCACAATGTTTTAGAGTTAATCAATATTGATAGAAATGTGACACTAGTGATACATCACAAGCATATCATGAGAGCTGAGATTTTCTTCAAATAATGATGACAAACACTGTATCATTACTATGTATCAGTCACCAGAGTAAGCAATGTAATGCATTACTTTATTTAATGAAGATGAAATTATTTTTCATACTTTACCAATGAGGAAACTGAGAAACGGTTGGTACGGACAAAAGGCAGAACTCTCGCCCACGTATAGCTTCAGCTCAAGCTTTTGTTCTTAACTACTTTGCCCTACTACATACTGCACTAATGCTGGCAAGTTTCAATGACCCATTTAAAATTTTGTCTGTTTTTACAGTTATCAGTAACACAGAGTAGTAAATTCCTTTATCTCAGTTATAGTTACACTCAACAAATATGATGCAACTAAAATATAATTTAAGTAGGTTGAACTTATATTGAAAATTAAAAATATTGAAAAATGTTGATTGTTGATAGCAATAGTAATAAAAACATCCACAATATGGAGGATGAAAGTCTGAAAATTAACTTATTTCAGTGATAATTTTTACTCTGTAAAGGCTGTGTAGTATAGTTAGGTATCAAAAAACTAACCTTAAGCATATTAGAATGTAACATAGCAATCCAATTTTATCAATCAAGATCAAATCCAAGTATGTTAATTAACAATATGAATACTATGACTTTTCTTTCATTCAGTAGTATCCTGCTTGTATCTTAGTGAAACAGAATAAAAGCTTCTGACAAGATACATTTGATTTTAAAATATTTGGATAATTAACATGTTTTCATATAAAGAATATAAATTAATTAATGTTTTACTTCCCTAAAACACATTGATAAAATAGTTTATTTTTGTATTTAATACTGTTATTATTTTCATTACTAACATTCACTGAATGTTTACTAAGAATTAGTGATTGTGATAGGCATTTTATACACATTATCTCATTTATTGCACACAGCCCTAACATAAATACTACTATTACCTCCATTTTGAAGGTAACTATAGCTAGTATTTACTGTGGATCACCATTAGCAATCTCAGTTCCAGTGCTCCAAAGAAATATTCAAAAATGAGTGGAACATTGTCCTTGTTCTTATGGAGGTTGTAGTACGGTATATTTATCAAAATTTTCTTGAAGAAGTCCTATGCATTATTATATGCCATGTTGAATTGAATCTTTGCCCTACTTTTCCAGCTAAAAGGTATCAGGTAGAATCATCTGAGTGTAACTTTTTATGTCAGAATATGTCACAGTATTTAGATATTTTCTAATTTTTACTTAATTGCTATGATAAATAAAATATGAATACGTAACCAAAGCAATTATTTTGTTCTTAAATATTAAATATGTGATTGTATTCCACTAAAGTGTTGGAATTTTTGTTATTTTGAATAAATATTTCTGCTATTCAAAGAAATTATAACAGTTGTTTTCTGACTTCTAATGAATATGCTGCAAATGTTCTTAATGATATACATCAAATGATTAGAGGTATAGTTATAGTTTTCTAGAAAGCAGAGTTCATTACAGTATATCTCTTCTCCTGGTAAGGCAAATCTGTACTTGATTTTGGTGTTAACAGAAAGAAGCAGCAAATGTTTTTTACTCCTCAATGATGTTTTATGCTTAAACGACATAGAGATTTTCTTGGTATTCATTTGGAACATTGTTTCCCTGTCTCACTAATAATTGTAAAGTTTTCAATTGGTAGATAAGAGGAATTTTTGTAGTTAACTTTATTCAGATGGAGAGACAAAAGCTCAAAGAAGGTAGAATCATACAAATCTGAGACCAAGTCTATTAAATAAAAGTGAAGATTATTGCCAGGAGAAATATTTTAATAGTAATAATAATTTATCTATAATGAAAAATTTGGAATCAAAGGTAGAATTCAGCATTAATTTATCCTTTTGTATATGGAAAAATTTTAGAAGTGAGGTAGGGAAGAGGTTCAGAGTAGATTTTCAGAAGAAACAAAAGATGCACACTTACTATCTTGTCACTTCTTTGTAATATATTATTATCCCTAATTTATAAAAACATAAAGAAAATAAAATGAAGAGGTTTGAAAAGAAGAGGAAGAATTTGCCTTCAAAGTAGGACAAAGAAACTAAGCATAAGTGAAACTACTTTTCAATATACTATGTCTGAAACAAATTTGTCACAACTAAAAGATGACACCAATATTTTAATTTTTATGTATCCAAATGGATAAGAGAACCTCAATAAAATTGCCTTGAACAACCAAATTTTAAAAAAATCCAACGGTATCCAGCATTTCTACACTATTTATAAAGGTAATGGCTGCTGCTTCTGAAAAGACTTAGAGAATTTGCTTTTATGGTATTTTTTGATGTCATTTATAGTATAGCCACTGTTGGATAGCCACTGATTCAATTAAAGCTAATACTTTTGATTTCTCAAAGCTCTGAATAGTATTTTTAATTGAAATTGATTACATACTTATTTAATAAAAGGGAAACTGTTGAACTGACCTCATAATAGTATCCCAGAATAAGGATTTACATCAGTTATTGGTTGAAACATTTAAAACTTCAGAGTAATATTATAGTTTTCCTATTATTCAAACTTGTAAATGAAACAAAAAGAGATTTTTTTTCTCTTCTTTCAGATAACAGGAATTCACCAGAACTACTTTACTGAACAGGTGAGTGAATTATTTATTAAGATGATCAGTAGGACGGGGTCTTTTTTAACTCTAAGGAGATATGTATATTACTTCACACAGAAGCAATTATTAACTTACTGATAGCATAGATAACATCATACTTTAATTTTTATAATTTTAATATACATGTTTATACTATTTTATTTAATTTTAATAAAATCAAATAAAATATTAAATATATAATCAATTTGAGATAACTCTGCAGTAGTAAATTACTATAATTTCACTTTTCTTTGCCTTTTAATTCTGTATTAGTTTGTTTTCACGGTGCTGATAAAGACATATGTAAGGCTGGGTAATTTATAAGGAAAAAGAGGTTTAATGGACTCACAGTTCCACGTTGCTGGGGAGGCCTTACAGTCATGGTGGAAGGTGAAAGGTGAAAGGCACAACTTACATGGCTGCAGACAAGAGACAGAATGAGAGCCAAGTTAAACTGGTTACCCCTTACAAAGCCATCAGATCTCGTGAGACTTATTCACTACCATGAGAACAGTATGGGGGAAACTGATCCCATGATTCACTTATCTCCCACCAGGTCCCTTCCACAACACGTGGAAAATACCGGAGCTACAATTCAAGATGAGATTTGGATGGGGACACTGTCAAACCATGTCAAATTATTCCTTGCAACTTCCAAAAAAAATTTTTTTTTTTAGAAATAAGTCATTATTTTTTGTTTCATTAGATATTCTTGTAGAGTCTTAATGGTAAATCTGAATGATCAAAACTAAGAGGCAAACAGGGGGTTGTTGTTACATATGGTTAAAGTTCATTTAGCCCAAAAATAATGGGAACAAAAGAATAATGACCAGTGGAGGGATATTGGGAAGGTGAAGAGTATAGTAGGAATCTCTAGCAGTCTTGCAGACATCATGTGAATTTTTAAAATCTGGTACTTTCTTGTTTTAAGATAGCCAGATGAAAAGTCGATTCAATGGAGAATAAAGAGAGGCTTGGCATGAAGTCTCCTAAGTACGGCCAGGCCACAGAATGTAATGTATAGAAAAAGCCACAGTAGAGTTTATGGGAATTAAAGCGAGGGAAACCAACTAAATTCTTCTGTAGCCTTCATTGGACAACCCTCACATACCTGTTTCCCTCACATATATACTCATTCTTAAATTCACTGTTATGACTACCTTAGAACTCAACATCAAATTTATGTTATTAATCTTTTTTATAAAGCATTTCAAAGTATATTTACTTAACATTATCTAATATCTTGCAAATGTATGGCAGTATTATTTTCAACAATATGGAAAATGATGAAAACACTGGTTACTGCAATAGATTATGTTGCAGAAAATAATGCAAGAGACTGTGAAATTCCTTGGTCATGTGACACATTATACATAAACCAGCCAATGATCTAGGGAATTATAATGAACTCTGGTCATTCAGGTGAAGTAATATAAGAGCACATAACATTTCCAGTTTCAATCCTGCTTTGTACAATTGACACTCATCAAGCTTCAATTTCCTCTTCTGCAAAATTCAGATACTAAAGTTTTTGTCTTCCATAGGGCAGTTACAAGGATCTCATAAAACAATAAATACGTAGGAGTATTCTTCAAAGAACAATGTATTACACGAATGCTAGTTATTTCTGTTAACCCAGCAACTCGAATTACCCAGGAATCCTGATTAATGCAGTGGCATATAAATTGGGAGACTCTCAAGATTCTCTAAAATCAGTTTTCAAATGTAAAATATATGCTTTACTAGAACATATTTGTCTCAAGAAAGAGCATCATAGCAATGTGAATATGTAATCTAGTACTAAAAACATTTCTAGCAAACTAAATATAACCACTCTAAAGAAAATCATTACAGGACACACATGATCTGGACTTAGTGCTTAAGGAGGTAATAGATTAGTAAGGAGATATGAAGAATAGAAAAAAATTCTACTTTTATTTTTGAATACTTAGCTGTATTTCGGAGGTTGAGTCTGAGTTAACCTACCCATATAACCGTTCCTTCCACCTCTTCCTTAACTATCATAGATCATCCTCTCTGTGCATCTTCGAGCCTGGAGAAAAGCCAGGTTGGGATTTATAGAAAGAACAAGAACAAAATAAAACCATATCTGCTCTATTTTCCCATATCAATTGATTTCAGAGTGTGCTGTATTCCCAACAAATGAAAAAAAACAAAAAAGAATTTCCCTTCGTGGTTTATTCCACTGGTTTAGAGGTAACTGTAATTAACTTCTGCAAACTCCTCACTTAGCAAAAATGCATTCCCTTTCAAATTATTTGTATTGTAGATACAATACAAATCACTACTAAAAATTGATCTTGATTGATAGACCCCATAGCCCATAGTTGGATATTTGGAAATACATGGGAGAGAAAAATCTGAAATTAAAATGTAAGAAGTATCAGGAAACACATTGCTAATGAAGTAAGGTTTCCTAATGGTGTTTTTTCATTAAAAATACTTTTCCTGTTTTACATGAACCATAGCTTGGGTTTGCTAAAAGATGCCATGTTAAATCATCAAACGTGGAAATTCTGAATATCTGCACTAAGGAAAATAAAACTTCCACAAGCGGAAACTAATGAGCATTGTAAATGTAAAATCAAGGCCCTAGTGTAAATTTTTTAACAAATACATGAAATAATATAGTGAAATTTTAATTTATGTAACTATTATATATAAGCTGTGTTGTTATATATTTTATATACATGTAATGAAAGTCATGGTTAAAAAATCTAGTATATATATATTTATGGTTTTAAATTTAAATTTATTAAACTTAATTTGTTAAATAAAATTAAATTTAAATGACTTAAAACATATTGAGTTGTTTTATATATTTTACACAACAATATATCTAAACTAAATATTAAAAATTATTAAGTGCTTTAATGGACAAATAAATGACAGATAATTTAAAATGTTATTAGTTTTTCTTTCCCAGATGGCAGATTAGAGGCTTTTAGTTTGCCTCAGCCACTTGGAAATACCAAGAGAGCTCATAAAGATAAACGCTGTGCACTTTAATACAGGAAGGAAAACGGGAGTACACCAGAGTCATGAAGGACACCCCAAATCCTGGGGATGAGATCGTGGGCAAACAGCTCCTCTGATAATGTCTGGCTGATAAAAGTGAGTGAAGTCCCAGTGCATGAAGGAGCCAGTGCATGAGGGAGGTGACCCACCTTTCCTTGGGGAAATCTGAGCAACCTAGGCCAAAGAGCACATTTTTCCCTCCCAAGTCTTGGAGCTAACTTGGTGAAAGGCATAAAGACACTGTGAGAGAAAGACACTGGGAAAAGCTGCACTCATTTTCCAAGACCCAGAGTTGAGATCAGGATGCCATTTTTAATCCAGGCTCATGCAAAGTCAGCTATTCTGTGGCGACCCAGCAGCGTGACTGTGTAGACATTTTAGTTTCAGGCCAGAGTTTGGAGGGCCTGCTCTGCAGTAGGGCTGGGGCCTCCTCAGCCAGAACTGTGGAAAGTGCCTCAGCATCAGGTGCTGGAATTGTGCTCTCCCCTATTGCATACCTTAAGTGAGAGGAGAGCTGCTACAGTTGCAATTTTTCCTGGACAATGACAACTACATCCAGGGCCAGCTTGGCAACCTGGAGCCAATATGTGTGTGTCATTGCTGGGTATCTCATCCTGCTTCCCCGAGGTTGTGGTATGGCAGAACCCTCTCTGCTTCACCCACAAACAGAAATCCAGACTCTCCAATCACCCACTTCCCTGGACCAACAGCCTGAGCTGCCCCACCCTTCATGGACATAGATTGTGGTGCAGCGAGCCCTTCTCTGCTCCAGATGTACTACTAGGTACATCTCCAGGTATGCAGAGCACCTGCTCACCTGGATCAGCAACCTGAATTGCTTCACCCTTCCTGTGCATAGATTGTGGTGCAGCAGGGCCCTCTGGGCTCTGTGCCCAGGCACATCTCCAGGCATTCAGAGCACCTACTTGTTTGGTTCAGCATCCTGAGTTTCTCCCCACTTCTGTGCAGAGATCTTGGTGCAGGAGAATCCTCTCAACTTCTTGTCCAAGCAGATCTCCAGGTATATGGAACATCCACCCTCCTGGAGTAGGAGTTTAGGACATCCCTATCCTTGTGCAGATATCTTGAGATTAGGGAGGCTCCCCAGCTTCATACCTAGACACATCTCTGGGCACTTGGTGGCTGCCCAGTGGACTCTCATTCAGCACTAGTGCTTGTCCCTGCCATCAGGACACCAGTACGTGGAACTGCCCAGTCTGACCCCATCAATCTTGCCCCACCCCCAACCCTATGGTATTAAGAAGTAAGCTCAGACTGCTGTGCACTCTATATTACCAGCCATAGCCTGAGGAGACAGAGAGGTTCTACCAGTAAACAAGGATCAAGTATATACCCAGCCACATCGGCCAGTGTGGGCTCTTACCCAGAAACACCACCTACTGGCTTATTGGTCAAACTGCACAGTCCAATATAAAACCTGCTGACAGAAGTGCATGAGGTTACAGAAGCAAAGCGAAAACACCCTACCCAGCATTGTCTACAGTCACATCCCCAGGGAAGAGGGAGAAAGAGAAACTGAAAAAAGAAAAAATTGATCATATTATAGGGAAAAAGAGAAAAATCCTACCTGTACAAAAATAGCTTCAAAAAGTAGAAGTGCCAGCATCTTCAGCTGAGAAAGAACCAGTGCAAGAATTCTGGCAACATAAAATATGTGAATATACTGACACCACCAAAGGATCACACTAGCTCCCCAGCGATGGTTCCTAACCAAAATATAAATTCAGAAATGACAGATAAAAGACTCAAAGCATGGATTGTAAGGAAGCTCAATGAGATCCAAGATAAGGCTGAAAATCGACACAAAGAAACTTCTAAAGCAATCCATGAAATGAAGAAATAGATATACATATTAAAAAGAAATCAATCAGAGCTTCTGGAATTGAAATGCTCACTTAAAATTTCAAAATACAATTGAAAAGTTGATCAATATACTGGAACAAGTAGAAGAAATAATTTCAGAACTTGAAGACTAGTCTTTCAAACTAACCCAATCTGAGAAAAATAAAGAAAAAAGGAATTTTTGAAAATGAATAAAGTCTTTGAGAAATATGGGATTATGTAAAGTGGCCAAATCTACAAATGGTTGGCATTCCTGAGAGAGAAGGAGAAAAAGAAAACAAACAACCCGGAAACATGTTTGAGAGACTAATTCAAGAAAAATTTCCTAACCTTTCTAGAGAGGCAGACTTCAAGGTACAAAAAATTCAGAGAACACCTGTGAGATACTATAAAAAACAAACATCACCAAGGCATATAGTCATCAGACTGTCCTAGGTCAATGCTAAAGAAAAAATCTTGAAGGTACCTAGAAGAAAAGGTCAGATCATATAAAATAGGAATCCCATCAGGCTAGCAGCAGACTTCTCAACAGAATCCTAGTAAGCCAAGAGAGATTGAGGGCCTATTTTCAGCATTCTTAAAGAAAAGAAGATCCAACCAAGAATTTTATATTCTGCCAAACTTAGCTTTATAAGCAAATGAGAAATAAAATCTTTTCCAGACAAGCAAGTGCTAAGGGAATTTGTTATCACTAAACCAATCTTATAAGAGATCCTTATGAGAGTTCTAAACACTGAAATGAGAGAATAATACCTGCTGCCAAGAAAACACACTTCAGTACATAGCCCACAGATCCTATAAAGCAATTATACAATGGAAACTACAAAGATATCAACTAATAACTTCACAACTGGATCAAAATCTCACATATCAATATTAACCTTGAATATAAAAGGTCTAAACACCCCAAGTAAAAGGCACAGAGTGTCAAGTTAAATTTAAAAAAAAAAGACCCATTCATCTCTCTTCAAAACATGCACCTCACACATAACAACAGACATAGTCTCAAAGTAAAGGGTTGGAGAAAAATCCATCATGCAAACAGAATACATAAAAAGTAGCAGTCACTATTCTTGTTATTCTTATTCTTATTCTTTTTTTTTTTTTTTTTTGAGACAGAGTTTCACTCTTGTTGCCCTGGCTGGAGTGCAGTGGCACCATCTCAGCTCGCTGCAACCGCCACCTCCCAGGTTCAAGTGATTCTCCTGCCTCAGGCCTCCCTAGTAGCTAGTATTGCAGGTGCCCGTAACTACACCCAGCTAATTTTTTGTATTTTTAGTAAAGACGGGATTTCATCATGTTGGCCAGTTTGCTCTCGAACTCCTGACCTCAGGTGATCCACCCGCCTCGACCTCCCAACGTGCTGGGATTACAGGCGTGAGCTACCGCGCCCAGCCTGAATCACTGTTCTTATAACAGATAAACACAATTTAAACCAACAACAGTAGAGAAGAGCATACATAATGATAAAAGTTTAATCCAACGAGAAAAATTAATTATACTTAATATATATGCACTGAACATTGAAACAACCAGATTCATAAAACAAGTACTTCTAGACCTACAAAAAGACCTAGACATAACAGTAGTGCGGGACTTCACCATACCAATGACAGCCTCAGATGGATCATTAAGGCAGAAAGCTAACAGAGAAATTCTGGACTGAAGTTCAACACTTGACCAATTGTACCTAATAGAAATCTATAGAATACTCCACCCATTTACCACAGAATATACATTATTCTCATATGCACATGGCACATACTCCAATATAGACAACATGCTCAGCCATAAAGCAAGCCTTAGTAAATTCAAAAAACTTGAAGTAATACCAACCATTGTCTTGGACCACAGTGGAATAAAGATAGAAAGCAATACAAAGAAGATCTTTCAAAACCACACAATTACATGAAAATTAAACACTTTGCTCCTGAATGATTTTTGAGTAAACAATGACATTGAGGCATAAATCAAAAATTATTTGAAATAAATGAAAACAGAGCCACAACATGCAGAAACATCAGGGATGCAGCAAAAGGAGTGTTGAGAGGAAAATGTATAGTGCTAAATGCCTACCACAGAAAAAAATATTGAATTAATTATCTAATATCACACCTGTAGGAAGTAGAAAAACAAGGGGGAGGGATGGCATTGGGAGTTATACCTGATGTAAATGACGAGTTGATGGGTGCTGACGCGTTGATGGGTGCAGCACACCAACATGGCACAAGTATACATATGTAACAAACCTGCACGTTGTGCACATGTACCCTAGAACTTTAAGTATAATAATAATAATAATAAAAGAAAAACAAGAACAAACCAACTTCAAAGCTAGCAGAAGAAAGGAAATAACTAAAATCAGAGCAGAACTGAACAAAATTGAGACCCTAACATCCTTACAAAGCATCAACAGAACAAAAGTTGATTTTTTGAAGGGATCATCAGCACCAGTTGACTGCTAGTTAAATTAACAGAGGGCAGGGGGTGGGGGGGAGAGAGAGAGAGAGAAGAGAGAATCCAAATAAACACAATCAGAAATGAAAAAGGGAACATTACAACTGATCCCACAGAAATACAAAAGATCTTCAGAGACAGTTATGAACACTTCTATGCACACATACTACCAAATCTAGAA
Source organism: Trachypithecus francoisi (assembly GCF_009764315.1). Classification (NCBI taxonomy): domain Eukaryota; kingdom Metazoa; phylum Chordata; class Mammalia; order Primates; family Cercopithecidae; genus Trachypithecus; species Trachypithecus francoisi. Next base: position 777,416 of record NW_022681437.1, on the reverse strand, counting down.
GAAATGGATAAATTTTTGGAAACAATCTCCCAAGATTAAATCAGAAAAAAATTGAAACACTGAACAGCCTACTAGGATGCTCCAAAATTGAATCAGAAATAAAGAATCTATGAACCAAAAAGACTTGGATCAGATGAAATCACAGCTGAATTCTACCAGAGATACAAAGAAAAGCTGGTACCAAAATAATTGAGGAAGAGGGACTCCTTTCTAACTCATTCTATGAAATCAGCGTCACTCTAATACAAAACCTGGCAAAGACACAATGAAAAACGGAAAACTACAGGACAATATCCCTGACGAGCAGAGATGCAAAAATCCTCAACAAAATACTAGCAAACTGAATCCAACCATATATCAAAATGGTAATTCACCATGATCATTCCTGGGATGCAAGCTTGCTTCAACATACAAAAATCAATAAATGTGATTCACCAAATAAACAGAATTAAAAAATAAAAACCACATGATCATTTTAATAGACCCAGAAAAAGCTTTCAACAAAGTGCAAAATCCTTTCATGATAAGAACCCTCAAGAAACTGGGCATCAAAAGAACATACCTCAAATTAATAAGAGCCATCTATGACAAACCCACAGACACCACACTGAATGGGCAAAAACTGGAAGCATTTCCTTTGAGATCTAGAACATAGACAGTGATATCTACGCTCACCACTCCTATTCAACAAAGTACTGAAAGTTCATGCCACAGCCACGGGGCGAGAGAAAGTAGAAAAGACATCCAAATAAGAAAATAAGAAGTCAAATTATCTTTCTTCACTGATGATATGATTCTACACCGAGAAAACTCTAAAGACTCTATTAAAAGCCTCCTGGAACTGATAAACAACTTTAGTAAAATTTCAGGAAACAAAATCAATGTACAAAAATCAGTAACATTTCTAAACACTAATAACATTCAAGCTGACAGCCAAATCAAGAACGCAATCCCATTTAAAATAGCCACAAAAAATTAAAGTACCCTAGAATACATCTAGCCAAGAAGGTGACAGATCTCTAAAAGGAGAACTATAAAACACTGCTGAAAGAAATAAATGATGTCACAAACAAATGAAAAAAAAACATTATATGCTCATGGATTGGAAGAACAACATTAAAATAACCATAGTGCCCAAAGCAATATATAGATTCAACTTTATTTCTATTAAACATTAAAGTCATTTTTCACACAACTAAGAAAAACTATTGTAAAATTCATATGGAATCAAATATCAGTCCAAGTAGCCAAAGTCATCCCAAGCAGAAAGGAAAAAACTGGAGGCATCGTATTACCAGACTTCAAATTATACTATAAGGCTACAGTGAGCAAAACAGCATGATGCTGTTACAAAAACAGATACATACTCTAAGGGAAGAGGTTACAGAACCCAGAAATAAGGCCACAGACCTACAATCACCTGATTTTTGACAAAGTTGACAAAAATGAGCAATGGGGAAACAACTACCTATTCAAAAAATAGTGCTGGGCTAGCTGGCCAGCCACGTGCAGAAGAATTAATGTGGACCTCTACCTTTCACTATATACAAAAATTAACATAAGATGGATTAAACATTAAATGTTAGACCTCAAATGAGAATAATCCTAGAAGAAGCCCTAGGAAACACCATTCTGGACATCAGCCTTACGAAAGAATTTATGACTAAGTCCTCAAAAGAATTGCAACAAAAACGAAAATTGACAAGTCAGATCCAATTAAACCAAAAAGCTTCTAAACAGCAAAGGAAACTATCAACAGAGTAAACAGACAATCTATAGAGTGTGAGAAAATATTCACAAACTATGCATCTGACAAAAGTCTCATATCCAGAATCTGTAAGTAACTTAAGGAGCAAAAAACAACCACATTAAAAATTGGGCAAAATGCATGAGCAGACAGTTCTCAAAAGAAGACACACTGGTGGCTAAAAAGCATATGAAAATTGCTCAACGTAACCAATTATTTGAGAAAGGCAAATCAAAACCACAATGAGATACCATCTCACAACAGTCAGAATAGTTATTATTAAAAGGTCAAAAATAACAAATATGGGCAAGGTTGCAAAGCAAAGGAAACTTACACACTGTTGATGGGAGTATAAGTTAATTCAACAACTGTGGAAAGTAGATTGGAGATTTCTCAACTTAAAACAGAATTATCATTTGACCCAGCAATTCCATTACTGGGTATACACCCAAAAGAAAATAGTTATTCAACCAAAAAGATACGTGCACTTGTATGTTAATTGCAGCACTATTCATAATAGCAAAGACATGAAATCAATCTAGGTGCCCATCAAATGTGGACTGGAGAAAGAAAATGTGGTACCTATACACCCTGGAACACTACCCTGAAAACTTAAGTATTAGTAGTAGGTTGAGTACTATCCTCAGTACCTGGGTTATGGGATCAATTGTATTTCAAACCTCAGCATCATGCAATATGCCAAGATAACAAACCTTGCACATACCCCCAAATCTAAAATAAAAGTTGAAATTATTAAGAAATGTTATTGGCTATTAGTGGCTATCATAATCTACTTGAAATTTCTAAAGTAAATCTATTTATATCAGTGACAAATTAAAAGCTGCTTCCTCTCTGATGATAAATCCTTTGCAGATTGGAGTTTTAAGAAAATATTTTAGGATTATGAATATACTTGTTGAGACCGAAATAAATTATGAATACATAAAAGAAGAAAACTGGATATAAAAGAACCATAAAAACTGAGGAGAATTCAAAGTAGAGAATGCTTATTCACAGGAAACACGACGTTTTAAAAATCAGTCTCTATATTGTGAATTACAAATGCCACCAAGGCCAAAAGTCAAGCATAACTCTTTTAAAGAATAGTGATTCAACTTACCTTTTAAGTTTGAAGCTTATATTCTATTACAATTGAATATAAGTGTTACTTAATTGCAATTGAGTGTTACTCCACTGAACACACCAATGATAAGAAGAATAAGCAGACGTATTGCTGATATGGAGAGAGTTTGAGTGATCTCAATAGAAGATCAAAGTAGCAACATAATCCCCTTAAACTGAAACCGAATCCAGAACAATTGAAATTGAAGATTATATTCTATTACAATATTTTAACATAATTCCCTTTGTTATGAGTTTCTAAATGTCAGCTCCTCACTATAAAGATGTTAGATAACCTCTCATCTAGCCTACAGTCTAAACTGTAAACAGTCTTATATGCAAGTAAAAGTTATAAGATTATTTAAAATAGGAAACTTGCCATTCAATTAAAGAGAATGATTAGCTCCTTCAAAAAGTAACATCTTATCTTGATACCCACAAACACTTATGAATATCTTTATGTAGTCATATACTATCTTAGAATTTTTTAAAGTAAGAAATGTGGCCGGGCGCGGTGGCTCAAGCCTGTAATCCCAGCACTTTGGGAGGCCGAGACGGGCGGATCACGAGGTCAGGAGATCGAGACCATCCTGGCTAACACGGTGAAACCCCGTCTCTACTAAAAAATACAAAAAACTAGCCAGGCGAGGTGGCGGGCGCCTGTAGTCCCAGCTACTCGAGAGGCTGAGGAAGGAGAATGGCGTAAACCCGGGAGGCGAAGCTTGCAGTGAGCTGAGATCCGGCCACTGCACTCCAGCCTGGGTGGCAGAGCGAGACTCCATCTTAAAAAAAAAAAAAAAAAAGAAATGTATAAGGGAAATATAGTGCCTCGGGTTGTTTGAATGAATAAATAAAATGTCATCTATAAAAGATACAAAAAATTCAGTCATCAATGTTAGAATAATTTTTTTCGTACATATTTTAAGTAGCCTTTCAAAAGCCAGCAGGAAATTGAAAATTGTCATCCACTTATACTGCTGCACACATATATACACATGCATACATCCATAATATGAAGTGAGAGATTAAAAAAGACACCCAAGTGTGATAATTTCCTAAAGTCAAACAATAATAAGAATAGATATATTTACAGACCGTTTAATATATGCCGAGTATGTTTTAAGCACTTCACACGCACAGGTATACTTCAGAGATATTGAGGGTTCAGTTCCAGACCACGGCAATAAAGCAAATATCACAATAAAGCGAGTCACATGACTTTTTTGTTTACTCTTGCATATAAAAGTTATGTTTACACTATACTATAGTCTACTAAGAGTGAAATAGACGATTTTTCTGTCTAAAAATGTACATGTCTAAATTAAAAATACCTTATTGCTAAAAACAGCTAATAATCATCTGAGCTTTCAGCAAATTGCAATGTTTTTCTTGGTAGATGTTCTGTCTCAGTGTTGATGGCTGCTGATTGAATACCATGGTGGTTGCTGAAGGCTGAGGTGCCCGAGGAAATTTTTAATAAGGTAACAGCAACATTTGCCTCATTAATTGACTCCTCCTTTTATGAAAGGTTTCTATGTGGCATGTGATGCTGTTTGATAGCATTTTACCCACAGTAGAACTTTCCCACTGGGAGTCAACCCTCTCAAACTCTACCACCACTTTATCAGCTAAGTTTGTGTAACATTCTAAGTCCTTTGTTGTCATTTCAAAAATGTTCCACAGCATCTTCACCAGCAGTAGATTCCACCTCAAGAAACCTATTTCTTTGCTCATCCGTAAAAACCAACTCATCTGTTCAAGTTTTATCATGGGATTACAGCAATTCAGGCACACCTTCAGTCTCCACTTCTAGTCTAGTTCTCTTGCTATATCCACCACATGTGCAGTTTTTCTATTGGAAAAAGCTTTCTTTTCCAATAGAAGGCCATTTCATCTACACTGAAAATCTGTTGTTTAGTGTAGCCACTTTCATTATTTAACACAATCTTCTGCAGCTTACTGCAGCTTCTCCTGCAGCACTTGCTGCTTCACCTTGCACTTTTATGTTATGAAGGTGGCTTCATTCATTAAATCTCATTGAAACGACCTCTGCAAAATTCAAACTTTTTCAAACTTTTCTCACCTCTCTGTCTCCATTGAACTGAAGAGGGTTAGGGCCTTGCTCTGGATTCGGTTTCAGTTTGAGGGAATGATGTGGCTACTTTGATCTTCTATTGAGATCACTCAAACTCTCTCCATATCAGCAATAAGTCTGCTTATTCTTCTTATCATTGGTGTGTTCAATGGAGTAACACTTTGAATTTTCTTCAAGAACTTTCCCTTTGTATTCACAATTTGCCTAACTGGCATAAGAGCCCTAGCTTTTGACCTATCTTAACTTTTGGCATGACTTCTTTACTAAGCTTAAACATTTTGGACTTTTGATTTAAAGTGAAAGAGTTGAACACTTAAAGTCAAATTTGGTGTTATTAAGTGGCCTAATTTGCATATTGTTGTGTCCCAGGGAATAGGGAGGCCCAAGTAGAGGGAGAGAGGGTAACACCTGGCCAGTGAAGCAGTCAGAACACACACAACAATTATCCATTAAGTTCGCCATTATTTATGGGTGCAGTTTGTGGTGCCTCAAAGCAATTGTAATAGTAACATCAAAGATTACTGATCACAGATCGTCTAAATAGATACAGTAATAATCGGATATAATAATACTAATAAAGTTAGAAATATCGCAAGAATTACCAAAAAAAGTGACATGGAGACACAAAGTGAGCACAATTCATTTAGGAAAAATGTCACTGAAAGACTTTCTTGAGGAAGGGTTGCCACAAACTTTAAATTTGTAAACATATATATCTGAGAAGTGCAATAAGGGGAAACACAATAAAATAAGCTACACCTGTATTAACCTCCGTAATCCTCACAACAGAACTGTAATATTGGCGCTGTCATGACGCCCATTTTTCAGTTGGGAAAAAGAGTGCAAAAAAGTGGGGCAGGGTTCAAACTGGCAATCTGTTCCCTCATCCCACTTTTTATATTATAATTATTTATTTATAAATTTTATTTTAGGTTCAAGATTACAGATGTTATATAGACAATTGCATGCTATGGGGATTTGGTATACAGTTTATTTCATCACCTCAGTAATAACGATAGTACACTATACGTAGTTTTTCATTTCTCAACCTCCTCTGCCCCTCCACCCTCAAATAGGCCCTGGCGTTTATTGTTCCCTTCATTATGTCCATGTTTAATCAACGCTTAGCTCCCACTTTAAAGTGAGAATATGCAGCATTTGGTTTTCTGTTTCTGTGTAAGTTCCTCTATTAGTTCCTGCAGCGCCATCCGTGTTGCTGCAAATGACATAATCTGGTTATTTTTTACAGTTGTGTAGTACTTCATGACATATATATACAACATTTTATTTCTCCAGTCTACCATTAATGGATTTTAGGTTGATTCCATTTCTCTGCTATTGTGAATAGTGCTGCAATGAACATACGCATGCATATGTATTTATTGTAAAACGATTTCTATTCCTTTGGGTATATACCCAATAAAGGGATTGCTGTGTTGGATGGTAATAGTGTCTTAAGTTTTCTGAGAAATCACCAAGCTGCTTTCCACAATGGCAGAATTAATTTAACATTCCCACCAAAAGTACTTTTCTCTGCAACCTCAGCAACATCTGTAATTTTTTACTTTTTGATGATAGCCATTCTGACTGTTGTGAGATGATATCTAATTATGGTTTTGATTTTCATTTTTCTAATGATTAGTGATGTTGAGCATTTTTTCACGTGCTTGTTGGCCATCTACATGTCTTCTTTTGAGAAGTCTTACTTTATGTACTTTGCCCTCTTTTAATTTTTTTTATTTTTTGCTTGCTAATTTGCTTGACTTGCTTATAGAATTCTGGATGTAAGGTCTTTGTCAGATGCATAGTTTGTAAATATTTTCTCCTATCCTTTATGTGATCTGTTTACTCCGTTGGTAGTTACTTTTGCTGTAAAGAAGCTCTTTAATGTATTTAAGTCCCATCTGTCAATTTTTGCTTTTGTTGTGATTGTTTTAGGTGTCTTTGTATGAAATATTTGCAGGGGCCTATGTCCAGAATGGTATTTCTTAGGTTTTCGTCTAGAGCTTTTTATAGTTTTAGGTTTTGTTTTGAAGACTTTAATCCATCTTCAGTTGATTTACATATATAATGTAAGGAATTGGTTCGTATTCAATCTTTTGTATATGGCTAGCCAGTTATTCCAGCACCATTTATTGAGTAGGGAATCCTTTTCCCATTGCTCATTTTGGTCAATTTTGTCAAACATCAGTTAGTTGTAGCTGTGTGGTCTTATTTATAGGTTCTCTATGCTGGTCTATTGATCTATGTATCTGTTTTTATACCAGTACCATGCTGTTTTGGTTACTGTAGCCCTGTAGTATAGCTCGAAACCAGGTAATAATGATGCCTCTAGCTTTGTTCTTTTTGCCTAGGGTTGCCTTGGCACTTTGAGCTCTTTTTTTGTTGTTGTTCTATATGAATTTTAAAATGGCTTTATCTAACTATCTGAAGTAGTTATAAATAGTATTAGTAGTTATAAATAGTATTGAATCTGTAAATTGCTTTTGGCAATATGGCCATTTTAACAATATTGATTCTTCCTATCCATGGGTATGGAATGTTTCATCACTTGTTTTTCCCAGCTTCGATTTCTTTGAGCAGTGTTTTATAATTCTTATAGTAAAGATCTTTCACCTCTTCATTAGTTATATTCCTAGTTATCTTATTCTTTTTGTGGCTGTTGTGAATGGGATTGTGTTCTTGATTTGGCTCTCAGCTTTGGTGTTGGTGTATAGGAATGTTACTAACTTTTGTAAATTGATTTCATATGCTGAAACTTTGCTGAAGTTCTTTATCAGATTTGGAGCTTTGGGGCAGAGACGATGGGGTTTTCTTTGTTTAATTTTCATATAATTGTATGGTTTTGAGTGATTTTCTTAGTATTGATTTCTATTTTTATTGCTCTGTAATACAAGAGTGTGGTTGGCATGATTTCAGTGTTTTTGACTCTGCTGAGAATTCTTTATAGCTGACTCTGTGGTTGATTTTAGAATATGTGCCATGTGCAGATGAGAAGAATGTATATCTTGTTGGTTTGGAGGCTGAGAGTTCTGTCGATGTCTTTTAGGTCTATTTGGTCAAGTCTTGAGTTCAGGTCTCAAGTATCTTTGTTAGTTTTCTGCCTCAATGATCTGTCTAATAATCTCAGTGGAGTGTTCTCATCTTTATTATTTTGTCATGATCTAAATCTCTTCATAGATCTCTAAGGACTTACTTTATTAACCTGGGTGCTACTGTGTTGAGTGGCATATATTTTTAGGAAAGTTCAGTATTCTTGCTGAATTGAACCCTTTACCCTTATGTAGCACCCTTCTTTGTCTTTTAAAATAATTGTTGGTTTAAAGTCTGTTTTGTCTGAAATTAGAATAGCAACCCCCAATTTTTGGAGGATTTTCTTGGTAGATTTTTCTACATCCCTTTACTTTGTGCCTATGCATGTCATTGGATGTGAGATGTCTCTTGAAGACAGCATAAAATTGGGTCTTGCTTCTTTATGCAACTTACCACTCTGTGCCTTCTAATTTGGTCATTTACCCTGTTTACATTCAAGTTTAATATTGGTATGTGTGGTTTTGATTCTGCCATCATCTTGTTAGTTGGTTATTATGCAGACTTGATCCTGTGATTGATTTAAAGTTTCAATGGCCTATGTATATAAATGAATTTTTGTGGTGGCCAATAACAGTCTTTCCTTTCCATATTTAGCACTCCTTTGATGACCTCTTGTAAGTGTGATGTGGTGGTGGTAACAAATTCATGTACATTTGCTTGTCTGAAATGGATCTCATTTTTCCTTTGCTTATGAAGCTTAGTTTGACTGAATATGAAATTTTTGTTTGGAATTTGTTTTCTTTAATAGTGCTGAATATAGACCTCCAATCTCCTGTGGCTTGTAGGATTTTGTTGAAAGGTCCACTGTTAGCCTGATGGGGTTTCATTTGTATGTGATTTGCCACTTTTCTCTAGGTGTCTGTAACATTTTTTCTTTCAGTTAACCTTGGAAAATCTGATGACTACATGTCTTGGGTGTGGTCATCTTGCATAGTGTCTTGCAAGGTTCCTCTGCATTTCCTGAATTTGAATGTTGGCCTCTTTAGCAAGTTTGGGGTAATTTTCAAGGATGATATTCTCAAATTATTTTCAATTTGCTTGCTTTCCCTCACTCTCTTTCAAGGACACCAATGAATCAGATTGGTCTCCTTATATAATCCCATATTTCTCAGAGTGTTTGTTTATCCTTCATTCTTTTTAAAAATATTTGTCTGATTGAGTTATTTCAGAGAACCACTCTTTGAACTCTGAGATTCTTTCCTAAGTTTGGTCAATTCTGTTGTTAATATTTGTGATTATGTCATGAAATTCTTGTAGTGAGTTTTCAGCTCTGTCCAGTTTGTTTCTTTTTCATAATGGCTATTTTATCTTTCATCACCTGTATCATTTTCATGTATTCTGAAGGTTCCGTGCATTGGGATTTGAATTTCTCCTGAATCTCAATGATTTTTTTTCCTATCCACATTCTGAACACTATTTCTGTAATTTCAGTCATTTTGGCCTGGTTAAGAACCATGGCTAAAGAAGTAGAGTAGTCATTTGGTGGTTAGTAGATACTCCAACTTTTTGAGTTTCCAGAGTTCTTGTGCTGGTTCCTTCTCTTCTGTGTGGGCTGATGTTCCTTCAATCTTTGAAGCTGGTATCTTTTGGATGAGTTTCCTTTCCTTTTATCTTCTTTGATGCTCTTGAGGGTTTGATTTTGTTATAAGGTGGATTCAACTGACTGACTTCATTTTTGGAAGATTTTAGGGGGGCAAGGCTCAACTCAGCAATCCTGGGCTGTGTGCACTAATTTGGGGGGCTGGTACCAGGCCGTTGCCTTTGTTCTCTGGCCCTTCAAGGTTATGAACCTGCTTCACTAGAGGGACTGATGTGTTCTCAGTCTGCTAGCCACAACATTCCAATGGGTGATGCCAACCAAAGCACATTGTCACACTTGTGAGTACAGCAGCTGTGGCAGTAGGACAAGATGCACACATGTTGGCTGGGGTGTAGTACTGGTAAGAGTGGGACTGCTGCATTTCTGCATGCATTCATGCCAGTTCTATCAGTGGCATAGAGGGACAGGGTACTGGCAGGCATGGGGTTGCTGGTGTCTATGCTCACTCTCACACTGGTGGCAATAGTTGGGGCAGGGTGCTGGCTGATGTAAGGTTACCTCCATGCACACATTTGTAGCAACAGCAATGGTAGCATAGGGGAGTAGAGATACTGGCCCACATCCGTGTGTGTTTATATCAGCGGCAGTGTCAGTGCAAGAGGGAGCAGGGTTTCTGGTATCCATACGCGCATTCACGCTTGCAATGTCAGCATGGCCCAGTGTCTACTCATCAGTGGTCGAGCCAAGGGGTTTACTCTTGCCTCCAGTAGTGGTGTGACAGGGTGCATGTACACAAACATGATGGCGGGGAAAGGTAAGTGAGTTCTACCCATTCACCCATGCCAGCAAAGCAATGAATGGTTGGCCATGGGCAAGTGTGTGCCTGCAAAGTGACACAGGGGAGGCCGCAGTCGGGGGAAGATGCCAGCAGACTGGTGAATTGCAGCAGAGGCTACACTGTCGGAGCTCTCAAAATGTCAGGCATGATCTGTCATTAAATGAGCTATGATGAAGACCTCTAGTTCACACCCAGTTTGAGCATCTGAGGCTGCATGGCAACTGGGCATGGGCAGACTGGGGCCCTGAAGAGGCAAGCAGACATGACTGTGTTCAGATTGAATTTGTCTCATCTCATGGGCAAGACCTCCCTGCTCTGTCCAGGTCCAAAAGCCAGCTCAAGGCTCATGTTCCTATGCATCTCCCTGGCCATGATCAACTGCATACGTTCCCACACCAAATGCTCTGGGCTCCACATAGGCTGAAATCCTGCACCTAGCATCCTTTTAAGCAGCTCTCTTACAGCTCAGGTGTCCGTCGGAGTTGTAGGGTCTCCTACTACCAAGATGCCAGAGGTCCATGGTGAGAGTGGACCACTTTTTTCCTGTTGTACTCACCTTTCCTCCAGAAGTTTCTGGGGGCCAGGAACGTTTCCCAGTACTCAGTATCCCTGTACAGGGTTCCTAGCTTCCTCCCCCTTCAACCCAGCATCTGTGTCCTCTCTCCATCCATTCTCAATGCCTCACCTCCGAAGGTCTACTCAGAGTGTGCCAGTCTTCCTGATGTCCCGATTTCTCAGTGACAGATGTTCCTTCTGGCTATATCTAATCAGCCATCTGGGATATTCCTTTTTTAAAAAATAAAATAAAAAAGACTACATTCATCCTTCAGTATTCACTGGGGATTGTTCCTGAGCCTCCTGGTATTCCGAAATCTGGAGATGCTTAAGTACCCTATAGAAAATGGCATAGTATTTGCATATAACCTATGCACATCCTTCTGAACACTTTAAATCATCTCTAGGTTACTTATAATACCTAATACAATGTAAATGCTATGTAAATTGTTGTTATACTGTATTTTTATTTGTAATTTTATTGTTGTTGTTTTTTTCTTTTTAAAATATTTTTGGTCTTTAGTTGGTTGAATCTATGAATGTGGAACTCAAGGTTATAGAGGGCTGGCTGTGGATACCTGAAGAGGTAAAAACTGTATTTGTCAGAAAATTCAACTGAAACATTTGTTCAATACTTACAATCAATAGCTACAGGTATCATCCTTGGGACTTTTTAAATAAAAATTGAACAAAAATTCTCCACATATAGCTCAAAAGAAGGCTTACTATATTCATGGTTTAGTAATTAATCAGGATATTCATATCCTAAATTCCCATATCAAGTTAATCTTCACACTTTTTATTTTCTTAATAATCAAAAGTATAAAGATTACATTTTTCTCCCAAAAAAAAAGACTTTTAAAGGAAATGACCTGGTTTACATATTACTCGGGACCTTTGAGGTATTTCTTTTCTTCTTTTGAGAAATCAAGAGCAGATTTCAATGTTGGCAGAAATACATAAGCCCAGTGACTTGATGCCTCATTTAATTCCAATATCAAATATGTCCTTGTATGAAAAGCAAAGAAGTTATAAGATTATACTATATTAAAAGGCACAAATTATTTATTTTTCCCAAGGCAGATACAGCCAAAATGTAATAGACTAAGAACGTCAATCAAGTGTCTTAATATAGATTCGACCAAAGGCCAAGAAAGGTTAAAAAGGGGTGGGAGGGTGCAACATGTATAATACTCTATATCTAAGGAATCCTAAAACCTTTAATAGAAGTTGGGTTTTAGAAACAATGTATCAGATAAATGTTTAACCAGAAGTTACTACTGATTTAATATTAATTATACTACAAAACATTCATCATTTTATGTGCCAACTACTCTACTAATGGCTTTGCATTTATTAACTCATTTAATCCTTATACAAACCGTATGTAGTAATTACTGTTATCCTTGGTTTACAGATGAGAATGATACTAAAAGTGGTCTGCTTATTGCCATAATGCATGATAAATGAAAGAATGCCTATTTAGGAAGTCTGAAATATGATACTTAGGAATTGTTACCTTCTTCCAGGTCATTCATGTTCCCAAACGAGAAAATTTAATTAAAAAAATTCAAATCCTCATACCCAGTGAACCCACTCTTTATCCTTACTTGGATCTCAAATTGCTCGAAAACATCCATTTCATTCTTTACATTAGCACATATGAATTCTACAAGCAAATTAAATACTGCAATTTTAATTTACCAATTTAAGTTACCAATCTCAGTGCTGACTAGTACTTAAGATGCTTTTCTTTTTTTTTTTTTTTTTTTAATGACAGTCTCCTCTTGTGCTTATAACATTTGTCCCAATTTTCAATTTTATTCCCACGCTACCACTCTGGGCAAGGTCTTTAATTGAATGACCTCAAAAATGATCTTCCTGCATCTAGTCTCTTGTGTGTTACAATTTCTTCATTCAACAAATACTAATTGATATTAATTGACCCCTTACTATTACGCATGGCACATAGTAAGGTGTCAATCTGTATTTGTTGGATGAAGTATTATACCAAAGAGACATTGATTCTTGATGCTATAACCCTTATACCCTACCATGTCTCTAAACAAAAACGTAAAATGTCTCCCATTATTTTTGAGACAATTTCGAACTCTACAAATTTGCATTTAAGATACTTCAAAATATAGCCCCAAACTATTTTTACATATATCTATTTCAATAGCATCCAACATAAACTCTCTAATATAACCAGAAAATATCCTCATTATCCTTAAATATGAAATATCCATTCCCAAATCTGCACCATTTATTAGAATGTTTCCTCCATGTGAATTTCTTCACTGTCTTCTTTGTGATTACAAAGACCTATTAATTACCCTTTCAGTAAGAGATTATATCTCTGCCCTGTCAAAAAAAATGTTTCCAATTTTCTCCAGCTAATACTTTTCTTCTCTGAACTGCTCTGAACTTAGAATTTACATTAGTGTTTACAAATTTTGGCAACAAAGAGTATCAAGGAACACTGAGAGCACATCATAGCATATTTAAGACCAAATTATGACTACAACCCTTCCATTTAAGGGAAGACCCTCAAAAGATTGCATAGCATAGAAATAGATGAAAGGTACCACTGAGATTCAATTTGTTAGGTTTTAAGATGTGTTCATTAGGAGGGCTGGTAAGATAGCAAAATAGGAATAGCTCCGGTCTGTAGCTACCAGCGAGATCAACACAGAAGGCAGGTGATTTCTGCATTTCCAACTGAGGTACCTGGCTCACCTCACTGGGACTGGTTAGACAGTGGAGCAGCCCATGGAGAGAGAGCAGAAGCAGGGTGTGGTGTCTCCTAACCCGGGAAGTGCAAAGGGTCAGGGAACTCCCTCCCTTAGCCAAGGGAAGCCATGAGGGACTGTGCCATAGGGAATGGTACATTCTGGCCCAGATACTATGTTTTTGACATGGTCTTCACAACCCGCAGACCAGGAGGTTTTTTTGAATACCTACACCACCAGGGCCCTGAGTTACAACCACAAAACTGGGCGGCCATTTTCGCAGACACTGAGCTAGCTGCAGGAGTTTTTCTCATAGCTCAGGAGCGCCTGGAACACCAGTGAGACAGAACTGTTCACTTCCCTGGAAAGGGGCTGAAGCCAGAGAGCCAAGTGGTCTTTCTCAGTGAATTCTACCCCCATAGAGCCAAGCAAGTTAAGATCTACTTGCTTGAAATTCTCACTGCCAGCACAGGAGTCTGAAGTCGACCTGAGACACTCAAGCTTGGTGGTAGGAGGGGCATCCACCATTACTGAGGCTTGAGTAGGCAGTATTGCCCTCACAGTGTAAACAAAGCTTCCTGGAAGTTTGAACCAGGTAGAGCCCACCTCAGCTCCACAAAGCCACTGTAGCCAGACTGCCTCTCTAGATTCCTTCTCCCTGGGTAGAACATATCTGACACAAAGGCAGCAGCCCCAGTCAGGGGCTTATAGATGAAACTCTCATCCCTGTGGGACAGAGCACCTGGGAAAAGTGATGGCTGTGGGCACAGCTTCAGTGGACTTAAATGTTCCTGCCTGCTGGCTCTGAAGAGAGCAGCAGATCTCACAGCACAGCACTCGAGCTCTGCTAAGGGATAGAGCGCCATCTCAAGTGAGTCTCTGACCCTCATGCCTCCTAACTGGGATACACCTCCCAGCAGAAGTTGACAGACACCTCATACAGGAGACCTCCAGGTGGCATCTGGCAGGTGCCCCTCTGGGATGAAGATTCCAGAGGAAGGATCAAGGAGCAATCTTTCTGTTCTGCAGCCTCCGCTGGAGATATCTAGGCAAACAGGGTCTGGAGTGGACTTCCAGCAAATGCCAACAGACCTGCAGCAGAGGGGCCTGACTGTTAGAAGGAAAACTAAAAAACTGAAAGGAATAGCCGCAACATCAACAACAACCAAAAATCATCCACAAAGAAACTCCATCCGGAAGTCACCACCATCAAAAATCAAAGGTATATGAGTCCACAAAGATGGGGAGAAACCAATGCAAAAAGGCTGAAGATTCCAAAACCCAGAACACCTCTTCTCCTCCAAAGGATCACAACTCCTCACCAACAAAGGAACGAAACTGGAAAAAGAATGAGTTTAATGAATTGACAGAAGTAGGCTTCAGAAGGTGGGAAATAACAAACTCCTGCAAGCTAAAGGAGGGTATTCTAACCCAATGCAAGGAAGCTAAGAACCTTGGAAAAAGGTTAGAGGAATTGCTAACTAGAATAACCAGTTTAGAGAAGAACATAAATAACCTGATGGAGATGAAAAACACAGCACAAGAACTCCATGAAGCGTACATGAGTATCAACAGTGAAATGCGTGAAGCAAAAGAAAGGATATCAGAGATTGACATCAACTTAATGAAATAAGGCATGAAGACAAGATTACAGAAAAAAAGAATGAAAAGGAACAAAGCCTCCAAGAAATAAGGAACTATATGAAAAGACAAAACCTACATTTGATTGGTGTCCCTGAAAGTGACATGGAGACTGGAACCAAGTTGGAAAACACTCTTCAGGATATTATCCAGGAGAACTTCCCAACCTAGCAAGACAGGACAACATTCAAATTCAGGAAATACAGAGACGCCACAAAGATACTCCTTGAGAAGAGCAACCCCAAGACACATAATTGTCAGATTCACCAAGGTTGAAATGAAGGAAAAAAATGGTAAGGGCAGCCAGAGAGAAAGGTTGGGTTACCCACAGAAGGAAGCCCATCATACTAAAAGCAGATCTCTCAGTAGAAACCCTATAAGCCAGAAGAGAGTGGGGGCCAATATTCAACATTCTTAAAGACAAGAATGAATTTTCAACCCAGAATTTCACATCCAGCCAAACTAAGCTTCGTAAGCGAAGGAGAAATCAAATCCTTTACAGACAAGAAAGTGCTGAGAGATTTTGTTACCACCAGGCCTGCCTTACAAGAACTCCTGAAGGAAGCACTAAATATTGAAAGGGAAAATCTGGTACCAGCCACTGCAAAAAAACATACCAAATTGTAAAGATCATCAACACTATGAATAAACTGCATCAACAAATGGGCAAAATAACCAGCTAGCATCATGATGACAACATGAAATTCAGACGTAACAATATTAACCTTAAATGTAAATGGCCTAAATGCTCCAATTAAAAGACACAGACTGTCAAATTGGATAAAGAGCCAAAACCCATCAGTGTGCTGTATTCAGGAGACCCATCTCATGTGCCAAGACACACATGGGCTCAAAATAAAGGGATGGAGGAAAATTTACCAAGCAAATGGAAAGCAAAAAAAGCAGGGTTGCAATCCTAGTCTCCAGTGAAATGAACTTTAAACCAACAAAGACAAAATAAGACAAACAAGGGCATTGAATAATGGTAAAGGGCTCAATGCAACAAGAAGAGCTAACTATTCTAAATATATATGTACCCAATACAGGACTACCCAGATTCATAAAACAAGTTCTTAGAGACCTACAAAGAGACTTAGACATCTACAGAATGCTCCACCCTAAATCAACCCAATATGCATTCTTCTCAGCACCACATCACACTTATTTTAATGATGAACACATAATTGGAAGTAAAACAGTCCTTAGCAAATGCAAAAGAATGGAAATCATAACAGTCTCTCAGACCAGAGTTAAATCAAATTAGAACTTAGGATTAAGAAACTCACTCAAGGCCAGGCACGGTGGATCACCCCTGTAATCCCAGCACTTTCAGAGGCCGAGGCAGGCAGATCATGAGGTCAGGAGATCAAGACCCTCTCGTCTAATACAGGGAAACCCCATCTCTAGTAAAAATACAAAAAATTAGCCAGGTGTAGTGGTGGGCACCTGTAGTCCCAGCTACGCAGGAGGCTAAGACAAGAGAATGGTGTGAACCCAGGAGGTGGAGCTTGCAGTGAGCTGAGATCGTGACACTGCACTCCAACCTGGGTGACAGAGCAAGACTCCATCTCAAAAAAAATAAATATAAAAAAAGAAACTCACTCAAAATCACACAACTACATGGAAACTGAGCAACCTGCTGCTGACTGTCTACTAGGTAAATAATGAAATTAAGGCAGAAATAAATAAGTTGTTTGAAACCAATGAGAACAAAGACACAATGTACCAAAATATCTGGGGCACGGCTAAAGCAGTGTTTAGAGGGAAATTTATAGCACTAAATGCCCACAGGAGAAAGCAAGAAAGATCTAAAATCGACACCCTAACATCACGATTAAAAGAACTAGAAAAGCAAGAGCAAACAAATTTGAAAGCTATCAGAAGACAGGAAATAAATAAGATCAGAGCAGAACTGAAGGAGATTGAGACACAAAACCCCATCAGCAAACCAATGAATCCAGGAGCTGATTTTTTGAAAAGATTAACAAAATAGATTGACTGCTAGCCAGACTAATAAAGAAGAAAAGAGAGAAGACTCATGCAGATGCATAAAAAATGAAAAAGGGGATATCACCACTGATCCCACAGAAATGCAAACTACCATCAGAGAATACTATGAACACCTCTATTATTGTCAACTAGAATATCTAAAAGAAATGGATAAACTCCTGGACATATAAACCCTCCCAACATTAAATCAGGAAAAAATCAAATCCCTGAATACACCAATAACACGTTCTGAAATTGAGGCAGTAATTAATAGCCTACCATCCAAAATAAAAGCCCAGGACCTGATGAATGCACAGCCAAATTCTCCCAGAGGTACAAAGAGGAACTTGTACCATTCCTTCTGAAACTATTCCAAACAATAGAAAAAGAGGGACGCCTCCCTCACTCATTTTATGAAGCCAACATTATCCTGATACCAAAACCTAGCAGAGACATAATAAAAAAAATAAAATTTCAGGCCAATATCTCTGATGAATATCAATATGAAAATCCTCAGTAAAATAATGGTAAAATGAATCCAGCAACACATCAAAAAGCTTACTCACTATGATCAAGTCAGTTTCATCCTTCGGGTGTAAGGCTGGTTTAGCATCCACAAATCAGTAAAAGTAACCCATCACATAAACAGAACCAATGAAAAAAACCACATGATTATCTCAATAGATGCAGAAAAGGCATTCAGAAAAATTCAACACTCCTTCATGCTAACAGCTTGTCCGGAGCCATGAGGCCCGGAATTAGCCGACCTCTGTTGCTTGATCTCCGCAAAGCGGAGACAAGACGGCACATTTCCGGGTTCTTTATTATAAACCTTTCCCGCGCAATAGCGCCTAAGTTTTTCCCCGGCGCGCCTAAACTGTTCCCGCGCGCGCCCAAAGCTTTTCCCGAGCGCGCCTAAGTTTTTCCTGGGCGCGCCTAAACTGTTCCCGCGCGCGCCCAAAGCTTTTCCCGCGCGCGCCTAAGTTTTTCCCGGGCGCGCCTAAACTGTTCCCCCGCGCGCCAACCTTTCCCGCGCGCGCGCAAACATTTTCCCGCCCAGGAAAATATGCAGCCTAGGGCGCAGGCGCGATCCCGCCCCCGGGAACAGTACAAACCCACAGCGCATGCGCGATTGTAATTTGAGAAGACCGGCCCCCCGTGACCGCCCTGGCCCAACCTCTTCCTCTGCCAGCCTATATAAGGCATGACCCTGCATTCAATAAACGAGACTTGATCAGGCTATTTGTCTTGTCTCTATTTCTCGTGTTTTCTTGTCTCCTCCATTCCCACTCCCCCTTCCAGGGCCCGTTCGACTGTCCTGCGGGTCGGGACAACAGCTCTCAATAAACTAGGTATTGATGGAACGTATCTCAAAATAATAAGGGTTATTTATGACAAATGCACAACCAACATCATACTGAATGGGCAAAAGCTGGAAGCATTCCCTTTGAAAACCGGCACAAGATAAGGTTGCCCTCTCTCACCACTCCTGTTCAACATAATATTGGAAGTTCTGGCCAGAGCAATCAGGCAAGAGAAGGAAATGAAGGATATTTAAATAGGAAGAGAGGAAGTCAAATTGTCTCTATTTGCAGATGACATGATTGTATATTTAGAAAACCCCATTGTCTCAGCCCAAAATCTCCTTAAGCTGATCAGCAACTTCAGCTAAGTCTCAGGATAGAAAATCCACATGTGAAAATCACAAGCTTTCCTATACACTAATAATAGACAAACAGGGAGCCAAAACAAGAGTGAATTCCCATTCACAGTTGTTACAAAGAGAATAAAATACCTAGGAATACAACTTACAAGGGATGTGAAGGACCTTTTCAAGGAGAACTATAAACTACTGCTCAAGGAAATAACAGAGGATACAAACAAATGGAAAAATATCCCATTCTCATGAATAGGAAGAATCAGTATCTTGAAAATGGCGATACTGCCAAAGTAATTTATAGATTCAATGATATTCCCATCAAGCTAACATTGACTTTCCTCAGAGAATTAGAAAAGCTGTTTTAAATTTTGTATGGAACCCAAAAAGAGCCCGTACAGCCAAGACAATCCTAAGCAGAAAGAGCAAAGCTGGAGGCATCAAGTTACCTGAATTCAAACTCTACTACAAGGCTACAGTAACCAAAACAGCATGGTGCTGGTACCAAAACAGATATATAGATGAATAGAATGGAACAGAGGCCTCAGAAATAATGCCACACATCTACAACCATATGATCTAACCTGACAAAAACAAGCAATGGGAAAAGGATTCCCTATTTAAATGGTTTTCGGAAAACTGGCTAGCCATATGCAGAAAACTGAGACTGGACCCCTTCCTTACACCTTATACAAAAATTAACTCGGGATGGATTAAAGACTTAAATGTAAGGCCTAAAACCATAAAAACCCTAGAAGAAAACCTAGGCAACACTGTTCAAGACATAGGCATGGGCAAAGGCTTCATGACTAAAACACCAAAAGCAATGGCAGCAAAAGCCAAAATTTACAAATGAGATCTAATTAAACTAAAGAGCTTCTGTACAGCAAAAGAAGCTGTTGTGATAGTGAAGAGGCAACCTACAGAATGGGAGACCATTTTTGCAAACTATCCATCTGAAAAAGGGCTAATATCCAGAATCTACAAGGAACTTAAATAAATTTACAAGAGAAAAACAAACAACCCCATCAAAGAGTGAGCGAAGGATATGAACAGATACTTTTCAAAAGAAGACATTTATGCAGCCAACAAACATATGAAACAAAGCTCCCTGGTCATTAGAGAGATGCAAATAAAAACTACAATGAGATACAATCTCACTCCAGTTAGAATGGTGATCATTAAAAAATAAGGAAACAACAGATGCTGGAGAGGATGTGGAGAAATAGGAATGCTTTTACACTGTTGATGAGAGTGTAAATTAGTTCAACCATTGTGGAAGACATTGTGGCGATTTCTCAAGGATCATAGCATTTGACCCAGCAATCCCATTACTGGGTATATACACAAAGGATTTTAAAGCATTCTACTACAAAGACACATGCACACATATGTTTATTGTGGCACTATTCACAATAGCAAAGACTTTGAACCAACCCAAATGCCCATCAATGACACACTGGATAAAGAAAATGTGGCACATATACACCATGGAATACTACACAGCCATTAAAAAAGATGAGTTCATGTTTTTGGCAGAGACCTGTCTGAAGCTGGAAACCATCACCCTCAGCAAACTAACACAGGAACAGAAAACCACACACTGCATGTTCTCACACATAAGTGATAGTTGAACAATGAGAACACATGGACAGAGGGAGGGGAACATCACACACAAGGGTCTGTCAGGGAGTGGGGGGCAAGGAGAGGGAGAGCATTCAGACAAATACCTAATGCATGTGGGGCTTAAAACCTAGATGACAGGTTGATAGGTGCAGCAAACCACCATGGCACATGTATACCTATGTAACAAACTTGCACGTTCTGCATGTGTATCCCAGGACTTAAAGTAAAATTCGAAAAAATAGACAAATAGCACTATATTAAACTAAAAAGCTTCTGCACAGTAAATGAAACAATCAAAGAATAAAGAGATAACCTTTTGAATGGGACAAAATATTTGCAAACTACTCATACAATAAGGGAATAAAATCCAGAATATACCAGGAAATCAAACAACTCAACAATAAAAAATAATAATTCTTTTTAAGTGAGCAAAAGAAGTAACTAGACAATTCTCAAAAGAAGACCTACAAATGGCCAATAGGTACGTGAAAAATGCTCATTGTCACTAATCATCAGAGAAATGCAAACCAAAACCACAATGAGATGCCATGTTACCTTAGTTAGAATGGCTTCTGTTAAAATGACAAAAAGTAACACATACCGGCAAGGATATGGAGAAAAGGGAACTCCATACACTGCTGATAGGAATGTAAATTAGTGCAGCCACTAGAAAAGAGTATGGGCATTTCTCAAAAAACTAAAAATAGGACTACTACATGATCCACCAATCCCACTATTGGGTATTGATCCCAAGGAAAGTATATCAATATATCAAATGAATACCTGCATACACATGTTTATTGCAACACTACTCTCAATTGCAAAGATATGGAATAAACTTTGGTGTCCATCAATGGATTCACTGAGAAAGAAAATGTGGTATATACATCATAGAATAATTTTTAGCCATAAAAAGAAGGAAATTGTGTGATTTTCAGAATGGATGGAACTGGAAGTCATTATGTTAAATAAAATAACACAGACACAGAAAGACAAATATTGCATGATCTCACACATGTGTGGGATCTAAGGAACTTGATCTCATGGAGATAGAGAATAGAATGATAGATACCACAGGCAGGAAAGAGTATCAGGGTGTGAAGGGGAAAGGAAGAGTAGTTAGTGAATGGTACAAATTTACAGTTAGGTAGAAGAAATATGTTTTAATGTTTGATAGCAGACTAGGGTGGCTACACTTAGCAATGATATATTTTATATTTCAAAATAGCCAGAAAAGAGGACTGGAAATGTTACTAATACATGGAAATGATGAATACTCAAGGTGATGGATACTCCAAATACCTTGGCTTCATCATTATCCATTCTATGCCTATAAAAAATACTGATATGTGCCCAAAAAATATGTAAAATACTATATATCAATGAAATAATAATAACTACAAAATGTAATATGAGTTACATTTTTTGTAGACATATAAAATGTTATTCTAAAATTCATATGAAATATCAAGGGATCCCTGTAGCCAAAACAACTTGGAAAAAACAAGTTTAGAGTCTTCATGCACTTCCAGATTTCAAAACTTACTACAAACCCATGGTAATCATAACCGTGTGGTAATGGTGTAAAGACAAATAAATAGGCCAGTAGACTAGAATAAAGAGCCCGGAAATAAACCCTCATATAAATGTCAGGAAACACACAACCTCACTTTTATTACACGTTTTCCATTCATTATACACATATTAACATTTATACATTGTCTCACATTATCACAATGATTTTCTACAAGGATATTATGACCATTTAATGGGGAAAGGACAATTTCTTTGGAAAATGGTTTTGGGAAAACGGATATCCACAGCACACATGCAAAAGAATTGGGCCCTTACCTTACACCATGTACAAATATTAACTCCAAATTGATCAGAGACCTAAACATAAAAGTCAAAACTATAAAACTCTTCGAAAAAAAAGAAAACCTAATGACCTCGAGTCTGGCTATGATTTCTTGTATAAAATATCAAAGGACAGGATACAACAAAAAAACTAGTTAAGTTGGACTTCATCAAAATTAAAAACTTTTTATATTTCAAAGAATGCTGGCAAAAATATGAAAAGGCAATCAGTGGAATGGAAAAAAACACTTGCAAATTTAATATATGATAAGAGATTGATATCTACAATACATAAAGAATTTCTGTAACTAGACAACAACAAAAAAAATCAACCCAATTAAGAATTGGGCAAAGGACTCAAACATATCTCCAACATATATATATTCAAATGGTTAATAAGTATATGAAAAGATTCTTACTATCCCTAGTCACTAGGGAAATGCAAATCAAAACCAAATGAGATGTAACTTCACTCTATTAAGATGCCTACTTAAGAGCAGGGTGCCTGGTTAAAAACTATGTGTAATTTTTCAGGCCAGACCATAGAAAACAACCTGACAGGCATCACAGGGGAAAATTGCCCTCTCTACACCAGACTTCAGGCAGAGCCATTTTATTACAGTCTCTAGAGAGGGTTGCAATCAAGTTCTCAGCCTTTCTTGTCTAGTCACGCTCATCACATATGTACACTCCTAGCCCTGGTGCCTTCATTCTTCAATCTATTTGTCTGAGGCCTTTTGCAAAGGTTCTCTTCAGGCCCTTCTGCCTCCTAATGGGAGTAAGGAGGAGAAAAATTTGAAAGCACTTTTCCACTCTGACTCAGTACCCAGTTCTTTTCCACTTCTAGCTTTCCCTCTAAGCCCAGAGACATAAAACGGCTAGAGCCTTTCCTTTGGGAGCTTTCTCAATGGTAAGATATATCCCACTTTCGTGCTGATCCATGTGACCCTTCATGAGTGCACCAGGGGGAATGGAACAGGGTGTGTTGGCACTGTTTCTGGTTTTAGCTTCTTGCTTATACCATTGTAGTAAGCCATTAAATGGTTCACTCTTTCATTTTTGGCTTGCTGCTTTAATCAGCTATTCCTACATCTAACAGCTCAGCATGTGCTCTCTCTCTCTCTCTCTCTCTTTCTCCCTTTAGTTCATCTGAATTCTGAAACTCGTTATTTAAAAAAAATAGAAAAAAGAAACAGAAAATAACGAGTGTTAGTGAGACTGTGGTGAAATTGGAACCCTCACGCTTTGCTGGTGGTAGTGTAACATGGTACCAGTGCTATGGAAAATGGGATTGCAATTCCATACTGAATTATTACCATATGATCCAACAATCCCAATTCTGGGTATATACCCAATATAAGTGAAAGCAGGGACTCAGATAGATACCTGTATACCATTTTCATAGCAGCATTATTCACCATAGTCAAAAGATAGAAATAACCCAGTGTCAATCAACAGATTAATGGATAAATAAATGTGATAGGTACATACAATGGACTATTATCTAACCACAAAAACAAATAAAATTCTGACACATTCGATGATATGGACAAACCATGGAGATATTATGCTAAGTGGAGACATAAGCCAGTCACCAAAGGAAAAATATTGTATAGTTCCTCTAACATGAGCTTTCCGGAGTAGTCAAATTCATGAAGATAGAAAGTGGAATAATGGCTACTAGGGACTGGTGGTCAGGAGAATGGAGAATTATTGTTTAATAGGCACAGAGATTTGGTTTCTGGTGATAAAAATCCTGGAGATAAATAGAGGGAACGATTGCACAAGAATGTGAATATACTTAATGCCACTGACCCATACACTTAAAAATAGTTAAAATAGTAATTTTTATGCTACGTATATCTTACCACAATAGAAAATAATAATAAAAAAAGAATAAAATACTTGGGAATACTTGGAGGTGAAAGATTAATAATGAAAATAAATAAGTAAATAAATAAAGTAATGAAGAAAATAAGGATACACATGAAGACGAAAGACTGATAACAAAGAAAATATCGAAGACAGTAAAAAACATTGCTGAAAGAAATTAAAAACAATATAAATAATTGGAACGCTAGCCATTATTAATAGATTCAGAAACTTACTATTGTTAAGATATCAATACTCCCCAAAGGAATGCTTGGTTTCAATGCAATTCTTATAAAAATCTAAACGATAGTTTCTTCAGAAATAGACAGACTCTTCCCAAAGCTCACATGGAGTCACAGGGAAACCCAAATAGCCAAAACTGTCTTGAAATGTAAACATGGAAGTGACAGATTTATAAACTAAAAACAACAAAATATTGGTGAAAGAAAGAAGACACAAGTAAATGAAAAGATATCCCATGTCTTTGTATAATTTGCCACAAAAAATTAATGTTCATTACAATTAAATACTGAAACTCACAGAATAAATTATGTTAATTATGATATGCTAATATGTGCTATGATTAAACGCCAAAATATCATTTGTTTAAAGTCAGTAAAGTCTGTTTCTCCCCCATTACTACATGTTCTACAAGTCCATTGTTTAGATTGGAGAGAGGTGCTCTGCTTCATATAGTCCTCACTTAGGGACACGGTTTGACACAGATTCTATTATCTGGACTGTTGCCACTTGCTTTGGGTGCTGGGAAGTGGTATAAGGGAGAACAAGACACATTTTTAAGAGCTTTACCTGGAAGTGACACTCATTACTTTCACTCATATTTTATTGCCTGCTCAAGATAATTCTCACAGCTACACCTATTTTCAAAGGGGAAGGGAGGTACAATTTTCATTTGTATCCAGCAAGAGAGAAGAAGGAGAAATACTGGTGAGCAGTACTAGCATCTTTCACCGTAGTTATTTATCAGTATTGTTATAATCACATGTCTTCATCCATTCATGCCGTTGAACTAGGATACCCGAGACTAGGTAATTTATAAAGAGCAGAAATTTATTTTTCATTGCTCTGAAGGTTAGAAAGTTGAAGATCATGGCACCAACAAGTTTGGTTTTCTAGTGATAGCTGCTTTCTGTTCTCTGCTCCCAAGATGGTCCCTTATTGTTGCATCCTCTGGATCTGGAGGAATGCTGTGTCCTCACATGGCTGAAGGCAGAGGGGCAAGCAGACCCAATGCTGCGTGAAGTCTCTTTTATAAGAGATACTGCAGCTAATAAAGGTTAAACTGTTCAAAATTATCATAGGAATAATAAAAATGGAGTTTGTCAATAATACTGTCAGTACCCATAGGGAAGATATTAAGAAACTAAGAGGCATGTCAGTATTTTTCACATCATACCACATAGGTAGCCATTCATTCATAAGGATAAGCCATATGGTCCAAATCATGAGTGAATAAAATGGGCTGGTAGGATGAGGTAGACTAACGCTAGAAACATGGAAAGTGTTCCTAAAGTGCAACTAGAGAAAAAAGGATGCTCTCTACTAATTAAATACAATTTTCAACATGTTAATTTTAAGAAAATACCACTACTGACTGAAAATTGGCTTGAAAAGGCTGATGCAACCAGGAATGCAGTTAGAAGGAGGACAGTTAAGGATGGTATTTCTCAGGTTAACATTGTCAGAATCCTCAAAATATACATGAGGGATGTAGAAACAAGAATTGACATTTTTCTTGGAATATTCAAATATGTGTTTTAAAAATTATGTTAATTATGTTTCAGTCTTCTCCACTCACAATCCTAATAGTGTGTTCCTTTATTTCCACATCTAACATTCAACCTTATATCTATTTGTATGTGTATCAGTTTTATTTTATTACAAATTTCTAGCCCCAAAATATTTCCTAAATGGAAAAATGTTCTATTTATTCTAATTCTAAAACAAGTAAAACACATAAGAATGAATGCAAGTATCATAGGAGATATTGCTGTATCAACAAAACAGTAGTGGACACATTGTCATAAAGTCAGAGGCATTTGTTACTCAAAATGATATTACACATGTAAACACCTATGTTCTTCTGACAAACTACTAAAAAAAAAGAAAAATAACCTTTCATAAAATTCACCATTATAGGTAGATTAGCAGAAGACCATGTGTCTGAGTGACAGGCATTCATCCAAGAGCAATGCTATGACCGTTTTTATTTGGTTTATGTAACATTTGTTCTCAAAACTTTTAATATTTTATATTGCACTTTAGGAAAAATTAAAACATACCTTCTTTGCTAAAACAATGAATCATTCTAAATGAATATGTACAAATCAGAATATTACGCTTTAAATTTTATCATTTTTTGTTTCTTAATATGTTTCTATGTTTGTATACCTTCTCCATATCAATAGAAAGTCCTAGTTTACATTCAATCCTTTATTAGTAGGTAAATTTGCTACACAAAGGCAAGAGTATGAAAAGAAAGTGTTGTCAGAGAGTGCGATAGGATGTAGGAAGTGTCAACACAAAGAGTACAACTCTAAAATATTTTAAGAGATTTATCCTGAGCCAAATATGACGGACCAATGGCCTGTAATACAGGCCTCAGAGGTTGTAAGAACATGTGCCCAAGGTGGTCGGGCCACAACTTTGTTTTATACATTTTATGGAGACAGAAGGCATCTGTTAATGCATATATGATGTCCACTAGTTCAGTCCAGAAAGGCAGAACAACTGGGAAGCAGGAGCTTCCAAGTCATAGAAGGATTCAAAGATTTTCTAATTGTGAATTGGTTGAAAGAGTTATTACCAATAGAAAGGAATGTCTGGGTTGTGATAAGTGGTTGTGGAGACCAAGGTTTTATCATGCAGATGAAGCCTCCAGGTAGGAGGCCTCAGGGAGAAGAGATTGTAAATGTTTCTTATCAAACTTAAAGAGTCTGTTCTACAGTAATTCCAAAAGGAAGAAGGGTGTAATTAAGCATGTCCAGCTCCCCATACCCATCATGGCCTGACACTAGTTTTTCAAGCAACTTTGGAATGCCCTTAGCCGAGAGTAGGAGTTTATTCAGATGGTTAAGGGGCTTAGAATTTTATTTTTTTTATTTTTTTTATTTTTTTTTTGAGACGGAGTCTCGCTCTGTCGCCCGGGCTGGAGTGCAGTGGCCGGATCTCAGCTCACTGCAAGCTCCGCCTCCGGGTTTACGCCATTCTCCTGCCTCAGCCTCCGGAGTAGCTGGGACTACAGGCGCCCGCCACCTCGCCCGGCTAGTTTTTTTTTTGTATTTTTTAGTAGAGACGGGGTTTCACCGTGTTAGCCAGGATGGTCTCGATCTCCTGACCTCGTGATCCGCCCGTCTCGGCCTCCCAAAGTGCTGGGATTACAGGCTTGAGCCACCGCGCCCGGCCAGAATTTGATTTTTGTTTTACAGAAGATAGTGTGGAATGGTAAGAGGACATGATTAGGTATGCAAAGATTTAATTCAGTCAGGCTCTAAGAAAAGCTTTAAGAAGTATCTACCAATCTTTTCCACACTTCTTTCCACAGAGAACACCCCTCTCATTTGTATGACAGATAACACCCACTCCCCTCACTCCTTACAACTCCCTATTCTTAAAAAATCAACTCACATGCAGATCTTATCAAATATTTCATGGAGAGGTATTTCAGGCTTAAAATAAAATATTTCCCCTAAGCATTTGCCTCATTTATTTATTTCCTATTTGTTGATCCATATGTATTGAGAGCATTTTTCTTTCAGGCACTGTGTCAGCTATCATGGAAACAAGTAAATTTGTCTTGTGCTACGACTAAAGTGTAGACAGGGACCAGTAGGAGAATGGGGCAAAGCCTAATTACCTAGAGGAGTCAAGAAGGTATTCCCAGATAAATGAAGTTTAAGTTGGGTCTCCTGAACCAAGGAAATCCATTAGGATCTAAAGCATTCTAAAATTTGCTTAACATATTCACAATACAGAAAGTTGAGGATGGAGACATTTTTGTGTGTGGCAGAAAGTATTTGAGGACAAGGGAAGAGTTATAGCATCCCTCAAATAATAGCACAAATGTGGCCTTATATTCTGCATACTTGAAAGACGCCCCTTTCTTAAGTTATTTTAGGACACATCTTCAGGAGGCCTGCACAACAGAGTACGCTGTTATCTGGCTCTGTTCCTTACCTCTCAGATAATTTAAACGGCACAGAGTCAAATGAAATGAGAAAAATGCCAATGTATGTGGATGTGTTAAACCATGAGAAGATATAACATGGCTATTTGAGTTGACAGAAAAGCATCAGATAAGCTTCAAGAAAAGTTTAAAGATAGATAGAAGTGTGACAACTCAGTTCAGAAAAATATAACCTAAACTATTATATCTATGCTGTCACTTAAGGCGTAGGAACAGGACATAGGTCTTTGTTGACTGTGAATTACTCCGGAAAATGATGAAAACAAAGGACTTTACTTACTCTGGAATTCTCATACAATACAGTGGGGTTCAGTTACACCTAAACCACACCAAATTTGGCAACTGCTATTAGAACTAAAAACAGAAAAGGAAAAATCTAAAAGAAGGGCATGTCAAGGAATTCAAAGGATGCTAGATTATTTTTCTGTATAAATTCAAACTTAATAAAAGAGTAAGAACAAAACAGGATTAAAGCGTACTCTTTAACCTTTGAAAGATATGATGGTTGTGATGAAAATGAAGATGACATCTCCAATTTAGTGAGTGTCAGACACTAGGTTGTTCAGTTTTCATATAACATATATTACCTTCCCTTGGCTTACCACATGAAGCAGATATAGTTTACAGATAGTAGAAACGCATTGTATAACCAGTGACAACTACATAAATATGAACCTCCTCTGTTGTATGGTAAATACAAAATGTAATAAAAGGTATTTGTTTCTAACTAAATACTATATTTTTAATGCCTTATAAGATCTGATTTCAGGAACTGCATGTAAATTTATTCATATTTCAAATTAAAAATAAATTCACTAATATAACGGTAATGAAATCAAATGATTTTAAATGTCTCCGATAAAATACGTCTTTAATTTTACTTCAGTATAGATAATAAACAAATCCAGAGATGGCTCTTGCCAGTTAGCTTTTGTCCTATTTGATTTTCCTTCCCTTGCACTTCCTGCACAGCTTTAACATGGCTCCCACAGCCATGCTTTTTCACGATGAGATGAAGTGCTGAAATTATCTCTTCTTTTTCAGTGCACAAAAAATATCATTCTACTGTACAACTTACCACCAATCCCTTATCCCTGCAAGTTTATACTCAGGATAATCAGCTACTTTTTGACATCTCAAGTTCTAGTGAAATGAAACATTTTTGTATTGTACACATGCACTTATAGTATATCATTAACATGAATGTGCATTATGATATAGGACATGGGAAATAAGGCATTTGCTTGAGGAATTGGCAAATATTTTACATTTGTTCAACAAACACATTGAGAATTTACAGTGTGCAAAGTATCGTGGAAGTCCTTCTTCCTCTTCCACAGTAAAAATGTCCAGCTGTCTCAGGCAGGAAATGAGATTGAGAAGTATAATGAAAGCATACTCTTGGTCCTTGTCATTATAGCGCTTATCCATGAAGTTGCATGCCAGAAACAGGGAGTCAGTCTTTGTGAAAATTTTGGTAACCATCGCAGCTTTAGACAAGGCTCAAATAAAGAAAGAATGTATAGGGTCTGGTCTCTTATCCAAAGCCAAGAAAATGGTTATTTCAAGTTTTTATTTTCAATAAGTGAAAGCATTTATTTCTGTATCAAACTACATATATGTTTTATTAGTAGAGAGTTTAATAGAATCATGAGTCTGGATAGCACATATTAGAAGGTTTGAATTTTAGTAGAGTCATAATAAATAATTAATTTATAGTAAGAGAGGGAAAAAAAGAACTGCAACCCCAATGACACAATTAAAATAAAAATTATTTTTAAAAAACTATGATGCATAGTATAAAATCATAGAGTATATTTATTTAATTGAGTACATATCAAAAATTGTTGCCTGTAAATATTTTATACATACATAATTTCATATAATTATATATTTATATAATTGTATTATAAATATACAAAAATATTCATATAATTATAATTACATATAATTTTTAGAACTAACTTCCTCTAAACAATAATTGAATTCAGATAATATAATTCATGTTAATGAAATATAACATGAATTATTCATTTATAAGACAGCAGTTCAAAAGTTCAATTACCTATATATAGTACCTATATATATATACTATATATACACCTATATATATAATAACTATATATACCTATATATACATATATGTACACCTATATATATATATACACCTATATATAATAGCTTATATATATGCCTTAGGAAATAAAATTATTGTATTCTTTAATTAATAATTCAACTGATAATTTATTTATTTTTTTATATTTTTTTATTAACTTTAAGTTCTAGGGTACATATGCATACGTGCAGGTTTGTTACATATGTATACTTATGCCATGTTGGTGTGCTGCACCCATCACTCGTTAGCACCATCATGTCATCATTTATATCATGTATAACTCCCCAATGCAATCCCTCCCTCCTCCCCCCTCCCCATGATAGGCCCCAGTGTGTGATGTTCCCCTTCCCGAGTCCAAGTGATCTCATTGTTCAGTTCCCACCTATTGAGAACATGCGGTGTTTGGTTTTCTCTTCTTGTGATAGTTTGCTAAGAATGATGGTTTCCAGCTGCATCCATGTCCCTACAAAGGACGCAAACTCATCCTTTTTGATGGCTGCATAGTATTCCATGGTGTATATGTGCCACATTTTCTTAATCCAGTCTGTCACAGATGGACATTTGGGTTGATTCCAAGTCTTTGCTATTGTGAATAGTGCCGCAATAACATACGTGTGCATGTGTCTTTGTAGTAGATAATTTATAATCCTTTGGGTATATACCCAGTAGTGGGATGGCTGGGTCATATGGTACTTCTAGTTCTAGATCCTTGAGGAATTGCCATACTGTTTTCCATAATGGTTGAACTAGTTTACAATCCTACCAACAGTGTAAAAGTGTTCCTATTTCTCCACATCCTCTCCAACACCTGTTGTTTCCTGACTTCTTAATGATTGCCATTCTAACTGGTGTGAGATGGTATCTCATTGTGGTTTTGATTTGCATTTCTCTGATGGCCAGTGATGATGAGCATTTTTTCATGTGTCTGTTGGCTGTATGAATGTCTTCTTTAGAGAAATGTCTGTTCATATCCTTTCCCCACTTTTTGATGGGTTGTTTGTTTTTTTCTTGTATATTTGTTTGAGTTCTTTGTAGATTCTGGATATTAGCCCTTTGTCAGATGAGTAGGTTGCAAAAATTTTCTCCCATTCTGTAGGTTGCCTGTTCACTCTGATGGTAGATTCTTTTGCTGTGCAAAAGCTCTTTAGTTTAATTAGATACCATTTGTCGATTTTGGCTGTTGCTGCCGTTGCTTTTGGTGTTTTAGACATGAAGTCCTTGCCCTGCCTATGTCCTGAATGGTACTACCTAGATTTTCTTCTAGGGTTTTTATGGTATTAGGTCTAACATTTAAGTCTCTAATCCATCTTGAATTAATCTTTGTATAAGGGGTAAGAAGGATCCTGTTTCAGCTTTCTATTCTGCTGGCTAGCCAATTTTCCCAGCACCATTTATTAAATAGGGAATCCTTTCCCCATTTCTTGTTTCTCTCAGGTTTGTCAAAGATCAGATGGCTGTAGATGTGTGGTATTATTTCTGAGGACTCTGTTCTGTTCCATTGGTCTATATCTCTGTTGTGGTACCAGTACCATGCTGTTTTGGTTACTGTAGCCTTGTAGTATAGTTTGAAGTCAGGTAGCGTGACGCCTCCAGCTTTGTCCTTTTGACTTAGGATTGTCTTGGCAATGCAGGCTCTTTTTTGGTTCCATATGAACTTTAAAGCAGTTTTTCCAATTCTGTGAAGAAACTCATTGGTAGCTTGATGGGGATGGCATTGAATCTATAATACCTTGGGCAGTATGGCCATTTTCACGATATTGATTCTTCCTATCCATGAGCATGGTATGTTCTTCCATTGTTTGTGTCCTCTTTGATTTCACTGAGCACTGGTTTGTAGTTCTCCTTGAAGAGTCCTTTACATCCCTTGTAAGCTGGATTCCTAGGTATTTATTCTCTTTGAAGCAATTGTGAACGGAAGTTCATTCCTGATTTGGCTCTCAATTACCTATATATAGTACCTATATATATACCTATATATACCCGTATATATAATAACTATATATACATCTATATATAATACATATATGTACACCTATATATATAATACCTATATATATATACACCTATATATAATAGCTATATATATATGCCTTAGGAAATAAAATTATTGTATTCTTTAATTAATAATTCAACTGATAAGTTTAAATCATTGTTAATTAAGACAATATATATACTTGAAAGTTATATTAATTTTAAGTGTTCAGTTCTAGTTTTCTTGTTCATACAGTGAGACCTCTTGCACACTACCTGAGAAGATGAATATGAGAGAGTGATTGCAAATTTCTTTGAAACTTCTCCCCACCAAAGGCTGACTCAGAAAGTCACATGAGAGAACCAAAGAAAAGCCATAGAACACATTTTTTTTCCTGATCTCTTATATTTGTTCAGAAATACAAAACAACATAAATTGAATTCCAGTTATAGGTAAAAATGAGGCCATTTCTTGAAAGATGTCTGTGATGGTTTAGACTAGCTCCAATTATATTGCCTTTCTCATTTAAAAAAATTGATCTCCTATTGGCTACAGAGAATAATTTGTCTTTTTTTATCTGTGATCAAATGAAAATGCATACCTGGTTTCACCAGGAAGTTTAGGATATTGGTGAAAAAAACATTCTTACAAGAACTAATTGCACATGACGCTGGAATTAGAATTAATATCTGCTGAGCAATTTACAATTCACAAAGCACATCTGAATGTATTATCCTATTTGGTCTCCTAGCAAACCTATGAGGAAATACTATTCCCATTTTACAAATAAGGCTCAGAATCTCTGCCTCTTATGGCTGAAACTTTTTTTTTCTACAGCAATTTGACTTACCATGTGAGAGATGCCAAATAACAGTTGTAATGCCATAGATTACACATGAAATGTGTATTTCCAGAGAATCTATGAAACATCCAAATGCTGCTGTTATTTTTGATAGCATCTTTCATTTAAAACCCTAATTGCTGACTTCTGACAGGAACTGAATTACCTTTTAAGGCGATCACTACAAACAGAAAGCTCTTCATGTACACTATTTTCCCAAATTCTTCATTAAAATCAAAGTACCTTGCAATGAGTTTTAACCTGAGGCTCCAATATTTTAACAATGAAAAGTCTTTTATTAGCCTGGCATAGAAAAACATTGAATACATCTGCTTTGGAGGAATGAGAAGTTCTTCCTGCAAGATGAAGGTACTAACTGAAGAAGGGAACTTTGGGAACTCCAAAGCTTGTTCATTTCCTACTTTATGTTCATTTCATAAAATTGTGACATCTTTCCTACTGCTGCTTTCTAGGTTAGTAGTCAAGGCCTATGTGTTTACAATAAATCATTTTAAGCCATTTTTATATCTCTTCCTTTGCCTCAGCCACAGAATTCTGAAAAAGCAAAAGTAGAATAATCTCTTTTCGGAGGCTTCTCATTGTACAGCTGCAGTATATCCAATACTGACATTTGGGTTATAAGAATTCTCCTCAGTCTACCAATTCTAAATATACCCTAGTTTAACATACTCATTATGTCCCTTGCCAAAAACAGTTAGCGAGAGAGTGAGAGAGATGGACGATGATATTTAAGTATATCGCATGCCTTTAAGCCTTTGTATACAATCAAAAACAATTTTAAATTAGAAAAAGCTTATTATGTCATCATCCTCTCATTTTAACTACCAAGAAATAACTGTAATGACCACTGTGAACATGGCCCCTTATATATATGATAGGGTTTTCAAAAGCCTGTTTATAGACAGTAGTGGCTTTCAAAGATTTTTTTTCTCTTTTTTTTGAGTTTGCTCTGTCACTCAGGCTGGAGTGTAGTGGTGCGATCTCAACTCACTGCAACCTCTGCTTCCCAGGTTCAAGAGATTCTCCTGCCTCAGCCGCTCGAGTAGCTGGGATTACAGGTGCCTGCCACTACACCTGGTTAATTTCTGTATTTTTAGGAGATACGGGGTTTCATCACGTTGACCAGGCTGGTCTCGAATTCTTGACCTCAGGTGATCTGTCCACCGTGGCCTCCCAAAGTGCTGGGATTACAGATGTGAGCCACCATGCCTGGCAACTTTCACAGACTTTCTAATGACAGTACAAATGCGTTCACACTGTGTCACTAAAGGGAATGAGAATAAAGGCTACCGTTAATATTTCCAACAAAGGTTAGAAATGGTCAGTCATTGTCAGTCACTTACTTTACTCTCATTTTCTTATGGTCAAGTTAATTTTCTTTCTTTTAAGAAAGGAGTCAAAATTATAAAGATCTTTGTTTGCTTGTATAAACAGTACTTGAATTCAGTTATAATCACTATATTATTAGCATATGATTGGAATAATGGTCCTACATTTAAATAACAACTTTTGAAAATGACAGCTAAGGAGATCTGGGAAAGATGGCAGATAGGAGACAGGGCTAACATGCAGCTACCACATGAACAAACAAAACAGCATGTGGAGACACACGATGATTTTTCACTCAAGGGACCACTGCAGAAACGTATCAGTAAAACCAAAAGAATTCAAAGATCCTTTGAAAGAAGTGGCACACCACTGCAAATTCCACAAAACAGGCAAAAGAAAAAAAAAAAAAATGTGAGTTCCCAAAATGTGAGAGGGAGGAAACCTACTTCTGAATACACGTCCCCACTGGGGAATCTGAAAATCTAGGTCATGAGAAAAGGATTTAACCTTACCTAAGATGAAATGGATATAGAGTTGAGTGAAATATAAAAGTAGAAGTAGCAGCAGGAAGTGCCTTGCCGGCATTTCCAGTCTCCAGCTTGAGCCCAGATAAGCCAATCCTAACTCTTATCTCACAGGAACCCTTGGGGAAAGCAGACACTAGAATTAAGGAAGGGTCATGGGGCAAAGGAAGCTCCCAACTAAACCTGGCAGCAGTTTTGAGTGGACACAAATTTTCTTGATCAGGGTCCGGGGAATGAGCGGGAGTTGCTGCAGATATGAGTGAGTGCAGTACCACAGGAGCTGCCAAGTGGGCAGGTGGGAAAGGGTGAGATCCAAAAGCCATGCTTGCTGTATCAGTGGTGTAGATCACGGCTTAGGGCATGGTCTGAGTGGGGCACTGCAGAAGTGAAACTGACCTCAACAACTGCATGGGAGCTGGGTGAGGCCTCTCACTGCTGACTGTCCCCCACTCCCCTGGCAAACTATATCATACAGCAGAGGCAGCCAAGATCCCCTCTGGAACATATCCACATTGGCATGAGAGTCACCCCTTATCCTTCACAGTGGTTATGGCAAGCCCCACCCAAGGAGTGTCCAGATTCACCCAACCCTGCCTCCACCTGAAGGTATGTCCCTATATGTCTTGGTAGCTGAGCACAAAACATAGAAACTCTTGGGAGCTTTATGGCTCTGTCCATCACCTGAGAAACCAAAATACTTACCATGGCCATCTTAGGGTTGGATTAGAGTTCCCTAGTACTACCACAGCTGGTGCTCTCTTGGAAGCATCACCTCTTGGGTGGAGGCCAACCAACTCATGCCATTACAGCAACTCAGGACAAAATGATCTTGATCCCAGGATGGAGACGACAACACCTAATTACACTATTTGCAACATCCAGGCTAACCAGAGGCCCTGAGTGTGTACAAAGGACAACTTCACTGCTAGAAGAATCAGCATTCTAGAAAGCCAGCAAACTGAACATATCTACAAACAAGGACTCTCACAGAGTCTACTTCACTCCCCTGCCACCTCTACCAGAGCAGACGCTGGTATCCACTACTGGGAGACCTGAAGACAGATCACATTACAGGACACTTTGCAGACATCCCCCAGCACCAGCCTGGAATCTGGTGGCCGCACTGGGTGGCTAGACCCAGAAGAGCAATAACAATCACTGCTGTTCAGCTCTTAGGAAGCCACATCCCTAGGGGAAGGAGGAGACCACCACATCAAGGAATCACCCCACGGGACAAGAGAATCTGAACAGCAAGACTTCAGTTTCAGGCCTCTCCACTGAAATAGTCTACCCAAATTAGAAGGAACCAGAAAAACAATCCAGGCAATATGACAAAACAAGGTTCTATAACACCCCCAAAAGATCACAACAGCTTGCCAGCAATGCATCCAAATCAAGAAGAAATGTTTGAATTGCCAGATAAACAATTCAGAAGG
Organism: Trachypithecus francoisi; assembly: GCF_009764315.1. Taxonomy (NCBI): domain Eukaryota; kingdom Metazoa; phylum Chordata; class Mammalia; order Primates; family Cercopithecidae; genus Trachypithecus; species Trachypithecus francoisi. The sequence continues at coordinate 740,606 of NW_022681437.1, read as the reverse complement.
TGGATTATTAAGCTATGCAAGGAGATACCAGAGAAAGGTGAAACCAACTTAAAGAAATTAAAAAAACAATGGAGGATTTAGATGAAAACTTCCCAAGAGAAATATATGTCATAAAGAAAATACAGTAACAATTTCTGAAAATGAAAGACACACTTTAGAGAAATACAAAATGCCATTGAAAGTTCCAACAATAGACTAAAACAAACAGAAGAAAGACCTTCAGAGCTCAAAGACAAGGCTTTCAAATTAACCCAATGAGACAAAGACAAAAAAATAAGAATTTTAAAAAATAAACAAAGCCTCCAAGAAATTTGGGATCGTGTTAAATGACCAAATCTAAAAATAATTGGTGTTCCTGAGGAAGAAGAGAAATCTAACAGTTTGGAAAACTTATTTGAGGGAATAATTGAAGAAGGCTTCCTAGACTTTGCTAGAGATCTAGACATTCAAATGCAAGAAGCTCAAAGAACACCTGGGAAATTCATCACAAAAAGATCATCTTCCAGGCATGTAGTCATCAGGTTATTGAAAGTCAAAACAAATAAAAGAATCTTAAGAGCTGTGAGATAAAAACATCAGATAACCTATTCAGAAAAACCTATCAGATTAATAACAGACTTCTCAGCAGAAACCTTACAAGTCAGAAGGGATTGGGGTCCCATTTTTAACTTCCTTAAAAAAAATTGTCAGCCAACAATTTTGTATCCACCAAAACTAAGCTTCATAAATGAAGGAGAGATAAAGTCTTTTTCAGACAAACAAATGATGAGATAATTCACCACTACTAAACTAGCACTACAAGAAATGCTTAAAGGAGTTCTAAATCTTGAAACAAAACCTCAAAATACACCAAAATCGAGCCTCCTTACAGCATAAATCTCACAGGCCTATAAAACAACAACAGAATTTAAAAAAATAAAACAAGGTATTAAGGCAATAACTAACATGAGGAAAACAACAGTACCTCACATCTCAACACTAACACTGAATGTAAATGGACTAAGCGCTCCACTTAAAATATACATAATGGCAGAATGGATAAAAATTCACCAACCAAGTATCTGCTGTCTTTAAGAGACCCACCTACCACATAAGGACTCATATAAACTTAAGGTAATGGCGTGGAAAAATATATTTCTTGTGAATGGAAACTAAAAGCAACAAGGAGTAGCCATTCTTATATCAAGCAAAATAGACTTACAGCAAAAACAATAAAAAATGAAAAATAACATCATATAATGATGAAAAGAAATAGACCAACAAGAAAATATCACAATCTTCAATAAAAATGCACCTAACATTGAAACACCCAAATTGATAAAACAATTACTACTAGACCTAAGAAATGAGATAGATGACAACACAATAATAGTATGGGACTTCAGTACTCTACTGACAGCACTAAACAGGTCATCAAGAGAGAAAGTCAAAAAAGAAACAATGGACTTCAAGTATACCCTAGAACAGATGGACTTAACAGACATTTACAGAACATTCTACCCAACAGCAGAATATAAATTGTTTCCTTCAGCACATGGAACATTCTCTAAGATAGGACATATAATTGACCACAACACAAGTCTCAATAAATTGCAGAAAATCAAAATTATATCAAGTATCCTCTCAGACCACGGTGAAACAAAACTGGAAGTTAACTCTAAAAGAAACCCTCAAAACTATACAAATACATGGAAATTAAATAATCTGCTCTTGAATGATCCTTGGGTCAATAATGAAATCAATATTGAAATTAAAAAATTATTTGACCTGAACAATAACAGTGACAGAACTTATCAAAACCTCTGGGATACAGCAAAAGTGGTGCTAAGAGGAAAGCTGATAGCATTAAATGCCTACATCAAAAAGTCTGAAAGAGTTCAAATAGATAATCTAAGGTTGCACCTCCAGGAACTAGAGAAACAAGAACAAACGAAGTCCAAACCCAGCAGAAGAAATAAATAACAAAGATCAGAGCAGAACTAAATGAAATTGAAACAAAAACAATACAAAAGATAAAGGAAACAAAAAACTGGTTATCTGAAAAGATAAACAAAATGGATAGGCCATTACTGAGATTAACCAAGAAAAGAGAAGATGCAAACAAGCTCAACTAGAAATGAATTGAGAGATATTACAACAGATACCACAGAAATACAAAACATAATTCAAGGCTACTACGAACACATTTATGTACACAAACTAGGAAATCTAGAGAAGATGGATACATTCCTGAAAATATACAACTCTGCCAGAACAAATCAGGAATAAATAGAAACTCTGAACAGACCAATAACAAGTAACAAGATTGAAATAGTAATTTTAAAATTGCTAACAAAAAAAGTCCAGGACCAGATGGATTCACAGCTGAATTCTATTAGACATTCAAAGAAGAATTGGCACCAATCTTACTATAACTATTCCAAAAGATAAAGAGGGAATCTTCCCTAAATCATTCTGTGAAGTTGGTATCAGCCTAATTCTAAAACCAGGGAAGGACGTAACAGCAACTACTACTACTAATACAGACCAATATCCCTGATGAACATAGATGCAAAAATCCTAAAAAAAAAATACTAGTGGACTGAATCTAACAGCATATCACAAAGATAATACACTTTGATCAAGAGGGTTTTCTACCAGGGATACAGGCATGGTTTACCTTAAATAAGTCAATAAATACAGTACATCACATACAGAATTTAAATAAAATCATATGATCATCTCAGTAGATGCATAGAAAAGCTTTTGACAAAAATCCATCATTTCTTTATGATTAAAACTCTCAGCAAAATTGGCATAAAAGGGACATACCTCAATAAAAGTCATCTATGAAAAACTCACAGCCAACATTATACCAAATGAGAAAAAGGTAAAAACAGGCACCCTGAGAAATGGAATAAGACAAGGATGCCCATTTTTACCACTTCCATTCAACATAGGACTGGAAGTCCTAGCCATAGCAATCAGACAAGAAGGTGAATGAACAGCATCCAGATCAGTAACAAGGAAGTCAAACTATCACTGTTTGACAGAAGATATGATTGTATACCTAGAAAACCTTAAAGACTCATCCTAAAAGCTCCTAGATCTGATCAATGAATTCAGTAAAGTTTCAGGATACAAAATCAGTGTACACAAATCAATAGCACTGGTATGCACCAAAAACGACCAAACTAAGAATCAAATAAAGAATTCAATTCCTTTTACAAAAGCTGTAAAAAAAAATAAAATACCTATCCAAGGAGGTGAAAGACCTCTATAAGGAAAACTACAAAACCCTGTTGAAGGAAATCATTGACAACACAAACAGAGCGAAACACATACCATGCTCATGAATGGGTAGAATCAATATTGTGAAAATCACCATACTGCCGAAAGCAATCTACAGATTCAGTGTAATTCCCATCAAAGTAACATTGCCATTCTTCACAGAACTAGAAAAAAAATTCTAAAATTTATACATCTCCCATCTTATACAAAAATCAACCAAAGATGGATCAAAGACTTAAATCTAAGACCTGAAACTATAAAAATTCTAGAAGATTACATTGATAAACCTCTTCTAGACTTTGGCTGAGGCAAAATCTTCATGACCAAAAACTCAAAAGCTAATGCAGTAAAAACAAAAACAAGTAAATGGGACCTGATGGAACTAAAAGCTTCTGCACAGCAAAAGAAATAGTCAGCAGCAGAGTAAACAGACTTCCACAGAAGGGGATAAATATTCACAAACTATGCATCCGACAAACATCCAGAATGTACAAGGAACTTAAATCAGCAAGAAAAAAACAAACAACGAGTAACCCCATCAAAAAGTGGGCAAAGAACATGAATAGACAATTCTCAAAAGAAGATCTAAAAATCCCCAATAAATGTATTTAAAATGGTTCAACATCACTAATTATCAGGGAAATACAAATTAAAACCACAATGAAACACCACTTTATTACTTTGAGAATGACCATAATTTAAAAATCAAAAAATAACAGATGCTGACATGGGTGTGTTGAAAAGGAAACACTTTTACACTGCTAGTGGGGATGTGAACTAATACAACCACTATGGGAAACAGAGAAAGAGTCCTTAAAGAACTAAAAATAGAACTACCATTTGATTCAGCAGTCCCACTACTTGGTATATACCCAGAAGAAAAGAGCTCATTATATGAAAAAGACATTTGCACACACATGTTTATAGAAACACAATTTGCAGTTGCAAAAATACAGAAGCAGCCCAAACGCCCATCAATACACGATTGGATAAAGAAAATGTGGTATATATACACCATGGAATACTACTCAATCATAAAAAGGAATGAAATAGTGGCATTTGCAGCAACCTGGATGGAGTTGGAGACTATTACTATAAGTGAATTAACTCAGGAATGAAAACAAAATATTTTATATTCTCACTTACAAGTGGGAGCTAAGCTATGAGGATGCAAAGGCATAAGAATAATACAATGGACTTTAGAAACTCAGGGGGAATGGAGGTGGGGCAAGGATAAAAGACTAAACATTGGGTACACTGTACACCGCTTGGGTGAAGGATGCTCCAAAATCTCAGAAATTACCACTAAAGAACTTATCCGTGTAAAAATAAAAACCCACCTGCTCCCCCAAAACTATTAAAATCACTAAAAAAAAAAAAGGGGGAAAAAGAAGAGAAAATGACAGCTAGTTTCTCTAACCAGTAGAATTATAAGTATAATGATCAGATCAGAGATGGGGGGCCAAAAGAGTTTGCATTAATTTTTCAGTGGTCAGTGCTTGGTGGAGTAAACATTCATGTAAAAATTGGGATACCTTTCTAGTGAACAGCCTAACAAAAGATGTAAATTCCCAGTTTTAAGCATTCTGACCTTAATGTGACAAAAGATGTTTGTTAAAATAATAGGCTAATTACCCAGTATTTTGGAGCAGGCAGATCATTGCCACATAGAATAACACAGTGAGACAATAGAATTAGCAGCCAAAAGATTTTGCAATGTTTAATTGTTAAACAAAGTTCTAGACTACTCTACCACTGCTCAAAGTCTCTGGGGAGTCTGATTTATATAGGAACCTAGCAAGTGTTACTCAAATTTGAGATGAAATGGTTGCTGGAACAAAGTCGCCTTTATATCCTCATGCTAGCTAGAACTACTTTTATAGTACTGGTACAACACTAACTGCAATACAAGTGTTTCTGTTATAAGTAATATATGCATTACTAGGAAAACATCACATCCTGCAAAATTACTCACTAGAAAGAAAAGATACTACGAGAAAAATAGGTTTGAGCTGACTACTCAAACCCTATTCAACACTGTGGAAAGCAAAAAAAAATAATAATAAAATTATAGCACTGGTTATAAATTGGTATGTTAAACTGCTCATAAACAAAGAACTACAACACTATATATAGGACTTCATCTTGAAAGAAAAATGTGAATATAGCTTGAGGGAATAGTACTGAAAACAAGACTAAAATGAACAAAAATTTGAAAGAGACATACAATAAGCACTTCTAAGACAGAACATAAGCTTATATCCAGCTTAGAGGAAGATAGCAAAAAAAGAATGGACATTGTGTAAAGTACAGTATTTTTCTGTGATTTGGCACATTGGGCTGTGCTAATATATTGCAGTTAAGCTCCTGATACATGGTGCCACAAAAGGTTAATGATCTATGAAAAATTGTGCATGAACCAACACAATTTGGGCTATATGACATGCTTTAGCCAAGAAAATATGTTAGTGATAGACTTTTTAACCTGCTCTTTGCCATTACAATGATTGTGGAAAAATGTCTCAACACAGAGTTGCTAAAAAGAATCCGGAAGTTCAAGCCAACACGTGGAGGATGACTTCTTTGTGGAGTTGACTGAACCCAGAAAAGAATAGGTGTGAGCACAGAACAAGTTTTGTTTGTCTTAAGCTACTGGGATTGATGTGTTTTTATTTGTTTGCTTGTTTTATTTTACCACAGCGTAACTCAGACTTTTCTAACACACACAAGGAGTTTACAGAAAATCTTGAAAATCTTTCCTAAGAGAGGCAATGATTAATATTTTCAGAATAGCCTTTTTACTCTCAATGTAAGAGTGCTCTACTGTTTTGAAGATTTTCTATCTGTTTGTGACTTTACTGCTCCTAGATATGTTGGTCAACCACAGAACTCAGAGTTCATAATAGTGTAGATTTTGTGGTATCACACAAAAGGAGATATCTGTTCTTCTCTGGATATCATCTCTGCTAAGGCTTTGAGGAAATGTTCAAAAGCTCAAATATAGCAACCAGAATGATGCTCAACTCTTACATCATCCATCATTCCCCTTCAATAGGGGTAATTGTGCCATTCACAAGAGCAACTCTTAAATTGCTCCAAGGGGCTAGAAAGAAACACAACTAGTCCCTATTTCTTTCATCACTCTCCTCAATTCTAGGTAAAGTTCTCATATCAGAAGCTTTTTAAGCTATGCTCAATCTGAGGACCTGCGTGTAATCGGGAAAGGAGGAGGTCACATCTCAAAGTTGTTATATTAACTAATAGGGAATTCATACCATTGACAAATTCAAACGTATTATTTACTTTGAATGTTCTCATAAATTCCTGCTTTCTCTTCACTATATAGTCACAGTTGGTTTAATATTACTCAGAGGGTGAAGGAGCTAACAGCGATTAATGCCATGTATTCATAAGGGAAGGAAATTCGATTAGACAAATTTAGCAACATATTGCTTCATTTTACAAAAAGGCCTAGTTTCCAAGTGCAATGTCTAACATCTGCTATGCCAACTCCCAAATACTTCAACATGAAAATGGCCTTCTGAAATATTTTCCTCAAAATCTAACCACCTCTACAATAAATTCAAAAAGTTTAATTTGTGCTCTCAATTTCACATAACAACATTTACTAAAAGGCTAGTAAGTGTCAGGCACTATACTAGACCTTGCAGATACAAAGTTAAATAAGACATTGTTTCTGCTCTCAAGAAGTAGAAAATCTAATTATCTTTTCTCAGTCCCTTAGCACCATTTCCCTTCAAAATAATCTTTTCAGTCTCTGTATTACCTGTGTTTGCTCTCTTTCTCTTCTATCAGTGTCTGTTTCGATATTGAGATTTATGAATGTTTCATGGTCAACAGGATCCTTGAACTGATGCGCCCAAGATTGAAAGACACCTCCATTTTGTTCACTGAAGATTTGATGACTTGGAGTTCCTTATTCCCTCCAGAAATATTCAGTTAGATTCAGTTAGTGTTAAGAGGTGAAAGTATTCTGTGCTTTTAAATCAAATCCTTCTGAGAAAGATTAGACTTATTATTATCCCAACTACAAAAATAAGCCAAGAAATATGTGGTCATGGTCACAAAGGAAGCCAGTAGCAGATACCAGAATTAATCTCTGTTATCTCTGCTCCATAATTAACTAAGATCAACATAAACTTACTGTTCTGTCATATGCATATGCAATTGTATTTTTGAAATTTATAACAGCAAGAAATTAATTTTTGCTTAATGTTAATAGAAAATTTGCCCCTTTAAAAATCTTCCATGTCCATAGTAAGCTTCAAATGGTTATCCATTAAAATATTATAGAGTTTATCAATGATGTCCCTGTGATGAATTAGTGTCTGTGAAAGGGGCAAATTAACAATTTACAAATATATACATTTCAAAACAAGTAAATAACATGAGGAAATGCTAACACTTTACTCTCATTTGTGTACATTTAGAAAGAAATAAGTATTTGCATGTCAGAATTGGTGAAGCAGCATGTATTTTGAAATCATTCTCTTTTTTTCTCCTACCAGATGGATCCTACTGCTCATATTTGAATCTGGGACAGTTTAGAAACCCATCTCTTTTTTTCCATCTGACTGAGATCTTTCCAGGAGGGAAGACAAATCTATATCAAGAACAGTAAGGAATCTTACTTTCTCTGTTTCAAAACACTCTGAGGTAGGTGAACAGAGGAGCAGTTAGGTAGAAACAAATTAGTTCCGGAGACAATATTTTTACAATGAATTCCTAAATAAAAGGATGGAAGTTTGCTCTTCACTTTATGATATGTGGAATATTGGAAGTCATTTCCCCATATCTTATGATATTTTTGGGTATGACACTACACTAGTAAAAAAAAATATTTACATGTAAGCATCTTGCTATATACCTTTTTGCCCTCTTAAAGGTGTTTTGCCCTCTTAAAGATAAATATAATAAAGGTAGATACTAATAGGAAAATAGAGTATACTTTAAAATTGGGGATGGGAATTAAAATATCAAGTTAAATATATGCTGTATTCATTGATATCCAAGTAACATTTAAGATGAGATGAGAGTTTTGTACTGTTATTTCCAACAGTGGCAGTGAGTTGAAGTAGAAAGTGCCCTTGTATAAAGACTCAAGGACATAACCCTTCATTGTGGCTGAGTGATATCCTAATCATTTAGGTCTTGAAGGAACATCTTTTTCTAAATGAAAAAAAAATAATGTTCACCATTTTTCCAGTGAATGTATTATTGTTGCTCAGAAGAAATTGACTTATTTCTGCAAAGTACTTTAAGTCTCTACTGAAACTCAACCTTCATGATGCTTTCAAATTACACCTTAAATAATTGAAACTACAAGGGAAAACTAAGAAAGAGTCATTTCCTTTTAGTCTTTTTCTTGGTTTAGTTAGCATTACAGTCTTTGTGAGAAGCAAAACTGATTCATTGGTTTAATTTATTTCTATTATCTTAGTGAAACAGAGAGAGAGAGAGAGAGAAAGAGAGACTAGATAAAAACAAGATGAATGCACAATAGACAGCAAAATAACAAGGACACAATTGTCCCTGTATGTCTGCTGTTCTAATACTATTTGGCAATCTGCTTCATTTTAAATCCTAATCATATAAATGAGATATGTTCTAAATTGTATGCATTTGCTGCTAAATGCCTGAAAATGTCCTCGTTAAGTGTCAGGTAGGAGAAAACACTTTTTCAGGTGCAGGAAGAAACAATGCTGTGCAGTCAGTGGAAAGAAACGTTCAAACAATTATACACCCTCTTGCTCCAAGTCATATTAAAACAATGTGTAAACTAATGCAGTACTAACATGATGATTCATAAACAGCAAAAGACCTTGATGAAGAGCTAAACTTCCAAGTTAAAAATATATTGTATCGTTGATTTGTTCTGTGAGAGTTTATTTTTTAATGTATTTTTAACTTTTTTTATTTTTGTGCATACATAGCAGGTATATATATTTAAGTGTTACATGAGACTTTTTGATACAGGTATACAATGTGAAATGAGTATAGTATGAAGAACAGGGTATCCATCCCATCAAGCTTTATACTTTGAGTTACAACAATCCAATTACAGTCTTTAAGTTATTTTAAAATATGCAATTATGTTATTATTGATTATAGTCACTCTGTTGTACTATCAAATAGTAAGTCTTATTTATTATTTCTAACTGTTGTTTTTATAACCACTAACCATCACCACCTCACCCCTACCCTCCCACATCCCTTCCCAGCCTCTGGTTACCATTCTTCTACTCTCTCTCTCTCTCTTTTTTTTTTTAATATACTTTAAGTTCTCAGATACATGTGCAGAACATGCAGGTTTCTTACATAAGTATACGCGTGTCATGGTGGTTTGCTGTACCCATCAACCCATTATGTACATTAGGTATTTCTCCTAATGCTATCCCTTCCCTAGACTCCCATCCCCCTACAAGCACTGGTGTGTGATGTTCCCCTCCCTGTGTCCATGTGTTCTCATTGTTCAACTCCCACTTATAAGTGAGAACATGTGGTGTTTGCTTTTCTGTTCCTCTGTTAGTTTGCTGAGAATGATGGCTTCCAGCTTCATCCACATCCCTGCAAAGGACATGAACTCATACATTTTATGGCTGCATAGTATTCCATGGTATATATGTGCCACATTTTCTATATCTGGTCTATCATTGATGGGCATTTGGGTTGGTTCTAAGACTTTGCTACTGTAAATAATGCTGCAATAAACATACATATGCATGTCTCTTTATAATAGAATGATTTATAATCTGTTGGTTATATACCCAGTAATGAGATTGCTGGATCATATGATATTTCTGGTTCTAAATCTTTGAGGAATCACCACACTATCTTCCACAATACTTGAACTAGTTTACACCCCCACCAACAGTGTAAAAGCATTCCTGTTTCTCCACAGCCTTGCCAGCATCTGTTGTTTCCAGACTTTTTAATGATCACCATGCTAGCTGTCATGAGATGGTATCTCATTGTGGTTTTTATTCGCATTTATCTAATAATCAGTGATGTTGAGCTTTTTTCATGTTTGTTGGCCGCATGAATATTTTCTTTTGAGAAGTGTCTGTTCATATCCTTTGCCCACTTTTCAATGGGGTTGTTTGTTTTTTCTTGTAAATTTGCTTAAATTTTTTGTAGATGCTGGATATTAGGCCTTTGTTAGACAGATAGATTGCAAAAATTTCCTCCCATTCTGTAGGTTCTCTCTTCCCTCTGATGATAGTTTCTTTTGCTGCGAAGAAGCTCTTTGTTTTAATTAGATCTCCTTTGTCAGTTTTTGCTTTTGTTACAATTGCTTTTGGTGTTTTTGTCATGAAATTTTGCCCATGCTTATGTTCTGAATGGTATTGCCTAGATGTTCTTCCAGGGTTTTTATAGTTTTGGGTTTCACATTTAAGTCTTCAATCCATCTTGAATTAATTTTTGTATAAGCTATAAAAAAGGAGACTAGATTCAATTTTCTGCATAGGGCTGGCCAGTTTTCCAAGCACCATTTATTGAATAAAGAATGCCTTTCCTATTGCTTGTTTTTGCCAGGTTTCTCAAAGATCAGATGGTTGTAAGTGTGTGGTTTTATTCCTGAGATCTTTATTCTGTTCCATTTGTCCATGTGTCTGTTTTTTAACAGTACCATGCTGTTTTTATTACTGTAATGTTATAGTATAGTTTGAAGTTAGGTAGCGTGAGGGCTCCAGCTTTGATATTTTTGCTAAGGATTTTTTTGACTATTCAAGCTCTTTTTACATTCCATATTAATATTAAAAGAGTGTTTTTTTCTAATTCTGTGAAGAATGTCAATGATAATTTAATGGGAATAACACTGACTCTATAAATTACTTTGGACAGTATGGACATTTTCATGATATTCATTCTTCCTATCCATGAGCATGGAATGTTTTTTCATTTGTTTGTATCTTCTCTGACTCCCTTGAGAAGTGATTTGTAGTTCTTGTTGAAGAGATTCTTCACTTCTCTTGTTAGCTGTATTCCTAGCTGTTTTATTTTTTTTCTAGCAATTATAAAGGGGAATTCATTCATGATTTGGTTCTCTGCTCACCTGTTGTCAGAGTATAGGAATGCTTGCTATCGTTGCAGATTGATTTTGTATCCTGAGACTTTGCTTATTAGCTTTTGGACTGAGATAATGGGGTTTTCTAGATATAGGATCATTTCATCTGCAAACAAAGATAATTTGAATTTCTCTCTTCCTATTTGAATACCATTTAATTATTTTTCTCTTGCCTGATTGCCCTGGCCAGAACTTCTAATACTATGTTGAATAGGAGTTGTGAGAGAGGACATCTTTGTCTTGTGTCAGTTTTCAAGGGAAATGCTTCCAGCTTTTGCCTATTCAGTATGATATTGAGTGTGGATTTGTCATAGATGGCTCTTATTTTTTTGAGGTATGTTCCTTCAATACCTAGCTTATGGAGAGTTTTTAACATGAAGGGATGTTGAATATTATTGAAGCCTTTGCATCTATTGATATAATCATGTGGTTATTGAAGGCTCTGCATCTATTGAGATAATCACATGGTTTTTGTATTTTGTTTTGTTTATGTGATGAATTACATTTATTTATTTGCCTACGTTGAACCAACCTTACATTCCAGGAATGAAGCCACCTTGATCATGGTGGATAAACTTTTTGATGTGCTGCTGGATTGGGTTTGCCAGTATTTTATTGAGGATTTTTGCATTAATATTCATTAGGGATATTGGTCTGAAGTTTTCTTTTTTTTTGTTGTATCTCTCTGTCAGGTTTTGGTATCAGAATGGTGCTGGCCTCATAGAAGAGTTAAGGAGGAGTCCCTTATTTTCAATTGTTTGAAATAGTTTCAGTACAAATGGTACCAGTTTCTTCTGTACCTCTGGTAGAATTCAGCTGTAAGTCCATCTGGCCCTGGGATTTTTTTTTTTGCTTGTAGGCTATTTATTGCTGCTTCAATTTCAGAACTCATTATTGGTCCATCCTGGGATTCAATGTATTCCTGGTTCAGTCGTGAAAGTGTGTATGCATCCAGGAATGTATAAATTTCTTTTATGTTTTCTAGTTTATGTGCATAGAGTTGTTTATAATATTCTCTGATGGTTGGTTGTATTTCTGTGGGGTCAAAGGTAATATCCCTGTTATTATTTCTAATGATGTCTATTTTATTCTTCTCTTTTTTTATTAGTCTAGCTAGTGGTCTATTTTATTAAATTAAAAAAAAAAAACAGCTACTGGATTGACTGATGTTTTTGAAGAGTTTCTCATGTCTCCATCTCTTTCAGTTCCATTCTGATTTTAGTTGTTTCTTGTCTTCTGCTAGCTTTGGTGTTTGTTTACCCTTGATTCTATAGTTCTTTTAGTTGTGATGTTAGGCTGCCAATTTGAGATTTTTCTAACTTTTTGATGTGGGCATTTAGTGCTTTACATTTTCCTTTTAATAACACGTTAGCTGATTTCCAGAGATTCTGATACATTGTCTCTGTTCTTATTGGTTTCAAAGAACTTGTTCATTTCTGTCTTCATTTCATTATTTACCCAGGAGTCATATAGGAGAAGGTTGTTCAATTTATGTGTAGTTGTGTGGTTTTGAGTGAGTTTTTTAATCTTGAGTTCTAATTTGATTGCCCTGTGGTTTGAGAGACTGTTGTCATTTCTGTTATTTTGCATTTGCTGAGGAGTGTTTTATATCTGATTATATGATCAATTTTAGAGTAAGTGCCATGGGGCAATGAGAATAATATATATTCTTTTGTTTTGGGTTGGAGAGTTCTGTAGATGTCTATCAGATCCACTTGATCCAGAGCTGAGTTCAGGTCCTGAATATCTTTGTTAATTTTCTGTCTCAGTGATTTGTCTATTATTATCATTGGGTTGTTAAGGTCTCCCACTATTGTGTGGGAGTCTATGTCTTTTTGTGGGTCTCTAAGAACTTGCTTTATAAATCTGGGTGCTTTTGTATTAGGTTTATATGCATTTATGACAGTTAGCTTTTCTTGATGAATTGAACCCTTTTCCATTATGTAATGCCCTTCTTTGTCTTTTTGATCTTTGTCGGTTTAAAGTCTGTTTGGTCAGAAATGAGGGTTGCAACCCCTGCTCTTTTTTTTTTGTTTGTTTCCCGTGTGCTTGGTAAGTTTTTATTTTACCTTTATTTTGAACCTACATGTGTCTTTGCATGTGAGATGAGTCTCTTGAATACAGCATGACAATGGGCTTTGACTCTATCCAGTTTTAATTAGGGCATTTAGCTCATTTACATTTAAGGATGATATTCTTACTTGTGAATTTGATCCTGTCATTATGATGCTAGCTGGCTATTCTTCAGACTTGTTTATGTAGTTGCTTCATAGTGTCACCGCTCTGTGTACTTCAATGTGTTTTTGTAGTGGCTGGTAACGGTTTTTCCTTTCCATATTTAATGCTTCCTTCAGGAGCTCTTGCAAGGCAGCCGTGGTGGTGACGAATTCCCTCAGCACTTGCTTGTCTGAAAAGGATCTTATTTATCCTTTGCTTATGAAGTGTAGTTTGGTCAAACGTGAAATGCTGGGTTGGAAATTCTTTTAAGAATGTTGAATATTGGCCCTCAGTCTCTTCTGGCTGGTAGGGTTTCTACTGAGAGGTCCATTGTTAGTCTAATATGTTTCCCTTTGTAGGTGACATGGCTTTTCTCTCTGACTGCCCTTAACATTTGTTTCTTTCATTTCTAACTTCGAGGATCTGACAATTATGTGTCTTGGCATAGATCTTCTCATAGTTTATCTTATTGGGGTTCCCAGGATTTCCTGAATTTGAATGTTGGCCTATCTTGCTAGGTTGAGGAAGTTCTCCTTGAAGATATCCTGAAGTATGTTTTCTAACTTGGTTCCATTTTCCCCTCTCTTTCAGGTGCCCGAATCAGTTGTAGGTTCAACCTTTTTAAATAATCCCATATTTCTTAGAAGTTTTGTTAATTTCTTTTCAATCCTTTTTTCTCTATTCTTGTCTGCATGTGTTTTTTCAGGAAGGTAGTCTTCAAGCTCTGAGATTTCTTTTCCCTGCTTTGTCTATTCTGCTATTGATACTTGTGATTGCATTGTGAAGTTCTCATGTTGTGTTTTTCAGCCCCATCAGGTCAGTTATGCTTTTATCTAAACTGGTAAGTCTGGTTTTCAGCTCCTGTAGTGTTTTATCATGATTCTTAGCTTCTTTGCATTGGGTTAGAACATGCTCCTTTAGCTCAGCAAAATTCATTATTACCTACCTTCCGAAGCCTACTTCTGTCAATTCAGCCTTCTCCGCCTCAGCCCAGTTCTGTGCCCTTGCTGGAGAGGTGTTACAGTCATTTGGAGGAGAAGAGACACTCTGGCTTTTTGAGTTTGCAGCATTTTTGCACTGATTCTTTCTTGTCTTTGTGGACTTATGTACCTTCTGTCTTTGAGGTTGCTGATTTTGAATGGAATTTTTGTGGGGTCCTTTTCATTGATGTTGTTCGTGTTGCTTTCTGCATGTTTATTTTTCTTTTAACAGTCAGACCCCTCTTCCATAGGGTTTCTGCAGTTTGCTGGGGTTCCACTCCAGACCCTAGGCATCCCAGTCCCTCCCCCATCTATATGTATCACTAGTGAAGGCTGAAAAACAGCAAACATGTGATCCTGCTTCTTCCTCCTGGGAGCTGCATCCCAGGGGGCACTGACCTGATGCTAGCCCAAATGCTAGTGTAGGAGGTGTCTGGAGACTCATGCTGAGAAGTGTCACCCAGTCAGGAGAAACAAGATCAAGGACCTGCTTAAAGAAGCAGTCTGACAAAGCAGGTGTGCCAGACTCGGGGGAACCTCCCTTGGCCAAACCACCCAGACTCTCCAGAGCTAGCAGGCAGGAAAGGCTAAGTCAGCTGAACCACAGAGATGGTGGCTGCCCATCTTCCCATGGGGTCTATTCCAGAGAGATCAGAGTTCTGCTTGTAAAACGCTGGCTGGAGTACTGAAAATCCCACAGGGTGGCCCCACCTGGTGAGGAGAGATGGATTAGGGGTCTCACTTAAATAAGAAGTCTGGTTACAATCTGCCACAGCAGCTGTGCTGTGCTGTGCTGTGGGGATTTACTCCAGGTCCAGACTGCCCAGACTCTCCAAAGCTGGCACACCAGAACGGCTGACTCAAGCCACAGAGATGGCAGCTGCCCCTCTCCCGGGGAACTCAGTCATCACAGGCAGTCTCCAGTCTGCTACCCTTAGCCAGCTGATATTCCAAGAGAGTGGGTCTTAACTTATGGGGTGCCATGTGAACGGGGCCCGCAAAACAGCACTACTTGGCTTCCTGGCTTCAGTCCCCTTCCTAGGGGAATGCACAGAGAGATCTGCCTCACAGAATTCCCAGGGCTGGAGTATGCAAAAACTCCTGGGTCCTCCCGCCTGCCCAAGCGGCTAGAGTCCACACAGCTCTGTGCTTCAGACCCAAGGCACTGGTGGCACGGGCTCATGAGGGGATCTTCTGATCTGTGGGTGGCAAAGATCAGTGGGAAAACCGAAGTTTCTTAAGTGGGGTTGCACAATCACTTGCCACCTCCCTTGGCTGGGATTGGGGGCTCCTCTGGCTCTGTGCCACACCCAGGTGGGCTGTTGACCTACCCTGCTTTTTCTCACTCTCTGTGGGTCACGCAGACCACCTACTCAGTCCAAGTGTGAGAACATGGATACCTCAGTTGAAGGTGCAGAATTCACTCGTTGTTTTCATTCTTCTTTGCGAGAGCCACGAACCTCAGCTGCTTCTAATTGGCCATCATGGACTGCCCACATAATGTGTAGTCTTTTATCCTGCCTTCCCCCAGAGTCCCTAAAGCCCATTACATTATATATATATACACACACACATATATATATAAATGTGTGTGTATATATAAATGTAATATATATATTACATTATATAATATATATTACATTTTATTTTATATATAAAATACAACGGTATATATGTATATATAATATACAGTGTAATATATGTGTATACATAATATACAATGTAACATATATTATATATATAAAACATTTTCTTTATCCACTCATTGATTGATGGGCTTTTGGGCTGATTCTATGTTTTTGAAATTGTGAATTGTGCTGCTATAAACATGCTTGCACAAGTATCTTTTTCATGTAATGACTTCTTTTCCTCTGGGTAGATACCCAGTGGTGAGATCTCTGGATCAAATGGTAGTTCTTTTAGTTCTTTAAGGAATCTCCATACTGTTTTCCATAGTAGTTATACTAGTTAACTTTCTCACCATCAGTGTAAATTTGTTCTCTTTTCACCACATCCATGCACCAACATCTATTACTTTTTTATTTTTAAATTATGGCTATTCTTGCAAAAGTAAGGTGGTATCTCATTTTCATTTTAATTTCTTAGCACTATTTATTGAATGGACTGTGTTTTCACCAGTGTATGTTTTTGGTGCCTTTGCTGAAAATGAGCTCACTGTATGTGTATGGATTTGTTTCTGGGTTCTCTAATCTGTTCCATGAATCTATGCATCTATTTTTATGCTAATAACATTCTGTTTTTATTACTATAACTGTGTAGCATAGCTTGAAGTCCAGTAATGTGATTCCTCCAGTTTTTTTGTTTGTTTGTGTTTAGGTTTTTGTTGTTGTTGTTTGCTTTGTTTTGCTTAGGATAGCTTAGGTCATTCTGGGTCTTATGTGGTTTCATACAAATTTAAGAATGTCTTTTTCTATTTCTGTGAAGAGTGTCATTGGTATTTGATTCAGGGATTTCACTGAATTTGTAGATTACTTTGGGTAATATGGACACTTTGACAATATTGAACCTTCTAATTCATGAATATGGAACATTTTTCCAATTTTTGGTGTCCTCTTCTATTTGGTTTATTGGTGTTCTGTAGCTTTTATTATAGAGCTCTGTCACTTATTTGGTAAAATTAATTGCTGAGTATTTAATATTATGTGTGGCTGTTTTAAATGGGATTAATTATTTATTTTTTGTATGCTCACTGTTGGCTTATAGAAATGCTACTGATTTTGTATGTTGATCTTATATCCTGCAAGTTTGCTTATCAGTTATAATAGTTTTCTTGTGGTGTCTTTATGTTTTTCCAAATATAAGATCATCTGCAAGCAAGGATAATTTGACATCTTCCTTTTCATTTGGATGCTATTATAGATTTATCTTGGCTGATTGCTCCAGCTGGGTCTTCCAGTATTATTTTGAATATCAGTGGTGACAGTGGTCATTCTTGTAGTGTTGCAGGTCTTAAAGGAAAGGCTTTCAGTTTTTCCCCATTTAGTATGATACTAGCTGTGGATCTGTAATATATGACTTTTATTATGTTGAGGTATGTTTCTTCTCTCTCCAGTATTTTTGAGGGCTTTTTATCATGAACAGATGTTGAATTTATCAAATGCTTTATGGTAAATTTCAATTTCAGCATGAAATTATCATATGGTATTTATCCTTAATTTGTAGATATGATGTATCACATTGATTGATTAGTATATGTTAACCCATCCTTGCATCCCAGGGATAAACCCCACTTCATCGTGACAAATGATCTTTCTAATGTATTGTTGAATATGGTTTTCTCACATTTTGTTGAGGACTTTTGCATCAACATTCATTAGAGATATTGGTCTGTAGTTTCCTTTTTATTCTTTTCTTTTTTTCTTTTTTTCTTTTTTTTTTTTTTTTTCCTTTTATGTGCCTTTGTCTGGTTTTGGTATCAGGTAATACTGGCCTCATATAACTAATTTGAAAGTATTCCCTCCATCTCTATTTTTCTTTATAGTTTGAATAAGACTGGTATAGAATTCAGGAGTAAAGTCATCAAGTCCTCGGATTTTCTTTACAGGCAGATTTTTATTACAACTTTGATCCTATAACTTGTTATTGGTCTATTCAGGTTTGGATTTCTTCCTGGTTCAGTCTAGGTTAGTTGTATGTATCTAGGAATTTCTCCATTTTTTCTAGTTTTCCAATTTATTGTCATATAGTTGCTCATAGTAACCACTTATGATCTTTTGAATTTCTGCAGTATTAGTTTTAATGTCTCCTTTCTTTTTTTTTTTTTTTTTTTTTTTGAGACGGAGTCTTGCTCTGCCGCCCAGGCTGGAGTGCAGTGGCCGGCTCTCAGCTCACTGCAAGCTCCGCCTCCCGGGTTCACGCCATTCTCCTGTCTCAGCCTCCCGAGTAGCTGGGACTACAGGCGCCCGCCTCGTCGCCCGGCTAGTTTTTTGTATTTTTTAGTAGAAACGGGGTTTCACCGTATTAGCCAGGATGGTCTCGATCTCCTGACCTCGTGATCCGCCCGTCTCGGCCTCCCAAAGTGCTGGGATTACAGGCTTGAGCCACCGCGCCCGGCCTTAATGTCTCCTTTCTTATTTCTGATTTTATTAATCTGGATCTTCTCTCTTTTTTTCCTAGTTAGTCTGGTTAAAGATTTATCAAGTTTGTTTGACTTTTCAAAAAAAATCTTTTTGTTTAACTGATTTTTGTATTGTTTTCTTCATTTCAATTTCATTTATTTCTTCTCTGATATTTATTTTTTTTTTCACTAATTTGGGGTTTTTTGGTTTGTTCTTTATCTTCTAGTCCTTTAAGATTCATTGTTAGATTGTTTAGTTGCGGTGTTTTCTCTGTTTTGATGTACACACTCACAGATATAAAATTCCACCTTAGTACTGCTGATATGGTTTGGCTGTGTCCCCATCCAAATCTCAACTTGAATTGTGTCTCCCAGAATTCCCACATGCTGTGGGAGAGACCCAGCAGGGGAGGTAATTGAATCATTGGGACTGGTATTTCCCATGCTATTCTCATGATAATTAATAAGTCTCATGAGATCTGACAGGATTATCAGAGGTTTCAACTTTTACTTCTTCCTCATTTTTCTCTTGCCACCACCATGTAAGAAGTGCCTTTCACCACCCACCATGATTCTGAGGCCTCCCAAGCCATGTGGAAGTTTAAGTCCAATTAAACCTCTTTTTGTTCCCAGTTTCAGGTATATTGTTATCAGCAGAATGAAAACAAATGAATACAGTAAATTGGTACCGGTAGAGTGAGACGTTGCTGAAAAGACACCAAAAAATGTGGAAGTGACTTTGGAACTGGATAACAGGCATAGGTTGGAACAGTTTGGAGGGCTGAGAAGACAGGAAAACGTGGGAAAGTTTCTAATGGCTTTGACAAAAACGCTGATAGTGAAATTAACAATAAGGTCCAGGCTGAGGTGGTCTCAGATAGAGATGAGAAACTTGTTGGGAACTGGAGCAAAGGTGACTCTTGTTGTGTTTTAGCAAAGAGACTAGTGGCATTTTGCCCCTGCCCTAGAGATTTGTGGAACTTTGGACTTCAGAGAGATAATTTAGGATACCTGGTGGAAGAAATTCTAAGCAGCAGAGTATTCGAAAGGTGACTGTTAAAAGCATTCCATTTAAAAAAGGAAACAGCATATATTCAGAAAATTTGCAGCCTGATGATGCAGTAGAAAAGAAAAATCCATTTTTTTGAGGAGAAATTTAAGCTGGCTGCTGAAATATGCATAAGTAGCAATGAGACTAATGTTAATCCCCAAGCCCATGGGGAAAATGTCTACAGGCAATGTCAAAGACCTTCATGGCAGCCCCTTACATCACAGGCCCCAAGTCCCAGGAGGAAAACGTAGTTTCATGGGCTGGGCCCAGAGTCCCCATGCTGTGTGTAGCCTAGAGACTTGATGACCTGTGTCCCAGCTGCTCCAGCCATGGCTGAAAGGGGCCAATGTACAGCTTGGACCATGGCTTCAGAGGGTAGCTTCCATGTGGTGTTGAGTCTGCAGGTGCACAGAAGTCAAGAATTGAGGTTTGGGAACCTCTGCCTAGGTTTCAGAAGATTTATGGAAATACCTGGATGCTCAGGCAAAAGTTTGCTGCAGGGGTGGGGCTCTCGTGGAGAACCTCTGGTAGGGCAGTGTGGAAGGGAAAGTGGAGTCAGCCTCAACACAGAGTTCCTACCGGGGCACTGCTTAGTGGAGCCGTGAAAAGAGGGCCACCATCGTCCAGAAACCAGAATGATAGATCCGCTGACAATTTGCACCGTGTGCCCGGAAAAGCCATAGACACTAAATGCCATCCCATGAAAGCAGCAGGTAGGAAGGCTGTACCCTGCAAAGCCACAGAGGTGGAGCTGCCCAAGACCATGGGAACCCACATCTTGCCTCAGTGTGACCTGGATGCGAGACCTGGAGTCAAAAAGAATCATTTTGGAGCCTTAAAATTTGACTGCCCCACTGGATTTTGGGCCTGCATGGGCCCTCTAACCCCTTTGCTTTGGTCAATTTCTCCCATTTGGAATGGCTGCATTTGCCCATTGCCTGTACCCCCATTGTATCTAGGAAGTAACTAGCTTGCTTTGGATTTTGCAGGCTCGTAGGCAGAGAGACTTGCTTTGTTTCAGATGAAACTTTGGATTGTGGACATTTGGGTTAATGCTGAAATGAGTTAAGAATTTGGGGGACTGTTGGGAAGGCATGATTGGTTTTAAAATGTGAGGACATGAGATTTGGAGGGGCCAGGGGCAGAATGATATGGTTTGGCTGTGTCCCCATCCAATATCAACTTGAATTGTATCTCCAGAATTTCCATGTGTTGTAGGAGGGACCCAGGGGGAGATGATTGAATTATGGGGGTTGGTCTTTCCCATGCTATTATTGTGATAATAATAAGTCTCATGAGATCTGATGGGTTTATCAGGGGTTTGTGTTCTTGTTTCTTCCTCATTTTTCTCTTTCTGCTGCCATGTAAGAAGTGTCTTTCACCTCCTGCCATGATTCTGAGGCCTCCCCAGCCATGTGAAACTTTAATTCCAATGTAACCTCTTTTCGTTACCAATTTCAGGTATGTCTTTATAAGCAGCATGAAAGTGAACTAATACAGCTGCTTTTGCTGTATTCCCTAGATTTGGTATGTTTTGACCTTTGGGAGTGTGTTATTAAATGCCTTGAGGTTGTCTTCTTTGGGTTAAATCTTCTCTGTGTTCTGTAACCTTCTTGTACTTGGATATTGATATATTTCTCTAGGTGTAGAAAGTTCTCTGTTATTATCCCTTTGAATAAACTTTCTACTTCTGTTTCTTTACCTCCTCTTTAAAGCTAGTAACTCTTAGATTTGCCCTTTTAAGGTTATTTTCTAGATCCTGTGTAGGCATTCTTCATTTTTTAAATTATTTTTTCATTTGTGTGTTCTGAGCCTATCTTCAAGCTCACTAATTCTTTATTCTGCTTTATCAATTCTGCTATTAAAGTACCTTGATACATTCTTCAGTATGCCAATTGCATTTTTTAGCTACAGAATTTATATTTGAGCCTTTTTAATTATTTCAATATCCTGGTTAAATTTATCTGATAGAATTCTGAATTGCTTCTCTGTGTTATCTTGAATTTCTTTGAGTTTCTTCAACACAGCTTTTTTGAATTCTCTGCCTGAAACATCACAAATCTCTTTCTCTAGGACTGATTCCTGTTGTCTTACTTAGTTCATTTAATAAGGTAATGCTTTCCCAGGTAGTGTTCATGCTAGTGGATGTTCTTTGGTGTCTGGGCATTGAAGAGTTCTGTATTTATGATCGTTTTCACTGTCTGAGCTTATTTGTAGCCATCTTCCTTGGGAAGGCTTTCCAGATGTTTGAGAGTGATTGGGTGTTGTGATCTAACCTGTGTCCACTTTAGGGAGCACCAAAGTCCAGTAACATTGTGATTCTTGCAGACTCATAGAGGTACTGCCTTGATGGTCTTGGGCAAGATCTAGGAGAATTTTCTGGATTACCAGGTAGACTCTTATTCTCTCCCCTTACTTTCTCCCAAACAAACAGAGTCTCTCTGTCTGTTCTGAGCCACCTAAAGCTGAAGATGGGGTAACACAAGAACCCGTGTTGCCACCACTGCTATGACTGTGCTGGGTCAGACCTGAAGCCAGAACAGTGCTGGGTCTCACTGAAGACTTGCTATAACCACTCTCTAGCTACTGCCTATGTTCACTCAAGGCCCCAGGGCTTTACAATCAGCAGATGGCAAAGCCAGCCAGGCCTGTGTTTTTCCCTTCAGGGTGTCAAGATTCCTCAGGTCCCACATGGGTCCAGATGTGCTGTCCAGGGGTCAGGGACTATATTCAAAAGCCTTAGAAGTCTACCTGGTGTTCTATTGTATTGCATATGAGCTGTCACTCAAATCACAGTTCTTCCCACTCTTCCCTTTCCTTTCCAAAGGCAGAGGAGTCTCACCTGTAACCACTGCCACCTCAGGTCATGAAGTGTACTGCCAGACTTCCAACCAATGTTCCCTTAAGTCAGAAAGGCTCTTAAGTCATCTTGTGATAAATGCTGTCTGGCCTGGGACTCATCCTTCAGAGAAGTGGGCTCCTTTCTGGCCCAGGTCAAGGCCATAAATGCTGTCTAAGAGTCACATCCTGGAATTGAGAACCCTCAAAGCCCACTTGGTACTATGCTCCTCGGTGGCCATGCTGTTACCTAAGGTGCCAGACAAAGCCCCCTTTACTTTTCCCTCTGCTTTTCTCAAGAAGAAGGAGTTTTGCCCCATAGGTACCACAACTGATATTGTTCTGAGTCCCACCTCAAGCCAGCAAGCCTCAGAGCTTCACCCAAGATCCTTGATGTACTTCCTTGGTATCACTGCTGATTACTCAGTGCCCAAGGGTTCTTCAGTTAGCAGGTGATGAATGTTGGTAGGAATGGGTCTTTCCTTCAAGGAAAGAGGTTCTTTTCTGGCCCAGGGTGTGCCTAGAATGTTATCTGGAAACTACAGCCTAAACAGGGCCTTCACAACTCTGTCTTGTGCCCTATCCTGCTTACTTTGAGCTGGTATCCAAGATGCAAGACAAAGTCCTTCCCTCTCTTCTCTCTCCTCTCCTCAAGCAGAAGGAAGGGATCTCTTTTGGTGCCAAAAGCTGTGTAGCCTGAGGTTAGAAAAGAGGTGATGCTAGCATGCCCTTGACCCTACCACAGCTGGTGTATCAGTAGGTCATGTGCCTGCCCAGTCCACTGTCTCTGGGCCCAGTTCAGCCCTAAGACTTGCCTAAGAGTTGCAGTCCTTATGGCCTAGACTGCCTTTCAAGTTTACTTGCAGATAGAGAGTGCTGCAGCCCATGGCGGTAAGGTTTGTGGGAACTCAAGTTTGGGTCCCCAAGTTGGGATGGGTGATTCTCCTCTGGCTAGGGCCACTTTAAATTCTTTCTCTGTGGGCAGGCATCAGCTGAGTTTGGTCTGGTTTTCCTTTCTGCTCTAACAGGACAGTACTGAGTTCAAGCTTCATAATTGCTGCATTCTCCCTCCCCTAGTGCCCAGAAATCTCTCCACACCATGCAGCTGCTGCTGCCAGGAGTGGGAGGTGGGGTGGCATTGGTGATTCAGTACTTTTTTAAAATCTCTTCAGTGTCTCTTTCAGAAATATGAAGTTAAAGCCAGTGCTTTGAGTGCTTACTTGGTTTTTGGTTGTCATGAAGGCGCTTTTTCTGTGTAGATGATTGCTAACTTGGTGTTTGTTGGGGGTGGGAAGTGATCAGTGGAGCCTTCTATTCCACCATCTTTCTCTGTCTTCTCTATTCTCTGAGAGTTTAAATGTCACATCTGTTTTTGACATCCAAATATCTGTAATTTTATTTTGCTTTGTAAACATGTGGTCACAAACCAGACATATAAAAATTAAAGCTATAATTATTTTAAACCTTTTAGATTGGACTTCTAACTTCTGTGATAAATCTATCACCTAAAGCCTCTTTGTTACCCAATGTGTGCTTTGAAAACCAGCAACATCAAAATTGCCTGTGAATATCATAGAAATGAAAAGTCTCAGTCCCATCCCATATTAATAGTATCATAATCTGTATTTTAACAAGGTACCGAGTGATTTATGTGCCCACAAAAGTTTCATGTAACAGAAAGAACGACAAAGTGGGATTTAAACCTAGCTCTGCTACTTTGGCTTTCCTATCTGTTTCTCCACCTATAAAGAGCAATAATTCTGACATGACTACCTCAGAGTTAGTATACAAATTGTATTAGCATTTATGTGACAATATTATGAAATTAAAGACATTAAGAGAGCTTAAAACAATATGGTGGTTGATCTTCTTAGGAAAAGATTCAAGGGTGGAAATGTAAAAAGGGAAAACAGATGAGAAGGTGAGTATTGCAATGAAAGCTTACCAAAAAAGTTATCCTGGATTATCTCAGTGGGGCCTAAATCCAATGACAAGTGTTCTTATAATAACAAGGCAGAGGGATGTTAGACCTAAGAGGAAGCGGCAATTTGACCAAGGAGACGATGATCGGTGTGATGCAGCCATAAATAAAGGAAGGCTTAGCACCCTCAGAAGCTGCAGAAAGCAACAAATGAATTCTCCTTGAGAGCCTTCTGGGGAAGCACAACCCTGGTGACACCTTAATTTTCAACTTCTGGCATCCAAAACTGAGAAGAAAATAAATATCTTTTGTTTTAAGCCACCAAGTTTGTGAGAATTTGTTAAGGCAGTCCATAAAGATGGGGAAAAAGGAAGAAGGCATCTATGTAAAAGAAGAATGCATGAACTCACATACTATGCACTTTGCAAACAAATGGTAGCTCTTTGTCCAATAGAAAACAATAATGCTGAAGATAATAATAGGAACAACGAATAATAACAATGAGTTTAACCCACTTTAAAGTATTTTTAAACTTTTAAAATGATTGAAGATGCAGAATCTAAATCATTTTCTTTTTGTATATGACAATAAATTGACACTGAAGCTAGTTACCTCTACCCAATCCAAAAATTCTCCCCCAGTTAACTTGGGGGAGGGGAAAGCCAAACAATGCTTAGTGACATGTTAAAAAAAAAAAAAAAGAAGAAGAAAAAAAAAAAACAAGCTAGCCCAACAAACACAAGTAAACTAACCAACACTTCTCAGTGTATTAGTTTCGTAGGGCTGCCATTCTCAAGTTATTTTATGCCCTTGCATTTTACTGTGCTTTCTCTATATTTCCTTTGCTAATCAATTCTCTCTTCCTTTCATCCCACTTGTCCCCTCCTAACTCCTATTCATGCTTTATCACCCTAAATAAAATCTCTTCTAGGAAGCCTTCCTTGAGCCATTGATCCCTCATCTACCACCCTAACAAATCCCACCTCCCAGTCACTCGCCCACTAATTTACATAAACACACAAAATAGGATGCTTTCATGCTGTGGACACACTGCATTCATCACAGCATATTAGCAACTCGGGAGAATGTGAACACACTGCATTCCTGACATGATATTGTTAATAAATCTGTGGAGTGCATGTTTACTTGCCTTCTTCCCTCAATAGACTTTATCCCTATCATGAGTAGAACATAGCAGAAGTGAAAAAGATATTTTAGGATGAATGAATACATAAATAACCTTTAAAAATACCAACTACCACTTATAAAGTGTTTTCTGTCTGCCAGACACTATCCTAAGTGCTTTATGTGTATTAATGCATATCCTTATAAATGACCTATGTTACATACTATCGATGTTCCCATTTTATAGCAATAAACTGAGGCAAAAAAAAAAAAAAAAAAACACCTTAGGGCAAAGTAACATAGGAAGTAAATGGTAGAATCAAGTATTTACATCCATGCATTCCACTCCAGACTCCAGGTTCTTAACCATTATTTTTAAAACATAATAGCTAACACAGAATCTATCACACACCAGATGTTCTTTTAACTCATCTACATATGTTGATACATTTAATCTCAAAATATTCATTCAACAAGTGAATGATACAGTCATAACTTGCACCAATAGTATCTGCATGGCTAAAACTTGAGGGCACGAAAGGAGACCTCTTTCTGCTGGATAACTATTTGTTGTTTAACTAATAAAAGGCAATGCTATTAATTCACATCTGTGAATCAATTGTATTCTAAGCACTTGCACACAAAAGGTAATCTCTTTTTTCTCTCGGGCCCAATAATTGAAAATAATAATATTAGCAACATTACTTTCCAGTTTTATTTTACATTTTAAATCTTATGTTTTGTGTAATTGTGCCCAATTTCAGCCCACCACAGGATTCCAAGGTAACAACTTGCAAAGCAGCCCTTTAATCTCTAGAATTAGTGTTTTAGTGGATTTTTATATGGCAGGTGTAGCATGAGTAATGACCCTGTATAATTCAGTAAGATATGATGATGAAAACTTAAGAGCTTCATGTTGAAAGAGTACCGACTGGAAGTCAAAAGAGCTAGCTTCAACCTCGGACATTAACTGGAAGACAACTTTCCCTGGACCTCAGTTTTTGCATCAGTGAAACTGCATGGTGAATGAAGGTATGTGTGAGCTCTTTATAACTAGATGCCTAATTCTGTAAAGCCACAAACTATTCATGAAATGTAATCTAATTATGTTATAGTATCTCTTCCAGCCAACTTGGCAAAACTAATACATTGTGGCTCTCTTTTCCTGGGGGGTGAGACATAAAAGATAAAAACATGAGCATTATTTACCCAGGATCACAGATTTGACTAGTAAAGAGGACTCTGTCTCTAAAAATCGTAGCATTGAATAGAAACTCCTTCGAGAATCAATAGTATGCCATGTGTGAGCAGGAAATTACCATCGTGATACCAGTAGATAGCATGTTAACAGCGTATTATGAAGCAGTGCTAACTGAGTAATACGTGGCAGATATTAAGAGGAGATTTTCAAGAGTTCGTATGCTATGACTCAACTGCCAGTCAGTAATGAGATAATACACTACAGAGCCCAGGTGCAAAGAATTGCTGGTGCCAGTGATAAGGATGCGTGATGGCTATCTGGAACCAAAAATCATGGTCTATACACGGTATGAGCTACGATTTATAAATCTTCCAGCAGAAAGAGCATCCAAGCAGTTATAAACCACACATCTGGTAAGCTGTTTTTATGGATCTTGAGTGCAGAGCTAATGAGACCGGGATAAAACCTCAGTAGGAAGTCATTTTATAAGATTTGCTCTTTCCTTTACAGGCATTGTATAGAATAATAGTAAATATCAAATTGCAACAGAATTACTAAATAAGTAAAGAACAGCTTAGCTACCTCCTGAGTGAAGGAGACAATAGAAAAAAAATAAAGGGACAAAAGAATCTGTTTTTAGAGCTTCTTACAAGAAAATATGGTTTTCATGAATGTTATTAAGTATGAAGAAGTCAGTCATGTCATAAATTCAGGAAGCATCAAATTTACTAAGCATTTATTTTTAGCTCTAGCAAGAGTAAAGAGAATGCACTAAAATATTACCAGGGCAAAACATGAAGCTAAAAATGATATCACAGTCACATGATTTATTTTTAACAAAAAAAATTACATTAACATTGACTTATAGTATTTCCTTGAATATAAGACATCTCTCTCTTTTTAGTTAAAGGTCATTGAACCAGCAAGGCAATGGCCTTGTAAAAAAAATTCCTGATAATGCTATTAAGAAACTTACCCTCTAGCGTGGATGGAGGACAGGAACCAGAAATAGGGTTCCAAGTTAACAGACATAAATAAACAAAAATATAAAATATACTGAAAAATATTTTTATTATTATGTTTTCTTTATTAGTCTATTCTTATTTTTCATGGTCTCCGTAGTCACTAAAGGCATTCACAGAGAGCACTGTTCTTGTTAAAGGAAAATAAATTCAAATAAAAGACCGCACAAGATGTAGAACCCAAGTCTTTTCGAAATGAAAGGTCCTTAAAGATCTTCCAGTAACTCCTGGAAAATTTTCCAAGGGAACAATTTTGTTTCTCAGAGCAGCCTACTCTCTAACATATTCCAGCTGTCCGGTTAGGTAAGTCAGTGCAATCAGGGAGAACACAGATGAACAAGATACACAACAATAACAAAAAATCACTTGGGAAAAAAAGGGTTACTGTCAAGTAATTCAAATTTTGTAATATGAAAGTGTCAATGTGATAAAACTGCTGATAAAATAGCCTGCAGCCATTTTTCCAAAGCAGGAAGATGGCATTAGTATTTTTAAATAAGCAGACCAACCATGCTTGTTTACCACAGGATTTCTACAGCCATTATTTAGAAAGGCATAGAAGCAGTATTTCTGAACTACTGCACAGTAATACAATTCACAAATTTTACAGTGGATAAGCCAGCCTACAAAAGGGAAGAGATGTATTTCATGAAATCTCTCTTTGTCAATGTATAACATCCACGGAAAGAAAGATGGAGCAAGGTATCCCACATACTAACCATGACCGAAAATGTACTCTTGCCCCTTGGTATAAGTTTTTAATTCCTATCTTTGCCCTTCACTCTTTTCTGTGATGCTCTGTTCATTGTCCTGTTTCCACCTTCTTTAGCATTCTTTTTTGGCCAAACTTTAGAGAGGAAATAATAACAGAAAAAAAATTATGTAAAAGATAAAATGTCTTTAATTTCTTACTGTAATGATGTACTCAAACACTCTTCAAATGAAATCCAAATGAAAACCTATTTTTAGGAAGTGGAAATCAGCTGCAATTAAGAGATGACACACTCCAAAATGGCATACGAGAACTGGTAAGTAAAAGGTTTTCCACGAAACAATTTGAGGGTACATTGAATATGTACAGTCAATCCTCTGTTATCCATATCAGTCAAAGGGGGTGATCACACAGAAAATTCATAATTGTGGATACTGGAAAACACAATATTTGACTTTATACGTCTGGAGCTAGATTCAAATGGAAGAAAATCTGGAATACATTTGTGAATCCACTGTGAAGAATCTGATTATCTCTTCCTTGTAGTAATCAAAGTGGAAAAGCCACTCAGCCTCCAAATTCTGCTTTCACTCTTTCCAAACCATATGGGAAATTATTATCCAGACTGATACAAAGTAGCCGTGGAAAGCCAAATGTACAAACTTGCTTTTTTATATATTTTTTATGTTTTGGCAACTCTTTTATAGCAAAAAGCTAAATGCTTTATCCAAAAAGCACTTTATTCCAGGTTTCTCTGTGTCTGGCGAGAATAGGGAAAAGAAAGCTCTTTATGTAAACTATTATAGTACATAATTATACAGGTAACAAATGAAAAAAAAATCAATAAGATTTTGAAAGGAATACGTTCTTACCCCAAACCAAATGGAAACAAAAACAACATAGAAGGTATTAATTCAAGATCAGGCAGACCAACAAAAGTCATCCTTAAACCATAGATTTATATAACCTAAACCCTTCATTTTATGGATGAAGAAATTAACAACCAGTGAATTGAAATCTTTACTTCAGTTGCGGTCTGTGGACCAAGCCTAAGCAACACATGGGAGGTTATTAGAATTGCACAATTTCAGGCCTCAATTCAGACCCACAAGATCAGAATCGGTATTTTAACAAAATCTCCACCCCAGATAATTTCCATGTATGTTGAGGTTTAAGAAGTACTTGTTAAAATACTTCTCCAAAATATCATTAGTCCTTTGCCCTATATATGTTACTCAATGGTAGTAGTCAAATATGTCAAGAAACCTTTCTTTGAGTAGGAGTAATTCAAGCATACTTCCCTCTTTCACAGTGAACAAACTATTCCCATAAACTAAATTAATTATTTTTGAATTCTGCATCACTTCTTCAGGCCTTTTACCCAAGTTATCGAATTACTATTTTAGTGCAAATAGGCATTGCCAGAGAATAATTTTGGCATTGAAAAATCGAGTTTATTCCACGACAAATTCTACAATTCCTTATTTCCTTATTATCCCTGGCTAGGAACCAGGTTATTCTATTCAGATATTCTATTCAGAATAACCTGGAACCAGGTCCTAGCTTATTCCATTTATTTGACCACTCTAAAGCCAGGAATAAAGAAGCACAGTATATTCATTCAATCAATTGTTGGAAGGCAAGCAAACACCAAGTTCTTTGTGGTCAGTATCATTTGTGTTAATATTCCTTCAAGAACAAATACTAGACCATTTTAAAGTGCATTTTTAGTGCACTCTCTTTTATTGGTGGTCAGAAACTGCTTCTTGATCTCCACGTCAAACTCCTCAGCCATATAGTTAGGCTTGTCTCTACAGCCAATTGAGCCTATCCTATACTCTAAACAGATGGCTCTCAACCTGAGGTGATTTGGCCCCACAGGGGACGTTTTGCACTGTCTACAGATATTTTTGGATGTTACAACTGTAAGGTGGTGAGTGCTACTGGCATCTATGGAGTAGAGGCCCAGGGATGTTGCTAAATATACTACCTAGGCAGCCTTCCACAACAAGGAATTAATTATCCAAATCTAAAATGCCAACAGTGCTAATGTTGAGAAACCCTTGCCTAGACCCATTCCCAAACTTCTGTAGTCCTTTATCCTCCTCAGGTTCAGCTATTGCCTTCTATCTGCTGGCTGACCCATGTCCCAGTCATTAAGATTAATTTCATTCTTTAGATAAAAGAGATCCAATGCTGGCCTGATGCCCTGATCACTGGGTTTCTGCTTCATTCGCAAAATCTTGGCTCTACATTTTGTCTCCATAGTTTTGAGTAACTCAAAAGCTACAAGCTTATGTTACTCTTGCTCAGTGTCTTCCTAGGTCTTGTTCTCTAATATCACATGACTGGTCTTTATATTAGCTATGAGACTTGCCTTACTATTCCCTTCTTTTAGATTTCCCAATTTTATTCTCTAACTTTCTGTAGGGTTACCTGCTTATCCCTGGGTTTGACACTGTCATTAAACTGAAAACCTCATTTCACTAAGCATTCATCATAAAAACCCTGTCAGCTCTACTCTTGGAAATGGTTCTTTGAAGTAAATACTGTGGTGACACAGAGTGTTATAAATTTTATGACAATAAATACAATATTTTTATTAATATATCAGTTTCTTTGTAAAATGATGTAGAAGAAAGTAGATGCATCACTTAGAAAATGTAGATTGGCTTTCATTCACTTCTGACATTTTCCAGGTCAGCATTTCCGTTTTAAAAAAATATGTAAGGACAAATAATACTTTGGTATTTCAATTCATTTGTAACTAAAGGCTAATATTAGAAAGAAGAAGTGGCAAGCATAAGTCAAAAAATGAACCAAAGGGTAATAAATTAACCAAACCTCTAAAATTCATTATCAAAAAGAGCACTACAACATTTTCACATTCTCAGAAAAATGATTATATGCAGATTATCTTTGAATTCAAGCACTTACAGTTTTATTTGAAAGTCACAACTGACTTATTTAAAGCAGTTGACTATTTTAGCTCTTGTGACTGCTCTGCGGTGGTATATATAATCATTAAAAAAAAGACTTCAGAATTTTTTATTTTCTATTTATAGAGACAAAGAGGAATCATTATTAGTTTTTTTGCCATGTCATATTAATAACCAGTGTTTATAGGCCAAACTAAACATAATCCAAAATCACATTTCTATAAAGAGTTCTTATTATAGAGATAAAGCATATTCTCTTAAATGTTGTTACACTTTCCATTTCTAAGCAGTAGTTTAGGTGAAATGAAATGGAGAC
Source organism: Trachypithecus francoisi (assembly GCF_009764315.1). Lineage (NCBI taxonomy): Eukaryota > Metazoa > Chordata > Mammalia > Primates > Cercopithecidae > Trachypithecus > Trachypithecus francoisi. The sequence continues at coordinate 708,847 of NW_022681437.1, read as the reverse complement.
CCACGAAGTAGATAAATGAGACTGATTAAGAGAACAAGCCAGTCATTTAATCCCAGGAATAAGAAGTAATGTCCAAGCAGGAATTCATGAATGATAAAAGTTTCAGGGAAAGCACTTTACATGCCTGAGTATATGAGTGTGTTATTTTAAACACTGTCAGAGTCCATTCAGCTGGAGTGTAATATTTTGTGTATTAGCACTACTATTTTGGGATGTACTATAATTTAGACACAGTGAGTAGTGATCACGACATAACAGGACTACTATTTCCTTTGCCATAATAGCAGTTTGTTTATAATAAAATTTATTTTCATCTAGTCATAGCATATACGATGCTTTCATTTTCATTCATTTCATAGAGATTATAGCCTTAGGTGACAGTTATTTTATTTTTCTTCAGAGTACATTAAGTCATAAAAGTCTGCAGACTACTCCTAGACTTGTGCTCTGCTTCACTATAAAACAACAAATAAACTGGAACTTTTACAATATGTTCATAATGTTAACATGTTGCTAGCCATAGGAGTTCATATCTTAGTTACATTTTCTCAGGAAATTTGAAACCTCTAAAGCTGAAAGAAAAAAAAAAATATATATATATATATACACACACACACACACACATAAAGTACACTTTAAAAAAGCAAACAAAAATTTTCTTTATAAGATTTAGTGTAACACTACATTTTCTATTTGATTTGGTTTGATTTGTTTTTGCATCAGAGATGATGCTGAGAGTTAACTGGAACTTTTAGTTAACTTTCCAACTAATAGAGTTAACTGGAATTCTTCTGTAGTTTTTTCTTACTTGCTGAATAGTATGTTGCTTTGACTGTGAAAATCAGAAAGCTTAGCCTGTGGATGAACAAAAAGAAGCAAAAACACAAAGTATAAGGTATTTTATAGTTTTTTAGTCCATAGTAGAAAAATAAAGTTGCTTTTTTATTAAAATATACAATATTTCAGCAGTATCCACTCAGCCATGTTTCTGAGTTTTGGGTTGTTGTTGTTTTGTTTCATTTAAGAAGCATCTGTGTGATGAGTAACAGTTTTACTGTCACTTATTCCAGACATTAGTTAGTTACAAGGCTTGGCTTTTTCACTGACAAGGTTAAGCATCAAACTCTACTCCCTGTAACCCCTCCAAGCTCACTACATGGCCCAGCTGAAAGCTCTAATGAATTATTGCCTCTTTCCAATAAGCAGGATGCTAACTCTAAGAAGTACTTAATGACATTCACAATTTAAAACCCTACCTAAAAATCTGTTTATGGAAGAGTTAGCTTAATTAACGAGCTTGCAATGAAGTCACTCTTAATGATGTTCTGTGAAAGAGATTAAAGGTGAAAAGGAAACAGCAGAACAAACAACCCTTTGAACTTTTCAGGTCAGTAGTTACACTAACAATTGTCACAACTTCCCCTGAAAGGGATGGTACTTGAAGAGAGAATCAAAAAGGAAAACGTGTGATTGATCACCCCTAAGACTTTCCTCTGCTTTTCTGAAGAGCTTGGCCGTAAAGCCACAAAGGGAGCAACTTACTAGGTCATAAAGCCTCTTGATATTTTTTAAGGCGCCTGTATTAGTTTTCTATTGCTACCATAATAATTTGCTACATACTTGGAGGCTTAAAACAACACCCATTTTTCATCTCACAGGGTCTGTAGTTCAGAAGTTCAGCTGTACTATACTGGGTTCTCTGCTCAGGGTGTCATAAGGTTGAAATCAAGGTGTTGGGAAGTCTGTGTTCCTTTATTGCAAGTTTTGGGGAACAGCCTTCTTCCAAGCTCATTCAGGTTGTTGGCAGAATCCAATTTCTTATAGTTGTAGGACTGAGGGCCCTGCTCCCTTGCTGGCTGTCAGCCGAGACCTCCTTTCAGCTCCTAATGGATAGCCACATTTCTTCCCACATGGCCCCCTCCATCTTCAGAGCCAGCAAAGGTGTATTGAATCACCCTTGTTCTTTGGATTTCTCTCTTTCTCTTCTGTGACCAGTGGGAGAAAACTCTCTGCTTTTAAAGGGGTCGTGTGATAAGGCCTGTCTCACTTAGATCATATGTGTATTTTATAGTCTACTGATTTGGACACTAATTACATTAGGAAAATCCCTTCATGATAGTATCTAGATCAGTGTGTGATTAAATAAACCAGGCACAGAAATCTTGGGCAGTTTTGGGGAGGAGAGGACATATTTAAAATCCTGCATGCCACAGCACCTCTTCCTTCAAGAGAAAAAATCTCCAGGATGGAGAAGTTGGATTTAAGCCCCTGCCTGTCCCACTTGTTAGTCCTTTGTGCTGTGAACAATTGTACAACCCTATGTAGCAGCCCTGAGCTATAGCTTCTAGGGGTCAAGAAGCATTGCCTTTACCCTTTGACTTCCTTCGCTCCTTAGAACTTTTCCTGTCCTGCTCAATCCAATTTATTAAACAGATCCTATCTTCATGACTTACCTCCTCACCTTCATCCAAACTCTAATATTTATTTTCCTGTATTTGACATTTTTAATGTGCATTTGATAATAATTTGTACATAACAGTTGCTCTGGAATACATCTTCTATGGCTAACTTATTTCTACCATTGGAGTCATGTTTTGCCCCCAGGAAGTGTGCCATTCAAATGGACTTTCTTCAATAATTTCTTATTTTGCTTTCAACTAAATGAAAACCATAAGTTTCTGAGAGTAGCTTATATATTTTTCTCCATTTTTCACTGCCAAAAAATGTGGTTGCTAAATTCCAATATAGACAAAGGTCAATTAAAGACTATATAATTGTGCTACTAATGTTATTACTGAAGATATGTTAAATCACATTTAATTTTGCATGTGTGTTTTGGAAAGAAGCTTTATAGTTGAGAAAACATCCATAACGGTAGAAATAGAATACACACAGAAAAGTATGAAAAAATGCTTCTAATAGATCTGGTAGAGATTTAGAAAAACAGTTGTTTAAATTAGCTAAATCCTTAGGGCTGAATTGGCTGGGATCTAGAAAGAACATTACTCACCTTTCAAGGGTGTTAAACTTCTAAATGGACCGAGACCTCATCCAGAAAACATGGGAATTTATGCTTTCTCCTGGACAGAAAAGCATGTATCAACTTCTTCACTTGCAAAGTCTTACAATAATTGGCTAGGAAAACTACAGTTTATATACAAATGCTAGATGACCATAATCCCTCCTCACACAAGTAACATTCCTTTCTCAAGTATGGACATTGCAATTCATAAAAGGGCTTATCACACCCATCTCAGAGGATACGTAAGTATATTGAAGCAAGGTCTTTGCAATTCTTTTTTTTTTTTTGAGATGGAGTCTCGCTCTGCCACCCAGGCTGGAGTGCAGTGGCCGGATCTCAGCTCACTGCAAGCTCCGCCTCCTGGGTTTACGCCATTCTCCTGCCTCAGCCTCCCGAGTAGCTGGGACTACAGGCGCCCGCCACCTCGCCCGGCTAGATTTTGTATTTTTAGTAGAGACGGGGTTTCACCATGTTAGCCAGGATGGTCTCGATCTCCTGACCTTGTGATCCGCCCGTCTCGGCCTCCCAAAGTGCTGGGATTACAGGCTTGAGACACCGCGCCCGGCCAGGTCTTTGCAATTCTAAGATAGAGGAGCTAGATTATTAAAAGCCCAGATACACAACACTGGCAGGAATGTGTGTTTTCACAAAAGAGTGTGTGTTTATACTGCAAATTGATACAATGCAGTTTGGTAGAAAAGACACTAATTTGAATTTAGGATATGTGAATTTTAATTCAAGCCCTGTCTCCAAATATAAGCTCGTTTATTTAGCTTGAATCTCAGATCCATCAGTAAAATGGGAACACAGGTCTAGATGTTTTTTTTTTAAGGTTTCAGTGAGTTGAGATTCTATGGTGACAGCTAATCATGGGTTGAGTGTATATGCCACATCTCTGTAAACGGTCACTTCCTAGGCAAGCTATTATTACAACAAGCTATGCTCCAGGGCAAACTTCTGGGAGTCAAGAAAACTTAGTTGTCATTCTGATTCTACCGTGAATGTGGTATAACTGTGGTGGCTTTGTCTCTTTCAATCTCATCTCCTCATCTCTAAAATTGGACTAAGGCTTTCTATAGCCACTTAATAGTGTTATTTTTGAGAATCAAATCAAAGCAGACATGAACCTGCTTTGAAACCTTTAAAATCATATATAAATGTAAGGGATAATAAATATATCCTAGCAAGTTTCTTTGATAAACAATTTATTCTGCCACTCAGTTTATGGATGTTTTCATGAATAAGTTATTTGAATGAACTGAGTCTCAATTTTCTTATCTGTGAAATGAGGAAGATGACCTAGATCAGTGATTTTCTTAAGGGCATTTTATTTTTTAGCAGCAGAACTCTGACTTCACACAAAGTATCAAGTGGAATCTTACATGTATATCAGCCAAAAAACAAAGCAATTCTAACTGATTATGACCCAGAGCCTTGCCTTCCAAGCTTCCTTCTCATTGCACTTCATACCTTAATTTCTCATGCATTTCCATAAAATCCTGCAGCTCTGAGGGGTGCAGAGTGAAAACAGATGGACCAGATAATCCTTAATCTGTGTTCCAGTTTCAAATATCTGTTCAAAATTGTGACAACTGAAGAGAGCTAGTCACTGGTTTTTATATAGAATATTTTGGTTCTAATAAATGAATAGGAAGTAAATTCAACTTTTTTAGTAACTTTTTCTTCATTCATTTACCCTTTGATTTCTGTACTTTAACAGACCATGATGTCTTCTCAATTATGAAATGAAGCTTATTGTCATAAAATATATTTACTATTTCTAATTCATTAGATAACAAAGCAGATAGATCAATTTTTCATTTAAAACATCATTCTAAAGCAACTACTTCTAACGCTCCATCACAAGAAGTAGTTATTACCAGCTACAAAAATGATTGTGAAATTTATATAGCAAAACTGACAAATTCCACAACACTCGCCAAGAAAACTCAGTACTCTATTGATATTAGTAAATGCATAGAAATTCCCAGACCCATTAGGCTGTCCCATTTTAGAACATGACATTTTATTTCTTCCCAAGTGATGAAAACTAATTTACAGCCTGAAAATATATAGCTTTGTGATGCTTTTCTAAAAAACATATTGAAAATAGTTAGTTATAAGTGAGCTAAAATGGGTAGTGCCACTATTCAAACAAAGTATGTAATTATTGAATAAGTACTTCCTGTGCATCCAATACACATACCTCAGGAGTTCAGAATGCCACTTAAAAGAAGACGTGCATTTGTCTTGAACTTACAACAAAGTTTACCACAGAAGCCAACATTTACAGCTACTAGGGATATTCTGCTACCCAATTAGAAACATAATTTTATAACTAATTGAAGAAGTGCATATATATGTGTATATATACATACATATATGTGTATATATACATACATATATGTATATATAGTTAATTTTAGAAAAATATATGTCTCATGGGTTTTTTTAAATGACAAAGTGCTACAAATTCCTTCATTATTTTTCAAAATGACTTTGGTTTAGACAATGAAATTATAAATGTTATTGATCTATTAAGCATATTATTTCCTGCAGAGAGTTTAATAAAAAATACTAAAAATAAGTGTTTTACTTTGTAAACCAAAAATAACATTCTAAGCCCCACAGCTGACTGATGGATCTTCTCCTCAGCCAAGGACATTCCAAAGTTAACATGAAAAACTAGTTCAGGCCATAATGAGAAGTGGCAGTCAGACTTACCTCAAAATACCTTCTCCCTTTGTATTTAGGCACAACTGACCAGCATTAACATTAAAACAGAGACCTTAAGACTGATAGAATAGAGTCTTTAAGTTTATAAGAAACAGTCCCTTCTATTCATTCAATTTGCCTAATGTGAATCTTGGTCTCCACAACCCCTTAACAAAGACATTCCCTTCTATTGATTCTAGATCTGTATACAATGACTTAACTCTTTCAACCGATTGCCAGTTAGAAAATTCTTGAGTCCACCTATGATGTGGAAGCCCCTGCTTCAAGTTGTCCCACCTTTCCAGACCAAACCAATGGACACCTTACATGTATTGACTGATGTCTTATGTCTCCCTAAAATGTATAAAACCGAGCTCTAGCCAGACTGCCTTGAGCACATGTTCTCAGAATCTCCTAGGGGTGTGTCAAGGCCATTGATCACTCATATTCGGCTTAGAATAAATCTCTTCAAATACTTTACAGGGTTGGACTTCTTTTGTCAACAACTGTTAATATATCCTATGCTGAAACTATTTTGAACCTTAACCAAAGTAAACACTAATTTAAATATGTGGTTTTAGTGTTCATGGTTGACCGTTATCAGCCAAAATTGATAAACCCGACTATAATCACCTGACATGTCAATAATCTCTAAAGTGAAATTGGTCTATGAGATCACTGAGGTAATGTGCTGAACTATATACATTGGAATATAGATTAGTTCTTTCTCATGCCTGTAAAATAGTTAATCTCTCAAAGAAACAAATGCAAAAGAAATGCAACAAAGAAATTATGACAAAGCAAAATGAGTTTCACATATACTGTGATTAACATCTGAAGGAGATCAGAATATGCTACCCCAAAATATGCCCCTTTAGCTAAAGATTATTTTAAGCTGAAGGCAATTGAAAGCAGCAGACACAGGAGAAGCTCTCTGCCCTCCCCCATGTGAGGTCATACATTACCCTTTTGTAAAGGAAATTTCCATTTGTAATGAAATTTCCATTTGTAAAGTTGTCTGCCTCTCCCATACCAGAAAGAGGGGAATGATTCTTGTCATTGGTGATGGCACCAAGATGAGTGTGCATAATTGACCCCTATCCGCCATTAGTTTCCCCCATATATTCCTAGTCACCTTCCCACAATTTACTCCATAGAATGTCAAACCCCTTTCCTTTGTCTAGTCACTTCTGAATAACTTATCACACTTTGTTCAAATGGCATATAATCCCCCTGGTCTAAAGGCCCCTTTGAGTTTTTTATTTCTGTGACGCTCCAGTGCACGTAAAAATATTAAAACCAAAAATATGTGTATGCTTTTTCTTTTGATAGTCTGTCTTTTCTCAGTTTAATTCACAGGTCTCTAGATCCAAAACCTGAGAAGGTAGAGGAAAAGTTTTTTTTTTTTTTTTGTTTCCCTCCCTTACACGTATACGGTCACTTTACAAACCAACCAATGTATCTGTCCTCTTAGAGGTGCAATTTGGCAACTAAATAATATAAGACAACACAACATAGAGATTTGAAAGACAAAGTGAAAGAAAACTATGTATAATGGGTGTTATAAAGGGTATTTTAATTAGACAGAATGTAAATTAGCAGAAATTGGATTTGGACCAAATAACTGAGGTTACTTTTCCTGTATTCATGAACATTTGGATACACAATAAAGACACTCTAGTCCAAGTGCCTAGAATTTTTTAAATAGCTGCATAAATGTATTAATTTGATTTTAACCATTTAAAATACTATATAATTTCAGACATTAAAATATAAAAATGTAAAATTTAGAGACACGAAGTAACTGTAAACAAGATTGGACCTCAATTTTTCTCTTGTGATACTTCTACAATTTACAAGTAATTTTCAGATATTCTTTTATGTTTTCTCAGTAGGAATACATATGCCTTATAAGTCACCATCTCTTGAAACGGATTTAAAAGTACAATAATAGGTGTTACTGTTAAAAAGCAAGGAAAAAAGACAGACTTGGGAAATTCTCGGTTAGAAAATATTACATGTATTTCTTTCTGTAATACTTCTCAGAGCCTTTAAGCCTAATATTAATCACAAATCCAGGGGACGTGCATTAGAAAACACCATTTTAAGTAAATGCATCTCTTAGCTAATAAGTATTTGGCAAGGGTTATATGGCTGTCTGAATGAATCTTTAGATAGCTTAATAACCAAACTGATGGGTGTGCTTCAGTCCTCTTGCAGTAGGTATTAGGATCACCAAAATGACCCAAATAAATTAATTGCCCAATTTAGATTTGGTGATCCCCCAATACTAGATTTGGTGGTTTTACCTTGGCTTGTTCTCCAATTCAGCACCAAATGTTTCAGAAGAGATGTATTAGATTTTTTAAATTATCTTTTGTGTGTGAACAGGATACTTAGTATCTTAGTAATATCCAGCATTTCTAATCCCTATCTTCCTTACTTTTTGAGTCCCTCATCACCTTTTAGGTTTGTCATTACTATCAATACTTTGCCAGTAGACTACCGACTGGTAATTATGACATTCTCTGCATTTATGAGCAAGTATCATGAGGAAAGGAAAGAAATACAATTCTTGCCCCCTAATGTCATTGTGATTTCAGGAAGTGTTAGAACATTTTTGGCAACCTTGCTTAATAGTCTTTAACAAGCCGAGTTAAAGAACTTTATTCTTTCAAACTTAGGATTTGTCATTATTTTGAGATTCATTAGTTTAATTAGTTAGAGCATTGTGCTAATGAGCCCAAGCGCATGGATTTGAGTCACATAGGCCAGTTAATTTTGTACGGAAAAAATATTTTGTCTCCTCCCATACTAGGCCCTTTGCCATTAAGCAAGCCTCTAATGAATATCTACGTTTTGATCATAAAGGAAACTCATCACCACTGCTTAAAACATAAAATATAAAGGAACAAGCAGGATCATATACATATGCAGGCAATGCACTTATTCATCATTATTCACTAATGGATCTTTGGCCATACCTCTGTTACCAGAAAGGGGTCCAGATCTAGGCCCCAAAAGAGGGTTCTTGGACCTCACACAAGAAAGAATTCAGGGTGAGTCCATAGAATAAAGTGAAAGCAAGTCTATTAAGAAAGTAAAGAAAGTAAGAATCACTACTCCAGAGCCAGAGCAGTGGCATGGACTGTGTATACTTCTAGTTATTTCTTGAGTATATGCTAAACAAGGGGTGGATTATTCATGAGTTTTACAGGCAATGGATGGGGAACTGAGGGCTCTTCCCCTTTTTAGACTATATAGGGTAAGTTCTGGATGTTGCCATGGCATTTGTAAACTGTCATCGCACTGGTGGGAGTGTCTTTTTGCATGCTAACACATTACAATTAGAGTATAATGAGCAGTGAGGATCGCCAGAAATCACTTTCATTGCCATTTTGGTTTTGTTGGGATTTGGCTGGCTTCTCTACCGCATCCTGTTTTATCTGCAGGGTCTTTGTGACCCGTAATTTGTGCTGATCTCCTATCTCATCCTGTGACTAAGAATACGTAACCTCCTGAGAATTCAGCCCAGTAGGTTTCAGCCTTATTTACCCCAGCCCCTATACAAGGTGGATTTGGTCCGGTTCAAATGCCTCTGACACCTCTAAACACACACCTGCTTTACTTAAAAAAACTGACCCAAGGAAAAAATTCAAGATGTGATCACATTTTAACTAACAATCGCTTCGTTTTAACTAATAAATTTCAAGTTGCTTATTCTCTTATACAATTGTGAACATGTTTTAAATTGAAAAATACTACGTGCTGTATTGTAGTAAACATAAAAATAATTAAGAGATTCAGGGGATGTGAATCTAGACTTGCTGAAGTTTAATTACACTGTATTTTCATAAAGGAATCCCATCCGCTTTAATTTTGTTTCTAAATTATGATGTCCTTTTCTTTTCAGAGCACATTGTAAATAAGAGCACAGAACATCAGTTGGAATAGAGAAAACTGCAATTGCTTGCTATCTCTTGTCATTTAAAAATAACAAAAATGACAACTTGTCTGAAGAAAAGTTTTTAAATTTGACTAATGTTACTTTGTGTGAAATATAATACACTCAGCAGTTCAAAGTGGAAAAAAAAAAAAAACTAATCCAAGAGAGGATTGTCATCATAGAACTCAAAAGAATGATTGATTTGATAGTTTTCTATTTTATGTTCAATATAAAATTCCATTTTATTTGATTTGTCAGGAATCCCATATATCCTTTAAACATGACGGATGATTATCTGAGAATAAAAATTTTTATGAACAAAAGTCCAAAACTTGAACAAATTCAGTAATCTCTAAGTTGACAAAGGCCAGTCCTAGTTTACAGAGCTACATATGGTTATTGCATGCTTTCTGTAAATGAAAGGACTATAATCTCTTCCACAAGCCTATGGAGGTTTTGTTTCTATTTTCCCTTTAGTCACTGATCTAGCTAAGAATCATACTACAGAAAGCTACAGAAACTATTAAATTTTTTCAGAATTAAAATTTGAAGTTATTTTGTAGGTCCAAATTAATCTACTCATGAAGTCCCAAACTTATAACTTAAGTTCCATTTTAAAAAATTTTGTATTTCCTCTGTAAGAATAAAAGGCAGGTCTTTTGATATGGATAAATAGGGATAAATCTGGTTTTTGGAACCTCAAACTTACACATGTTAACTGTCTTTAACAAAAAAGAATACAAAATTATCATACAAAATTTTGTATAAACAGAATATTTATTTATAAAGAGAGGTTACAACAAATACCAAATTTATAGAAGCTGACAAATATGACAAACATTATAGAATCCAAGAAAATTCTATACGTTTAATAATAAGCTGCTTGACACATCTCTATAATATTTTCTTCTCCCATTTTAAGAACACCAGTGGATGCCTGCAAGTGTAAAGACTACCAAACCCTATATGTATTAGGTTTTTTTCCTATACATATATATCTATGATACTTTTTCCCAACATTTTTGGGTGCCTATCATTGGATTGCCTCTTCATATGAAAATGATTTTGTAGTGTCAGGCCTCAGAAGAGGCCAGTGTAAGTGAAGGGCCCTCAATCTTAAACTTCATTAGCTCCATGTTAAATCTGCCTCTATTTGTATCAGTTATTCAATCAATGCATGGCTGTTCATAAGATATAAAATAAGAACAACACACTGTTGCAAAATATGCATCACTGTATATCTATATCAATATCTGTATCCATATTTATAAACATAGATGTGTATACAAATGATTATGTGAATTACAGATTTTGAACTGTATTTCAGGATGCAATATATCCTCAGAGAGATTCAAATTGTGTGGTGGGAGTGAGAGGGAATATTTATTTTATGCAAATAAGTTGAGGTTACCAATCCCTTTTACCTGCCTACTTCAATTAGGTAGTGAAAGGGATAGTGACTAATACCATGCTGGGGTTGTACTTATCAATATATAACTCACTGTCTAGAACTAAAAACCAAACATGAAGTAGAAAGTCTATTTAATGAATTAATATGGCTAAAAAGTGCCTGGGATGTAGAGTTCTTCAATAAGTATTTGTTTATGAATGAATAGATGAACTAACAAATGAGTGAATGTATAATACAGCTATATCCACCTCCCCTTTCTTTTGCTTCATTTTACCTCAATGACTGCTTTTGCTGTCTAATTTTTGAGTGCTAAATTACATTGAAATATTTTTATCAGGTACTTCATAGCAGTTTTCATGTTATCTCATTTATGTTTCTAATAACAATTCTCAAGGTAATTTCATTTCTCAATACATAGGTATTGAAATTGAAAGAATTTGAGTAACTTATCAAATGTTCTACAGCTAGAATGTCATAGAATCACAAGTTGAATCGAGGCTTTCTAGATTCTTAGGTAATGTACATCATAGCCATTTATTTTTCCTACATGTCATGCCGTAAAAACATAGTCAAAACAAAAGGAGCTTACTAAACTCAAATTGTGTTACATACATCACAAGTTCTAGGCAAAAATGTAATATATTATGTCAAAAATAGTTATAATGAGAAATCCTTGTGTCTGGGTTACAATGTACAGATTTATTCTTTTTATTTCCTTTCATTTTCATATCCATAAATTGCTCTTCGTTGTCTCAGTTCTGAAACTGAGTCTGGTCTGGTTTGAGCAGTAGCACGTCAAGGGATAACATGAATGTTAATAGAAAGAAATAGCTATATGCAGAGTGATCAACCTCATCATGATAGGCTGACAGGTTTGAAGAGCCAAGCACTTTTACAACTGCTAAGCAGTATTTTTCATACTACCTCAGAAAGGTTCCCTAGTTGAATAAACTTTTAATATGCCCCTGCTGGAGAGTCACAACACATATTTACGTATTAAAGAAACACAGGAAATCCTCTAGATAATCCTACACCACGCCTACCTCCCCAGCTCCAATTTGTTCCTCTGCTGCCCCCTAGAGGGCCTTGGACAGAGTGCACACGCCATCACTGCCTTCTCTCCTAGTTTCCCTTTCTATTGCAGACTGCACTGCCTAAACTCAGGTCTCCGGAGCTCAAAGTAAAGAGATTAGGAGTTTGGGAACAGGGTTTGAACACCAATTTGTGGTCTTTACATCATTTGCTAACTTCTAACACCCTTCTCTTCCTTAAAGAGTTTGCAGAAAGGAAATCATCATGAAGGGATTAGGTGACTTCAATTTCTTTCTTCCCTGTCATCTTCACTTCCACATCAGTGCCCAGATGAGCATTTTACCCCACTGGAGTACATGCAGAAAAGTTGAAAGAGATGTAGCATGGTATAAATTTGAAAAGTTACAGTAGTGAAGTTGAAGGAAAAATAAAAGAAAATAATTTTAAAAGAAAAAAAGGATCCCTACTGCCTCTCCTCCTCAGGACCCTGAGTTTGCCTATTCCTTATGTCCCACCGTCCTCCTCCTTCTCCTCCTCTTCTCTGAGATCTAATCCACTTGAGGATAAAAGACTATCTTCCAGTTATCTAGGATTTATCCAAATCTAGCTTTTGGATCTAAATATGGTTTTGGAAGTGTGGGTGTTAAGTTATTCAGTCACACTCTTCAATAATAATAAATGTCATTGGAAGACATATCATTACTTATTTTGATAAACTGTGAAAGTCTTACCAACACAGCCTACCCACTTCAGCATCTTTCATAGAATAAATGGTCCAAGGATATAACACATAAAATGAGAAGCTAGAGTCATAAGTAATCTTATTTGTAGGACAGTGCTAAGCAGTTTGTCCTTTTGGGATCATGACCCTCAGCAAAGCAGGTAATATTTCCTTGACACTGAGCTGAGAGCACCACGGAAAGGGACTGGTGGAAACTAAGCAGGGTGCCAGTGCTCCAACTATCAGAGCCCGAGCGCTGGTACTACTAATGGATACTACAGTGCCCCCAGATAACTGAATTAGACAACTGATTGTATGAACTAGACCACTAGGTTTGGACTTGGAGTAAAACTCAGATTTGGTCGATCCACTACAAGAACACTGAACTATGGGTCTGAAAAAATATCGAATTCAAAAACCCATCAGTTGACAAAGTGAAGGTTTCTGAAGGATTCTTTATTATGACAGGATTAGGTTCAGCCTGAAGGATAGACTAGTGTGTCAAGCTCCAGCGACAGGGGTAGAGAAGGTGGAGGCTAATAATAACATTCACAGAGTTGGGAATCTAGGTCCAGTATTTTATTTTCATTACCCATTTTTCATTCATTTTTTTTTTCTTTAAAGGAAAACCATTCTGTGCTCCAAACCCTTTCTCTTCACATTCTAGCCTGACAAAAAAGATAACCAGGATAGAATCAATAGTATGCCAAACTGCCTTTGTGGTTTCACTTTATTTAGAAGTTACTCAAGAAAGGACAATTACATTTAAAATTCAAGACATCTTTTTATTATATGAAAGTACAGTGACACACCATTTTCTACCCTATGTGAAATAAAATATAAAAGGAATAGTTGAGACCAGCTGCATTTTTGCAATACAGAATAATCCTGGATTAGGATATTTTATTTAAAGGCAGAAACTGACATCCAGCTAAGCTTTAGTAATGACAAAATAAAAATTGTCAGCTAAGTTTTAGTAATGATGAAATAAAAATTGTTCAATCTCAAAGAAAAAACAAAAATCCTATGCTGATTCTCTAAACATATGTGTAATCATTTAAAATGGTATGTCTGCAGTAGTCCAGCCAATTAAAAATGGCTCAAAACTGTCACTCATTAAATACTTTGTTGACTAAACCATAGGCACTGATTTTAAAAGGAAAAAAAGAGCTGTTTTCCTCTATGTTTCAATGAAATACACAGTATATTTGTTATCACATATCAGAAAATATAACTGATTTTACAAAGCATACAAAAGTTAAATCTACTTAGTTCACAGTCATATAATAGAAATAAAGAGGCTTAAAAAGTAAAGAAGGCTCAGAGTAGTGTGAGATTAGTCCAGGATTCTTGAAAAATGTGTATTTGTATCAATCTCAATATATTGCTTTGGAAACATTATGTGGTTGGTTACATATGTGTGTGCATTTCCTAAATTTAAAGCAGTAGCTGATACCTATGTCCTGAAGAGATGGCCACATAGAAATTGTGATGGGATAGAAAAATTCATTCTCATTGTTAATGAAAAAAAGGATTCTGCTTTTTTCAACAAACAAAGCTGTTGGAGTCCTTCACCTCACCATGCAACATCTGGATAACTCAAGCCAAAGCCTCTCCTAAAGAAACAAGAAAGATAAAGACTGTTAATAGCATTCTAATCATTCTACTCTTTAAAAAAACAATAATTTTCCTCATTCACGTGCTGCCATCACAACACAGGCCAATAGCACACAGATGAAAATCCTCATCTGGTACAGTTTGCAGCTATTCATTTGGAGAAAAATAAGAGTACAGTAGGAGAAATGAATTCTTCAGGAGAAAATGGCAACCTTGAGAACAACCCCACATTTACAATCATTTATAATTTATAATCATTTATAATCAGAGCTCAGTGCTTCAGCAAAGTTCAGCTATAAACGTAAGCCTGTAATTGTCAGGTTCTTATGAAAGAAATTCAGCTACAGCTTTTATCCACTGCAATTGTGGAGCTGTTTAAGGCTACTGGGGAAGAAAAAATCTTATATATGAACTGACTACCAAACAGTTGTCACACCCTTATTAGTTACAGAGGTTGTTGAAGTAGTTAAGAATTCTTATCAAAATCTTTCCTCTATAGAAAGCCTTTCTTTTCCTCCCCTCCTTGGACTTTCAGTAAAGCTTTTCTCAGAGCAGGAATGAGTTCAAACTGTTCCCAATTATTGGCCCAAGCACTATAGCATACTTCTAGTATTTTTTTTTTTTTTTAATTTTGGTAGTGTTGTAAGGCCAATCCCAAGTCTAAAAAACAAAAACCAAAAAAACCTTGCAAGTCGTTTACAGGAGGGAATGGAGAAATGTTACTTTCATTTCACAGATATGCCCTTTTCAAATATTCTTATCCATTATAGTGGTGAAGAGGGGGAAGTGTGCAGAAAGATTTCATTCATCTATGTTTTCAGTAATAGTACCCTCTAGTGTCTCCAGCTGAGCTATGCATTTGGTGAGCTGCTAGGTAAAGCAGTTAAACTACCGACAGCATAGAGCTCTGCAACTAGCAGACCTTCTCCCATTTCGCTATCTTTAGCCTCTGAAGAAATTCATTTGTCTTTTGTGTACCTGTACCAGTTTCAGCCTTATTATCACTTGTGATGTGAATGCCTGAACACTAGAAATATCTACCAATTAAATGTAAAACTGCCTGTACAAATTATGATAGTAAAAATGCTTGGAATTGAGAAAGTAGTTTTAACTTCTCAAATCATTTGCATATGCACTATAATATTTGTAGGTCACAGTATTATCCCCTACCTGTATGACTGCACATGAATGTTTGCTGTTGCTTTTAAAGAGAGAAGCAGAATGATTTCACTTGGGATAAAGAGAAATGAGTTCCTAACTAAGGCTTTTGCTTTAAGCAGTCTCTATCCCTTTGAGGTTTAAGTTATCTTTTAATTTTCCTTAACATCTTTACTTTTTATGTCTTGGAGAGTGACAACCTTTTAGCTTTATGTTAGACATTGTGCTGAGCATTTTAGGTGAATTACCTTATTTAAATATCATTATAATATTTTGAGGTGGATAAGGTTATTATCCCCAATTTTAGATGAAGGAACTCTAGCTTTTTAGGACAGCTCTGTCCAAAAAAAATATGTAATACAAGCCACACATGTAATTTGAAATTTTCTAAAAATATTAAAAATACACATTTGAAATTAATTTAATAATATATTTGTTGAACCAATGAGTCAATATATTACTTCATCATGTAACTGATATGCAATGATAATGGTATATTATGCTGTATTATGTTATATTATATCATATTATATTATACATTGAGACAGGATCTTGCTCTGTTGCCTAGGCTAGAGTAAAATGCCACAATCATAGCTCACTGCAGCCTTCGAGTCCTGGGCCTACGTAATGCTCCCATCTCAGCCTCCTCAGTAGCAGGGACTACAGGTGTGCACTGCCACACCTGGTGAATTTTTTATTTTTAGTATAGATGAGGTCTCACTATGTTGCCCAAGCTGGTCTGGAACTCCTGAGCTCAAGCAATTCTCCTACCCTGGTCCTCCAAAGTGTTGGGATTACAGGCCTGAGCCATGGCACCTGGCCAATATATTTTACATATGTGTATGTATGCATGTGTGTGTGTGTATGTATGTGTGTTTATGTGATATACCTTCAAAATTGGGTGTGTACTTTACACTTGAAGCATATGCCGACTAGGGCAAGCCACATTTAATGTGCTCAGTAGTATGTGGGTAGTGGTTATCTTATCGGACAATACAGGTCTAGAGATTAATTTCTTCACAGCCATACAGCTAGAACATGGCAGAGTCAGGACTCCAAATTTGGTCAAAAACCAAAGGTTTTTTCTTAACTACTGAGCATCACTCCCTCCTACTGAATGCAATTGTTCCTGATGGTTTAATATTAAACAGTAAAAATATCCTGGAGAATGTGTTTTATCCAGTCTTTCTGTTTCATTCCCACACACCAATCTACTTTCCCAATAGCAATGATGATTCATTGATTATAACATTTCTGTGCAATGTATAGTGCAATTTGTGATGTACAACACAAAAAAGAATGGAATTCAGTACGAAATAACTGTCACATGATAAATACAAATTACTCTGTTGTCGTCTATCTGCATGACCTGTACATTCTCTTTCTGAACAGTGACTATATGGAAAGACAGATCACAATGAGATGACAGATTGCTTGATAAGGGATGTTTCATGCAAGGGGAATTGAAATAACAATATTTGATTGGCTTCATCAATCTCATATCAAGGGTGATTTTGCCAGAGAAATGAAAATGTACATGAATAGGTGTTGCCAATGCTCATCTCTCTGAGTCTTCTTTCACTAGGATTCTATGGCTGATCAATCCTTTTTTAGATGGGCATGTTATTTCTTGGTTTTAATCAATTCTTACAGGCCTGAGAAACATCCTTACTCACTGATGTTTTTGAAAACTCTTCTTGGATCCATTATATAAGCATAATGGCTTTATAGTTTTCCCATCAGAGAATAGGCATATTTCCATGTCTATGGGGTATATATTACCATAATTCCCTTTTGTGATCATAGCAGAACCCTGGTCTAGGTTCCTAATGGGAACACTGAAGGAAAAAAAATGCAATAAATATTACAGCTCCTTCCTGATACCTCATCCAAAAGCCAGATTCACACAGTGCCCTTTTGGGTTTTGAGGACTTCTGTTAGTCATAAAATTTTAGATGTAATGCACATTCTGAAAATGTGTCACTACACAATCTGAAGACCACATGCTGTGTATTTTATAGCTATGATACCTTGGCCATTTTTACTGAGTCTCTGTTTTCTCATTTGTTAAGGAAAACATGAAGCTAATAATACCTACCTCACAGAATGGTTTGGAGGATTAATAGGACAATTTATATAATGCAGATGGTACATAAAAAACATTCAGTAACGGGGAGTTCTTCTGTCTGTAGTCAGATAAAGGGTCTTCTTAGGTCCTTTTAGAGTTAGAATGCCTAGAGTTTTTTGCCAGGTGGCTTTTGGTTATTCTGTTGCTCATTGGTGCCACCATCAGACAGAACACAGGAGAAAAGAAAATGGGGGAAAATTTTCATTATTTTCAGATGTGGATTTCTGTCAGTCTTTTCAACAGACTCAATTTCTTAGGTAATTTTCTGGATTACTTAGTTCAACTAGTAGAGTCTCCTTGGTCTGTAAGTAATGTTTCTAATCTATACAGATCATTTTCTATTGGACTATACACCTAAAACTAAATGCCCTGCTCCATATTATATATAGAAGATTTCAGATTAACTATAAAGTAACCATGTAGCTGAATTTATGAGTTATATACCCTGAATAGAAATCTAGAGTCTATTACTCTTTAGTGCCATGGTCTTGTGCAAATCAATTGTTCTCTATGAACTTCAGTGTCAGGAATTGCAAAATGGAATAATAATATTAATCTCATAAGTCTGTCATGATCATAACTTTAAATACTTTAAATGGTGATGAAATAGTTATCTTCTCCTGCCTAGGGATTAAATGGAAATCTTCAGAAATCAATTAATTGGTATCTAATGTAGATGTTATGAATAATTGTTAGTATTCTGAAAGCACTCCCATAGCATGCCTGTGCCACACTGTCCCTGGATCAATCAGTGATTTTATTGGCATTGAGTTCCTGCCATCTCCCATGACACAGTCTCACCCAGTAGTGCAATCCCCAAGAGTCAGAGCTGTAACCATTTAGCAGCTTCTGATTTCCCCTCTCAGACATTTCCTAGCTCCCAACAAGAGTACAAAGCATGTGCTGGATACTGTGAATAATGGAGGGACAGTTACACGAGGAGCAAAATGTAATAGTGAAGTGTCTCCTCACACCTGTGCAAGTAAACATTTCTCTGTTTTCTTTCATGGAGACCTGCATTGAGCTGCGGTGCTGATGTTTCTCCTAGTGGTATGGCTTTGGATATAAAAATATGCAAAAAAGTGACGTGAGGGATATTTGAACCAAGGTTTTAACCTTTAAAATATCAGGAATTGGAAAGGAGGCAGTTAAGAAGATGGAGAAGGATATAGTGGGGAAACAAGTCATAAGGATTTGCCTTTCAATTAAAAAAAAAAAAACTTTCCCTGTAGAAGCTATTAGAAAAAAGCAACTTCTTACAATTCTGAAATATTTTTTCCTTTTTGGTGTTCTATGTCTATGCAGATGTCATCTCCTCTTCCATTCAGTAGACTAAAAAATAAAAAATGGATACTGGGTTCTTGGTGCTCTAAAACATTCTCTACTTTTTCTCCTTTTGTTTCAGGAAAAAGAGCCACCTCCTTTAAAAAAATTGCACAACACCAGAAAGATAAGTTTTTCTACAGGATAAGCACGGAAAGTGGATTTTCCCCACAAAATCGTACACCTTTCTGGAAAGAGGAATTTAGAAAATTCACCTGGTTCATTCTCTGGCCCCTGGGTAATTTAAGGAGTTGTTCCTTGACCATCTGGGGTGGTTTTGATGTTGTTACTATTGGTTTTTTAATCACATGCCAGGAACGGGGGAATTGGCCCCTACTTCCTTATACCCACGACCCTTCGAAGGCATAAACCAGTAGCTTTAGTGGTCCTTGGGGACCTGGCACCCCGATGCCTACCCAGCCGTCGCCCACCAGGCAGCCAGAGCGCGCTGGTAAGCACCAGGCATGAGGCTCCGGGCTGGCTTCCTCCCTCTCTTGCACCCTTTCCTACCTTGGAAAAGCGCCGTCCATGCCCGCAACGCTGCCTGGTCTCTGGCAGCAATGCCACCTGACTCACTCCTGCTTGCTCTCTGGGGTAGCCAAATGCTAGGTCGCTAGAACTTCTCTCTCTCTCTCTCTCTCTCACACACACACACACACACACACACACCCTTTCGCTGCTGTCAGAGGATTAATCTGGAAAGGTGATCGAAGTACCAGATCCCGCTCACAGTTGAGTAAGATATATGTAGACAGCCTCTCAGCTCCAACTGTGACTTTGCCAGGCTCCTGCCCCTACTTCCCCTAGTCTGCCTTAAGTATCCTTTGTATGAGAAAATGGTGCTATAGGATGCTTGTTCTCTAGCTGGAGTCAGGGCAGCCAGCGGGATCACAAGAAAAACACACAAGAAAAATCAAACTTCTCTGAGAAAATGTGAATGAGTGAAACTTAAAAGGAAGCCTAAGAGAACAGAGAGCAGAGGACCGAGGAGAATATTGCATGCCCTGGGTTTTGCTCAGGAAAGCTAGCAGTCCGAAAGCGGCGCGTTTTCTCCAGCAGCGGGTCCCGCACGGGAAAGTGCAGCCAGCACGCATTTGGCTTCCTTCTCCAGGAGGCGAGCAGTAACTTCCTAAGCTTACCTCCATCTCTCCCCCGCCCTTCTTTCTGGTTTTCCGTCAGCGGGGAGGGGCCGCCCCCGGATGGATGGGGGATGTGAGGTGCAGGGAGTGGGGACCAGAGGGGGGTACTCAGCAGTTGGTGCTGCGCCATCCCTTCCCAGCAGGCGGCCCGGACACTGGTTCACTTCTCTCCCCACGCCTTCCCCTGGTTCACCCCCCTTCCTTCCCCTTTCTCCCCCTCTGTTAAGTCCCTCCCCCTCGCCATTCAAAAGGGCTGGCTCGGCACTGGCTCCTTGCAGTCGGCGAACTGTCGGGGCGGGAGGAGCCGAGAACCGGAGCTGCACTCAGCTACCCGCGCGGCAAAGCGGAAGGCAAGCCAAACAGAGTGCGCAGAGTGGCAGAGCCAGCGGCGATACAGGCAGTACAGGCAGCCCGGGCTGCCTGAATAGCCTCAGAAACAACCTCAGCGACTCCGGCTGCTCTGCGGACTGCGAGCTGTGGCGGTAGAGCCCGCTACAGCAGTCGCAGTCTCCGTGGAGCGGGCGGAAGCCTTTTTTTTCTCCTTTTCGTTTACCTCTTCATTCTACTCTAAAGGCATCGTTAATAGGTAAGTAACCGGACTGGGTATCTGTACAGGGTGCTGCCAGGGAGGCGTGAGTTCCACACTTAGTGCGCGGACACTGTCCGCTGCCTGCCCCTGAGGTCTGAACTATGACAACGGGGTGGTTTTAAAGACGCTTCTACTATTCTCCCTTCCCCCTTCTCTTCCCGGGAGGTAAGAGAAAGAGCAAACCCCGGAGGTGAGCGCAGGGAGAATATCTTTTTGGCACTGCCACCGCTGCGCTTGGTTACTTTGGGAAAACTCTCACTTTTGTCAGAAATGTGTCGGCGCATGAATTTCCCCGACATTGGCTGTGCAAAAAGGTCTCTCCCTTTAATGGGTGCAGCCAGCTTCAGTGAGGCTGAGGGAAACTCTAAGATTGGGGCGGGTGTTGACAAAAGAGCACGTTTCGGACTCCCGAGTCGCCCGGCAGAGCGATCGGAGCTGAGGGGCGATGCCTCTAGCCGAGAAACTGTCACCGGCCTCGCTGCGCTCCTCTGGGGGCTCGGGTTTGGATCCCTGCCAGGCTGGCTCCAACCCTTGAGGGTACGACCCTTGGCGCAGAGCGGAGAGCCAGGAGAGCCAGGAGCGCACAGGGTTCCCGGTGCTGTTTCTCTTGGCGCTCGCTTCCCCGCCCTTCCTTCCCGCCCTATTTATGGGGCTATACTCAGCCAGCACCTGCTGGATGTAGAGATGGTAGGTGTGAGAAATATTGCCTTTTTTTTTTTTAAACCAACTTATAATCTAGCCGGAAAACGGCATCATTTTCTCATTTTTAAAACAATGACTTTTCTAAGAGTATTGCCAGACATAAAAGGGTTCCCCTTCCTCTAAAGAAATGACTTGTAATCCCTTAGCCAAATAAATAAATCAATAAACCGCCCACCTATCCCATAAATAGATGGTGTTTTCTGAGAGAGAACCGAGAAACAGTTCACGTCCTCACAAGGAATTCTTTTTCTTAAAGCGCGTAGCGATTAAAACGGCTTTTTTTTTTTTCCGAGAAAAGTAATGTACCTTTTAAAAGAGATTCATCGGAAAATGTGACTTTTTAAAAGCGAGTAGCCGCAAACGGGTGCATTTTTTAGACTTTAGAAGAGCGGAGCGGCAGTCCGCCCGGGTTGCAGCTGGGACTTGCATCTGAGCGCTTAGTCGCAAAGGGACTGAGGGGTAGGAGGAGAGGTCACTTTCTCAAGAGTGTATAGCCAGAGCCGCTTCCTTGCCTCTCCCAAGGAAAGACTTTTAAAGCTTAACCGAAGATGGGCCCTTTTGCTTCAGAATGATTTATTCCGCCTTCCTCTGCTTCACCCGCCTGCGGCTTAGGGTGTGGGGCGCTAGGCTGCTCATGTGAAGCGCTTATGGGTGAGCCCTAGCCTCTCCGATGCAAAATGGGGGCTGGGGGCTGGGAATTGTTATTTGCGCCACTGCGGCACACACCCACAAAGCAGAAACCGTGGGGAAGAGGGGCTAGGACAAAAGAAAAAGAAAGCTCAACAACAAACAAAATAAAAAATTTTAAAGTGTCCTTTTCTTGTGTGGAAACATCACAAAATGGGATTTAAATCCAGCCTAGGATCTGTTTGTACGAAGAAAAGTGTGTGGAAGAAACTGGTTGAAAATCCGGGTAGAAGGGGGAGGGGGGCAGCAAAGATGGGGAGGAGGCGATGGTGTCATAGCAGTCGCCTGTGCGCTCTTAGCGCTGCAACCAGGAAACAACCTGAGGAGCATGCGGAGAATTCCGAACGCTGAGCACAACACCTGAGAACATAGCGGTGCTTTGTGACTTAAAGCGACCGTCTTCTTAGGCCCGCTAAAAAGTAAAACAGGTGTGACTCAAAATAGAAAAGGAAACGGTACTTGCGGGCACCCGCGCAACTTGGTAAAGACTGACGGAATTCCACTTTTAATCTTGTTTGAAACAAACTCTCGCAATCCGGCAGGAAATTCCAGCGCCAGGGCTGGCCTTTCCTCTGTGGGTCTGTGTGTGTGTGTGTGTGTGTGTGTATGCGTGTGTGTGTGTGTCGCGGCGGGGATGGGGGTGGGGAAGCAATTGGAAGCAAGTCGAAGTAATAGTGTATGTACACGTTTCCCCCTTTCTTGCCTTTGTCTGGTTCATCATAGAGCGCGGACGGTGTGCGGGCGGTTTTGACGAAAGAACCGAGAGATGGATGCACTAAGGTCTAAAGATACCTTTCTCCCTCGACTAAATTAAGAATTGCGCGTGCACTTCCCAAAAGCTGAGTCCCGCTGCAGCTGCCAGGGCGCCACGCTCGCCAAGCGGCGAGGGAGCGCCTTTGCCTACCAGGCCCGAGAACCCTGTTCTTCAGTCGCCTTGGCAGGGGCAGCCCCTCCTTCTGGCAATGATGTCAGCTGCAGAGAGGCTTGGCCCGGCCGATAGGAAGCCGAGCTGCGAGTCCGACCCGCAAGCGCGAGCAGCCCTACCCCGCGCGCTCCCTGCGCGCAGCCGCCCTCGTGTCCCTTCGGCCCTTCCTGGGTCCCGGCTCTCAGCCCCCCTCTTCCAGTCCCTAGCTCCTCAGAGGCGCGCTAAGGCGCCGGAGGCGGGGATGGCCACTGCTGGCGGCCCGCCGCGGGTTTTAAACCCGGAGTTCAAACCCGGATTTGGGGTCTTCCCTCCTCCATTTCCTCCTTTCCTCCGCGCCCCAGCTCTCTCCCTTTTCAGCTTGCACCTTAACTATTCACAGTGAATTTACTTATTTAGCAACATTTTAGAGGGCAAGGGTTCCAGATGCAATAATAGTAGTAACCGGTGTTAAATTTCTGCTGTTTTCTCTCCCCTCGGGTGATAAAAAAAGAAGGCTGTGAAGACCGGCCTCTTTAAAAACCCGGTGGCTGCTGCTTCGCCTGTCACAGAGCAAGCTCTCTAGAAGGCGGGGAGGGTCATCTTTCCTACAAAATTGTGCGGTGGGGGAGGGTTTGTAACCTCAGGCGAAAGCGCTGGCTGGGGAGTCCCCTTCACAGAAAGAAGAAACTGCAAATTGGAAGTTGCGGAAAGGCTATATCCACTACTGCCATAGGGGAAAGACCACCATGCTCTTTATTTAGAGACACGCGCTCCAAATTGGGATGATGCAGGAATAGGTTTCTTTAAGACGGAAGCCCGCTGCAGCTTCCCTTCTGAGCTTGCTCTTCTAGTCTTAAGGAGCAAGCCCCTGCTTTGCCAAATTTGAGGCTAATCTGTTTTCCTGATTGAGGACAATTCCTTCTTCAGCTTTGGTAGAAGGGCCGCAGCATGCAGTTGGAGAAGGTTGCACAGGGCAAGAGGGAGGGGCAGAGGCAGGGCGTGTAGAGGCAACTGGCGCCTGGAGCAGAATTACCTTCCAAAGGAAAAAAAAAAAAAAAAAAAAAACCTTCAAGCGGTTTCGCAACAAACTGCTTACCTACTGTGTTTTGGTTTGGACGCAGGTGAGAGATGTGGGGAAAGGGAGCAGAAGCAAAGAATTACTCTGTTTTGTAAAAGTAGGATTTTTCCTCCTTCCTTTTCTTCTTCCCTTTGATGAAAAAGCTTCCCTTTCATGACGTATAGCTGGCAGTAAACTTAAAGTTGCTGTGCGTCTGAAATACAGGAATGGGAAAGAAACTCCGACCAAGCATAAAACACACTCATTTTCTAGAGCTCGATCATTTACTAAGGGTTGAAATAAACTGTGCACCCCCACTCCCTGCCCCTTCCCCTGACTCCCTGGCCTTTTAGTCACCGGAATGGATTCTGAAGGACGCCCAGGTAATGCTGGATTTCAGCAGCTGAAAGCCCTGGCAAAAGGGATTGCAGGTTTCACATTCTTCCTTCTCTTGGTATTCAAAACTTTGTATTTTTTGCAAGATAGAAATTCTTGATAGAGAGCTTCCAGACTGCTGGTGGCAGGGAAGAAATCTGGTTAAGAGATTCAGAAAGCAGAAAACTCTTTTTCTCTGCGCAAGCAGTCCACAGCAGCCTTTAGCTAGGATTTATAAGATTCTTGGTGGAGAAAGGGGAGGCACATCGACAAGGAGAGTTTATATAAGCCACTGGCTTTGAGCTACATTGAAAAAATATGTATGGCAGCCACGTTTTCTTAGTGGGAAAGAATTATACAGGGAATGAAATTTTGAAAGCTAATTCTCTCCAAGAATCTTGCTTCACATTTTAAAGGAGGTGTCATCCCTGTATTTATTCACTGAAGAATCCACAAACTTTAATTAGTCACCTACTGTGCCAGACAATGTGCTAGATTCTAGGAATACAAAAGAGAGTATGACAAACATGGCATGGGCCTCTTTGAGCCATGACACTCTTATAGATCTAGGATACAATGTGATAAATGGTGTAATTGAGCATAATGGAGGGAGGAATTCAGTTTTGTTAAGAGGTCGAGAAGAGGTTCATAAAGGAGGGAGAGGTCTGTGGTTTTAAAAATAGTCATTCCTGGTCAGTGGCTAGCCAAGAAATATATCTGGAAGGTCATTCCCCACAC
Organism: Trachypithecus francoisi; assembly: GCF_009764315.1. NCBI lineage: Eukaryota > Metazoa > Chordata > Mammalia > Primates > Cercopithecidae > Trachypithecus > Trachypithecus francoisi. The sequence continues at coordinate 683,583 of NW_022681437.1, read as the reverse complement.
AGAATAAGTAAGGGAGGGCATGAGGGCTTGATGTCTTGTTACAAAGTTTAGAGGTATATGTGTATTTTGTAGACCTAAAACACCTTTGACGATTTTTTCCAGCAAATTTGTTAAAGTAACAACAACAAAATAGCCTGAGAAAACTGGGCAATAGATAGCACACAGTAGAAATATTATTGTTGTTTGCATTTAAATGAAGAATTGAATACATTGATGTATTACAGTAGAGAGTGGAGGCAAACATGTTAAGAAGGAGGACAAATGAATGAATAGGGCCTAAAGCTAATCAGTATAACTAAGAAAGAAAGGAAGGCTACTTTCGGGAAGAACATTTCTCTTTAGGCATCATCATCTATCCACTTAGATCTTTTTACCATCTCACTTTCCCCATCCAGCCTTCGAAAAATTCCCCATCTTCCATCTATGGAGTAAACTCTCTGTGTCCTGGGGAGACCCCCACTCCTTCAGCAACTTGCAAGCACATTCATCTTCACCTCACCCCATTTTCTACACATCCCTGCATCATCTCTGAACCCTACATCATGTAACAGTTTACCTACTCAGCCTTCTTGCTATAACCAGTTAGAGCCTCTTAATCTCGTCTTTTTCCTCCCTTTAGGCACTAACAAATAGCTGTATCTGGCTTCTTTTTCCTCCTCTAAGTCAGCTATCCCCCGCCTCTTTCCCCTGCATTAATTATCCTGCTAATTTGTCTACTCATTTCCCCCTTTTACATCCTCCTCCCTATTAGCCACCTTAGATTGTCCTATCTTTCATTGACCTCAAAGAAGCTGAGGGGAAAGAAAAGCCAGCCACTCTACTTTAAACTTGCTTAGACTTGCCAAATTTTCTTCATCAAGGTTTCTTCCTTTCTGTGTCTTTTGCTGTTTTATTTCACACAAGACTTTTAGTGGAATTCCTTCAATTTGTTATATATTTTTATTATGCCTGCAAATGTCTGTTTTCCTTTGGTTGTGGCTAGGGATTCAAATATTGTACTTTGGGGAGTATTTCCAACCTTTCTGAATTTTTCACTGACACACTCCTGACACTGTTTCTCTGCATCCCATCCTTTCTGCTATATTCTCATCCCCTGGGTCATTCCTTTTATATTTTCGGTGAAATTTTCTTATTTTTATTCCCTTCTCCCCTCTTTATTTTATTTTATTTATTTATTTATTTTGCTTTGTGGGATTGGTATAGTGGCTCAAGTTTAAATATTTTGAGAAGACAGCCCCCTCAGCAGACCCCGTCTGCCCACACACAGGATTTTAAGGCCTGTGTCAACGTGCGTTCATGTCAACATACAGTTACCAATGTTCAAAGGCAAAGGAGCCCTTGTTTGTTTTATTTTAACTGCATTCTTCGAAAATTATTTTTGTGTGTGTATAGTAAAGGTGCAATTCTCATATCGTCCTTCTCTGTCTACATTCAGTGGAATTGATTCAACATCGTTGGGAACTGGGAAGGGAAGAAAGAGTATGCTGTAAAAATACATTTTTCATCAAAGACATATATACATTTTACCTTTGGGAAAAATAAAATATTTTGGAACATTTAATTGGATTGACTTTATATTACAACATTCCAAATTACATGTCATTGTCTGAGCAGAGTTCTGTTATTTGACGACTTTATTGATCATTCAGTATCCAGAATGAAGAAAACTACGTAAGATGTCTTGGTGTTCCAAACTGGCTTGCAATGTTCAAATTAATCATATTTGAAATGGTGTTATTTTTCAATAGAAGTTCTTCACGAAGGCATTGTCTCTAAAATGTGGTCATCTTTTGTTAGGAGAAAACATCAAATGACCTATGTGCCATGGTCCCTCAAGATTTATTCTCTGTGCAAGGTTAATTGTAAAATAAAGGTTTATCAGATAGAGAAAGCTATTTTAGATTGAAAGTGTCTTTTGATATTCAGTTACATCTGGGGAAAGACTGCATTCTCATTATCAAACAGCACCAAAACATGGGAAAAAGAGTATTTTTCAATTACTGTTTGGAATTTGAGGAGTGGCTTGCCAGAAATTATAAATGTACCTATTATCTTTTTGCAATCTAAAAATCCTCAACTGTTCAAGGATTTAAACTGCCCTTTTAATTGTCTCTAATGTGTTAAGCATTGGATCAATATAATACATATTAAGACAAAGAACATCAGTGGCTATAACTTTTGTTTCCAGCCCAAATCTGAAAGAATGATTTTTGTACACCTGCTCTCTTGAATGTGTAGATTTGGGTAAATAGGAGGAAAGGAAAATGAAAGAAGAGAATAAATTCCGGAAGAATATTTTTCTCTGTTCAATAAAAACTGTTTTAATAATCTAATCTAACTTTTAGCATGACAATGATACAATTAATTTGCTGATGGATTTTAATTAAACTAAAGGAAAAGTCATTTCTTTTAAAAATCCTTAAGTGATTAGAGTGCAAATTGAGATTTTAACTCATTATATAATTCAGTTACTATAATCACATAAAATGAAATTAAAAGATTGTTTTCCGTCACCTTTATTTTGATTCATTCTTTAACTCCTTCAATATGTATAGTATTTTATATTTTTATATCATTTAAAAAGTTATTTTATTTTAGTCTCATAAAAATTTTTGAATAGAAAAAGAAGGCATGGTTATACCCATTTTGTCAATGGGGAGACTGAAGTTTCCACTGATGAAATCAGCTCCCTAAGGATTTCCAGAATTAAGAGGGGAAGCCTCAAGAGGATTGATGGTCTTTAGTCTCCAAGCCAGGTCTTTTCCCAACATCCCTTCTTGCCTCTCTTGTATCTTTAAGTATATGTTGTCAAAGTTCTGAATGTAAAAAGCAAAACATTTACTGTGTTTTGGATTAAAAAATAAAAATTTCAAAGATGAGTATATTCAAATGCATTAAAATAAGTTTGTCAGTTAATTTTCTACCAGCATTATATTCTCTTATTTAGTGTCTTTGTGCACTAGGCTTTGTAAAAATATGATTTCATATATATTATTTATAATATTATTTATAATATATATAATCATAATTATATATTATTTATATATTTAATATATATTAATTATATATTAAATAAATGGTAGAATTATTGAAATGTTAACAGTACATGCTCATACGCTTCTTCCATTTTGTTTACAAAGTAATTTAATTATGGCATATCATAATGACAGCTCATAAAGTTTGAGTTTACTTAATGTAGCAAATATTTAGTGCTATATCCTAGTATCCTACTGTCATTTTTTTAGAACATCTGTATTTTTACATAAGATTTATTTTAGGGGATATTTGCCAATGATTTTTAGGTAGTGTTTTTTTCCTGACATGACATTTTGGAAGCAGCATATCTTTGGTAATCAGTTGAGTGTGGGTTTGTATCATATCAACCAAAAGGATATTAAATCCCCAAAATACAAATCATCGTTAGTTGTCTTCAGATTACAAACTCTTTTTAGGTACAGTGAGAGCAGGGGTTTGAATTGTGTGAACACAAGGTCTTGTATGATTTATGTTTTATTAGTGTCTAGAGAGTGACCTTGGGCAAAAACCTTCACCTCCCTGGACTTCAATTTCTCCAAAAGTAAAATGAAGGAATTGTAAGTTATTTCAAGGCCCTTTGCAAAGGGAAAAAAAAAAAAAAATCCTGTGATATTTTACAGAAAGCAGTAGACATCTAGGACATTCTTTCCTTGTCCCTTGGCTCTGCACTTATTGTCACTTTGACTGTATTGATTCATTAACCATCAATAACTAAAGACCTATGGCTTGTCCAGCATTGCAATACTTTAAATGTGAAGGGTGGCCCTTAAGGAAATTTCAGAGAGTACTGTCTTTGAAAAACTTATATTCTAATAGGGCTAAAACAATGAATGACAGCAACAACAAAGTAATATATAGTCACATTAAATTGAATTCAACAAGTATTCATTGTCACTCTACATTACAGCACACCAAGTATGGTGCAGGTTTTGTAGACTCTGGAAGTGGAAGGGACCAGAAAGATAATTTAGTCCAAACCCCTCAGTTTACAGATAAGTAAAGGAAGTCTCAGGGATGGGATGTGAGTGCTACGGGAGTTCACGTAAGGTACCGGGTGATAGCATGAATTAATTTAATTCCACACACATACTTGTACCCTGCTTTCCAATTTTTTTAGAATTTTAAAACACCATCATGTAGGGCTTTTTAATTACCTTTGCTCAAATTTAATAATAGTATCTTATCAGAAAGTTAAATGTATCCAAAACTTGTTCGTTTGTTTGTTTTTGGTTGCAGTAAACAATTTCCCACTCTGACTCAGATCTAGAAAATACTGTTTCCCGCATTTAGTTTTGAAGAGAGATTATTAAAAGCACATGTATTGTGCATATTATGTTATAAAACATAAAAAGTGATGTTTTGATATGGAAAACAAGTGAACAGATTCAAGTATCAATGCATTAAGTATTTTAATTTTTTACAAAATGACTGGAAAAGCCCATTTACTTAAAATGGCTAGGAATATACATTCCTGGAAGGATGGTTTTATTTTTATAAATGCATATTTACCCTAAATAGTTAAATACACATTTACTTTAAGTTTTAAATGTAATCTGGGGAAGATTTTGAGTGCATTCTCTAAAATTTGATGTTTGCTACATAATCTCATTCTCTATGTCAGGGCATATGTGCGTTTGTTAGGGAATATGGGCCAGGGAAAGGTAAGCAGGAGAATTATGCCAAAGCAAAGCTTTCCTTTCTTTCCTGAGTAATCTTAGACTGCTTTATTTTACTTTGTGACAGAGAGGAAGAGGTGAGGAGAAAGGAAATCAAATAGAGAAGAAAGAGAACTACCAGAGCCTTGGATGATAGGGCCTGATTTTCAGTTTAGTGTGAAATATGCAAGCTTTTTGAAACTGCCTTGGATAGCTTCTCTCTTTTACTTGTCATGTTGTATATTTAGAATACCTTAAGTGTTGGTTGGTCGCGGTGGCTCAGGCCTGTAATCCCAGAGCTTTGGGAGGCTGAGGCGGGCAGATCACGAGGTCAAGAGATCGAGACCATCGTGGCCAACGTGGTGAAACCCCGTCTCTACTAAAAAAAAATTACAAAAATTAGTTGGGCGTGGTGCTGTGTGCCTGTACTCCCAGCTACTCGGGAGGCTGAGGCAGAATCGCTTGAACCCGCGAGGCGGAGATTGCAGTGAGCCAAGATCGCACCACTACACTCCAGCCTGGCGACAGAGCGGGACTCCGTCTCAAGGAAAAAAAAAAAAGGAAAGAAAGAAAAGAGAATACCTTAAATACCTTAATTGTTATTTGATGATTGTTTGCTAGGTTGTGAGAATCAAAATCTTCCAAAACGTGAATACGTTAAATTTTTTTAAAGAGAGGCTTAAGAATAGGTAATAAACTCACACACCGAACACACACAAACAGGACAAAACCTTTATGTGAGAGCTCATCAGGCAGAATTTCCTTTGCCTTTCTTTTTAGATCGGGAAAGAATTTGCTCAGTTTGACAGTGACCTTTTACCCTTCAGTCTACCTCTACAGTTCTTAAAGCTTTCCTTGTCTGCAGCCTTTCTTAGTCCATGAATTCAGTTTTAGCATCCATAAAATAAAGCAGCTACAACATATGCTGACCATTTTATAATGGCCATGAGTGCAAAGCAGGATTACTTAAGAAAGAGCATTTGAATTCATTGAAAGTCACAGACATTTTGAATGCCTCAGAACTGCATACAGGAGTAAACAGATAAGGGAATATAAGGCTAATGCTCAAAAATTGGGTAGTTGGCATATATAACAGAATCAAAACACTTTAGAAAGAAATAGAACCAATATACAATTACTAATCAATCAGCATCACTGCTAACAACTTATTATTTTAAACTGCAGTTTCTAGGAAATTACATTCTATTCCTGTGCTTCTCAAACTTTAATGTGCAAACAGATCATCTGGAAATGTTAAAATGCAGATTCTGATTCAGTAGATTCTAGGTGAGGCTGAAATTCTGCATTTCTAACAAGCACCCTGTACACATGGAAGCTGCTGCCTCTCAAACTACAGTTATCCGAAAGGGGCTAATTCATAGTCTGGTAAACAAACATGATAAAGATGAAGTAAGCCAAGGGTAACAGGATTTCTTAAAAAAAAAAAATTAGGTATGTGCAATGGATGAAAGTTTTAAATTCAAATAGATTTACAATTATTTGCATGTAGAGGTTAAATTTGATTTTAACCTTTGGTATGATTATATTGGTTGAAGCTGTAGTTCAGAATAACAACCAGTTGCTTGTTCATTTTACAGTCAAATCTATTTCATGGACACTTTGTACATACGATGATACCATTTCAAAAATGAAAACCATTCATCATACAGTGTCAATAGTGTACCAATATCTTAAAATCTTTTTAAAGAAATCCAAAAGCTCTGAGAAGTCTTAGTATAGTATAGATCCCTAAAGATAATTGGTTTGTGGAATATCAGAATTGAACATATCAGCTGATCATTCAGATTTTAGAGTAAAATGGCCAATTAGATTTTCATTTACCTAGTTTGAAGACCTTTTTTTTTTTTTCTTATTAGTATTCACATTTTGCAGAACAACAACAGCAGCAACAACGAAAGACACTTGGGAGAGATTATTTTGTATTTGCTATCTCAAAGAAAAAGGGCCTCAAAATGGGAACAAATGGTAGATTAGACACCATGCTAACCACTTTACTCACAACTAGACTTTTATCTTAGAATACAGCAGAATAGTCCCTTAATCTAAGTGAAACTTTCATGCATTATCAGTTTAGGAAAAGTTTCATAGTTCACATTTCTTTATGTGCAGCTCAGAAACAGTATCAAATTAAAACAAATGACATTAAAAGCAACCATTGCAATAAGTGCAAATGTTTAAATTGTGCTTGTTAGAAGACATGGTGTGGTTCTAGCAGGGTTAGGAAAACAACTGAAAGTTTTCACTTCAGCTTTGGAATTAACATCTTAATTGTACCATTGAGATTCAGAAGTCATCACCTTCCCAATGAAACTGAAATAGTCTTTTCTAAGCTCTCACACTTACAGGAACAGCAAAGCTTGTTTAGTGGTAATAATTTGAGGATCTCAGTGAGATAAAGGGCCAATTGGATTAAAATGTTTTTGTAAGTGCTAAATGAACTTGGGTGTCTGCCAAAATTGCCTTGGATTTCATTACTCTTAACATTACTTAATAATGTTAATCTAGTGCCCATGTGGGTATGAACCCTACTCTTGCTACCAGTTTTCTGTATTGGTCTGTTCTTGCATTACTACAAAGAACTACCTGAGACTGGGTAATTTATAAAGAAAAAAGGTTTAACTTACTCACAGTTCTACAGGCTGTATAGGAAGCATGGCTAGGGAGGCCTCAGGAAACTTACAATCATGGCAGAAGGCGAAGAGGAAGGAGTCACGTCTTACATGGCCAAAGCAGGAGGAAAGGGGAGCAGGGGCAGGTGCCAGACACTTTTAAACAACCAGAACTCAGGAGAAGTCACTCATTATCACAAGAATAGCAAGGGGAAAATCCACCCCCATGATCCAGTCACCTTCCGCCAGGCCCCTCCTTGAACTCTGGGGATTAAAACTGGACATGAAATTTGGGTAGGTACACAAATCCAAACCTTATCACTTAAGCATAGACTGTTTCCATGTACCTAATGGGGCACATATAGCAGCCAAAATACCCTATATCTCTTTAGAATTTTTTATTGAGAGGGAAAATCCAAAATATACAAAAAAGAAAAGAAATATAAGAATCAAGACAAAACAAACACAAAGCAAAACATCTTCATACTCCATTATCAAAGAATAAAGAAGAAAACTTACTCTATGGTAAGTAGAAATATCAGTTCTATGAACACAATCTGTTCATGTTCTAAGACAATGAGAAACAATTGAGTTAATTTATAATGGCATTAAAATAAAAAATCATATGTAATGAAATACATGTAAAAAATCAGACTATCTCAGAGTCATAACTGGAAAAAATATGAAATAATTTCTTGGCCTAATCTAGCAAATACTAGAATTGTTCAAAATATTAAACAAAATAATGGTGTCAGAGTATTCCAATTCAGTTTCATAACTTTAAGTCAGTTATATTTCCAGGTTCAGAATCAATTTGAGTAGATCTTAGAATGAGTTTAGTTTTAATTACAGGAAAATATTGCGTAACTTGATGAAATTTTCATCATAAATCACATACTTGAAGAAAAGATTTTAAAGAGATGGCAGTGAAAGTTGAGCAATATTAGCCAGAAGGCAATACCATATAATATATATTAAATGTCTAAGTACTTACAATTGCTAATAATGTGATAGGATCACAAAAGAATTAGTAAGAACATTAAAGGAACTGGATTGATTATATTCATTAGGAAAAAAAATTACAATTCTGAGTTACAATTGGGTTCCAGGATAAGGATTGACAACTCAAATAAGCATCATGATTCAGAGAAATGGAAGACACTTTGAGAACATGATATCCAGTATTTCCTTTAAAATATCATTACACTTTATATATTATTTATATCCTATACCAACGATAGCAACTATTAGATTGATGCAAAAATAATTGCAGGTTTTCACATTAATAGATCACCCAAGAACATGCTTTGGTTTTAACTGAAACTACTAAGTTTTTGAAACAGGTAAACTAAAAATCAAAGCAGATTTATCATGAAATTTAACACAAAAACTAAAGAAAATACTAGAAATAGCACTTTGCAGTAACTACTAAAGGCAATATCACTAATATCACAGATTTTACTATGTAAATAATTACATTATCACTTTTAAATTGCTTTCATTGCATTTTAGGGTACTCTGGCAGATTTTGTCTCATCTGCATCTCACAGCAGTTCTGTGAAACAGGTATTGCATATATTATATATTTTTAGCCTGTGAGGAAGGAGGCAAGACAAGTTTTTCTATTCTTAAAATCACATACCTTTTAGGTGTCAGAGACAGTAGTAGATCCTTGTTCTTATCCCTGGAATAATATTTGTTTTATCAGCTAATATATGCACCAATTTATTAGGTTCAAATATAATTAAGGACATATATTAAATAAAAATTTAGAATATATTTACTTTTTTAGGAGTTTTAAATTTGTATTAGAAAATTTCAGTGAGCAATTATTGAATCTTATTTGGCAAAACTTTTAATATCACTGACTTTAGTAATTTAAAACATATGATAATATAACTATACAATTATACAGTAGTCAATAGTGGACTAGGAAATAAGGATGTTATCACATTGAACAAGAAAGGAATACTAACTTGGAAAACAAATTAGGATTTGGTTCTATTTTCAAAGAGTTTCAGAAACCAGAGTCAAACTCCAAAGGATTGCCTTCTTTGTGAAGATAAAAATATTTGAGATAATAGGTCTAGAAGGAGAGTATTTGGGAGCAAAAAAGAAAATTATGGCTATGGGATGGCTTAGATATAGACTGTTAATAATACACTAAGGTGTATTACTCTGGCTGAGTACTGGCAATGCTTGTTCACAGAACTTTGGTAGGTTTCAAGTTTCTAATTTTATTTGAATTACATTCAATCATTTCCATAACAGATTTCTGTAATAGTAGTTAACCATGTGGGGTGAATAGTTTTATCCACTGAACTCATACTTTGTTTTCCATTGGAAGAACTAGATTATTAGAAACTATTACAAAAATATATTTTGCTATTAGAGAAGCAAACTGTTTAGTTTCTCTAGTGAATACCATGAATTAATTAGTAGACTTAAAAGTATAAATGATGACACATATTGTGCTGAAGTGCTATTGAATATAAGAAAAACACTATCTTTATTGTAAAGTTTCCTTAAAACTACAGTTCTACATAAATGTGATATTTATTAGTGAATGTTTTCTTGAAAGAAGCGTTTACATATAACCATTTAACAATTCAAACAACCCTGTGGATTAGCTGGGGCAGACGTTTTTATCCTCCCTTTCTTTTGTCCATTTCTGTTTTTCAAATGAAGAATTGGGCTAGTCCAGATTAGCTAAATGACTTGCCTAAAGTCATTATCAATTTAGTCAGGAGTAACTAAAAATTCCATGAGCTTTTCACCATTGCCATGTGGACTGAGTTATTGGTGGTAGATAATTTAACCTAGGAATTATGTAGTGATTTGAGATTTTTAATAAAGGAAGGAAAAGGAAGGAAATGTTTCTTAGGTACAGAATCTAGATTAGGGATAGCATTTCTTTGCAGAAAAAAAATACAAATTGTGATGAGATATTCAGGTTCTACTGAATTAGCAATACACTGAGGTAAATCATAACTAGCAGTGTTTTGATGAAAATATACTTAATTGTTTGTTGTTGGGATTTTCTTTCTGTCGTCATTATTAGTGGTTCCAAATGAAGAAAGTAAGAATGATTGTAGTGAAATGCATGTTCCTAGGCATTCTATAATAACCTGGAATTTCCAGTTTGTTTGATTTTCCTATTTTTACCCAGGAAGGTGATATGGTTTGGCTCTGTGTCCCCACCCAAATCTCAGCTTGTAGCTCCTACAATTCCCATGTATTGTGGGAGGGACCTGGTTGGAGATGATTGAATCATAGGGGTGGGGCGGGTTTTTCTGTGCTGTTCTCATGATAGTGAATGGGTCTCATGATATGTGATGGTTTTAAAAATGGGAGTTTCTCTGCACAACCCCTTCCTTTGCCTGCTGCCATCCATACAAGACGTGACTGGCTCCTCCTTGCCATCTGCCATGATTGTGAGGCTTCCCCAGCTACGTGGAACTGTGAGTTCTCCATTAAACCTGTTTCCTTTGTAAATTGCCCAGTCTTGGGTTTATCTTTATCAGCAAGTTGAAAACAGACTAACACAGAAGGTCTTTTTTGATATTTTTTTGTCTTTTTGCATAACTTGTGCTTTTTTGGAAGTAACTTAAAACACAAATACCGTTTAACTATGAGCTATGAACAGTTACACCTACTAACTTAATGTGTGTTGTTTTCCAGAAGGTTCCATTCCGTTTGAAGTGACTTGCCCAAGGTCACAAAAGCAACTTAGAGGCAGTCTGGAATAGAATCTAGGTCTCCCTGGTCAGTGTGCTTTTCACTATATCTCCTGTCACATCTTTCACCATAGTAAAAGGGCTTATGTACATTTTTTAAAATCACATGTGTAATGATCATATAGCCTGAAATAGTCCAAAGTGTTAAAACTAGTTTTGGTTATCGATTTGAATAGTAAATACCAAACTAATGTGTGTTAAATAGTAAGATGGTGACTCTTTTTCAACACATTAAAGACATAAAAATACTAACTCTAATTTTCTGAATGAAGCTTAAATTTTATAAAGCAATGTTACATACATTATAACATTTACCATCTTGAATGTTAGGTACATCTCCTACATGAGGTTTTATGCTACAATTTGAACTTTAAATTTTACTGAAATGTCACTATAATACTTTACTGCAACTTAGATCTCTTTTGAGTCCAAGAAGTTTGTTTTGCAGAAATTCTGTAAAAACAGTTTTATAGTCACCTTAATTTTAGTAGCAGATCCCTATGACTTAAGACCCCAGAATACATTAAGGTAAAGTTTTAGTGTTCCATAAACACTACCAGTCATTCAATTTATGGAATTTAGGTTTTGTTTATTTACAGAAAATTAAATATTTGCCCCGTTTTAAATATTTTAAATGTGTTTGCTCTATTGCTAAAAGTGTCTACCACATTAAACTTTTAATAGATTAATGGAATGGAGTTGTAAACTATTCTTCAGTAAACACACCTTTAAAGGTCATGCTGTTCTCAAAATATAAATTAACAAGTTTTGGCTAAGTGCAAGGAAGTAGTATAAAAGCCAGCAACCTCAGTTATATTTTAGTCTTGTTATATTTGTTTGAACGAAAATTTATCTTACATAGCTATCTCTTTTTTTCCAAAATGTAAAAGAATTTCCTTGTGAACAGACAGCATTTGATCTAGCAAAAGTTATTGGTCTATTAACTTTTTTGTTTTCTTTTCTACCAGAGCCATGTATTCCTACTGCATAGCATACATTTTTAGAGTAAATTATTTTAAGAAATAATTTGAATGTCTTTAATTTTCAGAGAAAATTTTAGGTGTAGGTTTTTCATTGCATAACTATTTTGAAACTACTATATACATAAATTTTAAAATTTTATTAATATGGTGAAAAAATTCAATGAGGAAGAATCTCCTTGATTCAGAAGCTACTGAAGACAAACAAGTAAAGTTGGAAATTGTTAAAGGACTAAAAGGGCAGAAAAATTGTCAATATCATTTTCTTATCTAGATATAGCTGACTTGATAAACTGATTATTAAAAGTAGCAAGTTCGCAATAACTGAAAAACCCAAGTTCATTTCGAACCAAAGATTATGGTTAAAATGCCAATGCCAAATTTACCAAAATAATTACGTTTTGCATACTGGATAATAATTATGTATATAGCTGATACAAATTAATCCTTAGTTATCTATATCTTAGATGTCTGCATCTGGGCCCTGTGAAGCAGGAGGTAGTCTAATTACCTCCATGTTATGAGTATAGAAATTGAGACTTGCCTAAATGTACAAAAACAGTAAATGGCCACTTCAGGGATCACACTCACATCTTTTTCACTTAATAGTCCAGGTTTTTAACCAGAATGCGAAATATAAATGTATTTTTGTTTGTATTTTGAAATATCATTTAACTATATTAATAATTACTATGCACATAAACTTTTCAATTTCTCTTTAGATAAATGTTTTATATTATATCCTTTTCTTAGCTTTATTAACTGTTAGGAGTGTAGAACACCATGCCTTGAGGAAACATAAAAGTACATCCGTTAAACTGAATATTAAGGTTTTTCTTCTTTCTGCTGGACAGCTTAATTGTAGGAGAAATATTCTATCTATAAAATCGCCTGTCATTAACAATTCAGTTACAGCCTAGTGAATGTGAACACACACACTTTAAGTGTCTAATTTAAAACTAGATTTTCTCCTTTGATAATTCTACTTTTGTTGTAGGTTATATAACGAGTTTAAGCAAATTAAAATTATAGATGGCTTGTGATCTTTCTCATCAAAGATGATTGCATTTTTACTTCACATGTATTAGAAATTTGACAGATTTGATCTAGAGGCATGTACAGCTCTGATTTTTAATGGATTTGCTTGGACAATCCCAAGTTAAAATAAGAGCTTTCAATTCTAGTCTCTGTTAAGAAATCCTGATTCATAATATTGAGATAAATACTGGAGGGATAAAATGTCTCTCAGCGTTAAATAACTAACATTTGTTTGAACTATAAAGGGAGAATTGAGTTTATTTACAATCCATCTGCATAGTACATCTAGTTGAATCAATCAATTATTTTAACTGATTTTCTTCCAAATTAACTGCTGGTTTTATTTTTATGTGGACATTAGCCTTATTGTCCAAAAAACTCACTCTGTATTTCTCCTTAAGACAACTAAAATGCAGCAATTCCTTATTCTTTAATCATATTCTTAGGGCTTATCAGTCAAAATGGAATATTATGAGTCAAAGATATTGATCAAAAGTAAGTCGAAAGTTAAAATATCTTTTCTTGGATTTATTTTCTTCATAACTATCATGCAATAATGATGCAAATGCAGTACAAACAAAAACATAGATGAACACAGATGTATTTGCTTGATAAGTACAAACAAGAAAACAGCATGGAAGAATTTTACCCAACCAAACTTTCATTCTATTAACTAAGCTTTATGTTTTTTTCTTATCTTGATATTTTAAAAACTTGAAAAAAAAATAAAAAATCAGTATCACTTCTCAGCCTTTTGGCTAAGATCAAGTGTAGTATCTGTTATTATCAGTTTAATATCTGATATGTCCTCTATCCGAGGACAATATAGTAAATGGATTTTTGGAGCAGGGATATGGAATAGGAGGTTGCTATGTCCACTCCACATATCGACCTCGTATTGCAGTACCTCCAGGAACGGTGTTCCCCTCGGGTGTTTCAGGCTGGCCGTGGTGGCTCACGCCTGTAATCCCAGCACTTTGGGAGGCCGAGGCAGGTGGATCACCTGAGGTCAGGAGTTTGAGACCAGCCAGACCAACATAGTGAAACCCCATCTCCACTAAAAATACAAACATTAGCCAGCCATGGTGGCGGGCGCCTGTAATCCCAGCACTTTGGGAGGCCGAGGCAGGTGGATCACCTGAGGTCAGGAGTTCGAGACCAGCCAGACCAACATAGTGAAACCCCATCTCCACTAAAAATACAAAAATTAGCCAGGCATGGTGGCGGGCGCCTGTAATCCCAGCTACTCAGGAGGCTGAGGCAGGAAGATCACTTGAACCCAGGAGGCAGAGGTTGCAGTGAGCCGAGATTGTGCCACTGCACTCCGGTCTGGGCAACAGAGTAAGACTCTGTCTCAAAAAAAAAAAAAAAAATCAGTGGAATCACTTTTCTAAAATATAAGTACACAGACACTTTTACAAATATATGATACACAATGGCCTTCAAATTAGATCTAGACAAATAGACATTTATTTTCAATAGTGCTTAGAAATTATGTTTCTCTTGCTGATATTCAGTGTCACTTTGTTACTTGAAAATTCTACTTGTCACAGAAAACAATCTATTTCTGTAAGACTTAGGCTGTCTTCCTGCTGTTGGGATATATTACCACCAGATAGCAGTGAGGTTTTAAGAACTCATTTCTTGTTGGAACATATTTTACTCAGACATGGATTATTTCTTCTTTTAATATGTATAATATACATAATTTCTGAAATTATATAATAAATCATAAAATGTTTCTATTCAAAACATACTTTTAAAAAAAGATTAAGTCACATTTATTCTGTTTGCCTTATCGTATATCAATTAATACTTAATGAAACCCTACCTTTCTCCAGAGATTTTGAATAGCTTATTTTTTACCTACTCTGTATTTTCTATTTTCCTGAATTATCTCTTGAAAAAACTCGTACATGCATATTTGAAATTAAAATTTTAGGATATTCCACAAAGTTGAATAAAGGTTTTAACTAAATCCATTACCTCCTAAACACAAATCTGTTTCTTCACTGACATTAAAAAAGTGTATATATAGCTAAAATTTCTATTATCCTTCAATTAATAATAAATCACAAATATACATAGTTCTGTTAAGTAAAAGACCACATGTCTATTGAGGAATTGTGCTAGGCTCACAAGAGTGAGTGTGAGATGATTACTAAGAGACTGTTTGCTATGAAGAGTAAAACACATTTTTTTGGTATAATGTGATACATGATATAAATGAGCTTGATAAGGGTGTTTAAAGACAAAAAAAGGTAGATTTCTGGCCTTTCACTTGATTTACTATGAATTTCTGCAAACCTTCTCAGTTTCCTGGTTGTGAAATAAAAATAATCACTCTGTAACAACTTGTCTGACTGTGCAAATGAGTGATAAAAATGTATTATTCAGAATAGAACTGAAAGGTGTGAGGCTCTAGATGTTAAACATTTATATTCATAAATTACCATAAACACTGAACACTGATATGTGTTCATAAGTAAATGAATACATTTTTAAAATTAGTTGTTACATATAACTTATAAAACCAGATGAGATGCCACATAACAAAGTTGTATATTTTCTACACATTTTGCAAGTGCACTTACAGAGATATATGTCTATTACTCATATATTAGACGTTAGTATTTATGGAGAGGCATATGTGGATACATATGCCTAAATATTCCTGCTTAGACAAATGGCAATATAATGATTATACATATGTTCCTAAATAAAAATTTGCATTTATCATGTGTACTAATCAAGGAATAACAAACTAGATCATTTGAGGTTTCATTTACAGAATCAGTTCCAAATATCTTTTATCTAGTAGCATTTTGACTCCTTTAGTAGACTCTACAACATTCCAGGTCAGGGGAGTTAAAAGGTGCAAGAAAGTTGCCAGGTTCACATAGTAGGGAGATTGAACTGATACCTCATTAAGGTTTTTGCCAGTGGCTCCCGCCTGTATTTGCTTCCAGCACTTTGGGAGGCCGAAGTGAGTGGATCGCTTGAGGCCAGGAGTTTGAAATCAGCCTGGACAACATGGCATAACCCTGTCTCTATTAAAAATACAAAAATCAGACGGGCGAGGTGGCACACGCCTGTAATCCCAGGCACTCGGGAGGCTGAGGCACAAGAATCGCTTGAACCCAGGAGGCGGAGGTTGCAGTGAGCCGAGACCGCCCCACTGCACTCCAGCCTGGGCGCCAGGGAGAGATTCTGTCTCAAAAAGAAAAGATTTTTACATAACACTTTTCACACTCTTCCATTTTCTCCCTACTTTCTCTTTTCCTTCTACTCTCTTTTTTCCTTCTTCCATTGAATTTTCACTACTCTTTCTTCATAAAGTTGTTGAAAGATTAAATATTTTACTGCAATTCACTCTGTTTCCTACTTCTATTCTTCTACAGATAGGCATCTGTGTCAAAAATAATCAGTTTGAAAATCTCCTTTATTATTTTGTTTTTAAGCATCTCTTTTTCTAAAAGTAAAAACAAAATGTACAATTAGGAATATGTGCTTTGGCTCTTTAAGGCAACTGCTTGCCCCATACTCTGACTTTAGCCCTCAATTGTCTTGGAGATGCACAGTAAAAGGATATATGCCTAGGAGAATAAGCCTGTAATATACTGTATATCTAAATGTTGTCTGACAAAGTTAACACAGAAAAGTGTGGATATTTTTTATTAGCGTTTGGAACAAAGATGATACATATTAGATTATTTTGCTATAATTAAAATGATTTTCTATGTGTAACTTAATGTTCATGTACCTAGTTTTGGTTGTTTCCATTTAGCATGTGAGGTAGCAATTGCTTTCTTTTGAAAATTTAGACCCTTTGTACTGCTATCATTGACTTTGGAAAGAAGGCAAAACCAAAGGCAAACTAATCCTATAATAAATATATTCAGTTGATCATTCATGTTAAGATACTTAATGGCTTACATTTAATGTTAGGGATATTTAGTTTACATTCAAAAGTTATTCATTTTTACTTAAAGCATAGAAATGCTGTTTTTGTTTTGTTTTTTTTTTGTTTTTAAAAAAAAAAAAAAAAAGGTTTATTGCTGGGAGCCCTGGGCTGTAATTCCAGCACTTTGGGAGGCAGAGCAGGGCAGAGAACTTGAGCCCAGGATTTCCGGACCAGCCTGGGCAACATGATGAAACTCTGTCTCTACAAAAAATACAAAAAATTAGCCAGGTGTGGTGGCATGTGGCTGTAGACCAAGGTACTCTGGAAGCTGAGGTGGGAGAATTACTTGAGCCTGGGAGGTGGACGCTGCAGTGAACCATGATCATGCCACTGCACTCCAGTCTGGGCAACAGAACAAGACCTGTCTCAAAAAAAAAAAAAAAAAAAAAAAAAAAAAAGAGTTTATTATCCCATCTAGGCTTCAAGTAAAATGATTTAAATAAGAAGGGCAGTTACTTATTCAACTCAGAAGAATTTAAAATAAAACATAAAGGGTTTTAAACAGCAGTATCCATTTTCTGTCTTTGTTAGTCAACAACAAAAAAGAGGGTCTTGAATCATAATGTGGACAAAAGGTAACATCGGCTGCATTTTGTGCCTGAATAATGGAGATTTCTTCAACAGAAACTGATTGAAAAACATTTGCATGGAAGTAGTAGATTACCTTTGATTATATTCAAGGGGAAGGAAATAGTCAAGCATAATTTTCCTGAATAAACTTTTCTTTCATTAGTGAAGGTTACATTTTTGGAATGATAAACACTTTAAAACATTTTATACACAAAGTAAATTCATATAGATAAATTACATATTTTAAAACTATAAATATTTTCACAGTAAAGTTGAAATTATACATGATACGATTGCAATATTAATTACTAATGATTTGTTTTGCAGAAAGATTCTTCATTGTGTAAATGAATTCATCATAGACTCCAAATATCAAGCTCTCAGAATGTATTAAAGGTAGCATTTGTTATCAGTCCTCCAGGTGTTACATATGACTCCCAGTCACACTTAGATGACAATATATGTGAAAGATGCTTAGGAAAGGGAAGAGTCTGAAAGGCCAACATATATTAAATAACTTTATTTAAATGAAACAATAAAATCCTGATTGATTTGAAAGCACACTGATGCATTAACAGTGCACTTTCTTGAAGAATTGGTCTCGAGAGAAAATGCTTCACTGAAATAATTCAGAAAATGCCCTTCCGGCAAGTGGGGCAGATTCTCTTTCTGTCCATCATAGCATTCTATATGTTTAAGGAGCAATGCTGACAATCATAAACATGCATCTGCATGCACACATTAGAGAAGGTGGAGTAACATGTCTACCTAAGTTGTTGTTGGCAATCTGTGTTCCTGCTCAGTGGAAATCTTTCAAATTAAATATGGGCAATTTTCTTTATGTGGATACTAGAGAAGGATTCTCTCTCAGCTCATATTTGTGTGCCGTTTGTCATTTTTTCTTCACAGTTACGGTTACCTATGCTAGTACAGTATGCTGCACATAATTTAGGTCAATTAATTCTGTTGTCTAGAATACATCTTTTTTGATCCCCTGTTTACTGCTTCTCACCACCACACCTTGTCTTGTCTGCTGTGCTTTTAACAGCTCTCAAATAAGAAATTTATCTTTGCATATTTAAACATCCTACTCCTCACCCCATATTAAAGTTATATTATTAAGAAGGCCCACACATTCTGACAATTTCTGTATATTTATTAATGCCCACCTGCGTGAAATAAGCTTTCCTGCACACTTAGTTTTGTGTTTTCCCCAGATATTTCGAATAAATCTTTTCTTATTGATGTAGTGATTTGTATGGAGAATTGCATATTAGTGGAAAGTCTGACTACTAAATATCTACATAGAATATATGAAGTCGGACTACATGAAATTTATATTTTTCAGATCAAAATTGGTTAACTATCAGCAATTTTATCTATTTCAACCAATAAACAAAGGTCACAATCCAGATGTACTGAAACAGAGAAAAATCATAATTATCAGTGGAGATATCTTCTGAATTTCTCCTCACATCTGCAGATTTGTCCAGACAATTACTTAGACTTAAGTAAAAATTAGTGTTGGAGAAGTCTTTATGAATAATGCATACTTCTGGAGAAAGTGAGATTTGATTACTTCTCAGCCTTTTGGCTAAGATCAAATGAAAGTCACTTTATAAAGTTGAGACTTCTGATTTAATGTTAATATGAGTTTCTGAAAAATGAAACACAGTTCTATTAATGCCTGAGTACAAATCACCCATTATGCGACATCAATTTCAATGAAATGTAGCATCAAGTAAATCTATTTTCCTGTTCAATTACTTATTGAATGAATAGGCATTTTTCTAATGAGATAGGCATTTGGATCAAATGTTAGCATTTTTTATTTCTGCAGATTTATTGTGTTTGCAATTTAATATGGATTATAGAAACACACAGAATGATGCTTCCGTATAATTGTTTATCCCATTATGAGAAATTTTGCAAAATGTGATTCCTGAGAAAAAAGATAAATTAACAAAACCATTTGCCATCAGTTATCTTTTCCTTTTTTTTTTTCTTTCTAAACTTGCATTTCAAACAGAAGAGCTCTTTATTGGGTGATGTCCTTAATAATTACAATCTAGATTCTGATTCCAAAACTTTACTAAGTTTTATTTATTTTAATGTAGGTGAAAAATAAACATATTTTGTATTGTATAAAGTCTGTGTAGTAGCTAAGAGCTTAAGCTTTTGACTCATATAAATCTTTCAAATTTTAGCTGTGTACCTTAATAGGTCTGTGAACTTGGGCAAGTTATTGAAACTTTTAGAGTCTCAATTTCCTCATATGTAAACAGAAGTGACAATAACAGTGCATTTATCATAACATTGCTGTATTAAATGCACTTAGCACAGTTCTTGGCATGTAATAAGAATTCAATAACTGGTAGCTACTATTACTTTAATAACTGATTACATTCTTTGGAAATTGTATTAAGATGACTCCAGCTGCTTAGTGAATCACTGTATTTGTCACCATAGTAATTTGCAGAAACATGAATCTGTATTTCCTTTATATATTTTTAATAGGATTAGGACTTGCAGGAGTTTGCTAGTGTGTATATGATCTTGGCAGCAGGAATCCAAATAGCCTGAATAGAAAACTATGAATTTTCCCACATTTTTTCAATCACATATGGATAGAGATAATCCCCACTGTGGCTAAATTGTGGAAGTTTTACGCTTCTTGTATTGGTGGCCTTGCTGGCAACAGTAGTCTACAAATAAAGAATGTTCTTTCTTAATAGCTTAAGCAATGTTAACATGATACATTCTCTCTTTTTACCAAATAAGTCTTTTCAAACTCTTAGCAAAATTAATCATTTAAAAAAATTGTCGAGTTAATTAAAAGAATATTATATCCTTAAAATATGCCATTTTAATGGAATTTTTTTGGTCACTGAGAATAGGATTTATTTACAATAATGCCACAAAATATGAAGTGGCAGTTTTATATTTCAAATGGTTCTGGTCATTTTTAATTAACCGGAGAGGAAGTAAGAAAAAAATAAAGACCGTTTAAAACATAATTCAATTAAAATTTTAACTTTTGTTATACAGTCTTTAGTAATGTATTTATTGGCTTTTCTGAGGAATCTGGTATTTCTGAGGAAATTCTGTTTTTAAATAAATGCTACTTTAAATAAATGTTACTTCATCATTTTCAAATGACTGCTCAATCAACATGTATAAAAGTTGTGGATTTCTTTGCTTTTATGACAAAAGTGGTATTGTATTTTTAAACTGATCACTTTATCAGGTCAGAGAGGGTATAGTTCAAAGTGTAATTATTTATCGTTTAATTGTATATTTATAAACATTTTAGTTTTGAACCATTAGATATTTATGTAATTTAAGTATGAAAGTTTAAAAATGGTTCATATAATAATAGACATATGATAAAACGTCATGATAAAGAAAACCAAAGAAATATTACTTGATCCTACTTAGAAAGAATACTTTTCCAGGGGAACTTTACTCAGTTTTAGAGAGAAATCCAAGAATAATGTTCTTCTTTCATTTTTCAACATGATACAACCAGAGAATTTGGAAAACTAGTAAATATAACCTATAGCAAAATGGTCAGGAAAAATACTCATTTCCATTTATGATAACTGAAGTGACAAAAAAGACTCCTAGAAGTTACATTTTCCCTTTGTGATATATTAAAGAACAACAAATATACTAAACTTTATTCTAAGAAGGACTTTTTTGTGAATATAAAGGATAATGGATCAGATTTAAGTTTCTTTCTATAACCACTTCTAATTCTATTCACGTGATCTATTTAAAAATTGCTTATTACAACATATTTAAATGTAGTAGTCATTTTGAAACATTTTGGTCCCCCAAGATACAGAAATATACAAAAAACGTACATGTTTGAGACCCATAATTCAGTTTCTCCCTAAAAGTCATTTCATCATCCAATCTTCTGGCGTTCTTTAAACTAGACACTAGACCCTTTTCATCTAGATATTGCATGTTTCATATATTATACATACATACATGTATGTGTATGCGTGTATTTTTAAAATCATTATTTGTAGTAACATATCAAAAAGGAATTTCTAATATTCCAAGGTTCTAATGTTGGGATAGAAACATATTCACAATAGTGTTTATCAGTTTCATGTATTTAGAGTAGTTTCACACTAAAATAAGTGATTAGGCTGGGCACGGTGGCTCATACCTGTAATCCTCGCACTTTGGGAGGCCAAGGCAGGAGACTTGCTCGAGCCCAGGAGTACCAGACCAGCCTGGGGAACATAGTGAGACCCTGTCGCTACAAAAAACATTTTTTTTTTTTAAATTAGCTCCTCACAGTGACACGTGCACCTATAATTCCAGCTGCAGGGGAAACTGAGGTGGGAGTATGACTTGAGCCGAGGAGTTAGAGGCTTCAGTGAGCCATGGTGGCACCACTGCACTCTATCCTGGGTGACAGAGTGAGATCCTGTCGCAAAATAAAATTAGTGATTAGGACAAAAAAGATACAGGGCAAAATAAATAGAATGCTTACCCACCTCAAATAAAAAGAACACAGTATTTGTTAATATGAAGGTGATACTGGATAAGTGAAGTGCCTAGGACTTTTTTCTTAAATAATTTAGTATATTTTATGTGAATAAGGGACTATAAAGTAGGGAGATCAGCAGGACTGTAAAAGTGGGTGGGGGAGAAGAAAGTTTGCTAGTCAAACTTGATTTAAATTGCCTTTTTAATAGCATGTGGCTGAACGTTTTGATCTATTTGTAATGAATATTTTAAGGATTTGCTAATTTTTGAAAATTGGCAAGAAATACTCATTTTTTCCTGTCTTGAGGTATGCCAAAAATAAAACTTGCTAGAATAAAAAAAAATTAAAATGAAGGAATGTCTTGTCTGTGCTAAAACACCTCCACTTAAAGAGTTTGATATCCACTAGAAAATGTTGTTTCTTTAAAAAGGGGACAAAGGGCATTTGGTGTTCCTCACTTTTTACAGTTGTGACAATTCTCTTAGATATCTTAAATTCTCTAAGTGGAGATTTCTCATATTCTTCACAGTACACCTGTTTAAAAATTGTAGTCCACAGAATTCTGAAACTACAAAATAAAGTTTTCTCAAGATGGTAAGTCACAAAGAGTGTAAATTACAGTTGCTTCATTTGTGGGAGTTTTCCTATCACTTTTCAATTAATAAGACACCCTGGTTATGGGAATTTTAGTCTCACTGAAAAACTCAATTTTTCTATACAAATTAAATTTGCGTATGCAAGTTACAATTTGAGTTTAAGCTTAGGCCTATGCTGGTGGAGGGATAACAGGCAAACTGGAATTTGGTACTTGACCATACTTAGTCAGTGCAGGAAAAACAACAAAAAAAAAAACTTCAGAAACTTTCTTACCATTGACAGAAGCTAGTGTCGATATTTCTTGTGGTTTTCCCTTATTGGCTGTATCTATGCCATCACATAGCAAAATGTACACAACAGCAGAAAGTAGATATTTTACTTACAGTTTCTGCAAAATCTGAGTAAAGATAAAGTTTTTCTACTATAAAGATGTGGTCTTATAGATGTATGCATTCTGAGGATCAGGGAAAGGCAGTGAAATAAAACTCTAAATTGAACAAAATTCAAGTAGCTTATCTTTTAACAGAAGTATCTCCATAAACTATATCGATATAAAGGTGAACAGGGGTTGGACACAGTGTCTGAAAGTCTGTAATTCCAGTGTTTTGGGAGGCCAAAATGGGAGGATGGCTTGAGAATAGTAGTTGGAGACCAGCCTGGGCAACATGAAAGACCTCATCTCTACAAAAAAAAAAAAAAAAAAAAATTAGCCAGGTCTGCTCATGTGTGCCTATAGTCCCTTGCTACTCAGGAGGCTAAGGCAGGAGGATTGGTCGAGCCCAGGAGTTGGAGGCTGTAGTGAGCTATGACCATGCCACTGAACTTCAACCGGGGTGACACTGCGAAAACCCTGTCTCTAAAAAAATTAAAAATAAATAAAGGTCAACAAGAAGAATCAATAACTAAGACAGCAACTGGAATTGACAAATTAATATCTATAAGCTTGAATCAACCAACGAGGATGGTTTTGTGTGTGTGTGTGTCTGTGTGTGTGTGTGAGAGAGAAAAATATATTGGTGAAGTAGTATTTTAATTCACCCACCAGCATTCTATTGGGTGGCCAAATTCATAGAGATATTTTATCAGAATCAGAAATTTCAGAATTTTAGAATCTATGTGTAAGCAAACTGTGTATTCATAGGTTCACAAGAGATTCACAACCTCTTGTTCCTCATAAATCATTCTAGGAGAAAAAAAAATACCAACATAGCTGTAGCCCCTAAGTCATGAAGTGCATCTAACTGATTCACAAAATATTAAATATAAAGGGCTACAACTTTTCAATTAAAATTTTTTTATTATAAACATTAACAAAAAAACACTTATTTTAATAAAATTTATGAAATTCATCATTGCTTTCAAAGAAATAACACCCTTATCTGTTAGCTCTGTCGATCCAGGGATGAAGGTTCAGATAGAAAAATAACTTTAACCCATTATTGGATTAGTCTTTATTAAAGGCAGAGATATAACCCTAACTATTTCCCACTCTTCTGATTATGTATTTGAATTAAATACTTGATTATTTATTTAAAATTTTATTTACTCAAACTATGGAAACATTATTCAATTCTTCCTTTGTTTGCAAAGAAAGATTTTCTGCTCAAAATAGTAAGCATTAATTAACAGAGGCAAAGCAAAAATAACAAAGATCTCTGTAGATAATATTAATTTTTATTCAAATTTCACAGTTGTTAATAAATGTATATTCAAAAGGAATGTGTGGCTGGGTGCGGTGGCTCACGCTTGTAATCCCAGCACTTTGGGAGGCCGAGGCAGGCGAATCATGAGGTCAGGAGTTCGAGACCAGCCTGGCCAACACAATGAAATCCCGTCTCGATTAAAAATACAAAAATTAGCTGGGCATGGTGATGGGCGTCTGTAATCCCAGCTACTAGGGAGGCTGAGGCAGGAGAATGGCTTGAACCCGGGAGATGGAGGTTGCAGTTAGCCGAGATCGTACTACTGCACTCCAGCCTGGGTGACAGAGCTAGACTCCGTCTCAAAAAAAAAAAAAAGAAAGAAAAAGAAAGAAAGGAATGTGTGATGGATCTCGGCATTGATAAATCTATCACTAAGATTCTATATTTATGGCATTTGATTAGCTATCTACATCACATTATAAGGATATCTACTTTCTCAGAGTATTTTGGTCTTTGCTTTTAGATGAATAAAAAACATAATAGTGGCTGGAGTATTTAAGGCACTGCCCTGGGACATGAAAAAAAAAATAGGTTATCTGGCACTGCCCAAATAATTGTATACAGAAAATAAGAGAAAATTCATATATGTTTGTGTTTATCTGCACTTACTGTAGCTGTCCTAATCTTTAGTCTTTAAATATAGAAGCCAATATGGAAGGTTAAATAGGTGATTAATGCTCATCCTTTACTAGAAGTCTCTTTAAGCATATCTCATTTCCATATTGATCATAGTTATCTTTAGTAAAATTATAATTAACGTATAAGCTTTGTTTAATGGCTACAATTTCAGCTCATTTGTAATTAAAGTTTATCACAAATAACTTTTATAATTAAGTAACTTATAAAATCTCAGATTAAAGTAAATTATGTTACTTAGTCTCAACATTTTCTTATAAAACATATTCTTCTTCTGTCTTTGCCTTATCTGTTCTTGGCACTAACTTCTTCAGTCATTCACACTTCAAAAGCTTTAGACTATTTCCTCTTCCTTATACCCACATTCCAGATTAAACTTTAGACTTTTCTATCTTGCAATCTCTTTCTCTTCCAATCTTTCTTCCTACATCTTCCAGCTATTTATCAAAAACACTTAAAGAGCTACTTCTTTCATGAACCTCTTCTTAATTCCGTTACCTCAAAGTATTCACATTTCAAAGTACTCACATTTCAAAATATTCACATTCTTTGGTACTACCGTATCACTTTGCTCTATCCTTTGTCACTTAGCTTATTTAGTATAATATTTATCTTCTACAAATCTTGTATTATCTCCCTCACTACATAAACTTAACATGTGCTTTATACACAGAGGGTGTTTAAAAAGTACAGATCAACTGGATGGATGAATGGATGGAAGAGGATGGAATATCATAACAAAACACATTTTCCTTAAGTAAATTCAGGCATACTCCAAATTAAATACAGAATGTGAAGTATCTCTGAACTGTGCTGTTGAATATGGTAGCTACTAGCTACATGTGAGTATTTAAATTTTAATTAATTAAATTAAGAATTTAATGCCTCAGTTGCACTAGCCACATTTCAAGTGGTTAACAGGCACAAGCGGCTACCATATTGGACCATGCAGATATTTTAATAAAATATTTTTACCATTGTGGAAAGTTCTGTTGGATAGTACTGCTCTAGAAATTTTTGCTGGAGGAATGGATGAGAGAAACACTTCTATGGAATTCTAGGAAGATCATAATAACAAATAATAAGGCATAGGACTACCACTTCCCATAATAAAAAGTATAATTTATAGCCATTTACAATATAAGCAATGACCCTTCAAAGTTGAAGATTTGTATTAGTATCATTATTATCACTTTTCATTTAATCCATATTTTTTGCAACATCAATAATAAAAAACTCAAAATATGATTTATGTAGGTAGGAAGATGTCATGTTTTCCATATAAATATGTATTAAATGCTTTAACAAGTCTGGCTTAATTAGAATAAGAATACAACAGGCTGGGCTGGCTTTTCAAAAATGTTAATAGCTTATTCCCTGTTAAAGCTAAGAAATACCTTCCAGTATACCCTACCTCCAAAAGTATCGAGGATTTTTTGTTTTTTAATCCAAGAGAGATTCATGAGATCATAAAACACAATCTTTATGTTCTTTGCTTCCCTTTTTTCCAAAATCTAAAATTGTTCAGAAATATTTAAGCTTTTCTTGATTTGTAGCCAAAACAGCGAATTGGAGGATCCTGCCATATAGTGCTGGACCTCTGTCATGTGTTGTCTACTTGTTTAATTTAGATTTGTGGTTTCTTGAAATCCAGCTGAAAGTGTTTGACTCCTCATAGTAAAATCCTGGTGTGAGTAAGAAGGATTCCACAGATCACATACCAGAGAGGTTTTCCCTCAGCTGCTCTCAACTTTGTAATCTTGTGAAGAAGCTGACAAGCTTGGGTGAGACAGTGTGTTGCTCTCCTCCTTACAGAATTAGAAATTCCCCCCTAAGAGAGTATGAATTGATAACAAGAGGCATTATAGCTAAGATCAGGTTAACAACTGAAAAAAAATGAAATTGATATGTAGGTAATCAAACATTTTTAGTGATGTATATTATGTGATTACCATTCAAGGCAGGCATAACCATTTTCCTCAGAGTCAGGAAATAAATACCACTAGCCAATGGGGCTAGGGTCACATCTTTTCCATATAAATAGAACTTTGAATCTATCCTGTCTACTGTTTGATAAGCCTATGCAAATTCCCAATTTTATGTGTTAGGTTTATAAAACTGTTAAAATGATCCAAGGAATAATAGCAGTTGGTGGGAAGGGTGTTTTTATTTAAGCTTTCATTAGCAGACAAATAAGGATAGCAGAGACTTCATTTCAGTTTTAATTCAAAAAATATTGTGTGCCTACATTTCAGAATCCTGGATGATTTGCTGCTAACAGCACTCTGAGGTCCTGCCATGGAACCTCCTATCTAGTGCAGGATTTGGGTTATTGAAGCCCTATCTCTTCAGTGCATCTATTTCATTTAAGTTTAAACTGATTACAACGTACTGGAGGCAAAGACCTTTTCCTTCCCCTCCCTCTTTTTATCCCCCACTCAACAGCTGATTGCAGAACACTATGGAGGCTCAACGACAGTGGGTTTTAATTCAGATATTTCAAGGTGAGTTTCATATATGTTAAATACCATATACATCTCCTTTCCTCTGGGTCTTTTCAGGAGTAGTAATTTTATCTGAACTCCAATTTTTCATGTTTGAAGCTTTCATTGTCTTAAAAGATTGGTTTTGAGTTTAAAATGTTAACAGTGAGATTGGATGAGAGGAAGGGGAAGTCTATATTCCAGTATACTGATATCATGTAGGGAGAGATGTAAAACAACAACAACAAAAATCCCACAAATTATAGTAAGCATAATTTACCTGGATTGGCCTGGATGGCCACACATGCCATCAGTGGACTGACAATTTCTAAGGAATTGACAGTTTACTGATGGTAAACAATAAAGTTGTAAAGGCCCTTCTGGATCGTACAAAGATGTCTTTAGGACCATGAGTTATCAGTGTATTGAAAAATTCCAGAAGTACCTGTTTTCAGAACAAATACTTGTGTATTCTACGAGCACCCTAGGTAGAGGGACTGTTCTTCCTCAGTTTTGCATTTCCAATGCCTGGTACACAGAACATATTTTACAAATAGACACCTAACAAACAAGAAGAGTATTCTAATGAATAAATATATAGACTTTATTGCACTTGTAGGAGTATGATTTGATTTAATAAACTAATAGGCTATCCCCCCAAATCTCCATTTAGATGAATAAAAAATGTTTAGGATTCTATTTAATTAAACCAAATTTAGAAGTTATGTTCAGTTTCTTGCTTGGGAGGTTTTGATTTATTCAAAACTCATTTAAGTTTGTCCACTTAGTGATTAACGTGTACTCCAGTGCACCCCCACAACTTTGTCACAATACTCCAATAATGTAATACACTTAAAAATAATGTATTTAATGTATTTGTCGTAAATACTCATTCTCAGTTTCTCTTGTCCATGTGGCAGAAGATACTGAAATGTCTTCCCCTTGACATTGCTCAAAGAAGAAATCTCTTAAAAGTTCTAACCACTGTTAAATTTCTCAGACATTTTAAGCTTTAGGGAAGAAAAAGATTTAAACAACTTTTTACATCATTATTTTTCTTGTTCCCTTCTGTTGCCTCCATTACTCCTCTCTTCCATCATTCTCTCCAAGTACATAAATCCACTGTTTATGGTGCCTGGGACCTCCCAGATCCGGTAAATCTTCCCACCCCCTCCCTCTACCTTTCATTCCTTCAAGTTTTCCATTCATTGAAGTCATTCTCAGTTCCGTTAGTTTCCCCAGATTTCTCCCTGTTCTCTTTGTCTATAATTTTTCCAAGTCTCTACCCAGTTTTTTTTTGTTTGTTTTTTTTTTTTGAGACGGGGTCTCGCTCTGTCGCCCAGGCTGGAGTGTAGTGGCCGGATCTCAGCTCACTGCAAGCTCCGCCTCCCGGGTTCACGCCATTCTCCCGCCTCAGCCTCCGGAGTAGCTGGGACTACAGGCGCCCGCCACCTCGCCCGGCTAGTTTTTTTGTATTTTTTAGTAGAGACGGGGTTTCACCGTGTTAGCCAGGATGGTCTCGATCTCCTGACCTCGTGATCCGCCCGTCTCGGCCTCCCAAAGTGCTGGGATTACAGGCTTGAGCCACCGCGCCCGGCCTCTACCCAGTTTTTAAGTTCTCCGTCTTCATTGTCACCACAGTTTTCCCCAGTTAAGTTTTCATAACAACTTGTTGCTCAGACTCTATGAGTACTTCTTATTTTGTTAGTTCATCCGAAGGCTCAAAATCATTCTTTACCTCTCAGTCATCTCTTTTCTCTCTTTGATACCTTCATTCTTTCCAAGTTTTCTCTGCAGTCTTTTCCATATCCTCTGCTCCTACCACTTTCCCCTTGTGCCTCACAGTTCTTCCCAAATTATTCAAGTCCCTTGCACGTAGTTGGAATATAACTCATCACATTATTTCCATATTTAGAAACAGCTTAAATTTACAAACTGCCATGAATAAAACAGTCTGTAGTTTAATCATTGACAGTTTAATATAATCTTGTTCTTTATTGCAGCTTTATATATACACCACATTTTATAGACCTGATATTTGTACCAGGCTTGGTTTTAAGAAAACTTGAGATAGTAGAGGGGAGTTACAAAAAATTAACATTCAGATAGTAAAGTCAAATTAAACCAAGGTGAAAATTTCTTATTCAACAAGACATTCAGTCCATTCCGTTCAAAGCAATATTCTGTGTACTTTTTAAGGAGTGGAAGAAAAATAGACGAGCAATGGAATATGCTAATTGAATATTGATGAGATTTGTTTCCATTTTAAAGTTAAAAAAAACAAAACTCATTGCTTTAAGACTTTTTTCTTGCTGACTAGCATCACTCAGTTGTTATATTTTAACCACAAATCCCTTAAGCACTTACATTTAACCTTATCCTTACTGTTATGCTTATTCAGATTTTCCCCATGTGATGTTAATCTGAAAATTTCTTAGAGGAAATGAGTTTTGAATTGCTCTGAAGCAGATGACGACCTTTGATGATCAGAGAAGATGTGGAAAATATTATAGCTAGAGAGTAGATCTTGGCTTGGCTGAAGAGGAGAGGTCATGGATTATAAATTAAAGAGAAATAGATTTCTTAGAAGCAGCTAACTGAGGACCTTGAATGCTAGGACTCAGAGTTTAGATTCCATAGATTTCGAAAGGTAATAAACATAGTTTTTTTGCTTTCAGTTTTTGTTGTTGTTTTGCTTTGGTTGTTATTTATAATGATTATTAAAATAATGAATACTTATTTTTCAACACCATAAAAACATGGAAGTAGACCACAAAAAAGTACTGGTTGGATAGATAATATATTTGGAAATGTTTTGTTTTAAAAAGAACTTTTCTTCTGAATAAAAAAAAAGAGAGGAGCAGCAATCCTTACATCAAATGTCTCTTTAACAGTTCCACTTGAAAATTAGCAGCTGTACTTAGTGAAAAATTATGAAGTTGCAATGTTGTTGTCAGTTGTAACAGGTTTTAATTTTTTTTTATTTTAAAGTGATCAAATTTAGAGATGTCAAATTTTTATTATTTTCAGCACAAAATCGTGATGACATAGATCACATATTTTAGTTGCAAATACTGTTTCAAAATGCACTTGATTTTGTGAGGTGTTTGCTTTAATATTTTCAACACAGTGCTGGATTACAGGGTTTCAAGATATATTACATGTATCCAATTAAAATGACTCCCCACTTTCCCTAATTTATACTTGTTCTTTAAAAATTTAAATATTAGTTAAAATCATCTAATAAGTCAACATGTTCCCTGTTTTATCAAAAACGTTCATTGTGCAGTTTAAGCATTTGAAAACCAATCATAATAATATGTAAAGATAAATGTCATTGGGATATGTCTTTCTTGAAAATGTTATGAAGGGTTATAAAATTTTGAAAGAAAATTTTATTACCAAAATATTACCAAACATACCTTGAAAGTCGAATATAATCGTTAACATCCTCTTTTAAAATAGGCTTTTTAATCTAAATTACATGAAAAAAAGTTGTTGCCAAGCTGGGAACAATTATAAAATCACTAACTACCTAAAACAGAGCACACAGTCTTTAAACCTTATAAACATAATTTTAAATCTGAAAATTATATGAAATATACATTTGATGAAAAGACATTTTGACTTAGCATGTGGAATTGTGATGTAAAATCTTTTAAAGCTGTAGCATTGCTCATAATTGAGATCCATTATGCAAATGATTATGTATTTATGATTAAACTGTCTTTCAATCACAGATGGCTAGAACAAGAAAAGATCCTAGAGATAAATCTCAACGCTACTCACCCTCAATGAGTAAAATGAGGCACAGAATGACTAAAATGACTTGTCCAAAGTCAGAGCTACCTAAAGGCATAGTTAATATTAGAATTCAAGTCCATTTAGTTTTTCCCACAGGATTAGACTTGTCTTTGTGAGTGCAGGATATACAAATACTTTTGTTTATTTTATTTTTTTTAGTTTATAATAACAGTATCAACAATTACAAACACATATAACATTAATGTTCCAGAAACTGTTCTAAGTACTTTACCTATATTAACTCATTTAGTGTATACAATAACACTATAAGGTAGATAAAATTGTTAACTGTTTTGCACAAAGATGCAGAGAATTTAAATAACTTGCATAAAGTCACATAGCTAGTGAGTGGTGGGTCTTGGATTTATTATAAAACAAGACAGTCCAGCTCCATAGCTCATGCTAGGACATCTTTAAAAAATTTAAATTTCTTATTGCCAGGATAGTTTATATTTGGATATAATAACATTTTATGACTTTACTTTTTCAGTAGGGTATAAAACATTTCTTAGTATTGGAAATTAATAATTGTCTCAATTTCCATGTCATATACATTTTGCAATAGCTTTAAATGAATGTCTTGCTACAATGGATGTGAAGCCCTGAATGAATGGTTTGTCTGAAATCATGAATATTGTTCATTAAGACAGTTGCAAAAAAATGGAGTCTTTCAGTTCATTCTGTGTACAAAAAATTTTTCATTTATTTTCAAAACTAGAAAATCAAACCGAAAGTATATTTAAATAATGTCTCTATGAAATGTCTTCTTCTGTGAGAGTGGTAAAATGAACTATCAACGAATTATTTTTTCATATACTTGGTAATGACTATGTGAGCAAAATTGATTTTGCATTTTCTCGTTAATGTGACACACAACACAGAAATGAAAGTCCTATTTTTTCTAGCTGTTTTAGTCTGTGGACTTAATTGCTAGTTTGAAAGTAATATTAGGTAAAATTTTACTCTGTAAGAAAGAGCATATTTTGACATGTTGACATGTTAATATATTGACACATGGGAAAGAAATAAGTAAATGTAAATGACAACTAATTAAGCAACATTATATAGTGGATATGGGAAAGGTAAAAAATATCCCAGCACTTTGGGAGGCGAGGTTGGTGGATCACCTGAGGTCAGGAGTTTGAGACCAACCTGGCCAACGTGGTGAAACTCCGTCTCTACCAAAAATGCAAAAATTAGCCGGGCCTGGTGGTGGGTGCCTTTAATCCCAGCTACTTCAGAGGCTGAGGCAGGAGAATCACTTGAACCCCGGAGGCGAGGTTGCAGTGAGCCGAGATTCCGCCACTGCACTCCAGCCTGGGCAATAGAGCGAGACTCAGTCTCAAAAAAAAAAGAACAAAAAAAATCGCAAATATGCAAAATGCATATATGTTTGTTTTGTGTATAATTATGTGATAAATTCTGAAAATCATCATATAAAATAAAAAATATTAGAATATAAAATCTTCCATGCATTGCCCCAATTTGTTCATTCCTGTTCAAATAGAATGGAAAGACAAATTAAAATGGAGAAGGGCTGACTCATAAAAAATAGCAATGATTTCCTTTTCTTTTAACTTTTTAGGGAAGAAACGGATTGGAAACAAGACTATATGTTGTGTAGGGAACACTGAAGGATTCTATTTGCATTTCAGTGCTTAATGGCTTTTACTAGTGATTTAACTTGTTTTCTCTACGTTTTTAAAACTCTCAGAGTCTTTGGCTTCATTAAATGTTATTTCTTTGTAAAACACATATTATGTGATAATACAAAAAATTGTTAAATCGGTGGCATTCATTAAGACTGCATCCAGCACTGTGGAGAACTTGGAGGTCAAGGGAAATTCTGCACAAAAGTAGAAATATGAGGAAATTTCTGAACTGTGTTAGCCAATGTATGTTAGTGCTTTGACCACATATTTAAGGAAGGATGAGGCAGTGTGGGCTGAGGGACATTGGAGATGGATTAAGAGTGAAAGAGTAATTGGCTATGTTAGAAAATAGTGGCTTGCATTGCATGATTCTATATCACAGGTACTTATTTAGAGTATGCATGCATTTCTGATACTGCATAAAGCAAGACAGTGATGAAGTTACATAGTTGTCTATTAGGATATTTGCCCTATACCCTTCAGTTTTCTGTTTGAGGTTTTTGAAGGATTAATGATTTCTGTCATGCATCATAATCTTCATACTATCTGTATAAGGATTATGATGGTGATAAATGAGAAGAACATGTGAGTATTCCAAACTCCTATCGACCCTACCCAGTATACTAAAGATTACCAAGTGGAGAGTTATTTTGGTATATTATCACTTCATAATTTTTATGTCTCAGATACAGTACATTTATTTATATAGCATATCACATAGGTCTCATTGGGATCATATAATGGTTTATGAAATAATCTGTTTTAAGATACTATTTACTTATAACTATAAAACTGTGCATTTTTGTTCTCTCAGAGGATCTGGAACAGTGTGATTTCTAACTCAGAAGGAGGGGAGATTTGATTGTTTCTTCTTGAGTTAACAAGTTTCCAATCTCTTTTTTTTTTTTTTTTTTTTTTTTTTTGTTGAGACGGAGTCTCACTCTGTTGCCCGGGCTGGAGTGCAGTGGCCGGATCTCAGCTCACTGCAAGCTCCGCCTCCCAGGTTCACGCCATTCTCCTGCCTCAGCTTCCCGAGTAGCTGGGACTACAAGCGCCCGCCACCTCGTCCGGCTACTTTTTTGTATTTTTTTAGTAGAGACGGGGTTTCACAGTGTTAGCCAGGATGGTCTCGATCTCCTGACCTCGTGATCCGCCCGTCTCGGCCTCCCAAAGTGCTGGGATTACAGGCTTGAGCCACCGCGCCGGCCCAATCTCTTAAAAATATTCACTGCGTAATAGTTTCAAGATTTAGAATCATAAAATACTACTCATTCCTAAATGATTCAAGAATACAATTTACTATACTATTTAATTTTATGCTTTTTTTGTCCCGTGCCTATCAATTGGATATTCTAGCCATCTTTCACTGTCCTGGGTGCAGGCATAGCTGAAGGTTACTGATCTCCTGATCTAGATTAGTACTGTCCAACAGAACTTTCTGTAGTAATAGAAATATTCTATAATCTGTGCTGTCCAGTACTTAAGTCCTTAGCCACACTGGACAATTGAGCACTTAAAATGTGCCTAGTACAACTAAGGG
The DNA here is from genome assembly GCF_009764315.1 of Trachypithecus francoisi. NCBI lineage: Eukaryota > Metazoa > Chordata > Mammalia > Primates > Cercopithecidae > Trachypithecus > Trachypithecus francoisi. The sequence goes on along the minus strand of NW_022681437.1, from coordinate 649,051 downwards.
ATTGAATTTTTAATCTGACTTAAATTTAATTTTAACAGCTACACACAACAATATTATATTGGACTGCACAGCCCTAGATGCTTATAGTCTAAAGATAACTATTGTATGGAAAAGAGAGTTCTTTTTTCAAGGCATAATCAATCACCTTTATTTCTCATTTTGTTCTTGTGCTCTCTATAAATCAAGTCCCGATGTAAAGTAATTTCATCATGAAGAACACTGGTCTTTATTTTCCAGGGTCGTCAGGTTATATAAAGAATTAATGCACCATGTGATCACAGTTTCCTAGAGCGAGTGCCAGTTGTAGCAAGTGTAAAATAGTTGCGTTTGTTGTAGCTTCTTCTATGATATCTGTTAAGGAGTTGGATATCTCTGAAAAGAAAAAGAAAAATATTTCAGCATTTCTAATATCTTCTGGAATAGGAAAATATTTTACGTTTATCAACTATATAGAAATTATAATTTAAAATGAAATACTGGCCATTTTCACATATTTTGTACTCTGTGACAAACTGAAATCATTACAGCGTAAGTTATAATTCTAAAAACCAAAAAGTCTCACAAGTCATTGGAGCCTCTAGTACCTAATGAAAAGAATGGTGTCTTTATTTTCTTTTTTTGTAATCTCTTTTTCAAAACCAGTGTGAAACAAATTACATTTTTTATAAGCAGTGCAATAGCTAAATCAAAATAACAATAACCACAAATACATAAATAATTTTTTTTTTATCTGAATGTATTACTCACTTAAAACTGCATTGGTGGGCCGGGCACCATGGCTCACGCCTGTAATCCCAGCACTTTGAGATGCTGAGGCGGGTGGATCACGAGGTCAGGAGATCGAGACCATCCTGGCTAACATAGTGAAACCCCGTCTGTACTAAAAAAAAAAATACAAAAAATTAGCTGAGCATGGTGGCACACGCCTGTAGTCCCAGCTACTCAGGAGACTGAGGCAGGAGAATGTCTTGAACCTGGGAGGTTGCAGTGAGCTGAGATCGCGCCACTGCACTCCAGCCTGGGCGACAGAGCGAGACTCTGTCTCAAAAAAAAAAAAAAAAAAAATTGCGTTGGTATGGAACGCAATGAAAGTTCTATTTTGGGGCTGCCTTAATGTGAGAGTAACCCTGATCACACCACTTGCATTTCAAGTATTGTTTAGTATGATGGCATTTCATTGGCAATTTTCCTTACAGTGATCTGTCTACACATGCACGCACACAAAGGCATATATTCACAGTGAAACACAAAGATTATTATTTTAAACATACAAATAAAGCATCTCATGAACATTTCTCAATTACAGTTTGGCTAGTGTTTGTTAGTCCAGCAAGCAATACTGTATCCAACTCTGTAGAGGCAGAACTTATACATTCTTGATTTCCCATTTGACAGTTACTTATAATTGTTTGGAGGTTAATGCACTGCTTGATTTATAAATAAAAGGGGGGTTGTATTTCATTCTTCTTCCAATATGCTAGTATATTACCCCTTTGAAGACTCGTTCTTTACTTGTGGTGAGAAGGCATGGAATATGCTTAATGAAGGCTAATGACAAAATAAATCCTTTTTCATTTCTTAATGAGTTGGAGTGGGGTTTGTGGTTGTCCTAAGTGGTAAACAGGAAAAAAAAAATTAAAGAAGAGGAATCTAAAAATATTGTGAAAACATGTAGGATTAGTTAAATTAATTTAAATATTTTACTTACTAATAGTTTGAAAAACTGATTTCCTTAGAACCACTTAGTGTAATTTGTAATGAAAATAACTACAGGTGAAGATCGTGTGTAAAATACACCATCACCAGAAAACTTTAGGTTTTTGAATAAAATGGAATTCATAAAATAATGAACACTCCAAGTTATTGTAAATCACTCCTGTTATTTCTTGAAGTCTTTGCCAGTTCTTGTAGTGATATATTCTTGGAAGAAAAGATTTAAAACAAAAGAATTGGTGACCCGAATCTCCAGCAAACATTTCTTAAGCACTTATTGTGTATTTGGCACAGTATCCATGAACTGATACATTCAATATAATGTCTTAAAATTGTTGGTATATATTTGGAATGATTCATTTGCTTTGAGTTTGGATTCATAATATAAAATATTATGGATCTATATGGTTGTTTCAATTTCAAACTGATATTTATAGAGAATAAATTTTATATCTAAACTGTTATTTTTGAAGAGCTAAATCTTTGTGTATTATATAGGGAGTTGTCTTGAAAAACGTCCACATTTTACTGCTCATCTTTTTGCACTTTCAAATATACTAATACTTTTGAAGCAGGACCCAACAGGCCTTCTCTAAAATTGAGTTTTCTCACATGTAGCGAGGTTATTTTAAAAGCCCAAATTGAAGTTTAAATGGTTAATATCATGTTTATATTTGGAGTTAAAATGTGTTAAGCCACAGTTGATGAAGAATATTGCTAATAGAGAAAACATTTTCTCATGTATTTACCTAGATGAAAGATAAAAGAAAAATTATACAACTACTAACATTTATACCTTATCTTTGTATGAACATCTTGTAAATACATTTGAATTTTCTCTTATAGATGCTATTCCTTCATGAAAACCAGGCTGAACCCAGTACATGCTTTTATTGTGAAACTAAAGAACACACAAGAAGCAGTGTTTATTTTAACTTATGAATGCAATTCTATTTTACTTATTTTTTAGTGGGAAAAATATGTACTTTATTTCTTTAACTTTTAGGTTTAGGTGTGCCTGTGCGGGTTTGTTATATAGGCAAACTCATACCTCAGGAGTTTGTTATACAACTTATTTCATCACTCAGGTACTAAGACTAGTACTCAATCTTTTTTCTGCTCCTCTCCCTCATCCACAGTCCATGCTCAATTAGTCCCCAGAGTCTGTTGTTCCCTTCTTTGTGTCTATCAGTTCTCATCATTTCCATCCCATTTATAAGTGAGAACATTCAATATTTGGTTTTCTGTTCCTGCATTAGTTTGCTGAGGATAATGGCCTCCAGTTCCATCCATGGTTTTGCAAAGGACATGATCTAATTAGTTTTTATTGCTGCATAGTATTCCATGATGTATATGTACCACATTTTCTTTATTCAGTCTGTTATTGATGGACATTTAGGTTGATTCTATGTCTTCGCTATTGTGAATAGTGCTGCAGTGAACATTTGTGTGCACGTGTCTTTATGGTAAAATGATTTATATTCCTCTGGGTAGTTACCCAGGAATGGGATTACTGGTCAAATGGTAGTTCTGGTTTTACCTCTTTGAGGAATCACTGCGCTGTTTCCCACTATAGTTGAACTAATTTACACTCCCACCAACATTGTAAAAGTATTCTCTTTTCTCTGCAACCTCGCTAGCATCTGTTATTTTTTGACTTGTTAATAGTAGCCATTCTGACTGGTGTGATATGGTATCTCATTGAGGTTTTGACTTGCATTTCTCTAATGATCAGTGATATTGAGCTTTTTTTCATATGCTTGCTGGCCACATGTAAGTCTTCTTCTGAAAAGTGTCTCCTCATGTCCTTTGTGTACTTGTTCATGAGGTTGTTTTTTTCTTGTAAATTTCAGTTCCTTATAAATGCTAGATATTAGACCTTTGTCAGATGCATAGTTAGCAAATATTTCCTCCCATTCTATAGACTGTTTACTCTGTTGATAGTTTCTTTTACTCTGCAGAAGCTCTTAAATTTAATTAGATCTCATTTGTCAATTTTGCTTTTGTTGTGATTGTTTTTGGCATGTTCATCATGAAATCTTTGCCACTTCCTTTGTCCAGGATAGAATTCCCTAGGTTGTCTTCCAAGATTTTATAGGTTTGGGTTTTATGGATATTTAATTCATCTTGAGTTGATTTTTGTACATGGTGTAAGAAAGGGGTCCAATTTCAATTGTCTGCACATGGCTAGCCAGATGTCCCAGCACGATTTATTGTGTAAGGAGTCCTTTCCCTATTGCTTGTTTTCTTCAGCTTTGTGGATGATCATGTGGTTATAGGTGTGTGGCCTTATATCTGGGCTCTCTATTCTGTTCTATTTGTCTATGTGTCTGTTTCTATACCAGTACCATTACTGTAGCCCTGTAGTATAGTTTGAAGTCAGGTAATGTGATGCCTCATGTTTTGTTCTTTTTGCTTAGGATTGCCTTGGCTATTTGGGGTCTTTTTTTGTTCCATGTGAATTTTAACATAGTTTTCTTCTTCTTCTGTGAAGAATGTCATTAGTAGTTTCATAGGAATAACAATTAATCTGTAAATTGTTTTGGGTAGTATTCCATTTTAATGATATTTATTCTTTCTATCCATGAAGTAGTGTTTGATTATACTTATAAATGCAACTTCCATTTTAAAAGGCAGAATTCTTTATCATTTTTTCTAATCTAATTTAAGTGTATCACAACTGAAGATTCAAAATATGGCTTGTGTGTGTCACATTTATGGTTCAGTTGTTTTTCTATTCATTTATTAATTAATGTTATCACTTTTAATTGATTATCCATTTTTTTGGTTTTGAGGTGACACCAAACAAAAATCACAGAAATAGTATTAAAATATGTGTAAAAAAGTGAGAACTGAAAGGAGAAGGAATATTGTTGAACCTTTAGGCTGAGGCATCTGTTATTAGGCAGTTGATAAACCAAGTCGTAAGATTGGTTTTAAGTTTGCTATGTCATTTTTGCTTAGTGTTCTAGGATGTGTAGTTACTGATTATGGATTGTGCAACTCCAAAGTCATCTTAATAGGAAGAGCTTCATTGTCTCACGGGGTGAATGAATGCAACTATTAAGATGAAAGTCATTTATCTGTTCCTTGGAACAATAGAGTGATGGATATAATTCATTTGTTGATAGCTAATATCTTACCTTGATTTGTTTTATAGACCATCAGCTTAGACATTGTTTTTAGCCATCATTTCCAAGATTCTGGTGCTATATCTCATTTGCTTTCTAGTGTTGATTTTACTGCATTGTAATTTTGATAAATTAGAACCCAACACAAACAAAAAGTAAAGTCATTCTAGAACATGCATCATATATAGGGGAGTAATCTGATAAAGTGCTTTGTGCAGATATTGCAATTAGTACTGAAGTTTGAGGAGGTGAGCAATCAACAGTAAAATATTAATTGGTCTTTCTACATAGATAATTTAAACACTGATATGATAGATATATTGCTACCTGTTTTCCTGTACTGTTTTATTAATTCATGGAATAGTGACTAATAGAAGTATTACTTATCCTTATATATAAAACTCAAAATAGACTTTTCAACAAATACCTGGTGAAAACACAAATATATATATTACACACACACACACACACACACACACATTATATATATATATATATGAAGAAACCGCATTTGTTAACAAATGACTAAAATTGTCATGCCTGAACCCTCCATTATTGAACATCACCTCTCCATACCCCTTGATCTCTTTAATTTTGTGATGCTATACCGCCTACATAATTTCACCCATGAATAATAGATTCCAAGCCCATCACTTTCTGTTCCTTTCTCTTTTCTTTTGCACATGTGAGGGACCTTTGGTTACCTTCTTAAAGTGTGATTATCTAGAGAATTTACAGAATGTGAAATTAATGCTTATTTGATAAAAAAATTTAATATATAAAGCAATGCCTACAGATATTTATATATATCACATAGTTACATAGATTAAATGAAATAACTGATTTGAAATCACATAGAGCAATTAAAATACTACACAAAGTGGAAATTATCTTTTGAACTTCGATGAATTTAGGACTTATTTATTATGATAATCTGGTACTTATTGACAAAGTATAGTAAAATAACTATTAGATACTGAAACAAGCAATATTACATGCACCCTGAGGCAATAGAATAATGTGTGATGATAGACAAACATATTTTTGGCATAAATAATGTGTCTCTTGCTTGATTATTCTGTAAAGCCATGTTTCAAATGTTCCCTAAATCATACATCAAAAATCAGAAAAATTAATATAGAAGAGCAACCTTTAGAATTTGTCTTATAAGTGCTATTTGAGCTTGATTGTTATCAGATATTGAAACTCTGTTAGAGAACACCGCACTACCTGTTGTTGGAATGCTAGAATGAATCAGCAAACAATAAACAATTTGGAGAAGGAAGCAGCATTGATGGAATACACTTTCTCAGAGAAGATTAGACCAAATGTGAAAAATTAGACATGTGCAATAAGTACAATAAGCAAGCTCTTTATGGAATAAAATTTAATGGACCAGTCATATATAATTAGTGTGCCTTATTAAATTTTTTATTTTGACATCTCAAGTTTCAGAATACAGAGGAAATAGTTATAGAAATTTGGACGGCCAATGCCCTTGCTCCCCTTTGCTTGCTGTGGTCAGTTTCTCTGAAAATATTAGGTTATCAGTTGCTCCAATTTGTCTTTCTCCCAATGTGGTTACTTTTCTTGCAATATTCTAGATTCCTGTCAACCTCAAGAACTACCTTATTGTTTACCCAGGCTGTGAAAGAAGCTTTGCTTGTATGTGAGACCAAGAACACACTAGTGACTACCTAATATATTATGGCTGTTAAATGGTGTATTTTTGACTTCATGAAACACTGAAATAATTGGAATGATGAGATCTAAGTGGAGTTAGGATAATGGGCAGCATATAGATATTCTTATCTTCATGTAATACTTAAATTTGTACTACTGTAGAAATTGTACAAAAATTGTAGCATATAAACCATTCACTCATGTATTTGTTGTTGTAGCACATAATCTAGTCATTCACATAGAATTCATTTAAATATATTACAAATGAAACCAGCACTATAATGAAGAAAAAGTTTTTTAAAAATCAAGGAAATTATGCCTTGAAATTCTTTTGACAAAGCATTTGAACATTAATTATGTGGTGTGGTTTGAAATTTTTAGAATTGCATATAGTAGATGCGTAGCTCCCTTACCTACTCAGAGATAATAAAATGAACTTCCATTTGCTTTATATATCTCTAAATTTTCAGAGATGCTTATTTTATTTCTGCTTTTGCTTTCTCTAATTGTCATTGTTGTGTACCACTAAATACAACTATTGCTTACCCAACCATGATGTCTTGCTGATAAAGAGCATCACTTAAATAGCATGGGTACTGCTGGAATTTGTCAAAAATGTTAGTTCTTTGTCTTCTTTTGTATTGTTTCCTTTATCAGTTTCCAAACTAACATTAATTTATAGTAGGAGTGGGTGTAGGAGAAGGGTGAAGAAATTTAAGGTTATCTAGTCACATTTTTCATGAGAGACAGAAAAGTTAGAATGTAATTTATATATGTTAAGATATGTATGTAGGCATATTTTCCCTGGATATCTAAGTTAAATGTACCATGCTTCCATAAGACTAAGCAGTGATTATTTATATCCATATTTAGTAGCTAAATTTCTGTACTGTTCATTCAAAGAATTAAAGTCAACATTTCAAAGAAAACTCTTAATTTTAAATATAATAAAGTTTCAAGTGGTAAATGTGAGGGTTGAAATCAAAATCTGGAGACTGATGTTACTTAAACATGCATGTTCATATCCTGGTAGAAGCAGAGATGAGTTCATTATACAGTATTTGAACACTGAATTAAAGACATACTAGAATATATTATCAAATATAAACTGTTTTGTTCACTCATGTACTTTCAGTGTCTAGAACTGTGCTTGACATAAAAAATTGCTTAATAAGTATTTGTTGAATGAGTGACTAAACCTCCATGAATTCATTTCATCTCAAACTCTTTATTAACTAGAGGGTGAATATTCCTTCTAGGTTGGCAACATATATGTTCACTTAAGCTTTAGAAATGGTAGTTTTTTCTCAAAATTTCTTCCCCATTTTTAAAACCACTGAATGAATTTCCAGTTATGAAACACATTTTAAAATGTTTTTTATGATGATGGTATTGTGGAAGACAGTGTGGCAATTCCTCAAGGATCTAGAACTAGAAATACCATTTGAACCAGTCATCCCATTACTAGGTATATACCCAAAGGATTATAAATCATGCTGCTATAAAGACACACACACACGTATGTTTATTGCGGCACTATTCACAATAGCAAAGACTTGGAACCAACCCAAATGTCCATCTATGATAGACTGGATTAAGAAAATGTGGCACATATACACCATGGAATACTGTGCAGCCATAAAATAGCATGAGTTCATGTCCTTTGTAAGGACATGGATGAAACTGGAAACCATCATTCTGAGCAAACTATCACAAGGACAGAAACCCAAACACCACATGTTGTCACTCCTAGGTGGGAATTGAACAATGAGAACACTTGGACACAGGGCGGGGAACATCACACACCGGGGCCTGTCATGGGGTGGGGTCAGGGGAGGGATAGCATTAGGAGATATACTCAACGTAAATGATGAGTTAATGGGTGCAGCATACCAACATGGCCCATGTATACATATGTAACAAACCTGCATGTTGTGCACATGTACCCTAGAACTTAAAGTATAATAAAAAAATAAATAAATAAAAAATAGAGTAGAACAGATTTAGAATGGATTGGGAGAGGGTGACTTTTTGGAACTAGATTGCTCTATTAATTGTTTCTGTTGTGTAGAAATATTGCAGCATGCATGCAACGCTTTTATTTCTTTATTTTGTTTTTCTTTTCTTTTTTTTTTGGAGGGTTGGTATCCAGGAATTCAAGGTTGTTTTATCTTATTTTTTTAAATTTAACTTTTATTCTGAGTTCAGGGGTACATTTGCAGGTTTATGTAAGTAAACTTGTGTCATGGGGGTTTGTTGTACAGATTATTTCATTACCCAGGTATTAAGCCTAGTACCCATTAGTTATTTTTCCGGATCCTCTCCCTCCTCCCATCTTCCAGCCTCCAATAGGCCCCAGTGTGTGCTGTTCCCCTGTATATGTCCATGAGTTCTCATCATTTAACTCCCACTTATAAGTGAGAATATCCTGCAATGTTTTTAAAAACAGTCTGTAGTATTCTTCTGCCAGTTGTAATAATGTGTAATACCTAAGGGTAAGATAAGAACAGAGCTATAGTTTTAATTCCAATTGTCACTGCCCCATTTTTATTTCTGCTTATGTTTGCATGACATTTATAAAATCACATAAACATCCAAAACTTCTTATATATGCTAGATTCACAGCATATAGAACACATATATGTGTGCATATTAGCTAGTAGTATCAATGGGGTATTTTTAATCTCACCTTCATAACAGAGTATAAAACCAAAAATTCCCAAGACTGAATTTTGAGCAAGTTTTTATATTATGTAATCCCAATGCACATCATTGTACAAATGATGCTAAAAATACTATACCACAGGCAACAGTGTTTTTGTGTTGTTTACTAGGATAAAGAATGTCTTCAGCTCTAGCATTACTCACATATTTTATATATGATACCAAATGCTCAACACAGGAAAGTCGTTGGATTCAAAACATATATTTTTAAATTTTGTGATAAAAATTAATGAGATGTTTAAAATCTACTCCTGACCCAAACTATCTCAACTGTTGCAACAGATGCATTTATTTGATTATTGATTATAAATAGGAAGATTTCTTTTTTTCCAATTTTGTGTCTTCCAACACTGGCATATACATATTTTTAAAAATGCAGATGTGCAGCTATGCAATGGGACAGTTATTTCATATAACATGTTGCTTGGCATAATCAGAGCACAATATCCATAACAAGTTATTTATATCCTGTAGTCCTCCTGTTTTTAGAACAATTACTAAAATTTGTTGATGTTATCAAATACCAATAAATATTGAGAAATTCCTTAATTGGATACATATATGCATTAATACATTTCTGGAATGGAATTTTAAGTAACCATCTGACCACTGAGTTTTCAAAACTGCTAAATACCTTATAATTGGATTAACTTTCATTTAGTTATAAAAGTATAACATCTGATAGGCTTTAGCTCAGTGTGATACAAATTTAATTCTGTTTATATATCATTTACAAATACCATCCAGAAGAAGCACATTAGAATGTTTAATTATACTAGAGATTAAAAGATATTTAATATATAAACTTGAGAATATATTAAATAAAATAGAGAATAAGAATTGAGAATTACGAAAGGAAACTGAAGAAAAAATTTGCAGATTTTAAGAAAATCAAATTTCCTCATTGAATTTTGTCAGAAGAGTTGAAGAACTGAAATAATTTTAAAGCTTTCAGTGAGTGAAAAAATGGAGAAGTAGCAAGAGAGATTGATTTTTGACTCACTTTCAACTTGGTACTGTTTTTAAATGCCTTTCTTATTTTCAAGCCCTACTCAAGCTCTTCCTTGAAGTTGTGTAATTCCTGTTAGTCTGTAGATGTGAAAACCCATTTTTATATGAACTACCTTCTGTGTTCTATAAACATAAATTCTCAGGGTTGGGATGTCTTCTAGTCTAACTCTCCCATTGAATGTTTGGACGTCATCTACCATATCTATATATCTAAAGCAAATATAATAGATCTAATCTGGTGGTGCAGTACCTCCAAAGATATGGAATACACTCCTGAAATATCCTGAAACATTTTTTTTTCAGAATCCTTTAATAAGCAGTTATGTCAATCTGAAAGTCGCTTACCTGTACTTTATATAATAGCTATTCTTGTTTTCTTATCCAAAGAAAAAACCTCTAATTCCCTTTTCACATTATAGTTGTTACCATATTAGGCATTTGTCACATCAACCCCTCTCCTCTCCCAAACTTCTCTTCTTCAAATCAAACTTTCTTGTCTCTCCTTTATAATGATTATTTGTCTCCTTTTATCCAGATCAATTTTTTTTTCACTTTGATGCCCAGAGCTGAAGAAATGGACTATGGTATAAATTATTCATTGCCCAGAGAATAATTGCGTTTTAAACCCATATTATAACAAAGAATAAAGATTATATTTTGTGATTTGTAACAAATACCTGTTATTTTCCCTTAACTGTTGAATTAAATATTTTAATTGTTTATATTCTCTAACTATCTTGGTATATTAAAGTATTATCTTTTATATATTTATCAATGGTGGACACTTTTATAGGTATTCTGTGTCATTTTTTATACTTTAGCTATCTTATTTCATTTATCTTTATTCTTACTGTACAAATTCATAATATTTGATTCAAAACAAATTTATCACTAATTAACAGTCGCAATTATGCTAACATCTCATTTATTGATTTTAATTTAAAACAGCTTTTGTTAACATGCATGTTTAGGGTTGACTTCTTAATAATTTCTTCTCCCTCTTCTCTTTCTCCTCTTGGTCAGTGTTGTGCGGGCTAACACAACGAACTGTAACAAGTGTGCTTGGTATGGACTTGTTGTCCGGGACGTACATATTCGCGGTCCTCCTAGCATGCGTGGTGTTCCACTCTGGCGCCCAGGAGAAGAACTACACCGTCCGAGAAGAAATGCCAGAAAACGTCCTAATAGGCGACTTGTTGAAAGACCTTAACTTGTCGCTGATTCCAAACAAGTCCTTGACATCTGCTATGCAGTTCAAGCTAGTGTACAAGACCGGAGATGTGCCACTGATTCGAATTGAAGAGGGTACTGGTGAGATCTTCACTACTGGTGCTCGCATTGATCGTGAGAAATTATGTGCTGGTATCCCAACGGATGAGCATTGCTTTTATGAAGTGGAGGTTGCCATTTTGCCGGATGAAATATTTAGACTCGTTAAGATACGTTTTCTGATAGAAGATATAAATGATAATGCACCATTGTTCCAACAACAGTTATCAACATATCAATTCCAGAGAACTCGGCTATAAACTCTAAATATACTCTCCCAGCGGCCATTGATCCTGACGTAGGAATAACGGAGTTCAAAACTACGAACTAATTAAGGTGCGTTTTAAAATCACTTTGTTAAAGATGTCTCATTTTAAAGAGTAAAATAAAGTATTTATGTATTTCAAATTTTGAGTAAGCCATCACCCCAATTTTTCAAAAATTTATGTAATTTAAAGCATAGTGGAGAAAATTCATCAATGCAGTTTTTGCAATTACATGAGGATTATGAATTTTCATGGTATGTATATTCATCTTCAAATAGTTGTGTTTCCATTAATCTATAAAGGGATCAGACAAGGAGGTCAGCCCTGCTACTTACAAATCAGTAGTTTGCCCAGCTTCATTCTTTTAATCTGTCCAGTCATGCTTCTGCCAAAAACTTGACATAAGCAAATCATTAAGAATGAATCCAGAAATCTGACCATCAATTTTTCCTAGTGATTACTTTAGATACAAAAATTTTGTCTTGCCATTCGATATGGTGCCAAATAAATCTACTTGACAAGTGACTAGAACAATTTAATTTATTAATAGCATTTCTGAACATATATAGATAAATATTTTTCATGAGGATTTCAAGGCAAGGCAAGGTCTTTAGCATATCCTGAAATCAAATTGAGATTAAATTTTAGTCAATGTTCTGTTAATGTTAAATATTTTCATTTTTTTTAACTATTATTTGAAAACAGAGTGTTCATTTGTTGTAAAGGGTAAGTAAGCCTTTTAACAAAAAATATTCAATCAGTTGATTTGAATAACCTATCCTGGCTTGATTTGGGTCTTAGGATGGAGAAGGTAGAGAGAAGAATAGATTGAATATTTGATATTCTTCAACATATGTGTAGAGGGGCCACATTTATCAAGTTAATGATCAATTCTTTTTGATTATTTATATGATATAAAGAGTAATAGATAACTCAGATTGGGGTATGTGAAATAGTACAATGCACTTGAATGATCTTGGAAAATATATGTTAATGAAATAACAGATGTACATGTTTCACATAGATCTGTTCAGGGGATTTTCATACTTTTATAAATATTCTGCCAAACTACATTGATTACATAATAACTAGTGTTAAAAATATGCCCCAAAACATATAAATAAGACATTCTGATATATATCATCTGAAGGTTTTGACCTAGAGTATATACAATGTGGGAAAATTGCTCAACTGATGCTGATCTATTGTAAAGATATATTTGTTTGTAAATTCATTCAGAAATGGGAGGCTACAGACCTCTTGAGCAAATTTCAGTGAAATGCAAATATGTTTGAGTATATGAAGTGAAAACAGAAAGAGAAGGATTTGGAAAGAAGGGAACCCTTGTATGCTATTGGTGGGAATGTAAATTAGTACAACCACTATGGAGAACAGTTTGGAGGTTCCTGAAAAAAACTAAAAATTAGATGATTTTTAAATGAGCACTTTGGGGTGAAGTTCCTGCAATGACATCTCCTTATCTGATGAAATGGAAAAATATTCAGGAGTCAGACAGATATGGATCACAGTTTTGTGCTTACCTCTTACCAGACATGCTACTTTCAGCTTAATCTTTTTGACCTTTAATTTCTTCAGTCATAATATGGGGATGATAATTATCACAGGGGCAGAACTGGGAAAAATAAGCACTTAGTATGGAGTAGATATACCTGCATAGAAGATTTTTGGAGCTGCTTTAAAACACTTAACTACTTATGGAAATGTGAGGCTTATCACTTGAAATAATAAATTGAGTAGCGGAGTGGATAGTCTCTCTCTAAAGCAACACTCCACAACAGAATTTTCTGCAAGGACGGTAGTTTTATAATCTGTGATACAACACAGTAGCCACTAGTCACACATGGCTATCGTCCTTGAAAGTACTTAGTAGCTATTGCTACTGAGGAACTAAATGCTTAATTAATTCAATTTTAATTTTAATAGCCACATGTGGTTAGTGGCTATCATATTGCACAGCACAGCCTAAACAAATAAAAAGTTTATTTGGACAATAAAAATTAATAGGCAAAATCAAAATGAGACCTTACCAAGTTTAAATCGGATATTAGCAATAGGGTCTCTTCAACTGACCATCTTGACAAATGTGTTGTTTTAAAATGTAGTGGTTTATTCAAGGAATAATTTTGTCTTGTCTCCCTTAGGGAAGCTTAACGAACTTCCAAGAAATTTCTGATTTGTCTTGAAAGCTGCTTAACTAATTCAGATAAAACAAATAAGCCTGCTGGCATAATTTTAGCTTTGTTAAAATGTGCTTTCATTTGACATTCTTTGAAAGATTGTCAGCAAATGACAAAAAGTCTCACTACAGGTTCTTAGATGAGTCTTAGAGATGCTCTAAAATCTCTTTCTGTTTTAGAACGTGTGATAAGCCTAAAGTAACTATATGATGTGCCTAAAGTACTGGGGCATTTGTATGGCCCCCTGAACAAATACTGTTTTGACTGCTTGTTAAAAATAATGAGAATGGAACACAAAGCATAGCTCCAGGCATGCAGAGGGCCATGACATGGGTGACTTTTACTGAATGCACTTTGACTTGCAAAAAGGCCCTGTCTTGAAAGTGGCATACTTTGGGAGGCCGAGACGGGTGGATCACGAGGTCAGGAGATCGAGACCATCCTGGCGAACACGGTGAAACCCCATCTCCACTAAAAAAAAAAATACAAAAAACTAGCCGGGTGAGGTGGCGGCGCCTGTAGTCCCAGCTACTCGGGAGGCTGAGGCGGGAGAATGGCGTAACCCGGGAGGTGGAGCTTGCAGTGAGCTGAGATCCGGCCACTGCACTCCAGCCTGGGTGACAGAGCGAGACTCCGTCTCAAAAAAAAAAAAAAAAAAAAAAAAAAAAAAAGAAAGTGGCATATATGCTATGGGAAAGGAGAGTTAAAGAAAAAGAGAGAAAGGAAGCATGTTTTGATTCATCCATAAACTTTCATAAATTTTACAATGTGAAATAAGTAGGCCAACCATAATAATTTCTTTTAAAAGACCCTTTGTCCTGCGGAATAGGATGAGAATTTAATTAATATTAATTTGCTCCACTTTTGTTGAATAGACAAGAATAGCAAAATCACAGTTTATCCTAACTAGGCTAATATAAAATGTATTTGAATAGTTCAAATAGCAAAGGGAGAGAAGGGAGAAATATAGAGAAAAATTCTAGGAAAAAAGGTCAATTTAAATATTTAAATAGGTCAATTTATACAGGAAGGGGTCCTACTATTGACTATTTGATATTAATTAACTGAAATTAAAGGCATTGGCAGAAAATATTTATTAAATGTTTAAAATGTATGTAGCATAAAATTTCATAAGACTTAGAATATTTCTAAAACTAATATATACATATATTAATTTAGCTTACCTTTTTATGAGTTTCAGTATACCGTGGCACAAACAGGGAAAGTATTATTTCACATTTTAAATATTTGGAAAATGAGTTTCCGGGTGATAATGTATTATGCTTATCATCATGTGACTGGTAAATGATAGAGGTAGGAACCAGAGTGCAGTTCCTGACTCCTAATCAACAGACAGATTGTGGATGGATAGATAACCTTCAGAGCAGGATCACTACAGATTCATGATACAAAAGGAGAAGAGTGAAAGAAAGAAAAAGGGCTGGGTGCAGTGGCTCATACCTGTAATCCCAGCACTTTGGGAGGCTGAGGCAGGTGGGTTACTTGAGGTCAGGAGTTCGAGACCAGCCTGGCCAATATAGTGACACCCTGTCTCTACTAAAAAAATACAAAAAAAAAAAAAAAAATTAGCTGAGCGTGGTGGCGGGAGGCTGAGGCAGGAGAATCGCGTGAATTCAGGAGGCAGAGGTTGCAGTAAGCCGAGATTGCCCCATTGCAATCCAGCCTGGGCAACAGTGAGAGAATTTGTCTCAAAAAATAAATAAATACAATTTAAAAAGGAAAAAGTGGAGGAATGAAGTAAATACCAAGTAATTCTGCTTGTTTAAAAAATAAGTAAAAATAAAACTTATATATGTGACTTTGATGAGATTTTCAACTTTTTAATGGATCCTGTTACTCTTTAAAGAAAAAAAAAATCATCTATAAGAGTTATTGATGTTATTAATAGTTGCCACTTAAAAAAGAATCCAGATTTGAAACCTTATCTTTTCTCTCTTTCAAGTAAAGTCCTACTGCAATGCTAATTCCTATATACATATAGCTATTTACATACTCACACACATCATACTACACATTGCAGTATTTGAAAGAACTGTTGGTCAGGAGTAGGAAATCACAGGATCTCTTTAACTTTCACTTTTTAATTCAGATGGCTTGTTATTTATAAAGCTTTTAAAATATTGTAAGTATTTTTTTGACAGGAAAGCCAACATTTTCACAAATAGAAACATCCCTCAAGCACCCAATCTGACTCAGAATATGTATATAAACCACAGGGACTTCCTTCTTTTCTCATGGTAGGAACTCAGGGGAAATTAGTTTATATAATGATGTTACAGTTATTTTTATTTTCTGCTTCAAATTTCCATCTTCCCTGGTGTATATCAACAGTCACATTTCTATACTAGCCCAGTGACAGTGTGCTGATTGATTTCCTTAAGGAAGGCATGACAGTGTTTCAAAGGATGACAGTTTGTATTGACAGAACATGATGATCAACTTTTTCTCAGATTAGTGATCCTACTCAAAGCCTTCCCTTGTTTCTACCCATCCCATAAGGCATCCTCATCTTTTCCATGAATCTCAAAAGATCATTTAATCGGGGTTAGTCTTTTAACATAGCCAATGGCCCTTGTTTCCATTTTAAGAAAACATCTTCCCCATTGATCAAGAGTTGGACTGGATTTATGAAACTAAAATTAGAGTTAGATTTGTTTTGAGATCTGGGGTTAGAAAATCTAAATTGTGAAAAATCTTATCTACCACAAGATTTAGAAATCTTGATTTAAATTGCCAAGAACAAGGCATCAAATAATACATTGTGAAGACAAAAAGCAAGCAAACTTTGTTGTTCTGAAGAAATTAACATTTTTAACGTTATGTAACCATAACTCAAAGTGATGTGTAACATCAGGAGAAGTGAGTAAAGATTCGTGAATGTCAGTGCAGAGAGAATATACTATAACAATGAGTATAACAATTTTAGAAAACTTACTTAGTTTATTTGCCTCTAAGAGACTCAGAAGAGTTTGAATATAATGATTTCCTCATTTTTTCAAATATAAAATGAAGTTTCACTTAAAATTTCTCCATTTCAGCTTTAAGATTACTTGATTTCATACTCTCTGAATTCTGTAATTTGCATACTAATATTTTTGATCTAGTGTTAACAAGCAAAAGTGATGACAATCAAATGCTAATGACTATGAGATTTCTGAAAGCTGGGGTTATTATCAAAGTACACTTCCAGTGGGGAAAAAATGACAACATAAAACTCATCGTCTTCACAAATGAATCTTTATTAATGCTGTCAGGTCTTAAATAAATGAGAGTGTGACACTAATAGGATTAAGTAACTTTTGACTTCATTACTATTATCAGAGTCTTGGTTATTATTCATCGTCCACTAATGCCTTTTGTTAAATACATATGTTATTAATAATCCCACAGTATGGATGGATATTTATGGAACGTAAGTTGGACATTGTAAATAGTTCAATTCTAGAATTTATAAATTGAGGCTCTGAAGAACAAATGTGTTTCCAAATCTGAATGATTTACTTACATCATGCCTCTTAACTGCGTATTACCAACTAACTATAAGAAGCACCACTAAATTTTATGTTATTAGGTACAGATTTATTGATCTGTTATTTCATTGTCTACTATATCTAAATAAAAATAAATTTGAACTTAATGTTATTCCTGCCAAAGGAAATGACTTAAATCCTAAAATAAAAACATATTTATACAAGACAAAATTAATTGGTATAGAATTCTGTAATGAAAGCATGAGGTTGTATTACACAGCTCTAATTGGCTTTAATAATTTTGATCAATGCTAATAATCTAAGATAATAAATATCCCAATGTGGGTAGTTTTCTTGGCATAAATTATTCTTGCTGTCTACACTGATTTATATTGATTATATAACAACACTGCTGTGGAGACACTCTCTTACTGAACCGAAGTATGATCTTTCAATCTTAGATCACAAAAATTGATGGATTGGTAAGATTTCTGTATCAGAGGTGATGACACCTTGTATGAGAAGTGATGATAAAAGCAATAAGGTCATTCTGCAGAAAACTTTCTGAGTTTGTTTGAGTTTTATCTATAAAATAATGTATCTATCTTCGTGATTTTACCAGAGTATGAGTTTGGACCAGTTTTTGATGGAATTTTTCTTTAGCAAAAGCTATAAAGTGCAGATGAAAACTAATTCTCACTTAAAAATCAAATACTCAAGAAATTAATATTCTCCCTTTGTATATATCAGTCTACAGTCATCTTCACAAAACTAATCAAGAATGAATAATTAAATAATCTAATAGCATAATAGACCAAATAAATTGCTTTGACCACCAATTAAATTTTAGTAGATTGTTGTTCAAGTGTCTTTCAGTTTCCCAGTGCAGGTAGATGTTACTGGGGGAAGGAAAATATTGAGTTTAATTTAATTAAATAACACAGAACTTAATTTTCTTAATTATTTTTGAAATGTCCTTTATTCATTGGTCTTTTGCTTGCACAAATTATATCTTCACCAATCTATTCTACCAATAGGTAATAAAGTGTTTTATCCATAAAATGTTAAATATCTGTTACTAGAGCACTAAAGGCATCAAAATAGAATACAGGTGGACACACACGTTTTAGCAATTAAAACTATAAAAATATCGTGAGTCGGCCGGGCGCGGTGGCTCAAGCCTGTAATCCCAGCACTTTGGGAGGCCGAGACGGGTGGATCACGAGGTCAGGAGATCGAGACCATCCTGGTCTACACGGTGAAACCCCGTATCTACTAAAAAATACAAAAAACTAGCCGGGCGAGATGGCGGGCGCCTGTAGTCCCAGCTACTCGGGAGGCTGAGGCAGGAGAATGGCGTAAACCCGGGAGGCGGAGCTTGCAGTGAGCCGAGATGGCGCCACTGCACTCCAGCCTGGGCGACAGAGCGAGACTCCGTCTCAAAAAAAAAAAAAAATCGTGAGTCATCTATTTTTTATTTCCTTTGAGATAGAAGAGGTAATTCTAGGTGAACAATCATAAGAAACCTATTGCTTATTCTTTATACATTGGGAGAATATTTAGTGATAGCATGTTTTAATTGCTGCATGCACATATCTCTATGCTTGCTGGTAAACTGAGGAAAGTAGTATAACGTCATATATAGGAAACATATTTTAAAAGACCTATTTTGCTGCCGGGCGCAGTGGCTCACGCCTGTAATCCCAGCACTTTAAGAGGCTGAGGAAGGTGGATCACAAGGTCAGGAGTTCAAAACCAGCCTGGCCAAGATAGTGAAACCCCATCTCGACTGAAAATACAAAAATTAGCTGGGCCCAGTGGCAGGCGCCTGTAATCCCAGCTACTTGGGAGGCTGAGGCAGGAGAATTGCTTGAAACCGGGTGGGAGAGTTTGCAGTGAGCCAAGATATTCCGCTGTACTCCAGCCTGGGTGACAGAGTGAGACACCATCTCAAATAAATAAATAAATAAATAAATAAATAAAATAAAAAAGACCTATTTTGCAAAGTAAGTGTGAATTTTGTTTCATTAAACAAAACAAAGGATTTTAAAAGTTGAGTATCATAAAATGAAGTTTTGGATTATCTAACCTAATTTACACTTGTCTTCACAATATCACTTAATCCGGAATTTTATTTTATGTAGGGTATTATCATGATATTTCTCATCTTTTTACTTATTTTATGTATAGAAGTTCATTATTTCAAGCTTCTTCAGTACAATGAAGTGAAATTCTAAAGAATGAAAAGTTATTCTATTAAATTTTGTCTAGATGTAACAATAACTGACTGCTAACTAATATCTTAGTCCAATTCCAGTAATCTAAATTTAACACATATTTAATGAGTGCCCAATGTACAAAGTCTTGAGGGATAAGAAATGGGTTTGGAAAACAGTCAGTGTCCCCAAGGAGATTAGTAACAGGCATTATCGGGATTATATTTTTGCTCTAATGATAGTAAAGAGGAAAGCATATTTATTTTATATATACGTATGTTTGTATATCTATATCTATATATTATATAGATACCTTTTCTCTGTTTCTTTTTTTATTTTTATTTTTTATTTTTGAGACAGAGCCTTGCTCTGTCACTCAGGCTGGAGTGCAGTGGCACAATCTCGGCTTACTGCAACCTCCACCTCCTGGGTTAAGTTGATTCTCCTGCCTCAGCCTCCTGAGTAGCTGAGACTATAGACATCCGCCACCATGCTTGGCTAATTTTTGTTGTTGTTGTTGTGTTTTTAGTAGAGACAGGGTTTCACCATTTTGGCCAGGGTGGTCTCAAACTCCTGATCTCCAGTGATCCTCCCGCCTCTGCCTCCCGAAATGTTGGGGTTACAGGCATGAGCCATCGCACCAGGCCATATTTATTATGTTAAAATAATATTTTATCTTAAATTGATCATGCTGCCATTAAGAAAATTGAATTATTTAAAGTTTTATTGTCTCAGAAAAGTTAAAAATTTAAATCTATTTTTAGAGATTTTCACCAAGCACTCTCATTAACTTACGATATTTTATTTTGTTGCTAGGTCTGCAATTACGGCAGTAATACTTTTTGCCAACATTTATCTGCACAATCATTTTGAGACTAGAAATAAAACTTTTTGATGACAATGGTAATTCTTGTACTAGTTGGGGTAATTACCTAAGTCTTTCTATTATCTTAATTCTCAAACTTGTTATCTATGCCTCCAATTCCTCTCCTATAGAATAGAGAAAATTAAAATTATCCTTATGTAGCATGCAGGGATATTATAAAAGCTAATGATATAAGTAAAATCTATAAAGTTTGCTGAGTACCCTGAAGAAAACTGTTCCATAAACAACAGTTATGGGTTTTACTCTGTAGGTCGAGGTTAATTATAGTCTTTCACAATTTTTCTAAGAGTTGATGCTTTATACTCCTTAAAAGCCTATTTTACGACTTAAACTTAGTTTTCCATACATATTTTATGTATGTATACAGAGAAAAATATGACAACATTAATCTATTTCTTGATCAATGCCACTGGCTCTACATTTTTTTCTGGACCTAGTTCAGTTTTTGTTTTGTTTTGTTTTGTTTCGTTTCGTTTTAAGTCTTCCATTTACCCTCTTCGGCTTATCTCTTGAATCGAATGTCTCCTCTTCATTTGTCTTTGTCTCCTCCTGGCCCTCCATATGACAGTGATACTGCTAATATGAGTACTTTCTCATATAGTGCCTCTACCGTCTGGAATTGCTTTATTTACATCTCATTCATATGTCCTTATTTTTCTAAAAGAGATTTCCTCTCTCGTCTTTTCTTTTTTCAAGCCGAGAGCTTATTTTCCTATCCCTTTTCTAAGACAATCACGACTTTTTTTTCCAGTAGATTTTGTAGAACAGGTATGTAATAACATACTTGAACTTTTTTATTTTTAATTGTTCTAAATTAAATAGATTTTAAAATATCATTTTTCAAGCAGATGATTTGCTATAACATGCTTTTCCTGGAAGCTAGTATGTTTTTCTGGCTTATAAGAGAGCCAAGATATCCTCTGAGGACAAGAGTTTATTTAGAAGAATTCATTTAAAATAGTTTGACCAGGGAAATATAGAAGAATAAATAGCCTGCATCCTAAGGACAGTGGAACAAGGAGAGCTTTGCTGTCAGTAATGAAAATAATGAAGTAGATGGTTAACAGAAGAACAAAGTGGTGTTGTAGATAATCATATACTGCCTCTATGGTCTGGATGCATGAATTCTAGAGAAACAATTTAATGGATTATAAATAAATTAAGAAGTTTAAGACTTTATAGATTACTTTTAGTCGAACAGAGTGCTTTAAGTCACTGAATGATTATATGGATGAATTTTAGATTGCATACAGATATCAAAAAGCCAAAGAATATGATCGTGCTTAGTTACAAACTAATGAATATTCAATTAACTCTCATTAAACTACCTTCAATAAATAAGTAAATATAAAATGAAGGCTACTTACATTGTTTGAATATACAATATATAAGATTTTGATGCTGGTTATTTCATTTTCTTTAGTGGTTTCATACTGCCTTTGCTTGGAGGATGTAAGTATTTAACAGATTCTGTATGTTTCAGGAGGCATTTAAATCTTTTAATTTTGCTGTGAGGATGGATTCATAAGGGATCAGTCACAGATACCTTTATTACCCCCATCAAACACATCATTTTCCTAGATTCCAAACCCTATGTAGAAATCTCCAAGTTGAAGAAGTAACAATGACCATGCTATCAATGTTTAATCCTTTGGAAACCATAGTAATAGTATAGGAATACACCTTTTTAACTAGAAGTAATCATGGGCCTGGAAAAATGAAAATGACCTCACTGGGGAATGGATATATGGCCCTAAATTGGAAAATCATTGTCTGGCTTCTCTATAGGCTATTTATAGCCTGTTTATTCATCTGTAGCTTTTAGGATTCTAAATATTTCTCTATAATCTATTTTCCCTATAGTTTGAGGTTAATTATACTCTGTTTATCTATATGTTTAAGATCAAATATTTAACTGCTAAAATGAAAGCATTTTCATATAGCTAGAGGTCTCACACAAAAAACTAGTTTACATGTAAGGTAACCAGTTTAATAAAACTGATAATCTCTTTAGTTCTTAGAAATTGGATTTTAATTATTTATCTAATAGACAAGACTTCTTAAGCTATATTTTTCTACTCAAATATAATTATACTAGTGGAAATTTAAGTAATTTAAAATTTTTCTCCAACTGTTTTGTGGATGTTTTGTAAATTGTAATCTCATTGTAACTATCTCTGGTGTTCTACAATCCAGACTATAAAGGTGTGAGGCAAAAAAATGATTTCTTTCTGAAATAACGTTTTACATTACTGTTTTACACCACAAAATAGTGACTGGTCTTATTTAGGTATTGATTAATGTAAAACATGGCATTTTACCAAATAACCTCCTGTTATTACCAGGCAACTATGGAATTTAGTGAAGCTATTATTTTTGTTTCTTTTTTTCATCATAAGGAATAGGTTCTTAATTAGATTAGATACAGCTATAAGTAAACGTAAACTATGTTTTTATGTAACCTCAAGAGTTATTTTAAAGTGTCTCTATGCCTTCCTACACAGCTCATTGACAGTTGTTTAATCTGTTGCTGCTGTTAAGCTTTCTTAAATTTGTGATTATTTCAATGAGTTAGTGATAGTTTATTAATCCGTATTTGTGGTACATTGCCACAAAGAATTATTGACACTTCTTTTTACTGACAGTGGCTTTTTTGTTTTGTGTTTACAGTGTGATGTTGAGAGTTTTGTTGTTTCCTCACAAATAACTGACTGCATAACTCTATGCTTTTGTACATGGTTAGCAATTGCTATTTCATGAATAATTGTATTTGCTTTCCTAGTTGCAGTTATCAGTAGTTGCTTCTTAAAAAGATAACTGTTTATTTTAATGACTACTTAGGCAATATTTATTATTAAGTATTACTTTCTCAAATGATTTTTCACAGAGGCAGTGGACAAATGGTTTGACCTGTACAGATCAGATTCACTTTGTAGCTTAAAGAATGAATTATCTTTGTGTCCTTTGTGTGTGTGTCTGTGTGTGTGTGTGTGGTGTGTGTGTGCGTATTGTAGAGACAGGGTCTTGCAGTGCTGCCCAGGCTGGAGTGTAGAGGCTTTTCACAGGCATAATCATGGCATGCTACAGCCTTGAACTCACGGGCTCAATCAATTCCCCTGCCTTGGCCTCCTGAGAAGCTGAGACTACAGGTTAGCACCACCAGGCCCAATGTTTTTTGTATGTTTTTTTACCTCGATTTTATCCTCATATGAATTTGTGTTACCTATTTGCCTTGTATAATATTAGGAATGGCTATATCATTTATCCTGCAATTTAAGACAATTTTGATATTAAATTAAACAGGGACAACCAGAATATAGAGTCACAATATTTAAAACCCCAAATTTCTACAATAGTTCCTTCTTTTCCATTTTACATCCTTCTTCTCAAGGTCTGATCTACCTTGAGCCAGAGAGCTGCCATCTTCTGCACAGCATCAATGGGATCAACTATTACTTGCACAAACTTGAACTTCACTCTGTTTTAATTTAGCAGAGCGACTCTCAGGCTAACTTGGTTCTATTGGCAAAAGACTAGCTTCTGAAGAATTGTTTAACGGCAGAAATGCTGTCATCAAACTTACATAGGGTGAATTTTTTTCTGAGCTGGCATTGTTCATCTAATGTAGTGTTTTCTAAAGCTAAATTTTACACACACACAAAAAAGGCATGGAAAACGGGCATAATTGCGTTTAGAATTCTGTTACTTTTAGACATAAGACTTCTATTTCCTTTGACATTATTCAAATAGATGAAGACTACGTCGTTTGCTTCTATGCACTGATCCACAAAATGTAGGTGGGGTTAAATGTCTTGCCAAGTTACTAAACAAGTAAAGTTTTCAGAAGCTCAATGTGTGACCAAGTTTCTCCTTTTCTACACATACTTCCCTAAATAACCATTTGTCTACAGGCCATTTGAGTATAGCCTGAAGAGAGGACGAGATACAGAACCACTTGAGCAGCTTTCCAAAATGAAGTTTTAGATTGTAGAGCCAAAGCTTTGAGTGGTTTTTGTAAGAGAGTAATCTTACAAAAGATTCCTTATGACTTTATCTCCATGGACATATTCTTCATAAATATTTACAACAGCTTATACTGTCTTCTATTATACTGGCTTGAAGATAATTGATACCATTGATGCAGGATCAACTGTTGTCTTTCTTTGTTCATCTACGTTACAAAACATGGTGTCACCAATAATCTAATTGTTTTTGTTAGACTTTCCTATTTTACTGGTTTGAAGATCATCGATATCATCGATTTGTGATCAAATTTATATTTTGCTGTTTGTCTCCATTAATCAACATTACAAAATGTGCCATCACCCATGACAGTTTAATTATTTCTGAATCATATGTTTTGGATTTCTTCATTCATTTCCCTAAATTTTTCACTCAGGGTTTTGGATATTATATATTTCATATGCAGCATGTATCATTTGATGGTGACTTAAATGCCTGTATTCTATTATAACAGAACTAGTCACTTTTTTAAAGATAAGTATGAGTTTGGTCCACAAAAAATTTTCTACGTGCATTGGCTCATTGAACCTGATATGATGAAGACTTCCAGTTTACAATTCAACTATGCATATCAGGATTACTGATTTCCTTATATGACATTACTTATGAAAAGAAGTGATTTTATGAATTACCAAAAACATTCCAAGTATGTTTATTTTGAAACTTGCCTTTAATTCATAGAGATAGCTTGAATATTTTAGCATAGTTCCTAATAAAAATAATTGAATTAAATTTAAGTATCTAGTCAATAGGGTTAATAGCAATTGCTATAAACCTAAATAATTATGGTGATAATAAAAATCAAGTTAAATAGGAGATGCGGTATTGAGTTCAGTCAGCTTAATAATCTAATGTTTTACCAATCCACATTCAATTTTAGAGTAATGATGTTGAAAATTCAAATTACTTATTATTAGATTCCTTAACTTTACTATTTATTTATTTTTTAGTTTTTTAAAACTTTTACTTTAGGTTCAGGGGTACACATGCAGGTTTGTTTTATAGGTAAACTCCTGTCTTGGAGATTTGTTGTACAGATTAATTCATCACCGAGGTAGTAAGACAAGTAAGTACACGATATTTATTGTTTTCTGCTCCTCTCTCTGTTCTCACCCTCCACCCTAAAGTAGGCCAAATATCTGTTGTTCCCTTCTTTGTGTCCATGACTTATCTTTATATTAATTATTTTTCCTTCACTACATGGTAGTTTGCCAAATCAGAAACTTGATTTTGATAATAGAAAAATGTCTATTTCAGAAGTTAAAAATCAGTATTTACCAAATGTTTACCAGTCTACTATCATTGATAGAGTTCACTATATTTCAATGTATATATCCCAGTGTTGTCAAGTTTTTGAGATATTGTGATTTTATTAGTGTTTGATAATAAAAACATAACTTCAAAATCTATCACCTGAGCATTGCTTTAATATCCAGGATTCTTTGTACATGCTATTATGTTCCTGAAAGTAATTTAGCATAATATGTATAGCTAATTTATTTGAAAGCATAGCCAATTCTTCATTATTCAGAAGTTAATAATCAAATTTCATGAATCATATCCCTTCCCACTACATCCCACTACATTTCATTTTCCTTCAAAATACTTTAAAAATACTTCCTAGAAATTATCTACTTTAGCAAATGCATTTCAAGATTCTCAGAAAATATTTTTTGATAGTCCAGAATTATTCATAGGATTAGATAAGCTCAAATCTCCATTAGATGTTCTTTTCTGTTTACTTGCTGGACCCTACATTTATAATTCCAGTTATGCTGATTTCAGAGTAAAATTTCTATTGGGGTACAATTTGGCCTTTTTCTTCTAGGATTGCAATTTTCATTGTGTTGGCCTAGGGATTCTCAACCTTGGCATTATTGACATTTGAAGCTAGATAATTCTTCCTTGTGGAGTGCTGTGAGAGCTGTCTTGTGCATTGCAGGAAGTTTAGCAGCATCTCTGGCCTCTACCAAATAGATCTTAATGGCACTCTCTTGCCCAATTGTGACAAGCAAATATGTCTCCAGAGTTTGACAAATGTTTTCTCGGGTTGGGGTGGGAGCCCCAGGAATTTCAACAATAGAAAACCATTGCTTTAGCCCATCCTTACACATATTCATAAGAGAGGATTTTGTATTTTATAGAAAGATTGTATTAACTCCAAAAAGGAGTCAGACTTGAAAAGCTTCAAAAATCTTCAAATGATGAGCATTTTCAGATAAAATATTTCAGAAATGTTGAAACAATAAATGCTATTTGAACAACTCATACTTTAGTGGTCATAGGTGAAATAGTGTTAGCACATATATCAAGTCCTTTGATAAAAAGATATTTTATGACGTAATAGTGCCTTTTAACAAATTCGTAATGTGTTATAATTTATTGTAAATGTAGAAGTTACTTTCTTATCTGTGTAACTGAAGGGGAACACAGTGCTAAATGATAAAACAGAGTAGCCTGAGGTGGTTTTCTTCTAATTTCAGGTCAGATTTACATTTTACTAATTGCATAAAAGTTTTTCAATATTAATTTTGTTTTATATATATGGAAAACATATTTGTTATTAGCACTAGCAAAACCTTATGTAATGAACCCACTTCATAAATAGAATATTTATGTTAATCAAATATGAATGTTTTGCCAACCTAATTTCAAATCTTAGCATAAAAAATTGGAGTGAGAAAATTGATACATATGAGTATACTGGTATATGTATTATAAATGATTCAACCTCAGCTAGTAAAGGAAGTTTTATTATTTTTAATAGTAAAATCATTGTTTTTCTAATTTGATTTCATAGTTATGTAAGAATTATTAGCAATGTTAAAATAATAAACTTTGAGAAAAACTATTTCCTGATTATTAATGGATAAGAAAAGATAAAAAATGACATCTGGAATTAGGCAAAGGAAAAACTAATTAAAGATTCATTATATGAGTGAGACACAAAAGTTGATAGTGGTGTATGATAGAACTACTTGCAAGCATTTTTTAAGCTAATATTTTTAGTTATAGATTTATTTATGAAAAATTGTTCTTAGCTCTTGAATTTTATAGTGTTTTTAAATTTGTTAATGTATTTACTTTTTTCTTTTTTCTTTTTAATTTTTGTTAGTACATAGTAGGTGTATATATTCATGGGGTACATGAAATACTTTGATACAGACATACAATTGTCATAATCACATCGTGGTAAATGGGGCATCCATTCCCTCAAGCATTTATCCTTTGTGTTACAAACAATCCAATTATACTTTTAGTTATTTTAAAATATATGATTAAATTATTATTGACTGTAGCCACCCTGTTGTGTTAGCAAACACTAGGTCTTATTCATTCTTTCTTTTTTGGTACCCATTAAGCATCCCCACCTCCCCTGCCTACCAACAACCCTTCCAGTCCTCTGGTAACCACCTTCTACTCTCTGTCTTCATGAGTTCAATTGTTGAATTTTTTTTTTTTTTTTTTTTTTTTTTTTTTTGAGACAGCGTCTCGCTCTGTCGCCCAGACTGGAGCGCAGTGGCCAGATCTCGGCTCACTGCAAGCTCCGCCTCCCGGGTTCACGCCATTCTCCTGCCTCAGCCTCCTGAGTAGCTGGGACTACAGGCGCCCGCCACTTCACCCGGCTAGTTTTTTTTTTTTTGTATTTTTTAGTGGAGACGGGGTTTCACCGGGTTAGCCAGGATGGTGTCGATCTCCTGACCTCGTGATCCGCCCGTCTCGGCCTCCCAAAGTGCTGGGATTACAGGCTTGAGCCACCGCGCCCGGCCTGATTGTTGAAATTTTTAGCTCCCACAAATATGTGAGAACATGTGAGGTTTCTCTTTCTGTGCTTGGCTTATTGCAATTAACATAATGATCCATCCATCCATCCACGTTGTTGCAAATTACAGGATCTCATTCTCTTTTCTGAATAGTACCTCATTTTGTATATGTACCAGATTTTCTTTACCCATTCATCTGTTGATGAACACTTCAGTTGCTCCAAATCTTGGCTACTGTGAATAGTGCTGCAAAAAAACTTGGGAGTGCAGATATCACTTTGATATACTTATCTCCTTTCTTTTGTGTATATAGCCAGCAGTGGGATTTCTGGATTGTATGGTAGCTTAATTCTTAGTTTTTTGAGGAACCTCCAAAGTGTTCTCCAAGTGATTGTACTAATTTACATTCCCACAAACACCGTACAAGGATTCCCTTTTCTCCATGTCGTTACCAACATTTGTCACCACCAGTCTTTCGGATAAAAGCCATTTCAACGGGGGTGAAATGATATCTTATTGTAGTTTTGATTTGCATTTCTCTGATGATTAATGCTGTCAAACGTCTTTTCATATGCCTGTTTGCCATTTGTATATCTTCTTTCAAGAAATGCCTATTCAAATCTTTTGCCCATTTTTTATTACAATATTAGATTTCTTTTTTTTCCAGAGTGATTTGAGCTCCCTATATATTCTCGTTATTAATCCTTTTTCAGATGCGTAGTTTGCAATATTTTCTCCCATTCTATGGGTTGTCTCTTCCCTTTGTTGTTGATTGTAGCCTTTGCTGTGCAGAGCTTTGTAACTTGTGATCCCATTTGCCCATTTTTGCTTTGGTTGCCTGTGCTTGTGGGATATTGCTCAAGAAATCTTTGCCCAGACCAACGTCCTGGAGATTGTTTCCAATGTTTTCTTGTATGGTATAATAGCTTGAGATCTTAAATTTACGTATTTCCTCCAATTTGATTTGATTTTTCTATATGGTGAGAGATAGGGGTTTAATTTCATTCATCTGCATGTGGATATCAGGTTTTCCCAGCACCATTTATTGAAGAGATTGTATTTTCCCCAGTGTATGTTTTTGGCTCCCTTGTCAAATGTTATTTCACTGTAATACTGAGGATTTGTTTCTGGGTTGTCTGTTCTGTTCCATTGGTATATGTGTCTGTTCTTATGCCAATACCATGCCATTTTGGTTACTATAGCTGTGTAGTATAATTTGGAGTCTGGTAATGTGATTCCTTCAGTTTTGTTCTTTTTGCTCGGGATAACTTTGTCTATACTGGGTTTTCTTGTGTGTTTCTATACAAATTTGAGGATTTTTTTCTATTTCTGTGAAGAATATCACTGGAATTTTTATTGGGATTCATTGAACCTGTAGATTGTTTTAAGTAGTATGGACATTTTAGCAATTTTGATTCTTCTCATCTATGAACATGGAATATTTTTACCATTTTTGGTGCCCTCTTCAATTGCTTTCATCAATGTTTTACAGTTTTCATGATTGAGATTTTTTACTTTTTGGATAAGTTAATTCCTAGGTATTTAATTTTTTGTGTGGCTATTATAAATGGAAATAATTTTTAAATTCTTTGTCACATTGGTCACTGTTGACATATAGAAGTGGTATTGACTTTTGTATGTTGATTTTGGATCCTGCATCTTTACTGAAATTGTTTATCAGTTCTAATAGTTTTCTTGTGGAGTCTTTAGTTTGTTCCAAATGTAAGATCATATTATCTGCAAACAATGATAATTTGAATTCTTCCTTTCCAATTTGGATAACTTTTATATCTTTCTCTTATCTGATGGCTCTAGCTAGGATTACCAGTACTATGTTGAATAATAGTGGTGACAGTGGGCATCCTTGTCATGTTCCAGATCTTAGAGGGAAGAATTTCCATTTTTCCACATTTAGTATGATACTAGCTGTGGGTCTTTCATATATGGCTTTAATTATGTTTAGATATGGTCCTTCTATCCCCAGTTTTTAGAGGGTTTTTGTCATGAAGGGATGTTGAATTTTATCAAATGCTTTTTCAGCATCAATTGAAATGATCATATGGTTTTTATCCTTCATGCTGTTGATGATGTCTCACATTGATTTGCATATGTTGAACCATCCTTGTTTACCAGGGGTAAATCCCACTTGGTTATGATGAATGATCTTTCTAATGTGTTGTTGAATTTGGTTTGCTAGTATTTTGTTGAGGATTTTTGCATTAATAGTCATCAGAGATATTTGCCTGTAGTTTTCTCTTTTTATTATTATTTTTAAGTTCCAGGGTACATGTGCAGGATGTGCAGTTCATTACAGAGATAAATGTGTTCCATGGTGATTTGCTGCACCTATCAACCCATCATGTAGGTATTAAACCCAGCATGCATTAGCTAGTTAGCTGATGCTCTCCTTCCCTAACTGGCCCCAGTGTGTGGTATTCCCCTTCCTGTGTCCATGCGTTCTCATCGTTCAGATCCCACTTATAAGTTAGAATATGTGGTGTTTGATTTTCTGTTCCTGTGTTAGTTTGCAGAGGATAATGGCTTCCAGCTCCACCTGTGTCACTACAAGGACATGATCTCATTCCTTTTTATGGCTGCAGAGTATTCCATTATGTATATATACCACATTTTCTTTATCCTGTCTATCATTGATTGGCATTTGGATTGATTCCACATCTTTGCTATTGTGAATAGTGCTGCAATGAACATACACGTGCATGTACCTATATAGTAGAATAATGTATATTCCCTCGGGTATATACCCAGTAATGGGATTGCTGGGTCAAATAGTATTTCTGTCCTAGGTTATATTAGTCTGTTCTCATGCTGCTAATAAAGACATACCTGACACTGGGTAATTTATAAATAAAAATAGGGTTAATTGACTCACACAGTTCCACGTGTCTGGGGAAGGCCTCACAATCATGGCACAAGGCAAAGGAGGAGAAAGGCAGGTCTTACATGGAGGCTGGCAGGAGAGAGCATGTGCAGGGGAACTCCCTTTTATAAAACCATCAGATCTCATGAGATTATTCACTGTCACAAGAACAGCACAGGAAAGACATGCGTCCATGATTCAATTACCTCACACCAGGTTCCTCCCATGACACGTGGGAATTATGGGAGCTGAAATTTGAAATTTGGGTGGGGACACAGCCAAACCATATTATTCTGCCCCTGGTCCCTCCCAAAATTCTTGTCCTCACATTTTAAAGCCAATCATAGCTTCCCAGCTGTCCCCCAAAGTCTTATTTCAATATTAACTCAAAAGTCCAAGTCCAAAGTCTCATGTGAGACAAGGCAAGTCCCTTCCACCTATGAGCCTATAAAATCAATAGCAAGTTAGTTACTTTCTAGATACAATGGGGGTCTAGGCATTGGATAAATATACCCATTCCAAATGGGAGAAATTGGCCAAAATAAAGGGGCTACAGGCCCCGTAAAAGTCTGAAATCCAATAGGGCAGTCACATCTTAAAGTTCAAAAATGATCTCCTTTGACACCACGTCTCACACCCAGGTCATGCTGATGCAAGAGGTAGGTTCCCGTGGTCTTGGGCAGCTCCACCCCTGTGGCTTTGCAGGGTATAGCCCCTTTCCTGGCTGATTTCACAGGCTGGCGTTGAGTGTCTGTGGCTTTTCCAGGCACATGGTGTAAGCTGTCAATGGATCTACCATTCTGGGGTCTGGAGGACGGTGGTCCTCTTCTCACAGCTCCACTAGATAGTGCACCAGTGGAGATTCTTTGTGGGGACTCCCACCCCACAGTTCCCTTCTGCCATGCCCTTGCAGAGGTTCTCCAGAGTGCTCTGTCCCTGTAGCATACTTCTGCCTAGACATCCAGTTGTTTCCATATATCCTCTGAAATATTGGTGGAGATTCCCAAACCTCAGTTCTTGACTTCTGTTCACCCTCATGCCCAACACCACATATAAGCCACCAAGGCTTGGGGCTTCCACCCTCTGAAGCAACAGCCTGAGCTCTACATCAGACACTTTTAGCTGTGGCTGAGATGTAGGTCATCAAGTCCCCAAACTGCACAAAGCAGCAAGGCCCTGGTCCCAGCTCATGAAACAATTTTTTTTTCTCCTAGGCCTCCCAACTTGTGATGGGAGAGGCTGCCATGAAGACTACTGACGTGTCCTGGAGTCATTTTCCCCATTGTCTTCTTGATTGATATTTGGCTCCTTGTTGCTTATGCACACTTTTGCAGTCAGCTTGAATTTCTTCTCAGAAAATGGGTTTCTCTTTTCGATCACATTGTCAGGCTGCAATTTTTCCAAACTTTTATGCTCTGCTTTCCTTTTAAACACAAATTTCGTAAGTTCCAAACCATATTGTAGTGAATACATAACACTGAATGCTTTTAACAGTACCCAAGTCATTTCTTGAACACTTTGCTGCTTAGAAATTTCTTCTGCCAGATACCCTAAATCATCTCTCTCAAATTCAAGGTTCCACATATCTCTAGGGCAGGGACAAAATGCCGCCAGTCTCTTCACTAAAACATAGCAAGAATCACCTTTGCTCCAGTTCCCAACAAGTTCCTCATCTCCATCTGAGACCACCTCAGCCTGGACTTCATGGTCCATTTCACTATCAGCATTTTGGTCAAAGCCATTCAACAAGTCTCTAGGAAGTTCCAAACTTTCCCACATCTTCTTGTTTTCTCCAGATCCCTCCAAACTGTTCCAGTCTGTGCCTGTTACTCAGTTGCAAAGTCATTTCCAAATTTTGGGGTATCTTTACAGCAGCACCCCACTCTACTGGTACCAGTTTACTGAATCAGTCCATTCTCACCCAGCTAGTACAGACATACCCGAGACTGGGTAATTTATAAAGAAAAAGAGGTTTAATGAACCCACAGTTTACAACAACAGTGTAAAAGCATTTCTATTTCTCTACAGCCTGGCCAGAATCTGTATTTTGTGGACATTTTAATAGTCATCATTCTGACTGTCCTGAGATAGTATCTCATTGTGATTTGGATTTACATTTCTCTAGTGATCAGTGATGTTGAGCTTTGTTTCCATATGTTTGTTGGTCGCATGTATATCTTCTTTTGAGAATTGTCTGTTCATGTCCTTAGCCCACTTTTTAATGTTTTTTTCTTGTAAATTTGTTTAATTTCCTTATAGATTCTTTATATGAGACCTTTATCACAGGGATAGATTACAAAAATTTTCTCCCATTCTGTAGGTTGTTTGTTCACTCTGATGATTGTTTCTTTTGCTGTGCAGAAGCTCTTTAGTTTAATTATATCCCATTTGTCAATTTTTGCTTTTGTTTCAGTTGCATTTGACATTTTCACCATGAAATCTTTGCCCTTGCCTATTTCCTGAATGGTATTGCCTAGATTTCCTTCTAGGGTTTTTATAGTTTTAGGTTTTACATTTAAGTCATTCATCTATCGAGTTAATTTTGATATAAGGTGTAAGGAAGGGGTCCAATTTCAATTTTCTGCATATGGCTAGCCAGTTCTCCCAGCACCATTTATTAAAAAAAGGAACCCTTTCCCCATTGCTTGTTGTTGTTGTTTCTTTTACAGGTTTGTCAAATATCAGATGATTGTAGGTGTGCTGTCTTATTTCTGAGTTCTCTATTCTGTTGCATTTGTCTATGTGTCTGTTTTTATAGCAGTATCGTGCTATTTTGGTTAATGTAGCACTGTAGGATAGTTTGATGTCAGGTAGTATGATGCCTCCAGCTTTGTTGTTTTTGCTTAGAATTTTCTTGGGTATATAATCTCTTTTTTGATTCTATATGAATTTTAAAATAATTTTTTTTCTAATTATGTGAAGAATTCCAATGGTAGTTTAATGGGAATAGCATCTCTATAAATCACTTTGGGCAGTGTGGACATTTTGACAATATTGACTATTCCTATCCATGAGCATGGTATATTTTTCCATTTGTTTGTGTCCTCTTTGATTTCCTTGAGCAGTCATTTGTAGTTCTTCTTGAAGAGGTCCTTCATTTCCCTTGTTAGCTGAATTCCTAGGTATTTGATTCTCTTTATAGCAGTTTTGAATTGGAGTTCATTCATGATTTGGCTCTCTGCTAAAGAAGCAATCTGGACACAGTCTGTCACAACCACTGTGCTGCACTGTGGAGAATTCCTCCCAGTCGAAACCTTCCAGTCTGTCTGGCACTGGCAGCAGAAAATGGCTGCTTGGAGCCACAGGGATGGTTGCCGCACCTCCCCCCAGGAACCTGGTCATCTTAGTCTCCAGCCCGCTGCCGCTGGGTGCAAGCCGAGCAGCTGCTGAGATTCTGCACAGTTCTGTGGTTGGGACCCAAAGCCCTGGTGGCATAGGCTCACAAAGGGATCTCCTAGTCCCTGGGTTGCACAGATAAGTTGAAAAAACATGATTTCCTGAGCAGGGTAGCACAATCGCCCCCTCCCTTGGCTGAGGGTAGGAACTCCCCTTGCCCTGTGCAACTAGCAGGTGGGCCTTCACTCCACCATGCTTTTCTCTCTCCATGGGTTGCATCAACCACCTAGTCAATCCCAATGTGAGAACCTGGTTACCTTAGTTGATGGTGCAGGATGCGCTAGCTTTTTTTGTTCTTCTTGGTGGGAGCTGCCAACCACACCTGCATCTAATCAGCTGTCTTGGCCCCACCGCCACTCATCTTGGCCCTGCCACCACCCAGTTTTCTTTTTTTGATGTGTCGTAGTCTGGTTTTGGTGTCTGGGTAATGTTTGTCTCATAGAATGAGTCTGGAAATATTCTCTCCTCTATTTTTTGCAATAGTTTCAGTAGGATTGGTATTAGTTCTTGTTTGAATGTTTGGTAATATTCAGCAGTAAAGCCATTGGGTTCCAGGCTTTTCTATACTGAGAGACTTTTTTATTACAGCTTTGATCTCATTACTAGTTATTGGCCTGTTGAGGATTTGAATTTCCTCCTGGTGAAATCCTGG
This sequence comes from Trachypithecus francoisi, assembly GCF_009764315.1. Taxonomy (NCBI): domain Eukaryota; kingdom Metazoa; phylum Chordata; class Mammalia; order Primates; family Cercopithecidae; genus Trachypithecus; species Trachypithecus francoisi. The sequence continues at coordinate 613,750 of NW_022681437.1, read as the reverse complement.
TTGGTTCTATGTGTCTAGGAATTTGTCTATTTTGTTCTAGATTTTCCAATTTATTGGCATATAGTTGCTGATAGTAGCCACTAATGAACCTTTGAATTTCTGCAATGTCAGTTGTAATGTCTCATTTTTTCATTTCTGATTTTATTTATTTATATCTTCTCTGTTTTTTCTTAGTTCGTCTGGCTGTTTGTCAATTTTGTTTAACTATTTAAAAAAGCAGCTTTTTGTTTCTTTAATCTTTTTTTGTTTTCATTTCAATTTCATTTTATTCTACTCTAATATTTATTATTTATTTCCTTCTACTAATTTTGGGTTTAGCTTGTTCTTGCTTTTCAACTTATTTAAGATGAATTGTTAGATTTTTTTTTTTGAAGGTTTTCCTCTTTTTTGATGCAGGCACTAATAGCTATACACTTCCCCCTTGGTACTGCTTTTGCTCTATCCCATAGGTTTTGGTATGCTGTGTTTTCTTTATTACTTGTTGCAAGAAACGTTTCAGTTTACCTCTCTATTTCTTTATTGACCCACTGATCATTCAGCAGCATATTATTTAATTTCCATGTATTTGTATAGTTTCCAAAATTTCTCTCTTTATTGATTTCTAGGTTTATTCTATTGTGCTTAGAAATGATGCTTGATGTTATTTCAATTTTTTGAATGTTTTAAAACTTGCTTTGTTACCTAACATATGGTCTGTCCTTGAGAATGATCCGTATGCTGAGGAAAAGAGTGTGTATTCTGCAGCTGTTGGATGTAATGTTCTGTAAATATCTATTAGATCCATGTGGTGTGTAGTGCGGATTAAGTCTGATGTTTCTTTGTTGATTTTCTGTTGGGAAGATCTGTCCAGTGCTAAAAATTGGGGCATTTAAGTCTCTAGCTATTATTGTACTTGGGACAATCTCTCTTTAGCTCTAATAATATTTTCTTTATATATCCAGGAGCTCCAGTGTTAGGTGCATATATTTAAAATTGTTATATCCTCTGACTGAATTAACACCTTTATCATTATATGCTGACTTTCTTTCTCTCTTCTTAATTGCTTTTGTCTTCAAATTTACTCTGTTTGATATAAGTATAGCTACTCCTGCTCTTTTTTGTTTTCCATTGGCATGGAATATCTTTTTCTGTTTTTTTAATTTTCAATCTATGTGTGTCTTCATAAGTGAAATGTGTTTCTCATATGCAACAGATCACTGGTTCTCATTTTATCATCCATTTAGCCAGTCTTTGTCTTTTAATTGAATATTTGAGTTCATTTACATTGAATAATATTGATAAGTAAAGACTTACCCTTGCCATTTTAAAATTTATTTCCTGGTTGTTTTGTGGTCTTCTCTTCCTTCTTTCTGTCCTTCCTGTCTTCCTCTAGTGAAGGAGGTTTTCTGTGGTGATATGTTTTAGTCTCTTGCTTGTCATTTTTTGTGTTTTCATTTTATGTTTTTTGGTTTGAGGTTATTTTGAGGCTTGCAAATACCATCTTATAACACAGTATTTTAAGCTGATAATAGCTTAACATTGTTTGCGTAAACAGACCGACAATCAAAAAGAAAACTAATAAAAATTCTACACCTTAACTTGATCCCTAAGCTTTTTAACTTTTTGTTGTTTCTATATATATCTTATGTACTATGTCTTGAAAAGTGGTTGTAGTTATTACTTTTGATTGGTTCATTGTTTATTCTTTCTACTTAGGATAAGAGTAGTTTACACATTACAGTTACAGTGCTATAATATTCTATGTTTTCCTGTGTACTTGCTATTACCAGTGACTTTTGTACCTCCAGGTGATTACTTATTGCTCATTAATGTCTTTTTCTTTCTATTTGAAGTACTCCCTTTAGCATTTCTTGTAGGGCAGATCTTGTGTTGATGAAATGTCTCATCTTTTGTCTGGGGAAATCTTTCTTTCTCCTTCATATTTGAAGGATATTTTCACCAGATATACAATTTTAAGGTAAAAGTTTATTTTCCTTCAGCACTTTACATATGTCATGCCACTCTCTTCTGATCTGTAAGATTTACACTGAGAAGTCTGCTTCCAGATGTATTGGAGCTCCACTGTGTATGTGTGTCTATTTTCCCTCTCTTGCTGTCTTTAGGATCCTTTCTATATCATTGATCTTTAGGAGTTTAATTATTTATTACCTGAGGTAGTCTTCTTTGCATTAAATCTGCTTGGTGTTCTATAACTTCCTTTTACTTTGATATTGATACATATTTCTCGGTTTGGAAAGTTCTCTGTTATTATTCTTTTGAAAAACGTTCTACCTCTATCTCTTTCTCTACCTCCTCTTTAAGACCAGTCTTTCAGATTTGCCCGTTTGAGGCTACTAATATTTCTTAGATCCTGTGGGCATGCTTCGTTGTTTTTTATTCTTTATTCTTTCGTCTCCTCTGTGTATTTTCAAATACCCTGTCTTCAAGCTCACTAACTTTTTCTTTTGCTAGATTCATTCTGCCATGAAAAGACTCTGACACATTCTTCAGTATATCTATTGCATTATTTAACTTCAGAATTTCTGCTTGATTCTTTTTAGTTATTTCAATCTCTTTGTTAAATTTCTCTGATAGAAGTTTGAATTCCTTCTCCACATTATCTTGAATTTCTTTGAGTTTCTTCAACACAGCTATTTTGAATTCTGTTTGAAAGGTTACATATCTCTTTATCTAGGGTTTGTCCTGGGTGACTTATTTAGTTCATTTGGTGTGATCACGTTTTCCTGGATGGTGTTAGTGCTAATAGATGTTCTTCAGTGTTTAGGCGTTGAAGAGTTAGGTATTTATTGTACTCTTCACTGTCTGGAATTATTTATACTCATCCATTTTGGGAATGCTTTCCAGGTATTTGAAAGGACTTTGGTGTTGTGATCTAAGCTGTATATGCTTTAGGGTACACTCCAAGCCCACTAACACTGTGGTTCTTGCATACTCACAGAGGCACCACCTCAATGGTTTGGACAAGATCCAAGGGAATTCTCTGTGTTACCAAGCAGAGACTGTTGTTCTGTTCCTTTATTTTTTCTCAAACAGAGTCCCTCTCTGTTCTGAGCCACCTAAGGTTGGGAGTATGGTAACACAAGCACCACGGTGGCTTTCACCACTATGACTGTGCCTGGTCAGACCTAAAGCCAGCTCAGCACTGGGTCTCACCCAAGGCCTGCTATAGCCACTTTCTGGCTACTTTCAATGTTTGTTCAAGGACCTGGGACTCTATGATCAGCCAGTGGCAAAGCCAGCCAGGTCTTTGTCCTTCAGTTCAGGGTAACAAGGTCTCTCTGGGCCCAGGTGGGTACAGAGGTGCCATCTGGAAGTAAGAGACTACAGTCAAAAACCTTAGAAGTCTCCCTGGCGTTCTATTGTACTGTGACTGAGCTGGCACTCAAACCACAACATGCAATCCTTCCCTCACTTCCCTCTACTTTCCAAAGGCAGAGAAGCCTCACCCTGTAGCCACCCCCAGGCCACAAGGAGTCCTGCCAAACTACTGCTGATATTCCCTTAAGACCCAAAGGCTCTTTTTTTTTTTTTTTTTAAATGTTTTTCATAACAAATCAGTTTATTAAAAAAAAACTCTGAACTTAAAAAAATGAGAATAGTAAAAGCAAGGTAACTATAAAGCACATGGTTAATTAGATGTCTACACATTTCAAAGAATCAATGATATAGCTCTTAAGTCAGCTTGTGGTGATTGCTGCCTGGCATGGAACTCACCCTTCAGGATAATGGGCTCCCCTCTGTTCTAGCACAGGTCCAGAAATGCTACCCAGGAGTCGTGTCCTGGAATTGAGGACTCCAAAAGCCCACTTGGTGCTCTGCTCCCCTGTTGCCATGCTGATACCTGAAGCCAACTGTCTAGAAATGTCATCTGGGAGCTAGGGCCTGGTATGGGGGCCTCATGACTCTATGCAGTGCCTTATCCTGCTGTGGCTGAGCTGGTATCCGGGATGTAAGAGAGAGACGTCCCCATTCTTCCCTCTCCTTTCCCTAAGTGGAAGGAAGGTTTCTCTTTTGGATCCATGAAGTGCACAGCCTTGGGTTAGGGGACAGGGGACGCTTCCCCAGCTGGTGTCTCAGTATGCTGCATGCCACCCCAGTCCACTGTCCTATGCCCAGTTCTGCCTTAGGCCTTGCCTAAGAGTTGTAGTCCTTATGGTCTAGACTGCCTTTTAAGTTTACTTAGAGACCTAGAGCACTTTGGCCCTTGGTGGAAAGGTTTGTGAGAATTCAAATTTGGACCACTGGATCAGTGGTTCCCCACAAGAATAGGGCTGGTTTAAATGCCCCCTCTGTGGGTGATTGTCAGCTGCGTTTGGTCTGGTATTTGTTTCTGCTCTAACAGAACAGCACTGAGTTCAATGGCTCACAATTGCTGTATTCTTCCTCCCCCAGTGCCCAGAGAAACTCTCTGTACCATGAGGCCACTGCAGCAGTCGGGGGAGGAGAAGTGGCTTCGGTGATTCAACTTTTAAAAAAATTTTTTTAATCTCTTCAGTGCCTCTTTTGGGGTATGAAGTTCAAACTAAGTACTATGAGTGCTCACCTGATTTTTTCATTCCTATGAAAGTGTTTTTTCTTTGTAGATAGATGTTAAATTTGTGTCCTTGTGGTGAGGATGATCAATGGAAACTTCTATTCTGCCATCTTGCTCTGTCTTTCATTATGGTATTTTTTTTTTGTTTTTTTTAGTATTGTGGCATATGAAAAAATATTTTCGACCAAACACCCATAATCATTTTTATCTAAACTGCTATCAGTCTTTAAAAATGTCTGTGTTTCATTGAGCAAAACTGGGACCAGTGTCTTTAAGCTTGTCACTTGCTAGGTCTGTAAAGAACTGGTTAACTGGTTACGAATGGAAATTTTAGTTATTCCAATGACTTACATAGTTGCTGAATGTTGTGCCATAAAATACTGTTTCTGACTTCCAGTACATCATTTTAATTAATTTTGGTGTAATTTCATACATATTATTAATCTCTGGATGGAGGTTAGAGACTATGTTGTATCGATGCCCTGATTAAAGTGTGTTATATTCACTGCACTTGAAGAAAAAAATCACTAGTAGTACAAAAATATCATTGTTTCTCTTAATTCAACTTTATTCCAAACATAACTTAAATCACTCCTAACTTCGTTGCCATGGGGCATAGTATTTTAACTAGAAATATTAAATACTTCTAGTAAATTTGAGTAGGTAAAGAATCCCTAAATATATAAACAGTAGTTATACTTACAGAAAACTGGCAGCATTTGTCCTATCAATGAGTTGTTTTAAGATGAGTCAGAAGTAATGAAGAGTCAGAAATCATCTCAGAAGATGTGGTACTTTCTTCTAAACACAGAATCAGAAACTATTAAGACAAATGGCAATGAATTCTGCCTCCCCCTAAATTAAAGCAGGAAAGTATGAGTCAGAGGTAAGGTCCTTTTAACATCTCCAGATATATCCCATGGGGTCAGGGCCAACAGGATAGACCTTATGAATGGACTTACCTGAAGCTTTCTTTAGCCCCTCTGTGTATGGCCTCATATTTTCTGCCCTAAACTTTTCTCTTTTTACTTCAGTTATCACTTATCCCAGATGCATTTCGCAACTATCCCATACTCCCCATTCCTTTACTAGTCTTACCTCCAACAAAGAAGAATATGCATTTTAGTTAAAATCCAGATTTATAAAAAAAAAAGACATGTCTATGATTCCCAGTCCTTCACCTCCACTGGGAAAAAATTTTTTTGATGTATTTGAAATGTTCAAGGGAAAAAAGACCCAAATTTGCTGCCTCTCCCATGCCATCGTTCAGCTTCTCCACCCCACCTGTGGAGGTTTGATTCTACTTGGGCTACATCCTACTTCTCAAAAACCAGGTCACTGAGAAATGTGGGACTTTCATTCTATATGTGACCAATGTTTTAGTGACCAAAAATAACAACAAAAATCTGCCACAAGATTCTGTCATTCACCCACTATAGATAGCATTAATGACTTCCAATTAGTCACCAAGGACTTGATTAGAATGACCCATCTCTGACTAGTTACTGCCAATTTGAAACTCTATTTGCATTAAAGAGCAAAAGATATGAACTATTCTTACAGTGCTTACCCATTTCCAAAAGAATGTGATCCATGGACAAATTTGTCATTTATCAAACTTCTCTCACCAAAATTTGCCACCATGTTTATTATGACATCCTTTTAATCAGTAGTCAGAGGCCATGAGACACAGAAGAAATGGCCTTCTCGTGTGACATAGAAACTGAAATCTTCTTTTGGAGAAAAGGAGATTTCTGGACTGTGATGATAGTAGATCCAAAAGAAATTGGTTGAGATCTTTTAGCAATTTAGAAGATAGAACCAATCAGAGTTAGAAGCACTCAAGAAGCCCTGAGACTTAAAAGGTAAAACACCTTCATATGACCTTAAATTTTTGGCACTATTTTCCCTTCTTGAAGTTGTATTATGTACTGACTTCCTTTACCTGAGGTTTTCTCTGACATACAATGAACCAGAGGCAACTTTAGTTTTATTATTTTCCTGATATTAATAAGCAATCAGTTAGGTTTACAGCAGTGTCTATTAGTGAAAGATCATATTTTCATTTTTGATTACTGATTTTTTTAAAGTTTAACCTAATCACGAATTTTCATTAAAATTTATCACTAGATCGTTACCCAGCTTCTTTAAAACAATAGTTCAGATAAAGTACATCTGCAACATAAAAAGCTTTTGGACTTTTCTTAGAATGTTCTTAAAGGACCTTTTTACAAGAAATTTTTAAGAAAATCTTCTAAGAAATGTAAAATACTTTATGCCCGCTATTGAAGAATAGTAATGGTGAATTTTATTTTGAGAATCTGACTCAATTTATACATAGAAATAATAGCACTCTTAATATTTATTCATATTCTTAAATTGACAAGTTAAAATTGTATTTATTTATGTACTCTTAAAATTTTAGATGGTATTTCTTTGGTTTCTTTTTTCAATAAACATTACTTTTAGGGGTGGTAGTTTTGAAGGGCGCAGGGAAGAAATCTTTTTATCAGTAGCTCAATATTCTGGGATCAGAAAACACAGCAGTTTTTGTTTTGCTTTTACTCTTTTTGGGCAGTAATTACCTGATGAGTTTCTCACACTGAGAGCTCTCCAGAGTACAAAGTTCTTGCCAGCATCAAAAGGACTTCCCTTTTGAGAAGTAACCATGCTTCAGTGAAAAAATCATTGAACTAAAAACTAAGAGACTTGATTCTCAAATCTGGCTCTGCAATAAACCGTGTGATCATGGGCAAGTCACCTAATGTTACTGTGTCTTAGTGTCCTTTTCATAAGAGGAGAAGTAAGGCTAGATGATATCTGAAGTCTGTTCTAGTACTAGTATTCAGTGGTTGAATATACTGTATTTTTGTTATGAATACAGCTCATCTAACTTAAGCACAAGAGAGCAGCTGCTAAAAAGAGCTGATTAGCAACAATTAGGAGTGGCATTTCATTTGTATTGCATATCTTCCCAATTAAAAGCATTTAGTGATTAAAATTACATGTTTGAAATACAGTCTTTAAAAGGAAATATTTTCAAATAAATGAAATCTCTGGGTCAAGGACAATTTGTATTTTAAACATTTGCAAAATATTAAAGAGTTTTGCTATAGTATAAGGCATGCTTAGCCATTGCAGGTTTTAAAAACTGAAGCGAGGCAGAGATAGAGTCAAAGAGCGAGACAGAGAATACAAGTTCACGTGTGAGCACAAGCAAATGAAACAAGTAAAAAAGAGAATTCTGAATTATTATGCATGCTAGTAAAAAATGATTGGTTCCTCCTAGGATGTTTACAGAATTAATCGATTATGTCTTGTGTTTCATTTCTATACTTCACATTAAGTCATATGTTTAAGATTTTCCTTTATTTCTGAAAGCCAAAAGCTGACTTTTCAAAATCAAGGGAAGAATAGACTAAAAAAATGGAGACCTGAAAAATAGATTTGCTTCACTGTCCTCATGGATATAACAACCCTAATATCTTCAATTAAATCTCCTTTGTTCCAGTTTAAAACATTGTAAATTTAGATTAACACTTCAAGACATTTTGATCTGAGTACATATTCCAAATAACATAATATAATCATTTGTTTGTTCCCTCAGATGGAGGAACCAGAGTAGTGATAGTGAACACAAGGCCAGAAAAAATGAAATGGTATTTATTATATATTTTTTATAAAAACAAAGTTGGGGGAAGTACACATTCAAACAGAACTTAGTACAAAAATTCTATCATTTTCAAGAACCTTCCTGAGTGCCTACTCTTTTGTCAAAAGGGAAAAACAAAGACTCTTCTTAATTTTGAAATCTGACAAAATAGAGGAAAAAAAATCAATAGCAGAAATTTCTATTCTTTGTACTAACATTAAAACAAAAGAACCACATGCTATGAATAGTACTGTTCTACAAAATAGGTTTTGCTAAGTCCTAGTGGAAAAAAAGAATACATGTAAAGCCTTGTATGTGGCTTTATCAAAATTAACAATACTATTATTAATATTTTAATGTAAACTTATTTCTTCCAATGAGAGATAGTGTTTTCTTACCCAAAGAGAGATGATGTTTTCTTACTCAAAGAGAGATCATGTTTTCTTACACAACACTCTCCTTTCCTTAGTATGACCTTAAAGTAGCGAGGGACTTGGTGACCTTAGGGTTATCGGCAGATATGTGACTAACAGCTTGGGACATTTTATTTTAATCCATTTTTTATTGTATTTCCCTTGACAAGGCTACAAATGAATTCTGAAATAAATGTTCTAGAAGTAGTGCATAGACTCTAAGTGGCACCACCGTATTGAATATCTAAACCCCTAATAGTTTTAGACAGCCTATAGCAAACCAAGAAATTTTTAGTGGAATGAAAGTGAATTTATGATAATACCTATTATATCTGTATTGATAATATTTAATATGTATTAAAGTATTTCCTTAATGTTTTCTAAAATAGCCATTTTATTGTAGTGTTATCTATTTGAATCTATGTTCTTGCATTCCTGTGGCCCAAAGAAGTATCAGTAATATTAAGAGAAAAGTGATAAAAAAAATTAAATATCAGATTAGTCATTGATAAATCAAGCAGTGGTGAAAGTCTGAAATAAATAAATTTTTAGTCTTTCCACCAGCATTCCTCGATCTAAAGAGTAAATGGCTTTTAATCAGTTTTAGAACTAGATCTCTTTGGAACTATTTTTAGTACTTACTGGCACTGTATGCATTTTCTGGGCAACTGTACCAGATTTATAGCTCTAAAAGTGCTGTGTTATTTATTGCATTCCAATAGGCAATGAAGTGGTGTCTTGCACATACATATGTCAAAAATGTTTTCTACACTTGTCTCATTAATTCTTTCCCAGGACAATAGGCAAACTATATGGCTCTTTATTTGGCAATGAATATCCTTTATCAATTTTTTAAAAGAAAAAAAATATTTCTCTTGCAAGTTTCACATCTAACATCAACTTTCTCTTTTTTGATTTTACAAATCTCCACAAAGAATTAAAGTCTCAGAAGGGCTTTATCTTGCTTATTTCAGCAGTTTTTGTCTTGCGTTTGCAATCCTAAAGCTTATTTTTGAATTTAGGAAGAAATATCACTCACAAATGAAGGTTATTAGGATGAGGTTATTAGAAAGTCCATAAATTTTTCATGACCTCACCCTGAATTGGCACTTTTGTATACTAGAGATCAATGCCATTTCAGATATTAGAATCCAAAAATCAACATATCATGTGTAAATGATTCTTGCTTGCAGTTCATGTATATTATCTTCTTCCCTGATTTTTGTTTTCTTTGTTGATCACATGTATCTGTGTATGACAGATGTAGGATTTTGTATTTTTTCAATAATATACTGGCTACATACAACACTTAGTATTTGTCATAATTTATTCTGAAAATCAAGTTTTACAACTAGGTTGTAAAATTTTACTAGCAATTGACACTTTGGCTTTTATTACATTTTTGAACAGAAAAGAAGTAGTTGTTTCAGGAAATAATTTTGAAATTGTTTTCTGGACAGTTTTATTAAAATAAAAGACAAAAAAAAAAAAAAACACAAGTCAACAGTTATAGAGTATTTCTGTGCCTATACAGACTGAGAATTAAGAACAACCAAATTCTGCTCTTCTTCTTTTATCTTTTAGGATAAGAACCACTATTTTAATTAATGCATTTATTTATCTAACAAATGTTTTCTGAATGTGTTCACATATGCTAGGTGCTATATCTTTAGAGATTATACATTTAAACAAAGCTTCATGCCATATTACCCTACACTCACATTCTTTAGTATAAGAAGGCTTACGTAAATTACCTAGAGATATACACATAGAGAGTTTGCCCCTATACACAAAAATAAATAATTTTAAGTGGATTTGGAATTCAGGATAGTGCAGGTCAATTCTCCCAAACTCTTAACTTTTTTGTATATAAGTATGTGTCTATGATAAAGATAGGGAGATGATGAATTAAGGAGCCATACATCTTATCTTCTTTTTCATTTTTCTCATTGTCCTCTTGTCATGGTCAAACATATGGCAAAAGGCTTCCGTGTTTTAATTGCTCATGTGGATGTGAGCTCAGTTGAACTAACTACATTTGGGGTAGCACTTACGTTGGATTCATGTGTTAGTCATTCTTTATTCCTGAAGGAGATTGAACAGAAAACAGCCCTGGAATCATCATTCAGTAATAATAGTAAGCTCATGTTGGTACTACACTTTGACATCAACTTAGATGTCTCACCAAAATTTTGTTGAAAAATTATCTATGTCTTAACCTGTGGGCAACTCCTGTTCAAATTCCGTGGATAATAGATAATATTGAGTTTAAATATGTTTGCTCAGCATGTCTTTGTAGAACTCTAAAAATCTGGAAAAATGGGGGTTATGCATGCAATCACCTGGATAATCATAGATTTTTTTTAAAAGAAAAATATGATGTCTTAAGATAGTACAGTTCAATAGAATTTGTGCAATAATGAAAATGTTCTACATCTTCAGTGTCCAGCATAGTAGCTACTAGCCACATGGAGCTGTTGAGAACTTAAAATATGGCTAGTGCAAGTAGGAACTGATTTTTTAAATTAATCTAATTCATTTAATTTAAATCTAAATTTAAATGCTCCATTGGGGCTAATTACCATCATATTGAACAGAGTAGTTGTGGAAGACAGAAGAGCAATGGTGACATTATCCATTAACTAATATGTACATTTCATTATCACCTTGAGAATTAGAAAAATATATTTTTAAGATTATTGCCATTTCACATAAGGTAATTAAAAGACAGTGAGTATGCTGATCTTGGATTTTTCATCTGACACAAGCTTGCCTTAATTTGCTTTGGAAAGCAAAGGCCAACTCAAAATTCAGACAAACACATAAAACTAAAAACTAAATATACAAACAAGAAATACACAAACATAAATACATGAATTTTAAAATTAAAACTGACACAATTCGTTTTCCCAGATGTATTGTATTCATAAATTGGATAATTGGCTCCGAAACTTAAGAACTTTGGAACATTTTACTTGCTCTGTTTATGCTATACTATCTTTGTTTCTGTTTATGCAACATCTAATAATAACTTATAATTTCCCGATATAGCTCTCATGAAAAATGTAGTTATTCTCTTAATGTAAATCCGTTAGTATCAATACCATCATTAAATCCATAGTTATTGATTTTTCTTTCACCTTAGCTAGAACTTACCTTTTATCACATTAGTAAAATATGTTCATTCACTACCATAACCCTGGCATCTAGGAGAATGCTCTGACCTTATTAGCCACTCAGTATTGGAATGTCAAGGATTAAAAGAATAGTATTAAGTGCCATGGATTTTATGAAGGACAATTTAGAAACTATTTTTTTCTACCCATAAATAGACATTTTGGATTTTAACCTTCCTAAAAACCTTTTGGAATATCATTACAAAAATTAAATTATCATAAATCACTAAGTTTGTTTAGATCAAATTATAATAGTATGTTATGGTATTTACTTACATTCAATGTTGTTGTCATGAAATTCTTTTTTTTTTTTAAATGCAGTATATGAAATAATAGATTTTGCTTGCTAATTTTCAACTGTAAATACATATAACATGGAAATATTTTTTCTTACTATATAATCAAGGAAAAGCCAGGTTGATTGTTGCTCTGAGTAAAATAGTAATAGAATGCTCACATTTATTGTATGAATTAAAAACAAAATAACCAATACATTTTGGTTAGCTCACGTGAATTTATTTTAAAAACACATTGGAGAAAGCTAATGATTTTAATTAATATTTCTGAAATGTCATCTTAAATTTTGTAATAAACATTTTATTCCTCCACAAAGATATATTATGGCACTGCATTTAAATAAAAGTATAAATGAATCTCAGCACCCCCCCCAAAATCTGAAAGTTTGCAGAAATATCTTCAAGTAATTCATAAGAGGAAAAAATTAGATGCATTTGTATATTGTGTAAGACTATATATAGGCAATTATAAGACAGGTAAATTTTTTAAAGATAATGTGATTGAAATGTATAAGCTGATCATATATTCTAGCAGTCTCTGAAAACCTGGTATTATTTATTAGGTTCTAATTTTTAGGATCTTGTTTTAGACAGTGGTATGACAAAACTATAACCTCAGGTCTTATCCTGTTCTTTTATGACACAGCACATAAATGAGAGATCAGTAGCCAATCCATGCCGCGTGTCCACAACATTTATGTTAAAAATGTAATAGAGAATTAAAAATTATTTAGCTGTACATATGTGTGTGTATATACATATATATATGCGCATATATATATATCACCCATGAATAGGAATCTTAAAGTCCTCTTCCGATCTTTTCTTCATACCCTCCAGTACCTTTCTATCTCATTCATCTCTGTCATAATGCTGCAAGTAACACTGGACAGAAATCCTCCTCTCTCATTTCTCCTCAGTGAGCTGGCAAGATCACTACATTTGTGTGTAAGGATCATCTTATTGTAGTTCAGGGAGGGGATTTTTATTTTTTTATTTTTTGAGAGGGAGTCTCACTCTGTCGCCCAGGCTGGAGTGCAGTGGCGCGATCTCGGCTCACTGCAAGCTCTGCCTCCTGGGTTCATGGCATTCTCCTGGCCTCAGCCTCAGCCTCCTGAGCAGCTGGGACCACAGGTACCCACCACCACACCCGGCTAATATTTTTTTGTATTTTTTTAGTAGAGACGGGGTTTCACCGTGTTAGTCAGGATGGTCTGTATCTCCTGACCTCATCATGATCTACCCTCCTTGGCCTCCCAAAGTGCTGGAATTACAAGCGTGAGCCACTGTGCCCTGCTGAGGGAACTGTTTTTTAAATATTCCCATACTGTGACTTCATGGGCATGAATTGAAAATAGGTCCTATCCCAAGCTATCTTTTTCAATTTGAGGTTTTGATCTGTGAATGTTAATTCATTGTGCTTGCATGGTAAAAAAAAAAAAAAAAAAAAAAAAAAAAAGTAAGAAAATAGCATTGCGTTGTTAATCTGTGAGATAATTTCATTTTAATTGTGTGTTCCTATGGGAAATATTGAAATTCTGTGTATTTTGTACAAGTTTATATTTTAACTAGAGTTTATGTATTTTTTTCCATCTGCTAAAGGTTTTAGCTGTATTTATTATATATGATACTTATGATGTTGTCTTGGAAGAATATTTTTATTTCGGTGCTTACTTTGGTACTGAAAAAGCATCTTAGACAACTGAAATCTACAGTAAAAAATATTTTAATTCATTTGGAATAATCTTGGATAATTCACTTATGGCTTCATTTATCTTGCAAAAATTTAGTGACGATTCTTTTTAAAATTCTATATACTTTTTTCCTTTGCAAACTTAAATAGTTTGAAAACCAAACATTGTCTGTTCTCACTGATATATGGGAGCTAAGTTATGAGGGCGCAAAGGCATAAGAATGATACGATGGACATTGGGGACATGGGGGGAAGAGAGGGAAGGTGACAAGGAATAAAAGACCACAAATATGGTGCAGTGTAAATTGCTCCAGTGATGGGGGCACCGAAATCTCACAAATCACCACTAAAGAATTTACTCATGTAACCAAATACCACGTGAACCCCAATAACTTACGGAAAAATGAAATAAAAAATTAATTAATTAATTTTTAAAAACTGAAATAGTTCACATAATTTTAAAAAACGTAAATAGCTCACATAAATGAGTTACATTTATTACCATAAAATGCTACAATCTGAAGCATCCCTTTCCCAGAACATCTTCTAGCACAGTTCTCTAATTTTGCAAATATCAAGAAAAGTAAAGTACCTTGCTTGTAGTCACAACATTTGTTATAGGCAGAGTTGAGATTTAGAACTCAAGTCTTCTGGCACCTATTTCTGAACTGATCCCACTATTTTATGTGGCTTCAAGAAACTAAAAATTGTTCTCATTAGATAAGTTAACATAAGTTAAATTATATTTTATTATTCCTATTAATACTAATATATTAATTTATATGAACATAAGTTAATTCTGTTTCACTGCATGTTTTCCAGGGTCAAAACATTTTTGGCCTCGATGTCATTGAAACACCAGAAGGAGACAAGATGCCACAACTGATAGTTCAAAAGGAGTTAGATAGGGAAGAGAAAGATACCTACGTGATGAAAGTAAAGGTTGAAGATGGTGGCTTTCCTCAAAGATCCAGTACTGCTATTTTGCAAGTAAGTGTTACTGATACAAATGACAACCACCCAGTATTTAAGGAGACGGAGATTGAAGTCAGTATACCAGAAAATGCTCCCGTAGGCACTTCAGTGACACAGCTCCATGCCACAGATGCTGACATAGGTGAAAATGCCAGGATCCACTTCTCTTTCAGCAATCTAGTCTCCAACATTGCCAAAAGATTATTTCACCTCAACACCACCACTGGACTTATCACAATCAAAGAACCACTGGATAGGGAAGAAACACCAAACCACAAGTTACTGGTTTTGGCAAGTGATGGTGGATTGGTGCCAGCAAGAGCAATGGTGCTGGTAAATGTTACAGATGTCAATGATAATGTCCCATCCATTGACATAAGATACATCGTCAATACAATCAATGACACAGTTGTTCTTTCAGAAAATGCTTCACTCAACACCAAAATTGCTCTCATAACTGTGACAGATAAGGATGCAGACCATAATGGCAGGGTGACATGCTTCACAGATCATGAAATCCCTTTCAGATTAAGGCCAGTATTCAGTAATCAGTTCCTCCTGGAGACAGCAGCATATCTTGACTACGAGTCCACAAAAGAATATGCCATTAAATTACTGGCTGCAGATGCTGGCAAACCTCCTTTGAATCAGTCAGCAATGCTCTTCATCAAAGTGAAAGATGAAAATGACAATGCTCCAGTTTTCACCCAGTCTTTAGTAACTGTTTCTATTCCTGAGAATAACTCTCCTGGCGTCCAGTTGACGAAAGTAAGTGCAACGGATGCAGACAGTGGGCCTAATGCTGAGATCAGTTTCCTGCTAGGCCCTGATGCTCCACCTGAGTTCAGCCTGGATCGTCGTACAGGCATGCTGACTGTAGTGAAGAAACTAGATAGAGAAAAAGAGGAAAAGTATTTATTCACAGTTCTGGCAAAAGATAACGGGGTGCCACCCTTAACCAGCAATGTCACAGTCTTTGTAAGTGTTATTGATCAGAATGACAACAGCCCAGTTTTCACTCACAATGAATACAACTTCTATGTCCCAGAAAACCTTCCAAGACATGGTACAGTGGGACTGATCACTGTAACTGATCCTGATTATGGAGAGAATTCTGCAGTTACTCTCTCCATTTTAGACGAGAATGATGACTTCACCATTGATTCACAAACTGGTGTCATCCGACCAAATATTTCATTTGATAGAGAAAAACAAGAATCTTACACTTTCTATGTAAAGGCTGAGGATGGTGGTAGAGTATCACGTTCTTCAAGTGCCAAAGTAACCATAAATGTGGTTGATGTCAATGACAACAAACCAGTTTTCATTGTCCCTCCTTCCAACTACTCTTATGAATTGGTTCTACCATCTACTGATCCAGGCACAGTGGTCTTTCAGGTAATTGCTGTTGACAATGACACTGGCATGAATGCAGAGGTTCATTATAGCATTGTAGGAGGAAACACAAGAGATCTGTTTGAAATCAACCAAACAACAGGCAACATAATAATGAAGGAGAAATGTGATGTTACAGACCTTGGTTTACACAGAGTGTTGGTCAAAGCTAATGACTTAGGACAACCTGATTCTCTCTTCAGTGTTGTAACTGTCAATCTGTTTGTGAATGAGTCAGTGACCAATGCTACACTGATTAATGAACTGGTACACAAAAGCAGTGAAGCACCAGTGACCCCAAATACTGAGATAGCTGATGCATCCTCACCAACTAGTGACTATGTCAAGATCCTGGTTGCAGTTGTTGCTGGCACCATAACTGTCGTTGTAGTTATTTTCATCACTGCTGTAGTAAGATGTCGCCAGGCACCACACCTTAAGGCTGCTCAGAAAAACAAGCAGAATTCTGAATGGGCTACCCCAAACCCAGAAAACAGGCAGATGATAATGATGAAGAAAAAGAAAAAGAAGAAGAAGCAGTCCCCTAAGAACCTGCTGCTTAACTTTGTCACTATTGAAGAAACTAAGGCAGATGATGTTGACAATGATGGAAACAGCATCACACTAGAACTTCCTATTGATCTAGAAGAGCAAACCATGGGCAAGTACAATTGGGTAACTACACCTACTACTTTCAAGCCCGACAGCCCTGATTTGGCCCGACACTACAAATCTGCCTCTCCACAGCCTGCCTTCCAGATTCAGCCTGAAACTCCCCTGAATTCGAAGCACCACATCATCCAAGAACTGCCTCTTGATAACACCTTTGTGGCCTGTGATTCTATCTCCAAGTGTTCCTCAAGCAGTTCAGATCCCTACAGCGTTTCTGACAGCGGCTATCCAGTGACAACCTTCGAGGCACCTGTGTCTGTACACGCCAGACCGGTAGGTAATCCAAGTTTCTAACATAACTTTCTAACTATTTTTTATTATTATTTTCAGTTGATGTAGAATTTTACAAAATCTATTGACTTCAAAGAGGGATCAAAACAATTATATTCTACAGATGTATCCAAATAGATATATGAATTCATTTAAGTTTGGTAGAAGATGAGAACAAAATAACTACTGATTTAGGAAAATTGGATGCAGAATGATAATTATAGTAGGGGCAGTTTTGTCTGTAGATGGCAGTATGACAATTCTTGCTAGAGAATACGTTGAAAAAACTTCAACACAAAGGGTTGTAGCACTGTCCTCAGTACCATTGTGTGCATGAGGATCAGAATAGTCTGGGCTAGATACATCACAGTAAAGCTTTTCAGAATCTGATAAATAGCTCTAAATACTAATGATGTTGAGAATTCTAGCTTCACTTGGGAAAATCTGTGGCTGTTCACAGAAATTCAGCACCAAGATACTCCCTCCACACTCTACCAGACCTTCAGGTTCTCACAAAGAAAAGTGTCATTTTCAGATTAGGAACTCAAAATTATTTTGGTGCATCAAATCTACAGTCACACAATGTAACAAGAATGGGATTAGAAAAATGAGAGCCTACTCATTCTCATCTTTAAGCCAGAGAATGAAATATATATGAGGTCTCTACTTTAGATAGCTATTTAAATATTTGCATATTTATGCAAGGTATGTTGAGCCCTTCAGAAGACATTCTTCAAAGATAATCACTTTTGGAAAATAAAATGTTTGGTTTCTCTCATGGGCACAAATAAAAATGTGAGCATGTTAAGACCCAAGAAATCTGTGCACAATAACTTAAAACCCAATACATTTATGAAAGCAAGAGTTTATCCAGTGCCTTTTATCAGCGTTCCATGGAGAAATGAATACAAATTTATCCAGAAACTCATAAATATTAAATGATTTAAATATAATTATTCCCTTTAAAAAGACAAGCAATGGAATTTACCCACTTTTTTTTCTCTTGAAGTCATGCTACATGTTGAGTTTATTATTTTGTCTGTGTTAACTCTTAAAAGAGTATTAATCTTAGTTTCAGGGAATAAAGTCTTTTGAACACCTATTCAGGCTTAACAAAATGGTAGCAATGTGAAAATCAAAACTGATTTTCTTTCACCAAATGTTTGAGATATTAAAGAAGTCTACTACATTCAAGATAACAATACAAATAATTTACCATAACTTTGGAAATGGATTTAACGATGGAGGTCATTAGTGAACGTAAGGTACTAATTCAGACGTGGGTGCATTTTTGTTATAATAGGTACACAAATTAAATGCTGTTTCAAAAGGTAGACTAGAACCTTAGTGTTTGTATAGAGAGCTTCTGTTAGACTTTAAATGAATTTACGCTGCAGTCGTTATTTCTACAGTTCAGATGAATCCCATATTTTACATAGTTAGTGGATCTGGGATGGGCAACAAATGTAATAGATGTCAAACATCTCCACAGGGTGTGTTTTTGTTTATATTTAACCATTAAAAAGGGCACTCTCATTTTCCAGTTCTTATTGCTATTCTGCTTATTGCATACGTTTCTCAACATAAAAGTATCTTTTATGAATAACACTACGTGGTTTGGGTATAATAACATTTTTTCCTGGGTTTAATTTGTGACTTTCTTTAAGAAGTATACAAAGAGTGGGTTTGTGAATTACATATGTAGATCATCATTTTTAATAGATTGAAGTTAATTAATAGAGCAAGTTCTGGTTTCAGTGCTTTTTGAAGGCACAGAGATGTTTTATGAGATAGACTAATTTTACTTGAGTTTCTGAGCACATGGTAAGGAGGGCATGGATGAAGAACAAAAAATTGAAGTATTTTTCAAATATCCTCACCTTTTTGTTTTTTAAAAATATTTTGTGATCCTGAAAAGTCAATAAAAATAATAAACCATTTTCCATGATGCATTCTATATTATATAACTAAGAGACATTTTCCGAAACATAAGAATTAGGCAAAATACAAAAAAGTAAATGCTAATGAGAATCAGTTATTGGTTGTTATTAGGTTTTTATTAACTGAAAGGACTATCTTGGAATCATGGAATTAGCAGATGACTTATTTATTTCACAGCTTAAAAAATAAGTTATATATTTTGTCATTGGTTCACAGTTGTTTCATATTCGTTACTAAATATCTTCAAGACATGAATTGGTGAACTTAGGCAGACTAATATGATACTAAAAATAATTTGAATCTTTACATTTTGTGCTGCATTTGCAATGTTCTTTACCTTTTCTATATGCTCTTCAATTTGTGTTTAATGTTAGGGTGTTCACTGATGTTGCAGAATGCTAACAAAATAAGTGAGCACTGAAAAAGAAATTATGTATTTAAAAATTCAAATACAGTAAGTGTCTTCTTTTTAAAGAAATATCATACAAAATGGGAGAAGTGATAGCCAATACAATACAAATTCATTTTTCCTTAAGGAAATATTTAGAGTAGAATAAAATATTACTGTTAGCAGAAGGCAGAAATATTCCAATTTATTTTAAACAGTGAGAAATGCATTTTCAAAATGAGGGTTTGGGGAATATTTACATTTAGTTCATTACTCATCTGAATAGAAACAGGAAAGTGGAAAATCAAATGTTCTAGCAGACTATAAGAGACAAGGGAATTCATCTGAAATTTTATGTATCAAAAAGGGAATCAATACTTTCTAGTTCTCATAATTTCTCATTCTCCTTGATGATTGTATAGGTTGTTTTTCTGACTTGGATATTCTGAAAATATATGGAACATTTATTAGATAGGAGTACACATATTGCATAAAGCCATCTATATCTGGGGAATATAATGCTCTTCTTTGGCATAAGTTTCTACATGTATTATGGAAGGCATTTTTTCATATATTGTAGTAGAAATTTTAAAAACATGAAATTAGAGAGGATGAGGCTACACATTATCTTCTATTAACACCTTTCAAAGCAAGCAGATAGCAATTGGTTGTTATGACACTAGAGATACCATAAGTATAAATAATTATTTTAAAATCAGTTTTGATCAATGTCATGTAAAAGAGATAAACTGCCAAAATCAACTCTTGCTTAATACAATTCACCCAATAAATATTGTGAAGACTACACATTTTTTAAAAATAGGAGAATAAAAATCAAAGTAGAATTTTTTGAAGGTCTTCCAGTCACTGGCTAAGACAAGTATTTGGGGTACATCATTTTCCAAAAAAACAAAAAAACAAACAAAAAACCTTACAAATTTCTGTGATTTGAGTTGGAATAGTCTTTCAGTTTCAGAAATGAGGTGAAATGAATGGTGAAAACTTTAGACAGTTCTAATTCGTGCATGAAACCATCCTGTAGATATGATACATGGATTTGAAATGATAATTGCAGTCTGAGTTAGCTTGGAATAAGATTGGTATTCGCTATTGTAAAATTCAGTAACTTTGACTCTGCATTTATATTTTGGTAATGTGAATTTTAACCATGAAGCATGCTTGGCAAATGAAACTCCTAGAACACAACCATCTGATTTTGATAACGTGTTATTTTTCTTGTCCTAGACTGATTCCAGGACATCACCTATTGAAATCTGCAGTGAGATATAACTTTCTAGGAACAACAAAATTCCATTCCCCTTCCAAAAAATTTCAATGATTGTGATTTCAAAATTAGGCTAAGATCATTAATTTTGTAATCTAGATTTCCCATTATAAAAGCAAGCAAAACAAAAAATCATGTTAAAAATGATGTCCTAGTGAACCTTGTGCTTTCTTTAGCTGTAATCTGGCAATGGAAATTTAAAATTTATGGAAGAGACAGTGCAGTGCAATAACAGAGTACTCTCATGCTGTTTCTCTGTTTGCTCTGAATCAATAGCTGTGATGTAATATAAGGCTGTCTTGGGGTATACACTTATGGTTAATATATCAGTGATGAAACATGCAATTACTTGCCCTGTCTGATTGTTGAATAATTAAAACATTATCTCCAGGAGTTTGGAAGTGAGCTAAACTATCCAAGCTACTCTCTGAAAGGTATCCAGGGCAAGAGACTTTTTTAAGACCCCAAACAAACAAAAGACAAAACCAAAACACTCTGGTTCAGTGTTTTGAAAATATTCACTAACATAATATTGCTGAGAAAATAATTTTTATTACCCACCACTCTGCTTAAAAGTTGAATGGGCCGGGCGCAGTGGCTCACGCCTGTAATCCCAGCACTTTGGGAGGCCGAGGCGGATGGATCACGAGGTCAGGAGATCGAGACCATCCTGGCTAACACGGTGAAACCTCGTCTCCACTAAAAATGCAAAAAATTAGCCAGACATGGTGGCAGGCACCTGTAGTCCCAGCTACTCTGGAGGCTGGGGCAGGAGAATTGCTTGAACCTGGGAGGCAGTGGTTGCAGTGAGCCGAGATCGCACCACTGCACTCCAGCCTGGGTGACAGAGCAGACTCTGTCTCAAAAAAAAAAAAAAAAAGTTGAATGATAGAAAATAATTTTACTAGGTTTTTATGTTGATTGTAATCATGCTGTTCCACTCTTTTTAATTATTAAAAAGTTATTTTTGGCTGGGTGTAGTGGCTCACACCTGTAATCCCAGCACTTTGGGAGGCCGAGGCAGGCGGATCACCTGAGGTCAGGAGTTCAAGACCAGACTGGCCAACATGGCGAAACCCCGTCTCTACTAAAAAATACAAAAATTAGCTGGGCGTGGTGATGGGCGCCTGTAATCCCAGCTACTCGGGAGGCTGAGGCAGGAGAATCGCTTGAACCTGGGAGGCGGAAGTTGCAGTGAGCCGAGATCGCGCCATTGCACTCCAGCCTGGGCGACAGAACGAGACTCCGTCTCCAAAAAAAAAAAAAAAAGAAGAAAAAGAAAAAGAAAAAAAAGTTATTTTTGTTGTAATAATGTTTTCTTCTTCTATAAATATTTTCAAAGAGGTCCTTTCTATTTTTATCTGTCAAAAGGAGAATGTAAAGTTCTTTATACTCCCTGATATTTTGAAAAAAGGATATTGATATTTCTTATATTACAAAACATAATTCCAGTCATATGAGGGTGGAAACAAAGATTGAGATAGGAGATTTCAAAAAGATTTTATCTCAACTTTGAAACTACCTAAGAAAAATGTTAGGTTGCTAGAGTAACTTATTTAAATAAGTCTGTTTTATTTCTCTAGCATTAAATTACTAAATATACATCATTGCTTTAGGTAATTTTTCCTTAAAATGAATTCACTTTTCCCAGTAAGTCAACTAAGTCATTTCCTACACAAATGAGTAAATGCCTCATATTTTGTGTACATTACATTTTATTGAGGAAAGAATGGCATGTTCCAATTTTATGCTGTATTCTTAAACTATTTATGACTTACTAACAGTACTAACAGAATTTTTAAAAATCATGATTTATTGGGATAAAAAGGGAGTACAAAGGACACTTATAATGACTACATAACATACGCTTCCTGAATTTTCATTCAAATGTTAATTATGTATCATTTTACCTTTAAAAGTGTGAATAGGATTTGGTCTATTTTGTATGTACATTAAAGTTAGTGTATTATTTGAAGTGTTCTTTGATGTAAATGTATTTGGAGAAGGTTTATGCTCTATTCAGCATTTCAAATTAGTGTATTTCTTGGATATGTAACGTATAGATAATATTTTAAACAAATTTCTGTTAAAATTTAGTGTTCCCATTAACTCCATACAGAGTCCCTTGTATTTCCAATATGTCAGGTTCCTTGAATGTACATGCTATCTGCTTGTTTAAACATTACTTAGTTGATTATGACGACTGTGAGTGTAACTACTTTTACTGCTTATGAGAGATATCATGTGAGTTACAATATTATATTACATACTTATAAACAACTGTTGTAGAAAAATTGCTTGAAATTAAAATACACATTTGTACAAGTTATTCACATAGAACAAGTTTGCAGTTCCTCCCCCTTTATTCTTGACAAATATTTCAGTTTAGTTCAAATCATTCCCAGGAATGTAAGAATTGAGCCAACTCAGTATATTCCTAAAATCAGTGCCCTGCAGGTAGCAAGATATACCCAGAGTGGAGGTTTCCAAAATCTACAGTCTCAATTTAATTTTGAATAAAATGATGAAGCCCAGAAAAGTGAATCAGAAGTTGAAATGTCCCATAATAAGCTGTCATGGCTTCAGATCATTTGTGTATGTAATTATTATATAAATGCATTTGCATTTTTATTGCTTGTGTCATGACTAGACTGGCCTTCCCTTTCCTTTTCTGCACACTCTGAACTAAGGGTGAATACCTTGTTTTTCTTCCATTTCAGTGAACCTTTCCTTCATAACTGTAATGAGTAAAGGTCCTAAACATTCCTTTGTATATATGAAGATGAAAATTCCTTGAAATAATTATCCAGAATCTCTTTAAAAGCATTCCTCAATGGTTTTATGAGTGCTGTATTTGAAGAAGATGAAAATAGAAACTTTATTTTTAAAGCTGTGACTCCATCTCTTAGAATGCAGCATCTCTGAGAAAGGAACTTCTAAACTGACTTCTGCTTTGGGCTAAAATATTTACCCATATAAGCCAATGATAGTACTGAGATTTAACAGTATTTAAATTTGGGCCATAGATGAAAATGAATTCTACTTTTGACTAGTAACTATTCTTGATCTATCCTTTGCTTTTAAGAGAATATTATCCCTATTTGAGAACAACATGGAAGGCATTGAAACTAGTTTTCTACAAAGGCCAGAGGACAAAAATATTTATTTCCTTACTCGATACCTTCTTATCTGTTGACCTGGTCGCACCTTTAATTTAGTTGTCATTATTATTATGTTTACCTTACAAGGTCTCAGATATTGTCCAACCTTTTGTGTTGTCATTAATGGACTAGTGGAATATTCTCAATGAAATGTTCTTGATAGTCTCTCTGGTTCTTATTCTAGTCATGAATAGAAAAAGACAGAAAGATAGAAAATCTTAAGACTAGTCGTCATAGATAAATAAAAGGAACTTTTAGTGAACTTTGTCCATTAAATTATAAGTAGCTTAATTGATGAGCTACAGTGTACTGTATACTTTATCCCCTGCAAGCAATCAAAGAAATATTATTTTATTTGATCAAAATCTATAGTGCATTAATTGAACAAAAAATACTGAAATATATTCTCATTTTATTTTAATAATACAAGTTTATTTTTAATGATATGTTATTTAAGCTATTATATTTCTGACTTTTTTATTTTCAATGATTTAGATTTAAATGTAAAAAATATAAAACAATTTTAATCTCATTCATTAATTAATCTTGTATGTATGAGTCTGTTTTCTCTGTTGACCACCCTGTCCACATTATGAATGAAAATGTGTATATACTTGGCCGGGCGCGGTGGCTCACGCCTGTAATTCCAGCCCTTTGGAAGCCAAGGCGGGCAGATCACGAGGTCAGGAGATCAAGACCATCCTGGCTAACACGATAAAAGCCCGGCTCTACTTAAAATACAAAAAATTAGCCGGGCGTGGTGGCGGGCGCCTGTAGTCCCAGCTACTCGGGAGGCTGAGGCAGGAGAATAGCGTGAACCCGGGAGGTGGAGCTTGCCAGTGAGCCGAGATCTGCCACTGCACTCCAGCCTGGGCGACAGAGCAGGACTCTGTCTCAAAAAACAAAAACAAAAACAAACCAAAAAAAACCAAAACAACCCCCCCCCAAAAAAAGGATATACTTTAGAATAATTTTTAGAAATTGAGTTTATAGTCAATCAGTATTTACTAACCTTGTCATTTCACCATGAAATACTAACTGCATCATTTTGCTGTTTTGTCACCTGCACTCCTCACTGTTCAATTCCATGTTGTAATTGTGTAACTAGCTAGATGTGATGTGCAGCCTGAGTGTAACAGAAGCGCTATAGGACAAGCAGACCTTGAGCAATCTTATAGAAATCTAAGCCACATTCCATAAATGCTTCTTGTAGGTGCTTTTGTGTAATAGACTGGTTTTCTTGGCTTTTCTGAAGCTTAGCTTGTGTTTATTTTAAATATGACTTAGCTTTCTAGAATATTCAAAGGTTCTGTCATAATACAAAGCTATATTTCTTGCATATAATTAGTATTTTTAGAAAGAACTACAGTGCATTTTTTCATACATCATGGGTGTTCATACGTGGCATCTTTGGTTTAATGTATTTAGAATTAGGAGTAGACTTTTAAAATTCTAGAGTACCCATAGGTTTCTATTTTTATTGTACGTGTGAAACACATTTGTTGTAGAAAAATCTAGAAATTGTACAAGGGTTTTAGATGAAGAATTTTAAAATTATTTGTTTTTATTTCAAGCTATAGCAGTGAGTTCTTTATAACAGTAATTCTGTTTGACAGCTATATAACTTTTTGAAGCAGTGCATTTTAAAATTATAGAATTATGCTTATTGTTTTATAATTATAAACTATACATCCAGGACTTTTTACATGTATTGAAGACTGATTTATTTATTAAACATATTGTTTATTTTTATAGATGTATGATTGAACAAATTTGTGTAATAACATAGCTTGATTAGTCGATAGTGTAATACAGAGGCATATTACATATCTCCACCATAAGACTAAAATCCCCTCAGTAAAAATATCAAGTCTTGATGAAAAAGCTTTCATACTTTAAAAAAAAAAAAAACCATCTAAATGTTTTTCGAAAGTTCCCTTAGAACAGCCTAGTTCCATAATTATTTCCCAGAATTTTCAGAACCAACTCTTTAAATTTTCCCATATTCTAGATATTCACAACCGAAATTGTTTTAATTGTTCCTTTTGAAATGGTTAATTATATTTAATTATCCATACATACACAAGTATATCCAGTCAATAATACAATTTTTTTTGTCAAGTGAAAAAACTCACAAATCACATTTCATTAGATTTCAGGTAGTCAAATTGACATAATAATGAAAATGAACTATTCTAATAGATTTTCTAGAAATATTTGTACTTTATCCCTTATCTTAGAACTTTATATGTATCAATTACATATTGATTTACTTCATAAAATGTTACTATCTTTTGAATACAGTTGACTTTTTAAAAAATTTTCAGTGGCCGGGCGCCGTGACTCATGCCTGTAATCCCAGCGTTTTGGGAGGCTGAGGCGGGTGGATCGCTTGAGCTCAGGAGTTTCAGACCAGCCTGGGCAACATGGTGAAACCCTGTCTCTATCAAAAATGCAAAAACTTAGCCGGGTTTGGTGGTGCATATCTGTGGTCTCAGCTACTTGTGAGGCTGAAATGGGAGAATCGATTGAGTGGCGGGGATTTGTAGGGGAGGTTGCAGTGAACCTCCATCAGGCCGCTGAACTCCAGTCTGGGTGACAGAGTGAGATTCCATCTCAAAAAAAATTTAAAAATAAATAAAAACATTTTCATTCTTTTTATCTTAAAACTTAGAAGAAACATTAGATACAATAATACTTTCATTAGTCAATTAGAGAAAAGTGTAAGTAATACCGCTTTGACTATTCAGTAGTAGTGAAAAGTAAACCAAATATGGAACTCGAAAGAAAAATGTTATTTACAGAAATCTGTAAAATAAACTTTAAAATCTATTTACTTATTATACATCAGTTCTAACCTCAATTACACAATCAATGCAGAGCACCATTTCAATGATATATTATAACTAAAGAGAATTGATCATAAACAACTGTTATGTTATCCAAAAATATTTTCAGTAATTCAAACATGCAGCTTGAATACTTGTTGAGTGACATAAACTTGAAGTAACTAAAATTATTTTTTAAAATTTACTGGCTCTTTTGACACGTAAATACAGAAACAGTCTCATATTCAAGGATGGAACAAATACACAGAAATGGAATTTCATGCACTCTCAAAACTAGTTTATGACCTCTTAAATGAGAGATTATATTTTATTATTATTTTTATTTCATCTCTTGTTATTCAAAACTATGAATTGAGTGTATTTTTTGCAGAAAATTATACACATCATTTATGATGCTCAGATTAAATAATTACTTTTTTGTTTTGTTTTGTTTTTTAAGACATAGTCTTACTCTGTCTCTCAGGCTGGAGTGCAGTAGCCTGATCTCAGCTCACTGCAACCTCCGCCTCCTAGGTTCTAGAGATTCTCCTGACTCAGCCTCCTGAGTAGCCTCCTGAGGGATTATAGGCACGCGCCACCACACTCGGCTAATTTTTGTATTTTTAGTAGAGACATGGTTTCACCATGTTGGCCAGGCTGGTCTCAAACTCCTGACCTCAGGTGATCCACCCACCTCAGCCTCCCAAAGTGCTGGGATTACAGGCATGAGCCAGCGCACCCGGCCAAATAATTACTTTTTTTATACAAATTTAATTATCCAAGAGAAACTGCTGAGTTATCTTCCAGATTGATATCATGGCTGTGTTTACATGATACCAAAACATCTGGAGGCAAAATCGAATTTTTTACTACATATAGGGATATTTTGCTGACCTGACAAAATTATTTGACTACATAAAGACACAGAATTTAGTAATACAGAATGATATTATAAATAGTTTCATTTTCGATAGAAAAAGAGTTTTACATGCTATATAAAGTTGTCATTATCTGAATCTAGAATAATTGGTAACAGTTAACAACAGAATTCCACACAGTGCTGCAATTCAATTTTACATTTATATATTTTAGTTGTGTATAAAGACATACACTTTTTTATTTCAAAATGCACACAAATTATAGAAATGAGAGGGAAGGTACAATTAAATCTTTTTAGGTGCCTGAACTGAAAGATAAATGTCTAGAAGTTAATATACCTAATTGTGTGTCTAGAGGAAATGTCATATTAATTTGATGTTTAAGCAGTTCTAATGTATTGGTTTTAAAATGGGTTAGTGTATATGTAAGCACAGATATGTTTGCATATATGTGTGCATATTTATGTTTGTTAAATTTCTAGCAGAAAAAAAGTAATATAAACTTCAAACTAAAGAAAGCTTGTTAAAAGATTTTGCATCTACATTTACAATGTTATTGTCCCCTTTTACACCATTATGCCTCGTTTCTAAACTATAATCATCCAGTATCCCTTATATCATCCATATATAAATCTTTCATTTATAAAATCCTTGTCATATCCAGTACATTCTGTATATGTCCTCATGTGTTTTTCTTTTAATCAAATTATTTGTCTGTTTCCCAAATGATCACAGATCCAGTAATGTTAAAGTACATATAAAAAATTAAATTGATTTTTGTTATCTAAGTACTAGTACAGATTCTGCTTCTCTTGCACACACACACAAATAAAGATAAATTTGCATTCCATAACAGCCAACTTCTGCCCAGTTGTTATAACTAAAATATATCCAAATAAAACTCCATTAAAACAATCCTCTTTATTTGGCATTGTTACATTACTTAATTTTAATAACTATGAAAATAGAAAGAAATAAGTAGTTCTCTGTTAGTCTTCTGTCCAATGTCGGATTTGCTGTTTCATATGTCTTTAACTTATGGATTTAATTCATTTCTTCATCAAATGACTATGATATGGATTTACCATAATTATATACATGCATACATGCCTACTTATGTATATATAAACAAACATTATTGTAAACAGCTCAGTGAGGACTTTGGACTGGCATAAATTATAGGAATATGATTATGAGGATGCATCCAATTTTCAGATTGGTCAATGTATACAGTTTATTATCATTTCTGACTTTGAGTCGAGTTAGTACTAAGAACAGCATTGAAGAAAACCAGTGTAACATTAAAATTATGAAGATTTAAAATACAAAAGGATTCATAACAGTCACTTTTAAAATATTGTTTTTGCTTTCTACTTTGGAGCTGTAATTTAAAAAAAAAAAGAATGAACAGGTTTTTGTATGAATATGTTAGAATGACTAATTATAGAGCGTCTTTCAACTGGAATACATGTAGATACTAACACCTGGTTGTATTTGATGTAATTTCAGTGCATACAGTGTGTGTAATCTGTATTAAGTGAAATACTTATAAATAAAGTTGTTTCTGCATTGCAATAACACATCTTCTGATATTTTTTGAAGCGCTTGTTGTCAGCAGGGGCTACTAGTTTCATTAACATCATCAAGGATCCTAAAATATTTTTAGCACAATAACATCCTACATTCTTCATGGTATAGCTCATTATCTGTGCTGGATAAACCAGACCTTTTATATTGTCATTTCTATTCACCACCATTGTGGTGTAATTGATCTTTTTTGATTAACCCAAAGCAATGGAGTAGTCATATTTACTAAAGTTTTAGTTTTGTGCATTTTATTGTACTAACATTTTTTGAATATTGGTAATGTGGTATCATTTATGAACCACTGTATTTGATAAAGCATTATCGATAATGGAGTTTACCATAAGTTCAAACAAAATAAATTAAATATTTCTCAAACTCCTACTGTGAGTAAGGCAATGTGGAGAAGGTCAATGGTTATGGTGAGGGATGGGGTATAGGGGGCTAGAAATGTAGGATGACCAAGGTTCTCCCCCAGTTGCTATTACTGTAAAAAGCCCCTGCCCAAGGAGTTGAACTGCAAATATGTTTAATTTAAAAAAAAAAAAAAACTTTCCTTTTTCTAGTGAAGAAAATTTCTGAGTATATAATATCAGGTTAAAAAAAAAGCACATAAAATTGACAAAATATAAAACTTCAGTGTTTACTATAATAATTAGAGGTGTGTGTGTGTGTGTGTGTGTGTGAGAGAGAGAGAGAGAGAGAGAATATCACTAGTAAACCACCTGCCAAGTATGTATTGGGTATGGTCATGCATGTACTTAACAAACCATTTCAGGAAGCATCCTAAAGTCAGCAACACTTTCCTCTCCTCAGTCACATCCAAGCCAACAGCTAACTTAGGTTGATAATACCTCCAAAATACCCCTGACATTTGTCCCGTTGCCATTTCCTTTTTCCAGTCTTAATCACCAGTTACCTGTTGCACGACTAACAGGTTGCCTTACTTTCCATTTTCATTTGTTCAACCAATTTTCTGCCCCGTACCCATAATACTCCTAAAATACAGGTCTGATCCAGTGAAGCCTGACAGAAAAGCTTCTGAGTCTTTCCTCATTGCACATAGAAGAAAGCTTCAATTTTTATATTTTTCAAGGTATTTTGCAATCTTAACCAGTTCTACTTGTTCATTCTATCTCCTACCATGCCATGCACCTCATATTTTTGTCATTTCTTCTGCTACCCGCTCTTCCCTGATCATGGCATGCACTTTGATGCCTCCATAAATCTGCACAATTTACCAGAATTATATTGAGGACTTTTCTTTGTGAAGACACCGCTGCAAGGACAAAAAAAATTAACTAAGCTGCAGTTGGCGATATTGAAGTGCAACTGTAGAGATAGGACAAGAACACAATTTTTTTTTTTTTTTTTTTTTTTTTTTTTTTTTTGAGACGAAGTCTCGCTCTGTTGCCCAGGCTGGAGTGCAGTAGCGCGATCTCGGCTCACTGCAACATCCGCCTCCCGGGTTCAAGCAATTTCCGGCTAATTTTTATATTTTTAGTAGAGACGGGGGTTACAGCATGTTGGCCATTTTGGTCTCTAACTGCTGACCTCAAGTGATCCGTCCGCCTCATTCTTCCAAATTGCTGGCATTACAGGCGTGAGCCACCGCGCCCAGCCAAGAACACAATTTTAATACCAGAGAGTATATGACAAAAATGAAGAAATGCTACCTGATTTTATTTAAAATCAAACAAGTCGGCATGGTATTATTTCCTTCCATATCTTTTCAAATCTTAGCATCAACCTTACATAATTCTTATAAAATTAAAATGATTCAAATAAATGACTAGGTCATAAAACCTGTAAACTTTAGTTTCTGGAAACTATTACCAGAAAATTGTCACATTGCTTTTCTTCATTAATTCTAGAAAGATTTTTAAATATCTATTTTGGATATTTTGATTGTTGTTACACCTTTTGTCCATGAGTTATACTCAAAAAGTATCAAAGGAAAAATTTAACCCTTTTGTTGATCTGGATATAGTCCATATACAAGGGGGTGAGAGAACTACATGCTGCTTTTAGGCATTTTTTTTTTTTTTTTTTTTTTTTTGAGACGGAGTCTGGCTCTGTCTCCCAGGCTGGGGTGCAGTGGCGCGATCTCGGCTCACTGCAAGTGCTTTTAGGCATGTTAGCACAAGAAGCATCTCAGTGTGTGATTTCTTCAAAGAAAAATATTCCCGGTATGCTATATGGCAAGAAAAAAAGACATTCTCGTCTTCAATAGAGGAACATTTTCTATGGTGAATAATCACAAATCTATATTGACGACTATGGTTTGGATGTGTTTGTATAGACATAAATCCTGTCGCCGAAGTACTGAGGTGAAACGTTCACCCCAAATAGAAATCATTGTGTCTCCTCCCCTCTGCTGAAAATCAAAGTTATCAATTTTGGGAAAACATGAACAGATGGAGAAACCATGGGATATCAAGTGTACATATATGTATATCCAAATTATAACATGGCAGAGCTACTCTGAAAATGCAGAAACTACATATCCCTACTCAAAACTGACTATAATTTTAAGGAATGAACTTCTTGGCGCATATATTGAAGGAAAATATGCTACCTGCTTCCTAGAAATAGAACACATAAAAATAAACCACCGAGTTCTTAAGTTAGCCCTTTTTACTTTTGTTCTTACTATGACATAAAAAGTCTTTCTAAATTATATGTAGGAAACATTCTGGGAAATTGGGGTTTTGTTTTGTTTAGTTTCTCTTTCATATCTTTCCTAGACAATCTTATATCAGGAGATTCTTAACACCAGCTTTAGGGTAAGACATTTCCATGGTATATGTTTTACAAAAATCCATTACTTATATCACCTCTTTTCATAAAGGGAATGAACACCATGAGGAGTGGAAAATAATGTTTCTTTCACTCAGCTACAACTATAGAGAATTTTCAATCATCCCAGATAGAATAAAAGCAGCTATTAACATTCTTAAAGTCAGTGACTATTTTCTTCAGTGCACATACCTTGGTAGTAGAGGGTCATTATAAAGGGGTAATATAGTAGAAGACTAGATATGAAGACAAGGCTAAGGACTCAATAACATGAAAAACATAGCAAGAACAGTACATTACCATATTTCTAGTGAACAAATGTTTCCTTTATATTTGTGTGGTGTTTTATATTTTTTTGAAGTGCTTCCATCAGGGCATTGGGAAGATTTTTATTCATAAACGCACCCCTCTTATTCCCTTTTAATCTGATAGAGGTCAAAAGTATGTTTTACTCTGATTTATTTCTCAGAAACAATTATTATCTAAAATGAGTCTAACTCAAAAGCTACAATAACAGTATTCCAAATATGCCTTAACTCTATTTCTACCTCAAATATCACTGTGCTCATGTATGAAATTTCAAATTTCATGGTCCATTTTTTTTTTGTTTGTTTGTTTCATGGAGAAAAATACCATGTCCTTTCTGATATGAAATCAAAATCCCAAGAGACAACTCAGAAAATAGACTTTCAACGTATCCTTTTTTAGGTTAGTCTGGCATGTAGAATGTGTTAGAACCCCAGATTGGCTACCACATATAGATATGGGAAGTGTTGGATGTACTAACAGATAAAGACTTGTCCTATTAACACATTAAAGAAACATGCTGTAGTTCAGAACTTCTCATCCTCTGGGCACTCTTTGTGACCCTATGTTCACGTAGGGGCATGCACCTTGTCTCTTATATTATTGATGTTAATCCAATAAGAGAAAAAGTCTCAGTCAACTATATGCTTTCTGGATAAGGTGACTCCTTTTACTCAGGAAAACACTTTTCAGATCATATTCCCTTATAATACATTTTTATGCCTTTCTTAGCAATATTACTCTGTGGTATACTTCAGTCAAATCACCTCAACTCTCTCATTCCCTGAGCAGTGGTCACTGTATTCATCACAATGTTGATATACACTGTGTGGAGAGTAAAGTTTGTTTAACCACATAAGCTGCTATTCTGAAAATATATTTTTTGCATTGAGATAAGTGTAATTTGCGTAGCTAAAACTATACAAAGTGATTGAGTGTTGGGAAAAAGAGATTGAGACAGGGAGAGGGTGCTAGTGCTGAAAAGATAAAAAGCCTAACAGGAATAGAGAAAGAGGTGGTAGGACACAAAAGATCAAAACTATGGATTCTCTCGGACATTTCCTAAGTTTCATCAACCTATATATTTATTAGTTTGCCTCTCCCTGGTAATGCCTGGGATTAGTCCTTGTACAAGTTATCATTTCTGAAGTTTTCACATATTCATGCCCCCAAATTTTACCACCTTCTCTCATCTCTGACAGAAATATCAAATAGCTGTATATATTCTCCATGAGGTTTCCCCTAGCCCAAAGAAATCTAACAGTCCAGAAAGATATTTATGTAGGCTTGATTTCTGTACAGATGTATATAATACTGATATACAGATGTATATATAATACATCTTATATATAAATATGTATATATTTTATGTGTATTATATATGCATTATATTACACATTCCATATATGTACATATCACATGTATAATATGTAATACACATAACATTACATGCATTATACATATATACATATACATATATTATGTATTATATAATACATATATACATATATGCATATTATATATATGTATGTATTATATGTATTATATACACATATACATACATATATGTATATGTATTATATATAAAATACACAATATATGTATAGTATATATGCATAATATATACATATAATATGTATATATACATATGTGTATTATGTACATGTATGTAATACACATGCATAGTGTATATATATCTAAAACTAAAATAGAGTTAATAGAACTTAAATTTAGGTCCCAATTTAAAAAAGAAAAAGATGAACATTGTATTCTTCTAATAGGAACAAATTTTTGTTTTGGTCTTGGAGAAATATTTTACTTAATTAACTAATTAATACATTTTTTGAGACAGAGTCTCTCTCCGTCACCCAGGCTGGAGTGCAGTGGTGCAATCTCTTCTCACTGCAGCTTAAACCTCCTGTGCTCAGGTGATTCTCCCACTTCAGCCTCCCGAGTAGCCGGAGCTACAGACACATGCCACACCACACTTGGCTAATTTTTTTTTTTTTTTTTTTAGTAGAGATAGGGTTTCACCATGTTGGCCAGGCTAGTCTCAAACTCCTGGACTCAAGCAATCTACCCAACTGGGACTCCCAGCCTTAATTTATATTGAGAATGCTTTCTAGTCTTCTAGTTATGTTATACTGCCTGACCTAATTTTCAAGACTGTAGTATTACCTATAATCTTTATGAGATTTATCGTTTTATCTGCCTTCAGCTTCTATTTTAGAGATGGAATGGATCCTTAAAGATCATGTAGTATCCTTGTCTGTCTCTATTATTTGACAAATGATGGAACCAAGGCCCAGAGAAAGAACTGACCTTTAATGAGCAGCTATTTTATGTCAGGTAATGTGCTAGGTACCATACATATGTTAGTTCTTTATCTCAGAGAGGTTATAACATTAGTAAGTGGCAGAGAGATGGTCTACAGTTAAGTCTGATTGACTCTTAAGTTCTCCTTCCACTATACTACATCACAATTCTGGCAGATCGGTGGTTCCCCAATCTCCTGGTTTGAAGTCCATAGGCCCTTCCCTTTTAGCAGTACCCTATTAAATTTCTCCTCTGCTCTATAAATCAACACGAAGTTCAATTATATTTTCCCAACACTCTTTGCACCTTCCTAGATGCATTCCCTTGTATTTAAGCTCAGGCTGATAATCTTGTATACTATTATTTTTATTAGATTTTCATAAAGTTGGCAAGCACTACATTCATTCTAGAAGCTACTGTTATTAGTAGATGTTTGCCATGGGGCATAATTTCCTATGAACACATCAGTTGGGAAATGCAAATAGCATAGATAAGGAAGTCTCTTTACTTTCATATACTCCCACTTCTAACATATGAACCCAGGACCAACTTTGAAGGCAGACGTTATTCAAAAAGTTTTAATTGAACTTTCTGCAGATGTTGTGTTGCAAGCCCCAGCTCTGTTTTCCATTCTGCCTTTGCAATCTTTAAAATATAATATGATTCTAATGTCCTGCAGTTTGGTAAGCCACAGGATGAGTTTGATACAGGCGGGAATATATATGCATCACCAAATCTAACTATAAAGTAATTTTGACATCAATTTATAATGAAAAGGAGCATTTTGATACATTAAATATAGCTATGAATTTCTACCTAGCTTGATTAGACTTACTGGTAATGACCAGAAATATATATCAAATATGGATCGCCAGATATCTATAAAAGGTAAGGAAAGTTATGAATTCAAACACAATATGAATTTTCAATTTAGTCAGTTAGAATTACTAACTTTTGGTTATATAACATAAATTGGAAATATATTTTGTTTCTGGATTGTGCTTTCTAATTTAACTAATTCATATGTAACAATTGCAACATTAATTTTTAATATTGTCAAATATATACAATGCCGTAATATAAATACATTTTGGTCCAAAGAGGCAAAGTTCATCATTTATTTAGGAAGCTGCATTAACTCCTTATGACCACTTAGGGAATGTACATCAAATGCCTGTGCTACACTAAGTTCTAGAAATTAGAATTTGTAAAAAGGAGAAAAGGAGGGAAGGATTAATTCGAGGGAAATTCTGTGAGTGCTTGCTAGGTGCCAGGCGTAGCGCTAGGCACACTGAAAAGCAAGGTGTGATGGGACACGACTGGGCTTTAAAGACAGACCTTTTTTTTTTCCAAATCTGGATTTGCAGGTTTTAGCTATATGGTCTTTTAAACTCTTTGAACCTCAGGCTCTTCATCTTTCCAGTGATATCAAGATGTCTAATCAACAGGATCATGAGGAGTAAATGAAATGTACATAGCACAGCATAAAGGAGACAATAAGCATAAGTCTTCTACATAGATGAATTCATCTAATCTTCTTATAATATTGTGAGCTAGATATCATTGGTATCGTACTCATTTTAAAGATTGAGCTCTCAGAGAGCTCATTAATTTGCCCCAGCCCAATTTAGCCAATTTATTGTTTATTGTTCATTCTCCTGTACCAAAGCTATCTCAGATAAACAGTCTAGGTGATTCTACTTTATTAACTGCTTAATTAGAGCTCACTTGCATGGTAGCAATGTTGCTTCCTAAACCCTGCCATGTGTGTTCTTTATGGGAGCCTGAGTACAAATATTGAGTATAGCTCTGGGCAGTAATGTAACTTTAAAGCCTTTCCAGTTGTAGGTGAATGTACTTTTAAATATAGCTGATATAAAGTTTTGTCTTCTAATGATAGTGAAAATTATTGACAATATTGACTAAGTGGTAGAATCATAAAATGTCAGATGAAGATAAGAGTCAGAATGTGTGCATGACTCACCCAAGGTTATTCAATTAGATTTTAGTAGAATCAGGTGATGAGTGTTTTTTCAGTTCAGGATTCTTACCACTGCATACACATTCTATTTACTATGTGACAACACTGTAACAACTGCATGAAACGGCATTGAATGCTATTAAAATTAAGAAAAAGTGAAGCTGACAAAAATAATACCATTCTAGGAGCCAGACCATTGTTGAGGTTTAGCTTTCCTATCTAATATATCTACTGTGACCTTGGAAAATCAATCATCTCTCTGTCTGAGACTCAATTTCTTCATGTGTCAAATGGAGATGATGGGTTGTTCAGAACCTCAAATGAGATGACTTTTCAAAAAGCATTTGAAAAATGAGAACTTTACATAATTGTTACCAATACCATGTTTATTAGGGTTCTCTAGAGGGGCAGAACTAATAGTATAGATGTATATATTACGGGGAGTTTAATAAGGAGTATTGACTCACACGATCACAGGATGAAGTCCCACAATAGGCTGACTGCAAGCTGAGGAGCAAGGAAGTGAGTTTGAGTCCCCAGACCTCAACAGTAGGGAAGTTGACAGTGCAGCCTTCAGTCTGTGGTCGAAGGTCCAAGAGTCCAAAAGCTGAAGTACTTGAAGTCCGGTGTTTGAGGGCAGGAAGCTTTCAGCATGGGAGAAAGATGTAGGCTGGAAGACTCAGCCAGTGTAGTCTTTCCAGGTTCTTCTGCCTGCTTTTATTCTAGCCGTGCTGGCAGCTGATTAGATTGTGTCCACTGATTGAGGGTGGGTCTGCCTTTCCCAGTCCACTGACTCAAATGTTAATCTCCTTTGCCAACACCCTCACAGACACACACAGGAACAATAATTTGCGAACTTCAATCCAATCGGGTTGACACTCAAATGTTAACCATTGTAAGTCCAACCCTTGTCAACTTGAACCCATATACATCTCCTGAAATTTTATATATATATATATAATCTTCAAATAATTACACCTAACATAATAGAGCTATCCTTTGTATAACTAGGAACACACCAATCCCCAACTCAAATGTATTACATAAAGTTAACCATAGTTAAATGCTGATATGAAATCAATGAATCTTATGTCACATGATAAAGAAAGGAAATAAAATGAAGACATTTTCTTAGTACAGGTGTATACATGCACAAACATGTTCTTAACAAAATAAGGAAGAAATACTCATGACAAGTATAGTCCTTGTTTCTGCAACTGGCCATATGGCCATAGCTGGTATTGATGACCACCTTCTTCTACTACCCATTCTGTATTCCCTTTGCCTTCAGCAAGCACCTCAGCAGGTCGTGGTTTTTACCTGGTGGAGTGGCGCAAACCTTTATTCCTGAAGAGTCTGGACCATTTTTAGTCCTGCCTGGATTGGGCTGTTGTAGTTTCCAATTGACCTTAATCACAGGGCATGGTAATACTAAGAGATGCCCTAAGAGGTCTCCTTTATTCCATGCATACTCTTCCTTACCTCCATTGTGGAGTAGTAGACTGATTTTATCTCTGTAGTTGCGGTCCATTACCCCAGCCAACACTGTAACTCCCTTCTTAGCCTGTTGACTTAGAGGTAGGAGGAGCCCAAACTGGCCAGGTGTCAATCTTAACTTCCAGTTAAATGGAATTGTTGTGTCTCGGGGTGGCAGCATTCCTCCCTCTGGAATTAAGACCTCTAGGCCAGCAGAACATATTGTCATGGGAACAGGAAGCAAAAAACACTTCTAGTGATTTACTAGGGGTGATGGTGAGTGGTGGCACTTCCACTTCCACCACTTGATTCCTGGACCCATGAATCCTGGCTATGAGAGGAAGCAGTACCATATATTGGACACTGATTCAGGGCATACACAGCCTTGTGAAGAACTTTGCCCCAGCCCTGTAAGGCCATTCACCATACTATCAATCCAACTGCTTCAGGATGATGGGGAACACTGTGGAACTAACAAGTCTTTCAACCTTCTATACAATCAGGTTTGCTCCCTCATAAAACACTGAAATGGTGGGCCTTCGATTACAAACATCTTAAAATTTTATGCAAGTATCCAAAATGTCCAACTTATGATAATATGGGGGTGACTGTAAGACTCCTGTGTTTCTGAAATGCAACTTCCAATTCATGAACTAAATTTATACCAAGTATTTCTTAGAATAGCTCATAAGCACATGAAATCAAATTCCTTAAAACCATGGGTTTTGTATGGCACTTAATTAAGGAAACTGAGACAGCTTTCAGTGGCAAGTAAGGCCATTTCAGAAATGATAACTATAGTGATTCTCCTCCAAATTAGAAAGAGAAGGAGAAAACTGCTCTTGTGTGTCTACTCTGTGTCAGGCATACTAGGGCCTCAGGAAATGAATTAGCTTCAGAATCAGGGGACATGGGTTACAACACTGACTTTCTGGTCTTTAGCTGTTGGGCCTTGAATAAAACTGTTTTTAAGATTTCTGATCCTTAGGATCTTTAACTCTAAAAATGGCAAAAATAATGTCAAACTCTCGGGTTTGTTGTGTGAATTAAATTAGATAACCTATGAAATGTGACTGGGATATAACAGGCACTTGATAAGCATTATGCCCCTTCTTCACCAGTTACCTCAACTAACCTGCCCAACTACCTGGTAGGCAAGTAATGTTAGCACATCACAAACAAAACTAGAAAACTGAGTTTCAGAGTTTCAGCAATTTGCTCAAGCTCAGGCAATTGGTAAGTGGCCCGTCTGGAATTTTAGCAAGATTGGCCTAACTTTCAGTTTCCAGTCCTTTCCTGTCAGCCTTTCTGACTCTGGAATAAGACCTCAAATGCCGCTGTTCAGTGGTAGTTTATCAGCTCATTAAGATTTATGTCATTATGCATGGCATTAATATATAATTAATTATCTTTTTCACATTATTTATCCATAGGCATAGGGAGACATTATGTAAGTATCACTCTATTTTCTGAAGCAATAAATTACTTTAAGGGGGAAGTTTATAATAAAATGATAAGAATATAACTTATAAATTATGAGATTTTAATATTATCCATTTTACTCTACTATCACTCTCTGATCTTTG
The DNA here is from genome assembly GCF_009764315.1 of Trachypithecus francoisi. NCBI lineage: Eukaryota > Metazoa > Chordata > Mammalia > Primates > Cercopithecidae > Trachypithecus > Trachypithecus francoisi. Next base: position 574,145 of record NW_022681437.1, on the reverse strand, counting down.
AAATTATAAACATTTTATTCCATGAATGTGGATGGATACATTACAAAGATAGCTCTAATTAAAATAGATATCCCAAGATAAAACGTAAAGACAAAATTTAATTTTTATTTGACTAGTTTCAGAATACATACTACTTAGGCTCACCAGGCATACATTCATGAAAATAAATACCTAAAATACAAGACAATATGGGTGTAATTCCTATTTTTGAGTTTGAAGAAGCCATTAAGGGCTAGAGTAAATTGGGAAAGATTCGTGGAAGAGATTGAACATGATTTGGTCCCTAATGCAGGATTTGAAAAAAATGGAGAGAAAGGAAAAGTCCCAGTTAGTTGGAATTAAATAAGCTAAAACATATGTTATATTTTTGGAGCAATGTTTTCAGTTACTGTTGAGATACATTTAAGAAGATGTTAGGGCCATGTTATTGACAATTTTGTGGAGGCAATAAATAACAAATGAAAGAAATTTTTATATTTATTTTTGGAACAGTGTTTCTCATATGTCCTGCTCAAATGGGAATGTTACATCAACTGTCTACACTTCCTCAGTTCCCATTTGCTCTTCAAAACATCTTTATCTAGTCTCTATCCCCATCCATTCACTACCCATATGTCTCATGTAGTTAGCAGTGGCCTCCTATTTGCCAAACTCAATGGACATTTTTTATTTCCATCTTTCTGCTCCATTTGACATTTTTCCTCATTCATTCACTCCTTTTGAAGTTCTATTTTCTTGGCTTACATGATGATATTCCCTTCTGATTTTTTTCGGCCTTCTGATAATTCTATTTCTTTTTCTATGTGGTAATTTCATCTGTCCACTGCGTAAGTATTAATTTTTCTTAGAGTTATATCCTCAGCATGTTCTCATCATTTTATACTCTCTCTGTTGTTTTATGTGTGACCTATATCCTGATGAGTTCTGATCTCCATATATAGTCCTGGCCTCTCACCTGAGATTTTGACTGATACATCAAGTTCCCCTATAAATATCTCGCCTTCACTGGTCCATGAAACTTCAAGCTCTACTCGCTCTAAATTGGATCGATTCCCTTCAACTTGCTTTTCCCAAATCTGATTTCTGACCTACATCAACTGATAGACTCACCATTCATTCAAGTCACTCAAGTTAAAAATCTCAGTAACATCCTATGCTTCCTTCTCTCCCCCTCCCCTTCATTCCAATTGTTCAACAACTTTTTTTTCTCATTTTACATTTAAAATATTTTTAAAATAATGAAAATGATAACAGATAAATATTTTGAAAATGTACTACATGCAAGGTATGGTGCCAAGAATTTAAAAAAATATTAACTCATTTAATTTTCATATTGCTGGTACTATTTTTCCCATTTCACTTATGGCGAAAATGGAGCTTAGAAAGGTTCATTGTCTTGCTATATGTCACATAAATATTATTCGGTAAAGCTGTTATCTAAATACAAACGTTTACATTCCTAATTCTGTATTCTTAAACACAAGGGTAGCATTTATTGCTTCCTATCTCTACTCCTGTATCCTATTTTAAGTTCTTTTCATGTTTTATGTGGACAATTGCGATAACTGCTTAGCTGGCATTCAACATATCTCTAATCTTTTTTCACTCAAATCAGCTTCCATACAGCCAATGAATATTCCATTTCACTTGCAAATCTCATCATCCCGCTCCTCTACTTAAAATCCTTCATTGGATCCTCATAAGTTTCAGTATAAATACCCTATTTTTTTAGTATACTAAACAAAAACTCCATGGTGTGGTCTTGTGCTTACTTTTCAGCTTGAGGTCTCATTCATCCCTGGGTCATAGTTTACACTTCAGAGATATCATATTGCTTGCAGTTTTCGACTATACAGCATGCATGTTTTAGTTTCTGCAAATTCCTTCATAATTTTTATAGTGGAGACTTGCTCTTTGCCATTCTATTTACATAACATGATTAAATTCCACAGAGTCATTGTGACTCAGCTCAGGCTCCTCTACGTGTGTGTGTGTGTGTGTGTGTGTATAAAATATTAGAGTAGAAAAAAATATGATAGCAAATATTTTGAGATGATTAATTAAAAATTATAATGAAAAATGGAAGGCAAGTTTTAAAGTAGGCAAATCAGCAAGGAGAACCAGAAGAACATTGCATTAAAAACAAAATAAGGAATAAGGGCCAGGACTAGGGTAGTAGAGGTGGGAATTGAAAATAGGGGCTGGCCGGGCGCGGTGGCTCAAGCCTGTAATCCCAGCACTTTGGGAGGCCGAGACGGGCGGATCACGAGGTCAGGAGATCGAGACCATCCTGGCTAACATGGTGAAACCCCGTCTCTACTAAAAAATACAAAAAAAAAAACTAGCCGGGCGACATGGCGGGCGCCTGTAGTTCCAGCTGCTTGGGAGGCTGAGGCAGGAGAATGGCGTAAACCCAGGAGGCGGAGCTTGCAGTGAGCTGAGACCCGGCCACTGCACTCCAGCCTGGGCGGCAGAGCGAGACTCCGTCTCAAAAAAAAAAAAAAAAAAAAAAGAAAATAGGGGCTGACGAATGAGATGGTGGAGGGGATCAAGTAGAGTAGAATTTCTAAAACAACTCCAAAATTGAAGGCAGTTGACTAGAGATTAGCAGTTGGAGTTTGAACTGAGACAATCCGGAGTGTAAGTTCTGTAAAGAAGTAGGAGTTGAGGAGATGGAGTATAAATGTGTAGATGTTTTACATGTAAAGATGGTAAAACTTTAATTATTTTTAACTGTGGGACAAAAGGGTGAGAAGATGGGTGTGGGGATTAAATACTTTGAAATATAGGAAATAGCATATGATAAAAACTGTTATATTAGGTCGGTGCAAGAGTAATCGCGGTTTTTGCCATTAAAAGTAATGGCAAAATTACTTTGAAAAATTACTTTTGCACTAACCTAATATCATAAGTAAGTGGATATTTAGCACAGTTTAACATATGATGGGGATATAGTCTGAAGTGAAAGGCAGCAGTACGACTACATATTTACATTTCATCATCACTATATAGTTTGGTGGAAGCATCCAACTATGATTGACTGATTAATAAACAAAGAGTTTCTTCAGCTATAATTCAATTCGGATATTATATTTCTCAAAAATGACTTGTACTTGTTATTTAATTGTTGGTAATTGATCCTTTTCTGACTATAAAATAGCATAAATTAATTGTAGAAGTGAAAAATACAGATCAATAGAGATATAATAGAGAAGAAAAGTAGAAATTACCTATAATCCTATCAACTCAATGATAATAAATGTTACTTCAGTGCATATTCTTTCAATCTTTTTTCTGTGCTTATTTTTTTATTTTATTAAATACTCTTCTCAAATAAGATGTTTGATAACTATATAATATTGTATCACATAGATATTCTATAATGCATTTAGATATCCAATATTAATGAATGTTTTTATTTTTATCCTATTATAAACAAACTATAATGAACCTTCTTGAACATAAATCTCTTTGTGCACCGATCCAACAGCCAACAGTGTAATTCACAAGGAAACATTGGAGGCAATTCCATTAAAATCTATAATAGCTAAGATCACTATTTGTTTAAAATTGTTTTAGATATTCCATTTAAAACAATAGTACAGGGGAAAAGAATAAATAGTAAAAGAAAAATATAGTGCTATTTATTGTTTATAATGATCTTCTACCAAGAAACTCCAAGAAAAACTTCTGGTAGTATAAAGAGTAACAGCTTTTATTTTTTACTTTTTTATTTATTATTATTATTATTATTATTATTATCTTGAGATGGAGTCTCACTCTGTCACCCATGCTGGAGTGCAGTGGTACAATCTCAGCTCACTGCAGCCTCATCCTCCCAGGCTCAAGCTATTTTACTGCCTCAGCTTCCCAAGCAGCTGGGACTACAGGTGTGCACCACCATGCCCAGCTAATTATTTTAGTTTTTGTAGGGAGAAGGTCTCACTATATTCCCTCGGCTGGAAGAATAGCTTTTAAAAGTCAGCTTTCAGTGATGTGTAGTAAAGTCAGTAATTCTACTTCCAGAAATTTATCGTATAGATAGATAAGAAAAATATTTAAAAGCTACTGAGTTTTAAAAGATATTTTTATACTATCTCATCAGTTATCAATACTCTAATGGATAATCTATCATTATTAAATACCTTTCTGTTTTTTATATAGTAATTGCTTTTTGTATAAAAGTAATTTATAGAGAATTCAGTTTACAAAGATTAGATTTATATATTTTTTAATTATATTTTATGCCTAATTGGAAAATAATGCATAATTAGTAAAGTGTTTCTCAAGACACACGATATTTTCATTTTTCTTTTTGTGATTTTTTTCCTCTGTGTCAACTCTACACATTTTTTTACTAAGGTATGAAATGACACATCAACTAATTTTCTCAAGATTTGAAACTTTTGTTTTCTAAAAAATAAACTAAATTGTGCCTTTTTCTAAGTGTTTAACTGTGCCATGGTACCATTCAGGAGAATAAAAGTCTGCCCAATTTATTGTGACTTTTGCTGCATAATTTCTATGTAGATTCAACAGGTTTATAATTCACTTGTTCTTAGACTTCATGCATAAAATTAGTCGCTTGTCATTTATATACTTCAAAATTACTGCTTCAGAGAAGTCATGTAGAAGCATCACGGAGGTTATGGCTTTCTATGTACATATAAGATCTTTATATTTGAGGGTCATATTTAAAGACTGAAAAATTATAATATAGTTGACACATATATTCAAAATTGTGATAGAGAAGACATTTTAAGCTTACAATTTGCTCTAGAAGATAACATCAACTTACTACAGATAATATGTAGAGGTAACTTTTAACTTTATGTTAATCAAATTCAACATATTGAAATATTTGTTTCCTATGCTGCATATGCGCAGTGAAACAAATAAGCAATCATACACTGAGAATTCTTTAGCATTTCCCATTTTGTTTTAATTTAGAGTACACATGACTTCACCTGTCACTATTAGAATAACAGAAACAACCTCAATTATCAGTGGCCCAATATATTCACCACTTTGATAAAAGTGACCTTTTGTTTGATCAACGTCTAGTCCAGAGATTCCCAACACTGGCTGTGCATTAAAATTGCATTTGGAGGTCAGAATCTACCCCAAGAAATTATAATAGCGGTCTGAGTTAAAGCCTAGCTATCTTTGTTTTGCATCAGCCTGACAGGTGATTTAGATAAGCAAACAAGGATGATAATCACTGAACATAAACATACATGTATCCATTAATTGAGTGCTTATCCACATATTTGAAATATTACCCATTAATAACCTTATACTCACTAGACTGAGCATTTGAAAGGCAAACACAATGCCTTTATTAGCTTGTATCCCTAGTAACCTGCTTGGTTTTCAGCACATAGGCACTCAGGAAAATTAACTAATTATTTAATTATGGTCATATGAACTCATTAAATTAATGAAGAATCATGGCATTTGTTAGATTCGTAGGTAGTGACAAACAAAATGTCTGTGAAATTCCTTTTTAAATATCAAACACAAAACCACTTTGGAACAAATTTTTTTTACTCTTTTACTCTTTCTTTCAAAGAAGGATAAATCACTTGAGGAAAACAAAAAATAATTTTTGCTAGAAAGATATTTTCACCAATAATGTGCTAACGAACACACTGTTTGTGGCCAAGGAATAAATTTTAGGTAACTCTGCCAACTTAATGCCATACAGACAATATATAGTTTGTAATGCTATTTTTAAAATAAAATGACACGACTAGTGAAAGTACAAAAATTAGGTGTACTACCACACTATTTACACTAGTACACTATTATAATTCTAAAACATAAGCAGTTATTACAGTGATTTTAGTGTTTTTGTAAATAGTTGATCTTCAGCTAGAGATAAGGTGAATATGGTATTTATTTTTTATTTGCTGAGTGGATTCTAAATTTCTGTTACTTCCCAAAAAGCTACCATTGGTACACACAGGCATGTACATGATATACACCACCCTCAACAAACACACACAAACACACACACACATACGCACACACAGAGAGAGAAAGAGAGAGAGAGAGGCTGACATAAATTTATTTTAATAGACCAATATGTGGTCTGTTAAATACATATTCAATGATCTTAAATACTACCAATGGTTTTCAATTTATATTTTAAAAAATCAATTTTAACATATTGCCAATGTCAAGGACAGCCATATATACTTTAGTTATTTCTTTAACAGTTTTCCAAACAATCACAGTTATGTAATTCCTTTTTTTAACTTTTATGTAAGTTCAGGGGTACAAGTTCAAGTTTGTTACATAGGTAAGCTTGTGTCATGGGGGTTCGTTGTACAGGTTATTTCATCACCCAGGTATTAAGCCAGTAGCCATTAGTTGTTTTTTCTGGTCCTCTCCCTCCTCCCACCCTCCACCCTCTGAAGGGCCCCATTATGTGTGCTCCCCTTTACGTGTTCATGTGTTCTCATCATTTAGCTCCCTCTTATTGGTGAGAATACGCAGTGTATGGTTTTTCTATTCCTGTGTTAGTTTGCTAAGGATAATGGCCTCCAGCTCCATCCATGTCACCGCAAAGAACATGATCTTGTTCTTTTTTATGGCTGCATAGTGTTCCATGGTATACATATACCACATTTTCTTTATCCAATCTATCACTGATGGGCCTTTAGGTTGATTCCATGTTTTTGCTATTGGAGATACCCTAGGCAATACCATTTAGGACATAGGCACGGGCAAAGATTTCATGATGAAAATGAGAAAAGCAATTGCTACGAAAGCAAAAATCAACAAATGGGATCTAGTAAACAAAAGAGCTTCTGCACAGCCAAACAATCAAGTAAACAGAAAACCTACAGAATGGAAGGAAATTTTGCAAACTATGCATCCAATAAACATCTAATATCCAGCCTCTATAAGTAACTATAAGCCTCTATAAGGAACTAATCACCAGGAACAAAACAAACAATGCCATACAAAAGTGGGCAATGAAATGAACAGACACTTCTCAAAAGAAGACTTACATGTGGCCAACAATCATTTGAAAAAAATCTCAACATCAATGATCATTTAAAAAATGCAAATCAAAACCATAATGAGATAGCAACTCACACTAGTCAGAATAGCTATTAATAAAAGGTCAAGGCCAGGAGTGGTGGCTCACACCTGTAATCCCAGCACTCTGGGAGGCCGAGGCAGGTGGATCAACTGAGGTCAGGAGTTTGAGACCAGACTAGCCAACATGGTGAAACCCTGTCTCTATTAAAAATACACAAATTAGCCGGCATGGTGGACTGTGCCAGTAATCCCAGGTACTTGGGAGGCGGGGGCAGAATAATTGCTTGAACCCGGGAGGCGGAGGTTGCAGTGAGTCAAGATAGCGCCATTGCACTCCAGCCTGGGTGACAGAGTGAGAATCCATCTCAAATAAATAAATAAATAAAGTCAAAAAGTAACAGATGCTGGTGAGGTTGTGGAGAAAAAGGAATGTTTCTATACTATTTGTGGGAGTGTAAATTAGTTCAGTCACTGTGGAAGACAGTGTGGAAATTCCTCAAAGACCCAAAGACAGAAATACCATTCAACTCGGCAATCCCATTACTGGGCATATATCCAAAGGAATATAAATTATTCTATTATAAAGACACAGTTATGTAATTCTAAAACAAATTGTATAAAACGTTCAAGATAAAATGGAAAATGGCACATTATTAAAGCTATTTTATTTTAATAAGAGTTATTTTTACACAGTCTTCTTCCAAACAAGCTATTTGAAATGTTTTGCTCCAAAATGTGTATCCATTAAAGCAGAGTCAAAATTTGATTGCTCTCAGCCAGCATACTTTATTGGAAAAAGTATACTTAAAATGGTATAAAGAAAAGATCAAAGATAAAAAGGTAAAGGATTGTGAAGAATTCAATGCTGCTATCTGTATGTACTTTGTAAAAATATCAACCTCTCCTTCCTGATGCTCTGTCTCTGTCACATTTGGTGGCTCATATGTTGTTAATATGTCTCACCTCCTAAACACTTCAGTAGTGAGAGACCCAGCTTAATGCATCCAATGGAAAATCCATTAAAATATATACGGCATCTTCTGTATTGAAAGGATTCTCTTAAAGATCTTACAGTGGTTTGCTGATTTAAAAATATCTTCCTGTTATAACAAAAGAAGGTGTAGGCATTTATTATGGCTTGCTGACTTCAAAGGAGAGCAATTCAGGCTAAAAATTTTTTATTTAAATTTAGCCTCTTTTAGATGCCTCCTTAGATTCAGAATCTTATTGGCATTGCCTAATAAGTAGTTGAAACTTTCAGTTCAAGAGACCTCGGAAATTGATATATCACATCAGTGTTTTATTTTGTCTGTAAATGTGACATATTAAATTATTGGGTTGTCTGATGTTTTTTCTCGGATTTATTGAGGTGTAATGCACAAACCAAAACTATATTCAAGTTGTACAAGGTGATATTTTGATATACCTCTACATTGTGAAATGATTACCACTATCAAGCTAATTAACATATCCGTAACCTCATAGTTACCTTTTTTGTGTGAGATTGGGATCGACTCTCTTAACAAATTTCAAGTACTCGATACAGTATGATTAACTATAGTCATCATGCTGTACGTTAGGTCTCCAGAACTTTAGATTCCCTGTTTTATAACACGTGCTTTAGGCTTTCTGAGGGTCATCGTCCAGTAGTAATCTGCATTTTAAGCCAATTTCATTAAGATACGATATTTAGGATATACATTTTTTGTAGCACCAGTCAGTGAAACAAGGTATCTGAACTAATCCGAAAGAATTGCTAATAAGCATCTTAGCCTTTCTATCTCTGGTTTCTCTACAGGTATCACCATGATAAAATTTTACTTTACCTGAAGCAATTAAAAATAATAACACTGTGTTTCCCTGGTTGGGCCTTTTTAGTTCCCAGTGAAGGTCACCTACAGTAGGGAGAGAAGAAGTATGCATTCCACACAAAATATCTTACTATTTGAACCTGGTAATTCATATATGCAGTGAAATGTTACCACCAGACAGCTTCAGTTTTCATGGGTAAAAACATTTATCCACATATTTAAATAAGTTTATAATTCTTCATACAAATATTCACAAAGACAAAAAAGAGCATTTTCTCCAGCTTCAGATACACACCATTTGACTTCTAAAAATAATAACATCCTTTTGTTTGTTGATTGGTTTATTTTTAGGCCATCTAACCCCCTCAAGATAAGTTACATTCTAATGTGGACATGTTCAAATCTTATAGGATGATCTGCAAGTACAGAAAAACATTCAAGAAGAAAAATTTGGAAAGATTTTTATATCAGATCACATTTTCCAGTATGATTGTCTAGTTGGTGAAGTTCAGCAGTGTGAAATTCCCATTGTTTTCTGTGAAAGTATCTCACCATTATTTAAAATGTCATATTTTACCTTATCCACTAAACTATAAGTATAATTGGTTCCATTAATAATATATAAGGCAGATTAGCTAGCTTTTTTGTATTATTCATCATTATGAGATAAAACTCATAAGACCCTATCAAAATAGTTCAATATATACCTCATACGACTATTAATAATTTCCAACTTATTTTAGAAAATCTAAAAGGGCAACCAAAAGTAGCACAATTTGGAAGAATTTGAAACTATACTTTCTTTCATAAATTTTAAATTATCTGAGTTTCAAACATAAAATTTTATGTTTATAACTTCTAGAGATATTTATTTGGAATTAAAATTACAAAATGCCAAAGGATTGGATAATATTTTTACACTCTGATAAATGTTAGGTCTGTTTTTTATTGCTGCTACATATGTCTAGCCACTTAAATAATTGTATTCAATTAAATCTACTTTTCACTCCAGGGATAATTCTATTACCCTGTTATTTCTATCAAGAAGTAAAAATTCTATCATTTTATTTTTTTTGTGGGTATATAGTAAGTGTGTATAATTATGGGCTATGTGAGATTTTTGATACACACATGGATTGTGTAACAATCACATCAGGGTAAATGGGTTATGCTCACCTCAAGCATACATCCTTCATGTGTATTACAAACAATCCAATTATACTTTTTTTAGTTACTTGAACCTGTATAATTGAATTGTTATTGACTATAATCCCTCTGCTGTGTTATCAAGTACTAGGTCTTATTCATTCTTTCTAGCTATATTTTTGTCTCCATTAACCATCCCCACTTACCCTCCTCTCCCCTACTTACCACCCTTCCCAGCCTCTGGTAACCATTCTTCTATTCTCTATCTCCATGAGTTCAATTGTTTTCATTTTTAGCTCCCACAAATAAGTGAGAGCATGTGAAGTTTGTCTTTCTTTGTTCTTTTTCCTTACTACATCTTTGTCTATTCTGGGTCTCTTGTGGTTCCACATATATTTTAGATTTTTTTTCTACATCTATAAAGAATGCCATTAGTATTTTGATAGAGATTGCACTGAATCTATAGATTTCTGTGGGTGGTGTGGACATTTTAATAATATTGATTCTTCAATCCATGAACATGGAGTATTTTCCAGTTTTTTGGTATTGTCCTTAATTTCTTTCATCAGTGTTTTATAATTTTTATTATAGAGGTCTTTAACTCCTTTGATTAAGTTAATTCATTGATATTTAATTTCATGTGTGACTATTGTAAATGGGATTACTTTTTTATTTCTTTTTCTCATTGTTCACCATTGGCATATAGAAATGCAACTGATTTTTGTATGTTGAGTTTGTATCCTCAGCTTTGCTGAATTTATCAGTTCAAATAGTTTTTTGCTGGACTCCTTAGTTTTTTTCCAAAGATAGTATCATATCATCTGCAAACAAGGATAATTTCACTTCTTCGTTTCCATTGTGGATGCCTTTTATATCCTTCTCATGTCTAATTTGTCTATGTAGGACTTCCAGTACTGTGTTGAATAACAGTGGTGAAATTGGCCATTCTTGTCCTATTTCTGATCTTAGAGGAAAGGCTTTTCGATTTTCCCCATTCAGTATGATGGGTCTGTCATATACAATTTTTATTATGTTGAGATTTACTTTTTCTATTCCTAGTTTATTGAAAGTTTTGATCACGAAGTGATGTTGCATTTATCAAATGTTTATTCAGCATCAACCAAAATGATTATATGGTTTCTGTCCTTCATTCTGTTGATACGATGTATCACCTTAATGATTTGTGTATGCTGAACCATCCTCGTATTCCAGGGATAAATCCCACTTGGTCATGATGATAGATCTTTTTAATGTGTTTTTGAGAGAATCAAGGGAAAATGGCAGATAGGAGACAGGGATAATGTATAGCTCCCACGTGGACAGACAGAAGAGTGTGTGGGGACTCACACTGTGATCTTTTGCTTCAAGAACCTTCACAGGAACATACCAGGAAAACTGAAAGAATTCACAGATCCTCTGAAAGAAGCAGCATACTGCTGCAAATTCCACATAACGGGCAAAAAACTGTGTGTTCCAAAGTGTGAGGGGAGAAAGGAAAACCTACCTTTGATCACACATCCTGACTGGGGAATCTGAAAATCCAGATCACAAGAGGATTTAACCTTACCTAGAAATGAAATGGATTTAGGAAGTCACACGAAATATAAAAGTAGAAGTGGCAGTGGGAAGTGCCTTGCATGCACTCCCAGTCTCCACCTCTAACCTAGAAAGGCCATCCCTGGCTCTATCTCACAGGGGCCCTCAGGAAAGGCAGCCAGAGGAACTGGGGAGGGATTATGGGGTGAAAGAGGCTCCCAAATGAAATTGGTAGTGGTTTCGGCTGGGTACACATTTTCTTGAGTCCAGTCTGGAGGATGGGAGGGAGCTGCTGCATATACAAGCAAGTGCGGGAGTACAGGAGCTGCTGCTGATGGAGTGGACAGACAGGGAAAGGCAAGGTCCTAAAGCCATACTTGCTTTCCCAGTGGAGTAGCTCATGGCTTGGGACAAGATCAGAGTAGGGGCAGTGCATGAATGAGAGACTGGTCTCGCCAACTGCATGGGAGCTGGGTAAAGCTTCTTGCTACTGGCTATCTGCATAGCAGAAGCGGCCAAGATCGCCTATGGAACATAACCCCATTGGCCTGAGAACCACCTCACCCCATGCTCCACAGTTGTCATGGCAAGCCCTCCCCAAGGAGAGTCTGCACCCAGACCCATCAAACCCTGCCCCCACATGACAGTATTTCCCTAACTACCCTGATAGCTGAACACAAGACACAGAAACTCATGGGAGCTTTATGGCCCCACCCAACAGCTGAGAAACCAAAATACTTACCAGGACCATCTTAGAGTAAGTTGAGAGCCTTTTACTACTATCTCAGCTGGTGCTATCTTGAAAGTGCCACCTCCTTGCTGGAGGCCAACCAACTCAGGCCATTACAGCAACTCAGGACAAAATAACCCTAATCCCAGGAAGGAGAAGACAACACCTAATTTCACTGCCTGCAACATCCTAGCTAACCAGAGGTCCTGAGTGTGTCTGCGTGACAACTTCACTACTAGCATAACCAGCATTCAAGAAAGCCAGCATACTAAACATATCAACAACCAAGAGCTCTCGCAGAGTCTACTTTGCTTCTCTGCCACCTCTACCAGAGCAGGTGCTGGTATCCATGATTGGGAGACCTGAAGACAGATCACATCACAGCACACTTTGCAGATATCCTGAAGCATCAGCCCAGAGCCTGGTAACCCCACTTGGTAGCTAGATCTAGAAGAGCAATAAGAATCACTGCAGACCAGCTTTTGGGAAGTCCCATCTCTAGGGGAAGGAGGAGAGCATGACATCAAGGAATCACCCTCTAGGACAAGAACATCTGAACAGCAGGCCTTAAGTTTCACACCTCTCCACTGAAATCGCCTACCCAAATGAGAAGAAACCAGAAAAGTAATCCTGTTATAGAACAGGATTCTATAACACCCCCAAAAGATCACACCAGATCTCCACAAATGGATCCAAACCAAAAGAAAGCTCTGCATTGCCAGATAAACAATTCAGAAGGTAGATTGTTAAGCTACTCAAGGAAGTACCACAGAAATGTGAAAACCAATTTAAAGAAATTAAAAAACAATACAGGGTATAGATGAACAATTCTCAAGAGAAATAGATATCACAAAAAAATATGATTACAACTTCTGGAAATGAAAGACACACTTAGAGAAATGAAAAATGTAGTGGAAAGTTTCAACAGTAGCATAGAGTATGTAGAATAAATAACTTTAGAGCTCAATAAAAAGGCTTTCAAATAAACCCAATCACACAAATACAAAGAAAAAAAATTTTTTTTCTTTTGAGACAGAATCTCACTCTGTCGCCCAGGCTGGAGTGCAGTAGCGCAATCTCGGCTTGCTGCAAGCTCCACCTCCTGGGTTCACACCATTCTCCTTCCTCAGTCTCTCGAGTAGCTGGGACTACAGGCACCTGCCACCATGCCTGGCTAATTTTTTGTATTTTTAGTAGAGACAGGGTTTCACCGTGTTAGCCAGGGTGGTCTCAATCTCCTGACCTTGTGATCCACCCACCTTGGTCTCCCAAAGTGCTGGAAAAATTTTTTAAATGAACAAAGACTCTAAGAAATTTTTTATTACATTAAATGACCAAACATAAGAATAACTGATGTTCCTCAAAAAGAAGATACATCTAAAAGTTTGGAAAACTTATTTGAGTGAATAATTGAGGATAACTTCCCTGGTCTTGCTAGAAGTCTAGACATCCAAATACAAGAAGCTCAAAGAACACCTGGGAAATTCATTGCAAAAAGATCACCACCTAAGCACGTAGTCATCAGGTTATCTAAAGTCAAGACAAAGGAAAGACTCTTAAGAGCTGTGAGACAAAAGCATCAGATAACCTATAAAGGAAAACCTATCAAATTAACAGCAGACTTCTCAGCAGAAACCTTACAGGCCAGAGGGAATTGGGGTCCCATCTTTAGCCTCCTGAAACAAAATAATTGTTAGCCAAAATTTTGTATCCAGCAAAACTAAGCTTCACAAATGAAGGAGAAATAAAGTTGTTTTCAAACAAATGCTGAGAGAATTTACCACTACTAAGCCAGCACTACAAGAAATGCTAAAAAGAGTTCTACATCTTGAAACAAACTCTTAAAATACACCAAAATAGAAATACCTTAAAGCATAAATCTCACAGGGCCCATAAAACATTAATGCAACAGAAAAAAATGCAAGGTATTAAAGCAACAACTAACATGATGAGTAAAACAGTACCTCATATCTGAATACTAACACTGAAAGTAAATGGCCTAAATGCTCACTTAAAAGATACAGAATGGCAGAATGGATAAAAATTCACCAACTACGTAGCTGCCGTCTTCAAGAGACTCACTAACACATAAGGACTCACATAAACTTAAGGTAATGGGATGGAAAAAGACATTCCATGCAAATGGAAACCAAAAGCAACTAGGAGTAGCTATTCCTATATCAGACAAAACAGAATTTAAAGCAACAACGGTAAGAAAAAACAAAAAGGGACATCATATAATGATAAAAGAAATAGTCCAATAAGAAAATACCACAATCTTAAACATATACACCTAACACTGGAATTTTCAAATTTATAAAACAATTACTACTAGACCTGAGAAATGAGACAATGAGATAGATGGCTACACAATAATAGGGCAGGACTTCAATACTCCACTGCCAGCACTAGACAGATCATCAAAGCAAAAAATCAAAAAATAAACAATGAAATTAAACTATAGTCTAGAACAAATGGACTTAATGGATATTTGCAGAACATTTCCCCAACGACTGCAGACTGTACACTTTTTTTTCAGCACATGGAATATCCTCCAAGATAGACTATGTGATAGGTCACAAAACAAGTCTTAATAAATTTAAGAAAAATATTATATCAAGTATCCGCTCAAACCTCAGTGGAATAAAGCTGGAAATCAACTCCTAAAGGAATCTTCAAAACTATAGAAATACATGAAAGCTAAATAATCTGCTCTTGAATTATCTTTGGGTCAACAATGAAATTTAAAAATTCTTTGAGCTGAATGATAATAGTAACGCAACTTAACAGAACCTCTGGGATACAAAAAAAAGCAGTGCTCAGAGGAAAGTTCATAGCATTAAATGCCTACATCAAAAAGTCTGAACGAGCACAAATAGACAATCTAAGGTTGCACCTCAAGGAACTAGAGAAACAAGAAGAAACCAAATCCAAAACCAGCAGAAGGAAAGAAATAACAAAGATCAGAGCAGAACTAAATGAAATTGAAACAAAAATACAATAGATAAATGAAACAAAGAACTGGTTCTTTGAAAAGATAAACAAATGGATAGAACATTAGTGAGATTAACCAAGAAGAGAGAAGATCCAAGTAAGCTCAGTTAGAAATGAACCAGTAGATATTACAGCCAATACCACAGAAATACAAAACATCATTCAAAGTTACTAAGAACACATTTTTGTACAAAAACAAGGAAATCTAGAGGAGATGGATACATTCCTGAAAACATACAGCCCTCCCACGTTAAATCAGGAAGAAATAAAGACTCTGGACAGACTAAAGCAAATAGCAAGATTGAAACAGTGATAAAAAATTGCCAACAAAAAGAAGTCCAGGACCGGATTCACAACTGAATCCTATCAGACATTCAAAAAGAATTGGTACAAATTTTACTGAAACTATACTAAAAGATAGAGAAAGAGAGATTCGTCCCTAAATCATTCTATGAAGTGTCACCCTAATACCAAAATCAATAAAGGACATAACAAAAAAAGAAAACTACAGACCGATATCCCTGATGAACCTAGATGCAAAAATCCTCAACAAAATACTAGCTAACCAAATCCAATAGCATATCAAAAATATAATCCACCATGATCACATGGGTTTTATACCAATGATGCTGGGATGGTTTAACACACACAAGTCAATAAATGTGATACATCACATACACACAATTAAAAACAAAAATCACATGATCTTCTCAATAGATGCAGAAAAGTATTTAACAAAATCCAGCTTCCATTTATGATTAAAATCCTCAGCAAAATTGGCATACAAAGGACATACCTCAAGGTAATAAAAGCCATCTGTGAGAAACACATAGCCAGCGTTATGCTAAATGGGAAAGGGTGGATAGAATTCCCCCTGAGAACTGAAAGAAGACAAGGATGTCCAGTTTCACCACTTCTCTTCAAAACAGGACTGGGAGTCCTACCAGAGCAATCAGACAAGAGAAAGAAATCAAGGGCATCTAAATTGTTAAAGAGGAAATCAAACTGTCACTGTTCACTGATGATACTATTGTATACCTAGAAAACCCTAAAGATTTATGCAAAACACTCCTAGATTTGATACATGAATTCAGTAAAGTTTCAGGATACAAAATCATTGTACACAAATCAGTAGCACTGCTGTACTCCAACAACAACCAAGCTAAGAAACAAATCAAGAACTCAATCCCTTTTACAGAAGCTACAAACAAACAAACAAACAAAACCCTTTGGAATATAACTAACCAAGGAGGTAAAAAATCTCTACAAGGGAAACTACAAAACACTGCTGAAAGAAATCATCGACAACACAAAGAGAAACACATGCCATGCTCATGGATGGGTAGAATCAATATTGTGAAAATCAACATACTACCCAAAGCAATCTACAGATTCAATGCAATTCCCATCAAAGTACCATCATCATTCTTCACAGAACTAGAAAAAAACTATCCTAAAATTCATATGGAATCAAAAACACCCTGCATAGCCAAAGCAAGACTAAGCAAAAAGAACCAAACTTGGAGGCATCACGTTACCAGATGTCAAACTATACTACAAGGCTATAGTTACCAAAACAGCATAGTACTGGTATAAAAATAGGCATGTAGACCAACAGAACAGAACATGTATCAGGTGGGATGTGATTATTGAAGAAACACATCATTTTATATTTGTGGACCTCCTGGGTCTCAGTTTCTTTATCTAAAAATAATGAATGTGTATTAGTTTTGGAAGTAGTGTAATAAATTACCACTAACGTAGAAGCCTAAAACTACTAATTTATTATCTCACAGTTCTGTAGGTCAGAAGTCCAGGCAGGCTTGACTGGGTTCATTGCCTAGGGTCTTGCCTTATCAATTATTATTATTTTTTAATCTCCTAGGCTAAGCTTCCTTCTTGGGAAGAAAAGTATGTTTATTTTTGCTGGAATTTCTCTCTGTGTTGTTTTCATCTTGAGGAGATCAAGTATAAAAGTGTTGCATATTTACAGAGTAATATTACAAGCAGAATGCCACATATTATTAATTGAAATTCTGTTTCAAATGTTTATATTAAGTAGAATTTTTCCAACACAGTGTATATGTGCTAAACCTCTAGGAAGAATATGTTTATTTTGCACCCAAACATTGGAAGATATGAGGAGAAGCACATCTAGATAATGATATGTAACAATAAGTTAGGTGTAGACTAAGATGTTGTTGATTGAGAGACAGTGTACTTGATATAAAATCTAAAATGTTTCAGGGAACATTGCTATAAGGATATTTACTGCAAAAAAAAATGTGTTTTTTTTCACATTTTGTACTAATGGTGGAATTTTCACTTTTAATAAAGGAAAGTTACAAATTATTTCAGGGAATTTTTGTTTTGTTAAACCTCCTTTTAGTAAATCCAACTGATTTTTATGGGTTTGTTTGTGCAGTTTTTAAAAAGGTTTTATGGGCACATGATAAATGCCTACAAAAACAACCACTGGTGTTCTAGCTCTCTCTCTCTCTCTTTTCAAATGTCATGAAGAATTCTACTCCACAGAATAGCGTTTAGGATGATATAGACTTAAGAGGGAAATGCATGTACCATCAGTATTTTTCATTGGGGCAGTCTAGCTAGGATGTCACCCACAAGAGGTGATACAAACCTTGCAGGGTATGGAAAAATGAAGACTATAAAATTAAGGAATACAAAGGAACACATTACTGTTCAATTCAGTAGAGAACTGTAATTCTGCACTACTCAGGTGCAGATGAAAACTACTCAGGTCAGAATCAAGTTGTTTCTATAAGAGACAGCTCTATAAATAATGAGCTGTTTGTTTCTATAAGAGATAGCTCTATAAATAATGAGCTGTTCTGGGGTGAGTCAATCACTACCAATTGCCTGTTTAAAATGTCAGAACTGTCAAGGTCAATTGGTGTTAAGCTAATGGCAGTAGTGAACTAGTGTCACACAGTCTATAAATTAAATTTTAAGTCTCACAAAAGGATTATCTTTGTTTCTAGAGACAATATTTGAATCAACAATGTTTTGGGTACTTCCGTGAAAGTGATGCGGGTTGATTGAAGTTTAAAAGGTGTAGACAATTGTCCATTAAAGTAATTACATTAACACATCAGGCTGATTTGAAATCAGTATTGAGGTAGATTCAAAATATTTGCATATTTTTTCTTTATCATAACATCCTCACCAAAGCTTTTGGAAATTGCTGTTTTCAATGCACTTTTCACTCCACAACTAGGACATAAAGAGTGAGGTAGTGAGAAAAAGAGAACCTTATCAGGAAGACAAAGAAATAACCATTAGAAAAGTTTTCAAAATGTATTCTTTAATGAAATTGTCTTTCTTCTGTTACTTGTCTGTTTCCATAGCTCCTTGTCACATTCTTAGGTATTTCAATAATAAAAAAAAAATTATCTGGATAAAAAAAGAAAGAAAAAGAAAAAGAATGAAGTTTAGGTTAATAAAAATTACTTTTATGATAAAAATTGCTCTTATGTGTTAAAAGAACAAAATATGTTTCCTCTAAAAGAAGTTGATTACCTACTCCCTGTAACTTTTCATAAATTAACTTTCAGATATTTTTCAAGTGAATAACTGATGGGAACTCAGCTTGTTGAAAATTTGCTTGGTTACACATTCAACAAACCTAATGGACCGTTTTGGTTATTTTTGCCCTTTACAGAGTAAGTGTGAAGTAACACTAATTAAAAGCTTTTCTACTGAATAATCCATGTGCATCACCTTCCAAAATTTCACTAAAGGGGCCTACATTGACAAAAACACATTTTATTCCTTTGCTTAATTTCATTAGTGGGATTTTTCTTTGACTTTGTGGGAACATTTAGATTTTTCTCCAGAGCATGTTAGAGCACAGAATGATTAGCAGAGCATTTGAAGTAACCACAGCTCAGGGATAATGGGAATGAGCCCTATAGCAATGTGCAAGCACTGGGACCATTTATAGATGTTCTGTGCAATGGTGGATAAAATAGGGCCACACTATATTGTTCCAGAAGCATTTTCTCTAGAGTCATCTCTAAGTCCCTTCTGTGCTAAATAATTCAAACATGCATTTTGCGTTCAGTAAACAATTGAAAACACAAGGAAATGAAGCTTTAAAAAGGAGTTGTGCTCAGTCTGTATATTGCTTTCAACTTTGAAAGGCAGGCAAATATATAAAATGATTCTGAATCGCCTACTCAATTTCTAGGAGTAAGAGTAAAGCAGAGAATCTCATTCTACTCCACCTATCATTCCCCGCTCACCATAATCAAGAATTGTGTCTTTATTGTTGTTATAATTTGCTTTATAATGTTTTCTTGACAATTGAGACATTTTATACTGCATTAATTATTTACACTTTATATGAACATTAAAATAATGAGAAAAATATATTTGTTTAGAAAAAAATCCCTCTGTTTTTTCTCTCACTAAATATAATTCTACTGTTATGTTAGTATGTTCATAATTTGATAAATTCTAAGTCTTAAGAAACCTTGGAATCATATTAATTCTCTTTTACCTGCTCATTAGCCGACTCATAATTTTAGAAACCTTAATTGAGATCCATATTGCCAGTTATACTAATCAGTCTATAATTTCATAATCTGAGTACTTACAGAAAGCATACACTTGAAAATCTCTGTATCTACAAATACTTTTGACTATATGGATTTCCAGAGTCAAAATATTATTCAAAAAAGGAAATAATAACATTTACCACAAAGCTTCCAGTGATGGTTGATCTGTGGGTGAATTTCTCATTTACAACTTTGCCCCCGGAGCACTCAGAAATATTCTACCCCTTTTCATTTTTTTAAACTAGACTTTATTAGAAGTTTTAGGTTTACAGCAAAAATGAGAGGAAGTTATAGAGATTTCCCGTATCTTCTCTACTCTACACATGCGTAACCTCCCCTATTGTTAATATCTCCACCAGAGTGACACATTTGTTATAATTGATGAACTTACATTGACACATTAATATCAACCAAAGTCCATAGTTTACACTGGGGTTCATTCTCGTACATTCTATGGGTTTGGAAAACATTTAAAATAACAATTATAGTATCCACAATTATAGTATCTATAGAGTAGTTTCTCTGCCATAAAAATCCTCCATTCTCTGCTTGTTCATCCCTCTTTCCCCTATTCCACAACCTCTGGCAACCACTGATATTTTTACTGTCTCCGTAGTTTTACCTTTTCCAGAATGTCATATAGTTGGAATCATACAGTATGTAACCATTTCCAATTAACTTATTGTACTTAGTAATACAGATTTAAGGCTCCCCCATGTCTTTTCCTGGCTTGATAGTTCATTTTATTTTAGCAATGAATAATCATTTCTGAATCTACCACAATTTATTTATCCATTCTCCTACTGAAGGACATCTTGGTTACATTCAAATTTGGCATTTATGAATAAAACTGCTATAAATATCTGCTTGCTGGTTTTGTGTAAACATAAGTTTTAAGTTCCTTGGGTAAATACTAAGGAATGTGATTGCTGAGCCTTATGGTTAATAGTATATTTAGTTTTGTGAAAAACTGCCAAACTGTCTTCCAAAGTGGCTATAGCTTCTCTTTCATTGTGAAGATGGCAATATATAATATCTCAGCCATTTTATGACTCAGTGTTTTCTATCATATAGGAATGACCTTTACTTCAGTTAGTATTTGGCATTACATATGCATGTATAAAATGTACAGGTTTTAAAAGAGTGTTTGTTCCATAACATAGTAGTTATGAAATGAGTCAGGATCTGTTATTGTTAATGTTGGCAGTATATTTTTATTAAATTAGACATTTTAGATGGATAGTTTTAAAATTATAACTTGGTAATAATAGCTAACCTGTATATACTGTATATAGCACTTAACTTTGTGCCAGACACCATCCTATTGACATATATCATCTCACTTAGGGAATATTTTAAATTCTGTTTCTTCAGATTAGGAAACTGAAGCCTAGAAGAGTTAAATGACCTGTTGAAGATGACACAGTTAGTAAGTGGTAAAGCTGGGGTTTAAACACAGCCTGTCTAGCTTGAGTCCATGACTCTACACTTTAAGTGTAGTCCATGACTCTACACTTCTCATAGGAGCAGAAACCCTATTGTGAACTGCGCATGCGAGGGATCTAGGTTGTGCGTTCCTTATAATCTAATGCCTGATGATCTGAAGTGGAATAGTTTCATCCTGAAACCTATCCCTGTCTACGGAAAAATAGTCTTCCACAAAATCAGTCCCTGGTGCCACAAAAGTTGAGGACCCCTGCTTTCAATAACAGAATATTAGGTCTTATAAATGTCTTTCAGAGGTTAAATCACTTTTGCAGCATATAACCAACCCTTGACAAAAGCAATTCATGTAAAATATCTTGCTAACTTTTAAGGCAAATTCAGATGATCTGTCATTTCACATGGACTCTACAAAAGAACAACTTCTGCAGATTCTAAATCAAAAGATACAAGTTCTCAAATTAATAAAAATCAAAAACAAATTCATATTTTGTGGACATCAATGTAAAAATTATATACATACTGTGTTACAAATAATAATTAGTGCACTTCTGGTTATACAAAGGATAGTTGTATGTTAGGCATGATTATGACCTTATTGTTTATATTTGAAGATTATGTCTGATTTCAAGAGATGTGTATGGGTTCAAGTTGACAAGGGGTGGACATGTGATGGTTAATATTGAGTGCCAACTTGATTGAAGGATGCAAAGTATTGTTTCTGGGTGTGTCTGTGAGGGTGTTGGCAAAGGAGATTAACATTTGGGTCAGTGGACTGGAAAAGGCAGACCCACCCTCGATCTGGTGGGTACCATCTAATCAGCTGCCATTGCAGCTAGAATAAAGTAGGCAGAAGAAGGTGGGAGGACTTGACTTGCTGAGTCTTCCAGCCTTCATCTTTCTCCCTTGCTGGATGCTTCCTGCCCTTGAATATCAAACTCCAAGTTCTTTAGCTATTGGACTCTTGGACTTACACCAGTGATTTGCCAGAGGCTCCTGGGCCTTAGGCCATAGATGAAGGCTGCACTGTAGGCCTCCCTACTTTTGAGGTTTTGGGACTCGGACTGGCTTCCTTGCTTCTCAGCTTGTGGATAGCCCATCATGAGACTTCACCTTGTGACTGTGTGAGTTACATCTCCTAATAAACTTTCCTTCATATATACATATATCCTATTAGTTCTGTCCCTTTAGAGAACCCTGACTAATACAGACTCCCATTATCCTAAGTGAATTAATGCAAGAATAGAAAGCCAAATACCATATGTTCTCACTTTTAAGTGGGAGCTAAATATTAAGTACACATAGACATAAAGTTAGGAACAATAGACACTGGAGACTACTAGAGTGGAGCGGAGGGGAGGGCTGAAAAACTACCAATTGAGTACTATGCTTACTAACTGGGTGAGGGATCATTCATACCCCAAACCTTAGGATCACACAATATTCCTGTGTAACAAACCTGCACATGTACCCTCTGAATCTAAAATAAAATTTGAAACTATCAAAAAAATTCATAACAACAATAAAAAGAATAATGTACTCCCAAAGATACCCATGCCTTAATCCCTGTGAATATGATGCCTTAGGTAAGAAAGGACATGGAAAGTCGCTAGTAAGATGAGATTGCAGTAAGTATATTATCCTGAACTACGCAAGTGAGTTCAATTTAATCACAAGTTTCCTTAAGTTTGGAAGAGGGAGGCATAACAGGAGATCACAGTGATGGGATGTTAGAAGAACTGACCTGCTCTTATTGGCTTTGAAGATGGAAGAAAAGGGCAGTAATCCAAGGAATGTGAGTAGTCTCTAGAAACTGGAAAGGAATTCTTCCTTAGAAAAAAATATAGGCCGCCAACACCTTTAGCCCAGCAAGACCCGTTTTGGAACTCTGACCTCCAGCACTATAATATAGATTTGTATTGTGTTAAGCCACTAGTTTGTGGTAATTTGTCACAATGGTGATAGGAAAGTAATACACGCACACACACACAAACAAAATTTGGCTTTAACTGGAAACATGGTCTTCGCTAATTCAAGCCATATGCATAATTTATCTCTTGGCTAATTTTTGACTTTTAACCTGTTTGAGCTCTCTCATCCTTGCATCTTTCTAGAATCTATTGCTGGCTTTGTTTTTTGTGGGACTTTACTTGGAATTCCAATTCTTCTGATTATACAGAATAAGAAATTGAGTACCTTTTGTTTAGCTGGTTTAAACACATTACTTCCCCTGGTCTCATCAGTAATTGTGAATGTGTGTAGTAAGTAAGGCACAAAACTAGTATAGTAACATCTGAATGGCTGCTGGAAATATTTTTAAACATGCCACTTAGGGGTTTAAACACTAAGAAACATATTAGTATCTAATTTTCAAGGAAATGGACCATTGAAGCTCAACTCGAAAGCAACATATGGCAGTCTCATCTTCATCATGGTTTGACTTGTACTAAAAAATTTTTAAAAAGAAACTACCAATGTTAAGAATCAACTAGGCAAACATTATAAACATAAACATAAATACAGATGCTCCTCAACTTACAGTGGAGTTACATTCTGATAAACCCATGGTAAATCAAAAATATTGTATGTAAAAAATGTACTTAATACATCTAACCTAACAACACATCATAGATTAACCTAGTCTGCCTTAAACCTGCTCAGCACACTTACATTAGCCCATAGTTGAACAAAATCATCCAATACAAAGCCTATTTTATTTAAAAGTGTTTAATATATCATGTAATTTATTGAATATTGTGCTGAAAGTGAAAAACAGAAAGGTTGTATGGTACTCAAAGTATGGTTTCTACTGAATGCGTATCACTTTTGCATCACTGTACAGTAAAAAAAAAATCATAAGTTGAACCATGGTAAGTCAGGGACTGCCTATATTGAAAAGCTGACTTGGGAATAAACTACATTTTCATTGAAATATGAATGTATGATCTAGCAGTCTTTCTCTTCAATTGTTTTTGAACCAAAACAGATTTCCCTATCTCACTAAAACTCATTATTTGAGGTCCCTTGTTGCCAGGCACTAGCTGTATAGAACATTGATTTTCAGAGAAAATGCTATGATAATTGAAGAATGTTAAAAAGCAGATAGGTGGTTTCCAAATTTCTAAGTGAATAATTTACCATTAAATTTGAATTTTATCACCATGGAAGATTTACTCACAGTTAATAATACTATTCCTTTTAAGAAGAAAGACTCTCAAGATTGAGAAACAAAATATAGCTAGAGCTTGTGTGCAATGATTTCAGGCAGTACATGGCTTAGAAGGCTTGAATTCTAAGTTAGTATGGCAGAGTTATCACATCCTTGACTGACTTTTCCTTTCAATCCAAAGCATGCTGATGGATTTTCTTTCTTGGTACAGAAGGGAGAGGAATCTCTTGATGACATATTATCTTAGCACTTGGTGAATTTTCTTAGTTGAGACACTTAGAAGACTGAGCAAATACTGTATAATCAGGGTTATACAGAAAAACAGAATCAGCAGGATGTGTATACACACACACACACACACACACACACATATATATATATATAGAAGGAACTTTATTATAAGAAATTGAAGCATAAGATTATGGAGGCTTGGTGAGTCCAAATTCTGCTGTGTGGGTCAGCAGAGTGGAGAACTAAGAGAACCAATGGTACCAATAAAATCTGTAGGCCATCTGCTGGAGAATTTCTTCTTGCACAAGGAGGCCGATATGTTGGTTCTATTCAGGCCTTCAGTTGATTGAATGAGGCCCACCTGCATCATGGAGGGCAATCTGCTTTACACAAAGTTCACTGATTTAAATGTTAATCATATGCAAAAACACCCTTCAAGTTGGCACATAAAATTAACCATCACATGATAGTGTAGAAAACATTTCATACCATTGTAGAGTTATCACTTCTTTTGGTAAGGGTGCTATTTTATCCTGGCTTCTGTGACTTTATTTTTAACTATTGTAGATTTTAAAAGCCTATTCTCATATCAGACAGCCAATTGATTGAAACTAAATAAATACATTTTTCCCAAATATCTGTATATTCCATGTGTAATTCTTATTGTAATAGATTTTTTGCAAATATTACATTTTTTTTGTATATTTTTAAAAAATTTTAGTTCATACATAATTGTACATATTTATGGGGTATATAGTAATGTTGCAATACATATAATGTATAGTGATCAGATCAGGGTCATTAGCATATTTATCATCTCAAACAGTTATCATTTCTTTGTGTTGGGAACATTCACTATCCTCCTTCTAACTATTTGAAATGATATATTATCTTTAACTATAGTCATCCTACAATGCTATAGAACACTATAACTTATTCTTTCTTTCTAGCTGTAATTTTGTAACCTTTAACCAACCTCTCCTATCTCCCTTTCCCCTCCACACTTCCTGTCCTCTGGTAAACACTATTGTCCTCTCTACTTCTATGAGATCAACATTTTTAGCTTCTGAGAATGAAAGAAAGAACTGTTTTGATACATGGGAAATATAGTTTATTTAAAGCACACACTAAGTAATCTAGATAGATAATGTGCTAAATAATACACTCATATGCACACACACTCGGTTTATAAGTTTCCTGATTATGGATGTTCCTCAATAGAAGATAATATTTTTGTGAAATGCTCAGTAAAATAGTGAAAATGTAGTCAATATGATCCCAAGTTTTCATCATCAGCAGTTAGAGAACATGACAAATTCACCATCTAAGTGTCAAATAGTTTTCTAAGTGCTTTATCTGGGTTAACTCATTTAATTCTCATAGTAACTATATGATATAGATTCCATTATCTTCCCCTTTTCATAAATGAGAAGACTGAGGAACAGAGCATTTAGATGATGTGTTCAAGGTCTCAGAACTAGTAAATGGTAAGGAATCCAGCCTTTTTGCCTTTAGAGACCATGCTTTTGACAATTAAAGTATAAAGCCTTTTAAAGATTTTTAAAAATTCTTATAATGTGACTCAGTTGTAAACAATGTAAGTGATAGAGATTCTAGACTCACAAAGCTAGAAGAGCTTTCATGTCGAAATCTTTCACTTTATCATGAGGAATCTCAGGAAACCAGAGTAGTAAAATGACTTGCTCTGCCTATGCAACGCATCTTTGGTATCTATTATACGTTTTCTGAGATGTTCCCCCATTGCAGAAGGCTGGTGGCAGATAGGGAAGCAGGGGAAAAAAATCATTCTGAAAGAGGCAATGTAACAACTGCAGAATTTGTTTCCAGCTTCTGGTCTGCTACTTAATTTAGGTACTGGCTTAGACATGAACATAATTAAGCTTCATAATTCACAAGGGTGTGGAGGAGGAAGAATTGTACTCAGGGCCCCATTGTTTACTAGGGGAGTTTAAACATTCGGCCCAGTGTTTAAAGGTAGACTTAGTCTAATTTATAGTCCAAATAAATGGCCAGTTAAAAGTACATGTTTTTCTCTGCACCTATTTCTCAGCTTAAAAAAGAGTTGAGACAAACACTTAGCCTGGAAATCAAGCTTCATGGTTTATTTTAGTGACTCCCCTTATCTGTACTTACTACCAACAGCATGCTGTGAATATATTCTTGACTGCTGCACTTAGTAACACTTCTCTCACTATGTATGTAAAAAAGACCAAACTACTTATTTTGGAGTTTTGTAAAATGAACCAGCTAATCAAACGTGGCTCTTGCGGATTTTATTCTTTGTAGGCACCCATAGTAAATATATAACTTTATGTCATGCTGAGGATTATCACTTAGTCATATATATTATACAATGAGTGGTGCTTTGTATCCAGAAGATGCTAAAAATGCCCTGATTAAATGTATTGGGCATGAAGACATAGAAAAACGCTTACTGTAAAACAAGAAACAAACTTAGAGCCTAAAAATATTCAAATATTACTTTGAAAGAAAGAAAATAAGCATTTTATTATATTTACTAAACTTTAAGATAAGTTTTGTAACAGAAGTTTTTCGAGACAGTACACTTTCAGTTACCCTCAAATTACATTTCAACAATTAGTGGTTTGTTGTGTGAGCAAATTTCTTTATAGAGGGAAATTAATGGGTGTTATAGCCTAGCTAAGGATGTAAATGTCATGGATAAGTGTTCACAATGGATAATACATGCCCTGAAAATTATACAGGTGGATTTTGATTTATTTTCAAGTGCTGTGATCTGATATAATATCCTTCTAATTCACATTATAAAGCGTATTTTCAATGTATGGTATTCACTACTCTGGAATATCATAGAATTAATCAAACACTGTTGCGTAGATAAAGGAGACCAATAAATTACATAAGCTTGGGAACAAAGATCAAGTAGGAGCAAATGAATCCAATCCTTAGGTGTAGTGTGTATATATAAACATTTATTTTCATGTAGGTAATTCCCTATATATAGATATCTTAGGAGCTTTGTAGAAGTGTTTCATAATATTTTAGAGACTTTAACAACTGTAACCTGAATCTGATAAAATGGTGCCTAGTTTAGATGATCATAAAAACAGTTTGTTTTTTTTACAGCTTAGTATATTTGAATTATAAAATGAAGTAATAAATTTAAAGTCTGATAAATATCAATCCTATTTATCTGTTTTTTTCTGAAAAATGAAATAATCTGCGATTCATATGTCTAGCAAAGTTACTTCAACCATTTTGATCATTACTGTGAATTACTTAATTATATTTAGTTATAATTAACATATTACATTTACAGTATACCTGATAGTCACATATACAGAGAGTCTAATGAGTAAGTAAAGGAGTAAACAAGGTTTTCTGAGTTCTTACTATGTGCCAGGCACTAGTCTGAGCCCTTGAGCATAACACAAGAGCCCTGTGACATACTTACATTTCTTTGTATCTATTATTCAGGTAAGGAAATCAAAGCCCAGAAATGCTAAGTAAATTGCCCAAGATCACCAACCTAGGAAGTAATGGAGCTAGGATTCAAACCCAGACATTCTAGCTCCAGGAATTTTGTTTTAAATATCATTACTGATTATCATGGCCATGTTGATTAGCAAAGCAGTGGCATTCTTACCAATACACTTATGGAAGAGTGAGACATACTATTAAAAGCAGTAATCTGGGGAAAATAATAAAATTAACTTCATAGCAGATAAAATGCAAAGGAAGTGAAATAAGAATTAGCACATATAATGACTCCATTGTTCAATGAGATTCCAGCAGTCTTTAAGAAAAAATATGCAGTAAAGATTTAGTCAACTCTAGACAGTTTGATTTTTTTTTTTTTTTTTTTGAGACGGAGTCTCTCTGGGTCGCCCAGGCTGGAGTGCAGTGGCCTGATCTCAGCTCACTGTGAGCTCCGCCTCCCGGGTTTACGCCATTCTCCTGCCTCAGCCTCCCGAGTAGCTGGGACTACAGGCACCCGCCACCTCGCCTGGCTAGTTTTTCGTATTTTTTAGTAGAGACGGGGTTTCACCGGGTTAGCCAGGATGGTCTCGATCTCCTGGCCTCGTGATCCGCCCGTCTTGGCCTCCCAAAGTGCTGGGATTCTAGGCTTGAGCCACCGCGCCCAGCCTAGACAGTTTGATTTTCAGAAATTTGGTGAGTTTTTAAAACTACTGGACTTCTATCAATGTTCTGCAAATATATATGTTGGTGATTCTATATTCTTCAGATACTAGACAGGCTCACAAAAAGCCCATGACTCCATGAGGCAAGTCATGGAGTGATTTACTTAAAAAGAGGAGGTCTAAAATGACAGAAAGCAAATTGAAATCCATTAAGTAGTAAGAAATTACTTAATTATTATATAATTAGTGTTAGTATATATACATGATCTCTCAGAATAAATTCAGGAACAGAAAGATAATGAAGAGAAATAAGCCCAAATAATATAAATTTTGTAAGGCGCAAAGACTCGTTAAAAGGTGTAAGATCTAGCCCAAATGTCCATAGATAGTTCTAAAACATAGACTATTCACTGGATTAAAATGATAGAAAAAATTGATAGTAATAGGTAGAAATCTATTTTCAATATAAAAGATTACCAAAATTTGGAAGCATACCTGATAGTAGTGGTAAAATGCTGTGCGTGTGTGTCTGTGTGCATGTGAGAAATATTAGTAAAAGAATAAAAGAAAAGGAAATCATCTCCCCTAAGACACTATGGAGAGATAATATGGTCATATCATTATGTAAAGTAACAGATTAACCATGGCAGGAGAGGAAGATTTTTGGCAGAAAAGAGTAAGAGCAAAAAAAAAAAAAAAAAAAAAAAAAGAGGTCCTCTCCAAACATATATATATGTATATACGTATATACATATATACATATATTATTTTTGTTTCTTTCTCAGAAAAAAAAAACTTTGAGGTACAACTTGTGACCATCAAAAGTGAGAAGGAGGGGATTAGCCCTTAGCTAGCAAATACAACGGAGCTGGTAGCCCTGTCACAAGCAACAGCACATTTAGGACTTAGTCTTCCATATAATTCCCAATACAATGACAACTGTTGTGTTTACTTGGAAGCAGATTTGATGGCTTAATTTGGCCCTTGATGCTGGAACCAGACAACCTGGTAAATAAGTTTTGAAAGTAGAGTAGTGTCAGAGTTGGTCATTAGAGTGGTTCATTCAATATGGTTATGGTGTTCAGACTTGAAATCTAAGCATAAAATATATATGTAGATGGGAAAATTCTGTAGCCACTCCTATGGTTCGTTTAAATAGATTAGATTTCTAAATATATAAGATTTAAAAGCACATGTAATCTTAGAGGGAATATTTCAAAACACTGTTCAGGAAAGGGAGCTGAGTTTAACTTTGTTTTGGGAAATTCATTATAGACAGTTTACTTTTCATTTTTCTTTTCTTTTTCAATAAGCTTTAGTGGTGTGTGTGTTGTGTACATGTGTGTGTATGTGATCATTAATTTTGAAATAACTGTCAACATTAGTTGGCTTGAAAGAAAACCTTTTTGAAAGTTTTTATCTTGTTCCAATTTACTTTTATATAATAAGTGGCAGTAAAACTATTTGCATGTTGGGCTGGCAGACAAATAAATTATGAAAGACAAATTAATTATGTTGAAAATAGTCTGCTAATGTACTATGAGTAATTAGTATTAACCTATGAGTGAAGTTTACATTGACAGATTTTATTTCATTAGAAGACAGCATTTTCTAATAAAATGAAATGAACTATCTTACGAAGCAGTGAGGTTTCCAGCACTAAAACTGAAAAAGCTAAGGATATGTGGACACTGACAGAGTGCTCTGCTAAAGGGCTTCAGATGAAGGTTGCACTACGTGAATTCTAAATCCACTTCTACCTCTGTGTTTTACGATTTTATGACTTATTTAAAAACTTCTAGATAAAAAGAAACACAGTATTTTAGATGTGCATTATCTGGTCTTTTGTCAAGAGTTGAGTTCAGCAAAAAAATGATTAAGATAATTTTTTTTGGCAGATGAATGCAATTTAATTGTATAGAGAAGTCATATTTCAAACATTCTCTACTCAATAGAAAAACACACCATTATACCTATTTTTTTCTTCAACTTTTATTTTATGTTCCAGGGTACATGTGCAGGATGTGCAGTTTTGTTACATAGGTAAATATGTGCCATGGTGGTTTACTGCACAGATCAACTCATTACCTAGGTATGAAGCCCAGGATCCTTTAGCTATTCTTCCTGATGCTCTCCCTCCCCGCCCCCGCCCCCAAGAAGCCTCAGTGAGTGTTGTTCCCCCCTCCATGTATCCATGTGCTGTCATTGTTCAGCTCCGACTTATAGTGAGAACATGCAGTGTTTGATTTTCTATTCCTGTATTAGTTTGCAGAGAATAACGGCTTCCAGCTCCATCCATGTCCCTGCAAAGGACATGATGTCGTTTTTTTTTTTTTTTTGTAATGGCTGCATAATATTCCATAAATACACTATTATATTTTTTAATGGTCTGTTCCTGACCAAAGCTGAGCCATAGCTGTGGAACATTGCGTATGATTATGTGTATACGTTATTTTAAAAAAGGAAAAGACAAAAATGTCATGCCCCTTTTTGAGTTTTGGAAAAAGAAATAGTGAGTAAGAAAGAAAGGGGGAGAGGGAAAGGAGGCAGAAGGTGAGACAGGGGAGATGTTTGAAAGAAAAAGGGAATGAAAATAGGAAGAGAGTACTGTAAAGATAAAGTGGAGAAACATGGGAAGAGGGAAAGGGGAACAAAAGAGGGAAAATTCAAAGGAGAGACCGAGAGAGAGAAAATGTGTTAAAGATGAAGAGAGGCAAACAGAATCAGTACTAGCAAGAGAGAAAAGGGGAGAAATGGAGGAAGAGAGCAGAGAGAACAAGAGAAGAGAGGTATGGAGAAGTGGGCATGGTGTATGTGTCTGCATTGTGTGAGTGTGTATGTGTGTTTGTGTGTATGTGTGTGTGTGCCTGAGCAAAAGATAGAGGGAGAGAGCAAATTTCTAGACTTAACTGTGTACTAAAATGTACTCATCCAGTACCTACTTGATAATGCAAAAACATTTTCATTAACGTCTTACAATAATCCTGTGTTAAATTCATGACAACATTACAAGTAGCATTTCCAGTAAGAAGTGGAAATTACTGGCACTCTTGCTCCCACTCTTTTTACCCACAAATCTTAGAGACATTTAAGTCTCTGGAATTACCCAACTTTAGTTAATTTTGATTCCTTTACCTTTGAATGAAAAGTTTATCTTTTATGACCAAATGCTGAAATGATGCATTTACTGAAGATGTCATGAAAAAAAATGTATCATGAAAAACATTTAACTTCTTGACTTCCTAAGTATCACTATTTGGATTATAAAAATATTTTAAGATAATCAAGGTGGGTCTGTTTGGAAAATCTCTAACTAATAAAAGCAGACTTATGTCTTGCAAAGCTTTTCCTACTTCCTAATGCCTCATCTGTGCCAGTTGAAAGACTGCAGTAATTAATAGGCCAAGCTGTATTCAGAAGATTCGGACACAGCCAGAGAAAATTGTCTCCTCCTTTGCTACTATCAGCCTTGGGAGAGAGAATGGGTTACTCATGGACCAGATCATCTTAAAGAAAAAGCAGTGAAATACCCTAGTAAAATATTAGAAACTGTTTTAATGTATAATATTACTTTACATTAGTGAATTTTTGTTGTCAGATAGGCAACTCAAATACCTACAATGCATTTTTTAAATCTTCAAACACAATTTAGCACAGTTCTCTATGCAAATATTTGTAGATATTTCCACCCATGATGAATTTTAAAGAAAATTTATTTTACTAAGGAAAAAGAGCTCAACTTTTATAGGAAAGATAACATTAATGTTAGCTATAATCCTGACATATTTAGATGCATTTTTATCAAAATATTCTGTAGTTTTTTTGTTTGTTAACAAAAATCAGGCCGGGCGCGGTGGCTCAAGCCTGTAATCCCAGCACTTTGGGAGGCCGAGACGGGCGGATCACAAGGTCAGGAGATCGAGACCATCCTGGCTAACATGGTGAAACGCCGTCTCTACTAAAAAATACAAAAAACTAGCCGGACGAGGTGGCGGCGCCTGTAGTCCCAGCTACCGGGAGGCTGAGGCAGGAGAAGGGCGGGAACCGGGAGGCGGAGCTTGCAGTGAGCTGAGATCCGGCCACTGCACTCCAGCCTGGGCGACAGAGCGAGACTCCGTCTCAAAAAAAATAAAAAATAAAAAATAAAAAAAACAAAAATCAATGCATATTTATGAACTGCTTAGGTAGTAAGCAGCTATTTCTAAATTTGTCAATGAATAAGTATTGCTAAATGGGAGAGTTGGCGTGAATAAATGAATATTTTAGGTGTCAGACATGCCTAAGCAAATTTCATTTTGTTTGCAATTAGTGTTTAATTCCTACCCTCCAAAATTTTCTAGTAAAAAAGTAATAACAATCACAATATGAACAATTAACAAAAATCATATAAAATAGGGTTTCTAAATGGAGACATTCTTAACGGCCCTTTCGTTGAATGTGTTGAGTGTTTCTAAAGAGAAAGGGTGATAATAAAGTTGTGGTTAAGGATATATCTCCATCCAAGCAAAATGTTTTAAGTAATTAGGACAGTAATAATACTAACATCCTAGATGCATTCTTTTCTTAAAACATAGCTGAATATTTCACCTCAGCTATTGAAATCTTTATTTCCTTTAAAAATGGGCTTTGTCTTTGTCTTTCTTTTAGCTGTTCCCTTTGTTAACTGTCCCTAACCATGGGAATGTTATTGTCAAAGAATTTTGTGGCCAGCTATAAGAATCATTGATTAGTGGCATTCAAATTTTACCAGCACCAGGAGAAAGCTTAGTTCCTTTAGGCTTGGGTTAGAATAGCACCCATAATTAAAGATGTCTGTCAACCCTTGTTATCCTTCTAGTCTTACCGTTTTTTTTCTCCCTAAAGATAATTTGCTCTTTTGAAATAATAGCTTTTTCTTGAGACTTATAGGTCACTCTTTGTTTCTTGCTAAAATTAGAAATTCTTGGCACCACACTTCACTGTTAGCTAGATTTTTTTCCAACTGTGGTGAAGTTTAAAGACATTGGTTCTGGGATACTTTTTGTCTCTCTTTAGGATACTCTAAAACAGACTAGGGACACCTTATCCAGTTCTTCAAGACTGTATGGAAATAGTTTAAATTAGATTTTAAGTCAATATATGATATGAAAATTCTACTTTGGAATACCTTAATTCAATTAATTATTTATCCAAAATGCTACTAACTTTACTGGAACTATCAAATTGTTGGTGTTCATATACATTATATGGTAGCAATTCCAACTGAAGCCATCCTCACTGTTTTTCCTCAATGAAGACCTTTTGTTATTCTTCATTGAATTAAAGAAAGCTTGAGTTTTGTCTTTTCCTGCCTGACAGTCCTAGATAAATTATAGAAATTAGACTGGAATCCCACTGCAGATATGTTACTGACTTTAAACTGAAATAGCTCTGTATCTAAAATAAATCACCCAAAGCTGAAGAGAAAAGTTATTGGGCAATTAGAAGAACATTTAATTGCATAAGATGCAATTCAGCAAGTTGTAAGGCAACATAATTAAATAGACACAGTTTAATGAAGATAAGGAATTTGAAAGGGAAATAAGTATTTTTCAATATATGCTAATTCAGGTAGAAAATACCTCAGCAAGATGTGTTATCCCAATTATATGTCAAGCTTAGGAAATTCAAGTTTTAAAAAAAGCATTGTTTAAAAAGGAAATATGCAAGTGAGGAAGAATATTGGAGCATATTTCAGTTTTTCACGGCTATAGAGATAACAAATGTCTTACTAGAGAAGACCCAGTACAACATGAATACCCAGTTTTCATGGACAACTAAATTATTTTCTTATAATGTGCAATTTTGTACAATTTCTTACACTTATATTTCCCAGCTTCTTATTATCGTTTATCCTAAGGAACATTCATTCCTGAATTTATGATTTACTTTATATTATCAGTGAGCTTCAATTAGTTTAATGATACACTGTTAAAACTCTATAGTGACTCAATACTGAGAATATCTACTAACCTTGTCACACTTTTTGTTATTGTCCATTTTTTTAGGGAAACAGAAGTTTTGTAAACCAAAAAGTACCTGAGACAAGTCTCAACCAATTTAGAAAGTTTATTTTGCCAAGGTTAAGGACGCCCCAGTGACATAGCCTCCAGAGGTCGTGATGCCGTGTGCCCAAGGTGGTTGGGTACAGCTTGATTTTATACACTTTAGGGAGACATAATGCATCAATCAATACATGTAAGATTTACATTAGTTCAATCTGGAAGGGTGGGAAAAGTCAAAGCAGGGGCTTCCAGGCCATAGGTAGATTCAAACGTATACTGATTGGGAATTGGTTGAAAGAGTTATCGTCATAGAAAGGAAAGTCTGGGTTATTATAAGGGCTTGTGAGGACCTAGGATTTCTCATGAAGATGAAGCTTCCAAGTAGCAGACTTTAGAGAGAATAGACTGTTAATGTTTCTTACCAGACTTAATGTATTGATGTTAATGTTGGAAGGGTATAATGAAGCATGTCCAACACTTACTTCACATAATGGGTTGAACCCATCTTTCATGTTAAATTTTAGGTGCTCTGGCTGAGGAGGGAGCTTATTCAGATGGTTGCAGGGGGGCTTTAAGTTTTATTTTTGGTTTATAGTTTCTTTGTCCTATCCAGGTACCTTATGATCTTCAATTTATGTACAATCCAGAGGGGGTGGGATGTTTCAGCATAATGAGATCTATTGGAGCAATATTTATCCTTGGTATCCCTCAATTAATAGTGCCTAAAGAATTAGGAAGCAGTGAACATAGAGTTAAATTGTAATTGGCAGTTCTGTGAGATGAAAATGTGATTTACCTGAGTAATGTTAACCTTCTTAACATTTAGCTAATGTATACACCAAAAGATACACATTTGATCACTTGTAATTATCTAAAACCCTTACAACTTACAATCATATTTTCATTCTTGACTTGCTCCTCTCTGAAACATATAGTTAGCTCTTTTTGAAATCAAAACAATAGCCTACCACTTATATAATATAGTTATTCTAACATTGAGAATGGTTCCTTGCCTAAAATAATTTTTTATCATTTGCTATTAACTTGAAGGTAATATTTGCAGGTGTTTGTTCATTTGTTTTTGTTTTTTGAGAGTCCTGAAGGGGATGATTTAAGTTTAGCTATAGGCAAAATGTTTATATGGTTTTAGCATGAAGCCATACATGAATAAAGTTTATTTCTTATCTGCATCGATGTTATTAAGGAAATGATCATAATTGAATGGGCTTTACACTTTACCTTTTCATTATTTAAGAATATTCAATGAGGATGCTTATCACCTTCTCCTTTTATTAGATTTAACTATTAATTTATGAATTTTAAATAGATGTTATTGTAATTATATAATGATTTAAGTAGTTTAATTCAAAGTTACAACTGACAAAGGAAACCATTTTTTGAAACTATAATCCCCTTTAAGATTCAGTGTATTGTTAAATTAATTGAAGCTCACTGATAATATAACATAATACATAAATTCAGGAATGAATGTTCCTTAGGAAAATAAGATTGAAATGCTAGATACTTGATTAGGTACTTGCCCCTTAATAGGAATCTAATTTTCTAAAACTGTATACAGATTTTGTGAGTGAGGAGAGGTTTAGACTCTGACATTTTTCATTCAACTGCCATATATATAATGAGAAGGAGGACAATAGTCTGAGTACTTTTTCTACGTCTATAGCTCAACATGCATGATATTCTTTTGTTTTAAATAATAGTACACATCAGTACTATGCTGTTATAGTTTCGGGAATCTAGTCGAATTTACAAAATTTTTCTTACCTAATATATAGAACTATTTGCTTTGCTTTTGCTTATGTTTTCTAAAATAAGCCTATCTAAAGAGTAAAATCAGAATAATTTCCCATTGCATCAAACATAGGGACAAATATTAAATGCCCAAAGTTTATTCTTTATGAAAAAAGTAAAACATAAAGTTCAAATAAGTGCAACAAAATGTAGGCGGTCTGCATATTGGCTGCTTGTCAAATGATTGTTACCAGTTTTACTGATTCATTTATTCCAAATTCATGTGACTCTAAAAAAACTAATGTAAGAAAATATATTAGGAAACTGTGTTCTTTCAATAATCTATTCTGATAGGCAGAGCTTTTACTGTATGCATAGGAAGAGTGATTAGATTTATTAACTAGGTCTCATTAGTTCAAAACGTCATTAAACTGTTTCTCTCTGTCTTTAGTGACTGTATAAGATCTTCCTTTATTCACTGTATAATTTCAACATCTGGTACAGTTTCAGTAGTTTTTTCTCTTTTTTCTCAAATTTTAAAAATTAAGCTTAATTTCTTCATGTAAATATGACTTTCATATCCCATACAATTGAATTAAATTCACTATGTATGCCTATTTGTCTCATTAGGTCAATAAAGTCACAATTAATTTTAGATTGTCCGTCTGATATTATGCAATTCTTCTCACATTGAGAAAATTATCACTAGAATATTTCATAACAAAAAAATGCTGGTTCTTTTAAAAATGTGTGAGCTTCTATTTTGCATATACTTTCATACCATATTTCCAAAAGAAAGGTAATATCCATGAATAAATATTGTCTTGAATCTAAAGTTGCTACAACTTCCCTTTAATATCTGAAGACTGGAAGAATCAAAGTAGCCTGACACTTCTAAGTCAGAACATAAGTGTTTTCAGAAGATACACCCTCAGAAGCATATTTGTGGTTTTAAAAACTACTTGAACATTTTTACATCTGTCCAAGATGGAATAAGAGGGACTAGATTTATCCTACTTCTGAAACATCTAAAAGAGAGAGAGAATATATGAAATGACATCTGTCAAATTATGGACCTCAGGCAAAAAAGGACAGTAATCCTTGACAGACAGGAAACAAGTGAAGTAAACCTAAAATTTCCACAGCTCACAATCTTGAGGGAGTTGCCAGAACACAATGCAGATAAAGATAATCCAGGTGGAGCCTGAATAACTTCCTGAGTTAAGGAGACAGAGATGGTTAGAGTTTCTGGAGTAAAGTACTGAAGAGAAATGAGCTAGACGAAGAGAAAACCCTGGAGATCACCACAGGGTCTCCCTTGGGTATTCATCAGCTTGCTGATCAGTGTATTTGTAAGGGAACCATCTGAAGTCAGTGTGAAAAAGCCATCCAGTAGTATTATAGAATAGTGCCTGTTTCTTATACATGGCTAGAAATAGTGCTTGTTTCTACTAGTCAGACTGGAAAAAAAATTATGTTTCTAAGGCATTGAACAGAGTACTCCAAAAGGTCTTTCTCAGTAGTGGGACATAATTAGCCCCTAGATGAAGCATAATTCTGCATCCACTAATAAATAACAAAAAGAATAGCCTGAAAGAATCAAACTTTTGAAGTAACTTAAATTCATCCCAGATAAAATCTTGGTCATATTTATAAAAATAGAAAAATATCTGGTAATCAACACAGTGAAATTCACAATGAATGACATAGAAGCAAACATTAGTGAACATACTAATAAGCAGGGAAACATAAGCTATAATGAGTAGAATAATCAACAGAAACTGAGAGCTGACACAAATATTAGAATTAGCATATAACAGCATCTTAAAATGGTATTGTAATTGTGTTTTATATGTTCAAACTGTTGAGAAGAGATCCATAAGATATTAAAAAGACTCAGACTTCCAGAAATGCCAGCCAAAATGTATGAGAAGTAAAAATGCACAGGATGGAATTCATGTTGGAGTAAACATGGAAGAAGAAAAGATTAGTGAATGTGAAGACATAGCAATACAAACTATTCATAATGAAATACAGAATAATGACTTTTAAAAGTGATAACAAAAGTAACTGAGCTCTGGGACAATTTCAAGTAGCTTTATTTATGTGGAACTAGAGTCCAAGAAGGAGAGGAGGTGTGAGACAGGCAGAAAAAATAATTTGAGTTAATAATGGTAAAAATTTTCCAAATTTAATGACAACTCTGAACTCACCAAGTCAAGAAGGTTAATGAATCCAAGCACAAGAAACATGAAGAAAACTACACCCATTACAGCTCATAATAATCAAATTGCTCAAACTCAATGATAAAGAAAAAAATGTAAAGCAGCCAGAGAAACCAGACACAGTATGTAGAGAGAAACAAAGATGACAGCAGAATTCTTGTCTGAAATAATGCAAGTAAAAATACAGTGGAGGGCTGTCTTTAAAGTGCTGAAAGAAAAAAAAAAGTATACCTAGAATTTTATATCCAGTGAAAATAGCTTTCAAAACTGAGGGCAAAATAAAGATATTTCCAACATACGAAAGTCAAAAGAATTTATCACCAGCAGACAGGAATGCTGAAGTCCATCAGGCAGGGAAAAATAAAACACCAGATGGAAATGTGGACATAGAAAAACAAAGAATAACACTACAAATGATCATTACAGAGTAAATATAAAAGATGGTTTTTGTATCATTAAACTCTCTGATATAGTTTGAATGTGTGCCCTGCCCAAATCTAATACTGTAATGTAATTCCGAGTGTTGCAGGTGGGCCTGGTGGGAGGTGATTGGATCATAGGAGTGGATTTCTCATGAGTGGTTTACGACCATCCCCCTTGTTATTGTCCTTGTGATAATGAGTGAGTTCTCATTAGATCTGATCATTTAAAAGCAGGCAGCACCTCCCCCGTCCCTCTCTTGCTCCTGCTTCAACTTCTGCCATGATTGTAAGCCTCCAGAGGCCTCCCCCAGAGCAGATGCTGATGTTATACTTCCTGTACAGCCTGCAGAACTCTGAGCCAATTAAAGATCTTTTCTTTAAAATTACCCAGTCTCAGGTATTTATAGTAATGCAAGAACAGCCTAACACATTGTATTATAAAATAACTTGACTATTTATAAAATATTAATGACAATATATTTGAGTTTATAACATATATAAGTAAAATGTATTTCAATAATAGCATAAAAGTTTGGAAGAGGAGATATAGAAATGTGTGTGTGTGTGTGCGTGTTCATGCACATGCATGTATACACACACAGGTACACAAACATATATATGCATTGTTTTTGAAAACAGGATCTCACTCTGTTGCCTAGTCTGGAGTGTCATGGCTCAGTCATGGCTCACTGCAGCCTCACCCTCCTGAGATCAAATGATCTCCTGGCTCAGACTCCCAAGTAACTAGGACTAAGGGTGTATGTTACCACAAGTGGCTAATAGAATTTTTTTTTTTTTTTTTTTAGAGATAAGGTCTCATTATGCTGCCCAGGTTGATCTCAAACTCCTGAGCTCAAGTGATACTCTCGTCTCAGCCTCCCAAAATGTTGGAATTATAGGTTTGAGACACTGTGCCTGGTCAGAAGTATATTATTGCAAGGTTTTTATAATATACATAATGTAGGATAATATAGTCTGAAGGCAGTCTGTGATAAGTTAAAGATATATACTATTAGTAGTAAAGCAACCACTAAAATGAAAAAGTTGTATCTAAAAAAAACATAAATAAAATTTGATGATAAAAAATATTCAATCCACTATAGTCAACTAATAGCTTAATTGTGCATTTTAAAATAAGGAGTATAATTGGATTGTTTGTTACTCAAAGGATAAATGCTCAAGGAGATGGATACCCCACCTTCAGGAAAGAAGGCAGAAAAAGGATAAAACAGGAAAGACATAGGACAAATAAAAAAACCAATAGCAAAATGATCGACTTAATCTTAAACAACCAGTAACACCTTTAAATATAGTCTAAACACCTCAATTAAAATGCAGATTATCAGGTTTGATAAAAATAGACAAGACTTTAATGTAGGCTCTCTACAAAAATGCACTTTAATTATAAAAACACATATTCAATTATACATTATGCAAGCAATAGTCAAAAGTTGAAATAGCTACTTAATATCAGAAAAATAGATTTCAAAGTAAATAATACTAATAAAGATCAAGTAAGATAGTTCATAATGTTAAGGGCATGCATTCATCAAGAGGACATACTCATTATTCATGTTTGTGCAACTAATAAAAGAACCTTAAAATAGGTGAAGTAAAACCTGGTAGAACTGCAGGGAAAAGCAGGATTAACAATTTTGGTTGGGAATTTCAATATTCTTTCATTAACTGATTCAACAAGTTTTGTGATCAGAGAGGACATAATAGACTGGACTGCCACTGTCAACTAACTTGACCTAATTGACATTTATTGAATATTCCACTCAACGATAGCAAAATACGTTCTTTTTAAATGCACATAGAGAATCTACTAAGATACACTCCATTCCGGACTATAAAATGTTTCAGTAAATGTAAAAGAATTCAAGTTATAGAAAGTATATTCAGTAACCTCAACGGAATTCAACTGTATATCAATAAGGGAAATATACCTGGAAACATCTCCAAATAATTAAAAACTAAATAACACACTTTTAAATAAATCATTGGTACCAAAATAAAACATTTTGAAGTGAATGGAAATGGAAAAATCAATTTGTCAGAATTTCCGTGATGCTACTAAACTAGGAATAAGAGGAAACTTACAGTGCTGTTATTAGAAGCAATGACCTCAGTCTTAATTTATTAGAAAAGAAAAAAAAAAAAAAGAAAAGAATCAAGGACCTCAGGCTTAATTTAAGCAACTGGAAAAAGAAGAACAAGTTCAACACAAAGGAATCACACACAAAAACAATAGCGCTCAAAGCCAAAACTGGTGAAATTATAAACAGGGAAAACAAGAGAAAATCAGTCAACCCAAAGGTTGATTGTCTTTGAAAAAATCAGTAAAATTACAACTGGTAAATCTCTAGCCAGACATAAAAAGGGAAGATGCAACTTTTTCATATCAACAATGAGAGAAGTGACGTCACTACAGATTAGAAAGACATTAAAAGAAGATGGAATATTTTGAACAACCTTATGCACATAAATTTGACAACTTTGATGAAATATACAAATTACTCGAAAAATGCAAACAGCCAAAGTTCACTAAAGGAGAAATAGATAAGCTGATTAGTCCTGTATCTATTAAGGAATGGAATTCTTGTTTAAAACCTTCCCACAAAGGAGACAGCAAGCCCACATGACTTCACTTGTCAATTCTACTAAGTGTTTAAAGGAAATACAACACTAATTCCATAAAAAGTTTTTCTGACTGTTAAAGTGGAGAGAATGCTTCCCAATTCCTTCTATCAGGCCAGC
Source organism: Trachypithecus francoisi (assembly GCF_009764315.1). Classification (NCBI taxonomy): domain Eukaryota; kingdom Metazoa; phylum Chordata; class Mammalia; order Primates; family Cercopithecidae; genus Trachypithecus; species Trachypithecus francoisi. Next base: position 532,125 of record NW_022681437.1, on the reverse strand, counting down.
ATTGCCCTGATAAAGAAATTAAACAAAACCAAAAATCAAAGAGAAAAAAGAAAACTAAAGATCAATATCCTTAATGAATATAGATATAAAATTCTAAACAAAATTATATCAAGTCAAATCCAACATGATACACATCATTTGCAAGTGATGCTTATTCTAGAATGCAAGGATGGTTTAGCTCTTTAAAATCTATCAATATTATTCAGTGTTTAAAAGAAATGAAATATCAAACCATGAAAAGATATGGAGGAACCTAAATGTGTATTACTAAGTGAAAGGTGCCAATTTGAAAATGCTACTTACTGTATGATTTCAACTATATGACATTTGGTAAAAGCAAAGTAAAAAGATTAATTGTTGCCAGGGGTTGTGGCGGGTCTGGAGTTGGAGTGGGGAGGGTAAATAGTTGGAACATGGAGGATTTTCAGGGCAGTGGAACTACTCTCTATGATACTATAATGGTGGAAACAGTTCATTATACATTTGTCTAAACCCATAAAATGTATACTAAGTGTGAACCCAAATGCAAACTATGAACTTTAGCTAATAATGATGTGTCAATGTAGGTTCATAACTGTAACAAATGTACTACTTTGGTGGGGGCTATTAACATGTGAGAATGCATGTGTTGAGTAGAGAGTATATGAAAAATCTCTGTACCTTCCTCTAATTTTGCTGTGATCCTAAAATTGCTCTAAAAAAATAAAATCTATTAAAACAAATCAATTAATATATTTTACCATATTAAGAAAACTAAAATAAGAAAGCACGTGATCATCATAGCAAATATAGGAAAAATATTTGACAAAATTTATCATCCAGTCCTTATAAAATTTCTTAGTAACATATAAATAGAAAAGAACTTCCACAACTTAACACAGAACATCTATGTAAAACCTACAGCTAACATCATAATAATGGTGAAAAACAGAATGCTTTCCCCCTGAATATCAAAGCAAGATATGCAATTATTTGGAAACTATTGTATTAGAGGTTAACAACACAATCTTTAATTTATCAGTTAGTAGTTCACATCTGACAGTTGAAAACAGAATAACAGCTCTGCCATAGTTAAGAGAAAATACATAAATATTGGTAATCGTGATACTCCACATTTCTTTCAGAGTAGAAAGTTAAAAAACAAAACAAAACAAAAAAAAAACCACAAGCTTACTTATAGGTTTTGATACAGCCATTAAAACATCCAATAAACTCGGTGAGAGCCATCTGTGATTTCACCTTAGCTGGCTTAGCTGCTTTTCTCCTTTCAGAAGTGCATATCCCAAAGTTGTATCTCCTTCTGGATTGTGTGTGTGTGTGTGTGTGTGTGTGTAGTGTGTGTGTGTGTGTGTGCTTGCTCTTGTTCAGTGCTTAATAACAGATCTACAAAAGCTTTTAGTATACAATTAGATTTCCTTTATCACATTATGCTAGTTTGGGTGACCTACTCCGCACACAACACAGGAAATTGATAGTAACTTGTGAAGTGAGTAGAAGTGACTGAATTTAATTTGTAAGAGTACCCACAAAAACAATTAGTTTAGCTTGAAATTCTTATGAGGAGAGTTTTGGGTACTGTTAGGTTTCATTTTATTTGCCTGTACTCCAGAATAAAACAACAAAAAAAACTACATCAAAACTATTGTGATGAAAACTAGTGATCTTCAGCACATCAAAACTTGTTTAAAATGCTTGTATCTGATCTCACACAATAGGGATATTCACACAAAATATCTGTATAGAAATCATGTTTTAAAAATTAAGAAACAAAATACATGAAGAAAGTAACTTTTGGGTGAATCATATAGTGCATCATTATGTAACATCAAATAAGCCTTTGATATTTCCTCATTTTTCTTAGATTTGTATACACTGGCTCTATCTGTAGAAAGTAGGCTGGAAGGGAAATATTCTTACAGGATACAAGTTGAAAGAGTTTATTTTAGTTGATCCCTCAAAATCCCTTAGTAATAGTCAAACAATTATGTATGGGTTTACTTTTTAAGTGGCTTTACACATTTAATGAAACCATGTAAGATGAAACTAGGATATTTATCATTTAGCATCAAATTCTCATTAGTTGACAGAAAAAATCCTTTTGTAGAACTTATTTTAAAGGCATTTCATACTATTAAAAGGAACAGCTTTCAAAATACAAATCAAGTATATAAATCCATTAAGTGCAGTCACATCAATACTTAGGTCAAAACCATCACGTGACACATAGTACTATAAGATCATACTTAAAATCCCTCTTCTCTGTAAGTCTTCATATTAACTGCTTAGAATTGCAGCTGTCTCACTTATTTTTATCTAAGGCTTCATAGACATCGTGTGTGTGTGTTGTGTGTGTGTATGTGTGTGTGTATATATATATATATTCTTAAATGTCAGAAGGATAGTGTTGTTTTCATATACAGTGGAAATGACCAGATACTTAAAAATACATTGTTCCTATGGAAATTAATCTCCGGAGGTTTAGATTAAAGAAAATACTATTCGGTGTAAGATGAAAAGCTATATGAAATGACTAATTTTATTTCAATTTTATAATCATTCAGGGATAAATCTTTCAAACTTATCTCTAAAATATGCAAGTATATAGCAGGACAGTACTAGAGTGCTATGTCAATTCTCCTTGCTAATGTACTGGCAGTCAAAACTGAATGACTAAAATTTTATGAAGGCACGAATAAATTGTATGTAATCCTGGCCTTTACAATGAAAGTCAAACTTAACCCTAAATGAAATTCCTAAATGTTTAGGGCCTCTTTCATCCCAAAATTTAAAGGCCAGTTTTGTCATACATGATGAATTAGATGCACCATGTTCTTGTATTAACCTCCAAAGAAGGCAACTCTTGGTATTCTAAACATCTTTTTAAGTCAGAAGACAAGTACATGATTAAAAAATCTTTGAAATTGTTATGGGCAAAAGAATGCATTTTCTGGTGTTCTAAAAATGCAGCCTAATTACAAGCATCTTATGATAAATATTGTAAGTTAGAAAATGGTAAATTTATAGTTTTGTTACAAAAAAATTATAATAGGCTCCTACAGAAACTAAAATTTGTCTTCTAAGTTCAGATAATTGTAGGATGAAACCGAACCTTTATCCATTTTTAAATTGCTGCTTGTTTCCAAACCCATCTTGGATTTTCTATACCCTACTTCTCAGCTCTGTTTCTAGTTGTGTTGCCACATTTCAGTTTGGCCGTTAGTATCAACTACTTTTGGCATGTACCAATGATTCAGGAATTAGCTAGACAATTTTTAGGGTTTAGGTGCTATAACTACATTATAGTTTTAATTGGGACACAGAACACAAAGAATGGATAAGGAAGATTTTATACATACACATGCTGAATCCTCTCCATGGTGAAACCAAATGCTCAGAGCCATTTTATGTAGTATACTAGGGTGTGTTTTGCGTATGTTTGTGGTTGTACTCCTCACAGTACCCCTTTTGATACAGATATTATTGTGATTCCCATTTTACAGATAAGGAGGAACAAGTGGGTTAAATTATTGACCCAGAATGACGTATCTTGGAAGTGCACATTTATGTTGCCTTAACTAAATATTAAATTTTGCTTTTTCACACCCCTATTATCAGGGATATTATAATTTATATTTTAAACATTATACTGTTAAAGTTGATGCTGAAAAAACTTTCTCAGTACCATGATCGTAGTCATAACGTAGTTGTTGAACTGTAAAATGTTGGAATCCCATGTGAAGTTAATTAAAATATGTATCATACTTGACTGCAAGTATAGTACATGACCATAAAAAATATAAGAAAGCTGTGCTTCTGTCATATGTTCTTGATGCCTGGAGTTTGAATTTGGATTCAAACCTGTTTCCCCCATATATATATAGCTATTTAAAATAATGTACTAAGAAAGATTTGTGATAGATTTATCTTTAAGTGAAGGACAGGTTGAGGCAATATACATTTTTAAAATTTAGCCGTAATTTGCATCTCATTAATTCTGATTTTTCTTCTCTTACCTTTCTCTCTGGCTGATTCTTACTGTTTTCTTCTTTTGTTTATAATCACTGTGACTATTAAAAATTCCTCTATACTTATAGAGACAGTTTAGTAAAGTATGCTTGTAGGTGTTCAAATGAAAGCAGGTCAAGTTTAAAAATCCTGAAGGTGTATCTTGATACAATTTTTATTTTATGTAGTATGAGCATGTGTTTTCTTTTCTGGTTACATGCTTCAATTCTTGGGGTTGAGAGCATGAAATTTAACTCCGAAACACCTAATGCCCAGGAATCCCTAGAAAATGATAAACCCCGGGTATATGTAGTACAAAGCTGATCCTGGGTAATGATCAATCAGGAAGTGCAGTTACTGCAAAGAGCATGCTACCTAAGAATTCCCCTATATTCATATTCATGCTGAGACTAGCTACAACAATTGTTATAAAAATTTTGACACGTTTGTGTCTAACTGTGCAAGCTAGGGGAAGATTTGTGTTGGGGGGGTGCAACAGTCTGAAAAATCTTGATATTAGACTCCAAGAAATGGTTGTTATCAACATCATTCAAGTGCAAATCTTGATGCAAAGGGCATACAAAAAGCTGTAGGTAAGAAGCAATTCAAGAATATAGAGTGCAGAAGCCATCTATTTCTCTATAGTCACATTTAGGGAACATTTATACACTTCCAAGATGTGTTTTGCATACATTTTTAAGATGCACTAGTAATTGGAGAGAGTTTTATATTTAAAACTCATATTCTATATGGTTATTTTAGCCACAACTGATAAAATGTTGTAGCTAAAGGTTGATATTACTTTGCAGTTTGAGATTTAGAAGAAAAGAAATCTTAGAGAGGAGAAAATGCCCATACAGATTTTTCTCAAGAAGACTACAGGATGAGGCTCTTGGTTAGGAATTCTTTTCTCTACCAGTCTCCCGGGGACATTAAGAGTAATTTTCCTCCAGGCCTTGGCATGGCAAATGCACAAAAATCAGTGAGTCTAGTCATTTCCATTTCACTGATTGGTGTGTGGGATATGGTTGCCTTAAACCATATTCTCTCTAAGTACACACACACTTCCAATAACTTGGGCAACACACTGGTATCCTCCCAGTTACCCAAATTTCTGTAAATCAGAAGCCAATCCTGTGTTTATTTCAAAAATCAGATCCAATTGCTTGGATGGAAATGCCTTCTAGGCATTCTGCTATGAGGTATTCCATGCTACCAATGTCTCCTTCCTAATCTAGGCTCCTGAGACCTCTGAAATCTTTTAAATTTTGTTATATGCTATATGGTATCATATGTTTTAAAATTCACTAGAAGTAAATTTAAGGTGCTTGCTTTGTTTATACTTCATTCTCATGTAAGCAGTCTTACTATTCTTGGATCCTTAACTTTCAATACTATGCCTTAATTAAGAGTTTTTAGTTATTATAATAAAAATTATTTTTAAATGAAATCATTAATTTTTACCAAGAAAACCTTAAGTCAACATTTTCCCTTTAAAAAAAGAAATGTTATTTAAAATTGGCACAATAAAGTCAGCAATCAAAGCAAAAGAAAAATCTGTGTTTAAATAGTTGACAATTCTGCCCACCACATTGTTTCCAATTCCATGTTATGCTGCAGCCAAAAAAGAAGCAACTAAACTCATGCAGCTTATCTTGATGTGCTAGGGGTAATGGACTGTGGGATAAGTGATGGCATGTACAGAAGAATTGTAAAATTCCATAGTTGCTCTGACAATGTACTTTGGGTTTGGAATTCAACAGTAGATGTTATGGTTACACAGGCTATGCTCTGTCCTACACTAAGATGTTGCAATCAGATGATACATTTATATTAGTTGAATATGTTATAACTGCTAAAGAAAAGCATTATTTATAACATTTGTTAAACAAGCTGAGGAAGATCCTAAGGGGGGGACCATTGCAGTAGGTATAGGGACCACTGCAATGGGGACTTGCAGTGCAGTGGGGAAGAGAGATTGGGCTTGACTCTGATTTCAACAAGGACGAGTGAAGATTGATATCCAGGGAGCAGCATGGGGTCAGTGGATAGAATATTACTAAGAGGAAACATCAGGCATAAGGAGGTTTCCTGCTATGCCAACTCAGCAGAGTTCTAGCTGAAGACAGGCCAGGATGATAAGATATAGAAGGTGAGGATGAGGACAGACACCAAGGATGGGGGATTTTCTTTAAACTAATTTAGCAGTATTCTTATTCAAACTGGATTCAACAAGGATAGAGAGGGAAATCCAAGATCAGGTCTCGTCGAGCAGAGGCCTCAGAGAAGCCTGAATAAGAGAGAGTACTCGTTATAATATACAAATACATACACAAAGTCAGTACTTTGCAGCTCAGCACTTCACATGTTATTGGTCCACAGAAAAAAAGAGACTGTTATGGAATGGGTCTGTCATACTGAAGACTAAAGTGCATGCAGGGAGCAGTAAGAAACTATTATGATCTTTGGGGGTTGATTATCTCAAGGAAGATTCTGACAAAGATGAATTGAAACACTAACAGCTTAACAAGTACAGGACAAGACAAAAACAGCCAAATTATAGTTAAACAGACCAAAAATTACCAAGCATTTTTTGAGGAGGCAGATATTACGGGGAAAAAAACTTACAAAAGAAAATATTGTCGCTTCTGAATAGATGAGATAACGCTGAGAGATAATATTAATAACATAGGCTAAAGCATTTGGAATTTGATTGCATCTTATCATTGTAAAATAAAGACTAGTGACTAGGAAAAACATTAAAACAAATTCGTACAAGCAGTTTGATGGAGTGGAAAAATACTTTATTAGAAATGAAGTATTGAGGATTCAGATTCAGTGCTACTTTTGTCACCTGGGTAAGTATGATAAATCACTCAGCTTCTAGCACTGTTTTCTCTGCTATAAAGTGAAGTTAGATTAAATGATCTTTAAAATTCATTCCAGACATATTTAGCAGTTTTATATGTGAGAATTTTAATGATTTTATATTTATATTTGAGAATGTATATTTGAGAATAGGTTTTTTAATCGGATATAAACTATAAACTATATATATAACTATAATTAATTAATTGATACTATAACATTTCCGTAAAAAAGAAATAAGCAAAGGCTCGGGTGATGGGGGAGGTTTAGGAAAGAGGTAGCATTTAAACTATATAGATCATAGTTGCTTTAAAAGCTGGCTGGGATTTTCATAGGCAGACAGAAAAAGGGGGACAAAAAAGAGAATTCTAATAAGAGGAATAACTGGAGTGATGGGGAGAAGGGGGGTGGCTTGTAGATGGGCCAATAATGAGAGCAGCCTGACAGAAATAGAGTAGACAATGACACATCGTATGGGGATTGTGTGATTTAATGATTTATAGTAGTATGTTAAGTTCTTATAGAATGTATTTCAAGACAAAACTATATTTCAGCATTTCAAAATGTATTTCAAATCATGCAATATTTGTATTTATTGTCATTCTTTAATTTAGTTTTATTTATTTCAATAGCTTTCAGGGTACAAGTATTTTTTGGTTACATGGATGAACTGTATAATGGTGAAGTCGGGGATTTTGGCGCACCCATCACCTGAGTAGCATACACTCTACCCAATAGGTAGTTTTTAATCCCTTATCTCCCTCTCACCCTCCCTTCTTCTAAGTCTCCTATGTCTTTCCATTGTACCAGTCTATATACTTTTGCATATCCATAGCTTATCACCCACTTATAAGCAAGAACATGCAGTATTTGGTTTTTCATTCCTGAGCTACTTCACCTAGAATAAAAGCCACCAGTTCTACCCAAGTTCTTGCAAAACACATTATTTTATTATTTTTATGGCTGATTAGTATTCTATGGTGTATACCACATATATACCACATATATACCAATGTGGTATATATATATAAATGTGATATACACACACACACACACACACATATATATCACATTTTCTTTATCCACTCATTGCTTGATGGGCACTTAGGTTGATTCCTTATCTTTGCAATTGTGAATTGCAAAAGTACAAAATATTTTTAAATATACAGCTATAAATTCGAATATTTTGTTCTTTCCATTAGGATGTAAGCTCCATGTGATTATTGTCTGTTTTGTTCCTTCTGTATTCTTAACATGCAGAAAAGTGGCTGAAATATAAACACATTTTGCCTATGTTAGAGTGTGCTTTAAATAAGTCAGAATTGGTTTTTACATCTTGAAAAATGGAATATTTTACATTAAAACAACCTCACAAAATCACTCCCATGTATAGAGAGACATAAGGAAGATACAATTGCTATGAGCAACCTTATTTTTTCAAAATGAGAACTAGACATTTTTGTAGCTTTTCAACTACAGGCATTTATGACTGTATCCTATGTATTAGTAAATAACAGATATTCATTTTTCAGGTAGAAATAGTAACTAGCCATCCATAAAGTATTATTTTTCTCTCGGGACACTGTGTTAAATATGAGTGTACTTATATTGTAAAACAACCTGTATCACTAGAGTAAAACCCATTTGAAAGTCAATGCACTACAACTGCTATTTGCTATGGAACACTGTGCAAGAGAGTACTATTTGAAATATTTGAAACACTTTAAAACAACAGGACAGGAGGTCAACTGATAGTAACAGAATTTATGTGGACTTCATTTTCTGCAAACTTGGAGAGTAGCCTTTCTGTTTTTCCATGTGATTTTTAAAGTCATAATTCTAAATTTGTCAACATTCATAATAGATCTAAAAATTATTTAGATAATCATCAATACTAAAAAAGAAGGGGCAGGCATTCTTTAGACACAAATTAGCATCATAGAGGATTATGAAATTTGGCCATTCTGTGTAATAAATTTCCATTTTAAAGTGATGTTACTAGTGTTGAATCTTTTCTTCTCTGATGCATCAATATTCCAATCATCTAAAATTCATTTTTAGCTGAACAATTTTCCATGAAATTAATGTGACTTCTGACAATTGTTTTTTATAATTGTTGCAGTCCAGCAATCACATAATAAACAGCACATCAATTGCATGAATTTATCTCCTATTGAATTAATAAAGCCATGAAGCAAATTATATTTTCTGATGATTCTTAGGTAAGGATTTGGAAATGTCTTACATTTTCATTATTAAGGATGAGGAATTACCTGTTAGAACTGGTAGGTAGAAAAGCTTCCAGTTGCTCTGTCAGGAGCCCTGGCCTGCTGAAGTTATAAAGTATTCTAGCTGCAGTAGCAAAGCCTACACCTGCTCGTTGGTATGGCTGCTGCAATGGCAGTATTGTGGGTGTGGTAACTGGTTCTTCCCAACTTTTCACAAGTGCTAATGGTCACCAGAGCTGGATGCCAGAAAGAAAACTCCCCTAAGTATCCCAACAACATCCTCTACCTCTCTGCCATTTCTGTCTATAGGAAATTGGGTTTTGTGGTAATTCACATTGTAGCAAACTTTCCTAAATATCTGTTCCATATCAAAAAATATATGCACTAAAAATACACTTTAAAAGATCTATTGCTTTTTCTTTTAGTTGGATATTTATTGCAGATTAAAGTTGATTTGGCAGTTGATTTTATCAGTCAGTAGTCCCTTCGATGTAAAAGTAATAACACTTTAGTTCTACTTTGGAACATAATGTTTGAGGTAAGTTGAACAAAGTAAATTTTATGATTTTTCTTAACTATTTAAATTAGACAGCAAGCAGTGTTTTTCTGTTTGTCCCTTTTCTTGAGTCAGTTGTAAAATTTTCCATTTTAGCTGAAAAGAAGTTACCATTTGTGAACTTTGAAAAAACTATAAAACTGCCAAAGAATGAATAAATCTAGAATACAATAGCTGTTTTAATGCACTGTGCCTATAACCATATTGGAAGTTATATATATATATTTGCTTTGATATATATTAATCAGCTAGGAATATCCATTACTACAACCCACTATAGAGAACAGTTTGGAGGTTCCTCAAAAACTAAAAATTGAGCTACCGTATGATCCAGCAATCCCACTGCTGGGCATACGCTGAAAAGAAAAGGAATCAGTACATAAAAGAGATATCTGTACTCCTATGTTTGTTGCAGCAGTTTACAACAGCTAAAATTCAGTAGCAACCTAAGTGTCCATTAACAGATGAATGGCTAAAGAAAATGTGGTACATATAAACAATGGAGTACTATTCAGCCATCAAAAGAATGAGATCCAGTCATTTGCAACAGCATGGATGGAACTGGAGATCCTTATGTTAAGTGAAATAACCCAGGCACAGAAAGACAAACATGGCATGTTCTCATTTAATTGTGGGATCTAAAAGTCAAATCAATTGAACTCACGGACTTGGAGAGTAGAAAGATGGTTACCAGAGGCTGGGGAGGGTAGTGGGGAGTGTGAGGGAAGTGGGGGTGGTTAATGGGTACGAAAAAAATGGAAAGAATGAATAAGACCTGATATCTGATAACATAATAGGGTGACTATAGTCAATAATAATTATATATTTTAAAATAAAGAGTGTAATCGGATTGTTTGTAACTCAGATAAATGTTTAGAAGGATGGATACCCCTTTCACCATGATGTGATCATTTTACATTGCATGCCTGTATCAAAACATGTTATATACACCATAACTGTATACACCTACTATGTACCCACAAACATTTTTTTAAAATGTAAAAATTAAAAAGAGAAACTAATCAAAATCTAAGCTGAGGAGATGCAGAGGGACCTTGAAGAGGTATCAGAGTGATATTTTTACTAAGGAAAAATGAAGAGGAAGATTTAGTAAGTAAATAATCACCAGGGTACCCAAGTTAAAATTCTGCATTTTATATTTAGAAGCAATTTGGCACAGGGCTGAAACATCAGAAATTCAGTATCCACCAGTAATTTATTGTTATTGCTAATTCTCATTAGAGTTCTAACCACAAATTGCCATCTACCTTTGACATTTATATCTTGTTCCTTCATACATCTTATTATCTTACCTATGAGTTTTATTTTTCTGTAAGTACTATATCCATGTATGTAGATCTTTATTATACATTGTTTTAATATTCTCTAATTAAACTGGGAATCAGGTAAAATCAGTTTGTTACTTTGCTGTTATTTAGAAGTGAGGTCTAGAAGTCAAATAGTTTCTTAAACAGTTTTAGTATGTAGCTTTGGTAGTATGAGCCAAGCTGACATCTACAAGAGAGTAAAGTAAATATCTACTATATGCATAAATGACAGCATAGTAATAAAGTTGACCGTATTAGGAACATTAGTTTAGTTCTCAATCGTAGCATGTATTTTTTTTCTTCAACTTTATTTTAAGTTCAGGGGTATATTGCAGGATGTGCAGGTTTGTTACATAGGAAAACGTGTGCCATGGTGGTTTGCTGCACAGATCATTAGATCACCTAGGTATTAAGCCCAGCATCCATTAGTCATTTCTCTGGTGCCCTCCCTCCCACAGGCCCCAGTACGTGTTGTTTTCCCTCACATGTCCATAATTGTGGTCCCATAATTCAGCTCCCATTTATACATGAGAACGTGTAGTGTTTGATTTTCTGTTCCTGTGTTAATCTGCTGGGAATGATGGCTTCTAGCTTCATCCATATCCTTACAAAGGACATGATCTCATTCCTTTTTATGGCTGCATAGTGTTCCTTGGTGTATATGTACCACATTTCCTTTATCCAATCTATCATTGATGGGCATTTGCGTTGATTCCATGTCTATGGTATTGTGAATAGTGCTGCAATGAACAGATGCGTGCATGTATCTTTATAAGAGAATAATTTATATATACCTTTGGTATATATCCAGTAATGGGATTGTTGGGTTAAATGGTATTTCTGCCTCTAGGTCTTTGAGGAATCACCACACTGTCTTCCACAATGGTTGAACTAATTTACACTCACACCAGCAGTGTAAAAGCATTCCTTTTTCTCCACGATTTTACCAGCATCTGTTGTTTTTTGAATTTTTCATAGCCATTCTGAATGACATGAGATGTTATCTCATTGTGGTTTTGATTTGCCTTTCTCTAATGATCGGTGACGTTGAGCTTTGTTTCATATGTTTTTTGCCCACATGTATGTCTTCTTTGGAGACGTGTCTGTTAATGTCCTTTGCTTACTTTTTGATGGAGTTGTTTATTTCTTTCTTGTAAATTTGTTTAAGTTCGTTGTAGACTCTGGAATTTAAGCCTTTGTCAGATGGATAGATTGCAAAAATTTTCTCCCATTCCATAGTTTGTCTGTTTATTCTGTTGATAGTTTCTTTGCTGTGCAGAAACTCTTTATTTAATTAGATCCCATTTGTCAATTTTTGCTATTGTAGCAATTGCTTTTGACATTTTCATCATGAAATCTTTGCCTGAACCTATGTCCTAAATCGTACTGCCTATATTTTCTTCTAGGGTTTGTATAGTTTTGGATTTTACAGTTAAGTCTTTAATCCATACTGAGTTAACTTTTGTATAAAGTGTAAGGTAAAGGTCTAGTTTCAATTTTCTGTGTATGGCTAATCAGTACTCCCAGCACCAGTTATTAAATAGGGAATCTTTCACCATTGCTGGCTTTTGTCGATTTTGTCAAAGATCAGACGGGTGTAGGTGTGCAGTCTTATTTCTGAATTCTCTATTCTGTTCCATTGGTTTATGTGTCTGGTCTTGTACCTGTACCATGCTTTTTTGGTTACTGTAGCCTTGTAGTATAGTTTGAAGTCGAGTTGCATGATGCCTCCAGCTTTTTGATGTGAGCATTTAATACTGTAAATTTCTCTTTGGCTGTGTCCCAGAGATTCTGGTACATTGTCTCTTCATCTTCAGTAGTTTCAAATAACTTCTTGATTTCTGCCTTAGTTTCATTATTTATCCAAGAGTCATTCAGGAGCAGGTTGTTCAATTTCCATGTAATTGTTTGGTTTTGAGTGAATTTCTTAATCTTGAGTTCTAATTTGATTGTGCTAATTTGATTGTGCTGATTATTATGATTTCAGTTCTTTTCATTTGCTGAGGAGTGTTTTACTTCCCATTATATGATCAATTTTAGAGTAAGTGCCATGCGGCAATGAGAAGAATGTATATTCTGTTGAATTTGAGTGTAGAGTTATGTAGATGTCTATTAGGTCCACTTGATCCAGAACTGAGTTCAGGTCCTGGATATCTTCGTTAATTTTCTATCTTGGTGACCTGTCTAATATTGTCAGTACAGTGTTAATATCCCTCACTATTACTGTGTGGGAGGCTAAGTCTCTTTTTACATCTCTAAGAACTTGCTTTATGAATCTGGGTGTTCCTATATTGGGTTCGTATATATTTAGGATAGTTAGCTTTTGAATTGAACCTTTTACCATTATGTAATGCCCTTCTTTGTCTTTTTTAAATCTTTGTTGGTTTAAAGTCTGTTTTGTTAGAGACTAGGATTGCAACCCCTGCTTTTTTCTGTTTTCCATTTGCTTGGTAAATTTTCCTCCATACTTTTATTTCAGCCTATGTGTGTCTTTGCACATGAGCTGGGTCTCTTGAAGGCAGTGTACCAATGGGTTTGGCTCTTTATCCACCTTACCATTCTGTGTCTTTTAATTGGGGCATTTAGACCATTACATTTAAGGTTAATATTGTTATGTGTGAATTTGATCCTGTCATCATGATGCTAGCTGGTTATTTTGTAGTCTTGTTTATGTAGTTGCTTCATAGTGTCACTTGTCTGTGTACTTCATTGTGTTTCTGTAGTGGCTGGCAATTCCTTTCCATAATTAGTTCTTCCTTCAGGATCTCTTGCTAGGTAGGCCTGGTGGTAATGAATTCCCTTAGCATTTGCTTGTCTGAAAAGGATCTTATTTCTCCTTCCCTTATTAAATGTAGTTTGGTCAGATATAAAATTCTGGGTTGGAAATCCTTTTCTCTAAGAATACTGAATATTAGCCCCAAATCTCTTCTGGCTTGTAGGATTTCCACTGAGAAGTCTGCTGTTAGTCTGATGGGTTTCCTTTTGTCAGTAACCTGGCCTTTCTCTCTGGCTGCCCTTAACATTTTTTCTTCTATTTTGACCTTGGAGAATCTGATCATTATGCATCTTGGGGTTGATCTTCTCATGGAGTATCTTACTGGGGTTCTCTGGATTTCCTGAATTTAAATGTTGGCCTATCTTGCTAGGTTGGAGAAGTTCTCCTGCATGATATCCTGAAGTATGTTTTCCAAGTTGGTTCCATTCTCCTCATCTCTTTCTCGTACCCCAGTCAGTCATAGGTTTGGTCTCTTTACATAATCCATATTTCTCAGAGGTTTTGTTTGTTCCTTTTCATTCTTTTTTCTCTATTTTTGTCTTTCTGTCTTATTTCATAAAGACAGCCTTCAAGCTCTGAGATTCTATCCTCTGCTTAGTCTATTCTGCTGTTGATACTTGTGATTGCATTGTGAAGTTCTTGTGTTTTTCAGCTCCCTCAGGTCAGTTATGTTTCTCTCTAAAGTAGCTATTCTGGCTACCATTTCCTGTATTGTTTTATCATGATTCTTAGCTTCTTTGCATTGGGTTACAACATGCTCCTTTAGCTCAACGTAGTTCGTTATTACCCACTTTCTTAAGCCTAATTCTATCAATTCAGCCATCTCAGCCTCAGCCCAGTACTGTGCCCTTGCTGGAAAGGTGTTGTGGTCATTTGGAGGAGAAGAAGCACTCTGGCTTTTTGAGTTTTCAGCGTTTTTGCATTGATTCTTTCTCATATCTGCAGGCTTACCTACCTTCAATCTTTTAGGTGCTGACCTTTGAATTAGGTTTTTGTGGGGTCTTTTTTGTTGATGTTGTTGTTGTTTTCTGTTTTTTGCTTTTTTTTTTTTTTTTTTTTTTTTCCTTTCAACAGTCAGGCTACTCTACTGTATGGCTACTGCAGTTTGCTGGGGGTCTGCTTTAGACCCTAGTTGTTACTGTATGGCTGCTGCAGTTTGCTGGGGGTCTGCTTTAGACCCTAGTTGCCTCAGTTTCTCCCATACGTGGAAGTATTACCAGTGAAGGCCAAGAAACAGCAAAGATAATAGCCAGATCCTTCCTCTGGAAGCTCCATCACAGGGGGATACTGATCTGTTGCCAGCCCACATGCAACTGTAGGAGGAGACTGGATTCCCCTGTTGGCAGGTCTTACCCAGTCAGGAGGAATAAGATAAAGGACCTGCACCTAGAAGCAGTCTGGCTGCTTTTTGGTAGAGCAGGCGTGCTGCATTGAGGGGGTCTCTTCCTCATCTGGACTATGTGAATTCTCCAAAGCTGGCAGGCTGAAGCAGCTGAGTTGGCCAAACCACAAAGATGGAGGCCACCCCTCCCACTGCAAGCTCCAGCACAGGAAGGGATCAGAGCTCTATTCATAGTACCCTGGCTGGAGTGTCTGGAGCCCCCTTAGAGAGGTCCTGCCCTGTGAGAAAGAATGGATCAGGGTCCCACTTAAAGAAGCAGTCTGGCCACCAACTGGCAAGGCAGCTGTGCTGCATTGTGGGGGGCCCTTCCTTATCTGGACCATCTGTATTCTCCACAGCTGGCAGGCTGGAAAGGCTGAGTCTACCAAACCACAGAGATGGTGGCCACCCCTCCCCGCTGGAACTCAGATCCATCTCAGGCAGACCCCAACCTGCTGCCATTGGCTAGCTAGGATTCCAAGCCAGTGGGTCTTAACTTGTGAGGTGACAGGAAGTGGGGCCCACAGAACAATGCTGCTTGGCTCATTGGATTCAGCCCCCTTCCTAGGGATATGTGCGGATGGATTTCCCACCTTACTGGGGATCCCAAAGCCAGAGCACGTAAAGTTCCTGGGTGCCTGTGTGTGTCTGAGTGGCTGCTCTGCGGAGACTCCACAGAGTTCTGTGTGTCAAACTCAAGGCCATGGTGGCGTGGGCTCATGAGGGGATATCCAGATCCATGGGTTGCAAAGATCCATGGGAGAAGTGTGGTTTTTCAGGTGGGGTTGCACAATCATTCACTACTTCCCTGGACTGGGGGTGGGGGTTCCTTTGGCTCTATGCCACTCCCCCATGGGCCATCACCTTTCCCCACTTGTCTTCATTTTTTTGTGGGTCGAGTTGTTTTCCTAGTCAGTCTCAGTGTGACAACCTGGATATTTCAATTGAAGGTGCTGAATTCCCTCACCCCTTCTTATTCCTCTCCGTGAATACGTGGACAACAGTTGCTTCTAATTAGCCATCTTGGATCGTGTTTTTTGCGACGTTTTTAAAATACACCTTTGTAAACTGTTCTTCTCTCACTGTTTAAATTTATGGAAACAACTAAAGCATGTTTCATGAGGAAAACTTCAACATGTCTGACATATATTTTGATATTATTAATGAAGAATATTCAACAAAATATGCTAATAAGATGGACCTCAGTATAAAGTGGCACTGTTCCCACTATACAGATAACACATTTTTCCTAGCTATTGGTAGTGTCAATGGCAGTAATAACAGATTCATAATGCCCGATTCCTTTCTCTCTGAAATAATGTAGAGAAGTTAAATTTAATTTTATGTAAAAATGTAAAATTTTTACAATATTTATTTTTGTAGTCTTTTTTTAAACTGTATTGAGAAACAATTGACAAAATTGTATATATTATAGTGCAAAATCTGATGATTCGATATATGTGTACATTGTCTGACTTACAAAATAGTTATCCTTTTTAAATTTTTGATGAGAACACTTGACATCTACTCTCTTAGTAAATTTCAAGTCTACAAAACACTGTAGTCACTATGTGGTATTTTAGAGCCTCAGAACGTATTTGTCTGCATATTCAACTGAACATTTATGTCCTTTAACCAACGTCTCCCCATTTTCCACGCTCCAGCTCCTGGCATCCACCATCCTAGTCTGTTTCTCTAAGCACAACATTATATTTTCTTTTTAGATTCCATATGTAAATGGAATCATGCAGTATTTTTCTTTCTTTGACTGGCTTAAATAAGCCATGTCCTCCAAGTTCATTCAAGTTGTTGCAAATGGTAGGTTTTCCTTTTTTTAATTGCTGAATAATATTCCATTGCATACCACATTTTCTTTCTTCATTCATTCATTCATCAACTGACATTCATGTTGTTTCCATATCTTGGGTATTGTGAATGCTGCATTAAACATAAGTGTACAGCTATCTCTCTGAGATACTGATGTCATTTCCTTTGGATATATACTCTGAAGAGGGGTTGTTGGATCATGTAATGTAGTTCTATTTTTTAAATTTTTTGAGGAAATTCCTTATTGTTTTTCAGAACAGCTGTACCAATTTGTATTCCCAACAACAGTGTGCAAGTGTTCCCTTTCCTCTACATCCTCACCAGTACTTGTTATCTTTTCAAATTTGATAATGACCATTTAAATAGGTGTGAAGTAATATCTGCTTGTGGTTTTAATTTGCATTTCCCTGATGATTAGTGATGCTGAGCACCTTTCCTTGGCCATTTGTATATCTTCTTTGGGAAAATGTCTATTCAATTCTTTTGCCCATTTTTAAATTGTATTATTTGGTTTTTGCTTACTCTTGAGTTGTATGTGTTTCTTATATATTTTATATATTAACCCCCTATGAGATAAACATTTTCTCTCACTCTTTAGGTTGCCTCTTCATTTCATTGTTTGTTTCCTTTGCTGTGTATAAGCTTTTTAGTTTAATGCAATTCCACTTGTTTATTTTTGCTTTTGTTGCCATATTTTTAGTGTCATAAAAAAATAATCATTGCCAAGACCAATGTCAAGGAACTTTTCCCTACGTTTTCTTCTAGGAGTTTTTGGTGTCAGGTTTTGTGTTTTCTCATTTTGTTTGTTGTTGCTGTTGTTTGAGAGGGAGCCTTGGTCTGTCACCTAGGCTGGAGTGCAGTGGCGCAATCTCAACTCACTATAACCTCCACCTCCCAAGTTCAAGCAATTCTCCCACCTCAGCCTCCCAAATAGCTGGGATTACAGGCACCCCACATCATGCCTGGCTAATTTTTGTATTTTTGTAGAGACAAGCTTTCACCATGTTGGCCAGGCTGATCTTGAACTCCTGACCTCAGTGATCCACCTACCTTCGCCTCGCAAAGTGCTAGGATTACAGGCATGAGCCACCATGCCTCGCCAGGTTTCAGGTCTTATATTGAAGTCTTTACTGCAAGTTAATTTTTGTAAGTGGTGTAGGGGTGTACTTTTATTTTATGGGTCTGGCTATCCAGTTTCCCCAACACAGTTTGTTGAAGAGACAATCCTTTTGCCATTGTGTGTTCTTGGTGCTCTTGTCAAAGATTAGTTGACTCTATACATGTGGACTTATTTCTGGGCTCCGTATTCTGTTCTATCAGTTTATATGTCTGTTTTCATACCAGCATGATATTGTTTTGTTTACTATGGTTTTGTAATATACTTTGAAATCATAAAATGTGATGCCCCAAGCTTTGTCATTGCAGGTCAATATCCTTGATTAACACAATGCAAAAATCTTCAACAAAATACTAGCAACTCAAATTTAACAGCACGTTATAATGATCATACACTATTATCAAATGGAAATTATCCCTGGGGTGCAAGAACAGTTCAACATACACAAATCAATAAATGAGATACACTATATTAACAGAATGAAGGATAAAAATTATAGAATCATCTCAGCAGATGCAGAAAAATAGTTTGACAAGCTTCACCAAATTAGGTAAGGAAAAATACACTTCAACATGATAAATGTCAAATGTGACAAGCTAACAGATAACGTCATACTCCAGTGAAAAGCTGAAATCTTTTCTGTTAAGATCAGGAGCAAGGATGCTCACTCTTGCCACTTCTCGTCAACATAGTACTGGAAATCCTAGCCAGGGTAATGAGGCAAGAGAAAGAAATAAGAGGCTTCCGAATTGAAAAGAAGAAGTAAAGTTGTCTCTGTTAGAAGATGACATAATCTTATATTCACAACACCCTAAAAACTCTGCCCAAAAAAAAATTACTAGAATGAATAAATGAATTCAGTAAAGTTGCAGGGTACAAAATCAACAGGGAAAGATCAGATGCATTTCTATACACTAACAATTAACTCTCAAAAGGAGAAATTTAAAAAGCAATACCATTTACAGTTGGGTATTGTCTCTTCTCATGCTGGTAATAAAGACATACCTGCCATTAGGTAATTTATAAATGGAAAGGTTTAATTGACTCACAGTTCAGCATGTCAAGGCCTCAGGAAACTTACAATCATGGCAGAATGGGAAGCAAACACATCCTGCTTCACATGGCAGCGGCAAGGAGAAGTGCCTATGAAAAGGGGGAAAAGTCCTTATAAAACCATCAGATCTCATGAGAACTCACTCACTCTCATGAGAACAGAATGAAGGTAATACCCCCATTATTAAATTACCTCCCACCAGGTCTCTCCCATGACACATGGGGATTATAGGAGCTACAGTTCAAGATGAGATTTAGGTGGGGACACAGCCAAGCCATATCATTCCACCCTAGCCCCTCCCAGATCTCATGTCCTTATGTTTCAAAACAAAATCACACCCTTCCAACAGTCCTCCAAGGTCTTAACTTATTCCAGTATTAAATCAAAAGTCCAAGTCCAAAAGTCTCATCTGAGACAAGGCCAGTCCCTTCTGCCTATGAGCCTGTAAAATCAAAAGCAAGTTAGTTACTACCTAGATACAATGGGGTAACAGGTATTGGGTAAATACACCCATTCCATATGGGAGAAATTGGCTAAGACAAAGCGACTAGAGGCCCCATGCAAGTCCAAAATCCAGCAGGGCAGTCAAATCTTAAAGTTCTAAAATGATCTCCTTTGACGCCATGTCTCGTATACAAGGTGTGCTGATGCAAGAGGTGAGCTCTCATTGCCTTGGGCAGCTCCATCCCTGTAGCTTTGCAGGATGTAGCCCACCATCCTGGCTGCAATCACAGGCTGATGTTGAGTGTCTGTGGGTTTTCCAGGTGCGTGGTGCAAGCTATCAGTGGGTATACCATTCTGGGGTATGGAGGACTGTGGCCCTGTTCTCACAGCTCCACTAGGCTGTACCCCATTGGAGACTCCTTTTGGGGTCTCTGACCCCACATTTCCCTTCTACACTGCCCTAGCAGAGGTTCTCCATGAGAAATCTGCCCCTGCAGCACACCACTGCCTGGACATCCAGGCATTTACATATATCTTTTCAAATCTAGACAGAAGTTCCCAAACCTCAATTCTTGACTTCTGTGCACCTACAGGCCTAACACTATGTGTAAGCTGCCAAGCCTTGGGGCTTGCATCCTCTGAAGCAACAGCGTGAGCTGTATATGGGCCCCTTTTAGTCATGGATGGGACACAGTGCACCAAGTCCCGAGACTACACAAAGCAACAAGGCCTTGGGTCCAACCAAAAAAAAAAAAAAAAAACATTTTTTTCCCCCTAAACCTCTGGGCCTGTGATGGAAGAGGCTGACGTGAAGACCTCTGACATGTTCTGGAGACATTTTCTCCATTGTCATGGCAATTAACATTTGGCTCCTTGTTACTTATGCAAATTCCTGCTGCCAGCTTGAATTTCTTATCAGAAAATGGGTTTTTCTTTTCTATTGTATCATCAGGCTGCAAATTTTCTGAACTTTTATGTTCTGCTTCCCTTTTAAACATAAGTTCCAATTCCAAACCATATATTTGTGAATACATAAAACTGAATGCTTTTAACAGCACCCAAATCACCTCTTGAATGATTTGCTACTTACAAATTTCTTTTGCCAGACACCCTAAATCATCTCTCTCAAGTTTAGAGTTTCACAGATCTCTAGGGTAGGGATAAAATGCCACCAGTCTCTTTGCTAGAGCATAGCAAGAGTCACCTTTATTTTACTTCCCAACAAGTTCCCCTTTTCCATCTGAGATCATCTCAGCCTGAACTTCACTGTCCATACCACTATCAGCATTTTGGTCAAAGCCATTCACCATCTCTAGGAAGTTTCAAACTTTCCCACCTCTTTCTGTCTTCTTCTGAGCCCTCCAAGCTTTTCCAACCTCTGCCTGTTACCCATTTCCAAAATTGCTTCCACATTTTCAGTTATCTTTACATTTTCAGTTATCTTTACAGTAGCACCCCACTCCTGGTACCAATTTACTGTATTAGTCTGTTCTCATACTGCTAATAAGGATATACCAGAGACTGGGTCATTGTAAAGGAAAAAAGATTTAATCGACTCACAGTTCTGCATGGCTGGAGAAGCCTCAGGAAACTTACAATCATGGCAGAAGTAGAAGCGAACGTGTCCTTCACATGGCAACAATGAGGTGAAGTGCCGAGTGAAACAAGGAAAAGCCCCTTATAAAACCATCAGATCTTGTGAGAACTCACTCACTATCACAAGAACATCATGAGGGTAACCAACCTCACTATTAAATTACCTCCCACTAGGTCCCTCCACAACATGTGGGGATTATGGGAACTACAATGCAAGATGAGATATGTCTGGGGACACAGCCAAACCATATCAAGAAACATCAAAATTAATAAATTTAAGGATAGATTTAACTGGGGAAGATGAGAGATCTGTACACTGAAAACTATAATACATCAGTGGATGAAATGAAGAAGATATTAATAAATAGATATCCTGTGTTCTTAGATTGAAGGAATTAATATTGTTAAAATGTCCATACCATCCAAAGCAATCTATGGATTCAATACAATTCCTATCAAAATGCCAATGTTATTTTTCACAGAAAAATAAAAAAGAATTCTAAAATTCATATGGAACCACCAAGGACCCAGACTAACCAATGCAAACTTGAGAAACATTGTTTTGTTAGCAGGTCTATTATATAGTTATCAGAGTCTTGCCTAAGACTTGTTATTTATATGGCAAGGTTTTATCTAGCTGTTCAGCTAGAAAGAATGCATGCCAAGTGTTAACATGATGGTGCTAAGTTATATTAATGAACAATATTATTTCTTATTTGAAAACTTAGTTATTATGGTTGCATGAAGATCAAGATCACTTAGGAAGAAAACCATTATGTAACATTATACTATTGAGCATCATAGTCTTTGAATTAAAATAATACTTTTACATTATCTTTTCTATTTGAAAATGCTCCTGCTAAAGCGTGGGGTTTTCTTTCCAGATTTCCCTCCATCAGCAGGACTTACATGTGCTTTGTTTAGAGAGCTGACAAGTTGTACTAGAGCATACTACAACTGTGCCTCTCTGGCTTAAAAATATGTGGTGTCAGATGACCTTTAATGACTAGGGTAAGGGCTTCAACCCTCAGAATCTTTAGGAACAGCAGACAGCTCTTGAAAACAGGAGACATACATAAGGGCAGAGCTGAAGGAAACTGCTTGTATTTAGTTTAAATGATGCCAAACCTTGCTATCATTTGTGAGTCACTGAGTTTTTTTATCTTTTTACAGATATTTTTGAGTACCAGTGACAGATAGTTTGTAATAGCCTTAGCATTTTAACAATGCATGAAAAAAGGAAATATTCTCTTTACTTTTGCATTCAGTAATTTAATGTACATTCAGCTCTTTAAAAGAACAGAGGATAAACTTAAAGTTATTGGAAATAGAGGAAAGTTATGACAATCCTCCATTTGAATGACTTATAATGGAAGTGGGAGATAATATAAAAGTGCAGGAGAAAGCTGAATATGGAATAATAATAGAAATTATAGTAGTTCAGAAGATTGTTTTTAATTTATTCTGTTTGTCAGAGTAAGTTCCATTTGAGAGCACACAAGAGTAGAAAAGTTCATTCATACAAACACTGCGTATCACACAATGTATTATTTTTGTATGTCAAGCATGCAGGTGAGCCCTTGCAGATTCCATTTTTGACTTTTTTCTTCCTTTTTATTCATAGTCAAAATAACAGTTAGAGGCCATGTACATTAGATGTGCAATTCCCAGCTCTGGCTTTGTTGAGTGGAGTGTCTTCTAGACACACTGTGAGTTAAACTTAATTTATAGATGAGATACCAATTAAGGGACTTGACAATGAAGTCATTTTTACAATTTATGAAACCTGATATCTTTGTCCCAGCTTAAGATGAATTGATTCTCCATTGGTGTTTCTTTATATCTATCTCTTAATAAAAGACTTTGTTCAATTAATAAAGTTCTTTAAACAACTATTAGTTATCACTTTAAGAAGTTAAACATTGGCTTACAAGAGAAAGGAAGTCTATTAAAACCATACATTTGATTTTCTCTAATTTTTAGAAGCCCACATTTTGTCCGTTGAAAGTGTCCCCAAAACAGCAGGGATTTGGTCTAGGTTCTGCTACTCACTGCACAGAAAGCCAATGACTGAGATGACAGGTATTACCAAGGAAGAAGAAAGAAGGCTTTAATTGGGTGCTGCAGCCAAGGAGACAGGAGCTCAGCCTCAAATCCCTCTCCTTGACTGTCTAAAATTAGGTTTTCATGTAGCAGGGAAGAAATGTAACAATGTGTTAGAAGACAGGAACTAGAGAGGGGCAAGGAAACAATCATGATGAATGAGGGGTCTGGCATCTCATAGTCTGGATGCTCTGATCTGGTGAGTTTCAGTTCTTTGATTTTTTTTTTTTTTTTTTTTGAGAGGCTTGAACATCAATTACTGAGGAAGGAATGTAGATAAAACAAATATAAGTGTCAAGCTTTAAGACCAGAAGGGTCAATATCTATGTTTATCCCAAAACAACTGTCTATGGTACTATTGGGTCGGTTTCAAGACAATGAATTTCAAGAGAATGAATATTTGATGCTTTTGGAGGCAAAATTAACTTATTCAGAATACTATTCCCTAGAATATAAAGAGATGTGTTATTCAACTAAAGAATAGTTTGTGTTCTTACTCATAGTGGGAGTTGAACAATGAGAACACATGGACACATGGCAGGGAACATCACACACTGGGGACTATCGGGGGTGGGGGCTGGGGGAGGAATAGCGTTAGGAGAAATACCTAATGTAAATGATGAGTTGATGGGTGCAGCAAACCAACACGGCACATGTATACCTATATAACATACCTGCACATTGTACACATGTACCCCAGAACTTAAAGTATAATTTAAAAAATAAAATAAAATAATAATTGCCTTTCAAAAAAGAAAAAGACATATTGAAAAGCTACCCTGTATTTTAACAGGCACATATTTTTAGAATAAATATTATTGCATAAAATAAAGAATAGTTTGTTGGGTGAAAGGAAATTTATTTTATTTTATTTTGTTATTTTATTTTATTTTGTTTTATTTTATTTTATTTTATTTTATTTTATTTTATTTTTAGATTTTACTTTAAGTTCCAGGATACAAATGCAGAACGTGCAGGTTTATCACATAGCTATACATGTGCCATGGTGGTTTGCTGCACCTATCAGCCTGTCATCTAGCTTTCAAGCCCCACATGCATTAAATATTTGTCCTAACGCTCTCCTTCTCCTCACTCCGCACCCCCCAACTGGCCCCAGTGTGAGTTGTTCCCATATCTGTGTCCATATGTTCTCATTGTTCGACCCCCACTTATGAGTAAGAACATGCAGTGTTTGCTTTTCTGTTCCTGTGTTAGTTAGCTGAGGATGATGGCTTCCAGCTTCATCCAAGGAGAGATGATGGAAGGGACCTATTTAGTGTCATTCTTTTCTCCCCTTTTTTTGTCTGTTACCAGTGTGTAGTTATTGGGATGGTATGAACAGGCTGTATGACTGAGAATGCTGTAAGACAGGGTTCCCCAAACCATGGGCCATGGACCAGTACCTATCTATGGCCTGTTAGGAGCCAGGCTGCAGAGCAGGAGGTGAGCAGTGGCAAGCAAGCATTACCGCCTGAACTTCACCTCCTGTCAGATCAGCAGCGTCATTAGATTCTCACAGGAGAATCTTTGAATTGCTCATTCAAAGGATCTAGACTGTGCACTCCTTATGAGAAATCTAACTAATGCCTGATTATCTGAGGTGGAATAGTTTCATCCTGAAACCATTATCCATCCACCCACCCCCACCTTCCAGACATGGAAAGTTGTCTTCTACGAAACCGGTCCCTGGTGCCAAAAAGGTTGAGGACCACTGTTGTAGGAGAAGGAGATAAGCAGACATATTTCTTTGTTTCCAATTGAGTGTTCAACCTTCCCAGAGAGCTGACAAAATAGAAAAGAGGCAGACCCCCCTAGCAACATCACATGAATACAAATTTTAAATTTAGGAGTACTTTATTCTGTTGTCTCTATCTATACAGGTTAATATTTAACTTTTTAATAACTATATTAGCAGGAACAACTTAGTTATACAACAAATCTCTTAAACTAATATTGTTTGTTATAATTTAAAGAGCAGCTTTTTTTTTAATTTTAATCATTTATTATATAAACAGATTTTTCTTTTCTTTTTTTTTATTATACTTTAAGTTCTAGGGTACATGTGCATAACGTGCAGGTTTGTTACATATGTATACTTATGCCATGTTGGTGTGCTGCACCCATCAACTCGTCAGCACCCATCAATTCATCATTTATATCATGTATAACTCCAAGAGCAGCTTTATATTCTCTTATTTCATGAATAAGGCTGAAACGAAATATTACTCTGATTTTAGTGATGAGAAATTTATACTCAGAGATTTAGCCTTTTCACCCAGCTAATAAAGGGTAATGCCAGAACTTGAACAATGTCTTCTGAATGCGATCCATTTGCTTTTCTTTCACCTCGGGTTCTACAAAGTGAATTGCAGTTTTGAGTGGTGCAGTGAATTGAAAAGCAAGCCTTCACATATGAGTTGATTTTTAAAAATCAACTCTTCATTGTCATAGAAAATCTTCACATTTAATTTTTAAAATCTGATTACACAACGTAGTATTTTCTTTTTCTGCAGAGTGGATTCAGGATAGAAGGTTAAGTTTTCTTTATATTTCCTTCTGTGCTGTTTTAATATTTTTTTCAATAGGTTCCCACTGTTAAGTATTTATATTCACTCTCTTTGCAGTATAAACAATAAAATAACAACATAAATATTTCAGATTTGTAAATAGTCTTTTTCTCTCAAAATACCACCACATTTGTTATTTTTTCTTTAGTTTGTTATCCTGTCTCACAGTTAAAGTGACTGAGTCACAAGCAAATAGTGTTGGCGAAGGTCTTATGGCTAGTTTTTGTACAGCACAAATCTCAGGTTCCTGATTTTAGGCTACAGTTCTTTGGACAGCAAAAGTTATTTGTTTATTTTTCTTTTAACTATCCCCTCTTTCAGTCTTAGCTTAATTTTTCTGAGGCTAATGCGACTTTATAATAATGTATTTCAGGTATGCTTAACCTTTTATCATTACATGTTACAAAATGACCTGATGGCATGAACAGTGTGCGTGTACCTTTTAAGAAGTTTTATTTTCAGCTCCAGAAAAACTTATCAATTTGGAAAGGTCTAATTCACCATGCCACATTGAAATACTGAAGTAAAACATTGTGATTTATAACACCATATTGTTATAAATCTAAAAATGGGTGACTTAATCGTATTTTGTAGCTTCAAATGCAACATATAACATTAAATTATTAAATGTTACTGTTGGTAGAAGTCAATGCAGCTTAGAACTAAAAAAAGGCATGTCTTAATTTCTCTTAGAAAGTCTGAAATCTTCACTTTCAGCAATGAACTTTCACATCCTAATTGAAATATAAACAGAAAAGATGTGTGTTTTCTTTCCCATCTCTTTTCCATTTGCATGATTATAGATTCTGACGGACACAAAATGTTTATGTATTCAGTGACACCTCTTTTAATTAAAACACTATACAGTATGAGGGTATAATACCAGACCTCTCATTATTACCCAAAGGAATGTACTTGGCATAAAAAATAGTTGGTTAAAAAGTGATTACCTCAGAAAGGGTAGCTTAATTATATGAGCATTTGCTTGACTCTGGAGAATACTTTGCAAGCCCAAGGGCAACACTTACAAGTATAACCACAGGTCACAGCAACTTTCCCTGTACCAATTTACACTATAAAATTAGTATCCAAACAAGTCTTTGCTCACTTCATGTGAATTACTTGGAAAATAGTGTCTTGTTAGATTAAAAAAAAAAGTTGTGATTGTTTAAAAAAGTAACATCATATTAGGAAAATTCAAGATATTGTTTAGAATTTACTAAGCGTCAAGATAGTGAAGAGGATCAAAGAAGGATCATCATAGGCTAGACATAGTGGTTCACACCAGTAATCCCAGCACTTTGGGAGTCTGAAGGTGGGAGGATCGCTTGAGTCCAGGAGTTTAGAACAGCCTGGGCAATATAGGGTGACTCCTTCTCTACAAGAGAATAAAAAATTACCAGGGCGTGGTGGCATGCTCCTGTGTCCCAAGTACTGGGGAGTCTAAGGTGGGAGTGTCACTTGAGCTCAGGTGGTTGAGGCTGCAGTGAGCAGTGATTGTGCCACTGTACTCCAACCTGGGTGACAGAGTTGCCCTTGTCTCAAAAAAGGAAAAAAAAGAAAGAAAAAGCAAAAGGGATCACCGTGTTTGGCAGCATGGCTTGGTGGAGAGTGCAGCCTAGAATCCTGATTCTGCCAGTTCTTGTTATGTGACTTGGGGTAATTTATTGAATCTCACCAGGGCTCAGCTTCCTCATTTGTAAAATAAGTATAATAATACCTTTCTTACATGGCTTTATTGAAAATTAGCAATAAGATAAAGTTCGTAGTGCAGCACCTCATAGTGCAACCACACGTAGGCACTGAATAAAGTTAGTTCTGATGATTATTCTGCCTTTCAAAAACATCAGATGCAAAAAAAAAAAAAATGATGCAACAGGAAAATATTCAGGTTCCGCATCTAAAAATTAAGATATAGTGATACCTACCTTACTGAGATGTGATATGGTGAAGTACCTAACACAGTGCTGGACCTCATAAGCTTCCAATGATTGACCGTTACTTTCAAATTTTCAATGAATTGTAAAGACAAAATGCAAATGAAGTTGAAAGGCATTGTCAACCATGGTGTCATGCAGATGCTACTTAATATAACTTGAAAATACATTGAAATTTTAATAAATTTGTCCTCTTAGGAAAATAGCTAAGGAAAAATACATAATTACCTAATCTTGACTTATTTTCATTATTTAAGAAAGCATTACAGGAACGTTAAGAGATGTATAGCTCAAGTAAGCAAAGAAAGCTTTCTTTTCTTTCTGATTTTGCACTTGGGGAATTTTTTCTTGATCTTCTTCTTCAAAAGGAGCAGAGAATTCATTTATGTGTACCTGAGGTCCTGATTATTATGAAAAAAAAAAAAAGAAGAAGAAGAAACTGAACAACTCTGCATACTTTAGTAAAACAAAATAATTCAATTAAGCTTGTTCAGGGTATCTTAGTGTTTTAGCAAAGTTGAAAAGGACACTTGACTCTTGTTAAGGGGAGCTCTGTAGACATTTATGTCTGGGGGAATATGTTACTCAGTTTGCAGCATGATAATAAGCTCTAAACCAGGGAATTGTATCAGTTGCATAGACAATGAATCCAGTCTGGAAGATAAATTGTTCACTGAGGGTAAAGTGGCTGAATTTCTGATATAAGTGGCCGTACAATCATGAGAGCTTTAACTCTAATAAAAACATAGCTGTTGGTTCTTAAAAACAGTCACCTTACCTTTCATGAGCAATTTGACTTTTAGGCTTAATGCATTAGTCTCTTAAGTGACAAATTTTTGCCTGTGCTAACAACTAGTTGGCAGAATTTTGACAGTGAACAGAAGCTGTCAGACAAACCATAATATTTCCTCCAGTAGCTGATCTGTTCATTTTAAGCATCAAAAGCTTAGGTAAAACATGGAGAGAACTTGTTTTATGGTTTCTGAGATCATTTTTTCATATTGCTTGATAAGCTCTAAATAAACTATTATCTACATGTAAGATGTACTTAACAAATAAAACTACCTGAAATGGTGGTTGCCAGCATTTGAGAGCTGGGGGATTGGGGAGATGTTTGTCAAAGGACACAAAATTTTAATTAGATACAAAAAATAAGTTCAAGAAATCTATTGTGCATCATGGTGCCTATAGTTAATAACAATATACTTGAAAATTGCTGGTGACAGATTTTAAGTGTTCTCACCACACACAAAAAATGGTAAGTATGTGAGCTAATGTATGTTAAAACAGCTTGATTTAGCCATTTCATAATGTATATATACAGAAAAATCATATAGTACACCATAAGTATATACAACTTTTTTTTTTTTTTTTTTGAGACAGAGTCTCACTCTGTCGCCCAGGCTGGAGTACGGTGGCGTGATCTCGACTCACTGCAACCTCCGCCTCCCAGGTTCAAGCAGTTCTCCTGCCTCAGCCTCCCGAGTAGCTGGGATTACAGGCACCCACCACCATGCCCGGCTAATTTTTGTATTTTTAGTAGAGATGATGTTTCACCATGTTGGCCAGGCTGGTCTCGAATTCCTGACCTCAGGTGATCCACCTGCCTTGGCCTCCCAAAGTGCTGGGATTACAGGTGTGAGCCACCATGCCCAGCCTACAACTTTTACTTGTCAATTAAAAAATAAATTTAACAAAAGAAAAAATAAAATTAACAGGCATTTTGCAAAGCCTTTATATTGGGTTTATTTCACATTTGCATCAGTTCTTTATTCTCAATTTTACAGTAGGAGAAAACTTTTTATAAACCTGGAAAAAATAATTTTTTCTATAATAGGAAAGCTTTAAGAATGTTAAAATGTAAACAGATGACTGATTATTGTATGTCAGTCTCAGCAAGTTATCCATGATTTATTTATTTTTATGAATTGTAGATAAATCTCACCATTACCTATCCATGATTTACTTAGGTATTTATATATTAATTATCTTGAGAAATATAGAAAAGTTCTTGTTAAAGAAAAATCATCAATTTTGTGTTAAGTGACAATGAGTGCAAAGTATAGAGACTATTAGAAATTGATAACCTTTGTGGTGCGCCATAAATGGGATTAGAAGTGCCAGTGGTGTGGTTGTGACTGTTTTGCAAGTGGTCAGGGTTTGCTCATTGAGAGGGTAGAATATGGAGCCCACATTAAATGTGCTAAGGGATTTTGTCAAGCAAATATCCAGGGGAATAATTTTCCTGGCAGAGGAAATAATTAAGAGTTATATAAAAACATTACAGGTATGTTCAAGGAATAGTAAGGTGTTCAGTGTGGCTAAAGCAACTTGAACTAAGGGGCAGTGATAGAAGAGGAAATGACAGGGAAGATGGCGGTGGCAAGGGAGATATTTGGAAAGACCTTATAAGAAGCTACAATGGCCTGATTCCGAGTAAAACATGGAGACATGGCAGGCCTTTGCTTACAGGCGTGAAATAATTTTACTTGGGTTTCTTTTTCTTTTTTTCTTTTTTTCTTTTTTTTTTTTTTGAGACTGACTGTCACTCTTGTTGCCTAGGCTGGAGTGCAATGGCACGGTCTTGGTTCACTGCAACCTCCACCTCCCGGGTTCAATTGATTCTCCTGCCTCAGCCTCCCAAGTAGCTGGGGCTACAAGTGCGTGCCACCATGCCCAGCTAATTTTGTATTTTTAGTAGAGATGGGGTTTCTCCATGTTGGTCAGGCTGGTCTCTCACTCCTGAACTCAGGTGATCCACTTGCCTCGGCCTCCCAAAGTGCTGGAATTACAGGCATGAGCCACCACGCCTGGCCTTTTACTTGGGTTTTAATAGGATTGCTGTGGTTGCTGTTGAGAATAGTACATATGAGGTAATGATGCAAGCAGAGACTTACTGTACTACTCCTCAGGAGAGAATGGTGGCTTGCACAAGGATGGAAGCAATGAAGGTGGTGAAAAGTAGTCAGATTCTATATTTATTAGGAAACACCTAGGATGATGTCTTAATATACCAAAATGTGAAATGTAAGAAAATAGAGATGTCAAGATGACAAGAAGATTTTTGGCATTGACAACTGAAAGAATAGTTGCTATCAACTGTGATTGGTAAGAATGCACATGGATCAGGAGTTCAGTTTTAGACATCTTAATCTTAAGACGTCAATTAGATATCTATGTGGAGATGCTGACTGGCAGTTGGATATAGGAAATTGGAGTTCAGGAGAGTGGTCCTGGCTGGAGATATAAACTTGGTAGTTGACAGCATATGGTTGTTAAAGACATGAGACTGGTTATCAGCAAAGAATGAGTGTGTAGATACAAAAGGGAGGAAACCTTAGAGAACTCCAAGTTTTGGAGATCTAGGAGAAGGGGAAAAACTAGTCAAGGGGACTCAGGAATGGCTGTAAAAGTATGAGGAAGACCTGAGTGTGTGGTATCCAGGGAAGTCAGATGAAGAAAGCTATCAAGGAGGGGAAGGGATCAACTGGGTTAAATGCTGTTGATAGCATCAGGTAAGATGAGGAGGAAATTGATCATTGATGAGGTAGTTTACTGACTTGTGAGAAGCAACATCAATATCCAAATGAAAGAAGACACTTTAATGCTATTAATAATAGACAGCTTAAGACTGGGGGTCACAATCTTATGGCCCACCGCCCACATGTAGACAAAGATGGGCTTTGAGAGGCAGTGTTTAGGAAAACAATAATTGATTGTGAAGGCTATTGGGAGACATGTACTCTCCTATTAGCCATAGACCCATCATGTCATATTATTTTATATTTGAGGGTGTTTACATGTTTATTATTTTCTTCTTGTTGTTGTTGTTTTTGATACTGGGTCCCACTCTGTCGCCCAGGCTGTAGTGCAGTGGTGCGATCAGGGCTCACTGTAGGCTCAACCTCCCTGGCTGAAGTAATCCTTCCACCTCACCCTTCCGAGTAGCTGGGACTACAAGCATGCGCCACCACACCCGGCCCATATTTGTGATTTTTGCTTGGCTCCTGAAAGAACATGGCTGCTTTGAATGTGTGACCCCTGGTTATTAAGTGTGTTTTTGCTTTGGCACAGGAAAAAAATAAAACTGATGTAATTTTGATAGCACAGTTATTTTCATTATTATACAGATGTATACAAGACTTGGATTTCTAGCTCAGGATAATTGAATTTTTCATCTAAATTCATGTTCCACTTCAAGGCCAGACATACTTTCTCTCTTCTGTAAGGGCATTGAATGATAGACGTTTTGTTAGACAGAACTCTTGCTTTGCTATTTGGCCTTTCCTAATCTCTGTTCACAAAAGAAAGATCCGAACACAGAGGTTAAATGTCTTGCACGGCAAATGGCTAGCTGTGTTATGACCAAGACTCTTAACTTCTCATTCAGCCCTGAAGATTATATTGGTCTTCTGATGTGAAATTACTGTTCTTTCTTTTATGCTATCTAGCTACTTGTTCAGTTAACTTATTCATTAATCACCCAATATATATGAAGCATTCTATATTTATGCCAGTAATACATGTACATTGCAGCCATTTTTAAAACGAGGAAATGCACTTAAATTGTGTGTTTAAATTTATCAGAATCACATATGGTGCTTTTTACCACAGATAGTAGTTTTTAAGATTATATTTATCCATATTACCTCCGTAATTATTTATGATCAGGTTAGCTTAAGTGGTGAAAAGCCATATTAATGCTCCACTTTGGTTTTGAGATAACTGCTGTTATTCAATCCATTATTCTTATCCATTAGAATTCCTCTTTTGTCCAGAAATTATTCAACCCTTAGAATCAAGTCTCTGTACTTTCTCGTTTATGTTTCCCTCACTCCAAGTCTAAGTAGACACCATGTCTGCATCCTTTCCTGCCACACTATGGTTGTAGATAATATGTCTATTTAGATATAAATTGCAAGAGTAAGAGGATTAATTGTATAAAATTATCATAGAGTTGTAATTGAAAATCTCTTTTAAAAAAATAAAATCACTTCTAATGACATAGTCATGTTGGCCTCTTGTCATTGCTGTACCATAGTTGTTTATTTTGTATTTTTGCCCAGGTGCTTAATTCAGCCACTGTCAGCCTTACAAAATTAGATAACTGTACTAATAAATCAGCTTCTGACTAAGACTAGGTGATTTTCTTTATTGCTAGGCCCAAACTATTTTCAATATGTTAAGGAAAGAAACACCCCAAACCACATTGACTTATAACTATATCTATGCAGAATTTTGTTTCAGTGGCAGTATATAAGGGGCAAAGATTTCTCTCTTGCCTTCTCCTTAGCCATGAGTGGATTGAGTCGATGAGCACATGTTAAGCATTTTTAGTGAATATCCTGATTTCCTAGTGCTTCAGAAGTAGCAGGAACAGTCAGTCTCACTCACCACTCAAATAGACCTGGAATTTATCTTCTCCTTTTTCTCATTTCTCCATGCCATAATTTATAATGTCATCACCCTTTCTCCTACATATGATCTAAAAAACTGGTAGCTAATCCTAATTCCATCCTAATTCATTCTCGGCCAGCATAGTTTGTTTCCTTTATTAAAAACTTGAATGTAATGCCTGGGGCAGGGTGAGTGTGGTGGGTTCTGCTTTAAATTTGCATGATTTCTGAGGCTTTCAAAAGCATTTGGATTTTTAAACCTTCCTTAGACAGTTGTAATCCAGTCTCCTAATTGTTTTCTCCTTCAAGTTGTAAATCCTCCCTGTCCAAATAACCCTCCACCCTTTCCCCAGATTCAGCAATCTAAGAAAACAGTTCTGATCATATAACCCTCCTTTGTAAATCCTATTTGCTTCTCTATTGCATGAGGGGTAAGATCCAAACTCTAACATGCAGATGAGAAGTTTCATCACATGGTTCCAGTCCACTTTTCCCAGTCCCTTCGCTTCCACTTTTTGTTAACATCCTGCCTCCACAACATACCCCAAGAGCTGCAGCAGAGCAAGTTATACCTAGTCCCTTTAGCCCCAGTGGTCTTTTGGGTCCCTTTCTTTGGCCTGTGCTTTTCTCTGCCTGTACTCACTTTGACTTTCTTCCTTACCTGGAAAATACTTATTCTTCTACTAAGCCCCAACATATATAATAATTCCTAGGTGAAGAGTTTCCTGAATCTCTGGGGTGGTTGATCGTTTTTCTGGGCTACCAATCACACTTTGCACATCTCTTCGGTGTAACACTTACCATAATGTGTTTCAAGATTTACGTGTCCCTGCTTCACTTTGCCATACAGGAAGCTCTGTGATAAGCACGGTTAGATCAAATTCATTTTTGTATTAACAACACCCAGTAGTGTCTGGCACATAATAGGTGCATAAGGGATGTTTCTTGAATAGGTGAAAGAGGAATCTCCCTATTTCTCCCTACTTATATTCTGTGGGCAGCTGCTATCCCCTTGCTGTCTATCTGATCCTCAATCACTTCCTCTTGTCCACTCAAACTTTCTCATGGTATTTTGCTTATCCATCTTACATCTTTACCCTCTGGTTTTTAAGATGGTTATAAAGACAGGGACCAGGGCTCAGGGATCTGTGATTGATACTTCTAGACATCGCAGTTTGGTTTGGTGCCACCATCAGTGACAGCAGCTGCTATCATTTTTCTCAGTTTCCAGGATTCTTCCAATATCTCAGGGCATAGCTAAATTCTAGAGCTATCTCTGATGATTTGAGGTATATGGTATGTGTAATTCAGTACTTCATATCTGCATTTATTATTCTATATAAGCCTTCCATAAGGGCATTTTTGTCTGTTTAAAATGTAACAATAAATCAAATACGTTGAATTTTCTGTATATCCGAATGCATTGTAAAACTATTTTGAATGGCGTTTGAGATAAAATTCAGATTGAACATATAGTATACTAATGACATCATGTTAATGTGCCTGTAACAAACATGAACAGGGTATCAGTTGTGAATAGATAACCATAATAAAATTCAGTAGGTTTGTTCTTGAGAGTGAGGTGTCACAAATTCTGCTATTTGGCAAGATAAGGACTATGAAACTGGCAAAATTAGCCTTCCGGAGTTTAAATTAACCTATAATAATTTCACTGCTTAGGAATATTAAGGTAACTTAATACTTTTGTTAAAGTGTAAATGCAAGACAAGAAAGAGTAATGGCAGGCCGTTTTACTTTTTATATTGTCTTCTTTAATGTATTTCCGTTTCTCCTTCCTGCCTATGCCATTCATATTATATTCTTTTTACTGTGAAAATAGAGCATATAACTTTATGAATAAGGAAACGTAAGCTCAGGGAATCAAAATGCCTTGCTCAAAGACATACAACTAGTTAGTAACAAGGCTGGGACTAAAATTCAGATCCCTTCACTCAAACACTAAGGACCTTAACATTATCATATGCTGTTCCCCTTCATTTGACATTTTTTTTCTAATCTTCAGTGTGTGCTGTTTTATTTACTGCAAAGAAGAGATGCTGTGTTTCTCTATAAAGTGATTACAAATTTGTGGCGCTACAGTCATCATAGTTGTTCCTACAAATAACTTAAAAGCAAAATATTGAAGTATGCCTTATCTTCACTGTCAATGATATTATGACCAAATGGTAATTACTAAATAACAAAACAGTCATATAGCCACCAATCCAATTGTTTAATGCTGTTATCTAAAGGCAAACATTTTAAAAAGCAGTGGGTTAATACAATTTTCAAAAATTTGACTCATCAAGCTGTAAGTCTCAATAGTCAACAGTTTGAGGATTACATCAAAAACTAGGCAGGCATTAATGAGATTACCAAATGATATCTTATCCTTAAATACCCTAGTTTAAAATTAGCAAGAATGCACTTGGTGTCTAATTTCTGAGAAGTAAAAACAGCTTTGGCTGTTTACTCTAAGTTTAGGACAAAACTCAATTGAATGAAAGCAAGAAGTGGAGTAGAAATTTTAGTGTTTTAAGGCCGGGTGCGGTGGCTCAAGCCTGTAATCCCAGCACTTTGGGAGGCCGAGACGGGCGGATCACGAGGTCAGGAGATCGAGACCATCCCGGCTAACATGGTGAAACCCCGTCTCTACTAAAAATACAAAAAAAAAAAAAACTAGCCGGGTGAGGTGGCGGGCGCCTGTAGTCCCAGCTACTTGGGAGGCTGAGGCAGGAGAATGGCGTGAACCCGGGAGACGGAGCTTGCAGTGAGCCAGGATTGCGCCACTGCACTCCAGTCTGGGCAACAGAGTGAGACTCTGCCTCAAAATAAAAAAAAAAAAAAAGAAATTTTAGTGTTTTAAAAGCTGACAGCTCTAACCTGAACCAGAGTATTTATGTTATTAAAATAGTCTTGGAATCCTAGGTCAGGCAATTCCATCTTTCTGAACTGCCCTCTACACACTTCTCCAGCAGCAATACTCAGCACTTCTTTCAAAGCAAAGGCTCTCAAACTGACCCAAAGCAGGAAAGTTTCCTTGACCAATCCATATCACATTTTAATGATTCTGGACAGGATTCACAGCTCTTTCTAGCTCTGTATCTTTTGATGGATATCTTAGGGAAGTAATTTTAGCAAGTGACAATTTTAAAAAGCTGGAGAGTTCTTTCCTTTTGTTTTGGTTTGGTTTGGTTTTGAGACAGGATCTCGCTCAAGCTGGAGTGCAGTGGCACGAGCTCAAGCAATCCTCCCGCCTCAGCCTTCCGAGTAGCTGGGACTACAGGCGCACACCAGCTAAATTTTGCTGTTGTTTATAGTAGGCACAAGGTCTCACTACGTTGGCCTTACTGGTCTCCAACGCCTGAGCTCAACAGATCATCCCGCTGTGCCCTCCCAAAGTTCTGGTATTACAGGCATGAACCACCGTGCCCAGCCCCAAACTGGAGATTTGTATAGAGCATTTTATGTTGCTTTGATGAGAGACATGCAACACATATCAAATGATAAAACTGCATTACTACTTTTTAAATACTTAAATAGCAGTTGAATTAATTAGTTTGTTAATTCAGTAAATATCATTGAGTGTCTACTAGTTTTGAAGTTCTGTGTGAGGTTTTGTATATACATATATGCACACAGAATATATATGTACACACACAGAATATATACACACAGTATGTATATATATGCTGTAGGCATATATATACACAGTATGTATATATACTGTGTGTATATATAGTATGTATATATACAGTGTATATGTGTATATATAGTGTGTATATATATACAGTATATATATACACATAGTGAGCAAGATTTGTTCCCATTCCTCAAGAAACTCACAGTACATTGACAGTCTTACATTTTGTAAATATTTAATAACTAACTCGACAGTGCTATGACTGACAGGTTATTTGTGATTTTACCTCCCTTCCCATTCAATCATTGAATGAAGAATTGAATAAGGAAAAAATGAAGGAGAACCAAGTTCCATCACACTGGTTCCTATCTTAGCTAGGTTTTTAATTATTCAAGAAAAATTTGGCTTGTCCTTGCCAAAACTGTATATTCAACAAAGATTTATACTTGTGGTTTCCTAAGTGCTCTGGAAGTCTACAATAATGCAGTATCTGATTTAAAAAAAAAAAAAAAAGTGGCTACCTGATAAGTCCCCCACTGCCTGCTGTTGCACAAAATGACTCATTAGAAAAAAAAAAATTTGGAATCAGAAATTATAGGTTATTTTTCTGGATCTACCACTTAACCTTTTATACCACTTGATTAGTCCATTTTCATTGTGCTGATAAAGACATACCCGAGACTGGGCAATTTATAAAAGAAAGAGGTTTATTGGACTTACAGTCCCACATGGCTGATGAGGCCTCACAATCATGGTGGAAGGCAAAGAGGAGCAAGTCACACCTTACGTGGATGGTGGCAGGCAAAAAGAGAGCTTGTGCAGGTCAACTCCTGTTGTTGTTGTTGTTTTCTTTTTTTTAGGTTTCAATATTTTATTTGAGTCTAAGTGATATTAATTACAGCATTTGAAGGGGAGGCTCTAATTCCACAGAAAATGGAAGACTCTAAAATGTACCCATTAGACTGCTAAAAAACAAATTGAGTGGTGAGAATATAACAGAAGTCCAATTTAGATTCTGAGTGTTGTCACCATGTGATTACAATCACACAGACATTTCCAAGCGTATAGCTGGAGCTCCTGGAAGCTATTTCATACTCTGGTGCAAGGGTTAAGAAACGCAACACAGGAAGAAGTAAGTCCTGAATTATTGGCTTCATCACATCCACCCTCTCCACCCCAAAATGGCACAAAAAAAAGAGTGACCACACCCTGCAGACCTTTTGGTGTAAAAGAGATAATGATGAACTGGACTGGGAACAGGTCATGAGCGCTGTCATCAATTAGGGTTAGGAAGCCAAAGTTCAATTCTCAGGAAATCACAATTTCATTCATGTACTCAATATGAATTTACAAAGTGCCTACATATTATCAGCTTCCACTCGCAGCCATTTCTAGACAAAAAAAGAAACCTGGCATCTCAAAGTGGCTGCCAAGTTCCCCAAGTCTACCACTGAAAGGGCCTTTTTTGGGAATGAGTTTCTTCTGTACCTCTGAAAGACTAACATCTTAAAGCTGAATCATCTTTATCCTGGAGGTCTAACATATTTAGCAATACTTGCATCCCAGACATACAACATTAAAAGATACACTAAATTCTGAAGGTAGTTATGCTGCAAAATAGTTTAAAATCAAACAATTGTACAGTATTCATTTATGCTTGAAATTCCGGTCCCAGACCAAGCTTGTGGCCACCAGCATTGACGTCCTGGCCATCCAGAAGAGCTGACAGTGTCAGCTGGATACCTGGCTTTAGGATCTGAGTGTATCCTAAACCTATCAGGCTGGAGTTGTTCACTTTAGCAAGAAGCAGGCGTCAGGGTCAATCTAATACTTGACTGCTATTCGGAAGCGCGTGTTACTGTTTCCTACTGTCCAGGTGAGACTGACAGCAGTCTCCAACTTCTTGTTCACCTTCTAGTAAATGAGGCCGCCAAACTCTGTCCTGTCATTCACATCAGCCTGAAGCTGGAATTCATCAGTCTAGTAGCCAACTGCAAAGTTGCTCTGGGTCACTCGAGACTTTGCAGTCTCAAAATGTATCTGGTAGCTGGCCAGTCAGCCCTTGTAACCCAGCACAAGAGCACCCCGGATGGAAGGCCCAGCAATGTCGAAATCCATGTTGCAGTCCACGTTAATGTGCTCCTGCTTGTACCCTGTCTTGATTTTAGCATTTTTTCCCCCTAGTGTTGGGTGGGAAGGCTGAATCGAAGGTCAGCTTCAGTCCACATGCAAGCTGATCTTCCACAGTAATCTCGGTGCCTAGTGTACTGTCGGTGTTCCATTTCTCCGTAAACGTCAGGCCCTACTCAGTTCATCTGTACTTGGTTTCCAGACTGCCCGGCATTTTGGTGGTCTCAGTGTTGGCTGAGCCTGAGTTTGTAAATACCTATCCATTCTCATATTTTATTTTCAAATCAAGCTATATTAAACCAAATCCATAGCCCTTGGTGAAGACATCCATGGCAGATTTGCCAAGATCAGCAAATGTGGGTGGCACAGCCATCTTATGCTCAGAGGTGGTGGCTGCAGGCTAGGCGGCTATGGCTGGCGTTGCGGCGTGGAGGCAGGGAGCGGAGGCAGGAAGCGGAACGGAGCCAGCCGCGGGGCCCAACTCCCATTTTTATTTTTATTTTTATTTTTATTTTTTTTTTATTTTTGAGACGGAGTCTCACTCTGTCACCCAGGCTGGAGTGCAGTGTCCAGATCTCAGCTCACTGCAAGCTCCACCTCCCGGGTTCACGCCATTCTCCTGCCTCAGCCTCCCGAGTAGCTGGGACTACAGGCGCTGCCACCTCGCCCGGCTAGTTTTTTTTTGTATTTTTAGTAGAGACGGGGTTTCACCGTGTTAGCCAGGATGGTCTCGATCTCCTGACCTTGTGATCCGCCCGTTTCGGCCTCCCAAAGTGCTGGGATTACAGGCTTGAGCCACCGCGCCCGGCCCAACTCCCATTTTTAAAACCATCAGATCTCATGAGACCCATTGACTGTGGCGAGAACAGCACGGGAAAGACCCACCGCCAGCATTCAGTCATCTCCCACCAGTTCCCTCCAACAACATGTGGGAATTATGGGAGCTACAAGATGAGATTTGGGTGGGGATACAGAGCCAAAGCATATAAACCACCAATAAAACCCGTTTAATAAAATGAAGAATATATGTGTATGTGAAAAATACTATATGTTATAATCTGCAGGCAAAAAGTATCATAGAAAATTGCTCATATTTATATTTATTATATATGTAGACTGTGTTCTTATTGCGTTATTAGCACTTAACGTTACATTTGAAGTATTTAATTTAGTTTAATCTGGGAAATCATCCCAATTTATTACTGCATACTTCATACGAAAATTACTTTTCAGTTTTTTTACTACAAAATATACATGTGGATATCTGTAAGTCAATGATGTTCTTCAACCTTAGGATTATTATAGTATTCTTTTCAAATCAGGGGAGACTTTAAAATAAAGTGAAATCCATGTGGCATGACTGTCCTAATTTTTACTTTACCTTATTAAAACCGTTTTAATAGATTTTTACTCATTAGAATCATATCTCTCTGGAGATTTTCACTTTTTAAATAAATATTCTGCTGGGTTTTAATTTCAACACCTAGATATTTATTCATTTTTATTAGTTTAATCTCTTTAAGAATATGTGTGAACTTTTGTCATAATGTTCTTTGCTTCGTTTTGTAAACATTATTTTGGTACTGTTACTTTAATCAATTTAAAGATACTTCTTTTTATCTACTTAGTGATTCTTAAAAGTTCCTGGAGTAACACCAGAGCTATTTGTTGTGACTGTTGACTCTTTGCTATGGCAAATTTAGAACTCTGAGCTAATCTTCAGAGATAATTTATCTGTAGGAATCCTCTTCTGCCTGGATTGAACATTCCTCCTAGATAAGTTTTGAGATTACTTCTCCTAAGGCGACCCAGGAGTATTACCTTCTGGGGACCACTTTTTACTTTAATATTTTCATTTAGGTATCCGTGGATCACGTGAATAGTATACATTGAGACCATAACCTGTTAAAATGAAAATCTACATTTATAAATTCCTTTTTCCCCCCTATCCAGACTAACATAGGCATAGTTCCTTGGAATCTCACTGTTCTGATGGCATTTTAAAAATCCAACATATGTATGCTTCTTCAAAGTCTTGGCTTTGTTCAGGGGATCTCATTTCCAAATTCCCACTTCAAGTGAACCTAAGACCTTAGCCTTGTGCCTTGCGTTCTTTCCTTGCAATTGAATCACAGGCCCCTTGGCCTTCTCTGCATTGATTATTCTAGTTACCCATTCTTCCATTCTTTTTTCAAGATTTTTAGTTTCTTTGCGCTGGGTGCGTAGTTCCTCCTTTAGCTCTGAGAAGTTTGATCGACTGAAGCCTTCTCCTCTCAACTCGTCAAAGTCATTCTCCGTCCAGCTTTGATCCGTTGCTGGCGATGAGCTGCATTCCTTTGCAAGGGGAGATGCGCTCTTATTTTTTGAATTTCCAGCTTTTCTGCCCTGCTTTTTCCCCATCTTTGTGGTTTTATCTGCC
Source organism: Trachypithecus francoisi (assembly GCF_009764315.1). Classification (NCBI taxonomy): domain Eukaryota; kingdom Metazoa; phylum Chordata; class Mammalia; order Primates; family Cercopithecidae; genus Trachypithecus; species Trachypithecus francoisi. Next base: position 490,750 of record NW_022681437.1, on the reverse strand, counting down.
TTTGGTCTTTGACGCTGGTGACGTACTGATGGGGTTTTGGTGTGGGTGTCCTTTCTGTTTGTTAGTTTTCCTTCTAACAGTCAGGACCCTCAGCTGTAGGTCTGTTGGAGATTGCTTGAGGTCCACTCCAGACCCTGTTTGCCTGAGTATCAGCAGCAGAGGCTGCAGAAGATAGAATATTGCTGAACAGCGAACGCTGCTGTCTGATTCTTGCTCTGGAAGCTTTGTCTCAGGTGTGTACCTCTCCATGTGAGGTGTGAGGTGTCGGTCTGCACCTAGTGGAGGGATGTCTCCCAGTTAGGCTACTCAGGGGTCAGGGACCCACTTGAGCAGGCAGTCTGTCCCTTCTCAGATCTCAACCTCCGCGCTGGGAGATCCACTGCTCTCTTCAAAGCTGTCAGACAGCTGTCAGACTCCACCCAGAGGTGGAGTCTGCAGAGACGGGCAGGCCTCCTTGAGCTGTGGTGGGCTCCACCCAGTTGGAGCTTCCTGGAGGCTTTGTTTACCTACTTAAGCCTCAGCAATGGCGGGCGCCCCTCCCCCAGCTTCGCTGCTGCCTTGCTGTTAGATCTCAGACTGCTGTGCTAGCAATGAGGGAGGCTCCGTGGGCGTGGGACCCTCCAGGCCAGGTGTGGGATATAATATCCTGGTGTGCCCTTTGCTAAGATCCTTGGTAAAGCGCAGTATTAGGGTGGGAGTTACCCGATTTTCCAGGTGTTGTGTATCTCAGTTTCCCTTGGCTAGGAAAAGGGATTCCCTTCCCCCCTTGCGCTTCCCAGGTGAGGCGATGCCTCACCCTGCTTCAGCTCTCACTGGTCCGGCTGCACCAGCTGACCAGCACCGATTGTCGGCACTCCCCAGTGAGATGAACCCGGTGAGATGAACCTGGTACCTCAGTTGAAAATGCAGTCTTCTGTGTCGCTCACGCTGGGAGCTGGAGGCTGGAGCTGTTCCTATTCGGCCAGCCATCTTGCTCCCGACCCCCACAGGCCCCTTGGTTTGAAGAACTGTAAGTCCTCCCGCAACCTGCACACCCGCTACCACAACATCATCGCTAGGGCAGCCTTGATGTCAGGACTTTTTTGTGTTGTTCCTCTAAGGATTGCTTTCCTTTTCTTATGATCTAAGTAATACATGTAAAGGAGTGTTGCTATATTTTCTTCAGCAGTTCTATGGGTTTTGTAGCAGGAGAGTTTTCTGGTTATCTGTTTTTCCGTATTAACAGAAATGGAAATCTACTAGGTTTTACGTGTTTAAAGTTTAATTTGTCAGGCCTGGTGTAGTGGCTCACGCTTGTAATCCCAGCACTTTGGGGGGCTCAGGCGGGTGGATCACAAGGTCAGGGGTTCGAGACCAGCCTGACCAACATGGTGAAACCCCATCTCTACTAAAATACAAAAATTAGCCAGTTGTGGTGGCACGTGCCTGTAATCCCAGATACTTAGGAGGCTGAAGAAGGAGAATTGCTTGAGCCTGGGAGGTGGAGGTTGCAGTGAGCCACGATTGCACCACTGCACTCCAGCCTGGGTGACAGAATGAAACTCCATCTCAAAATAAATAAATAAATAAATAAAAATAAATAAGAAGTCTGATTTGTGACATTCAGGGAAAACCACACTCAAACCCTATTTTTCCCCTGGAAGCTTTGCATTCTTCAAAGAACATTGCCATATTCCAACTGAAATGGAGATTTTGCTGAGATTTTGTTTGTTTTGCTTATATCTGGACTTAACTTTTAAATACAACCTTCCTGTCTTCTTTCCTGTCTTCCAAACTCATGGAGTTACCATTTCAGAGGGAAAAGGTATGCTTTATAAAACTAGCAGAAATCCACATCTAGCTTGAAATCTACTTCATAGGAAACTTAAATTAATTCAGAATAAAACTAAGCCAAATGCTAAGTTAAATGCTAGTATGGAAAATTGTCTTTTTAAAATGCATCTTTTTTTAAAGAGCTTGAAATGTCTGGTAGAGATGCATAATTCTTTCACGGAAGGGTTTCATGAAGCACAGATGTTTTTCAGCCTCCCACGGGGATATATACCACCACAGTGAGGACAACAGATGCCTCTTCCCTCACTTTCATATCTGGCTTCATTCCTTACGAATCTATTTCTTTTAGTGATTAGCTCAGAGAAGCTTATTTCAGCACAGTTAACCTCAGCCCCTTCTTGAAAGTAGATTTTATGGAATGAGGTAAGGAAGAAATAGAACAACTCATTTAAACATTCTGGCAGTTTCAATTGCCAATTTTGGGGGGATACCGTTTTAAATTTTACCCACTAAAATAGTAAATATCTAAGAATTCAAAGTAGTTTAGAGAAATAAAGTTAATAAAGATTTAAATTAATTGAATTAGAAATGCGCTGTCTATTAAATTATGTATGAATCAACCATTTTAAAATTCATTCTTTATGTATGTCATTGATACTATGTCAGTGTCAAGATGTAGCAACTGAGCCATATTTATGTGTATATAAGTTTTCTTATGCTGCTGTAACAGGGTGTCACAAATTAGTGGCTGAGAACAACACAAATCTATCATTTTATATTTCTGAAGGTTAAAGGCCCAACAGACCTCCGTGGACTAAAATCATGGTGGCAACAGGTTTGCATTTCCTCTGGAGCCTCCAAGGGAGAAGCCATTTCCTTGCCTTTTCCACCTACCTTGGCTCATGTCTCTTCCTCTATCCTCAAAGATACTCTGCATTTCTCTCAACCTTCTTCACCTCATGTCTCCCTTTGACTAGATATGGGAAATGTTGTCCTTTTTTAAGCACTCATGTGATTAGATTGGGCCCACCTGCCTAACCCAGGTCATTGAGTCTCTCCATATCAAGGACCTTAACCTTAATCACATCTGCCAAGATCACTTTTGCTATGTGAGATAGCATCGTCACAGGTTCTGGAATTGGAGCTCAGATATCTTTGGGGGCCATCATTCTGTCTTATCATGTTGTATGTAATTAAAACCTTGCTCTCAGCTGTCTAAAGGTTTGCCTGAGCAAATGAATTGCTCAATTCAATGTATTCAGTCCAATTCACTCACTAATATCATCATGACAAAAAATTAAATGTTTAGATAGAGCCAGGCCAAAAATGAAAATTGTCTCCCACAAAAGGAATGATTTAGCATTGTCTTTTTTGAAATGGAGTCTCCCTCTGTCACCCAGGCTGGAGTGCAGTGGTGTGATCTCAAGTCACTGCAATCTCTGCCTCCCGGGTTCAAGAGATTCTCCTGCCTCAGCCTCCCAAGCAGCTGGTATTACAGGTGCCTATGACCATGTCCAGCTAGTTTTTGTATTTTTAGTAGAAATGGGGTTTCACCAGGTTTCCAGGCTGGTCTGGAACTCCTGACCTCAAGTGATCCACCTGCCTCAGTCTCCCAAAGTGCTGGGATTACAGGCATGAGCCACCACACTCAACCCAGACATATTCCTTCTTAATCAAATGACATTAAATTGGGTTATATTATTAAACTTAATGAGCGTCTGCTGCTTACCTTATGTCTCGATGACAATGGGCAGGTGCTTATTTGTTTTACATCTACTCCTTATTTATATAAAAGCTTTATAATTTCTCAGGTTAGGATTTTTTAAAGTTTATATTACAAATTATTCATACTACTCACTATAAAGATTTTACATTGTATGATGGAAAAATGCTTCATACATAATTTGCCTGTACTAAATATTAGGAATTTGAATAAAATGAATGTTTATTCATTTTCATTTTAAGAAATACAACAAGGGAGTCATTAGAAAAAAAGAGAAACAAAATGTTTGAAACAAATATTACCATAAAGTGACTTTTTTTTTTTTGCATTTCACAAATACACAAAATTTGTGTTAAGGTTCATTTTGAAAGACCCAAGGGTCTTTCAAAAAAATCATCTATTAAAAAACTATTAAAAATGATTTAAAAACTATAAAAAACTCTCACAAAAATAAGTTTATCTGGAGAGAAACCATATCTTATTCATCTTTGTATCTCCCATGATATAATGGCACTTTTGTTGTTTTTCTCATTTATGAGCTGTGAGGATATCAAAGCCAATTCTTTTTAGAAGTTAAAATTTTAAAACCAGAGAAAAATCTTGGAATAGAATATACCACTATTATAGTATTGCTCATCATAAGAACATTCATCGTAAGAACTATGTTCTTTTGATGAGCAGTACTATAATACATAGCACTATTATTATAATATTAGATTAATTTTCTGTGTGAAGTTGGCTGCTTTCTCTTCCCTTCCTCTCTTTTCTCCTATTCTCTTTCTCTCCTTTTTCTTTCCCCTCTTCCATTCCTCTCTTTGAATCTTCTATGTTCTCTTCCTCTGTTTCCCACATCTAGTCCTCCCTTCTCCTCCTCATACTGTAGTATTTCAAAATCTGCTACTAGGAATTGTTCACTTAATATATCTTAAAACATGTGGTGACATATATTGTTAACTTAATGTGCCTTCCTCTTTGTTTGCTGAGGAATATATTGTCTTAATCTTTTTTTCCCCAATGCATTGCAATTTACATCTCTCTCTCATACAAATAACCATAAACTAATTATAGTAATCAATTTGCATGCAGTAATTACATTACCTATGATAATTATAATATGTATCACCTGGACTTGTATTTGTGTTAATGGGAAGAATCAATAAATCTCAAGTGGGCAGAAGTGTGTAGCTGATTATGTGTTCAAGTGATCAGAGATTAGGCAGCATTTGATTAAATGAACTGCTTGGAGATTTTGCAATTACTTTTTATCTGCAAAATAGAAATTATTGATAACAAATCTAGATTAAAGCATTCTATTTATTTTATCTTTATAGCTCTGTTGTCATGTTTTGAGGGGATTCACATCATATAGAGAATGATTATACTACTCACTGTGAATAAGCTCAGCTGTCCAAGGCTACTCATTCCTGGGGTTCCAAGAATTCCATGTACCTCCTAGTATCTCTGTGTCAAATATAACAGAATAAAGATGTAAGTTGTATTTACAGAGATAGATAACATATTCACTTTAGAAAAATAGTCAAGGTAATTTACTTTTTTCACTAATTTTTTTTCAAATTAATTCATTTGCCATTGTCTTTTAGACCACCCTAATTTGGAGAATAAGTATCAAAGCCTAAGAGGTTTACATTAGGACATTTAATTTTTAGTGTCTTGGGCTATAGAGAAACATCTATATGTTCTCTTTTGAAGCAGTGGAGCAAAACATTAAAATACCACACAATTAAAAGAAGTAAATAATATTTTGAGATGATTTTAATTTTAACTGTGACATACAGAAACATATCTAAGAATGCGTGAGAGCAGGTAAACTTGATGAATTAATCAAAGCCAACACTAATAAATTACAGTTGCTTCTCAAAACATAATTGTGGCTGGCCCGATGGTAGTGGGTTATCAGAACTTATTAACATTTAGGTCACAAAAGTTGACATACAACCTTCAACTGACTAAAAAAAAGTAATTGTAATAACATGATTAGAGTCCTTGCCAGAAAGAATACTGGTTCAGATGGGGAAAAACAATACCTAAAGATAATTTTGAACTCACTAAGCTTTATTTTAAAATCAGAATCCTTAGTTGCCTTGGGAATTTATCTTTACTGAAGTCCCTAAATAGTGTCTTTGACAAATAGTATCTTTGACATTTGAATTATGAAGTAATTCAATATAAAATATACCTGTTGAGAAAGGGCATTATCTGACTTCTTAATGTTATACATTTCTTTTAGAATACAAAACTATGATGGTAAATGTTTATGTGGATCTGTTGGAGGATCTTTCCACAGTCTCATATGTGAACACTTTCAAAAGTTCCAGAGGCAGATAAAATCATTGTGGTTTTTATGTTCCCACAGCAATTTGTCCACATCTTTTTTACAGTACTTATACTGTATTGTAATTTGTATGTTATATTATATCTGTCCAGCTATATTTTGAATATCTTGGGGGCAGTGACTATGACATTCATTTCTGTCGTCTCTGCCAGTCAGTTGATAAGTGTCTGTGAAACGTATGAATATATCAGCATTTCTCCCATGTTGCATTATACTTGAACCATAGTAGGCTCTCGGTATTTACCAAATGACTGAAATTGCATTTGAACATTGGAGTGACTTGAAAAAACAATAAGCATCCCTAACTAGAAGCAGTGTTAACTCTCACTTATCTTCACATTTTTCTGCTTGAGGCTCTTCCCTGTCCCCACCTCAGATTGACCAATAATGCTGTGGTGCTCTATCCAGTCCAAATGGGGATCTGTTTGAATTCAAAATCCAAGAAGTGAAATTTGACCAGTCTGCTATGGCCACCACTCCTGGCTGCCATATAATGCAGTTGTTGAACACTAGTCTTACATACTTTGATAGAGGACACAGACCAGTGCTACCTTGGTATGGTGTAGGTCCAGAACTCGATACAATCTCTTAGGGTTCTTCCAAAGGAATGATTATACTACTCAGTGTGAATAAGCTCAGCTGTCCAAGGCTACCCATTCTTGGGCTTCCAAGAATTCACTTCTCGATTCAAATATATATCCATTTCACAGGGTACCAACTGGCTCAAGAAACCCTATATTGGGTTTGGTTTTCTGCATCTATTACCTCATATACACAGACTCACCATCACCTTCACTATCCAGAAATGTGCTACTAGGGGTTAGGCAGGTTTTCAAACCACAGCGGGCCTAATGAGACCCTGTTTCACTGGACAATGTTTCTCACACATCCTTCAGAGGGAGACTACCTGCTGTGATACTAGAAGGCCTCAAGAAAGTCCATTCTTCCTGATTCAATGTTGTTTACACTTCTTAAATAAAAAAGGCTACTGTCATTGGATTCCCAACATTTCTTGTCAAAAAAAAAAAAAAAAAGAAAAGAAAAGAAGCCAAAGGAAACAATGCAGAATGTAAATTTAAGCCCATGTAGGAGGTGGTCGCATGACCCCTAACTACAGTTATGAAAAAAATGGTTGTATATCTAATCAATTTATGAAATTTTGATTTCAAATGCATATTAGCATAGTCAATGTTCTGAGAAGTCCTTTCATGGTATGATGAGTGATTTTCAATGGAAATCTGGACATTTTGAGAATTTTATTAAATTCTCCATATAAAAACTCCAAATTTTATTTAAATTTAATTTATATTTTCTGCTTTAGCAGGCCTTATCTGACACACTCCAGTGAGAAAGGGGGCACTGCCTCGTTATTTCCAGGGACAGTGGAAATACCAACTTCCCACTCAACTTCTGTTAACACACAGGAGGTGCAGGGGCTCCTACTTACTGCTAGGTGGGGCCAGGGTATGCCTTTTCCCTACTAGGCCTCTGCTGTTATCTCTAGTAGGGAATGGCACAGTGGCCTCATTACTACTCACTATGTGGCCTCCGTGAACTCTGGGGAGCTAGCCTCACTACTGTTGTGCCCAAGGGAGGGACCTGACTTTTCACTAGGTCTTCTCTGATACCATCTACTCTGGTGGGGAGGAAGAAGGGCAACTCCTTACTATTGGGCCTGGCAATAAATTCTGGGTTCTCCATTCAGCTTTACACCTGAAAGGGGGAGTTGCTTGTTACTGCTAGCTTAAGATAAGAGCTCTGGCTTTCCACCATGTCTCCACTGATACTTCCTCGGCTGGGAAGAGTAAGAGTGACTAATTACTATTTTCTGCACAATCTTCTTTGATATCATCCTGAAGCGGGGGCTGGGGGCTAAGGACCCTTGTTATAGTTTGGCAATGGTAGAAGTCTATACCCTCCTCTTGGCTGGTGTGTGTTGGGTGGGGCTACGTTTTTTCCTGTGGTGTTTGGCTGGAGTCAAAAAGTTATCATCTAACATTCTCTCTCTTGGCAAGCTGCCTCTTTCCAGGACCTCTGACTACTGAGAACAGGCTTTTGTGAAGACTTTCTTTTTTTTTTTGGCCTATGTCTCTTGGTGCTTCCAGGTTATTGACTTTTCCAGTACCCAGTCTGGGATACATAAGACAAAAAGAAAACCCAGGGAACTCACCATCATGTCTTTTCTAGAGTTCTGAGGTCTCTGGCTAATGTCTAGCTTCTCTTCACACTGTGTTTATAGAAATCACTTCTCTTAGACTTTCCAAGGATTTTTTCTCTTTTTTGTTAGTTCTACTTTTTTTTTTTTTTTTTTTTAGCATGTATCTTGGTGTGATAATTCTGGATTGATGTTCTCAGGAATTTGGTGTGTTCTTTCAATATGTAGTTTCAATTTTTTTTTTTTTTAGTTTGTATTTGTTCAGTTACCTTGTTATTGATTTCTTCCTCAGTGACTCTTATGATGTATGTTGAATTGCGTTTAGCTGCTTTCAACATGTGACACTTTTTATTAAATCATTATCATATTTTTTAATTTCTTTTTTGCTTTTTAAAAAAGTTCCTGTGTTTGACCTGTAAGTATCTGTTTTGTTTCTTTATTTTCTATTCCTTGAATTTAGAAGGAACATTTTTGAAATTAATTTTTTCTTTTATTTCTATTTGTTTTCTGAGTTGTCACCTCAGTTTTTTTTTTTTTTTTTTTTTTTTTTTTTTTACAATGTCTAACTCTGCTTTATATTGCTCTTTCATGTCTTGTATAATTTTCTTAAGGTCTATTAGCTTATTTTTAATAGTAAGTATTCATTTTAATCAATTTTTATGAGCTGGAGGATGCTATTCTGCTCCCTATTTTTTTAATCTTATAGCAACTTATGTGAGATTGTCCTCAATAATATTCCATTTCTCATGCTTATGTATGATTAGGTTTCTTTAACTTTCAGATGAAGGCAAGATACAGGGAAACTCATCAGAGCTGCTTTCACAACTAGCTCTACCTTCACAGAGCTCCCTTTCCTGCTGTGTTAAAAAAAAAAAAAAAAAAAAATGTGACTTGCCTTCTGAGATGTCATGTTACCCTTCCTCTCCCCTACTTTGCCTGGGCCTTATCTTTTCTTTGTCTTTATCATTCCTATGCCGCTTAATTCTTATTCCAAACCCAGTAGTTTTGTCTTGGCATAGTGCCTTGCTCTAGAAGGAAGCCCTGGCTTGTCATTTTCAAATGTTTATCAATCTACACTAGTGTAGTCGCTTCAGTCATAAATGCTGACCTCTTGAACTCACTGACTCTTGGAGGGGGCCAAACCCCTCTCAATTTCAGTTGTTTTCTCAACTTTGCCTATTGTGCTTTCCTGTGAACACTTCTTTGATATTTTGGCATTCTTGTGTTTTCAGGTTCAGCCACCCTATTGTGCCTCTCTGCTCATTTCCCCACAGACCTTTATAACATGCTGGTCTTGTGGCTGTGGGTGATTTTTTTCTCAACCACTTCTGTTTTGAGAATCATGAGAACACCTTGTCACCTAGTGCAGTTGTAAATATTGTCTCCGGTTTTTTGGGTTTGCTGTCCGGTTGCTCTGTTTCTCTTAGGAGATTCTGGGAGTTTCAAAGACTGCCATTGCCATCATCTGCCCAGAATCATCTTTTATTACACTTACTTTGCTCACAGTTTGAGAAAGATTATCTTGTTTTGGACTCTCAACAGCCCTATGGGGCAATTATTTTTATTATTTCTATATTTTAGATGAGATAACGGAAGCTAAGGTTAACGCAGTTAATATATGGTGGAGCAAGGATGTAGGTCTGGTAGAGATTAAATCTTATGCTTTTAACTATCAGATATTGCTTCACTACTGGTGTAAATGGTTTGTAGTTTGGGGCAGAGCTTGGGAGCAATAACCTATGGTTTTGAATTAAATGATTTTTCCTTAAGTCCAACATTTAATAAGCACTTACAATATGCTAACTATTGGGTATAGTCTTGGAAATTCAAGAGTGAAAAAAAGTGATGAGATTTTTATTATCAGAAAGCAATAAAAATCCTTAAATCAGGAGATGGCATTGGCTACACAGCTTGTACCAATATTCATTTGCATGCATTACTAAACATTTTGAAAACCAGTTTAGATCTGTGTGCAAAGAAGAACGTAACACACCAAGGTGAAATATGTTAAAATTTAGAGTCCTTTCAGATTAACGAGTTTGCAAAATCTGTATTCTCATTAATCAGTTTCCCAGTGTGATGTATTAACAGTAGACTGGTTTGTATTTTATGAAAAGTAATTTTGAACATATATTACCTAGTGCTTTCAGCATACGAACAGAAATTGGAACAGTATATCCTTTATTAACTTTCTCTTCACCTATAAGGCTGTGTTTTATTTCAAAATACAGAAAAAGGCTGCTATGACTATCACTGTTTTGAATCATCCTTTTATAGATGAAAAGCTTCAAGTTCAATGAATATTGTACATATTTTTAAAAAATATTAAGCTATGAATTGTGCTAAAATTCATATTAGACTCTTGGCTTTTTTCTCCCCTTCTTTTAGAAAAAGAGTTGGAGGTTAGGGATGCCACTATATTAAAGTTGTGTTTCTGGGAAGTAATAAATTTAGAACTGATGAAATTAGAAAAACCTAATTTTCTCAGGACCTGAAAATCTGCAGGAAGACTGAGAAAACCACTTGAAAAGACTGCTTTCGGGAAATATAAAGAGAGGGACCTGTTTTTAGGGTCTTCTTCCCTTCTCCTTGGCTGCAGTGGTAATGCTTCTTTCTGGTAATTGGCCTGACTTCATTTACACTTACATTTATTATTAATGTCAAGAATAACATTTTCTACTGCTGTGCTTGTTCCATGTAAACTGATCCTCTACAGCATTTTGCCAATCATTATACAGTGCTTGGTTTTATTAAAAGTTTTCTTGGTGAAGGCGGCAGAGGAATAATACAGTATTTTATGTCAATAACAACCTCTTGTTTTTCTTTCTTCCAGCTTTGTGAGGTATGATTTAGCAAATAAAAATTGTAGAAACTTAAGCTATACAATGTTATGTTTTGATACACATATGCATTGTGAAATGATTACCACAATAAAACTAATTAACATATAAATTACATCACATAGTTACCTTTTTGTGTTTGTGATGAGAACACTTGAGATCTGCTCTCTTAGCAAATGCATTACGTCTCTAGAGTTTATTCCACTTCTAACTGAAAGTTTGTACCCTTTCACCAACTTCTTCCCATTTCCCTCACCCTCCTAGCCCTTGGTAATGACCATTCTGCAATCTGTTTCTGAGTTTGAATTTTTAGATTTCACATTAAGAGAAACAATGTACTATTTCTCTTTATGTCTCTAGATTATTTCACTTAGTATAATATCCTCCATGTTCATCAGCGTTGTCACAAATATCAGGATCTCCTTGTTTTTAAGGGCTCAATAATATTCCATTGTATATACACATTACATTGTCTTTATTCATTTATATATTGATGGACACTTAGGTTGTTTCCGTATATTGGCTATTGTGAATAATGCTGCAAAGAAAATGAGAATGCAGATATCCCATTAGCATGGTGATTTAATTTCCTTAGGAAATTCCCCAAAAGTGGGATGGCTGAATCATATTGTAGGTCTATTTTCTATTTGTTGAGGAACCTCCACACTGTTTTCCATAATGGCTGTACCAATTTACATCCCCACCCACAGTGCACAAGGGTTCCCTTTTCCCCACATCCTTGCTAACAATTGGTATTTTTACTGTTTTTTATAATAGCCAATCTAACAGATAATGGAGTAATATTTCATCATGGTTTTAATTCGCATTTCCCTAATGATTACTGATGTTGCACACATTTTCATGTACTTGTTAGTCATCATTTTTTTGTCTTTGGAAAAATGACTATTCAAGTCTTTTGCACATTGTTCATTGGATTATTTGGTGTTTTGTAATCTTTTAAAAATATTTAGTTGTATGAGTTAGTTATATATTTTGGATATTAACCCCTTATCAGATATATGATTTGTAAATATTTCCTCCCATTCTGTGGATTGCCTTTTCATTTAGTGCTTTCCTTTGCTATGCAGACACTTTTTAGTTTAATGTAGTTCCAATTGTTTATCTTTGCATTTGTTGCCTATCCTTTTGGTGTCATGTTAAAACAAAACAAAACAAAACAAAACAAAACACACATATTGCTGAGACAAATGTCAAGGAGCTTTCCTCTGTTTTCTTCTAGGAATTTTACAGTTTCATGAGTTATAATTAAGTCTTAATCAGTTTTGAGTTGATGCTTGTCTGTGGTGTACGATAAGAGTCTATTTTTCTTCTTTTTGCATATGGATATCCAGTTTTCCCAATGCCACTTATTGAAGAGACTGTGCTTTCCCTATTGTGCATTCTTGGTACCTTTCTTGACGATTACTTAACTGTCTATGTGTGGGTTTATTAATGGACTCTATTCTGTTCCACTGGCCTATGTGTCTGTCTTTATGCCAGTACCATACTGTTTTAATTACTAGAGCTTTGTACTGTAGTTTGGAATCAAAGAGTGTAATGCCTCCAGCTTTGTTCTTCTTCCTCAAGAGTCTTTTAGCTATTCTGAGTTTTATGTGGTGCCATATGAATTTTAGAGTTCTTTGTGTTGGGATTTTGATAGGAATTGTATTAAATCTGTACATTGCTTTGGATATTATGGACATGGTAACATATAAATTATTCCAATCCAAGCACATGGGGTATCTACTTATTTGTATTATCTTCTTCTTCTTCTTCTTTGAGACGGAGTTTTGGTCTTGTTACCCAGGCTGGAGTGCAATGGCACAATCTCGCCTCACTGCAACCTCCGCCTCCCACATTCAAGTGATGATTCTCTCGCCTCAGCCTCCCGAGTAGCTGGGATTACAGGTGCCTGCCACCACTCCCAGCTAATTTTTATATTTTTAGTAGAGATGGGGTTTCTCCATGTTGGCCAGGCTGATCTCGAACTCCTGACCTCAGGCGATCCACCTGCCTCGGCCTCCCAAAGTGCTGGGATTACAGGCATGAGCCACCATGCCCAGCCCTTCTTCATTTTTAAAAATCAATGCTTTACAGTTTTCAGTGTACAGATATTGTACCTCTGTGGTTAACTTATTCCTAAGTACAGTTAACCCTTAAACAACACAAGTTTGAACCACACAGGTCTACATATACATGGATTTTCTTTCACCTCTGCCAGACCTGAGACAGGAAACCAAACCCCCACCTCTTCCTTCTCTCTTCAGCCTAATTTATGTGAAGATGATAACAATAAAGAGCTTTATGATAACCCACTTCCACTTAAGGAATAGTAAATGTATTTTCTCTTTTTATGATTCTCTTAATAACATTTTCCTTAATCTAGCTTACTTTATTGTAAGAATACAACATATAATATACATAACATATAAACTATGGTTAATCAACTATTTTTGTTATCATTAAGGCTTACAGTCAACAGTAGGCTATTAGTAGTAAAGATTTTAGAGTGTCACAATGAGATCACTTGGACTCTGGAAGGGGAACATCACACACCAGGGCCTATCATGGGGAGGGGGCAGGGGTGAAGGATTGCATTGGGAGGTATACCTGATATAAATGACGAGTTGATGGGTGCTGACGAGTTGATGGGTGCAGCACACCAACATGGCACAAGTATACATATGTAACAAACCTGCACGTTATGCACATGTACCCTAGAACTTAAAGTACAATAATAATAAAATAAAGTTAAATTAAATTAAAAAAAAGATTTTAGAGTGTCAAAGGTCATATGTGGATTTTCAACAGTATGGAAGTTAGTGTCTCTAACCCCCATGTTGCTCAAGGGTCCAACTGTAATTTTTAAAAGTTATTGTTAATTGTATTCTCTACTTAGTTACTTTTTTAAATAGTTAGTTGTTAGTATATAAATTCACAATTGGCATTTTTATGTTGATTTTGTGTCTTGCAGCTTTATTGAATTCCTTTATTATTTCTAACAGGTTTTGGTGGATCATTAGGGTTTTTACACAAGGTCGTGTCACCTGCAAATACAGAAAATTTTACTTCTTTCTTTCTGATTTGGATGTCTTTTTTTCTTGTTTATTGTTCTGGCCGGGACTTCTAGTACTATGTTGAACAGAAGTGGCAAAGGAGACATCTTTGCCTTATTCTTTATCTTAGAGGAAATGTTTCAAATTTTCACCGTTGAATAGGATGTTAGCTGTGGGTTTGTCTTATAAGGTTCTTATTATGTTATGTTGAGCTGTGCTCCTTCTATATCTAATTTATTGAAAGTTTTTAATGATAAAAGTATGTTGAATTTTATCATTTTTTTCTGCAACTATTACGATGATTATACATTTGTCTTTCATCCTGTTAATGAGGTGTATCATATTTATTGATTCGTATATGTTTAATCATCTTTGCATTTTAGAAATAAACCCCACTTGATCATGGTGTATGATCTTTTTAATGTGCTGCTGATTTCAGTTTGTTAGTATTTTGTTGAAGATATTTGTATCAATGTTTATCAGACATATTGACTATAATTTTTTATAATGTCCTTGTTTGGATTTGGTGACAGGGTATTGCTAGTCCCATAAAGTGGTTTTGGAGGTGTTCTCTCCTCTCTTCAGTTTTTAAAAGAGTTCATGAGGGATTGCTTATATTACAATTTTTCTTTAATATTTGGTAGAATTCACCAGTAAAGCCATCTGTTCTGGTGTTTTCTGTTAGATTTTTGATTACTTATTCAACCTCCTCATGTGTAATTAATCTTTTCAGATTTCCTATTTCTTTTCTCTTTTCTTTTTTGTTTTTGGTCTTGAGATGGAGTCTCATTCTGTCACCCAGGCTGGGGTGCAGTGGCACAATCTTAGCTCACTGCAACCTCTGCCTCCCGGGTTCAAGTGATTCTCCTGCCTCCGCCTCCTGAGTAGCTGGGATTACAGGCTCCTGCCACCATGCCTTGCTGCTAATGTGTGTATTTTTAGTAGAGATGGGGTTTCACCACATTGGCCAGGCTGGGCTTGAACTCCTGACCACCAGTGATCTACCCACCTCGGCCTCCTAAAGTGCTGTGCATACAGGCATGAGCCACTGCACACGGCAAGATTTTCTATTTCTTCATAATTCTGTCTTGGTAAGTTGTATGTTTCCAGGAATTAATCTATTTCTTCTAGTTATTCAATTTGTGGTGAATAATTCTTCATAGTAGCCTCTTAAGAGTCTTTGTATCTTTGTGGTGTCAGTTGTAATGCCTATTCTTTTAGTTCTGATTTTATTTATTTGAGTCTTCCCTTTTTTTCTTAGTCTATCTAAAAGATTGATACAATTTGATAAAATTCAACATACTTTTATCAATTTTGTTTATCTTTGCAAAACAAAGATTTTCTTAGGTTATTGATCTATTCTAGTCTATCATTTTTATTACTGTTTTTTTTTTTTTATCCTATTACTGTTTTTTTATCCTATGGTATTTGTTAATTCTACAAAAGTCTGAAATAATTTTGCTATATGTGAACTCTAGTCTTAGTCCATCCAGACTAACCATTTCTCTATGATATATTGTACCATGTTGAACATTATATTTATACATTTATTTGTTTATATTTAATTGTCCTTTTATGTAATTTTTTCCTCTCCATCTAAATTATAAGCTCCTATAAGGTGGGGCTCATGTGTTATATTTTCCTATATTCTCACTATACAAAATACAGTACTAAGCATTCAGTACATATTCAGTAAATGATCTATTCCTGATTGATAGCATGTTTGAATGTTTCTTTTCTTTTTTTTATTTTTATTTTATTTATTTATTTATTTATTTATTTATTTATTATTTATTTTTGAGACAGTCTGTCACTCCATCTCCTAGGCTGTAGTGCAGTGATGCAAACACGGCTCACTGCCACCTCAACCTCCCCAGCTCAAAGGATCCTCCCACTTCAGCCTCTCAGGCATCTGGGACTACAGGCATGCACCACCATGTCCAGCTATTTTTAAATTTTTTTGTAAAGATGGAACCTCACTGTGTTACCCTGGCTGGTCTCAGACTTCTGGGCTCAAGTCATCCTCCTGCCTCAACCTTCCAAAGTGCTGAGATTACAGACCTGAGCCACCATCCCCGGCCTAAATAGTATGTTTCTGTAAAAGAGCAATACAGTAACATTTCAGTTAACTGATATGTTGGCAGCAAATTTATTTTGATTAATGGGTTTTCCATTTAACAATTTTTATCATTTTATTCAGTGCAGTTCTTTAAAGTGGATTATCCCCTACCTAGACTGGTGGGATCAACCACCAAAACCTTCAAATATGTGCATTGATATTTGTTTGCACTCTTAGTTCTCTTATTTTTTGGAAGACAACTATGTTTCTTATGAAACTTCAATCAGAGCAATATGTTTGGAAAGAGGCCACATGAAAATGTTCAAAATTGTTACTAAAAATGTTACATAAATAGCATAAACTTAGAAGAAAAAATAAAATATTTACTCTGAAATTTGTATGGTTTAAAATAATAAAGTCAGTAGAGCTTTATAAAAAATGACAGCTTCCTACTTTTTAATTGAAGAATAAAAATATAACACTGGCTACACTAGAAGATGGAGAGACTCAGAGGTAGTCATGGAATCAGATGGTGAGAAGAATGACCCATTTGTAATAACTAATCTCATTGTTGGTGTTTTTTCCAACAATCTAGCATGGCATTTCTTTTTCATTGTTTCTTCTTTATCCCTAGTAAAGCTGTGTGTTCTTGGATTAAGGCTACACGAATAGCTGCATGGCTTGCAGCAGTTCAGAGTGAGCAGGTATAAAGGGACAGGGTTAAAATAGGAGTCTAATTTTTAAAATGGAAATACAACATTGGCTCTAGTTGTCTTAGCTGACAAAGTAAGTCTAGGTTAATGACTGAAGAAATGGTGTTTCACTCTGTATGGGGGGTTTAAAAACATGAATCAACTGGCAGTCAAACAGATTCTACTCTCACCAGGTAAGAAAGTAATGATTATATATGACCAGGGCTGGATCATACAAAGGCTACCCTGAAGTTATACTCCTTAATTAAAGTAATTAATGAATATTATTATGACTTTAGTGTAAATTGAATGTTATGCCTGAAGATATCAAACAGACCATATTTGAGTCCAACTCTTTAGTTTTTCTGAATTTATATTAATTCCTTTGTTCCATTTTAACATACGGATGTGCCAAGGTGCCAGTGGACTGGGTTCTGGTTAACTGAAGTATTACAGCATACAATCAAATAAAATAGTATTTGATATATTACATAGTTAGTTTCTATTATATTTAAAGTTATACCTAAGTACATTCTTATTTCTTTTTAAAAATTATTTATTTGTGTGGGTACACAATGAGTGTATATATTTATGGGGTACGTGAGATTTTTTTTTTTTTTTTTTTTTTTTTTTTTTTTTTTTTTGAGGCGGAGTCTTGCTCTGTCGCCCAGGCTGGAGTGCAGTGGCCGGATCTCAGCTCACTGCAAGCTCCGCCTCCCGGGTTCCGGCCATTCTCCTGCCTCAGCCTCCCAAGTAACTGGGACTACAGGCGCCCGCCACTCGCCCGGCTAGTTTTTTGTATTTTTAATAGAGACGGGGTTTCACCGTGTTCGCCAGGAGGGTCTCGATCTCCTGACCTCGTGATCCGCCCGTCTCGGCCTCCCAAAGTGCTGGGATTACAGGCTTGAGCCACCGCGCCCGGCCTCGAGATTTTTTGATACAGGCATGCAATGTGAAATAAGGATTTCATGGAGAAGGGAGTATCCATTCCCTCAAGCACTTATCCTTCAAGTTACAAACAATCCAATTAAACATTCTCAGTTATTTTAAAATGTACAATTAAGTTATGATCGACTATGGTCACCATATTGTGCTACCAATTAGTAGTCTTATTTATTCTTTCTAACGATATTTTGACCCATTAAACATTTCGCCCTCACCCAAGCCCCCCATTACCCTTCCTAGTCTCAGGTAATCATTCTTCTACTCTGTATGCCCATGAGTTCAATTGCTTTGATTTTTAGATCGCACAAGTAACTGAGACCATGCCATGTTTGTCTTTGTGTGCTTGGTTTATTCCACTTAACATAATGATCACAAGTTCCATCCATGTTGTTGCAAATCACTGGATTTCTTTCTTTTTGATGTCTGAATAATACTCCATTGTGTATACCTATGACATTTTTTAAATCCATTTGTCTATTGATGGACACTTAGGTTGCATTCAAATCCTAGCTATTGTGAACAGTAGCTGCAATACACATAAGAGTGCAGAAATCTTGTTGATATACTGATTTCCTTTCTTTTGGGTATATACCCAGCAGTAGGATTGTAAGATCATATGATAGCTCAATTTTTAGTTGTTTGAGGAATCTCCAAACTATTCTCCATGGTGATTGTACTCATTTCCAATCCCAACAACTGTATATAAGGGTTCTTTTGTCTCTACATCCTCCCCAGCATTTGTTGTTGCTTGTGTTTTGGATATAAGACATTTTAACTGGGGTGAGATGATATACTATTGTAGTTTTGATTTGCATTTCTCTGATGATCATTGATGTTGAGCACCTTCTCATATGCCTGTTTGACATTTGTATGTCTGTTTTGAGAAATGTCTACTCAAATCTTTTGCTCATTTTTTGATTGGATTATTAGATTTTCTTCCTACAGAGTTGTTTGAGCTATTTATTTATTTATTTATTTATTTATTTATTTATTTGAGACGGAGTTTTGCTCTTGTTGCCCAGGCTGGAGTGCAATGGCGAGATGTCAGCTCACCGCAACCTCCGCCTCCTGGGTTCAAGCGATTCTCCTGCCTTAGCCTCCCAAGTAGCTGAGATTACAGGCATGCACCACCACGCCCAACTACTTTTGTATTTTTAGTAGAGATGGGATTTCTCCATGTTGGTCAGGCTGGTCTCGAACTCCCGACCTCAGGTGTTCCACCCGCCTTGGCCTCCCAAATTGCTGGGATTACAGGCATGAGCCATTGCACCCGGCCCTGTTTGAGCTCTTTATATGTTGTGATTATTAATCTCTTGTCAGATGAGTGGCTTACAAATATTTTCTACCATTCTGTGAGTTATCAATTCCCTTTTTTTTATTGTATCTTTTGTTGTAAAGAAATGTTTTAACTTGATGTTATACCACTTGTCCATTTTTTTTCTATGGTTGCCTGTGCTTATTGTCTATTGCTGAAGAATTATTTGCTCAGACCTATATCCTGGAGATTTTCCCAATGTTTTCTTGTAATACCCTTCAAATGTGGGATCTTAGAGTTAAGTCTTTAATCCATTTTCATTTGATTTTTGTATACGGCAAGAGATAGAGGTTTAGTTTCATTCTTCTGAATATAGGGATCCAGTTTTCCCAGCACCATTTATTGAAGAAACTGGCTTTTCCCCATGGTATGTTCTTGGCACCTTTGTCAACAATGAATTCACTGTAGGGGTGTGGATTTCTTTCTGGGTTCTCTATTCTGTTCCATTGGTCTATGTGTCTGTTTCATGTGAGTTCCAGCTGTTTTGGTTACTATAGCTTTGTAGTATTATTTGGGGGTAGGTAATGATTCCTCAAGTTTTGTTCTTTTGCTTAGAATAGCTTTCTTTGGCTATTCTGAGTCTTTTGTGATTTCATATTAATTTTAGGATTTTTTTCTAAATCTGTGAAGAATGTCATTGGTATTTTCATAGGGATTGCATTAAACGTGTAGATAGCTTAAGGTAGTATGGACATTTTAAGAACATTTATTCTTCCAATCCATGAAAATAGAATATTTTTCCATTTGTTGGTACACTCTTCAATTTCTTCCATCACTGTTTCATAGTTTTTAATTATAGAGGCCTGTCACTTCTTTGGTTAATTACTAGGTAATTAATTTTATGTGTGGCTATTGTAAATAGGACTAATTTTATTTTCTTTTTACATTGTATATACATCTATATACTGTTGGTATATAGAAATGCTACTATTTTTGTATGTTGATTTTGTATCCTGCAACTTTACTGAATATTTGTATCACTTCTAATAGTTTTCTTGTGGAGTTGTTAGGTTTTTTCAAATATAAGATTATAAGATTTTTCTTAGCCTGAATAAAGATTCTCAATTTTGTTTAACTTTTAAAAAAACGGCATTTTGTTTAACCAATCTTTGTATTTTTTTCATTTTAATTTCATTTATTTGTGCTCTGGTCTTTATTATCTCTTTTCTTCTACTAACTTTGGTTTGATTTGCTCTTACTTTTCTAGTTCTTTAAGATGGATTATTACATTATTCATCTGAAGATTTTCCTCCTTTTGGATGTAGGCATTTATAGCCATAAACTTTCCCCTTGATACTGCTTTTGCTGTATTCTACAGGTTTTGGTATGTTGTATTTCCATTATGATTTGTTTCAAGAAATTTTTGAATTCATTCTTAATTTCTTCATTGACCTACTGGTCATTCAGCAGCATATTGTTTAATTTCCATTTATTTATATAGGTTTCAAAGTTCTTGTTATTTATTTATAGTTGTATTTCATTGTGGTCAGAGACAAAGCTTGATATTATTTTAATTTTTTTGAATGTCTTAAGACAGATTTTGTGACCTAACATATGATCTACCCTTGAGAATGATCCATGTGCTAAGGAAAAGAATGTGTATTATATAGTTGTTAGATGAAATGTTCTGTAAATATCTATTAGATCCATTTGGTCTATAATAGTCCAGATTAAATCTGATATTTCTTTGTTGATTTTCTATCTGGAAGATCTGTCCAATGCTGAAAGTGGGGTGGTGAATTCTCCAGCTATTATTGTATTGGGAACTATGCCTCTCTTTAGCTCTAATAATATTTGCTTTATATATGCAGGTGCTCCAGTGTACATACACATATATTTCGAATTGTTATATTCTTTTGTGAAATTAACCCCATTATCATTATATAGTGAACTTCTTTGTCTCTTCTCATAGTTTTTGTCTTGAAATCTAATTTGTCTGATACAAGTATAGTGACATTTGCTCATTTTTGGTTTCCATTGTCCTGAAATATTTTTTCCATCCTTTAATTTTCAGTCTATGTGTGCCTTTTTAGGTGAAGTGTTTCTTGTAGGCAACAGATCAGTGAGTCTTGTTTCTTTATCGATGCAGCTCGTTTAAGTCTTTTGATTAGAGAGTTCAGTCTATTTACATTTAATGTTACAATTGATAAGTAAGGACCTAGTCCTGCCATTTTCTTATTTATCTTCTGGTTGTTTATGGTCTTCTCTTTCTTTTTTCTTTCTTTCCTGTCTTCCTCTAGTGAAGGCTATTTTCTCTGGTGATATGATTAAGTTTCTTTCTTTTTATTTTTATGTATCTTTTATTTCTTTTATTTTTTATGTATCCATTGTATGCTTTTTGGTTTGGAGGTTACCGTGAGGCTTGCAAATACTAACTTATATCCCATTATTTTAACATGATAACAACTTAATACTATTTGTATAACAAACAAAAAGAAAGAAAACAAATAAAAACTCTATGCCTCATCTTAGCTCCCCCACTTTTAACCTTTTGTTGTTTCTGTTTATATCTTATTGTACTATGTCTTGAACAGTTTTTGTAGTTATTATTTTTGATGGGTTCATCTTTTTGCTTTTCTACTTAAGATAAAAGTAGTTTCCATGCCACAGATACAGTTTTATACTATTCTGTATTTTTCTGTGTACTTGCTATTATCATTGAATTTTGTATTTTCAGGTGATTATTTATTGCTTATTAATGTCCTTTCTTTCTGATTGAAGTATTCCCTGTAGCTTTTCTTGTAGACTTGGTCTGATATTGCTAAAATGCCACTACTTTTGTTTGTCTGGGAAAGTCTTTATTTCTCTTGCATGTTTGATGGATATTTTAGCTGGATGTACTATTCTAGGGTAAAAGTTTTGTTTTGTTTTGTTTTTTTCCTTCAGCACTTTAAATATGTCATGCCACTCTCCCCTTGCCTGTAAGGTTTCCACTGAAAAGTCAGTGGAATATAACTAGATATATTGGAGCACCATTGTATGTCATGTGTTACTTTTCCCTTGCTGCTTTTAGAATCCTTTCTCAACTGTTAACCTTTGAGAGTATGATTATTAAATGACTTGAGGTAGCCTTCTCTGGGTTGAATCTGCTTTATGTTTGATTTCTTTCTTGTACTTGGATATTGATGTCTTTCTCTAGGTTTGAGAAGTTTTCTGTTATTATCCCTTTTAATTATCTGTCTACTCCTACCTCTTTCTCTACCTCCTTCAAGGCTAATAACTCTTAAATTTGTCCTTTTGAGGCTATTTTGTTGATCCTAGAGGTGTGCTTCATTGTTTTTTATTCTTTTTCTTTTGACTCTTCTGTGTATTTTCAAATAGCCTGTCTTCAAGCTCAGTAATTCTTTCTTCTGCTTGATCAGTTCTGCTAATTAAAGGATCATGAGGCATTATTCAGTAAGCCAATTGCATTGTTCAGCTTCAGAATGTCTGCATTAATATTCATAATTATTTTAATCTCTGTTCAGTTTATCAGATAGAATTCTAAATTCCTTCTCAGTGTTATCTGGACCTTTTTTTTGAGTTTCCTCAACACAGCTATTTTGAATTATCTGTCTGCAAGGTCACATACTCCTGTTTCTCCAGGACTCGTCCCTGGTTCTTATTTAGTTCACTTGGTGAGGTCATGTTTTTCTGGATGGTGGTGATGCTAGTAGATATTCTTCAGTGTCTGGGCATTGAATAGCTAGATATTTATTGTAGTCTTCACTGTCTTATTTGTAACCCCCTCCTTTGGAAGGCTTTCCAGATATTTGAAAGGATGTGAGTGTTGTGATCTAAGCTGTATCTGCTTTAAGGGGCACTCCAATCCCAGTAATGCTGTGGTTCTTGCAGACTCATAGTGGTGCTGCCTTTATGGTATTAGACAAGATCCGAGATATTTCTCTGGATTATCAGGCAGAGACTCTTGTTCTCTTCTCTTATGTTCCACCAAACAAACAGAGTCCCTCTCTATCTTTTCTAACCCGTTTAAAGCTGGAGCTGACGTGACAACAAGCACCCCTGTGGTCACCACCACTATGACTCTGCTGAGTCATACCTGAAGCCAGCACAGTGCTGGGTCTCATTCAAGACCCACTGTAACTACTCCCTGGCCACTCCCCATGCTTGCTCAAGGCCCTGGTGCTCTACAATCAGCATGTGGCAAAACCAGCCAAGCCTATGTTCTTCCCTTCAGGGCAGTGAGGTCCCCCAGGCCCTATGTGGGTCCAGAAGAACTGTTTGGTAGTCAGGGACTAGCGTCAAAAACCTTAGAAATTTATCTGATGTTTTATTCTATTGCACTTGAGCTGACACTCAAACCACAAGACACAGTTTTTCCCACTCTTCCCCACTCTTTCCAAAGGCAGAGGAGCCTCTCGCCATAGCCACCACCACCTCAGGCCATAAGGTATACTGCCAGACTACCACTGATATTCCCTTATGACCCAAGGTCTCCTAAGTCAACTTATTGTGAATGCTGCCTGCCCTGGGACTCACCCTTCAGGGCAATGGCCTCTCCTCTGATTCAGGTCAGGTCCAGAGATGCCACCCAAGGGTCAAGTCCTGCAATCACAGACCCCAAGGGCTCACTTGGTGGTCTACTGATCTCCACGCCCATGGCCTGATATTGCTGAAATCCCATAGCTTTTTGTTGCGCTGGTATCTAAGATGCAAGACAAAGTCCCATTTACTTTTCTCTCTGCTTTTCTCAAGCAAGAGTTTTGCCCCAGAGCCACTATAACTGTTAAAGTGCTGAGCCTCACCTGGAGCCAGCCCATCTCAGAGACTGATCGAGACCCTCAATGTCATACCTGGGTATTGCTACTGGTTATGCAGGGCTCTTCAGTTAACAGATGATAAATGCTGGCAGGCATGGGTCCTTTCCTTCAAGGTAGCAGATTCCCTTCTGACCCAGGGTGTGTCTAGAAATGTCATCTGGAAGCTAACGCCTGAAATGGGGCCCTCATGACTCTTACCAGTGCCCTAGCCTGCTGTGGCTCAGGTGGTATCCTAGATGAAAGACAAAGTCCTTCCAATCCTTCCTTCTCCTCTCTTCAAGTGGAAGGAAAGGGTGTCTTTCAGTGCTGAAAGCTATGCAGCCTGGGGTTAGGGTAGGGATGATTCCAACACTCCCTTGGCTGCTCCAGCTGGTGCCTCAGTATGTCAGGTTTCTTCAGTTTGCTGTCTCTGGGCCTAGTTCAGCACTAGGACTCACATAAGGGTTGCAGTCCTTATGACCTAGACAGGCTTTCAAGTTTACTTTGAGACAGAGTGTGGTAGCCTTTGGTGGTGAGGTTCGCAGACACTCAGGTTTGGACCTCTGGTTTCAAGGGATCCTTCTCTGGCTAGGGTTGATTTAAATGCTACCCCCCCCGTGGGCAGGGGTCAGCTGAATTTGCTCTGGTTTTGCTTTCTGCTTTAACGGGACAGCACTTATTTCAGCGCCTCACGATTGCTGTGTTTTCTCTCCCTCAGTGCCCAGAGAAGCTCTCTGTACCATGCCGAGGTGGGGAAGGGGTGACGTCGGTAATTCTACAGGGTTTATTTCTTCAGTGCAACTTGAGGCCATATGAAGTTAAAACTAGGTACTATGAGTGCTCACCTGATTTTTGTTTCTTATGAAAATGTTTTTTTTCTGTATAGATGTTAACTTGGTGTCCTTGCTGGGGGGCAACTATAGGTAAAGCTTTCTATTCTGCCATCTTGCTCTGTCTCTCTTATATTTTTCCTGCTCTTTCCTAATTAATATGTTAATTTTTCTTATTTTACCTTTCTTAATGAACTAAGTTTTCATTATTACTTATGAGTGACACAAACGATTATACTGATCAAAAGTAAAGATACATTTACTGGTGAAGGGATACCAATAAGCTTTCTTTAGATATAAGGTGAACTTGAGCAAAACTCTGCTTACTCCACTTTATAGGTAACCTTTGATGCTTAGGCAGTAATAAATAAATCAGAACAAACAAACTCAATATAAAACGAGCAAACTAATCCCACAAATACTTTATTTTATAGAAATAACGCTTTTAGCCAAATGTGAATACAATTGCAATAGCTGTGATTTTAAGAAAATCAGCAAAATTTTATGTGGTCCTTTTTAGTAACTATATTTGAAAAATCTGAGTTTATTCCCATTATTAAGATTGGACATTGTTATGATTGCATTCCCTTTCAAAAGACGTTTTCCAGCTCGATTTCCCTAGCTTCCAGGTAAGAATAATAGAAATATTAAAATCGGGCTGTGGTTTGCTATAATTTTACAAGGTATTTTATGGTCAAGTTCTAAAATTATCAAGAGCATATTTTTATGTTTTTGAACTTTAAGTTTTTAACGGGGCAGTCTATCCTAAAGCCTAAATATATTAATCAGCAACAAAATGGCATAGAATAAGAACAGTGTTAAGAAAACCTTGAAAATAATAAAAAGTATGTGGCTTCTTACGTATGACATACTGAGGCAATGCCATCATCATGCTGTATTACAAATAAAATGTAAATTACAATGCAATGAAAATAAATTCACAAGCATTTTAGTGTTTTAAGCATGCCAATATCTTGAAATTTTTCAGGAAAGAGTTGCTTTCAGAAAGATTTGCCTTCTCAAGATTGAAGCACATTTTATATTGAATTAACTGTTATGCTATGAAACCGGGGCCCCTTGCTAAAACAAAAACAAAAACAAAAAACAGTGGTGTTACTTTGCTTTTTTTTTTTTTTTCTTTGTTTTTATTTTGAGATGGAGTCATCTCACTGTCTCCCAGGCTGCAGTGCAGTGGTGCGATCTTGGCTTACTGCAACCTCCGCCTCCTGGGTTCAAGTGATTCTCCTGCCTCAGCCTCCCAAGTAGCTGGGATTACAGACATGTGCCACCACACCCAGCTAATTTTTTTGTATTTTTAGTACAGACGGGGGTTTCACCATGTTGGTCAGGCTGGACTGCAACTCCTGACCTCAAATGATCTGCCTGCCTCGGCCTCCCGAAGTGCTGGGATTGCAGGTGTGTGCCACCTCGCCTGGCCTGTTGCTTTCTCAATAACTTATGGCTTCTCTAATATTCATCTAAAAAACAGAGACAGCACCTATACAAATCACTTTACATAATTATTTTAACAAATACTTTGATTATATATAACCAAACTGTTGTGTGCACATGGAAAAATAAATATGATAGGAATATGATTCTCAGGTGATTAAAAAATAATATTATCTTTCACCGAAATAAGCAAATACCTACTTGTAAGGAACCATGCGAAGAAAAAGAAATATTTTTGCAAATGGTCAACTGTCATTTAAAATAGATACCGTCAAAGTTGCCTTACACCCCAAATGTAAATGGGCCTTCATATTTTGAACAGTGAAGCCAATTACAGAAATTTGTCAGCATTCATGTCATCTGGGATGATCATTTAAATATCTTTAGTGATTACATCTCTCATTTTTCTTCTTACTTATCATGTGCTTACAGACGTAGCCAATAATATGGCTTTTCTACCTAGAATTATTATAAATTAATCACAATGACCGGTATGTAGGCACTGTTTTACCCCCTCAGAGAGTTCTTTTGTTACCTCATTAATTCATAATCCACACAGTTTTCCATGTGTTCAGAACAGTTTGATCTTATGTATTCAAAATATTTGATTAAATAATTCTATAAGATGGATATGCATAGATATTGTCTCTGTTTTTTAGATGAATACTAGATAAATCAGAAGCTAGTCAAAAAGCAATTATCACCATTATCACTATTTTTCTTTCTGACTTTTTGGTTCACGGAATACATGTGCAGGTTTCTTATATGGGTAAATTGTTTGTCACTTGGGTTTGGTGCACAAATGATCCCGTCACCCAAGCAGTGAGCATAGTACCTGATAGTATTTCAGTGCTCACCCTCCTCCTACCCTTCCCACTATAGTAGTACCCAGAATCTATTGTTCTCATCTTTGTGTCCACATGTACTCAATGTTTAGCTCCTGCTTATAAGCGAGAACATGAGATATTTGGATTCCTGTTCCTGTACTAATTCACTTAGGATAATGGCCTACAGCCATATCCATATTATTGCAAGGGGAATGATTTTATTCTTTTTATGGCTGTGTAGTGTTCCATGGTGTATATACACCACATTTTTTTTACTCAGTCCACAGCCGATGGGCATCTGGGTTGATTCTATGTTTTTGCTATTGTGAATAGTGCTGCAATGAATATACACATGAATGTGTCTTTATGGCAGAACAATTTATATTCCTTTGGGTATGTAGCCAGTAATAGGATTGCTGGATTGAATGGTATTTCTGTTTTAAGCTCTTTGAGTAATCTCCATTGCTTTCCCCAGTGGCTAAACTAATTGACATTTTCACCAATAGCCTATAAGCATTCTCTGTTTTCTGCAACCTCACCAACATGGTATTTTTTGACTTTTTACTAATAGCCATTCCAAAAAGTCACTGTTTTTATCCAAGTGCCCTGGATTCACAACATACCACTTAATTCCATGTGGAATGTGTTTCAATTTTGAGAAGGCAAATATTCCTGAAAGAAAATGGGTTCTAAATTGGTTGTCTGACCAACTTTCTTATTTCAAGAGGTGAATCTAACACATGAAGTATAGAAAATAAAGTTTATGGCCTTGAAGGATTTTACAAATTTGATGGAAGAGGAAACCCCAATAAAAAATCTTCTCAGTGGATGTAATTTCCCATTTTCCCACCTCGATGGCTTGCTTTCAAATTAGGTAGATATACAGATTGATAGAAGATAAAATTGTTGGCCGGGCACGGTGGCTCAAGCCTGTAATCCCAGCACTTTGGGAGGCCGAGACGGGCGGATCACGAGGTCAGGAGATCAAGACCATCCTGGCTAACACAGTGAAACCACGTCTCTACTAAAAAAATACAAAAAACTAGCCGGGCGTGGTGGCGGGCACCTGTAGTCCCAGCTACTCAAGAGGCTGAGGCAGGAGAATGGCGTGAACCTGAGAGGCGGAGCTTGCAGTGAGCTGAGATCCGGCCACTGCACTCCAGCCTGGGCAACAGAGCGAGACTCCGTCTCAAAAAAAAAAAAAAAAAAAAAAAGATAAAATTGTTGATAAAAACAGCAAGAACATTGATACTTAGGTTTCAGAATCAGCATTACAAGTGATCCTGAAAATCATTTAGTGGAAACCACAATCTGATAGAGGAAGCCACTAAAATCTAGAGAATAGTGACTTGCCAAAAGTCCAAAATTTTGTTTTAGTATTAGAGCCAGTCTTAGAATCTAGGCCTACTTTCCCCATATAGTAGTTTTTATACATTTTTAATTTAGTCTAATGAATCTTCTAATATCTAAGAGGCAATTCTTGTTTTAGGTGGTAGTTTTTTCAAAAGTCAATCTTGACATATGGTGCCATTATAGCAACCTAATAGACAAATCTAGCATATATCCTTTGTACTCTAAAAACGTTAGACACAACTTGATTCTTCAGGTTATATGAAAATAATGAAATGGTGGTGAATACATAGAACAGATGTGTGTTCGTAAAGACCATGTGTTTTTTTGTTGTTGTTGTTGTTTAATGTAATAATGTTTTGATGTGCTGCTGAGTGGCTTATCTTAGGGAGATAGTAAAATGGCAGCTGATTTTACCCTAGAAGACCTCTTACTAGAGAAATTCCAGCTGTGAATATATGATGTTTCCTTAAATGGGCAAAGAGAAGTTATCACATATGTAAAATTATTCTCAACATCTGTGCTGCTTTAGGAACCATATTCTCTTTGTAATTGGCTTCTGTAAGAGGATTTTTTTTTCCCCTTGAAAAATGTAGAAAACTGAATTTGTACAAAATGTTTATAAATAATCCTAAAGAGGACTTTAAAAGCACTTTTTGCAAGTTTGTTCTTCTTGCAAGTATAAATGTGTACAAGTATAAATGTATTTGAACAGATCTAGGTATAATCAGTGTTAAACAAGTAGTTAAAGTAGTATGTGCCTCACATTATAAAATCCCTGCCTAAAATGACTTGTGGGTTTACAAAGGTAGACCTGGTACACGTCCATAGTTCTATTTGACAAAAGTCTTTTGGATTTAGTAAAAATATTATGGATGTACGCTCCAGAGATACTGTGGGTTTAATTTTAGACCATTGCAATAAAACGAATTTTCAAAAAAGTGAGTCATGGAAATTTTTTAGTATAAAAATAAAAAAGTTATGTTTATGCTAT
The DNA here is from genome assembly GCF_009764315.1 of Trachypithecus francoisi. Taxonomy (NCBI): domain Eukaryota; kingdom Metazoa; phylum Chordata; class Mammalia; order Primates; family Cercopithecidae; genus Trachypithecus; species Trachypithecus francoisi. The sequence goes on along the minus strand of NW_022681437.1, from coordinate 461,647 downwards.
ACTGTAGCTTATTAAGTGTGCAATAGCATTAATGTCTAATAAAATAATGTATGTATCTTTCTTTTTTTTTTTTTTGAGACGGAGGTTCACTCTGTCGCCCAGGCTGGAGTGCAGTGGCCAGACCTCAGCTCACTGCAAGCTCCACCTCCCGGGTTTACGCCATTCTCCTGCCTCAGCCTCCCGAGTAGCTGGGACTACAGGCACCTGCCACCTTGCTTGGCTAGTTTTTTGTATTTTTTAGTAGAGACGGGATTTCACCGTGTTAGCCAGGATGGTCTCAATCTCCTGACCTCGTGATCCACCCGTCTCGGCCTCCCAAAGTGCTGGGATTACAGGCTTGAGCCACCGCGCCTGGCCTATTTTCAAAATATTGTATTGCTAAAAATGCTAACACTCATCTGAGGCTTCGGTGACTTGAAATCTTTTTTTTTTTTTTTTTAAGAAAGAAAATGGTGGGCTTTACTCTTTATTTACAAGACACTGTGAGATATGAATTCCATTGAAATCTGTTTGTTGGTGAAGGGTCTTGCCTTGATGTTGGCAATGGGGTGTGGCTAATGGGGTGGTTGATGCTGAAGGTTGGGGTAGTAGTGACAATTTCTTAAAAGAAGGTCACAGTGAAGTTTGCTACATTGATTGGCTCTTCCTTTCCTGACAAAAATACTCTGTAGCATGCAATGCTGTTCAATAACATGTTACCCACAGCAGAACTTCTTTCAAGATTTCAATCAATCCTTTCATACCCTACCAGTGCCTTATCAAGTAAGTGTATGTAATATTCTAAATCCTTTGTTGTCATTTCAACAATGTTCATAGTGTCTTCACCAGGAGTAGATTTCATCTCAAGAAACAACTTTATTTTGTCATTCATAAGAAGCAACTTTGTATCCATTCAAATTTTATCATGATATTGCAACAATTCAGTCACATCCTCAGGCTCCACTTGTAATTCTAGTTCTTTTGCTACTTCCACAACATCTACAGTGGCTTCCTTCAATGAAGTCTTGAACCCCTCAAAGTCATCCATGAGGGGTGCAGTCACCTTCTTCCAAACTCTTGTCAACATTGATATGTTGACCTCCCCTCATGAATCATGAATGCTCTTCATGGGATTTAGAATGATAAATCTTTTTCAGAACCATTTCCATTTGCTTTTCTCAGATTCATCAGACAAATCACTAACTATGGCAGCTATAACCTTACGAAATGTAGTTCTTAAATGATGACTTGAGAGTTGAAATTACTCCTGATTCATGGACTACAGGATGAATGTGGTGTTAGCAGGAGTGAAAACAACATTAATTTCCCTTTATATCTTTTTCAGAACTGTTGAGTGACCAGTTTCATTATCAATAAGCAAATATTTTGAAATCTCGTTTTTAGCAGTAGGAATCAACGGTCAGCTTAAAATACTTAATAAACCATGCTGTAAACAGATGTACTGTCATCCAGGCTTTGTCCTTCCATGTGTACAGCACAGGCAGAGTAGATTTAGCATGATCCTTAAGGGCCCTAGCATTTTCAGATTAGTAAATGATCATTGGCTTCAATTTAAAGTCACCAGCTGCATTAGGCCCTAACAAGAGAGTCAATATGTACTTTGAAGATTTAAAGCCAGGTATTGACTTCTCTGTAGCCATGAAATTCCTATATAGCATCTTCTTCCAATATAACACTGCTTCATCTACACTGAAAATCTGTTGTTCATTGTAGCCACCTTCATTAATTATCTTAGCTAGATCTTCCAGATAACTTGCTGCAGCTTCTTTATAAGCACTTGCTGCACTTTTATATTATGGAGATGGCTTCTTTCCTTAAACCTCATGGCCAACCTCTGCTAACTTCATTTTTTTTTCCTGCAACTTTCTTGCCTCTTCCAGCCTTCGTAGAATTGAAGACTGTTAGGAACTTTTTCTGGATTAAGCTTTGGCTGAAGGGAATGTTGTGGCTGGTTTGATCTTCTATCTAGACCACTGAAACTTTCTCCATATTGGCAATAAGGCAATTTCACTTTCTTATCATTTTTGTATTCACTAGGGTAGCACTTTCAATTTTCTTCCAGAACTTTTCCTTTGCATTAACAACGTGGCTAACTTTTTGGCACAAGAACGAGTTTTCTGCCTATCTTGGCTTTTGGTATGCTTTCCTCACTAAATTTAGTCATTGTTAGCTTCTAATTTAAATGAGAGACATGTGACTCGTCCTTTCATTTGAACCCTTAGAGGCCATTTTAGTGTCATTAATTGGCCTACTTTAAGGAGTGTTGTGTATCAGAAAATAGGTAGGCTGAAGGAGAAGGAGAGAGACATGGAAAGGGACAGTTCATGTAGCAGTCAGAACACAGAGGACATTCAACAATTAAGTTCTTCATCTTATATGAGCAAGGTTTGTGGATTCCCAAATAATTATAATAGTAACATCTATAGTCAAAAATAATTAAATTGTACATTTTAAAATAACTAAGAGTATAACTAGATTGTAACACAAAAAATCAATGCTTGAAGTGACGGATACTCCATTTAACCTGATGTGACTATTATACATTTGATGCTTGTATCAAATATCTAATGTAACCCATAAATATATACATCTACTACATATCCACAAGAGTTAAATTATGAAAAAAGAACACTGATCACAGATTACCATAAGAGATATAATAGTAGGTGGGGCACGGTGGCTCACCCCTGTAATCCCAACAGTTTGGGAGGCTGAAGTGGGCAGATCACTTGAGGTCAGGAGTCAAGACCAGCCTGGGCAACATGGCAAAACCCTGTTTCTTAAAAAAAAAAAAAAAAAAAAAAAAGCATAAATTTGCTGACTGTCATAGCGCATGCCTGTAATCCCAGCTACTTGGGAGGCTGAGACATGAGAATAGCTTGAATCCTGGAGGTGGAGGTTGCAGTGAGCTGAGAAGCGAAGATAGTGCCACTGCACTCCAGCCTGGGTGAAAGAGCGAGACTCTGTCTCAAATATATATGCCTAGAGAGAGAGAGAGAGAGAGAGAGAGATAATAATAACAAAAAAGTTTTGAACATTGCAAGAATTACCAAAAAGTGACATAGAGGCACAAAGTGAGCATTGGCTGTTGGAAAAATAACAAATGGCGCCAGTCGATTTGCTTAATGTAGGGTTGCTAGAAACCTTCAAATTGTTTAAAAAAAAAATTTTCTATGTTATCTATGAAGCACAATGAAGTGAAGCACAATAAAATGAGCTATGTCTGTATTGAGTCTTGTTAATGTTGTTGTAATGGTGATTAACACAAAATATAGCAGATATTCAGACTTTACTAGTTTGTGAAATATCTGGATATCAACAACCATAACAAGCAGTCAAATGGTTAGACTGAGAGAACTAGATGCTTTACTAGCTACTGTATTTGGCATTTGTTCATGTCATTCTTACTATCTGCTGTCATAGCTGATGAGAGGTTCCTCATAAAGATGACTGGAAAAGGATTATCTGAAACCATTATGTATTGGTTGAGTCTCAATCACAAATGATATTAGAGTTTGTTTTTCAAGCTCATTAGACAAATACATGTCAATAAAATTGTGTAGATATATTTCACTTTAAAAAATAACAATGATAATTTAAGAAAGTAGTTGTAAGAACAAAAAAATTATTAGCATCTGCAAAATCTCAAATGGATATAATGAATGTACATTGCTAAGTAGAGCATTTTTTAATGGTAATGTTAACAGTTTTTTTAAAAATTGACTAGGATGTACAGAGTCAAAAACGCCATTGCCTTGTTACGAGTTATCTTCGAATGCAATTTCTAATTAAATATTCCAAAAGTGGTCTGAGCAATGGTAGCGCAACTGTGAGTAATGAATATAGCCTCTCAAGATAGCTACCTGGAAATTAATGGCATTTGTCTAAATGTATCTGTTCTGATAGGTTCGTTAAACACTAGTTGTATTAATATATAGCCATGCTTCATATAGTACCTAATTATGATGTGATACTAATTATTATGTTCCTCATTTATCCCATGTGATCTAATTATTTGTAGAGCCATGTACGTGTTTGCATGTGTACACACACACACACACACACACACACACATACATTGCCCGTTGAAAATGAAAAAGAAGAGCCTCACTACACCTTTGTTTATAATCTTACATGTATCAGAAAAGACTTTATGCTATAAATCCGGAGTCAGCAAGCTGTGAATCCTGGGCACATATAATCTTTCCAGGAGCTACAAGGTTTTTTGTTTGTTTGTTTTTGTTTTTTTAACATTTTTAAATGTTGAAATAAATCAGATTTAGAGGGTAAGATGGCTCAATAGACACAACCAGGTGGAACAGCTAACACTGAGGGATCAAGACAACTGGCACACTTCTAACAGATCTTCAGTGGTAAGGCACTGAGAGTGGATGGAGGAAAGTCACAGAAGCTGGGCTGAAGAGGAAGGAAGCTGGAAACACTGCATGGGGCTACTTCACACCAGGACTCATTTTTGGCCCCCAGTGGCCCCAGGGGAACAGACAAGTTAAACTGTAAAAAAAAAAAAAAAAGCAGGAGTGACCTGCTCTTGTCAGGAGCCTCTGGAATCCCAGCAGGAGGAGACCCCCTTGACCCCACTAACAGTATTACACACATCATTGAGGCAGAGCATTTACAAAGATTCAGGACCTGAACTCAACACTATATCAAATGGACCTGATAGACATCTACAGAATGTTCCATTCAAAAGCAATATTATATATATTCTTCTCATCACCACATAGCATATACTCTGAAATCAACTGCATAATCAGACACAAACACTCTTCGGCAAATGCAAAGGAACTGAAATTATAATAACCACTCTCTTGGACCACAACACAATTAAATCAGGAATCGGGTCTAAGAAGTTTTCTTAAAACCATACAATTACATGGAAACTGAATAACCTGCTCCTGAATAACTTTTGGGTAAATAATGAAATTGAGCCAGAAATCAAGTTATTTGAAACTAATGAGAATAAAGATACAGCATACAAGAATCGCTGGGACACAGCTAAGACAGTGTTTAGGGGAAAATTGATAGCACTAAATGCCCACATCAACAATTTAAAAAGATCTCAGTGGGGCAAGGCCAAGATGGCCAGCTAGAAGCAGCAGAGATCGAAGGTTCCCATGGAAAAGAACCATAACAGCATACAAATCCAGAACTGGCAAGTGAGGTATCCAGGTTCTGTCATCAGAACTGACTTGGCAGCTGGTGTGGCCTATGGAGAGGAAGGAAGAACAGTGTGGTGTGGCGGCCCGCCCAAGAGCCACATGAGGCAGGGGAGCCCCCAATCCTAAGCCAAGGAAGGCAGTGAGTGAATGTGCTATGCAGCCTGGGAAACCATGCTTTTCCACTGAACTGTGCAACCCATGAATCAGAAGATTTCACTCGTGAGCCCATGCCACCAGGGACTAGGGCCCCGGGCCCCAACAACGGAGCTGCATAGATTCTCAAAAGCTGCTCAGCAAGAGACAGCTTAAGCTTGCCAGTCTTCCCGTGGGAGGGCAGCCAGCATCACAGCTGCTGCTGTCTGCTGTCTAAGCCGTTTGAGCTCCTTGTGGGAGGGGAGGCAGCCAGCACTGGGGCTAATAGCTGCCTAACACTAAGCTCCTGGGGCAAGGGAAGGGCAGCAGCCATCTCTATAGCTCCAGGTCATGCTTTTTCCCTGCTGGAGCCAGGGAGTCTGGACAGCTTGATCCCAAGAGGTATCCCCCACACCCCAACACACCAGCTGTGGCAGAGACTCCAGGCACAGAGCACCTGTTCAGGCCCGACCCTGACACATTCCTCCTTATTGGGCAGGGCCTCCCTGCAGGAACTCCAACAACTCCAGCCAGTAACTCAGGGACAGAACTCTGATCTCTCTGGGCCTGAGTTCCTAGGTGGAGGGGTGGTCTCAGTCTCTGTGGACCAGCAGACATAGTCTTTCCTTCTGCTGATTCTGAGAAATCTGGGCAGCCCAAATGAGTGGGATTCCCCACAATGAAACACACTCCCTCCACCAAGAAACAGTCAAAGTGCTTCGTTAAACAGGTCTTGCTCCCTGTGCCACCCAACTGGGTGAGACCCTCCAAAAGGCGTTGTCAGACACCGTATTCAGGAGCGTACATACTGGCACCAAGTCAGTGCCCCTCAGGGTCAGAGATCCCAGAGGAAGGAACATGCACCCATCTTTGCTGTTCTCCAGCCTCCTCGAGTGACATCTCCAGGCACAGGAGCAAACCAGATGAATAGGTCCTGAAGTGAACCCCCAGAAAACCCCAACCGCCCTACAGAAGAGAGACTTAACCATTGAAAGAAAAACAAACAAACATAACCAACAATAACAGCATCAACAAAACACCATCCAAGGGTCAGCAGCCTCAAAGATAAAAACTGGACAAACTCATGAAGATGAGAAAGAATCAATGAAAAAAATGCTGAAAACCCAAAGGCCAGAGTGCCTCTTCTCCAAATGATCCCAATGCCTCTCCAGCAAGGGCACAGAACTGGTTGGAGGATGAGATGGACAAACTGACAGAAGTATACTTCAGAAGGTGGGTAATAACATACTGAACTAAAGGAGCATTTTCTAACCCAGTGCAAAGAAGCTAAGAACCTTCATAAAAGGTTACAGGAGCTGCTAACTAGAATAATCAGTATAGAGAGAAACAAAAATGATCTGATGGAGTTGAAAAACACAGCACGAGAACTTTGTGAAGCATACACAAGTATCGATAGCTGAATGAATGAAGCAGAAGAAAGGATATCAGAGGTTGAAGATGATCTTGCTGATATAAGGCATGTAGAGAAGATTAGAGAATAAATAAACAGATGGAATGAATAAAATCTCTGAAAAATACGGGGCTATGTAAAAACACCAAACCTACGATTCATTGGAGTACCTGAAAGAGACAGGGAGAATGAAACTAAGTTAGAAAACACACTTCAGGTTATTTTCCAGGAGAACTTCCCCAACCTAGAAAAGCAGGGCAGCATTCAAATTCAGGAAATACAGAGAACACTGCAAAGATACTCCATGAGAAGGTCAACTCCAGAACACATAATCATTAGATTCTCCAAGGTAGAAATGAAGGAAAAAATGTTAAGGGCAGCCAGAGAGAAAGGCCAAGTCACCCACAAAGGGAAGCCCATCAGACTAACAGCAGACTCTCAGTAGAAACCCTATGAGCCAGAAGAGAGTGGGGACCAATATTCAACACTCTTAAAGGAAAGCATTTTCAACTCAGAATTTCATATCCAGCCAAACTAAGCTTCACAAGCAAAGGAGAAATACAATCTGTTGAAGAAAAGGAAATACTGAAGGATTTCATCATCACTAGGCCTGCCTTGCAAGAGCTCCTGTAGGAAGCACTAAATATGGCAAGGAAAAATCAGTACCAGCCACTGCAAAGACACACCCAAATATAAAGACCAATGACACTATGAAGAAACTACATCAACTAGTGTGCAAAATAACGAGATAGCATGATGCTGACAATATCAGATTCACTCATAACAATATTAACCTTAAATGTAAATGGCCTAAATGCCCCCAGTTGAAAGACACAGACTGGCAAATTGGATAGAGTCAAGACCCATCAGTGTGCTGTATTCAGGAGACCCATCCCACAAGTGAAGACACACATAAGCTCAAAATAAAGGGATGGAGGAAAATTTACCAAGCAAATGGAAAGCAACAACAACAACAAAAAGCAGGGGTTGCCATCCTTGTCTCTAAGAAAACAGACTTTAAACTACCAAAGATTAAGAAAGACAAAGAAGGGCATTACGTAATGGTAAAGGATTCAATGCAACAAGAAGAGCTAACTATCCTAAATATATATGCACCCAATACAGGAGCACCCAGGTTCATAAAGCAAGTCCTTAGAGACCTACAAAGAGACTTAGACTGGCACACAATAATAGTGGAAGACGTTAACACCCCACTGTCAATATTAGACAGATCAATGAGACAGAAAATTAACGAGGATATTCAGGACTTGAACTCAGCCCTGGATTGAGTGGACATCTACAGAACTCTCCACCAAAAATCAACAGAGTATACATTTTTCTCAGTGCCACATGGCACTTATTCTAAAATCAACCACATAGTGCGAAGTAAAACACTCCTCAGCAAATGCAAAAGAATTAAAATCATAACAAACAGTCTCTCAGACCACAGTGCAATCAAAATAGAACTCAGGATTAAGAAACTCACTTAAAACTGCACAACTACATGGGAACTGAACAAACTGCTCCTGAATGACTCCTGGGAAAATAATGAAATCAAGGCAGCAATCAAGAATTTCTTTGAAACCAGTGAGAACAAAGAGACAACATACCAGAATCTCTTGGACACAGCTAAAGCAGTGTTAAGAGGGTAATTTATAGCACTAAATGCCCACATCAGAAAGTTAGAATGATCTCAAATCAAGACCTTAACATTACAATAAAAAGAGCCACAGAAGCAAGAGCAAACAATCCAAAAGCTAGCAGAAGACAAGAAATAATTAAGATCAGAGCAGAACTGAAGGAGATAGAGACACAAAAATCCCTCCAAAACATCAATGAATCCAGGAGCTAGTTTAAAAAAAAAAAATTAACAAAATAGATAGACCACTAGTTAGACTAATAAAGAAGAAAATTATCAAATAGACACAATAAAAAATGATAGAGAGAATATCACCCCTGACCACACAGCAATACAAACTATCATCAGAGAATACTATAAATACCTCTATGCAAATAAACTAGCAAACTTAGAAGAAATGGATAAATTCCTGGACACATACACCCTCCCAAGACTAAACCAGGAAGAAGTAGAATCCCTGAATAAACCAGTAACAAGTTCTGAAATTGAGGCAGTAATTAATAGTCAACCAAAAAAAAAAAAAAAAAAAAAACAGCCCAGGACCCAGATAAATTGAAAACTGAATTCTACCAGAGTTAAAAGAGGAGCTGGACCATTCCTTCTGAAACTATTCCAAACAATTGCAAAGGAGGGACTCCTCCCTAAGTCATTTTATGAGGCCAGATACCAAAGCCTGGCAGAGGCACAACAAAAAAAGAAAACTTCAGGCCACTATCTCTGATGAACATCAATGCAAAAATTCTCAGAAAAATACTGGCAAACCAAACCTAGCAGCACATCAAAAAGTCTATCCACCACAATCAAGTTGGCTTCATCCGTGGGATGCAAGGCTGGTTCAACATACACAAATCAACAAACATGATCCATCACATAAATGAACCAATGATTAAAACCACATGATTATCTCAACAGATGCAGAAAAGGTCTTTGATAAAACTCAACATTCCTTTATGATAAAAACTCTCAATAAACTAGGTATCAATGGAACATGTCTCAAAATAATAAGAGCTATGTATGACAAATTCACAGCCAATATCATATTCAATGGGCAAAAGCTGGAAGCATTCCCTTTGAAAACCAGCATAAGACAAGGATGCCCTCTCTGACCACTCCTATTCAACATGGTGTTGGAAGTTCCAGCTGGGGCAATCAGGCAAGAGAAATAAATAATGGTATTCAAATAGGAAGAGAGAAAGTCAACTTGTTTCTGTTTGCAGACAACATGATTCTGTATGTAGAAAACACCATTGTCTCAGATCAAAAACTACTTAAGCTGATAAGCAATTTCAGCAAAGTCTCAGGATACAAAATCAATGTGTAAAAATCACAAGCATTCCTACACACTGACAATAGACAGAGAGCCAAATCATGAATGAACTCCCATTCACCATTGCTATGAAGAGAATAAAATACCTAGGAATACCGCTAACAAGGGATATGAAGGACATCTTCAAGGAAAACTACAAACCACTGCTCAAGAAATAGCAGAGGACACAAACAAAAGGAAAAACATTCCAGACTCATAGGTAGGAAGAATCAATATCGTGAAAATGGCCATACTGCCCAAAGTAATCTATAGATTCAATTCTATTCCCGTTCAACTACCATTGACATTCTTTACAAAATTAGCAAAAACTATTTTAAATTTCATATGGAACCAAAAAAGAGCCTGTATAACCAAGACAATCCTAAGCAAAAAAACAAAAACAAAACAAAAACAAAGCTGGAGGCATCATGCTACCTGACTTCAAACTATACTACAAGGCTACAATAAGCAAAACTTCATGATACTGGTACCAAAACATATATAGTCCAATGGAATAGAATAGAGACCTCAGAAATACCACCACACATCTACAACCATCTGATCTTTGATGAACCTGACAAAAACAAGCAATGAGAAAAGGAGTTCCTATTTAATAAATGGTGCTGGGAAAACTGGCTAGCCATATGCAGAAAACTGAAACTGGACCCCTTCCTTACACCTTATACAAAAATTAACTGAAGATTGATTAAAGGCTTAAATGTAAAACTCAAAATCATAAAAACCCAAGAAGAAATCTTAGGCAATACCATTCAGGACGTAGGCATGGGCAAGGACTTTATGATGGAAACACCAAAAGCAATTGCAACAAAAGCCAAAATTGACAAATGGTATCTAATTAAACTAAAGAGCTTCTGCATAGCAAAATAAACTATCATCAGGCTGAACAAGCAACCCACTGAATCGGAGAAAATTTCTGCAATCTACCCATCTGACAAAGTTCTAATATCCAGAATCTGTAAGGAACTCTCACAAATTTTCAAGGAAAAAAGCAAACAACCCCATCAAAAAGTGGGCAAAGGATATGAACAGACACTTCTCAAAAGAAGATGTTTATGCGGCCAACAAACATATGAAAAAAAGATCAGCATCACTGATCATTAGAGAAATACAAATCAAAACCACAGTGAAAGAACATCTCACACCAGTCAGAATGGCGATTATTAAACAGTCAAATACAAATCAAAACCACAATGAAATACCATCTCACACCAGTCAGAATGGTGATTATTAAACAGTCAACAAACAATAGATGCTGGAGGCTGTGGAGAAATAGGAACATTTTGACACTGTTGGTGGGAATGTAAATTAGTTCAACCATTGTGTAAGACAGTGTGGAAACTCCAAAAGGATCTAGGACCAGAAATACCATTTGATCCAGCAATCCCAATACTGGGTATATACCCAAAGGAATATAAATCATTCTACTATAAAGACACAAGCACACATATGTTTATTGCAGCACTGTTTACAATAGCAAAGACATGGAACCAACCAAAATGCCTATTGATGATAGACTGGATAAAGAAAAGAAAATGTGGTACATATACACCATGGAATACCATGCAGCCATAAAAAAGAAGGAGATCGTGCAGGAATATAGATGAAGCTGTGGGTCATTACTTTAGCAAACTAATATAGGAACAGCAAACCAAATACCACATGTTCTCACCTATAAGTGGGACCTAAACAATGAGAACTTCTGGACACATAGAGGGGAACAAGAGACACTGGGGCCTACTGGAGGGTGGAGGGTAGGAGGAGGGAGAGGATCAGGAAAAATAACTAATGGGTACTAAGCATCATTCCTGGGTGATAAAATAATCTGTACAACAAACCCCCATGACACAAGTTTACCTATATAACAAACCTCCACATTTACCTCTGAACTTAAGAAAAAATCAAAAGAAGGACAATGTTTTGTGATATGTGAAAAGTACGTGATATTTCAGTGTCCATAAATGAAGTTTTATTGGAACACAGCCATGGCCATTCATTTACGTATTGCCTATTGCTGCTTTCACACTACAGTGTCAGGATGACGACTTGCAGTAGAAACCATATGGTTCAACAATCATAAATTATTTACTATCTGCCTTTTTACAGAAAAAAAAGATGCTGACTCCTGCTGCAGATCACTCACACTGGAGGAATGTGCGGGTAAAAGAGGAGATGAATTTCCATAAGACTCAAGGAACATTCATTATCCATTCTTAAGAGAAAATGACAGGGGTTTAACAAGTGATGTGAATGAAACAAAACAGTATCTATGGATTGCCTTTGGAATTTGGAGGAGGAATAATTTTCCAATTTTAGGCATTAAATCCCTGTAATCATGTGTTTCTGAGTACTATGGTTCTTATGTCAAACATTACATAAGGGTAGAGCACAGGTAGAAAGGAGAAAAGAAAACTTTTACTCTATTACCTGTTTTCTTCTCCATGTGTCATGTGAGAATAGAAGCTATATCTCCTTCAAGATGAACATAGTTATTACCTGGGGATTCTATTCCCTGTTCCTGATTAGAAGGTAGATGCTGGGAGGAAAATTTCTACTCTGATGCCGTAAAGGAACACTTCTAGACTCAAAGGAGAGAATTGTATCCACTTGGAATTTAGCCTATCTTTCTTCCTCTTTTGTCCTGTCTTCTTTGGAATGTGAATGTGATGACTGTTTATTCTATACAATCATAAGGGATACATATTGCCATTTTAGTGGCTATGTTTTGTATTTTGTTAAGGTACAGGTTTTTTTTTTTTTTTTTTTTTTTTTTTTTTTTGAGACGGAGTCTCGCTCTGTCACCCAGGCTGGAGTGCTGTGGCCGGATCTCAGCTCACTGCAAGCTCTGCCTCCCGGGTTCCTGCCATTCTCCTGCCTCAGCCTCCCGAGTAGCTGGGACTACAGGCGCCGCCACGTCGCCCGGCTAGTTTTTTGTAGTTTTTAGTAGAGACGCGGTTTCACCGTGTTAGCCAGGATGGTCTCGATCTCCTGACCTGGTGATCCGCCCGTCTCGGCCTCCCAAAGTGCTGGGATTACAGGCTTGAGCCACCGCGCCCGGCAAGGTACAGGTTTTAAATTTCTTCCTTGTGCTAAAATATCCAGTATTTGTGTGTTTGTGTGTATATATACACACACACAGCACACACACATAGCGTATGCCACATATAATGTGCCTTATTTGTATATTATATTTATGTATGAATGTGTCTCAATGATAGTGTCATTATTGTAATAATCTGATAATATGTTGGTATGCTCTAATATTTTAGCTTTCTTATTTCATTGGAATACACTTACCAAGGGGCTTGTTGGCCTGTAAAAGAAAACTCCTAGTTGGGATTCAAATGCCTTCACAGCAGCCAAATTTGCATCTACTAGCTATGTAGACGTCAAATAATATAGGACATAGGGGGTCGAAGCAATTTTTACTAATTGTTTCTTAACCGAAGGACAGGAGATATGCAGAACAGTTAAATAGCTCTAGGGACCATGTTTATTATGGCCAAGAAAGAGAAATGGTAGTCATAAATTAAGTTTATTACATCTTATATATAGCATAGCAAGAGAAACATGAAATTAATAACATATCACTCTCCTTTTCACTAATCTATGAATATTAGATTTATCAATTATGCTTAGTAGTTAGTCCATGCATAAAAAAGCATTATAAAATACATATAATATTGCAATATAGCTGCAAAAATATAGTTAAGTATCTGAAATTCACTTATATAAACAAAACTATAATAATCCAGTGGGAACTGACTTAATATTCAATGTTTCAGCCAGGACACAAGATCTAAGTTATTTTTACAAATGTGTGCATGACCATTGTCATGTCATTGAATTGCAAGCAAATTCAACTTATTATGTCATTTTCTTACCATCTGAATTATGCATATTTTATATTTGATGTTTTCTTGCTGAAAAGCATTTATAGGCTTTCTCCAGTTGACTTTATTTTCTCTCTTTCAATTTGTCATAGATAAGTCCAGACTGTGAACTTTTAAAATTTTTTAATGATGCTTGTCCCAGCTTTCTAAATATCTAATCTTACCCTTAAGAGTTTAACTTGCCATTTAAATTTAGAGTTTTCTAAATATTATTATTTAATTGTCTTATAGTGACAAGTGTAATGCTCCCTGCATAGTCAGTGCCATCAAAAGCTTATTAACTAAGAGAAACAAAGGTAAGTGTTAAAATTTAAAGATCACACCATGAGGAAGTCTTGAAAAATTGGCAGAAACCTCTCCAAAGTATATCTGTGGGTAATATTACATACTTCATATTCTGTAAGATGGTGACAGTAAGGATTAGGACAGACTTGAAAATTTGATCCTTATTTCTAAGCTTCTTGCTTATGAATAGAAGTCGGACCTACAGTTTATTAACCAAGCATTTCTTACCATCTTCACTGTTTCTACACTGGTCCAAGTCGCCATTATCTTTCACCTGAATTATTCCTATAGTCTACAATTGTCTCCTGTTTTCACATCTTCTTTATCACATTCTCTTCTCAATATAGCAGGGAGAGGTTCTATTAAAGGAAGCCAGCTAATTCCTCTTTTCAAATCTCCAATGTCTGCTTCTCATTTAGAGTAAGACCCAAGACCCTTACAGTGGTCTACAAGGCCCTATGAGATCTTCCTTCAGGTCTACCATTTTTTTTCCTACTACTTTCTCCCTTACTCAAACTAGCTTCTTTGCTCTTCTCTATGAATTGTCATTTATAAGTTATTATCACATTTCATTTTTGAAATACCATGAAGCTCAGATACTCATGAATTACTTCTTACTTGTTTGCCCTCTGAATACTTTCTCTGGGACTCAACAGGTATAAACATTGGTACAAAGGAGGCCAAAAACACAGCAATAATAGAAACAGCAAAGACAAGCTGTCTTTATTCTCCTTCTGAGATTTTTTTGCTAAAATTGCAAATTGTGACAGATTGGAAGGAAGAATCAATGACCCATTATGAGCAATGTACACACACTCTTGGTTTTGCCATTTTCTTGTCTTTTTGTTGGGCCAGAAGGATACCATCGAAAATTACTGCTTCAGTGCTTTAAAGAGTTAATGTAGCCTCCAGAAAGGCTTATTACACTCCCCAGGAGTAGCTTATGAATTAGGAGAACGTGGCTCAGTTTGTTGGTAAAATGCACATCTGCTACAGGATAAGGACAACTGCTGATTAAAGGAGACTTCAATGGCCCTAGTCTTTTGGAGCAAGTTGACTGATGGCAAAGTTTTCAAAGATTATATCTGAAGTCCAGTGTCCCTTTTATCACCACCTCCCTGGGTAATGATTGAGCATAATTAGCATTATTTTATATGCTCTAATCCTTCTCCCATTACTGCTAACTGTCTTTCTATCCCAGTTTATTGGATTGCCACGGATCTCAGTTTCACTTTGGGCATTCAACTGAGGCTGAAATTTCTCCCTCTTTCTGGTTAAAACTTAAAATATATGACATCATCAGAAGTTGGAGGAAATCAGGCATTTATAATGAATATGAGATTGTAGAGCTCCCAATGTAATTCGGATTCTTTTGTCAAAATTTATCTAAATTCCCCATATATGAAAGGCGACCATATACACTTCCTTTAGTTTACCAATATAATCCTAGTATAGGTGAGTTGTTGTTTAGTCTTATAGTAGCATATGCTGTTTTAGGAAACTTTTTGCAAAGAAATGGGGAAGAGGGAGTACATTTCAAAATTGTTTTGAACATTAGGTAGTATAAAATATTTACCAAAAAAAAGAGAAGCTTTTTGGATTTTAGAAATGTTGCTTAATGAACATTGCATTTGAACATAATTTTTCATAATTTAAAACCTTATTATATCACCTATTAAGTAAAGAGAAATCTTAATTGATTTGTCCATTTCAGACGAGGGTGTTGATTGATACTAGAAAATCAGGCCAATAAGACACAAAGAGAAACAATAAGTAGATTTCAACCTTTCGGTTAAGCTATGTTTCATTTTTTTTGAGATGGAGTCTTGCTCTGTGGACAGGCTGGAGTGCAGTGGCACGATCTCAGCTCAATACAACCTCCACCTCCCGGGTTCAAGCAATTCTCCTCCCTCAGCTTCCCGAGTAGTTGGGACTACAGGCGCGCACCACCATGCCCAGCTAAGTTTTGTATTTTTAGAAGAGACGGGGTTTCACCTTGCTGGCCAGGATGATGTCAATCTCTTGACCTCGTGATCTGCCCACCTCGGCCTCCCAAAGTGGTGGGATTACAGGTGTAAGCCTGTAATTCTAAATAGTAACTGAGTGGTTTTGCAATATTATAATATTTTCTGGTTGGGCAAAGATTTTTTTTCAGTTTTTTAAATTTTTTAATTTTTGTGGGTATAGTAGGTATATATATTTATGGGGTAGAGGAGATATTTTGATACAGGTGTGCAATGTGTAATAATCACATCATGGTAAATAAGGCATCTATTCCCTCAAGCATTTATGCTTTGTGTTACAAGCAATCCAATTACACTTTATGTTATTTTTAAATGTACAGTTTAATTATTATTGACTATAGTCACCCTGTTGTGCTAGAAAATACTAGGTCTTATTCATTCTTTCTATTTTATTTGTTTACTCATTAATCATCCCCATCTCCTCCAACCTTTAAACTACTCTCCCCAGCCTCTGGTAACCATCCGTCTACTCTCAATGTCCATGAGTTCAATAGTTTTCATTTTTAGATCCCACAAACAAGTGAAAGCATGCAAAGTTTGTCTTTCTGTGCTTGGCTTATTTCACTTAACCCAATGATCTTCAATTTCATCCATGCGTTCCAAATGACAGGATCTCAATCTTTCTATGGTTGAATATCATTGTGTATACGTATGATTTCTTTTATCCATTCGTCTGTTGATGGACACTTAGATTGCTTTCAAATCTTGGCTACGGTGAACAGTGCTGCAACAAACATGAGGGTAAAGATATCACTTGATTATGCTGGTTTCCTTTCTTTGGGGTATATATACAGCAGTGGGATGACAGGACTGTATGATAACTTTATTTCTAGTTTTTTGAGGGGCCTCCAAAATTTTTCCATAATGGTTGTACTAATTTACATTCCACTAACAGTGTACAAGAGTTCCCTATACTCCACATCCCAGCCAACATTTGTTATTGCCTGACTTTAGATATTTCATTTTAATTGGGGTGACATTATATATCATTGTAGTTTTGTTTACACTTCTCTAATAATCACTGTTGAGCAACTTTTCATACACCCATTTGCTATTTGTATTTCCAGTTTTTAGAAATTTCTATTGAAATCTTTTGCCCATTTTTAATGGATTATTAGATTTTTTCCTATAGAGTTGTTTAAGCTCCTCATATGTTCTGGTTATTAATCGTTTATCAGATGTATAGCTTTTAAATATTTTCTCCCATTCTGTGGGTTGTCTCTTCACTTGGCAAAATGTTTTCTTTGCTGCATAGAAGCGTTTTAACTTGATATGATGCCATTTGTCCATTTTTGCTTTGGTAGCCTTTGCTTGTAGGGTATGACTTGAAATTTTTGCCCAGACCAATGTCCTGGAGCATTTCTCCAATGTTTTCTTGTGTTCATTTCATAATTTCATGTCTTAGATTTAAGTCTAATTCATTATGATTTGATTTTTTTTTTTTTTTTTTTTGGTATATGATGAGAGACAGGGATCTAGTTTCATTCTTCTGCACATGGATATCCAGTTTTCCCAACATCATTTATTGAAGCGAGTGTCTTTGCCCCAGAGTACGTTTTTGGCACCTTTGTTGAAAAGGAGCTCACTGTAGGTATATGGATTTATCTCTGGGATCTCTATTCTATTCCACTGATCTATGTGTCTGTTTTTAATGTCATTACATGCCATTTTTGTTACTATAGCTCTGTAGTAAAATTTAAAGTCATGTAATGTTATTTCTCTGGTTTTATTCCTTTTGCTCAAGATAGCTTTGTTTACTCTGGGTGTTTGGTGGCTGCATATAAATTTCAGGATTTTTAAAAGTTATTTCTGAGAAGAATGTCATTGGTATTTTGTTAGGCATTGCATTGAATCTGGAGATTACATTAAGTAGTGTGGCCATTTTAACAATATCCATTCTTCCAATTCATTAACACGGAATGTCTTTCCATTTTTTGTGTCCTCTACAATTTTTTCCAGCACTATTTTATAGTGTTCATTGTCTTGATTTTTCAGTTCTTTGGTTAGGTTAATTCCTTGGTATTCATTTTTATTTGTGGCTATTGTAAACAGGCTTACATTTTTTTTTTTTCCTTTTTACATTGGTCACTGTAGCATATAGAAATGATACTGATTTTTGCATGTTTATTTTCTATCCTGCAATTTTACTAAATTTGTTTACCAGTTCTAAGCGTGTTCTTGTGGGGTCCTTAGGTTTTTCCAAGTATAAGATCATATCATCAGTAAACCAAGATAATTTTACTTCTTCCTTTCCAATTTGGATGCCCTTTACTTCTTTCTCTTGTTTAATTGCACTAGCTAGGACTTTCAGTCCTATGTTGAATAACAGTGGTTAAAGTGGGTATCCTTGTTGTGTTCCAGATGTTAGAGGAATGGCTTTCAGTTTTTTCCCTTTCCATGTGATACTCACTGTGGGTCTGTTGTATATGGCTTTTATTATATTGAGGTATGTTTCTTCTATCTCCAGTTTTCTAAGGGTTTTTTTTTTTTTTTTTTTTATCATGAAGGGATGTTGAATTTTATCAAATGCTTTTCTGGGATCAGTTGAAATGATCATATAGTTTTATCCTTCCTTCTGTTGCTATGATGTATCACATCAATTGATTTGCATATGTTGAATAATTCTTGAATCCCTATGATAAATCTCACTTGGACATGATGAATGATTTTTTTTTCTTTTCTTTTTTTTTTTTTTTTTTTGAGATAAGTGCAATGATGGCTCACTGTAGTCTCAACTTCCTGGGCTCATGTGATTCTCCCATCTCAGCCTCCCAAGGAACTGGGACTACAGGTGTGTGCCACCATGCCTGGCTAAATTTTTGTAGCTATAGGGTTCTCCATGTTGCCCAGGCTGGTCTTGAACTCCTGGGCTCAAGCGATCTGCCCACATCAGCCTCCCAAAGTACTGGGATTTTAGCCATAGTCAGTGGGCCCAGCAAAAGATGTTTTTAAATGTATTGTTGGCCGGGCGCGGTGGCTCAAGCCTGTAATCCCAGCACTTTGGGAGGCCGAGACGGGCGGATCACGAGATCAGGAGATCAAGACCATCCTGGCTAACACAGTGAAACCCCGTCTCCACTAAAAAACACAAAAAACTAGCCGGGTGAGGTGGCGGGCGCCTGTAGTCCCAGCTACTCAGGAGGCTGAGGCAGGAGAATGGCGTAAACCCAGGCAGTGGAGCTTGTAGTGAGCTGAGATCCGGCCACTGCATTCCAGCCTGGGCGACAGAGACTCCGTCTCAAAAAAAAAAAAAAAAAATGTGTTGTTGGATTAAGTTTGCTAGTATTTTGTTGAGGATTTTTGCATCAATATTCATCAGAGGTATTGGCTTGTAGTTTTCTGTTTTGACATGTCTTTGCTTTTGGTATGAGAGTAATACTGGCCTCATAGAATGAATTTGGAAGTATTCCCTTCTGCTTTATTCTTTGGAATAGTTTGAATAGGATTGGCATTAGTTCTTCTATAAATGTTTGGTAAAATTCAACAGTGAAGCCATTGGGTCCTAGGCCTTTTTTTTCTGGAAATTTCATATTATTGTTTTGTTCTTATTACTTGTTAGTGATCTATTCAGGTTTGGATTTCTACATGCTTCAATATTTGTAGATTGTATGTGTCTGTGAATTAATTCATTTCTTCTAGGTTTTCCAATTTATAGACACAAAGTGGCTTATAATCCTTTAAATTAGTCTTTTAAATAATCCTTTAAATTACTGTGGTTTCATTCATGATGTCTCCTTTTTCATCTCTGATTTTATGTATTTGTGTCTTCTCTCTTTCTTCTTAGTTTGCCTAAAAGTTTGTCAATTATGTCTTCAAAAAGCCAACTTTTCATTTCATTGATCTTTTGTATCATTTCCTTATTTCAATTTCATTTATTTCTCCTCCAATCTTTATTATTTATTTTCTTCTATTAATGTTTAGTTTGGTTTGCTCTTGTTTTTCCAGTTTTTAAGATGCATAGTTAGGTTATGTATTTGAAGTTTTTCTTTTTTTTTCTTTTTTTTGTAATGTAGGCACTTAGACAGCTATAAACTTTCCTCTTAGTAGTACTTTTGCTGTTTTCATAGGTTTTGGTATGTTGTGTTTTTATTATCACTTGTTTTAAAACATTTTTCAATTTTCTTCTTTATTTCTTCATTGACCCACTGGTCATTCAGCATTATATTTAATTTTCATGTGTTTGGATAGTTCCCAAATACCTCTTGTTATTGATTTCTAGGCTTATCAAATGGTGTTTTTAGAAGATGCTTGATATGCTTTCAGTTTTTTGGATGTTTAAAGACCCATTTTGTGACTTAAGGAAAAGAATGCGTATTCTGAAACTGTTGGCTGAAATGTTCTGTGAATATCTATTAGGTCCATTTACTCTATAGTGCAGATTAAGTCAGATGTTTAATTTGCTGCCTGAAAGATCTGTCCAGTGCTAAAAGTCGGGTGCTGAAGTCTCCAGCTATTATTGTATTGGGATCTATTACTCTCTTTAGCTCTAATTTATATATATATATATATATTTGACTGCTCTAGCATTGGGTGAATATTTATTTACCATTGTAATATCCTCTTTCTGAATTGACCACTTTATCATTATAACGTTGTCTCTTTTTTCAGTTTTTGCCTTGAAATCCATTTTGTAAGATACAAGTATGGCTACTCCTGTTCTTTTTGGTTTCCATTGACACAGGATATCTTTTTTCATTTTTTAAAGTTTCAGTCTATGTGTATATTTATAGATGAACTAAGTTTATTATAATCAGCACATCAATGGGAATCACTTTTTTTAATCCATTCAGCTGTTTTATGTTGTTTGATTGGAATGTTTGGTCTATTTATATTCAATGTAATTATTAATAAGACTCCTTCCTTTTTGTTATTGGTTTTCTGTTTGTTTTGTGGTCTTCTCTTCCTTCTCTTCATCCTTCCTGTCTTACATTTACTGAAGGTGATTTTTTCTGTTGGCAAGATTTAATTTCTTGATCTTTATTTTTCGTATATCCATTGTAGGGTTTTTTTTTTTAGATTACCATAAGTCTTGCAAATATCACCTTATAACTCATTATTTTAAGCTGATAACAACTTAACATTGTTTGCATAAACAAACAAGTAAAAATAAAACTAATAAAAACTTTCACCTTAACTTTATTTCCCTGCTTTTTAACTTTTTTGGTTCTGTTTATGTCTTATTATATTGTCCTGTAATTATTATTTTTGAATGGTTAATTGTTTAGCCTTTCTGCTTAGGATAACAGTAGTTTATACACCACAGTTACAGTGTTGTATTATTCTGTGTTTTTCTGTGTGCTTACTGTCACCAGTGAGCTTTATACCTGTGGATGATTTCTTCCTGCTCATTAATGTCCTTTTCTTTCAGATTGAAGAAATCCCTTTAGCATTTCTTGTAGCACATATCTGGTGTTTATGAAATTCCTCAGCTTTTGTTTATCTGGGAAAGTATTTCTCCTTCGTGCTCCAAGGACATTTTTTGCCAATTTTTGCTATTATCTGGTAAAAGTTTTTTTTTTTTTTTTTTTTCCTTCAGCAGTTTAAACATATCCTACCACTCTCTTCTGGCCTGTAAGGTTTTGACTGAAAAGTCTGCTGCCAGATGTAATGGAACTTTGTTGCATGTGATTTGTTTCTTCTCTCTTGCTGCTTTTAGGTTCTTTCAATTCCCAAATTGACCTTTGGGAATTTGATCATTAAATGCCTTGAGGTAGTCTTCTTTGGGTTAGATCTGCTTGGTGTTCTATAACTTTCTTGTACTTGAATGTTGATATCATTCTCTAGGTTTGAGGAATTTCCTAATATTATCCATTTAAATATACTTTCTACCCTATCTGTTTCTCTACCTCCTCTTGAAGGCCAGTAACTCTTTTTTTTTTTTTTTTTTTTTTTTGAGACGGAGTCTCGCTCTGTCGCCCAGGCTGGAGTGCAGTGGCCGGATCTCAGCTCACTGCAAGCTCCGCCTCCCGGGTTCACGCCATTCTCCTGCCTCAGCCTCCCGAGCAGCTGGGACTACAGGCGCCCACCACCACGCCCGGCTAGTTTTTTGTATTTTTTAGTAGAGACGGGGTTTCACTGTGTTAGCCAGGATGGTCTCGATCTCCTGACCTCGTGATCCGCCCGTCTCGGCCTCCCAAAGTGCTGGGATTACAGGCTTGAGCCACCGCGCCCGGCCAGCCAGTAACTCTTATATGTGCCCTTTCAAGGTTATTACCTAGATAGCAACAGCCTTCAGGGGTGCTTTATGCTTCCGTATTCTTTTTTCTTTTATCTACATTGACTTTTCAAATAGCCTGTTTTTACGTTCACTAATTATTTCTTCTGCTTAATTAATTCTGCTGTTAAAGAGTCTGATGCATTCTTTAGTATGCCAGTTCCAATTTTCAACTCCATAATTTCTGCTTGATACTTTTAAATTATTTCTACCTCTTTGTTAGTTTATCTGATAGAATTCTAAATTCATACCCTGTGCTATCTTGAATCTCTTTGAGTTTTCTCAAAGCAGATATTTTGAATTATCTGTCTGAAAGGGCATATATCTCTGTTTCTTCAGGATTGATCTGTGATGTTTTATGTGGCTCCTTTGGTGAGAATATGTTTTCCTGGATGTTCTTGATGCTCATAGTTGTTTGTTTATGTCTGTATATTGAGGAGTTAGGTGTTCATTGTAGTCTTCACAGTCTGGGATTCTTGTTGCCCATCTTTCTTGGGATGGCTTTTGATATGGTTTGGCTTTGTCTCCACCAAAATCTCATCTTGAATTGTAACTCCTACAATTGTCACTTGTCATGGGAGGAACCCAGTGGGAGGTGATCGAATTATGGGGGCGGGTCTTTCCTGCACTGTTCTTATGATTGTGAATAGTCTTACGAGATTTGATGATTTTAAAAATGGGGGTTTGCCTGCACAATCTCTCTTCTCTTGTCTGCTGCCATGTGAGACATGCCTTTCACCTTCCACCATGATTGTGAGGCCTCCCCAGCCTTGTGGAATTGTAAGTCCAATAAACTTCTTTCCTGTATAAATTGTGCAATCTTAGGTATGTCTTTATCAGCAGTGTGAAAATAGACTAATATGGTAAATTGGTACCTGTAGAGAGGGGCGCTGCTGAAAAGATACCCAAAAATGTGGAAGCAACTTTGGAACTGGTTGGCAGAGGTTGGAACCGTTTGGAGTGTTCAGAAGAAGACAGGACAATTTGAGAAAGTTTGGAACTTCCTAGAGACTTGTTAAATGGCTTTGCCCAAAATGCTGATAGTGATAAGGACAATAAAGTCCAGACTGAGGTGGTCTCAGATAGAGATGAGAAACTTGTTGGGAACTGGAGTAAAGGTGATTCTTGTTATGTTTTAGCAAAGGGACTGGCGGCATTTTGCCCATGCCCTAGAAATTTCTGAAACTTTGAACTTGAGAGATATGATTTAGGGTATCTGGTGGAATAAATTTATTTTATTTTATTTTATTTTATTTTATTTTAAATTATGGGATTTATGCGCAGAATATGCAGGTTCATTACATAGGTATATGTGTGCCGCAGTGGTTTGCTGCACCTATCTACTCGTCATCTAAATTTTAAGCCCCGCATGCATTAGCTATTTATCCTGATGCTATCCCTCCCCTCACCCCCTACCTCCCGACTGGCCCCAGTGTGTGATGTTCCCCTCCCTGTGTCCATGTGTTCTTGTTGTTCAACTCCCACTTATGTGTGAGAACATGTGGTGTTTGGTTTTCAGTTCCTGTGTTAGTCTGCTGAGGATGGTGGCGCCCAGCTTCATCCATGTCCCTGCAAAGGACGTGATCTCATTACTTTTTATGGCTGAATAGTATTCCATGGTGTATATGTACCACATTTTCTTTATCCAGTCTATCACTGATGGGCGTTATGGTTGGTTCCATGTTTTTGCTATTGTAAATAGTGCTGTAATAAACATAGCGTGCACGTATCTTTATAGTAGAATGATCTATATTCTTTGGGTATATACCCAGTAATGGGATTGCTCAGTCAAATGGTATTTCTGGTCCTAGATCCTTTTGGAGTTTCCACACTGTCTTCCACAATGGTTGAACTAATTTACATTCCCACCAGTGTCAAAGCATTCCTATTTCTTCACAGCCTCCAGCATCTATTGTTTCTCGACTTTTGATAATCATCATTCTGACTGGCATGAGATGCTATCTCATTGTGGTTTTGATTTGTATTTCTCTAATGATCAGTGATGTTGAGCTTTTTTTGTATGTTTTTTGGCCACATAAATGTCTTCTTTTGAGAAGTGTCTGTTCCTATCCTTTGCCCACTTTTTGAAGGGGTTGTTTGTGGGGTTTTTTTTTTTTGCAAATTTGTGTGAGTTCCTTGTATATTCTGGACATTAGACCTTTGTCAGATGGGTAGCTTGCAAAAATGTTCTCCTATTCTGTAGGTGGCCTGGTGGAAGAAGTTCTAAGCAGCAAATCATTCAAGATGTAACTTGGGTGCTATTAAAGGCATTCAGTTTTATAAGGGAAGGAGAGCATAATAGTTCAGAAAATTCACAGCCTGACAATGCAATAGTAAAGAAAATCTCATTTTCTTAGAAGAAATTCAAGTGGGCTGCAGAAATTTGCATAAGTAACAAGGAGCCCAATGTTAATCCCCAAGACAAAGGGGTTCAGGGCATGTTAGAGATCTTCCTGGCAGCCCCTCTTATCACACACTCAGAGGCCTATGAGGAAAATATGGGTTTGTGGGCCAGGCTCAAGGTCCCCATGCTGTGTACAACCCAGGGACTTGGTGCCCTATGTCCCAGCAGCTCCAGCCATGGCTGAAAGGGGCCAACATAGAGCTCAGGCCATGGCTTCAGAGGGTGTAAGTCTCAAGATTTTGCAGTATCCACGTGGTATAGAGCCTGCAATTGCACAGAAGTCAAAAATTGAGATTTGGGAACCTCTGCCTAGATTTCAGAGGATGTATGGAAATGCCTGGATGTCCAGGCAGAAGTTTGCTTCAGGGGCAGGGCTCTCAAGAAGAACCTCTGCCAGGGCAGTTTGAAAGCAATGTGAGAACATGAGATTTGGGAAGGGCCAGGGGTGGAATGATAGGGTTTGGCTGGGTCCCCACCCAAACATCATCTTGAATCGTAACTCCCACAACTGCCATGTGTTGTGGGAGGAACCCAGTGGGTGGTGATTGAAATGGGAGCAGGTCTTTCCTATGCTGTTCTTGTGATAGTGAATGAGTCTCACAAGATCTGATGGCTTTAAAAACGGGAGATTGCCTGATCAAGCTCTCTTCTCTTGTCTGCTGCCGTGTGAGACATGTCTTTCACCCTCCACCATGAATATGAGGCCCCCCAGCCACCTGGAACTATAAATCCAATAAACCCCTTTCCTGTGTAAGTTGCCCAGTCTTGGGTATGTCTTTATCAGCAGTGTAAAAATGGACTAATACCACTTTCCAGGTCCTAAAAGAGGCTTGAGCCCCAAGCCCAATACTACTGTCATCCGTGGAGACTCATAGAAGCACTGCCTTGGTGGTCTTGTGTAAGATTTGGAATAATTAAAGCTGGAGCCACCACCACTGTGACTGTGCTTGGGCAGACCCGAAACCAGCACAGCACTGGGTCTCACCCAAGGCCCATTGTAACCATTACTAGGCTCCTTTCTATGTTAACTCAAGGCGCTAGGGCTCTACAATCAGCAGGTGGGAAATCCAGCCATGTTTGTGACCTTTTCTTCAAGGCAGCAAATTTCCCAGGCCCTGTGCAGGTCCAGAGGTGCTATCTGGGAGCCAAGAATTAGAGTCAAATACCTTAAAAATCTACCTGGTATTCTATTGTACTACGACTAAGCTGGTACTTGAACCACAAGACAAAGTCCTCTTCTTTCCCCGTTTCACAGGCAGTGGAGCCTCACCCAGTTGCCACCACCACCACCAGCCCACAGAGATTTTTGTCAGGCCACTGCTTATGTTCACTTAAAACCCAAGGGCTCTTCAGTCAGCTTGTGGTAAATGCTGCCAGACCTGGGACTCACCCTTCAGGGAAGTGGGCTACCCTCTGGCCCAGAGCAGGTTCATAAATGTTGTCCAAGAGGCTAGGCCTAGACTCAGGGACCCCAAGAGCCTGCTTTATGCCATACCCCACTGTGGCTAAGGCGGTACCTAAGGTGTAAGAAGAGTTCCCTTTGCTTTTCCCTCTGCTTTTCTGAAGCAGTAGGAGTCTTCCATCACAGCCACCACAGGTGGGAATGTGCTAGGTCTCACCTGAAGCCAGCATGTCTCACAATCTCACTGAAGTCCCACCATGTACTACCTGGTTATCACTGGTGGTTACTCAGAGCTGGTTGAATTACGCCACAATTGTGTCTTTCCCTTCAAATCAGCAGGTTACTTTCTGGTCCAGGATATGTCTAGCATGTCATCCGGGATCCAGGGCCTAGAAATAGGGGCCTCACAACTCTGCCTAGTGCCCTGTCCTATTTTGGCTGAGATGATATCCAAGGTGCAAGGCAAAGTCCTCTTTACTGTTTGCTCTCCTCTCCTCAAGCACTGCCTGGGGTTGGGGGGATTGGAGGGGAAAGTTGGCACAAGCACTCCCTTAGTTTCCCTGGCTGATGTCTCCCTAGGTCACATGTTGCTCTGGTCCCCTGGCTCTAAGCCCAGCCCAGCACTAGGACATGCCTAGGAATTTTTGTCTTTGTGCTTTTGACTGCCTTTCAAATTTACCCAGGATCCCGGAGCACTTTACCCCATGGTGGCAAGGCTTGCTGAGAAACTCAAATTCCAGCCACTGGGATGGGCAACTCCCCTCTGGCTAGGGCTGGTCCAAATGCTCATTCTGTGGGTGAGTGATGGCTGAACCGAGCAAGACTTTGCTCTCCACTGTGACAGGGCAGCACTGAGTTCAATGCCAAGTCCCCCAGTCGCTGTTGTTTGTCTCTCCCAAGTGCAAAGTTTGTCTCCGTGCATACAGTCACTGCCAGGGATATGGGAGGGGGTGACATCCATGATACACGACTGTCTTTCTTGCCTTCTCAGTGCCTCTTTTGTTGATATGAAGTTAAAACCAAGTACTGTGATTGCTCACCTGATTTTTTACCTTATGACATTGCTTTTTTTGTATGTATAGTTAGTTGTTATACTTTTATGTTCCTGTCAAGTGGACAATCAGTGGAGGCTTCTAGTCAGCCATTTTTCTCTGGGGTGGGACAGAGATTAGTCTTACCAAAGACTAACTAATGCATTTTGAAAACTGGATAAACATTTTCTCATTCAATAGTTTCAGAATTTCATTATTAGGACAAAGCTATTGCTACATATTTTGAATGTTTTGGAAATTGCTGATTATGTTATTGATTGTATCTAAAATCTCAATATATCTGCACATTAAAAAAGAAATAATAATACTTTTTTATTTACCTGAGACATAGTATTTTACATATTTATGGGATACTTGTGAGTATTTGTCACCTATATAAAATGAGTAATGATCAAGTCAAGATATTTGAAGTATCCATCACCTTGAGTATTTATCATTTTATGGGTTGGTAACATTTCATGTCTTCTTTTCCAGCTACTTTGAATTATACAATATATTTTTGCCAACTATAGTCACTTTAGAATGCTATGTATTCTTAATTTTACCATTCCTCCTTCAACAAAATATAGAATGATGGTGACTCTTTAAAAATTACATTTTGAAAAGTATGCATATTCATACACTTGACTACAAATTATAAAACCTAATTAAAATTATTTTCTTACACAATCACCAAATCTATACTGTTCTGTATTGTTCTATGCTAAGAGAGTTTTTGTGTTTCAGTCTTGATACTTTGCTCACAATAATCCAATGCAAATCAGTACAACACAAACTGATTATTCAAACATGTAGTGTTTTGAAATCACAGCCCAAGATACATGCTTCTTCCTAAATTTTCACATTAAAAACGTCAATGTAAGGTGACATGTATTGGTAGTTAGATCAGAAAAGAAGTAAATAATTCTGGGCTCTATTCCTTGAACTTCTATTGATTTTAATGCAACATTTATATATTTATCAGTTGCAAAAAAATGAATGAGTACCACACAAATATTACAGTTTAAAAAATAGCCTCTAGGCTGGGCATGGTGGCTCATGCCTGTAATCCCAGCACTTTGGGAGGCCGAGGTGGGCAGATCACGAGGTCAGGAGTTCAAGACCAGCCTAACCAACATGGTAGAACCCCATCTCTACTAAAAATACAAAAATTACCCGGGTGTGGTGGCACATGCCTATAATCCTAGCTATTTAGGAGGCTGAGGTGGGAGAATCGCTTGAACTCAGGAGAGAGAGGTTGCAGTGAGCTGAGATTGCACCACTGCACTCCAGTCTTGGTGACAGAGTGAGACTCCTTCTCAAAAAAGAAAACAAAAATAGCCTCTATACTAATTTTGATCTTATAGTGAAACATGAGATTATTGGTAAATCAGTTTTAATAAATAGTATAAAGTCCTAAAACAACTAAAGTATCTAAATGTAATTTGATTTTTATTACAGTATTATGTGATAAGAATACGAGTGTGAATATTTCCCATGCAATCTATTAAAATTTAATGTTTTATTAAGTTAAGAAACACCATGAATAGCTTATACCTTAAAATATTATATTATTAAATTAAAATATATCATGAAAGATAATGTCACATTCTTCAGTGAACAATCAGAAATCCTTGTATTGAATGAATGATCAACTAAACATATTTACTTTTATTAAATACATGCATAAATGTTAATAGAAAATTTATCTGTGTTAAATGAATGTGTCTTTCTGAAGATTTCTGTACATCATATTATATGACTCAGATTAAGACACATATTTTACAAAATCTAGCATTTCTGAGGATAAAATCTTCCGACAAAAATTTTTTTCTTGTGAACACCTACCATGTGATTTTAGAGTAACATACATACATTAATTTTCTCTCAATGAACTACATTTAGCTATTTATTGGCCACTTCCAAATACATACAAATAATTATTTGAATAAAGATTGTAGCTCAGGAAGCTATAAAGTTGTTGCTCATTTTTGTTGGTTTGTTTTTTGAGATGGAGTCTCACTCTGTTGCCCAGGCTGGAGTGCAGTGGTGTAATCTCAGTTCATTGCAACTTCCACCTCCCAGGTTCAAGCGATTCTCTGCCTCAGCCTCCTGAGTAGCTGTGATTGCAGGTGCCTGCCCCCATGCCCAGCTAATTTTTTTGTATTTTTTAGTAAAGACGGGATTTCACCATCTTGATCAGGCTGGTCTTCAACTCCTGACCTCGTCATCCACCCACCTCAGCCTCCCAAAGTGCTGGGATTACAGGCGTAAGCCACCACTCCCAGCCGTTGCTCACTTTGTATGAGCACATTTTTGTGATTTTCACTTTATTATATCATTGTAGGTAACCTAAAAATAGCTGTGCATTTTCCATATATTAGATATTTTTATGTTGTTATTGAAGAAAGATAACCTAGCTTTCTACTTGAAAAAGATGATACTTGTATATTAATATTTATGTGTTTTAAAAGTGAGGGAGAATATTTTTTCAAAAATTAAACATTGCCTCTTTTGACATATTGGCACATAAGCACGCCAACACTTAATAATACAAATCATTTCTTTAACGTATTTTACTTCTCTTGACTTCATTTCAGTTGAAATTACATTGCAATTTCTGCAATTAGTGATCTTAGCTTTATTGTTTTCCCTGTCAGTTCAACAAAGTAGTGATTGGATGAAGTGTGGAGGAATGGGTTATAAAACATTTAATCTATGCATAACTGAGAGCCTAAAAATTCTCTAGCAGATTTTCCGGGTTGTTATCCCATAAGGCTAATAATTTCTAAAATACACCAAAGTTTATGTTTAGGAATACACATTTTTTACAAAATAAATACACTGAAATTCTCTTAGTCTTTCATCAAAGTAGTAAATGATCTTTGCCTTTCTAACTTCCATGGGCCACTGGTCCTTGGTGATGGAGCCATAACTTGAGCTAAAAAAAAAATTGAACATATCCAGAAATATAATGTCTTGGCTGCTGTAACTTACAAGGAAATGTTCACTGTATGATAAAAGCTTCACAGAAATACTAAGTTGTCAATTGATCAGTCAAAATTATGTATAACCTCCAGTATACAATCATATACAAATCCTAATATAAAATTTTAATTTGCCTTTAAATAGTTTGAACTTCATTGATAAACATACTATCGTAGGCATAACTTTCTTGAAGTTTAAAATAGCAGCATTAATGTATTAATTATAATCTTGCATTTATAGATGATTGATAGAGTTTATAATAACTCATTTATAATCTTGCAAGGCTGAAATACTAAGTAAACTATTAGTTCAACTTGTCACTTTAATATAAGTATGTTGTTGAAATTCCTAAGGATATAGTCTAGCTGCTTGGCAATGGATTGCAGTGAAATTCATTTAAAGTTCATTGAACAAGGAAAGGATGTAATTTATTTAAATCCTTCACTTATTAAATCAGGATTTGACTTTTTAAAATATTTTATTTTTTCCAACTAATGAAATGGACTTGAAAAGAATTAGCAAAATCTCTGTATGACAAGTAATTCTGATGACTATGTTGTCTACTAAAGTTTTTACTGATAGGTGCTGAAGGCTGAATTGAGATGAATATATTCACTGTTGTTTAGAGGATTTGTTTTTATTTTGATTTGTTCTACAGAAAGATACTCAGTTTTAAATACTTTATAGAATAGTCTTGCCCATATCTCCCTTTCCATATAAATAGTAAGATCATATTCCTGCATATTTAATAAGCATAGAGATTAACAAAAAAGTTTACAAAGGAACTCCTATATTTCTTAATAAATAATCATTTAGGTAATAGAAGGTAGAATTTTTCCACAGCTTTATTAAATTGATTAGTAAGTACAGACTTTTGAAGCATAAAATTTTAAATATGTAAAAATTTAGCTTCTGATTTTGTGTCTTTGTTTCTACATCTCTCATACTTTTTGATTTCATGGGTTTTTTTGTTGTTCTTTGTATTTAAGTTATTCGTTTGCTCTCAGCCATGCTTGCATCTATTCTTTTGAAATTTCAAATCTTAAAACCTTAAGTGTGATCTTTGCAGGTGTATAGTCAAGATAAAATTCATGAATTCTCGCTAAGAGAAATGTCTTTAGACTTAGTAAAGGGTTACTACTATACTGTTTTCTGATTGATGCAAGTACAGTGGAGCTTAAAGGTCAAAATAGTAGGTATGAAAATGAGTTTTTTGGGGAATACTTTATTTGTATCAAATAATGTGTAAGATATATTGGCACATCTGTATGATTATGTGTCCTCAGCCCTGTCATACCCATCATTTCTTTCACTGAATTACAGAAGGGATTCCTAAGGAGAAAAGCACATAATTCCTAAGTTTGTAATTGGCAATTATAAGGAAAGATAAGCTTTAAATTAAATCTTGATAAAAACTGATCGTGCTCTTTCTAAAATGACAACATAGACTTTTTCTTTCCTCCTGTACTCTAATAAATGAATTAGGCACAACTGTAGATTTCAAGATGTTCATGATGCTTTAGAAGCTCTGGGAGATAAAAAGATCAATTACACCTGGTACCTGCCCTTAGGGAGCTTGTAGTCAAATTACTGCAGATAAGAAATATAGGCATATAATTATAAATTCAGGAAAAAACTGATTCCAGCATGAAGACAGAGTCTGAACCACAGGACACCAGAGGAAGGAGAGATCTATTCAGACAGAAGGATTACAGTGAAGGTGGTGCTTAAGCGGGTTTTTGAAAGATCAAATTTAGATATGTGGGTCATCAGGAAAAAAAGGTGTTTCAGAAATAAGAACAGGACTATTTAAGGCACTAACACAGGAAATCTCTGGTGTACACTGATACAAATCTAATAATTCAGTTTCCTTGTGTTAATGTATGAAACAGAGTTGTTACAAGGAAATTTGAAAAGTTAGATTTGGATCTTGGATGCCAGGTCAAAGAGTTCAGTTGACATTTACAATTTTGGGGATGGAGCGTCAGAACAACACTTTCAGTCCAGGCGCGGTGGCTCACGACTGTAATCCCAGGACTTTCGGAGGCTAAGGCGAATGGATCACCTGAGGTCAGGAGATCAAGACCAGCCTGACCAACACGGTGAAACCCGGACTCTACTAAAAATACAAAAATCAGCCAGTCATAGTGGTGCATGACTGTAATTCCAGCTACTGAGGGGCTGAGGCAGGAGGATCACTTAAACCTGGGAGGCCGAGGTTGCAGTGAGCCAAGATTGTGCCACTGTACTTAGCCTGAGCAACAGAGTGAGACTCCATTTCAAAAAAAAAGAACAATACATTCAGAAGTTTATTTTGGCAGGGATTCCAGTAAAAAATCTGTTTCTAATATGTTTCACTGTATTTCTAACCATTACTACTAAAAATACACCAACAGAGGTGTGCTGGAGCCAACAAGTACCCACTTGTGAGAGTCAGTTGTGCATCTCTTTCCAACTCTATCTAGTGATAGTATGTTGTTAGCTTGAAACAGGCAATAGTGGGTGTATTTATGCTACATAAATTGGCAAATCCTACAACAGGGTGTTTTTCACCTCTTTTGAGAATTGGTCATTAAATTTTGAACAATATACCACTGGATGGACACAACACTCTCTATGTTAGTGTCTACTAGTGATTTTTAAGCATGTAGGTTTTATTTCTCATCAGACCTTTCAAATTGGTAACAGACTCTCTATGAAAAATAGGAGTATTATCATTGTTGCTTTAATATAAAAGGGAAATGATAGTCTACCAAACACAAAATTATAGTTTGATCCTCTAAGGGTTTAAAGTCCTTCCAAAATATAATCTTTGGAAAGTACCATCTATTCCTTGGAGCAAATTAACTAAAAACATGTGCTGTTTGTTTTACATTGATATTGGTACTGTTGTAAATTATTTTTGTTTGTTGCTTTGGATAGTGTGTGTTGGCTGATCCAAAAATAAAAAAAGCAAGACAGGGGTGCCAAGGAAAACAGTACTATTTTTTCTTTTTCTGAGAGAATCAAATGAGCACTATAAATGCCTAGAAAATTACTAGAAAGACAATGCAAATATTTTATTAAACTGAGTTAAAATAGCACCATATTTGTAGATGATCCACATTATAGTCAATTTTAGCAAACCATATCCTTCATTACTATTAGAAACATAAAAACTTTTACAAAAATCTTGACTCAAGGCTCTTCTCAAATATAGTTGTCTCCAACATACTTTCCCATGGGATTAAGTGGTATTACCTTTGTATTTTAAACATTATACAGATTTCCCTTTGAGCTCACAAAATTCAATTAAGATAAAACATTAACAAAGGGGAAACCAAATATCCACTTATTCGTACACATGCTTACATGAAAAAATAAAATCTAAAACAGAAAAGGGGCAAAGAGCAATGGTTTATTTTCTCTTCTTTAGGATGTGTCTTGAGAGGAGTAAGATATTTTTGTAATAGTATCATACATTTCAATGGTATTTAAACACACACTATCTCCCTTGCATAATATATTAATGTGAAGTATAAAGATTTAGAAAATATACACAATTGATTATAGAAATATCATTTATATTTGTCAATAATAATTTACTTTATATTTCATATTTCTCCATTTATATTCTTTGAAATGTAAATATTTTTGGTCCCTGTTTTCTATGGGTGTAACATAAAAACTAGGATTCCACTGCAGTAATTCTTTTTATGCCTTGATAGACCTTGTTTTATAGACAGGAACTGAGTCAGGAGCAGAGAAATTGATAGAGCCTCCAGCTCTTTTTGCCAATCAAAACATTTAAGATGATTCTGTTATTTATGTACTTTAGCTTTGAGCCTTTGCTTAGCTATATTTAAACTCTAGGATGTGATGCTATTGGGCTATTTATTGAAAGCTGACATATGGCACAGTGAAACCTAAACAGAGTATTTGTGGCTTAAATTTTCAGGTTAGGTATAGAAAGGTGAGCAGCATATTCGTTGTTGTTGTTGTTGTTGTTGTTGTTGTTTCTAAGAAGTCAGAGTAAATAGTTTCCCCATCTTCTCATCTTTCAGTCAGAAATTTGAAATCCATTGTGGAAGGAATACAAAGACATATTTTTGGACGTCTAATTTAGGAACATGCACACAATGTATTTTCAAGCAGTGAGAAGATTTTAGCACCCCAGAAAAAAAAAAGCAAGCATTATCCAGCTCAATGAATTGTCAAAATCAAAGTAGCTATATGCACAGGAGCCACTTTGGATTACCCATTCCTTTTATGGATGAGCTTTAAGTGCGCAATGGAAGGCTACCTGGGAGGGAAAAGAATATTTGCATTCTGATGTCTGGGAGGTAAAATAATACTTGCTGATGAATTTTTTTCAGATCAGGCTAAAGTAATGACATTTGTATCGGCATTAGAAGTACTTAGTAATATACCATGTTTGTGGATGCCTTAAAATGCAGGAATTTCAGGCCGGGCGCGGTGGCTCAAGCCTGTAATCCCAGCACTTTGGGAGGCCGAGACGGGCGGATCACGAAGTCAGGAGATCGAGACCATCCTGGCTAACACGGTGAAACCCCGTCTCTACTAAAAAATACAAAAAAACTAGCCGGGCGAGATGGCGGGCGCCTGTAGTCCCAGCTACACAGGAGGCTGAGGCAGGAGAAT
This sequence comes from Trachypithecus francoisi, assembly GCF_009764315.1. NCBI lineage: Eukaryota > Metazoa > Chordata > Mammalia > Primates > Cercopithecidae > Trachypithecus > Trachypithecus francoisi. The sequence continues at coordinate 427,079 of NW_022681437.1, read as the reverse complement.
GGCGTAAACCCGGGAGGCGGAGCTTGCAGTGAGCTGAGATCCGGCCACTGCACTCCAGCCCGGGTGACAGTGCGAGACTCCGTCTCAAAAAAAAAAAAAAAAAGCAGGAATTTCATGGTTCAGAAGAAATGAGCAGTAGTGTAACTTACTGAGGTTTGGAGAAGACATGATCTTCCAAGAACACATTGTTTCAAAATACAAATAATTATTGATTGCCTATTGATATAAAGCTTTTCTTTTGAAAAAAAAAAAAAAGAAAGAAAACTACTTTCTCTCTCGTCCTCAACATCTATCTTCTCACTTTTGTTATGTTCAAAGTGTCCCTTCTCTCAAATACTCATTATGTAAAACTTTGAGACGAAAGAAATTCCATTTTATAAGATATGGCTTCAAGTAAATGAAATTAAAAAGCCCTTATTTAAAGAATAAGCTATCTAGTTTCAATGAGTAATGCAAGGCACCTAACATTGATAAGCCAGATAACGAATTACCAAATAATTCAATACTTAGTAATATTAATTACTGAAAGATAAAATATTTTGTTCTTTTTACGTAACTACTTACCAAAAGAAGCTAAATGTGGCAAAAAGTCTGAGTTTTAATATATGATTTAGAGGAAAGTAACACTCTTTTTGGTTGAAAGTGCTCCATGTTAAATGTCTATTGAAAATAAATTCATTCTGTGGCATTGGTAGTTCATGATCTCTCATCAAATACAGTTGTTGATGAAAAGAGTTAAACTCTGTATTTGAAGAGATTTATTCTGAGCCGAATATGAGTGACCATGGCCCATGACACAGCCCTCAGGAGGTCCTGAAAACATGTGCCCAAAGTGGTTGCGATAGAGCTTGGTTTTATATATTTTAGGAAGACATGAGGTATCAATCAAATACATTTAAGAAATACATTGGTTTGGTTCAGAAAGGTGGGACAACTCTAAGCGAAGGCTTCCAGGCTGTTGGTAAATTAAACATTTTCTGGTTGACAGTTGGTTGAGTTTATCTGAAGACCTGGATCAATAGAAAGGAAATACTTAGGATAAAGGATTGTGGAGACCAAGTTTTATTGTGCAGAGAAAGCTCTCAGATTGCAGACTTCAGAGAGAGCAGGTTGTAAAATGTTTCTTATTGGACCTAAAAGGGTGCCTAGCTCTTAGTTGATTATTTCCTGGATCTGGAAAGGAAGGAAAGAAAGCAAAGGGGAAAGGGGATTCTCTATAGAATGTGGATTTTTCCCACAAGAGATATTGCAGGGCAATTTCAAGGTATGCAAGGAAATATATTTTGGGGTAAAACATTTTGATTTTTTCTCTTGCTATGCCAGAGTCAGATTGGAAAGTAAGTAAGTTATGATATACAAGGTTAACTAAAACCCATCTGATAAAAATTTGTGGTTTGTAGGGCATGACTCCCCAGACTCCTTAGAAAGGAATTGGGCAAGATTAAAAAAAAAAAAAAAAAATCAGAGCTTAGTCCTCACAGTTTTAGAGGATCTCCTGTGGAATTTAAGGAGAGTCACATCATTTCTATTTGAAAAATTAATTGAAATTTTAATTTTAGTAAGATTGAATTGAGCCTTAAAAGATTAAAATTGTATTTATAGATAGAAAAAATAGTATTTGTAGATACAAGTATTTTAATTAAAAATAAATATTCTATAAATATTTTATACTTACTAAGGTAATTTTCCTTTTCTTGTTTAGTTATCATATTTTTATACTTTATTATTACAAAATTAATTTTTTCTTAGCACCAGTGATTGTCAGTGTGTTTTAATTTCCAAATTTAACAAAATATTTGGCTTAAAAATAGAAGTATTATTGACATATACATACCAATATTTTGGTGACCCTGAAACCCACACTGATTCATTTTCTGCTTTTGGTTAGTGGTACAAGCTTGTATTATTTGAAAACAAAATTACCTTTACTTCTTAGAAAAGCTGGCATTCATACTTCAAGAAAAGTATTTTCAGAGCATAAGTTAGGTATTGATGTAAATTGAAAGTTTTTTGTTGTATTTCATATCATCTTATTGGTATGACTATAAAGGATAATAGAATGATTTTCCATCATGAAATTCATAATTTACTGGAAGCATGTTTTGATGCTGTTCATTTCTTTAGTATTCACTAAAGAATGCACTATATGTACAGTACACTTTTTAAGAGTATGGATTCTGTAGCTAGACCGTCTGGGTTCAAAGTCTTACACCTTGACACTCTCTAACTGTGTGACTTTGGACAAGTCAACTAAGCATTCTGTGCCTCAGTTTCTGTATCTTCTAAAATGGAGACATTCATCATAGAACTTTTCATATAAAATAGTTAACCTAAGTACCAGCAAAAGAGGTTGTAAACTCTTTAAGTGTAACATATACTTTGTGGCATACACACCTTTATATTCCGAGTACCTAGGATAGTTTCTAGCAAACAGAGTAAACAAATAATAAATATTTTTAATAAAACTAAATGTTCCAATGCATGTTGAAAATTGATTATAATTTGCTTGCAATTTTTGGTTCTGATTGCGCTGGAACCCCATGTAGCTCCAAGTTGGACAGAGTCAGTTGGTTTACATCTCAATGCAATAATTATTTGTTGAAAGAACTGTATATCACGATGCCCCCTTTGTGTCTGCTCACATTGACTTCAATAAATTATATCCTCTTTTTTGATACAATAAATGTTCAAAAGTGGATTCATATAAATTTCTATAGTATGAAAATTAGCATTCCACAAATTCTATAAACCAAATCATGAGTTACAGGATTGATAGATTGAGGAATAGAAGGATAGATGAACAAGTGTGTCAAATGAAATATAGTTCGAAAGCACTATTACCCATTCAATTCCAAGCACTAAACCATTAAGAAACTTTTTGCGGTTCTCTTCCTTTCCTTAGTTGGCATATGATAAATCTTTTTGTCCTAATATCTCTTTCATGTTTCATTTCCCAGTGCTGGTTTACAAGTGTTACTGTTTCTCTTCACTATTGGAAACTGGATGATTAAATTTGTTTTTAAACTTTTAATGTGAAAAGGCATTGGTACTTCAAAAGAGAAAATGTTTCTCCTAGGTTTGTGATATTAGCAGTGATATAGCAATGATTTCAAATACAGCATGCTCTAAATTCCAAGCTGGTTGAAATGTACCTGTATATTAATTAGATGTTTATTATTTATGGCCAGAAACAAAATATCATGAATTGTTGAGATACATGTATATGGAGAGATTATATTCTTATTTCTACTGTACTAGTAACAATATAGTGAAAAATATACAAAACTACATTCCTTTATCTTTGTACATGAGAAGATTTGAGAGTTTATGGAGTTTCATTTCTAAGATTGTACGATATTGGTCTCAACATATCTTCAGATAATCAGATGGATGTGAACTATGTTAAAATTTGGTAAAATGTTAGCGAGAGCCTGGGTAAATAACTCTAGGCATTCAGGTTAATAATAAAAAGAACATTTTTGATAGTTTTAATGGTTGTACAACTCTCTGAATACACTGCAAACTAATGAATTTTATGTTTTAAAAGGTAGACAGTATGACACTTAAATTATATTTCAATAAAGCTGGTAAAATGCTCATACAAATAATTTTTGAAATGTAAATGCCATTCTGAACACTTTCAACTCAGTTATCATATAGTATATTTTCTTTAGTCTCCATCCAGTTCCAGCAAAAGCCACTACATGCACACTGAGAAGTAACAAAAAGGTAAAACTCTATTTTCATTATATCCCTGATTTACTCCTCAAATCATTCTGATCCCCATAGCAACTCAGAGGTGCTGAAATGAATGTCCCATCCCCATTTCTTCTGCTTTAGTAAACTTGAATGTTTAACTAGTATGATCTGACCCTTGGTTTGAAATTAGATTCCTTATGACTACAGAAACCATAGTAGGCACAATATTTTTCAAAAATGTTGAATACTGCAGGAAAAACCAATACAATCCTAATAAAGTCCAGTTTTAAAATTAGCTTTACGTGTAAATGAGTTTTGTGGGAATGGGATCAGAATGGGTGATACTGAGTCATTGAAGTGCTTTGTTTTACAAAGAGTGTATAAAGTTGTGCTGATTTTCAAGTCTGCATTGAGTGACTTGCTCTTTTAATGCGTTATAAATCACAGAGAAATAAAAATCAGGGTGAAGATATCATTAAGATTTAAAAAAATATTAAAAAATAGTATAATAAGTATTGCCCAGTTATAATTATCTAATTCATTTTATCTCTGTCTCTCAACTTACTTCTGCATTTATACTAAGACAAGTTACACAGAAGAAACACTAACCTTGCAGACAGACACATTCTATAAAATCCTAATTAATCCAATAGATGGGATTAATTTTTTTCTTTCCAAACCACAGGAAGTATTATATATTAACATCATCAATTTTCAGATATATTCTGTATACTTGTGATATAGTTGAACTTTATCATATGCATAATTTTTATTCTCTGAAAATATATCACTTTCCCTAGAATTCCTAGCATTTTCCTCTCTAATAAGGCTTCTTGAAGTAGACACTATAAAAACTTTATGAAGTAAGAAAATTGTATTATTTACTATTGACTTCTTGTTTGAATTAAAGTCAAAAAATACATTTCAAAATAAAGTCATTACATTTTTGTTGCTGGAAATTAGAAGCAGAAATATTTCCTCAGTATGAAAAAAGATCTCTACATATTTAGTTAAGTAATAAATGTTCATTGAATGCAAAATACATTGTTTATTCACAGAAGTTCTTATTTCATGTATTCTAATGTTAATTATTAGTACTATTCATGTATTTATATATTTAAGTTGTCATATAAATTTAGGAAGTTATTAGAAACAATTTTATTATATTTCAGGTGTTTTTCCAATTGCCTGTGTGCTTTATTGCACTAGCAGAAGACAATTTATATTTTATTGGCATATGAATACATGCTTTACGTGTATCCTGAGGCACAGGGTCCCAAACCACATTAGTTCAACAGACATCAGCATGATAATAAACCCCAGGGAGTCAGGCTATTAGTTTTTAAAATAGCTATAAAAGTGACTTTAAATCTGATTTGTAACATTTTGCAGTCTTCATAGTAGTAATTCATAACTACCTATCTATACCTTCTGTAATTATTTTAAAATTCATAATATTATCATCAAGAATGTTCTGAAAATTATCAAACCCAAGAGGTTAAAACTATCATTTTTGGGGTTACTGTGTTTCAAATAAGGAAAATAAGCAGTAGCGGAAGAACTGGCATTGAATTGAGTCTGTTTTAGGTTTTTTTTGTTTTGTTTTCTTTTAGACAGAGTCTTGCTCTGTCACCCAGGCTGGAGTGCAGTGGCACAATCTCAGCTCACTACAACCTCTGCCACCCGGGTTCAAGCGATTCTCCTGCCTCAAGCCTCCTGAGTAGCTGGGATTACAGGCACCCACCACCACGCCCGGCTAATTTTTGTATTTTTAGTAGAGATGGGGTTTCACCATCTTGGCCAGGCTGGTCTTGAACTCCTGACCTCGTGATCCACTTGCCTTGGCCTCCCAAAGTGCTGGGATTATAGGCCTGAGCCACTGCACCCGTCCAAGTCTGGTATTTTTTAAATGTCATGGTGAGTGTTGTCATCTGCTCTTGACATGTCATTTAATTTTCAACATAGTTGATCTCAGAACTGTTATCCCCATTTTTCAAATGAGAAAATGAAGGCTAAGAAATAATAATAAACTTGGCCAAGATCATAGAACTCATGCTTACTAGAACCTCCGCCCATGCTCATGTATTCCTGATTCCATTTCACAATAATTTAACTGAAGATATCTAACCTTTCAACACTCAACATTGCTATGACGATAATCTGAAGTGTGCCAAGAGCTTACATAAATGCCTCATTAGTTGCTAAATCACTTACAAATTCTAAATTTGGCTTAAGTTTATCTCTTTATGTCTACTTGGGACCTAGAAGCAAAGCAGGATAAATTTAGCAAGGAATGGACAAGATCAATGTTCTTGTCATTTCCCAATTGTGCGACCTTTTTAAAGTCACTTTACTTAATTAAGTTGACCACGGAAACTATATATTTCCAACCCACAGTTGTGTGGGAATCCAATGAGATATTTTATGTGAAAATTTTTACTTCATTGGTCAAAGCCTGATTAATAAGAAATTTCTACAGGATTCCATGTTTAATAGAGTCATTGCTTCTTCACCAGAAGTTCAAGGAAGAGGTTCTTGGAATTAAAAAGTAACCACAGTGTGGGCCGGGCACGGTGGCTCACGCCTGTAATCCCAGAAATTTGGGAGGCTGAGGCAGGCAGATCGCCTGAGGTCAGGAGTTCGAGGCCAGCCTGACCAACATGGAGAAACCCCGTCTCTACTAAAAATACAAAATTAGCTGGGTATGTTGGCACATGCCTGTAATCCCAGCTACTTGGGAGGCTGAGGCAGGAGAATCACTTGAACCCGGGAGGCGAAGGTTGTGGTGAGCTGAGATCGTGTCATTGCACTCTAGCCTGGGCAACAAGAGTGAAACTCTGTCGAGAGAGAGAGAGAGAGAGAGAGAGAGAGAGAGAGAGAGAGAGAGAGAGAGAGAGAGAGAGAAAGGAAGGAAGGAGAAAAGGTAACCACAGTGTCATGTTTAATTTAGCCTTTGAAACTGAAAACACATGTGATAATTATTGAAGGAAACCAGTTTCTCAAAAGAAGTTATATACTTTAGAGAAAAGGAGTTTGCTGTTCAATGAATATGGAATACCCATTGTGTGGATATCTAGAGCAATTATCCAGTATCCTAATGCCTGAACTTCTTATTCCAGGAAAGGCAGAGTGGAATTCTTAAAATATTCATCACTTTAACTTCTCCTAAAGGAAAGTAGACATGAAGAGCAAATAGGCATACTGGGATATGTTGCCATAAGATGTCCTGGATAATGTGCCTGAATAAAATTTGAACTGAGTTCCTTTATTTTACTTTCCTTTATACTGCTACTTGATACATAGTAGTTTACAGGTTACAGGATTATTTTGTCACTATGTTTCTCTTAGAAAAAGAGCAATTTAAGAAACATCCAATGACATTCGATTTGTAATTGTATTAATAAACAGAAAGCCACTATTGAAATAAACCAGACACTGGGGAAAGTTGCCTGTAGGAGAATCCTGGAATGAAAAAGAGACTATCAATCTTCTGCTACTTGAAATACTAGCAAATATCGTATTTTATTGCTGTATATATTCATATCACATGTGTTTTGGGCTTTATATAAGAGCCATATTAATTTTATTTATTTATTATTCTTTTTTTACTTTTAAGTTCAGGGTACATGTACAGGTTTGTTACATAGGTAAATTTATGTCATAGGGGTTTGTTGTACAGATTATTTTGTCACCCAGATAGTAAACCTAGTAGTCATTTTTCCTGATCCTCTCCCTCCTTCCACCCTTCACCATCTGATAGGCCTCAGTGTGTGTTGTTTCCCTCCATGTGTCGGTGTGTTCTCATCATTTGGCTCCAACCTATAAGTCAGCCCATGCAATATTTGGTTTTCTGTTCATTTTTAGTTTGCTAAGGATAATGACCTCCAGTTCCCTCCATGTCCCTGCAAAGGACATGATCTTTTTTCATGGCTGCATAGTATTCCATGGTGTATATGTACCACATTTTCTTTACCTAGTCTGTCATTGATGAGCATTTAGGTTGATTTCATGTCTTTGCTATTGTGAATAGCATTGTAGTGAACATATGTGAACACACGTCTTTATAATAGAATGATTTATATTCCTTTGGGTATATACTTAGTAATGGGATTGCTGTGTCGAATGATATTTCTGTCTTTAGGTCTTTGAGGAATCACCACACTGTCTCCTGCAGTGGTTGAATTAATTTACACTCCCACCAACAGTATATAAGAATTCCTTTTTCTCCAGGATCTCATTAGCGTCTGTTATTTTTTGACTTTTTTAAAAATAGCCACTCTGACTGGTGTGAGATGGTATTTCATTGTGGTTTGGATTGGCATTTCTCTAATGATCAGTGATGTTGATAATTTTTTTGATGATGGTTGGCCGCATGTATGTCTTCTTTTGAAAACTGTCTGTTCATGTCCTTTGCTCACTTTTTTATAAAATTGTTTGTGTGGCTTTGTGTGTGTGTGTAAATTTAAGTTCCTTATAGATGCTGTGTATTAGACTTTTGTTGGATATATAGTTGGCAAGAATTTTCTCCCATTCTGTAGGTTGTCTGTTTACTCCGTTGATAGTTTCTTTTGCTGTATGAAAGCTCTTTCGTTTCCTTAGATCCCATTTGTCAATTTTTACTTTTGTTGCAATTACTTTTGATATCTTTGTCATGAAATAATCTCTGCCCATGTCTATATCCTGAATGGTATTGCCTAGGTTGTCTTCCAGGGTTCATTATAATTTTGGACTTTACATTTAAGTCTTTTACCCAACTTGAGTTAATTTTTTACAATTATTTAAAATTATATTTATGTACTTAGACTTAACTTTTAAAATTTACATTTTATTCTAAATTTTAATCAGTTTAAAATCTATTTTTTACTTAAAAAGAATAACACATACACACACATGCATGAATTCCATTTCAAGATATAACAATTTATTTTCACTTTTATATGCATTTATATTATTATATAGGTTCTTAATTTGTGACCTAACTCTTCATTTCGGACGAAGATAACTAGTTGCGTCTTTAGATATAAAGTTACTCTCAAATGCAATAAAGTGAGTCCTCAAAATGACAAAACAAACAAACAACAACAACAAAAAAACAAAACAGACACTAAAGTGAGGAGAAGGGAAACATAATAGCCTATTATGCAAAAATAATTTCATTTAAAAAATCAACCAATATTAGAGAAAATATGAGTATTCACATAGGGATTATATGGGTATATTGGCATCTATAATTTTAAAGATGGTTTATGAATCATTGTTTTGAATCAGATTGGATGACCAATCTCTACTCTTTATAATGAGGCTTCTTTCTGTGCTAGCTAAGTGGGAGTTATAATTGATAGTGTATATGGCCACAAAGTGGCACAGAATGCTGTCATAGGAGTTTTCTACATAATGTGATTAAAGCTAACATATAGTACATCAAAAACACTAGAGTGCATCTGACAGTCTTTAGCAGTGGGCATCTGATTTTGAAGTTTGATTTACTTCGACATTTGAAAACTCTGTTACCTTAATATCTTTCAAGGATTTCAAGATACCTTTTGATTTATTCCAAGCTTTCATTGTATATTATTGAACTCAAACTAAAACTTCCAAAACACAAATGAAATAAATGAAATAGAGATCATTAATGGTGCTTAGTTCAGTTATCAGAATATCAACATAGTATGAGTTTTGCAAACTGGTTCTCAATTCTGAATTTACATTCTGTTTGCCATGTGTTCAACTTGAACTTACATCAGATAATTCATTTTTATAAAATCATGCCATTCATATAACTTGAGGAAAAGATTTATTGCTTATCTTATAGATGAGTAACTTGAGTATACAGTCACTCTTTAGATAATAGACATTTTACTCATTATATTGTGGATTCAATTCTGAAGCTAGTTATTTTGCTATTAGAATTGAAATTATTCATTTTAACCATGATGATAATAGATTCACAGCCACATATAACAAAATTGCAAAGTCTACTTGATTTGCTTTTATTTCTTCCCTTTCTATGTTGCCCTTCTCACGTTATTGTCCATCTTGGTTACTCAAGTCTTGGGACAAAACCTCCCAGTGATCTCTCCTCACTTTTCTCAGGCCTGTTTTAACTCAGTCCTCTAGAGCCTCATGGTTGATGGAGATAGTCTCATGACTGGATATATTAAAATTGTCTAAAATATCTACCTTTCTGTTTTATTAGTGCAACTAATACCTAAAAGAGGAAGGGCTGGTGGTGCGAGATGGCATAGTTTCTAGAAACTATTTCTATGCAGACTCCAAAAATGGGAAGGATGGAAGAGGATTGAGGATTGAGAAATTACCTGTTGGATACAATGTTCCCTATTTAGGTGATGGGTTCACTAGAAGCCCAAACCTCACCATAATTCAGCATATCCATGTAACAAGCCTGCACGTGTGCCTTCTGAATCTAAAATAAAATCAAATAACAAAAAAACTATTTCTGGACTATATTTTGTAAACCTACCAATATGGTCCATAAGAAGTTGCAAATGCTATGAATAAAATCAATTATATATATGTAAAAACATATCTGCTTGTTTGTGTTTGTTTAATCCTCAGAGTATGTGTAATTCATTTCTATATACAAGTACATGTCATGGTGTTTACACAGTGCATACGGTCAAATAGTTATGTGCTCATAAAATATACCTTTTTTAAAATTTTGGATGAAGAGATATTATATTTAGTCATTGATATTGACATTGTATTTTATAATTCCAGTGCAGTAATGCATGTGTGTTTATGTTGACAAATGCTGATTAGAATTCAGATTAACAGTAAAAAAGCAGAACCTAATAAATATTCAGATTCAAAATATTGATATTATTTCAATGCTGTATTTTTCTGTAATTTATATTCTCCGAAATTGTGGTGGGTAATTGAATTTGATGTTGTGGTTCAAGGTGCATAGATTCCTCTCTTGTCAATGGTTTACACTGGTCATTAACAGTGGCAGGTTGCTGCAGAGGTGAGGAAATTATATGTTTCCAAGTGTTTCTAAAATATAAAAACCCAAAGGGTTGAGTTAGGTTTTGCATCTAAGTTAAACTGAAGCTTGTGATATGATGCTTCCACAGAGCTATTAAAGTTATTAAAATCCTGATTCTATGTGTCTAATAAAGATTTAGCTGTATGATATGAATGCATTTATTTTGTGCTTACAAGCAAAAGGGCTGAGAAAAAGTTCCAATTAATACATAAACATAGTAGAAATTTGATACATACTTCTTGATGATACATATTGTGTGACAAAAAACCTACGTGTAATAATGATACCACTTCATATTGTACAGGACTTTTTCATATATTACATTATTTGATCCTCACAATCCCATGAGCTAGGAAAGGCAGGCTTTATGAATTTCTATTTGAAGATGAGAAACTGGAAATTCAAGGAGGTATTTGAGTTTCATAGGATGCAAATGTAGGTCTAATAATATTTTTCAGTATACCACATTGCTTCTGAGTACTCAGAATCTCATTTTCAGCTGTAACAGTTGTAAAAGGCCTGTGTATGCTTACAATGTATGTGCAGAGTATAGATATGAAGGCTCGATGGTGAGAAAAACCTTACATACATTAATGAATTCTAAACCAAAGAAATTCCTGTGACTAAATATCCTACCTTGGTTCTTTATATTTTTAACATGTAAAAAAAATCACATAAATATCACATTTGGAAAATAATGTATATCTATATCATACCTGCGTAGAAGAAAGTATGACACACTGATTTTTATGATGGGGAACAAAGCTGGGCTTTTGATCCTAGGATTACGATCCTTTAATTTGGACTTCCTTAATATAATAATTTTATGATAACTCTGCAAGCCTAGGCATAGCTACTACTTAATCTTTCTGCTTACCTATTTCACAGGTATTTAATGTCCATTTAGTCATCATTTGAAAAACTTATATATATTAACCAAAGCTAAATTTATCTACTCTGCTTATATATGCAGCATGACATGTACAACTAATTGAATATGTAGGTGCTTCCCCTGATCCAATTAGGTTCTTCTGTTTTATTCATAGGTACAGATTGTTGCAAGCACTAAAATTACACCCATAAAAAAAAGTCTGCATCTAAAAACAGGGATTAGCTAATTGCTTGGCACTTTGAGAAAATTCCATCCACATCTGATGAACTCCCCCTTTAAAAATACAGGGAAAATGATTTAAAATAAAATTTCTGATTTTATTCTGTTCTGTGTGTCACAAATGTAACATAAAATAATTCCATAGGAAATGGGATCATTTCTGTAAGTTTCAGATGACTTTATAAGTAATTTTGTTTTATTTTGTTTCTTTTTTTTGATTCCTGGGAATTTGTTTTTTTAAAACTTTTATTTTAGGTTCCTGGGTACATGTGCAGGTTTGTTATAAAGGCAAATTGCATGTTACAGGAGTTTGCTATAGGAATTGTTTTGTCACTCAGGTAATAAGCATAGTACCCGATAGATTTTCAATCCTCACCCTCTGCACACCCTCCACCCTGAAGTAGACCCTGAGGTGTCTGTTCTTCTCTTCTTTGTGTCCATGCGTACTCAGTGTTTCGCTTCTACTTATAACATGCAGTATTTGATTTTTTGTTCCTCCGTTAGTTCACTTAGGATAATGACCTCCATCTCCATTTATGTTGCTTCAAAGGACATGATCTCATTCTCTCTTATGGCTACATAGTATTCCATGGTGGATATGTGCAACATTTTCTTTACTTAGTTTAACATTGATGGGTGTTTAGGTTGGTTCCATACCTTTGCTGCTGTGAATAGTGCTGTGATGAACGTACATACATGTGCATGAGTCCTTATGGTAGAACAGTTCCTATTCCTTTGCATATATACCCAATCATGAGATTGCTGGGTTAAATGGTAATTTTGTTTTAAGTTCTTTGAGAAATCGCCAAACCACTTTCCAAAACTGCTGAACTAATTTGCATTCCCACCAGCAGTGTAAAAGTATTGCCTTTTCTCCACAACCTTGCTAGCGTTTATTATTTTTTGACTTATTAATAATAGCCATTCTGACTGGTATGCAATAGTATCTCATTGTAGTTTTCATTTGCATTTATCTAATGATTAGTGATATTGAACATTTTTTCATATGCTTGTTGGCCACATGTATGTCCATTTTTGGAACGTATATGTTCATGTCCTTTGCCTATTTTTAATGGGATTGTTTGATTTTTGCTCATTAATTTGTTTAAGTACTTTGTAGATTCTGGATATAAGACCTTTGTCACATGCACACTTTGAAAATATTTTCTCCCATACTGTAGGTTGTCTGTTTACTCTGTTGATAGTTTCTTTTTGCTGTGTAGAAGCTCTGGAGTTTAATTAGCTCTCGTGTGTCAACTTTTGATTTATTTCATTTCCTGTTGGCGATTGTCATAAAATCATTGCCAGAGACTATGTGCAGAATTGTACTGCCTCAATTGTCTTCCAGAGTTTTCATAATGTTAGGTCTTACATTTAAGTCTTTGATCCATCTTAAGTAGATTTTTATATATGGTGAGAGGAATGGGTCCAGTTTAAATCTTCTGCATATGGCTGGTCAGTTATTCTAGCACCATTTATTGAATAGGGAGTCCTTTCTCAATTGCTAGTTTTTGTCAATTTCTGGAAGATCAAATTATTATACGTGTGTTGCATTATTTGGGGATTCTGTCTTCTGTTCCACTGGTCAATGAGTCGTTTTTGGTGCCAGTACCATGATGTTTTGGTTACTGTAGCCATATAGTATAGTTTGAAGTTGAGTAATGTGATGCCTCCAGCTTTGTTCTTTTTACTTAGGATTACCTTGGCTATTTGATTTTTTATTATTTTTTTTTGGTTTCATATAAATTTAAATATAGCATTTTCTAATTTACTGAGAATGTCATTGGTAGTTTGATAGGAATAGCACTGAATCTGTAAATTGCTTTGGGCGGTATAGCCATTTAACAATATTGATACTTCTTATCCATGAGCATGGAATGTTTTTGCATTTGTTTGTGTCATCTCTGATTTCTTGGAGCAGTGTTTTGTAATTCTCATAGTAGAGATATTTCATTTCTCTGGTTAGCTCTATTCCTAGGTATTTCATTCTTTTTATGCCTATTATAAATAAGATTGTGTTCTTGATAAGGCTCTCAGTTTGGATGTTGTTGGTATATAGAAATACTACTGACGTTTATACAAGATTTTTGTATTATGAAACTTTGCTGAAGTTGTTTATCAGATCTAGGAGCTTTGGGGCAAAGACTATGGGACTTCCTAGGTATAGAATGATATCACCTACAAACAGAGATAGTTTGACTTCCTCTCTTTTTATTCGGATACCTTTTATCTTTTATTTATTTCTATTGTCTGATTTTTCTTCCTAGGACTTCCAGTACTATGTTCAATAGGAGTACTAGAGTGGTCATCTTTGTCTTGTTTCTGTTCTCAAGAGGAATGCTTCCAGCTTTTGCTCATTCAATATGATGTTGGCTGTGGGTATGTCATAGATAGCTCTTACTATTTTGAGGTATGCTCCATCAGAGCCTAGTTTGTTCAGGATTTTTAACATGAAAGGATATGAACAGACACTTCTCAAAAGAAGACATTTATGCAGCCAACAAGCATATGAAAAAGAGCTCATCATCACTGGTCATTAGAGAAATGCAAATCAAAACCACAATGAGATACCATCTCATGCCAGTTAGAATGGCAATCATTAAAAAGTCAGAAAACAACAGATGCTGGAGAGGATGCAGAGAAATAGGAACGCTTTTACACTGTTGGTGGGAGTGTAAATTAGTTCAACCATTGTCGAAGACAGTGTGGCGATTCCTCAAGGATCTAGAGCCAGAAATAAAATTTAACCCAGCTATCTCATTACTGGGTATATAACCAAAGGATTATAAATCATTCTACCATAAAGACACATGCACATGTATGTTTGTTGTGGCACTGTTCACAATAGCAAACACTTGGAACCAACCCAAATGCCCATTAATGATACACTGAATAAAATGTGGCACATATACACCATGGAATACTATGCAGCCATAAAAAAAGGATGAGTTCATACCCTTTGCGGGGACATGGATGAAGCTGGAAACCATCATTCTCAGCAAACTAACACAGGAACAGAAAACCAAACACCGCATGTTCTCACTCATAACTGAGAGCTGAACAATGAGAACACATAGACACAGGGAGGGGGACATCACACACAGGGCCTGTCGAGGAGTGGGGGGCTGGGGGAGGGATGGCATTAGGAGAAATGCCTAATGTAGATGATGAGTTGATGGGTGCAGCAAACTACCATGGCATGTTTATACCTATGTAACAAACCTGCACATTCTGCACATGTATCCCAGAACTTAAAGTATTAAAAAAAAAAAAAAAAGCATTCATATTAAAAAATAAAAAATAAAAAATTCTTAAAGTGAGTTTTCAACTCTATCTGATCAGCTTGGTTCTTTCTTAAAACAGACATTCATGTTTCATCTCCTGTATTATTTTATTGTATTCCTTAGATGTCTTGGATTGCATTACAAGTTTCTCCTGAATCTTGATGATCTTCATTTATATCCACATTGTGAATTCTATTTCTGTCGTTTTAGCCATATCAGCCTGGTTAAGAACCATTTCTGGGGAACTAGAGCAGTTATTTGGAGGTGAGAAAACACTCTGGTTTTTGAGTTGCCATGGTTCTCGCACTAGTTCTTTCTCATCTGTGTTGGCTGTTTCTTCTATCTTTGGAATTGCTATCCTTTGGATGGGAATTTACTTGTTTCTTCCTTGATGCCTTTGTGGGTTTGATTGTGATATAAGGTTGATTCAGTTGACTGGCTTTGTTTCTGGAAGACTTTAGGGCACCAAGGCTCAGCTCAGCACTCTTGGACTGTGTGCTCTAATTCTGGGAGGCAGGTATTGGGCCCCCAGCTTTGTTTTCTGGCCTCTGCAAATTAAGAATCTGCTATGCTGGAGGGAATGAAACATTCCCTGTCTGCAGCCACAACACTCTGATGCGTTGTACTGGCTAAAACACTTTCTTGGGGTGGTGACAGCCGGATTCATGCTTGCTCATGTGTACCAGTAGTCATGGCAGCACTGCAGGGTGCATGTGTGTTTGCTGGGGTTGGGTACTGGTGGGAGTGGGACACTGGTGTTCTTGGGTGAACTTATGCAGGTGGTGTGGTGGGGGTAGGAGGCTGGCAGGAGCAGGGTTGCCTGTGTCCATGCTTGCACTTGTACCAGCAGTGATGGCAGCATGGCTGGGTCACTGGTGGTCTCAGGGATACTGCCCTCCATGCACACATTTGCACTGGCAGCAGTGATGGCCTCA
Organism: Trachypithecus francoisi; assembly: GCF_009764315.1. NCBI lineage: Eukaryota > Metazoa > Chordata > Mammalia > Primates > Cercopithecidae > Trachypithecus > Trachypithecus francoisi. The sequence goes on along the minus strand of NW_022681437.1, from coordinate 411,044 downwards.
TTTTAGTTATAAACTTTTTAAGGACATATTAACATACATTTTATTTTTTGTTCTTCTGAAAATCTAACTTTATAGTTTACATACAATACAATGCACCGATTTTGATTGTACAGTTCAATATGTTCAGAAAAAATGTATACACCCATGTAACCACCACCACAATCAAGGTATGGAACATTTCTATCAAACCCACACAAATTAAAAATAAATAAATAAATAAATAAATAAATAAATAAATAAATAAATAGTTCTGTCGTGTTACTATGAAGTCAGTCTTTCCTCTTCCCTGTTCCAGGCAGCTACTACTTTGTTTTCTGCCGTGACCGATAGTAAATTGGCTTTTTCTAGAATTTCATTTAAATGAGATCACAAACTAATTATAGATTTATGATTTTTTATGATTAAGAAACTTATTAGTTCTAAATTGAACTGTGCAATAAATTTTTTGTTGTTTTTTGTTTTTCTCCCTGGGGGAGGCAATTTAATGAGCTCGGGGCCAATGCAAAGATCAGATTTCTCTCCATGGGGAAATGCAGGAACCCACCGAACACTAGGCTTACTGGGAAAGGGGATAGCTTCTTATTTGGTTGCAGGAGGAGGAGACATGCTCCCAGGGCCTTCAGAGGAAAGCCCGACCTTCAGCATCAGGGACATTGGGGGTACACTCCAGGATCTGAGGGGTAAACTCCAGGAGGCTGAGGGTGGACCCAAGGAACTGCAGGATGGATTCCAGAAGCTTACAGGTGGTCTCCGGGAGGCTGGGCATTGAACCCCATTGCCTGAGGGTGGATCCCTGGGGCTCGTGGGTATGCTCCTGGGTCCTGGGGGTAAATTGCAGGGGCTGATGAATGCACACCATCCATGTTGTTGCAAATGACTGGATGATGTCATGCATTTTTATGACTGAATAGTACCCCATTGTGGATAAGTATCACATTTTCCTTATTCATTCATCCCTTGATGGATACTTAGGTTCTTCTAAATCTTGGCTATTGTGAATAGTGTCGCAACAAACATGGGAGTGCAGATATAACTTCGTTATACTGGTTTCTTTTCTTTTGGATATATACCCAACAGTAAGATTACTGGATTGTATGGTAGCTCTATTTTTTTTTTTTTTTTTTAACTATACTTTAAGTTCTAGGGTACATGTGCATAATGTGCAGGTTTGTTACATGTGTATACTTGTGCCATGTTGGTGTGCTGTACCCATCAACTCGTCAGCACCCATCAACTCGTCATTTACATCAGGTATAACTCCCAATGCAATCCCTCCCCACTCCCCATAATAGGCTCTGGTGTGTGATGTTCCCCTTCCCGAGACCAAGTGATCTCATTGTTCAGTTCCCACCTATGAATGAGAACATGCGGTGTTTGGTTTTCTGTTCTTGCGATAGTTGGCTGAGAATGATGGTTTCCAGCTACATCCATGTCCCTACAAAGGACACAAACTCATCCTTTTTTATGGCTGCATAGTATTCCATGGTGTATATGTGCCACATTTTCTTAATCCAGTCTGTCACTGATGGACATTTGGGTTGATTCCAAGTCTTTGCTATTGTGAATAGTGCTGCAATGAACATACGTGTGCATGTGTCCTTATAGCAGCATGATTTATAATCCTTTGGGTATATCGCCAGTAATGGGATGGCTGGGTCATATGGTACTTCTATTTTTAGTTTTTTGATGAACTTCCAAACTTTTCTTCATAGTAGTTGTACTAATTTACATTCTGACCAACAATGTACAAAGGTTTTCTTTTCTCCATGTCCTTACCAGCATTTGTTATTGCCTGACTTTTGGATAAAACCCATTTAAACTGGAATGATGTCTCATTGTAGTTTTGATTTAAATTTATCAGAGGATCAATGATGTCAAGCACTTTTTATATGCCTGTTTGCCTTTTCATGTTTTCTATTCAGAAATGTCTATTCAAATCTTTTGCCCATTTTTAATTGGGTTGTTAGATTTTTTTTTCCTGTAGAGTTGTTTGAGCTCCTTATATATTCTTATTATGAATCTCTTGTCAGATGGTTTCCAAATAGTTTCTCCCTTTCTCTGGACTGTCTCATCACTTAGTTGATAATATATTTTGCGATACAGAAGCTTTTTAACTTGATGTGATTCCATTTGTCCATTTTGCTTTGGTTGCCTGTGCTTCTGGGGTATGACTGAAGAAATGTTTGCCCAGAACAATGTCTTAGACAGTTTCTCCAAAGTTTTCTTGTAGCACTTTCATAGTCTTAGATTTAAGTCTTTTTATTGATTTTGATTTGATATTTTTATAAGGTCAGAGATAGAGATCAAGTTTCATTCTTCTGACTACGAATACCCAGTTTTTCCAGCATCATTCATTGAAGAGACTGACTTTTCCTCAGTGTATGTTCTTGGTACCTTTGTCAAAAATGAGTTCACTGCAGGTATATGGATTTGTTTCTGAGTTGTCTGTGCTGTTCCATTGATCTGTGTGTCTTTTTATGCTAGTGCCATACTGTTTTGGTTATTATAGCTTTATAGTATAATTTGAAGTCAAGTAATATGATTCCTGTAGTGTTGTTCCTTGTGCTCAGGGTAGGTTTGGCTGTTCTGAGTCTGAGTCTCTTATGATTCCATATACCTTTTAGAACTATTTTTTTTTCCATTTGTGTGAAAACTGTCATTGGTATTTTGCATTGAATCTGTAAATTGCTTTGGGTAGCATGGACATTTTATCAATATTGGCTCATGTGATTGATGAGCATGGATATCTTGATTTTTTGTGTCCTCTTTGTTTCATCTGTGCTTTATGGTATTCATTATAAAGATCCTTCACTTCTTTGGATAAGTTAATTCCTAGGTATTTCATTTTATTTGTAGCTTTTGTGAATGGGATTACTTTTTTATTTCTTTTTCAAGTTGTTCACTGTTAGCATATAGAAATACTACTGATTTTTGTATCTTGATTTTGTGTCCTGCAACTCTACTGAATTTATTTATCAGTTCTAATTGTTTTTTGGTGGAGTCTAGGTTTTTCCAAAAAATCATATCAACCGCAAAGAAAGATAATTTCACTTCTTCCTTTAAATTGGAGGCCTTGCTAGGAGCAGTGGCTCACACCTGTAATTCCAGCATTTTGGAGGCCAAGGTGGGCAGATAACTTGAGGTCAAGAGTTTAAGACCAGCCTGGCCAACAGGGTGAAACCCCTTCTCTACTAAAAACACAAAAATTAGCTGGGCGTGGTGGTGCATGCCTGTAATTCCAGCTACTTGGGAGGCTGAGGCACAAGAATCTCTTGAACCTTGGAGTTGGAGGTTGCAGTGAGCCAGGCTCTTACCACTGCACTCTAGCCTGGGTGACAGAGTGAGCTCTGTCTAAATAAATAAAGAGATAATTAAAAGTAAAAACAATTTGGATGTCCTTTATTTCCTTCTCTTTTCTGATTGCTCTAGCTAGCACTTGTCATGCTATGTTGAGCAGTAGTGGTGAAAGTGGGCATCCTTGTCATGTTCCAAATATAAGAAGTAAGGTTTTAAGTTTTTCCCTATTAACTATGATATTAGCCCTAGATCTGTCATTTATTGCTATTATTATCTTGAGATATGTTACTTCTATACCTAGTTTTTGAGGGTTTTTATCAGGAAGGGATGTTTAATTTTATCAAATGCTTTTTAGCATCAATTGAGATAACCATATGGTTTTTGTCCTTTATTCTGTTTATATGACATATCACATTGATTTGTGTATGTGGAGTCATCTTTGCATCCTTGCAATACATCCCACTTGGTTATGATGGAAGCTCTATTTAATGTAATGTCTAATTCAGTTTGTAGCATTTTATTTAATATTTTTGCATCAATATTCACAAGAGATATTAGCCTGTAGTTTCCTTTTTTTGATACATCTTTGTCTGGCATCTTCCTTTGGTATCAGGGTAATAGTGGCCACATTGAATGAGTTGGCAATAGTCCCTCTTCCTCTATTTTTTGAAAAGTTTGAGTAGAATTGGTACTAACTCTTCTTTAAATGTTTGGTAGAGTTCAGCAGTGAAGCCAGCAGATCTGAGGCTTTTCTTTCCTGGGAGACTTTATTTAGAGCTTCGATCTTGTTACTTGTTATTGGTCTGTTCAGAATTTGGATTTCTTCATGATTCCATGTTGGTAGGTTGTATGTGTCTAGGAATTTATCTATTTCTTCTAGATTTTTCAATTTAAAGGCATGTAGTTGCTCATAGTAACCACTGATGATTCTTTGAATTTGTGGTATCCATTGTAATGTCTCTTTTTTCATCTCTGATTTAATTTATTTTTATCTTCCATTTTCTTAGTTGGGCTACAGATTAGTAAATTTTGATTATATTTTCAAAGAAACCAGCTTTTCATTTCATTGATCTTCTATGTTGTTTTCCTCATTTCAAGTTCATTTAATTCTGTTCTGATCTTTATTAATTTCTTTTCTTCTATAATAATTTTGTATTGAGTTTGCTCTTGCTTTTCTAGTTCTCTAAGATGCATCATTGAGTTATTTATTTGAACTTTTTTTTGTTTGTTTTGATGTAGGCACTTACAGCTATAAATGTCCCCCCTTAGTACTGCTTTTGCTATATCCCAAATATTTTGGTATATTGCGTTTCCATTTTCAGTTGTTTTGAGAAATTTTTAAATTTTCTTCTTAATTTCTTTATTGACCCACTGACTCAATGATCATTTAGGAACATATTGTTTAGTTTCCATGTGTTTTTATAGCTTCCACAATTCCTCTGGTTATTGATTTGTAGTTTTATTTCATTGTGGTCAGAGAAGATTCTTGATATTAGTATTATTATTATTATTAAAATGGAGTCTCACTCTGTTGCCCAGGCTGGAGTGCAGTTGCATGATCTCAGCTCACTGCAACCTCTGCTTTCCAGGTTCAAGTGATTTTCCAGCCTCAGCCTCCCAAGTAGCTGGGATTACATATGTGCACCATCACGCCTGGCTAAGTTATATATTTTTAGTAGAGACAGGATTTCACTGTGTTGGCCAGGCTGGTCTTCAACTCCTGACCTCAAGTGATCTGCCTGCCTTGGCCTCCCAAAGTGCTGGGATTACAAATGTGAGCCACTGTGCCCAGCCAGATTCTTGATATTATTTCAATTTTTTGAATGTTTTAAGACTAGTTTTGTGACTTATTATATGATCTATCATTGAGAATGATCAATGTGGGGGGCAGAAAACAATATGCATTCTGTAGCTGTTTGAAGAAATGTTCTGTAAATATTAGTTCCATTTGTTCTACTATGCAGATTAAATCTGAAGTTTCTTTGCTGATTTTCTGTGTGGAATATCTGTCCAATGCTGAAAGTGGGGTGAAGTCTCTAGCTATTATTGTATTGGGGTATACTACTCTCTTCAGCTCTAATGCTTGGTTTATATGTCTTGGTGCTGCAGTGTTGGGTGCATATATATTTACAAATGTTAAATCTTCTTGTGGAATTAACCCCTTTATCATTATATAATGACTATTATTGTGTTTTATACTTTTTGTCTTTAAATCTGTTTTGTCTAATGTCACTATACATACTCCTGGTCTTTTTTGGTTTATATTAACATGGAATATCTTTTTCCATCTTCTTTTTTGTCTATGCTTATCTTTATAAGTAAAATGTGTTTCTTGTAGGCAACAGATCATTGGATCTTCTTTTATTAATAAATTCAACCACTCTGTCTTTTGATTGAAGAGTTTATTTTATTTATATTAAATGTTATTGTTGATAAGTTGATACCTACTCCTGCCATTTGTTATTTATTTTCAATCATTTTGTGGTCTTCTTTTTTTTCTACCTTACTGTCTTCCTTTTAGGGAAGGTGATTTTCTGTGGTGGTATTGTTTAACTTCTTGCTTTTTAGTTTTTGTGTATCTATTGTATGATTTTTGCTTTGAGATTACCATGAGGCTTGCAACTCTTATCTTAAAACTGATATCATCTTTTTGAGACAAAGTCTCGCCCTGTCATCCAGGCTGGAGTGCAGTGGCACGATTTTGACTCACTGCAACCTCCACCTCCTGGGTTTGAGTGATTCTCTTGCCTCAGCCCTGCAAGTAGCTGGGATTACAGGCATGTAACATCATACCCATCCAATTTTTGTATTTTTAGTAGAGACAGTGTTTTGTCATATTGGCCAGGCTGATTTGAAACTCCTGACCTCAGGTGATGTACCCACCTTGGCCTCCCAAAGTGCTAGGATTACAGGTGTGAGCCACAGCAACCAACCTGATGTTTTAAACAGATAGCAATAACACTGATTGCACAAACATGCAAAAAAAAAAAAAAAAAACTAATAAAAACTCTGCACTTTAACTTCATCCCCCATTATAACTTTTTATTGTTTTTCTTTATGTCTTATTTTGCTGTCTATGCCTTGCAAAAATGTTTGAGTTATTATTTTTGATTGATTCATAATTTATTCTTTCTAATTAGAATAAGGGTAGTTTTACACACCACCATTACAGTGTTATATTAGTTTGTGTTTTTCTGTGTGCTTACTATTAATATGACCCATGAGTTTTGTATCAAGTGATTTCTTCTTGCTCATTATCATCCTTTTCTTTCAGATTGGAGATTTCCCTTTACCTTTTTTCGTTTGTTTGTTTTTTGTTTTTTGAGACAGAGTCTCGCTCTGTCGCCCAGGCTGGAGTGCAGTGGCGCTATCTCAGCTCACTGCAGGCTCTGCCTCCCAGGTTCACACCATTCTCCTGCCTTAGCCTCCTGAGTAGCTGGGACTACAGGCACCCACCACCATGCCCAGCTAATTTTTTATATTTTTAGTAGAGACGGGGTTTCACAGTGTTAACCAGGATGGTCTCGATCTCCTAACCTTGTGATCTGCCTGCCTTGGCCTCCCAAAGTGCTGGGATTACAGGCATGAGCCACCGTGCCTGGCCGGCACTGGTTTTTTTGGCTTTTAATATTTACTTGTGGCCGGGTGTGGTAGCTCATGCCTGTAATCCCAGCACTTTGGGAGGCCAAGGTGGGTGGATCACCTGAGATCAGGCATTCGAGACCAGCCTGGCCAACATGGCGAAACCCCGTCTCTACTAAAAATACAAAAAAAAAAAAAAAAAATTAGCTGGGTGTGGTGGCAGGTGCCTGTAATCCCAGCTACTCGGAGGCTGAGGCAGGAGAATCGCTTGAACCTGGGAGGCAGAGGTTGCAGTGAGCTGAGATTTCCCTTTAGTATTTCTTATAGGACATGAAATCCCTCAGGTTTTGATTGTGTGGGAAGGTCTTTATTTCTCCTTCATGCTTACAGAATATTTTCACCAGATATACTATTCTAGAGTAAAAATTTATTTCCTTCAGCAGTCTAAATATGTCATGCCACTCTCTCTTGGCCTGTAAGGTTTCCACTGAAAAGTCTGATGCAAGATGTGTTGGAGCTTCAATGTATGTTATTTGTTTCTTTTCTGTTACTGTTTTTAAGGTCCTTTCTTTATCCTTAACCTTTTGGAGTTTGATTATTAAATGCCTTGAGGTAATCTCCTTTGGGCTAAATCTGCTTGGTATTCTGTAACTTTCTTGTACTTGAGTGTTAATATCTTTCTCTAGGTTTGGAAAGTTCTCTGATATTATCCATTTGAATATACTTTCTACCCCTGTCTCTTTCTCTACCTCCTCTTTAAGGCCAGTAACTCTTTTTTTGTTGTTGTTTTTGAGATGGAGTCTTGCTCTGTTGCCCAGGCTGGCGTGCAGTGGCGTGATCTCGGCTCACTGCAACCTCTGCCTCCTGGGTTCAAGCAATTTTCCTGCCTCAGCCTCCTGAGTAGCTGAGACTAGAGGCACATGCCACTGAACCCAACTAATTTTTTTTTTTTTTGCATTTTTAATAAAGACAGGGTTTCACCATGTTGGCCAGGGTGGTCTTGAACTCCTGACCTCGTGATCTGCTCACCTCCACCTCCCAAAGTGCTGGGATTATAGTTGTGAGCCACTGCACCTGGCAAGGCCAGTAACTCTTATATGTGCCCTTTTGATGCTATTTGCTAGATCTTGTAGGCATGCTTCATAGTTTTTTATTCTTGTTGCTCTACCCCACTGTGGCCAAGCTGGTATCTAGGGTGCAAGACAAAGTCTCTTTTACTGTTCCCACTGGTTTTCTCAAGCAGAAGGAGTTTTGCCCTGTAACCACCACTGCTGATAATGTACTGAGTTTCCCCTGAAGCCAGCACATCTCAGAGGCTCACCAAGACCTTCGTGTAGTACCTGGGTATCACTGCTGGTTATTCAGAGCCCAAGAACTCTTCAGTTAACAGGTGATAAATGCTGACACGGCTGCATCCTTTCCTTGAAGGCAGGAGGTTCCCTTCTGACCCAGGGTGTGTCTAGAAATACCATGTCGGAGCTAAGACTTGGAATGAGACCTTCTGGACTGTGCCCAGTGCCCTAGCCTACTGTGGCTGAGCTGGTATCTACGATGCAGTACAAAGTCTTCTTTATTGTCCCGTCCAGCGGGATCATTAACACAGACCTTGGAGGAGGGGGTGGGAATTTAGAGAGACAAGAGACACAAGAAATGGAGACAAGACAGTATCCTGATCAAGTCTCGTTTATTGAGGGCGTTGGTACAGCTTATATAGGCTGGTAAGAAAGAGGAAGTGCAGCAGAGCAGGCGGGGAGGAGAATAATGAGAGACGTCACCAGGCGCATGCTCGGTAGACTTAGTCTTTCCCGGGCGCAGGAAGTTATCTACCCGGGCGCAGGAAAAGTTCGCGCGCGTGGGAAAAGTTGATGATGAAGAACCAGGAAGTGCGCCATCTTGTCTCTGCAATGCGGAGCTTAAGCAACAGAGGCCGCGGCAATTTCCGGGCCTCACGGCTCCGGACACTTTATGCTTCATTCTTCTCTTGTTAAGCAGAAAGTAGGAGTCCATTTCATTGTTATGAGCCGCACTGCCTGGGGTAGGGGTGGCATGGTGCAAGCACTCCCATAGCCTCACCAACTAGTGTCTCCTTAGGTCACATGCCACTCTGTTCACCGGCTCTAAGTCCAACCGAGCACTAGGATTTCCCTAGGAATTGCAGACCTTCTTTCCTAGACTGCTTTTCAAGTGCATCTAAGATCCTAGAGCACTTCAGCTTGTTGGTGGTAAAGCTTTCTGGGAAACTCAAGTTCCAACAACTGGGATGGTAGATTCCCCTCTGACTAGAGCTGCTCCAAATGCTCCTTCTGTGCATGAGTGCTGGCTGAGTTCAGCACTGCTTTATTTACTGTGACAGGGTAGCACTGAGTTCAATGTAAAGTCTCCCAGTCACTGCTCTCTGTCTTCCCAAAGTGCACATATTCTTTCCCCATACCTCATGGCCACAACCAGGGGGTGGGGGAAGGGTGGCATCAGTGATGCAAGACTGTCTTTTCTGCCCTCCTCAATGCTTCTTTCCAGTTATGAATTTAAAGCCATGTGCTATGATTGCTTGCCTGATTTTTAGTTCTTGTGATGGTGCTTTTCTGTGTGTAGATAAAATTTGGTGTTGCAGCGGAGGAAATGATAAATGTAGGCTTCTATTCCATCATCTTGCTCTGCCTCCTCTTTACAACTGTGGCAACATTCTTTGCAGAAAGGCGTGTATTGTCCTTTTACTTTAAGCCTATGCTGAAAATGAGAGACAATTCTCATTCCATATCTAATACAATGAGTGGAAACCAGAAAGCTAACTGGTAAAAGGAGTGAGAATAAAATAAGATATCTTACCATGTTTCATCCATCTTACCTACTTTATATTCTTTAAATATCTGCAGAACATTTATACAGGAACCTGGAGGTGATGGGAGGGCAATATACTTTTATGTATGAGCATATGCAGGATGGATTTTCAGATGAATAGGTAACTGATGGTCATTGTTGAACGGGTCGTTCTTTAGGTGTAGTAGGAGTCTAAATGAGGCAAGTAGCCCCTTTAATGATGAGAGAGTTAATCCAGATGTTTCAACAAAGATTGGGGCCGTTTGTTTTGTACAGAAAAATAGTTAAATGACTAGAATACTGGGAGTTCGTACCCATTTTGGAATTGTAGCAGGTGAATGTGATTTAGACCCATCCAGCTAGGATAAAAGCTCGCTATCACATGTATAGGACAATGTTAAGGTGCTGTTTGCAAGTGTTTTATGTGTGCATAATAGAATACAATTTGACGCTCACCAAGTTCACTTATTTTATTTTCTTATGATGAATCATTTACACCTGGTCATTCAAAGATGCTTTGTTTCCATTAGATATGTTTGTCAAAGCATTACTTTATAATAATCTGAGTTAGAATGACCTGGGGAGCATGTTAAAAGTAAAATGTTCCTTCAGATGGCTCTTGGATCCACAATAAGAAACATCTGTCTCTTTAATTCCTTTTTGCCAATATGCTACTTTGTATGTAATACTTCTGTAATGAAACATTTTTAGACCAAACTGTCATTGGGCATTGGAAAAGAACAAAAACTATTGCAATTTTTCTATATTCTGACAAAGAAGTTGAAATGAGACCAGATTAAAAGATACAATTCAGTTTCATATAGAAAGTAAGGCTTGTGGTAGTAAAGTTAGACATTTTCAGAAAATGCAAATGAATTTATTTATGTCTGAAAATGAAGAGGAAAAACAAACCTCCATGTTTCCTATTTTACATATTCTTCTAGCTTTAAAAACTATAAATACTTTAGTGCATCTTTAATAATACAATTCTTTTTCTTAGTGTGCTTCAATACTCATTGTTATGTTATGTGAAGAAAAATTTGTTCTATTCATTCACCTATTGGCCACTCAATTTAGCTTATTGGAAAATATAAATATTTGTGTGAAACTACAGTTATAGAGACAGAAGTCAGAGATGGAAACAATGCAGCAGATCATTTCATTTTTTATCAGTCAATATTTTTTCACATAATACGCTTTGAGAATTTTTCTACCCAATATTTAATTTCATGAGTAATGAATCATTTATTAATTTGTAAAGTGTTAATTCCAGCTGAGATTGTCATTTTATTTTCTGTACTTAGATAAATTACTTTTCTTTTTTTATTGTTTTCCTTTCTTAATATTCCATCGCTCAAAATTCTATCTATCCTGGGGTTAAAAAGCAATGTGTGTGTTACATCACATACACGGAATTTACCAATAGCAGCCTTTTCAAGCTCTGTCTCTGTAACTAACCACTCAATGGGTACAGAACTTGCAGGTAAAAATTGATATAAGGAATGAAGCAAAACAAAGTTGCACAGTATTTGCATGGGGATACTTTTATTCTTGGTAGTAATTACACAGAGGGATTGTGTTCTCCTTCTTGCAATGCTGGATTCTAGATTCAAAAATACTTGAAATGCTTTTTCTCGTTTCTACCTGCATTTCGTAGAGGCCTCTATTGGAATTCTATAATAACCAGCCATGGTATTTCCGTAGGTCAGTGAGTCTCTGAAACTTTTAGTGTTAAGGAAACTCATCTGAAACTCTTGAAAGCATGTTGATTTCAAGGCTCCACAGTTAGAAATAGCAATTTGGCAGGTCAGAAGTTCAGGAAACTACGTTGTTAACAGGTACCTCAGCACCTTCTAATGCAGGTGGCTTTTGAACTTAGCCTTGAGAAGCACTGATTTCAGCCATGCCTACCCTGAGCAAATACCTGGTATGGGATTTCTATTTGAATGAACGAATCATATTCACCTCTGTGGCATACAGAGTGTTGAATTAAAACAAAGAAGCAAAATGAGCTTTCATAAAGTGACTCAGAGTAGGTATTATTTTAACGACTTTTTACAAATTATGTGAGCAATCTTCAGTTTGTTCAAGGGTATTTTAGTTTTCTTGGACTTAAACAAAGTTTCTATTTCAGAATCATTCTGCTTCTTCAAAAGAAAATTTATCCAGATCCACAAAATTCACTTGTAAGAACTGAACAAGTTTCAATCACCTTTTTAATCTAATTAAATCCTCACAAAAATTCAGTGTGAATAACTATCACTTTTTCATTTTACACATGGGAAAATTGAGCTATTATGATCAATTTCCCCAAGACATGCATTTAGTAAGCACAAATCCTGCCTCAAATATATTTACTTCAGACCATAACTTGTTTTCTTTCCACTGTACTAGGCAGTAGTGTACAAAAATATCAAGCATAATATCTAGAGGTTGCGGAAAGGTACTCCTTGTTGGTATGCTGTGCCTTCATAAGGAAATGAAGGTATAGTAAGACTTCGGTAAAATTAATTGCATTGAAAGAGATGCTTGAACTCTCCTTGTGATTGCAATTATTTATCTGAGTGGGCATGGGAGAGATAGAGAAATTGGTAGTAAAAGATGAGGAGAAAAAAATCTGCATAAGGAAATATGTTAGCCACTAGCCCAAACATTCTTTCAATGACAGCAGGTTTATGGTCTCTAAAAAAGGTCTTGCATCATTGTACTTGAATTCTTTTTATAATATTTTGCGTGGCTCTGAGAGAAAACCAATGAGAGACCACAGCAATTTTTTGTAATTGTTATGACCAAGTGAAGATGTGCCAAACTTCCTAGTGCAATGTAGTGAGAGGCCAATGTTTATCACCCAGAAAGGGAGGCAAAAGACTCAGCTATAGTTTGTTCGGAAATCCTTCCAGTAAGGTCTGCGATTGATTAACTAGTTTCTCTGTTGGGTTTTACGGAGATCAAACTTCAATGCTCACAGTGTAGAACAGACGTGTTAAATGGGTTGGAACAGGATCAGAATCATAAAGCATGATTACACCAAAAGGGACAGATAACCAAAGTTCCATACTTTTGTGGGACTGAGGGTACCTTCATCAAATATATAAAATCTTCAAGTTATGCTATTTTAGTAAATCCAAAGTAAGTCATTTATTTTTAGTGGCATTTGGCTTTTTATTGTTTCCTGCCAGTTAACACAATATTCTGAGTTGAATACTTAAATACAATAAAATTGACTTCTGCCCAGCTGGGTTTATTCAAATTTCTAGATTCTCAGTTTTTATTTTCTGCCACCAAAAATACATAAAAATCTTTGTGTATTCAAATGATCTCTTAAACACTAAGGTAGACCTGGCACGCTGGAAGTATGTGTTAAAAATCATTTGTGAAGAATGTACTTATTGGATAAACAAAGCTTTTTTCATTTGAAGTATTGGAAATAATTTCTGAGTTCCAAAACACTGACGTTCAACGAACACTGCCTTTCATTCTCTTTGTTAATACATCTTTTTATGCACATAATTTGTACAACAAAACTGTATAGCATCTATCACAGGCCAAGCATTGTGCTAAGTGCCAGGAAATAATGGTGAGCAAGACAAAAATGGTATTTGGCCTTCATAGAGTTTATAGTAACTTTGAGGACAAAGAGGTAAGCCAGGCCCACAGTCACAGTAAACTTTGAAGGTAACCTGAATTTTTTTTTTTCATAGCATTCACATGGTACCCAGAACGTAGTAGGCAATCAGTGTATACCTGTTGCATGAATAGAGGACAACACAGTATAGCTGAAGGAACACCCGAACAGATGTAAGGAAATATTAATCCTAGCTTTAACCCTAGCTTTAACTCTATTGTTGAATTACCATGTAGTATATGCAAAATTGTTCCCACTTCATGAACTTCAATTTGCTTTAATGTAGAATTAGAATAGTCAACATTATGAATTTATTTCATGCTAGTTCCAACAATATATAACCATATAATACTGAAAATATCATTTTAAATGTTTGAATAAAGGCATTTATAATTGCCTCTATAGCAGCCCTCATTCCTGTTGGCTGCTTATATTCAATGTTTCAAAAAAGAAGGAAGGAAGGAAGGAAGAAGGAAGGAAGGAAGGAAGGAAGGGAGGGAGAGACATCAAGTAAAAACAAACTCATCACATAAATCTCACTTCAATTATATAGTGCATAAACTTCTAAAAGTAAGAAGCATATAGGAGTATTTCCAGGCTAGTTTCTTGAGGGAACTTAAACTAAAGCTCAGATCTAAATATTTCCAGTTTGGCAAATTCAGGAATACCTTTATTTACATTAGTACTTTTGACCTCCCAAAACTTAAATGAATATTTCACAAATCTTTCGTTATAGTAATGAAAAGGTTAAGTTGTTATTTATGATCAGATTTAGACTGTCATATTTTGAGTGTCTAGGTAGGGAAAATCAGTGTTTTATAAATAATATTATTACTGCTATTATAACCCTATGCTTGTTCCGGGAAACAAATGGAGTAGTGTTTCCTTGTGGACTCAAAAGAGTATTAAAACTATTGTGGCCCTCTTCTGCATACTTGTAAACAAATTTAATATTGTCATCTGATGCTTGAGTGGAAATATATATATATATTGCTATGCTTTACCTTAATTTATTTTAATTTTAGAATAATTATCACCAGTTATAAATAAATTTGTCTCTTTATTGAACATTGAACTTCAGCGTTTTTTTTTTTTTTCTTTTAAATTGAAGATACTGGAAGACTTGGCATCTTTACAATATTTCAGTTTAAACATTCCAAAGGATCTGCTCATGTTGCAAAATATTTATAAAATGTTTTATCTAATGTAATTAAATCCCAATAGTATCGAAAACTTAAATCTTTCTTCATTTTTCTTCTTCATTTTTTACTTTTACAGAGAATATATGCATTTTAGGCAACTTTTGCTCTACTTTTTGAAACTCAACATTAGATGTATGTATACAAGTTTTGTTCATTTAGGTAAGTTTTCTTGAAACATAATATTTGCAGGGATAACATCTTCAAGTCATTTTAAGAGTGCTAATGAGTGATTCTTAGGATTTTTGGCAGAATGAGGGCAGTTATAAAAGGAACAACAACACTGTTTGTATAGCATGGTACCACTGTCTCGATTAACAGTATTTTACATTAAAATTTTGCTCAGCTGAGCAGCTGACTATGCTAATTCTTCAGAGTTGTGTTAAGCCTTACTCATTTTTTTTCTAAGCCTACTTGCCAGGAATAGCATGAGAAAATGAACATTTTCAAGGTCAGTGAAAATGAGATCACATGACTGCTTCATTGGTATTGTTACTCAGTGTATTTTTGCATGTTTATTTATCTGGAGGTCTGATGTGATTCTAGGTCTTTCATGATTTGGTATGCACACACATACTCTCTCACAGATACCTATATAGAATTGTCATGAATATCCATTTATCATAATACTTGTTTATTGTTCAATTCCCTAAGTTATAAGAGCCCAAGGAATCTGCTTCTGTCCCCAGAAAATTAGTAACAGCAAAAATAATCAACTTATGATTTGAAGACATCTGTATCTGCTTCCTATTGCAAATGACAAATGTAGTCATTTGTAACAAATGGCCACAAACTTAGTAGGTTAAAACAACACAAATTTACAGTTCTGGAGATCAGAGATCTACAGTGGGTCTCACTGGGATAAAATCAGTGTCAGTAGGCTTGCACAATGCATTGTACACAGTGGGTGCTCCACAAATAGAGTTGATTTCCACTATTTGAGGATTCGGTATTTGCAAATGCCACTACTCTCTAAAATTTACTTGTAACCTCACAATCAATACTCATGAAGCTTTTCGGTCATTCACGGACATAGACAGGGCAGCAACAAATGTGATTTGCCTTATGCTCGAGTTTCCAGCTGAGCTCCAGCAAAGCCCTGCTCTGCCCTGTTCCAGCTCTAATACAGAAATGACCAGAAGCCGGGCACAGTGGTTCACACCTGTAATCCCAGCACTCTGGGAGGCCGAGGCTGGCGGATCACGAGAGGTCAGGAGTTTGAGACCAGCCTGAACAACATGGTGAAACCCCGTCTCTAATAAAAATACAAAAATTAGCTGGATGTGGTGGCACATGGCTGTAATCCCAGCTACTTAGGAGGCTGAGGCAGGAGAATTGCTTGAACCCGGGAGGCAGAGACTGCAGTGAGCCGAGATTGCACCACAGCACTCCAGCCTGGGCAATAGAGCAAGACTCTGTCTCGGGGAAAAAAAAAAAAAAAAAAATGACCAGAAGATAGAGATGGCAGGAAACAGTGCAGTGTAGTGCAAGAAGCTCTGACTGAGATCTCCTTGAATGGGGTTTAAATCCCATTCAGTGGGTGAATCCCTGTCAGTGGGTGCCCTCAGGCAAGTCACTTAAAACTTATGAAGGCCATTTTCTCTTTTCTAAAGTCAAGAAAATAGAATCTACCAGGATAAGTTTTTTTAGGCTTTAAGTTGATAATCTATGTGAGATGTGTGTACATATGTACATGTTTCCCCTAGGAGCAATGTTTTAGTAAATTAGCTAATTCATAGTTCACAGCTACTTCATAGAACATGACTACTTTGAATAACAACAGCCAACTGTATCTGTTGAATAAGGGAATGAATCACTGTCCCAGAAATAGTATTATTTATTGTATGACCCTGTTACATGAATTATGGTAACGGTTGCTCAGCTATTTCCCAAAAGATGTTGTGGTAGGCAGAATAATGTCCCTTCCCCAAGGATGTCCACATTATCTGTGGAAACCATGAATATGTTAGATTACAAAGTGAAGGAGGATTATAGTTGCAGATATAATTAAGGTTGCTAGTCAATTGACCTTAAAGTAGGGAGATTATTTTGATTATCTTGGTAGGCCAATATAATCTCAAGAACTCTTCAAAGTAGAAGAGGAAAGCAGAGGAAGGTGAACAATGATTTGGTCCAGCATGCTGGCTCTGAAGATATAACAGGACCATGATTCCAAGAGTGTAGCTGACCTGTAGAAGCTAGAAAAGGGAGGGAAATAGATTATCTCCCAGAATCTCCAGAATGGAATGCACCCTGCTGACACTTTCATCTTATCCCAGTAAGACTTAGAGATTTCTAACTTTCGGATCTGTAACCTAGGAAATTTGTGTTAAGTGACAAAGTTTGTAGTAATTTGTTATAGTAGCAATAGAAAACAAATACAGATGTCTCCAAATCATAAGCTGATCATTTTTGCTGTTGTTGATGTTGTATTACTCAGAATGTATAAAAATTAACCTGGTACCCAAAAAGAGTTAAATGAGAATAATACCTTAGCTAAAAAGATTTCCCCTTCAACATCATTTGAGATCATGGGGTAAAAAAGGCTGGAAATGACAGCACAAATTGGGAGTTTTACCAGGAGCAACTGCTGGATATAGGAGAGGATTTAACTTGATCCTGTCGGGGAGGCAAAATTTTGCCTCTACCCTCTGAGGGATTTTTGGCTTCAGGACTGAGAATTACACCCATGTAAGACAGATAAACAGAAGAAAATAATACAAGTTTTTTCAATACAAGTTGTATGTGGCACAGGAGCCATCATAAGGAAATAAAGACCCAAAGGCCCTGAGTTATATATATGCCGAATTGGACAAAGTGTAATAAATTGTGAAAATATGACAAGGCAAAGGGACTTTGGCTAGGTTAGCTAATTGGGTAGAAAAGTGATTGGATAGCTAATGTCAGTTTAACCAGGTTCGTTTGTACAGATTTTTCTCAGCCTCAGTTTCCTGTTCTTGGTGATAAAAATGTCCTTCCAGTATAGAGAGGACATCTTTCACATGGGAATTTCATCTCTGCCTTTTAAGAAACAGAATGAAAGTCAGACTGATCTTGTACCTATTGCTTTTCATGTTTCTTTAGTTCAAAATAATTTTTAGCTCAAGGTGGCATACTTTGGAGTGGTGTGTTTTGAATTCCTTCAGTACTAATAAAATCCACACCACATATTTCAAGCTCCAGAGAGGGCTGGATCTCCTGCCAATGTGTCACATGGATCACATTATTTTGTAAAATTGCAAAAAAGGATATTAGTAAAATAATAATATAAGATACTAAAGAGTCCCGTCATGTTAAATAATTTTCAGGGCACAGAAAATCTAGATCTCCACCTGCTTGAATACATTTCAGGAAAATTGAGAGAGATCTGACTCCAAAATGAAAAGCATGTGTCTCATGCACGGCTGTACATGTTTCCCTCCCCAGAACACATTTTCCACTGAGGAGAATTCATATGATAAGGACATATGAGGAGTGAGATAGGGATAGGAAGTAGTAGCAAATACATAATTCATCTCCTGTTGATAAATTAAGCACTTACTATGTGGCTAATCATTGTGGGCTGCAATGAGATCTGTGACTCATTCCAATTTCACTAATAACTTGAAGTTTAATTGGGAAGATGAAATGTACATGGACACATCATCATTAGTATGATGTATATATAATTAGGCACTAATAAATAAGGTACTGGAAATTAGAGAATAACATAATAAAATACAACTTTGGCTGAGCCAATAACACACACACACACACATACAAACATACATATATATGCACACATAACTCAATATTGGTTTCATAGCAGAAGTGAGAACTTGATTTGATCTCAAGGCATGATGATTATATGATGGTTATTTAATTTGCAGCAATGGCTAGAATAATAGCAAAATAGACCAAAAATATGTTGTTTTATAAATACTGAATGGAATGGCTTTATTAGAGAAAATTAAAATACCCAATGGGCTGAGTACCTTACATCATTTATTTCAGTTTATCTTTACAACAATACTCTGGAGTAGGTACAATTTATTATCTTGTTTCACTAATGGGGAAACTGAGACTTAGAATAGTTTAACAATTTTTTCAACATCACAAATCTATTATGTGGCAAAGCCAGGACTGAAACCCAGGCCTACCTGACACCACGGTCTAACTCTTATGCACTTAAGGAGTTGGGGTATAGAGAGAAATAAAATTGAGTAGGTTTTAAACACTAAATAAAGGTTTTAGTTTACAGATAAGCATACTTTCATATGAAGCGTAAATTTGCATATATGCTCACCTAGCCTTTGAGAACTTAAAATTTCTTCAACAGATTAAACCATCACTTTCCAGAAGGCTACCATATTTCTTTGACATAACTATGTAAATTGCTGAAGTACACATTGGCATGTGAAATAATTTGTCCAAATGTCACCAAAATGAAGTTAATAGTGTGATAGGTTTTGCTCTCGTTATCCCAAGGATAATATGGAGTATTTTAAAATATGTGATAAGATGGGATAGTTGTATTAAATTAAAAAGCTTTTAAATCATACTAATAGGATGACCAATGTGCTTTTTTAGGAAGCAAAGAAATATCAGAGATGCTTAAAGCAAATGGGCAGATGACTTGAATGGGAGTCATTTCACTGCATGTGAAAGCTACTACATGACTAAAAGCCTACAAAAATATGTATTCTTATTTAAAACTTAAATATGAAACGCTTTAGAACAGTATAGCAAATTTCGTTGTTTGTTAATAATTACAGAGTCATTAACATGATGGTATGTACTATCAATCTCAGGTTAAAAATAACTGGAAAAAATATATTTTCACAACAAGTGGCTTCTCTTGGCTTTCCAACTGCTGCTTCATTCACCTTAAAAACAATAAATATTAATTCTACAAATATTTAAATTTAAGTAACACAGTTATTACAGGATTGACAGAAGATGCAGCAGAATTTTATAATATATTCAAAATATGTAACTGTGAGTCTGTAAACTTTAATGTGTGATGACTTTGAGCCTGCCATGTTTATTCTGTTGGAACCACATCAGTGCTTAGATGACAGATCCCTAGTTATGGTTGACAGCCTAGATCCTATTAACACTGTGAATCATCACAGTTAACCCTGTAATATTGTAAGATTAGAAATGAGTATCTTGTCAGGAATAATACATTTATCTAGGAAATATATGGTTGGATGGAACTGTGTCAGAGCAAGCAAGAGTCATCAGAATTTATGTAAAGCATGTGATACTTTAGTTTACTATATTGTATTCATTTTCGAATTTTACTAAGGGCTGACACTGTGTCACATGAAAATCCTACTGTAATGGTATCTTGGCTCACCCTACTGGTTAAGAGAAGAGCATTTCCACCTTGAATGCTGCGCCTAAAACTTAAGATGTGTGCCTCCTTAAAAACAATACAAAATAAACCCAAGATATAAACTGAAGTAAACTACAAAATTACAACTTTAAGGAATTTATGACTTTGAAAACTTTCTCTGCATTTTTTAGACTACAGAAAAAATTATAGCACTTTATTTTAAATATGAGGAGAAAGTTCAAATAGTCATGTAAACTGCAAAGTAAAAAGTGTACATATTTTAAATATACAGTTTCTTTACACAGCACTGTTTCTTAAAGCTGCATTAACAAAGGTCAAAATACCTCTAAAAATGTGTTTTACCATCATTTTGGGTTGTGTTAAACATGATATCAAACTCAAGTTGTCCTTCTCAAGACCCAAATTAAATTTTGTTTTACTTAATGAATAATTTTAAAATCTGGATATATGATAACTATAACTCTATAAAAGGCAACTTAGAACTGGGCACAGTGGCTCTCACCTGTAATCCCAGCACTTTGGGAGACTAAGGCCAGAGGATCACAAAGTCAGGAGTTCGAGACTAGCCTGACCAACATGGTAAAACCCCATCTCTACTAAAAATACAAAAATTAGCTAGGTGTGGTGGTGCATGCCTGTAATCCCAGCTACTTAGGAGGCTGAGGCAAGAGAACTGCTTGAACCCGGGAGGCAGAGGTTGCAGCAGTAAGCCAAGATTGCACCACTGCACACTTCAGCAGCCTGGGCAACAGAGCAAGACGCCATCTCAAAAAAAAAAAAAAAAAAAAAAAAGGATCTTACAGAGGATGGGAACATTTGATCAAGAAGCTACCAACTGAGACTAGCTTACTTTATTTATGCGCCTTACTAGACCATTTTTGTTAAGTTAACCGTTTTAATAATAGTCTAGTTTTTGAAGATTTGGAAGAGTTCAGGCCGGGCGCGGTGGCTAATGCCTGTAATCCCAGCACTTTGGGAGGCCGAGGTGGGCAAATCAACTGAGGTCGGGAGTTGAAGACCAGCCTGACCAAGGAGAAACCCTGTGTATACTAAAGATACAAAATTAGCCAGGTGTGGTGGCACATGCCTGTAATCCCTGCTACTCGGGAGGCTGAGGCAGGAGAATCGCTTGAACCCAGGCAGCAGACGTTGCAGTGCGCCAAGATTGCGCTATTGCACTCCAGCCTGGGCAACAAGACTGAAACTCCAACTCAAAAAAAAAAAAAAAGAAAGAAAGAAAGAAATAGTCTAATATTAATTAACACTTCCAAAAGATCAAAAAATTTTTACTTAAATAATTTACACATAATATTGAGAAAGATTTTTATTATACTTCTATGAAAACTCTGAGGGTGCAGCTAGTATGTAATAATTGCTCCTCTAGAGGATCACAAGCACTTGGTTGGACTACCAGTGTTAGACTACCTCTTGACCTTTAGAGGGTTGGACTACCTTTTAATCTTAGAGAGCTTTTTAAAGAGTGGTTATTATACAATGCTACATCACTGAATATAGTTTTAGTTATCATTGTAAAAGATCTTAGGCTACTTTCTTTAACACAGTCAGAGTCAATTATTCATTTCATCACAGGCTTCTTTATTGATGTAAGAGAAATATGATTTGTTACATGTAGCTCTAATTGGTTAGGCTTAAAACTGTCGGGAAAAAAGGGTTTAGACAAATTAAATTTTTAGGATTTTATTTCAGCAAGTTCATGAATGAGGCGGCACTCAGAACCAGAGCAGGTTCAGAGAACTCTGCATAGTAGTGTGAACAGTGAGCTTTTATAGTGTGAATACAAAAGCAGAGTAATCACCTGATTGGCTAGAACTAGATGCCTGCCTCATTTAGCATGGTCTGATCAGTTTGCTGCTTGTGATTGACTGAAGCTCAGTGTCTTGTGATTGGCTGAAACTTGGCTCTTTGTTACAAAATATACATCTATATTGGATTTCAGTTCGTTTATATACTAAAATAGGTTGTAGTTTGCGGTTTGTTTGATAGGAATTCAAAGTAGGGAAACAGCCTCAATCCAATGGGCTCCTGCTTATTTAATTTAACAAAATTAACCTTTCATTGGGTCCTAAATACTCGATTTAAACCTCCCCCTATGTGACTCTTCTTATGTTAGAAATTCATTCTCTAAAAGTCTTTTCTTAACTTGGTTGCAAAAAAAAAAAAAAGCCACCCACATGCCGTGGCTGCCTGTGTTTTTTCACCCTGGAATTCTGCCATTACTGAACAGTATGTGCTCAGCTATGCTAAATCTTTTACAACCCCCACCCTCATATTATAGAAGCAAAAAAAAAAAAAAAAAAAGTCCAAAGAAATTCTACCATCTGGCATATTGAGACTTCAAAGTCTAAAGAAAAAATGTTAAGTTATGGTCAGAACATTTTTTTTTTTCTTCCCAAATAACACCTATGCAAGAAAGAAAGGAAAACAAAAATATCACAGAGCTGGAACTTCATGGGTTTAATGCACATGCATCTATCAAAAGTAAAACACCATTGCAGACATATTCTATACCGATGCTGTCTATTACAGTAACTAGTAGTTATGTGTGACTTTAAAGCACCTGACACATGACTAGTCTGAATTGAGACATGCCGTAAGTATATAATACATACCAGATTTTGGTCACTGACTATGAAAAAGAGAATGTAAAACAGCTCATTGATAAGACATTAATATTCACATTGATTGCATGTTGAAATTTGAATATTTTAGATATATTGGATTAAATAAAACAGATTATTAAAACTAATTTCACCTGCTCATTTAGGCTTTTTCTTTTACTGTGGCTACCAGAAATTACTTACATAGCTTGTCTTAAATTTTTGTTGAAAACCTCCCTTTTATGCCAAACTTAGGAAGATTTTGACTGAAGGTTGCTTGATACCAATACATTTGACTTTCTTGTTTCTTATGGTATAACTGATTAAAAATACTTTTTAAAATAATAATAAAAATATAATAAAAATATAAAAAGATGTATCATTTCAGAAATTGCATATTAAATATTAATATGAAATTACAAATATTATGAATGACCTACATATTAACATTAAATATGCATGGTTATATACAATTATATCCAGAACATTGACCCTTAATTAGAGACCCCACTTCTCATCACATCTTTGAAGTGAAATATTCTTTGGGCTGCAGAAATGATACTAACTGCCTAATTGAAAATGTTTATGAAAAGTTTGTCTATTGAAGATAAAAAACTATCTGCACCTCAAAGAAGTAAAATGTACAGCACAGGTTATCTAAGCAAACTGCTAAATAAAGAATAGGTAGATAGGCCGGGCGCGGTGGCTCAAGCCTGTAATCCCAGCACTTTGGGAGGCCGAGACGGGCGGATCACGAGGTCAGGAGATCGAGACCATCCTGGCTAACACGGTGAAACCCCGTCTCTACTAAAAATACAAAAAAAACTAGCCAGGCGAGGTGGCGGGCCCCTGTAGTCCCAGCTACTCGGGAGGCTGAGGCAGGAGAATGGCGTAAACCCGGGAGGCGGAGCTTGCAGTGAGCTGAGATCTGGCCACTGCACTCCAGTCCGGGCGACAGAGCGAGACTCCGCCTCAAAAAAAAAAAAAAAAAAAAGAATAGGTAGATATAAGTTCCATAAAGTTTATGGTTTTGTGCAATAGAGGACATACACCCTTGTATTTCATATTTTATTGCACTCAAAAATATAAAATTTTTTTGATGAGAAAGACAACCACACAGATATCTTTATTTTATTGTATTAAGCATGTTTTGTGACAATGTTCTGTGCAGGAGACACACAAGAGGAGACGAAAAAGCACACACGATACTTTTAAGGGTAAACAGCCTTTATCCCAAGTATATGGCAATACAAATATAATAAGCAAATCATATAAACAAAAGACATAATAAGCAAATTGCAACTGGAAGGGGAAAAGGGAAAAGATATATATATATATATACACTCACCAGACTATGGAGGAAGCATCACTAGACCAAGAACCAACAGCCTGAGCTTCAGGGTTGGTCACCGGTCCATGCACAGACGAGGAGAGGTCTCATGAAGCTTCAGGGTGGTCTGGGACCCTAGCTCTTTTTTATTTATTTATTTTTTTGAGATGGAGTTTCCTTCATGTTGCCCAAGCTGGAGTGCAATGGTGCGATCTCGGCTGACCGCAACCTCTGCCTCCCTATTTTAAGCGATTCTCCTGCCTCAGTCTCCTGAGTAGCTGGGATTACAGGCATGCACCATCACGCCTGGCTAATTTTGTATTTTTTTAGTAGAAACGGGATTTCTCCATGTTGGTCAGGCTGGTCTCAAACTCCCGATTTAAAGTGATCCATGCCTTGGCCTCCCAAAGTGCTGGGATTACAGGTGTGAGCCACCGTGCCTGGCTCCTAGTTCTTTTTGTAAGTTGTTTGGCATGAGGGCCAGTCACAAGGGCCCTTCACGACTGGGCTCAAAGAACACAAAAATGTCAACTTGTTTTTTGTGATTTTTTGTTGTCTTTCAATAACTAACGTATAGGAATAGACTGAAATAGGGATTTCTCCAAAACAGTGCTGGATGAATGCCTCAAGGGCTCACACAACCTGTTCGGGGACTCGGTGACCATTGTCTGTGTCCGTGTTCAATTGAGCTCAAATTTAATATTTAACTTTTTCTCCACACACAGAGACAGATTTGTATATAATTCATATTTAATCAAATCATGATAATCGTTTTCAGATGCTTAACTTTCCCTTTATCATTTAATGGTGAAATTATGACCCAGCAAGCCAAAAATGGAATTCATTAATATCATGTCAGATATCATTTTGCCCTCCAATGTGTACTCGTAATGGCAAATAATGAATTATGCTGAATGATGAATGGGAGTTAAAGAATGCTGATTTTACTTAGTTTGAAAATTGCTTACATATAAGATATATATATATATATAAGACATATATATAAGCAATTAAACTGCATATAAGGCCTTGATCACTTTCATTATCTTAAAATCCCAATTATTTTGAGTGTGAGACTTGCAGTTTGACTACATTCTTGGAAATTAAAGTTATTATAGCCATATCCAGTAGAATTAAGTAGGAAAATACATAATCATCATAAAAATTGCATTTAAAATGAAGAGATTACATAGATTTAATAAGTTACAGTGAAAGAATCTTTAGGATATATAACTCCAAGCAACATATTTTTGCTCTTGAATATTTTTTTCAAATGCTTTAAGAGCTGTAGCAGTTTATTCTCATTTTTGTTAACAAATAAAAATAAACACACCATAACAGCAATTATGTCACTGTTTTAGATAAAGTATTAGATATTTTTTCCTTTAAGGAATTATCTTTTTTGATGCTTTGATCCATGTATCCATTTCCTGGGAAATCATTAGGAACTCATCTATATGTCTGTTCATTTAGTTGGTCCTTGAATTATCTGATAATTCTCATTTTCAATAAGTAGGGAACGGTTTGTAAAAAGAGAAATTACTTTTGCTTATTACAATTCATCAAAATTATGCTCCAAAGCTCAAATACACTTTTGATTTATCAGCAAGTTTTGATTGGGGGAGCCAACATACATCTGGGAAATATAGATTCAAATAATAAAGTCCAAGTAGGGATTTCCCTAGTGTAAAGTACGTTACTTTCTATGGAATGAATAGAAAATCCCTCAACAACCTTTTATGTCATTTTACTTCTCCAAGAATTCGTCTTTCTTTCCTTCTACTGCCTTAGAAAAATTTATCATTTGGCATATCCACTAGTTTTGGAGATTGTTGTAGTGTCCTACAAAATACTACCGTCTTAAAGGTAAAACATTCCTATATTATCTCCTAATATTTCACACTATTATACTCAGGTAGCAGAAAAGAAGAAATTACCAAAACAAAACCTAAGATAAGCTGTTTAACTCCAGGGAGGAATGGAGAATGAAATTGTTCTTGGGATGTGGAAATATCTTGTCTGTGAATCTGAAGTCAATTTCCTGTTACTGGGCAGTATACAATAATTCTTTCAAATATTTACAGGTATGTTATACCTAATGTTCAGAAGAAGCATAAACATCCTGATTTTCTAATTTTATACCTTGAATATAAAACATTTGCAAGGCAATTATAAGTTGTGATATAACTATACATATAATATAGAAGACACATGTTTTAACATAAAGGGAATGATGGTATCCATTCATTAAAACTGAGGACAGAGAATCTTCCCAAATAATGACCAATCTAAATATAACAATTTGATTTCTGAACATTCTAATTTGTGTAGATGTTAAATAATTATTGCTCACATGGTCATATATAATTACATGCTATTTGTTTCATTAAATTTATAAATAAATCTTTCATGGTCTCTTGGACTTAGCTTTATGGGAGGGGAATATCTGAAATAAAATAAAAGCCCACATTCTACATTCCTTTAGGAGAATGGGCTCATAACTACCATAAGTAAATTGTTTTTCCTTTGTTTTCTTTTTTTTTGTTTTGAGCTGGAATTTCCCTCTTGTTGCCTAGGCTGGAGTGCAATGGCATGATCTCGGCTCACTGCAACCTCCTCCTCCTGGCTTCAAGCGATTTTCTTGTCTCAGTCTCCCAAGTAGCTGGGATTACAGGCACATGTCAACACACCCAGCTAATTTTCCTATTTTTAGTAGAGACAGGGTTTCATCATATTGGTCAGGCTGGTTTCGAACTCCTGACCTCAGGTGATCTATCTGCCTCAACCTCCCAAAGAGCTGAGATTACAGGCGTGAGCCATTGCGCCTGGCAGCAAATTGTTTTTTCAACCATTTCTGCTTGTTTAGAAGGAAATCTCCATTGCAGCAGGTGATCTGAGGTTTGATTAAATAAATTGACAGACTGCTCAGAGGCTGATTCAGTATTTTAACAACATTGCAATAAATCTTTTGCAATGTGGTCCCATTTTTCCTCAAGATGAGCATCATTATTTTATTTAATATTGGTGTAATCGAATACCTACTTCATTTAACTTTTCTACAGTCTACATTTTGAACTACCTTTTGAAAGAATAGATTCCATTCATGAGGAATTATGATTGTGTGGCATTGGTAAGAGTTGTATCTGTTGGAAATGTCAAGATACACTATTGCATGTCAAAAGAGCTATACATAGAATTGTTACTTTCAGATACAGTGCCACCTTTTTATTGAGGGCATGATAGGCTAATGATAATGAAATTTTTAAGAGTTCTGCAATAATAGCAAGATTTTTCATAACTAGAGCAGAATGATAGAGTCTCTTGTAAAAGTACGTTCCAAATGATCTTAGAGTTAGTTGATTGTTTAAATTTATAACCTCATTAGTAGTATAGACAGATTCCTGCCTCTTAAAAACTCCTAGGAAAATGCCAGTTTTGATTCATCAATACTCCAACTTTAGCTTCAAATGGAATTGTCCTCAATTTTAAAATGGCAGGGTAAAGGGAAACTGACATGAATTTTAATAAAAAATGAAAACTGGAGAAATAGTTACATGAAGGAGGCATATATGGGAAAGTGAAGGCTAGGCCTTCAGGTTTTACAGAAGCAAGCATTTCTGAGAAATAGAGACAGACTTGACACAGGCTAGAGAACCCTTAAGCGGAAATACACATAACAAGTTTTAATTGCTAATGCATTTGTATTAACAGAGCAATCTATGACAATTGTGCTGTCAATAATTTCTGAGATATAGTTAAGAAATAAACAAAGCAACAAGAAATAATATTGACAGACAAATGGAGATCCAGTAATTGTCTGCAGCATCAAACTCTCATGTATAATGACTTTTGAAGGTTGAAGTTCATGAGAGCAGTTCATTATGTATTTCAAACAAAACTCTATTTTGTCATTCTTCCATCAACTGGAATAGTAAGCACTACAGCCGAAATTCTGCCTAAGGGAATCCATGTATACCAGTTGGTTAACCTTTTGACATTCCACTAAAAAGCACCAGGCTCTTTTGTAATTCATAATTCATGAACCACTCTGATTGTTTAGCATTGATCAGCACTTGAATAAATTGAGTTGCTGTCATATTAACATAAGTAGCAATGCTTTAGTGAGACTTTTTCTTTCTTCCTTTCTCTTCTGATTTATAGTTCTTAAAACAGGAAGTCAGTTTAGAAGACTGCAGAGTTACGTATCCAACTATTACTTTTGCACCAACCTAATACAATGATAACAGAAGGCTGTGAAGTACATTCTAACAACTGTTTGCATATTACATTTAAATTCCCAGATTTGACTGCCAGTATGGATTTGTTGTCAGACTTCTTGTCTTCTGTGTGATCAGACATGCCTATCCTTGCATTTTTCAACTCTATATGTAATTATTCTTGTCTACAAAAAGAGTCAAACTTTGTAAAATATTTGAAGAGATTTATTCTGAGCCAAATATGAGTGACCATGTCCTGAGAACATGTGCCCAAGGTGGTCGGGGTACAGCTTGGATTTATATATTTTAGGAAGACATGAGACATCAACCAAATACATTTAAGAAATACATTGACTTGGTTCAGAAAGGTGGGAAAACTCCAAGGGGGGCTTCCAGGCTGTTGGTAAATTTAAACATTTTCTGGTTGACAATTGGTTGAGTTTATCTGAAGACCTGGGATCAACAGAAAGGAAATGTTTAGGTTAAGATAAAGGATTGTGGAGACCAAGTTTTATTGTGCAGAGGAAGCTGTCAGATGGCAGACTTTAGAGGCAGCAGGTTGTAAAATGTTTCTTATTGGACCTAAAAGAGTGCCTGGCTCTTAGTTGATTATCTCCTGGTTCTGGAAAGGAAGGAAGGAAAACATAAAGAGGAAAGAAGGTTCTCTATAGAATGTGGATTTTTCCCACAAAGGATGGCTTTGCAGGGCCATTTCAAAATATGGCAAGGAAATATATTTTGGGGTAAAATATTTTTCATTTCTTCCTTGCTATTCCAGAGTCAGATTGGAAAGTAAGCCACGATATACAGGGTTAAATAAACTCCATTTGATGGAATTTGTGGTTTGTAGGGCATGACTCCCCAGACTCCTTAGATAGGAATTCGGGCAAGATAAAAAAATTAGAGCTTAGTCTTCATGTAGTTTGATGTGGTTATGTAATTGCCCAATCTCTCAACAGGCAAGGAAATGCAATTTATATGTTTCCGAACTTTACAAGGTAATACACTGAAAACACCAGACTTACTCTAAGGAACACAAATGGATATAGTAGTGATCTCTGTGTGATGTGAACTCTGAAAATCTGAGACAAGTCTCAGTTATTTTAGAAAGTTTATGTTGCCAAGGTTGAGGACACACACCCATGACAGCATCAGGAGGTCCTGAAAACATGTTCCCAAGGTAGTCAAAGCACAGCTTGGTTTAATACATTTTAGGGAGACATGAGATATAAATTAACATACGTAAGATGAACATTGGTTCGGTCGGAAAGGCAAGACAACGCGAAGCAAAAGCAGGATGACTCCAGGGGAGGGAGCTTCCAGGTCACAGGAGTTTCTGATTCACCTCTCCAAAGGAGACAATCAGATATGCATTTATCTCAATGAGCTGAGGGGTAACTTTGAATAGGAGGTAGATTTGCCCTAAGCAGTTCCCAGCTTGAAATTTCCCTTTCGCTTAGTGATTTCAGGGTTCCAATATATTTTCCTTTCACAGAGATGTGGTTTGGATCTGTGTCCTTGCCCAAATCTCATGTCTAGTTGCCAGTGTTGGAGGTGGGGCCTGGTAGGAGGTGATTGGATAATGGGGGCAGTTTCTCACGGTTTACCACCATCCTCCTTAATGTTGTCGTGGTAATTGTGACCGATTGAGTTATTGCAAGATCTGGTTGTTTGAAAGTGTGTGGCCCCTCACCTCTCACTCTCTTCCTTCTCCTGCGGCCATGTCAGAGGTGCCTGCTTCACCTTCTGCCATGATTGAAAGCTTCCTGATGCCTCCCCAGAAGCCACTATGCTTCTTATACAACCTGGAAAATTCTGAGCCAATTAAACTTCTTTTCTTTATGTATTACCCAGTCTCAGGTATTTCTTTATAGCAATGAGGGAACAGACTAATAACAAGGTGTATGTAAAGAAATGTGACTATTGTATGGCAAGAGGATACGCTTTCATCCTCACATGCTGAAAAGTGAGAAGAGGAATCTACTCGAGAATGTATTTTGATACATAAATATTATTTCATTGTTTTTTCCTTTTAGCATAATTTGCACATTTTAAATCATGTAACCATTTCAGAGAGAAAACTATATTAATTATGAGATAGTTTTATCTACAGTTGGAACTATAGAAGAAATTTATTACAACATCAGTGTGAACCGGACCATATTGAAATAGTTTATTTAACCTATGGACAACGGAGTTCCAGAGTGGTGATAATAATTCCGTAAGAGAAACTACCTTTATTCTTGGTATAGATTCCTCCTGGTAAAAAGTGAATAGGCACAAATGTCTCCTATGATTTTATACCTCATCACTGTTCCCTCTTGAGATTCATCTATGCATGCTCAGCCCTTTTACTGGTAATTTTTCAGGAATTTATCTGTATGAAAAGCAGTAGCCTGAGAAAATTAGTTACAGATTTGCCACCAAGAATGATAAATGTCTACTGGAGCAGAAAAGAGGCATAGAACATGCTCAGACTCATCAGGGAAAGTGACTCAATTTTCCAGTGTATCAGCATTTGTAAGACAAATCTATAGAATATAAAGTGATATGCAAGAGAATAACTCTCCAAACATTTTAAAGTGCCATTTGGGTCTTATATATTAAAATGTCCACATTATTCATTTAATTAGGTTATTACAAGATGCAAATTTAATATGCTTTTTTTTTTTTTTTTTTTTTTTTTTTTGAGACGGAGTCTCGCTCTGTCGCCCAGGCTGGAGTGCAGTGGCGCAATCTCGGCTCACTGCAAGCTCCGCCTCCCGGGTTCCCGCCATTCTCCCGCCTCAGCCTCCGAGTAGCTGGGACTACAGGCGCCCGCCACCACGCCCGGCTAGTTTTTTGTATTTTTTAGTAGAGACGGGGTTTCACCGTGTTAGCCAGGAGGGTTAATATGCATTTACTGAAACTCATGACTTCTTTTTAGTCCTAAATCTAGCTGTTTTAATTAAACACAAATTGTATATGAATTTTTATTCATAAAACTTCATTCCTTTTTACCTATTTATATTTTGCTATTTAAAAATATCCAGCACCAGACAAAAAAGTAATATGTATGTGTGTGTGTGTATACATATATATACACACATATATATGTATATATATATATATATAAACATTAAAAATTAAAAAACATAATATCTAGCATGGTTATTTGACATCCACACACACTGGTTTAAATAACTTAAAAAAAATGGACAACAGCATTTTATCAAGACCTCTTTGCAAACCATTTGAATTATGTTATAAAATGAGTAGAGATAGGTTACTTATCAGTGCAGAATCTGTTTCTTTATATATTAGAAATAGAAATTTGATTCTGAGCCATCATCTCTTGCTTAAAGTATTTTTATGCCCTATGATATGCAGGTGTTATTCAGATTTCATTGTTTATCTTTGAGGATATACAGGTATACATGAGGACAAGCCCACTTATTCTCGCTTCCTAAAGGAATACACAAAAAATCAGGGTGTAGAAAAGTATCTTATTTCTCCCTAATTTTATACACTAGGACAATGTGAGACATTTAACTGCTCTCTCATGTCCACTACTAGGCTGTCTGCCAACTGGATGATAATGCTTTCCAATTATCCTAGCCTCTAGTACTTCAGTGTTTAGGACAGTTGGATTTTAGCAACAGAATTCACTAGGACAGTATGCTATGCCATCATGAATACCTTCTGGCTTTGGGGAAAAACAACAACTGTAGTGCTTTTTATTTACTTGGGGAATATTTTGAAATAAGTAAAACAATAATTTCTAATATCTAGAGGTTAGAAAAACATTAACATCCCTCTTTAATTTGAATGTTTATGATGTCACTCCACAAACACTCATATTATTACCAATATTTAAATGACATTAAAGATATATCCAAGAACAAAGGCCGTTCATTGCAGTATATATGGTAATATATGCATTATCAACTGAAGGACAGGGAGCAACAAGTGAATTCTGTAGAGATTTCAGCTAATAAAAATGCAAGTCCAAATCCTAAATCTGGGTTCTCCTATCCCCTAACCCCCAATCCCCAGCTATGGTGAAATTTCCACCATAAAACTGTCTAGGTTGTCATTAGCGTTTCAACAAAGCTAATGCATTTATTCTTCCATTGCTTGCTAATTTTCAGGCCTTTTCTGCATTTCCTGTCCTCTCTTTGTCTCTTCACCTGCTCTTTTCTTCTTTGGTTACTTTTGTGACATTTTGTACCACGTGTCCTTAGAATTCTATTCCTATTATGATGTTCTTTTCTCCAAAAATATTTTTTAAATGTACTTCACCATATTCTAGTTTGTTGTTTAGAGGTAGGTACCCCTGAATAAGGTGTATCTTTTAACATATACTTAATAAAATAATAATATTTCATTCTGGGGCCAGTATGGTACATCCCAAAGGAAGGAATTTGCATTGCTCTCTCATACTGTAATTTTTGTTGAGTTTCTCATGTAGACATAACCTCTTTCTCATGTTGTCATCACTATAGTCCTAAATTAAGCCTACTTCGAAGCTTTAAACAATAAAAAATTCCAATTCAAGCAGAAAGTTAGGAAAGATACAGTGAACATACTCTATAAGTATGAAATTTGAACAGTCCATAATATGAAAATATATACCATTTAAACCTTACGTCCTACGTATCAAGGGTAATGACTTTGCTTTTTAATAATTAAATTTGTACATGTAGTGAAATTGCTAATGGATATTGATTGACAAGGCAAAAATCTTCACTTTGGGAAATCTTCCCTTTTCCTAGAAAAATCTTAGAGAAGTTATTTAAGTGGCAACAAAGTTGATTCTGAATTACTTTTTGCTATTTAAGTTCCAAGACAAACAGAATCATTGAGCACTTTTAGGCCAATCATCATGCATTTTTTCTTTTAGAAACAAAGTTAAGGTGTTCAACATCTTTAGACAAGTTCTTGAATAAACTATCACAATTATTAAAGATTATAAAACTGCAAATAATAGAATTAGTTACTTGCATTGTTATCACAGTGGGCATCTAAGACAAGATGTTTCCCTTACATATATTTCTGAAGGAAAGTAAGGTTAGATTTAAATGTTGTTTGATATTTTCCAAAATGCAAGTCACTTGCTGAAGATCAGTCTTCTTCATATTTCAGATAATCAAGGGAGAGTCTGTCTGCCTTATTCACAGACTGAAGTAGTAGAGATTCATTCTGAATGATATATGCAGGCCCCTTTTTCCTCTATGATTTAATATACAACGTATTTTGAACACATGGGACATTATCTTCACTTGCTCTCAGGGGGACTATGTAAGAGAACTGAATAAACAGACAAATTTGTCCATAGTTTAGGGGCCTTGAGTGGAGTGTATGCGTATGTGTTTGTGTGTGTGTGTATGTGTGTGTATGCATCTGCTATATATGAATATATACACATATATTGTATTCATCCATTTTCATGCTGCTGATAAAGACATACTTGAGACTGGGTAATTTATAAAGAAAAAGAGGTTTAATGGACTCACAGTTCCACGTATTGAGGAGGCCCCATAATCATGGCAGAAGGAGAAAGACACATCTTACATGGCAGTAGGCAAGAGAGAATGAGAGTCGAGCAAAAGGGAAACCCCTTATAAAACCATCAGATCTCATGAGACTTATTCAGTACCACGAGAACAGTATGAGGGAAACCACCCCCGTTATTCAATTATCTCCCACTGGATCACTCCCACAACATGTGGGAATTATGAGAGCTACAATTCAAGATGAAGATTTGGATGGGGACACAGCCAAACCATATCACATACATACACATTGTATAAAATTATGTACAAATTATGTGTATGGATGAATATCTGGGAAAAGTTAGGATTAAGGTGAGACTGAGCCTAATGGATCTGTCAAACTTATGTCAATCTTTATTAGACAGTGATGTTCATCTGGTGATGGTACCATTTTAGCTAATAAGAAGGTGTAAAATATTGATAATCTTGCTTACATTTCTCTTTAATTTTGTTTATTTTCTCCTCTAAGATTAGAAAGCAAAATTGAAAAAGTTGGGGGCCAGCCATGGTGGCTCACACCTGTAATCCCAATACTTTGTGAGGCTGAGGTGGAAGAATCACTCAGCCCAGGAGTTTGAGACCAACCTGGGAAACATACTGAGACCCATCTGTAAAAAAAATATATATATATATATATGTATATATATACGTATATATATATATATGTATATATATATATATATGTATATATATACGTATATACATATAGATACATGTGTGTGTGTGTATATATATGTATATGTATATATGTGTGTGTGTGTATATATATGTGTATATGTATATATAAAGTAGCCAGGTGGTGTGCACCTATGGTCCTGGCTACTTGGGAGGCTGAGGTGGAAGGATTGCTTGAGCCTAGGAGGTCATGGCTGCACTGTTGTGTTCACACCACTGCATTCCAGCCTGGGCAACAGACTGAGACCTTGTCTCAGAAAAAAAAAAAAAAAATTGAAAAAGTTATCAGGAAAGATGCAGGGAAATATATTTTTTTCATTACACTGTTCCCTCAACACGAATATATTTTATTTTTTCCTTTTCATTTCCTTTCTAAGTCTTTGCATCTCTAATGATGGTGTACATTCATATGAAAAATTTGATATTTAGCAGAATTGATAGTTAATACATAAAGCTATAGATTATAGTTTGATAAGTAAAAACAAGTTATGAATTATGCAGAACTGTATAGAATTTCAAGATATGAATCCTCATTTTATTTATATATGTACTATGTACATGTATATTCATATTCAGTTGTCCCTTGGTATCTTTAAGGGATTGGTTCTAGCACCCCCATAATACCAAAATCTTTAGATACTCAAGTCCCTTATATAAAATGATACATAGTATTTACATATAGTCTACACACCTTCTCCTGTATATTTTAAATTATTTCTACATTACTTATAATACCTAATACAACGTAAATGCTATGTAAATAGTCATTATACTGTGTTATATTTATTTGTATTACTTTTTATTGTAGTACTATTATTTGTATTGGGCTTTAAAACATTTTTGATCCTCAGTTACTTGAAATCAACAATGTGGAACTCGTGGATGCAAGGTGCCGACTGCTTATACATATATGTATGTATTCAAATAATGAAATTCATTCCTAAAGCACAGATATTTTAGGGAAAAAAATGACGTAGCAGATGATGTCTTATTGATCCTAAGGATTTATTATTTTATTTTTTCTTCTTGCACCAATGTTTCCTGGCCTACACTAATCTAAGTAACCAAAACTACATTTCATGTTGTGAGGTTGTGTGGTCAGAAATAGAGTCCAGGAACAAATTAAGGTGGATGTAGATTCAGCTCCAGTGATAGGTAAGCACTCACTAAATGTGTTTCTACAACAAGACACAAAACTAATAATGAACATGATTGTGATACCATACACCTTCATTTCTATTTCATTTTAATTAAATAATATAAACTCTTTCATAAATAAACATACAGTTGGTCATATAAACCATAAGGCTAAACCAAAAGCTGATGTTTGAATTTGCTCATCATTTTGTTCTTCCCTTAGGACACTAGCTAAAATCTCATCCGTGGTTAAAGCACAGGCATGATTCTCAAAACGTTCTTGGTATTGACAGAAATCCGCTGAGCTGGTTGTGCTTGTCCAGTGAAGCTCCAGATGCTCTCTTTTTGTTGTTGTTGTTGTTGAGATGCAGTTTTGCTCTTGTTGCCCAGGGTGGAGTGCAAAGGTCCAATCTTAGCTTACCGCAACCTCTGCCTCCTGGGTTCAAGAGATTCTCCTGCCTCAGCCTCCTGAGTAGCTGGGATTACCGGCATGCGCCACCATGCCCAGCTAATTTTGTATTTATAGTACAGATGGGGTTTCTCCATGTTGGTCAGGCTGGTCTCGAACTCCCAACCTCAGGTGATCAGCCCGCCTCGGCCTCCCAAAATGCTGGGATTACAGGCATGAGCCACTGCACCCGGCCCCTGAATGCTTTCTTTTAATTAATCATTGTAAATACATATGGATCTGTGTGTTCCTAAAAGGGTAATGACATGCCGTACTGGCCACATCAAGCATGTTTACAAAGTACAGGCTAGTAACTCATATCTATTTTACCAAAACATCTCTAAAAACTGCTCTCTTGTCTTAATCATATTTTGATCTTGACTTTCTTTGTAACTTCTCTGTTAGAATTATCCATTCACACCTCGGCTCAGTATGTGCTTTGTGTTGTTCATAATTTCATGTGCATAGCTTTTTAGAAACTTCTACTGAAAGTCTGTATTTGTGTGGAAATGAAACCAATTAAGAAATACAAATGACATTTATTTCCAGCTTGTCAGAAACTTTGAGAGATAAATTAATGACAAAAGTTTATTGCTGTGTCTTCTTTTCAGTATGCTTCCTTCAAACTTCATGGCAGTAAATGCCAAATAACCTCATGTATCAAACTTAAAGCAAGCTGCGAGCCAGGTGTCTTCAACTGCAGGTCATATGCTGCGCTACATTCATCATTTTAATCTTTTGAATTAAATCATCCAAAATTGAATAAACCTCAGTGAAACTGTGGTTGCTAAGAAATTCTTTAATTCTCCGACTCCTGAATTCTGTAATATCTTCTGCCTAGAAATAACAATGGAGAAAGAATAAGGTGCAAGTTTTGGCCCATAGAAGGCAAACACTACACGTTTTGAGTTAGTTTAGTGTTAGCAACTTGAGAGCAGGGACCAGAGCCATTCTTCTACACAAAACACAAAAATTTAGTTCAATTTTTGTGTATTTCATTGCTATGTATCCTGCTGTCATGCAGTGAAATTCTGCTTGTATTTATATGCTAAAAATTGTTTAGGAAAATGTAATCTTTTTGGTAGTAATCAAAACCAATTCAATGTGCACTATGGTATAATGTTCAGTGGAAAGGAGTAATCTCAATAATTTCTCTGAAAATCAACTCCAAGTTTCAAGCAGCCAAGGATGAATGATGGCTGCACTCCATATATTAATCAAAATAATGATTAAAGAAAATAAAGAACATAGATTTAAAAGATTTCATCATATTGACAGAATAAGCATTTGCATCATTTAGCCCAATATGTAGTTCATATATTTTCCCTTAAGTGTTTTTTCTTACAGGTTTTTAACTTTTTAAATTTACTTTGGGGACTTTTAGTAGATGATGTATTCAAATGATTTAAAAATTAAAACCATGTAACAAGGTACACACGAAGAAGCCTTTCATCCAAGCTTGTCACTATTTCTTCCATATATCCTTCCCTCTACAGTTAATCATTCTTATTAGTTTCTCAAACATACTTCTGGTGTTTCTGTATGTAGATATAAACAAATATTATAGGTTATCTCATAGCTGTTCTAAACAGTCCCTTATAGATGGATATTGGGACTTATTTTCAACTTTAAAATGATAAAAGGGTAAACAGTGCTGTAATGAAAAACCTTTCACACATATCATTTATCCATATTTCTAGAAATGGGATTGTTGAGTCAGATTAACTTTAGAATCATTTATCTAGCTCTAAAAATGTTGCTATTCTTGTTGGAATCACACTAAATTTGATGTTAACTTAGAGAGAATCATCAGCTTTATGATGCTGAATCCTTCTGCCCAAGATTACATCATGTCTTTTCTTTTATTCCATCCTAGATCTTTGTCCTAAATTATGTTACAAATTTTTCTTATGACTATTGCACAATTCTGGCTATGTTTACTCAGACATTTTGTTCTTTTTCATTGTTGTTTGTGTATGTTCTTGGCATCTTAGCAAAGTAATGATTGCAAATTTTTAAAATATGCAGATATTAAGCAAAATTGGAAGTAACAGTATATATTTTTATCAATTTTGTGCAATTCCAGACACTTTGCGTTAATCTTTAATAAATATTTATTTTACTAAGTTTTTGATATCTGCTATTTGATTTGGCATTCCTCAAATACCTGCTGATTAAAATATTATAAAAACTTCCTATTGGGAAAAAAATTTTTAAAGCCATATTATCATTTATTGGTTTATCTTTTTTAAATAATTCAAATACCGAATTAACTCTATAGTTAACAGGATATCACTTACATTTTCTAAGATACTCTCTTGGATTTAGCTGTGTGGCACTGTTAACCAAAAATAAATTCTAAGGCCATCCAATCATCTGAATGGACCCCTCCTCTTGGCCAAGGGCATTCCACAGTTAACCTGAAAAACCAGTTCAGGACATGATAGAAGAGGGGAAGGTACATGCCTCACTATACATCCCCAGCAGCCTTAACATCAACCCATATCTTAAATCTGATAAGAAACATTTACAATCTATTCTCTCGGAAGCCTACTACTTGGAGACCTCCTCTGCATGATAAAATCGAGGTCTCAACCCCTTAACTTAATGCAAACATTCCTTTCTATTGATAACTCTGTCAGCCAATTGCCAATCAGAACATTTTTAAATCTACCTATGACCTGGAAGTCACCCCCCAATCCCCCTCCTCAATCCCCTTCATCACTTTGAGTTATTCTGCCTTTCCAGATGGAACCAATGTAAATCTTACATGTATTGATGTATGATGTCTCCTCAAAATGTATAAAAGCAAGCTGTACCTTGACTACCTTGAGCATATTTTCAGGGCCTCTTGAGGCTGTGTCATGGGCATGTCCTTAACCTTGGCAAAATAAACGTTCTAAAGTGATTGAGACCTGTCTCAGATACTTTTGAGTTCACAAATTTGAGAGCTGTCTTAGATACTTTTGGGTTCAAAACACCCTTTGATGTTAAGGGAATCCATTGTCTAAATTGCCAAGAGGCCGGGCGCGGTGGCTCATGCCTGTAATCCTAGTACTTTGGGAGGCCACGGTGGGCAGATAACCTGAGGTCGGGAGTTCAGTACCAGCCTGACCAACATGGAGAAACCCGGTCTATACTGAAAATACAAATTTAGCCAGGCATGGTGGTGCATGCCTGTAATCCCTGCTACTCGGGAGGCTGAAGCAGAAGATCGCTTGAACTCAAAGTCCCCACTTTGAGTTGTCCCACCTTTCTGAACCAAGCCAATGTATTTCTTTCTTTTTTTTTTTTTTTTTTTTTTTTTGAGACGGAGTCTCGCTCTGCCGCCCAGGCTGGAGTGCAGTGGCCGGATCTCAGCTCACTGCAAGCTCCGCCTCCTGGGTTTACGCCATTCTCCTGCCTCGGCCTCCCGAGTAGCTGGGACTACAGGCGCCCGCCACCTCGCCGGCTAGTTTTTTGTATTTTTAGTAGAGACGGGGTTTCACCGTGTTAGCCAGGAGGGTCTCGATCTCCTGACCTCATGATCCGCCCGTCTCGGCCTCCCAAAGTGCTGGGATTACAGGCTTGAGCCACCGTGCCCGGCCGCCAATGTATTTCTTAAATGTATTTGATTGATGTCTCATACTTCCCTAAAATATATAAAACCAAGCTGTACCCCGACGACCCTGGGGACATGTTCTCAGGACCTCCTGAGGGCTGTGTCATGGGCCATGGTTACTCATATTTGGCTCAGAATAAATCTCTTCAAATACTTTACAGAATTTGACTCTTTTCATCGACAATATGCCAATATGCATAGGAAATCACTAGTCAAATGAATTTGTCGGTGCTATTTGATAGTTTGTGAAATATCTTTGCATATAAGCAATAAGAACTGATAAAAGAAAAAATATAGTTCTGATATAAAAAAGCAGAGTTCTTTGACAAGCTGAGTAAAAAGAATTTAATCATTAAGAATCCGTGGATATTATTTAGTTTTTAGACATCATGTAGTCCAAGATCTGCTCTGAAAACATACCAGGTTCAAAATACAGATTTCCTCAAAATGTCTGCATCAGTATCAAATAAAATATATAATGATGTTCATTGGTTTCTTCTTCTTTATGTTATTAAGGTGTTTCAGTAGCAATAGACTGGCAAGTGTATTCAGCCACCTTGGACTTGTGATTCACTCAGGAGAATTTGACATTGTGATAAAAAAAGTAAAAGGGATTTAGTATTTCTAAGGCTGACTGCCTTGGCAAGACACTGTACTTCAAATCAGCATGCATCCATTTTGAATATTAAGTAGGAAAATGAGATAAATTTTTAGTAGAGGCTTAGAAAAATATAAAACACTGTCATTTTGAGGTTAGTTTTCCGCTGCATTGATTTTTGTCTTTTATACCTCAGTATGATTAAAAAACTTTCCCTAAATCTGTCAATATAATGTTTCACCATTATGGTACACATATAATATAATGCAGACGATTCTGTTTTCCACTCTGACCTTTACTATATAGCTGGGTTTTGATAGAAGAGTGTGGGAGGAAATACTTTTTAAATAGAATTCCAATAATGTATCCATAAACATAACCTCTCATCCTTTGAATTACTAAGTGTTAACCTTGCTACAGGATATATTATTCCTTTTCGTTTTGAATAAGCCATAAGACGTAGGGACATAGTATTAAAATGCATAGGTAACTGTGGTCAGGATTACCTAATATTAACCTAAATTATGTCCTGTTAAGCACTGAATAATGTTAGGTAAAATGTTCTCTTATCATTATAAGTTTTGTAATACTGTAACCGCCCAACGGGTTCACCTTGCCCACTGCCTACACGGAGACGTCTTTATTTATTAAGACAGGGGAACTGCAATGGAGAAAGAGTAATTCACTTAGAGCCGGCTGTGTGAGAGACTGGAGTTTTATTATTACTCAAATCAGCCTCCCTGAGCATTTTGGGGAGTGCTTGGGGACTGGAGTTTTTAAAGATAACTTGGACCAGGCGTGATGGCTCACGCCTGTAATCCCAGCGCTTTGGGAGGCCGTAGCCAACGTGGTGAAACCCCGTCTCCACTAAAAATGCAAAAATTAGCTGGGCGTGGTGGAGGGGCGCCTGTAGTCCCAGCTACTTGGGAGGCTGAGGCAGGAGAATTACTTGCTGAGTCCAGGAGACACGTTGCTGTGAGCCGAGACCGTGCCACTGCACTCCAGCCTGAGCGACAGCGGGAGACTCGATCTCAAAAAAAAACATTAAAGATAACTTGGCAGTAGGGACTTGGGAAGTGAGAGGTACTGATTGTATGGGTTGAAGATGGAATCATAGAGGGTCCAAGTGAAGTTTTCTTGTTATCTTCTGTTCCTGGGTGGGATCTCAAAACTGGTTGAGCCAGATTACCAGTCTGAGTGTGGTATCGGCTGATGCTGATCCATCAAGTGCAGGGTTTGCAAATTATCTCAAGCACTGATAGGTTTTAAAATAATGATGTTATCTCCAGGAACAATTTGGTGAGGTTCAGACTCTTGCAGCCATAAGCTGCATGACCCTTAAACGTAATTCCTACTCTTGTAACTAGTTTGTTCGTCCTACAAAGGCAGACCTGGTCCAAGGCAAGAAGGGGGTCTTTTGGGAAAGGTCTGTAATTTTGTTTCAGAGTCAAACCATAAACTAAATTCCTTCCCAAGGCTGGTTCGGCCTATGCCTAGGAATGAACAAGGACAGCTTAAAGGTTAGAAGCAAGATGGTGTTGATCAGGTCTAATCTCTTTCACTGTCATAATATCCTCAGTTATAATTTTTGCAAAGACAGTTTCAAGACTAGGAAGTTATTTTTTGAAGATACAGTTATTGAATAAAACACTATGTAATTTAGCTATTGACCAGTGGAGCTGCAATTTTTCTCAACAGTTAATCTTTTCTTTAAGTTACTTCATAATTGAAATAGCTACTTTTATAGATTGATTAGTCCCTAAATATAAACCAATCATCTATTTAAAAGGGTTTTTATTTTAAACTTATCCTTGAAAGATTGTGAATAAAACAAATTAGAAGGTCTATGAAAGTTCCAGCTTATTGAAAATGAGATTTATTCAATTGGAATACATAAATCTTAGGATGTTACAAAGAAAGAGAAAAATAAAATCTTAGACTAAGATTCCACAGTACCAATGCCAATATAGACACGATACCTAAACAAATCAAAGAACAAGTTTTGAATTTCAGTAGACACTGTCAACCGAGGAAAATGACAAGTCTCAATCATTTTAGGAGATTTATTTGCCAAAATTAAGGATGCACCCGGGAGAGAGGTCTATGCCTTTCTCCAAAGACGATTTTGAGGGCTCCAAATTTAAAGAGGAAAGAATGGGGTATTGAGAAGCACACCGTTTTTACATGAAGAATGGGGGCAGAGGAAAAATGTGAAGAATCTGCATTTCACATAACACAGACAAAATGGGGAAGGGGAACAGTCAGATATGCATTTTTGTCTGGCGGGCTGGGTGACTGCACCTGTAAAGATAAGCTATCAATTTGCATGGCCATGGAGGAGTTTTTAACAGCTCACCAGGAATTTCCTTGTGGGCAAAATATGGGAGAGGCTTGTAGCCTTTCATCTTGTAGCCATCTCATTGAGGAACCAAAAGGGGGAGGCAGGTTTGTGTGACTCAGTTCCCAGCTTGACTTGTCCCTTTGGCTAAATGAGTTTGGGGTCCAAAAATTTAATTTCTTTTTACAACACACCATATTCCTGATAGCTCCAAATAACCCTTTCTGGCTCTCCTTTGTTTTCTTAAAGGAACCAGGACATGCTGATATCCTTTCTTAAGTTATGTTAATATGTAAATGCAGTCAGCATCTGGGGTATTCTAGGCCTTTGGTAGCTCCACAAACAGCAAATATTTTCACCTGGACAGAGCTTCTAAGTACTTGGCAAAGGAAAGATTATTATGAGCCTTATTTAGTTTAGTCTGCATCAGTGATATTTTATTACCAGCATTCTCTGTAGATTTGGAGAATATGAAAGTAAGCTCTGTATCAGCCTTAAACTTTCTGAGCTGGATTTGGATCACCTAAGGCTAAATTTAAAAAAAAAAAAAAAAAAAAAAAAAAATCAGCATCAATACTTTCTAAGCGTATGTTTTCCCAATAAGGTGAGGTTTTATTAGTAGTTTTTTAAAAGTCTGTCTAGAAATTTCATGTTCTACTCAATGCTTCTAGTTATTAATGAAAAAGGAATTTTTTCATGAAAATGTAGTTGCCCCTCTATTAGAAATTGTTCATATGAGCTGCATCTACTCATCTTAAATAAAAATGTAATGCTACTAGATGAAAGTAAATTTCCTCAAATTAATATGTCATATATATATATATATATTTTAAGGTAGAATGTAAGAAGGAAAATGTATAGGAAATTTTTTTAAAAAGCATTTATTTATCCAATTTCCTTTAGTCACAGAATCACTAAGTTGAAAGAGCCCTAGAAGATATAGTCCAATGTCATCATTTTACAAAAGTGAAAATTTAAATTCTGAAATACAAAATAAGTTTCCCAAGTCATATAGTTAGTGACAGAACTGAGGCTATTTCACAACCCCACTCTAATGCTCATTTTTCTAAACTGCACTGATTATCACACAACCAGGAATACCAAAAAAAAAAAAAAAAGTATCAGCTATAAGCTATAATCTTTGCTCTTATGGAGCCTGTAAGTTCATAAGAGAGATGTATACAAGATGACAACTGTGTATGACCAGGACAGGCAAGATGAGACATGTACCATTTGTGCAGAAGACAGCTACATCATAGCAGGCAGGCTCATAGAATTGAGAGAGGCTTGGCAAACAGATAATATCTAGGATAAGATGAGGTTCTGGTAAAAAAAAAAAAGTATAGTCATCATAATGTCATACTGTTTTAAAATTTTGAAACAAATTCTTTCCCAAAGAATTCCTGAAATGTTTGGTATTTTGATATTTTCTCTTAATGGAAAGTGCAAATGAGTTAAATTATTAATGATTTTCATCCTATAATTGGTATCTACTGTCATTTGTGTGGACAATTTCAATAGGCATGTTCATTTTTTAGACAGAGATTTATTATAATGTTTTCTTATGACAATTTGATATCATTGTGTTGTTTGCTTATATTAATTTTAAAATTATTCACTTCTCTTTTATTCCACCATGATAATCCATTTATAGATTTAATTCATTTTGAGGCTCCTAATAATGAATTTATGATTAAGAAAATTTTGCTACTCATTTGTTCAGCCATTTTTCAATTTTTTTAAATCATAGCACCTGAGACCTAATTATAATTAATTGCTAAAGTTGCTCATTTGAAGTTTCTTTGAAGAATTACTCAAGTTGTTTCAGTATAAATTAACACCAAAAAAGGTAATGATTCATATTTTCTATTTTGGGTGCAAGAGATTAACACCAGTGCTAGATTATATTTAAAACACTTAGTTTATTGATTAACTTCCCTGAAGAACATGTGACCTTATTTTTGCTTAAAACTATTTGCAGGCCGGGCGCGGTGGCTCAAGCCTGTACTCCCAGCACTTTGGGAGGCCGAGACGGGTGGATCACGAGGTCAGGAGATCGAGACCATCCTGGCTAACACGGTGAAACCCCGTCTCGACTAAAAAATACAAAAAAAAAACTAGCCGGGCGACGTGGCGGCGCCTGTAGTCCCAGCTGCTCGGGAGGCTGAGGCAGGAGAATGGCGTGAACCCGGGAGGCGGAGCTTGCAGTGAGCTGAGATCCGGCCACTGCACTCCAGCCTGGGCGACAGAGCGAGACTCCGCCTCAAAAAAAAAAAAAAAAAAAAAAAACTATTTGCAGATCCTAAATATTTGAAGAAGGTCAGTGAGTGTGTAGGGTTAGATTCAGGGGAAGGAACAGTACTTCTACTTTAACCATAATACCTGCCTTTTTATCTGTTTTCTATATTGTAGCTTTGGTTCTGTTGAATTTCATTTAAAAAGTGGAGAGGTGTGTTACAAATTGTAAACTTTTCTAACTTTTAAAAATCACTTTCCGAAAGGTAAAGATCAAAGTCATTCAAGGTTCTTTGTATTCCAATTGTAGTTTCTGCTTCTTCTTC
This sequence comes from Trachypithecus francoisi, assembly GCF_009764315.1. Classification (NCBI taxonomy): domain Eukaryota; kingdom Metazoa; phylum Chordata; class Mammalia; order Primates; family Cercopithecidae; genus Trachypithecus; species Trachypithecus francoisi. The sequence goes on along the minus strand of NW_022681437.1, from coordinate 366,126 downwards.
CTTTACACAAACACTTTGTCTCATCCAAATTTATTTTCTGAACATTGTCTAAACATACCTGGTGGTTTCCTTGCTCCCTGCCTTGAATAAACTTGCAGCTTCCATCTTGGAAGCTCTCCTCTCCTACCCTGCTCCCCTACTGGATCAAAAGGATGTCACCCGTCCTTTCAATTTATTTATTTATTGGTTTGTTTGTTTGTTTATTTTTGAGACAGAGTCTTGCTCTGTCGCCCAGGCTGGAGTGCAATGGCGCGAACTCGGCTCACTGCAACCCACACCTCCCAGGTTCAAGCGATTCTCCTGCCTCAGCCCCCCTGAGTAGCTGGAATTACAGGCCCCCACCACCATGCCCGGCTGGGGTTTCTCCATTTTGATCAGGATGGTCTTGAATTCCTGACCTCAGGTGATCCACCCTCCTTGGCCTCCCAAAGTTTTGGGAGTACAGGCATAAGACAAAGTGCCCAGTCCCTTTCCATTTTTGAAGTTAAACTCTCCCCATGAAGTCTTCTAATTCATAACAACTGGAACTGACTTCTCTATCCATTGAACTCCAATACCAATTATCATTTATTCTTACCACTACTTTATGTTGCAGTTATCTATGTAGACTAGATCAACATGACCATATCTGGGCACTCAATAAATATGTGTTAAATGAAACACATATTTCTTGTGAGGTACTCATAGACCACAAGTTTTACAGAGTAATAAAGTTTAATTTTATTCTTCTAGTTTCAAGCAGAAAGAAAATAATGAAAAAATATGTATTTAACTAGAAGGAGACTGTATTAGTCAGGGTTTTCTAGAGGGGCAGAACTAATAGGATATATGTATATATTAAAGAGAGTTTATTAAGGAGAATTGACTCACAGGATCACAAGGTGAAGTCCCACGATAGACTGTCTGCAAGCTGAAGAGCAAGGAAGCCAGTAGTGGCTCAGTCCAAGTCCCAAAACCTCTAAAGTAGGGAAGCCAACAGTTCAGCCTTCAGTCTGTGGCTGACGGCCTGAGAGCCCCTGGCAAACCACTGGTGTGAATCCAAGAGTCCAAAAACTGAATAACTTGGAGTATAATGTTCGAGGGCAGGGAGCATCCAGAGGAAGACTCAGCATGTCGGATTATCCCACCTTCTTCTACCTGCTTTTTCTAGCTGCACTGGCAGGTAATAGGATGATGACCACTGAGATTGAGGGTGAGTCAGCCTCTCCCAGTTCACTGACTCAAATGTTAATCTCCTCTGGCAACACCCTCAGAGACACACCCAGAAACAATACTTTGCATCCTTCAAGACAAACAAATTGACACTTAACGTTAACCATCACAGAGAGATTTCTACTACTAAGTCTCTATCATGTAATATAGCGTCAGTGAAATTGTATTCTCAGATCTATAGTTTCTCTGAGTGATAGTTGCCCATAATTTAAAATGTAAAATGTATACTCTGCAGCAGCATGTTTGTAAGACATGTAAATGTGAGTGTTTTAGTTAGCTCAACACTTAGCTTTTAATGCTTAGAATGACATGCCTGAAATATATTTTTAATTTTTCTTGAGACTTTGACCAGAACTGGGGTTAATTCATTCAGACATTATTTTGGTATTCACAGATCATCTTGTAGGTATGTTTTATTAAATAGCCTATAACATTTATTTAGTTCAAAACTGATTTCTAACTTTAAAATTGACTCATGATGGCACATTAAGTTATTGAGCTCAACAGAGAATCAAGGAACAAAGAGTAACAGCTCTTCCTACCATCTTCTTAGATTTTTGGATTGATCCAATACAGCTTTTAATAGCATTGGAGCCAAAACTAATATTAATACATTAGCATTAATGCAGGTGTAGACAGATGTAGAAAGTTTCAAGAAAATTAAATTCTTGGCCGGGCGCGGTGGCTCAAGCCTGTAATCCCAGCACTTTGGGAGGCCGAGATGGGCAGATCACGAGGTCAGGAGATCGAGACCATCCTGGCTAACACGGTGAAACCCCGTCTCTACTAAAAAAATATACAAAAAACTAGCCGGGCGACGTGGCGGGCGCCGGTAGTCCCAGCTACTCGGGAGGCTGAGGCAGGAGAATGGCATAAGCCCAGGAGGCGGAGCTTGCAGTGAGCTGAGATCCGGCCACTGCACTCCAGCCTGGGCGACAGAGCGAGACTCCGTCGCAAAAAAAAGAAAAGAAAATTCTTAGATAATCATTCTGACTGTTTTCTCCTTTTAGCAAATTATTTTTGTTTTATTTATTGATTTATTTAGCTATTATTATTTTTTGAGACAGGGTCTCCCTCTGTTGCCCAGGCTGGCATGCAGAGGCACAATCATGGCTCATTTTAACTCCCCCTCCTGGGCTCAAGCGATCCTCACTCCTCAGCCTCTTGAGTAGCTGGCACTACGGGCATGTGCCACTGTGCCTAGCAATTGTTTTGTATTTTTTTGTAGAGACAGGGTCTCACTATGTTGCCCAGGCTGGTCTTGAACTCCTGGGCTCCAGCAACCCACCATCCTCGACCTCTCAAAGTGCTGGGGTTACAGACATGAGCCACCATGCTCAGTCAGCAAATTTATTTTAAGATTAAAAAACGTCAATGTTGGGTTAGCAGTGTTATATAGTATGTAGAATACTATCCTGAGTATTAGGAAACCTTGTTAGGAATTAGTTGTGTGCCTTTGGGAAGGCCTCTTTTGCAATATGAACCTGAACATTTTTTTCTATAAAATGAGGGTTCAGAACTTGGGCATGTCTAAGATTTCCTCCAGTTCAATCCTTTTATGTCTTTAAACTTGTAAAGGGTAGGGGAAAAGTCCTCAAAAAGTAATACTGTGCTAGGCGCAGTGGCTCACACCTGTAATCCTAGCACTTTGGGAGGCCGAGGCGGGTGGATCACCTGAGGTCAGGAGTTTGAGACCAGGCTGGCCAACGTGGCAAAACCCTGTCTCTACCAAAAATACAAAAATTAGCTGAGCATGGTGGTGGGTGCCTATAATCCTAGCTACTCGGGAGGCTGAGGCCGGAGAATCGCTTGAACGATTCTCCGGGGTGCGGAGGTTGCAGTCAGCTGGGATCAGGCCACTTTACTCCAGCCAGGGCGAAATAGCGAAACTCTGTCTCAAAAAAAAAAAAAAAAATACCATATTCACACAAATACTCTCTTTATTCTCTTGAAGAACAAACAACAAAAGGATCTGTATATACTAGTGTAAGTGTTTATTTGAGATTCACTCTCTTATTTCCTCATATAATGCAAGGGAAAGGCCATAGACTAATTTTTTATTAAAGATAGTAAATACAAGTAATTTTAAATCTAGAGGTTGATTTCTGTAGCAGGAGAAATTCTTCCACATTAAGTACAGAAAGGAAAAAAAAAATGCTTCAGAAGCACATTTGAAGAGAGCTATATTCAATTTCACAGGAAAGATTCAACATCAAGTAACCCCTGGGTCCCTTCAATGTATTGCTCTAATTTATACATCAAAGTGAGAACAAGCTTGCTGAAACATAAGGCCTGAAGGAACAACTCAATGTTTCTATCAAAGGTAGTTCACCAGTTACACAGTCCATGAAATGCTCATTAACAAGCTGAGGCAATACGTACTGAGTATACAGGTTCACCTTTGCATATTAATCAGCAATGTGTAATAACATTTACGGCTCTTGCTGTTCCACATGCAGAGAACACTGAGGTTAGAGCCGGGCTGTATAAATGTCAAATGTATTTATGGTCATGAATGCATACTGCTGTTTTAAAACGGTAGTCTCTTAACGGCCACAAATGTTTCATTCATATGCAGGTAGTTGGCAGCCACCTTTTTTCTTGAGCCACAGATTACTTTTGCTATAGATTTCCATCCTACAACACAGATCTACCACCAACAGTTTTATGAAGCCATATGCCTTTCAGAAACACTGCAATTTTGGTTTTTCCTTCATAATAATGTACATTATCTTAATGTTTCATAAAAATCTTTCATTTAAAGGCAGCAAAGTAAGACATCAGGAAAAAAAGATACAACTAACATGTGACTAAACAAGACTCTAAGCGCCAGAATTAAAATATGGTGTTCTGCTGTACTAGCAGCATGAGATCTCTTCACCATAAAATCTCGAAGCCCACAAGAAGGGAAGAGCGTGGAATATATATATGCGTTGACTCATTCCAAAGCATTCTTAAAGACCTTAAAACCAGAAAACAATGAAATCAACATGTCAGCTTTCTCCTCCACTTCCAGGAAGTCTTGTCTGACCACCTTACCCTCACAGCCCTCCCTCATGTACACTTTAGAGTATAAACATGTATCTTTTAAAATTAATAGTTCTATTAGTATTTTTTTCAAATTTGACACATTCCAAAATTTATTGCATTTTAATGCAAACTAAGCATGCATATTACTGGTTTGGTTATAATGCAGTCTTGAGATAAATGGATAAATTATTTATTTTTATTTTTAATTTTTTAATTTATTTATTTGCTTTTTTTGAGACAGGGTCTTTCTGTTGCCCAGGCTGGAGTGCTGTGGTGCCATCATGGCTCACTGCAGCCTCCACATTCTGGGCTCAAGCAGTTTTCCCACCTCAGCCTCTTGAGTAGCTATGACTATGGGGATGCACCACCACATCCAGCTAATTTTTTTTATTTTTGACAGAGATGAGGTCTCATTGCGTTGCCCTTGCTGGTCTCCAACTCCTGGGCTCAAGTGATCCTCCTACCTTGGCCTCCCAAAGTGCTGGGATTACAGGCATGAGCCACCACACCTAGCCCTTGATGAATTACTTAAAAATCAAAGCAATATGCTACTACAGAATGAGAACTTATAAGCAACAAATTACCCATGTCACATACTTTTTGAAGTACAGTATAGGGTATAGATATTCCACATTAACCAAAAGTACTTTATTAGAAAGATGGGAAATTGAAAAAAATGGAGATGGAATTTTGGGAGTCCCTAAGCAATTCAATAATTTCTCAAAACACACTTAATTCATTAGTAATAAAACCTACAGTTTTTCATTATTTTCATTATTTTATTATTTCTATTATTTCTAAATAAAATAATTTACATAATGCATGTATTCAAGCCAAGCTGAACAGCTAGCGCATTTCTTACCAAATAGTGTGTGCTCTTAAATGCATATTGAATGACTAAGACACGTGTATACATTTTCTATTTTTATTTTACACATTTAATTGTTTGTGAGGTTAAATCACGTTTTAAATTTTTGCAAAATTAAACAAGAGGCTTTTACCCAATAGTATTTTAGTCTACCTGTACTTTTTGAGAGAAGAAATAGCTTTGTAGTCTTGACACATATTTTCGGGTACTTTAACATGATATTTCACAACAGTTTCAAAACACAGTTAGAATGGAATAAGCTAAAAAGGGGCAGGAGTGGTATGCCATGATATTTTTCATGTAATGCAAAGTCATGCCTATACCATCCATCATATGAACTATGTAGTAACGCTGATGACTTGTAGAATGGAAGGGCACCATTTTCTAACTTTCCTTTTTTTTTTTTCATTTTTTATTTTTTATTTTTTGAGACAGAGTCTCACTCTGTTGCCCAGGCTGGAGTGCAGTGGCGTGATCTTGGCTCACTGAAACCTCTACTTTCTGGGTTCAAGCAGTTCTGTGCTTCAGCCTCCCCAGTAGCTGGGATTACAGGTGCCCACCACCACGCCTGGCTAATTTTTGTATTTTTAGTAGAGGCGGGGTTTCACCATTTTGGCCAGGCTGGTCTTGAACTCCTGACCTCGTGATCCACCCGTCTTGACCTCTGAAAGTGCTGGGATTACAGACGTGAGCCACCATGCCCGGCCACCATTTTCTAACTTTTCTAAGATTTGAAGGTAAACAAAGAGATTAAGTATAGTGAAAATGCAGATTCAAAATAATTAGAAATTCACTTTTGATAAAGTAATTCAAATGCTAATTGTCAAATTCATATTTTACACTTTTGATCATAAGCCCTGTATTTTTATTGTGACATTGTAGTGAAAGAGTGATGCCTTTAAGATTCATGAAGAAAGCAGACCCATACGTAGGTGGAAGCTAATGTCTTGGTGCGGAAAACAACATGTCTTTCACAAAGTGACAATTACAACATGACTGTAATAGTAGTTGACAATTCACCTTATTTGAACATGTTTAGTCTTCTCAGGCATAAATTATTTAGATTGAACAAAATTAATAGCATAGGGTTCTCCATAAACACTTATCTGTAGTGTATGCACTATGGATTTTGACATATTTTAATCATAAAGTTTTTTCTACTAATAATAATTATTTCATGGCGTAAAACCCGGGAGGTGGAGCTTGCAGCAGTGAGCTGAGATCCGGCCACTGCACTCCAGCCTGGGCGACAGAGCGAGACTCCGTCTCAAAAAAAAAAAAAAAATTATTTCAGAGGTCTGGCACATATTCATATAGTGGCTTCCTTTTTCTGTTTGAGTCAATTATCAAATTATCTATGTTTTATTATTTTAGTAGTATAAGTATGTAGCTGAGAACAATAAGCAAACATCTATTATTTTTAGGAAAATTAGTTATGAGTTATATATTTTTAAATTTTAGTAACATGATCATTTTAATCATAGCTTCTAATTTTTTTGTTTGTTTGTTTTTTGTCTCTTTTCTTTTTTTCTTGAGATGGAGTCTTGCTCTGTCACCCAGGCTGAAGTGCAGTGGCGTGATCTTGACTCACTGCAACCTCTGCCTCCCGGGTTCAAGTGAGTCTCCTGCCTCAGCCTCCCAAGTAGCTGGGATTACAGGTGTCCACGACCATGCCCAGCTGATTTTTGTATTTTTAGTAGAGACAGGGTTTCACCATGTTGGCCAGGCTGGTCTTGAACGCCTGACCTCAGGTAATCCATTCTCCTCGGCCTCCTAAAGTGCTGGGATTATAGGCGTGAGCCACCGTGCCTGGCCTAAAATTGTTTTTAATCTGACCTGAGAATTAGCCCAGTTACTCCCATTGAGTAATTTAGGTATTTGTAAGCATATTATGTTGAGTCACTAATGTATCTTGTGCCATCAGTGCACACTTGTCCTCATCTAATATGTGTGTACTCTATCACACAATGCTTCTCCTATTTCTTGGACCATATTAGGAATAATTGAATAGTTGAAGTACATTTTTTTTAATGCAAACAAAGATATGAGTTTTTTCAGTTTTTATTGATTTTACTTTATTTGTTTGTTTGTTTATTTATTTATTTATTGAGACCGAGTCTCTCTTTGTTGCCAGGTTGGAGTGCAGTGGCACGATCTCGGCTACTGCAACCTCCATCTTCCAGGTTCAAGCGATTCTCCTGCCTTAGCCTCCCAAGTAGCTGGGACAACAGACATGCATCACCATGCCTAGCTGATTTTTGTGTTTTCAGTAGAGACAGGATTTCACCATGTTGAGCAACGGAGCAAGACCCCCTTTCAAAGAAAAAAGAAGCAGTCATCTCTATTTTTATTTTATTTTATTTTTTGAAACAGAGTCTCACTCTTGTTGCCCAGGCTGGAGTGCAGTGGCATGATCTTAGCTAACTGCAACTTCCACCTCCCAGGTTCAAGCTTCTCCTTCCTTAGCCTCCCGAGTAACTGGGATTACAGGTGTCCGCCACCACGCCTGGCTAATTTTTGTACTTTTAGTGGAGATGGGGTTTCGGCATGTTGGGCAGGCTGGTCTCGAACTCCTGACCTCAGGTGATCTGCCTGCCTCAGCCTCCCAAAGTGCTGGAATTACAGGTGTGAGCCACTGCGTCCAGCCTCAGTCTTGAAAAACCAAATCCAACCAGAATGTTAACCACAACATTATTCCTATCTGTGAAATAAATATAATGAAACCATTTGGGAAACAAGTTCTGAAATTATTGAGCCATGAACTGCTTGGTGTTTTCATGACCAGTTTGTAACTAGTTTCTAAATGGTTTCTTTAATAAGTCTTTAGTCCATAATGTGTGTTTCTTTCTGTCATACTTAACATGCCTATTATAGTTATGAAACTTACTAGAAATTCCTCTACAAAGAAGAGAAAAAAAAATCAATGGATGTCACATTAAATAGCGGTATAGTGAGAATAACGGCCAAGTGATATTCTTGAGTACTTGATATTTACATTTTAGAAAATCATAATCTGGACTGGGTGCGGTGGCTCACACCTGTAATCCCAGCACTTTGGTAGGCCAAGGAGAATGGATCACCGGAGGTCAGGAGTTTGAGACCCGCCTGGCCAACATGGTGAAACCTCATCTCTACTAAAATTACAAAAATTAGCTGGGTGTGGTGGTGGGCACTTGTAATTCCAGCTACTTGAGAGGCTGAGGCAGGAGAATCATTAGAACCTGAGAGGCAGAAGTTCCAGCTGAGATCGTGCCACTGCACTCCAGCCTGGGTGACAGAGCAAGACTCCATCTCAATAAATAAATTTAAATACATACATACATAAATACATAAATAAAAGAAAATCATAATCTGAATGTATTGTCCTCCATCTATCCTATGCTTTAACCATTTGCCCTATGCTTTAACTAGGGCAACTACAGTTTCTAGAACGTGAACCCTGTCCTGTATCCCATTTTGGGGCAAGCTTATTTCTCACCTGAAATTCCTGTCCCAGTCCTCACCCTCTGCATGTTGGACTGTGTAATCTTTTTCTGTAATGCCAACCAATGTTCTCTACCAAGTTGTCTTTGATTTTCTCTGCCTAGATTAATACTGCTTCCCTTCTCTAGCTCACCACAGCATGTTCTTATTATTACTCAGTTTATCACAATCTAGTGATTTTTGTATATATTAGAAGACTGTAAGCTCCTTGTGGGCAGTAACCATACAATTTATTAACCTGTACGTGTAGTTTCTCAGAATTCAGTACTAGGCCACCATCTACGTTTTTTCTAAGACCTTTCTCTTGATGATATCATATCCTATGGTATTAAATACCATTTCTATGCATATGACTCCCCTTTATCTCCAAATTTGTGTCTCTAACTGCCTGCACTGACATAAGTCACAGGTATCTTACATTTTAACAGCTTTTCTGCTGTACCAAACCTAGTTCCTTTTTCGTCATCTCTACTTCATTAAATGGTACTATTAGCCCAGTTTCTCTCTTTATTTCTCCTGCCCCAATCTAGAATCAATCCCTCACCAGACTCTATTTATTCTGCCTCCAAACTCTGTCATACTCATCAGCTTCTCTCCATCTTTACTATTACCACACTAAATCAGGCCATTGGCCATCCACCACACACTATTGTATCAGTATCCTAGAGTCTCCCAAACTTTCATTCTCACATCACATCAATTACTTTCTTCTCAGAATAGCTAGAGTGATATTCAAAACACAAATCAAATAATAATGTCTTCCAAATCCATTTAAAATAAAACTCAAATCTCTACAATGACCTACAATATCCTGCCTGATTTGACTCTTTTCTATGTCATTCCACTTTCTTCCTTGCTTACTATATATTCCAGGCACACTGATCTCCATTTTTAATTTTTATCAAATAAGGGAAGTGCTGTCCTGCCTCTGTGTCTTTGCCTTTGCTCTGTTTTCTGCCTAGGACACTGCCACACCTGCCATGCTCCTCATACTTCAAGTTGTAGCTTAAAAGTCATTTCCTGAGAGATGCTGTCTATAACACTACTGTCTATTAAGTCAATTTTGTTGTGCTACCTTATTCTTCTTTTCCTCTATTTTATGTGTCACATATTATAATTAAGATATATTTCAGTGGTTACAACTCAAGTGCTACGGGAGCCAAGGCAGGTGAAATAAATGGGTAAAATAGGCCGAGTATAAGCCAGGCGCAGTGGCTCACACCTGTAATCCCAGCACTTTGGGAGGCTGAGGCAGAAGGATCACCTGAAATCGGGAGTTCAAGACCAGCCTGACCAAAAGAGAGAAACCCTGTCTCTACTAAAAATACAAAATTAGCCGGGTGTGGTGGCGCATACCTGAAATCCCAGCTACTCAGGAGGCTGAGACAGGAGAATCGCTTGAACCGGGAGGTGGAGGTTGCAGTGAGGCGAGACTGCGCCACTGCACCCCAGCCTGGGCAACAAGAGCAAAACTCCATTTCAAAAATAAATAAATAATAGGCCTAGTATAATACCATAAGAGGTGTGACTAGCACTGGAGATGACATTCTGGATCTAAAATGGGCAATAGCAATTTAGTCCCAGGCCATTTGGGAGTAGGGCCTATGTTGGAAGCATCTCAAGGTTTTCAGGACAAATAGAGAATCTGAATGTTAATGTAAATATTCCCTATTTTTTGATGTTGTAAAACAATTAATATATTTAAACTAAAATGCAGACCAAACAAAACATGTCTGCTGAACATTTCTATCCCTGGGAGTCCAGTTTGTGATCTCTGATTTATTTATGCATTTGTTTATTTGTTTGTTGCTTATCTTTCCTACTAAATTGTGAGCTCCATGTGGGTTAGGGAACATGTCTGTCTCGCTCATCTCTGTATTTCTACTGCCTAAGGAAAGTCTGGCACATAGTATGAACTCAACATTTGTTGCATGAACGGATGAATATATTTAAATTTTGTGCACATACTATTTAATCGTGCTTTCTGATTGAATGAATAACAATTGAAATATAATATTGAATTATTAGAAAATAATAGTATAGGACAGGCAGGAAACATTTAATTCTATAATCCATTATGGAAAGTTCCAATCAAATATGAAAATATATTAACATGATATAATGCTTATAAATATATCTTCAACTTTAGTGATATTATGTCCTTTTAGTCAAAACAGTGGCATTAAAAAATTACAGTGGTAATGCATGCGATAAAGTTATTCATATCGGTTATATGTATTTTAAATTCCTATAAAGGTCTCAAAAATTTGACATTGCCCAGGCATACTGTTCCATATCCAAACACAAATGGGAGAGTTCTGTTTGTCATTATTACACAAGGTCTAATTAAAAGTAATGAGACTGGTTTTGATGACTTAGTTATTATCTGTCTCATTGCTTCATAGGTACATTATGTAACAGTAGACAATAGTAGCTGTTGTGAGTTCCTTATATGGAACTTTCTTGAAGTGAACTAAATTATTTTTGACCTAATGATAAATGTTTGCCCTTTTAAGGACGTTACTAATGTTTATAGGACATTTGCTAGTCTTTTAAAAGACATTTGCTAGTCTTTTAAAAGACATTTGCTAGTCTTTTGAAAGTAAACTTGAGGCCAAGCGGGGTGGTTAACGCCTCTAATCCCCGCACTTTGGGAAGCCAAGGCAGTCGGATCACCTGAGGTTGGGAGTTCGAGACCAGCCTGAACAACATGGAGAAACCCTGTCTCTACTAAAAATATAAAATTAGCGGATGTGGTGGCGCATGTCTGTAATCCCAGCTACTCCGGAGGGCGAGGCAAGTGAATCACTTGAACCTGGGAAGCAGAGGTTGCAGTGAGCCGAGATCATGCCATGGCACTCCAGCCTGGGCAACAAGTGCAAAACTCTTTCTCAAAAATAATAAATAAATAAATTAATTAATTAATTTAAAAAATTTTCCTTTGATTTAAAATATTTTTTTTACCAGATTGAAGATATGTGGGGAGTGTGTGTGTGTTTGTGTGTATCAGATTGGGTTTTGAGGGGAAAAAATTTAAAGTATGGGAGAATCTAATTTTAAAAATAATATAATTAGCCAGGTGCAGTGGCTCACGCCTGTAATCCCAGCACTTTGGAAGGATAAGTCAGGTGGATCATGAGGTCAGGAGATCGAGACCATCCTGGCTAACACGATGAAACCCCGTCTCTACTAAAAATACAAAAAATTAGCTGAGCGTGGTGGCACACACCTGTAGTCCCAACTACTAGGGAGGCTGAGGAAGGAGAATCGCTTGAACCTGGGAGGCGGAGGTTACACTGAGCCAGGATCGTGCCACTGCACTCTAGCCTGGGAAACAGAGCAACACTCTGTCTCAAAATAAATAAATAAATAAATAGGCCGGGCGCGGTGGCTCAAGCCTGTAATCCCAGCACTTTGGGAGGCCAAGACGGGCAGGTCACGAGGTCAGGAGATCGAGACCATCCTGGCTAACACGGTGAAACCCCGTCTCTACTAAAAAAAACACACACAAAAACTAGTTGGGCGAGGTGGCGGGCGCCTGTAGTCCCAGCTACTCAGGAGGCTGAGGCAGGAGAATGGCGTCAACCCGGGAGGCGGAGCTTGCAGTGAGCTGAGATCCGGCCACTGCACTCCAGCCTGGGCGACAGAGCGAGACTCCGTCTCAAAAAATAAATGAATAAATAAATAAATAAATAATAATAATAATAAAATAAAATAAATAAATAATATAATTGATGTTCTTAGAGGAATATGTATTTCTTACTTTTATCTGAACTATGTTAAAAAAGTTTCATTGCTAATGATGTCAGTATTTCATCCAATGGAAGCTGAATTTTGTTGCCTAAAAGCATCATTTTTATTAAATTCATTGTTTGATTCAGTTGGAAGTCAAGACAAGTCTTTCCTTTTTCATTTTAATCTTTCTTAATGAGCATATCTAGTGCAGAAATGTTCATAAGTGTTTGAAAACTCATCCTATGTAAAAAATGAAAATGTTTTCAAGATAGTATGAAAAAGAGATATATGAATCTAATTATTACTACTAGTAAACATATGTTTTATCCAGTGTATTCATTGCCAAGCCCCTATGTATATTGTTGAAATGTATAGTTATTCAATTATACGTTATAAATATTAATAGGTGCTGTAATATGCCATGTCATTTATTGGTGTTTTCATTTTCCTCTAATATAGATGTTAATAGTGAGTGCTTTCCGTACAAGCCAAAAATTTGAATACCCCAATTCCTGGATTCATTTGTTTTATTCTCTCCATTGTTAAATTAGATTGATTATCTTTATAGTATTTGGTTATAATTCTGCTGCAATTGTATTTTGAGAATTGAAACAGCAGTCTTAAATCCTTTTTGAAATTAGCCAGGGTTTAAATAAATAATTTAAGTATCACATCAGAAGCAGCCACATAGTTAGCCTTCCCCCGACTTTTTTTTCTTTTTTTCTGAGACAAAGTCTCGCTCTGTCGCCCAGGCTGGAGTTCAGTGACCTGATCTCAGCTCACTGAAACCTCTGCCTCCCGGGTTCAAGGGATTCTCCTGCCTCAGCTGGGACTACAGGCGCGTGCCACCACACCAGGCTAATTTTTTGTATTTTTAGTAGAGACGGGGTTTCACCGTGTTAGCCAGCATGGTCTCGATCTCCTGACCTCGTGATCCGCCCGCCTCGGCCTCCCAAAGTGCTGGGATTACAGGTGTGAACCACTGTGCCTGGCCTTACCCTTCCGCCTTTCGAAGAGTTGCATAACTCTACCCAAACCTAAAATATCAATTTAATGCAAAGCTATTGGTTTTATTTTACTGTTATGGTGATTATTGAATAAGTTAGACTATGGTTGAAGTGGGGAGCTAGTTATTACAAAAGAGTAAATAGCCCAAAGAGTAATTTTGTCTCAGAAGCCAACATTTTGATTAGAATTAGCTTGATTCTCTATTTGGTATGTGAAGATTCGTAATCATATATGTAAAATTTCTACTTTTAATTCTTTCACCAGTGGATCCAAGTAAGGTGTTACAGTTAATTATAATGAATGTGGAAGCAATTTGAAATACTATTAAATGCCTTACAAATGTAAAACAGTCTTCTGATGGGTATATGCACTAAGTAGTATTTACTGAAAGAGAAAATAAACAATTGATCTTACATCTCTAAACTCATTCTCCTTGGATTTCAGTCAGTATGGGATATACTTGCTGAAAAATGATGTTCTAGGAATTGTGCCTTGGACAGAGAAGAAAGACACAAATAACTAAAAACAGAACTCTTACCTGCAATTTCTCAGCATTAGTTTTTTTTTTGGAGACGGAGTCTCCCTCTTGGTGCCCAGGCTGTGCAATGACACGACGCGAGCTTGTCTCACTGCAACGTCCACCTCCCGGGTTCAAGCAATTCTCCTGCCTCAGCCTCCAGAGAAGCTGGTATTACAGGCATGTGCCACCACGCCCGGCTAATTTTTGAAATTTTAGTAGAAACGGGGGTTTCACCATGTTGGCCATGTTGGTTTCAAACTCCTGACCTCAGGTGATCCGCCCATCTTGGCCTCCCAAAGTGCTGGGATTACAGGCATGAGCCACCATACCTGGCCTCAGCATTAGTTTTATAAGATGATTCCTGTTTAATCAGAAAATAATTTTTTACAAATTAAAAAAATGAACAAAAAGAAGATTATGTGTTAAAATTAATTCATTTCACATTTTCTATTACAATCATTTCCTATTAATAGAAGAGATTTTCTCAGGTGATAATATTAAAGCAGCATAACGTTCTGGACATATCTATGAATGCAAACATAAACAGGACATTATAATTATTATAATTTTTGTTATTGAAATGGATGTTTGCCATATATATCAAGAAAATAAATAAATAAATGAAAATTAAGAATTCTTATTTTTATTCAGTTTTCACCTGGAAATGAATACCATAAATAGTGTATGTTTCTAATAATTCCTTAACACTGTAGGGGAGGGGAAAAAAGTCTTTTCCTAGACTGGGTGAGGTGGCTCACGCCTGTAATCCCAGCACTTTGGGAGGCCGAGGAGTGTGGATCATGAGGTCAGAAGTTTGAGACCAGCCTGACCATCGTGGAGAAACCCCCGTCTCTACTAAAAATACAAAATTAGCCAGGCATGGTGGCACACACCTGTAATCCCAGCTACTCAGGAGGCTGAGGCAGGAGAATTGCTTGAACCCGAGAGGTGGAGGTTGCAATGAGCCGAGATCGCACCATTGCACTCCAGCCTGGGCAACAGAGAGAGACTCCGCCTCCACTCCCCCCGAAAAAAAATTGTCTTTTTCTTCTACCCATTTTAGATTTATTGCCTGTGGCCCCGTAAAACAAGCAGACATAAGACTAATTAACAACTGAAAAGCATACAAATGTATCTAGTATAAGTTTTATAGGACAAGGGAGACTTCATGAGGAAATGAAATGCAAAGAAGCAGTTAAGCCTGAGTGTTTTTAAACTAGGCTTGAGGAAAGGTGGAATGTTATAGAAAAATGCTATATGACCAAAAAGATATGCGCTAACACTAGTAAAATAAGGGAAACTTAGAAAGACCTATTTTCTCAGATTCCTCTAGGCATCCCTCCCTTCTCTTAAGAGAGAGGATTCTTTCCTTCAGGGGTAGGGAGGGCTCTCACATGAGGATCTCATGAATAGTTCCATGGGAGACAGGAAGGTCAGAGAGTTCTTTCTGCACCTGTCTGTTTTCAAAGTTCTTCCGAATAAAATATTCAATATGCCAAGGTACCGTATTTGGGGGTAGTGTGTTTTTAACCCCAACAACATCATTCTGTAAGATAGTTTGTACTTTTCGTGAGTAAATGGCTTATACGCATGCACACACACGCACACACACATACATTTCCAAATTTAGGATCTGATTTTCTTAATGTAATATAAATCCCTATATATGTATGTTTAAAATAAAAGTAATATATGCACATATAAAATACATGTAATATATGCATATATGTAACATTAGGACAATCAGAACAACATTTTTAATATTGGTAATCTATTATTCATTAAACAAAAATTTGGCACATATTGACAAAATTCTTCCTTTGTGTTATTATTGTAAAGCATTTCACTTATTTACTCCTATATTTTCATTTCTTACAAAAATCCCTTGACTAACCATCTAGTCTAACCATGTTTTAGCATGTTTCTACTAGATCAGTAGAAAAACTGTTAGCAGTTTACAGTTTTTAAAAAAATGTATTATTGAGGCCGAGCGCAGTGGCTCACGCCTGTAATCATGCCAGCACTTTGGGAGGCCAAGGTGGGCGGATCACCTGAGGTCTGGAGTTCAAAACCAGCCTGACCAACATGGAGAAACCCTGTCTCTACTAAAATTACAAAATTAGCCAGGCGTGGTGGCACATGCCTATAGTCCCAGCTACTCAGGAGGCTGAGGCAGGAGAATTGCTTGAACCCAGGAGGCAGAGGTTGTGGTGAGCAAGATTGCACCATTGCACTCCAGCTTGGGCGACAAGAGTGAAACTCTGTCTCAAAAAAAAAAAAAAAAATATTGAATCAGTATTAATATTATTAAAGAAAAAATTAGGTCTTTAAATTTTCTTGGGATACTTAATTTTATATCTGTATCACATTAATTGCAATTACAAGCCCATTGTTTGTGATAAGAATATATAAGTTTATGTTAATGGAACCCATTTTATATCATTATTGTTTGATATACTCAACATTCTTTTTATGATACAATGATACAGTAAGTAAAATGACCTAGAAAAAGAATATTAACTCATTTTTTGCACAGATACCCTGCTACTACTTGAAAAGAATATTTATCCATGGAAATACGTTAAAAAAAAAAATATATATATATATATATATACACCTTCTCATTTTAGGTGTTTGTTGGAATGCAACTTCCTGAGAAACTTTCAGTTATGGGTACAAAACACATTACCACTTAACAGGATGCCCTCATAATATTAAAGACAACATACTCTGAATCATGATACATACTTGAATGTACGTTACTGAATTATTGCCTGAACAAGATTGATTTCTTTTTTTTTTTTTTTTTTTTTTTTTTTTTTTTTTTTTTTTTTTTTTTTTTTTTTTGAGACGGAGTCTTGCTCTGTCACCCAGGCTGGAGTGCTGTGGCCGGATCTCAGCTCACTGCAAGCTCCGCCTCCTGGTTTCACGCCATTCTCCTGCCTCAGCCTCCCGGGTAGCTGGGACTACAGGCGCTGCCACCTCGCCCGGCTAGTTTTTTGTAGTTTTTAGTAGAGACGGGGTTCACCGTGTTAGCCAGGATGGTCTCGATCTCCTGACCTCGTGATCCGCCCGTCTCGGCCTCCCAAAGTGCTGGGATTATAGGCTTGAGCCACCGCGCCGGCCTAAGATTGATTTCTAATGTCTTAGATTCCACCATTTGAAAAACGAATAGTTTGCTTCTGTTATGTTAACTGTGATCAATATTTATTGAGCTTAAAGATATGTACAGTGTTCATTTTACCTTTCAAAGTCCTAAAGTCAGGACATTTTTTATGGGTTTGAATTTTTATGGATTTGAATGTTAAATCAAGAGACAGAAAAAAAATAAATAAATAAATGCTAAGGAGGATTTACTTAGGCGAAACACAGCAAGAGTTATAAACTTTCCCTTGAGTCAGGTGAGGAAATAACTTAATTTTGTTCCTGGACCAAACTGTGGGTCGGGCTGCTATTTCTCGCAGCCGGATAAGGAGATGCAGGTAAACTGGGGAGGAAGAGTTTTATTTCTGCAACTGGTTACAGGGAGAAGGCCTGGAATTTATCTCCACACAAACTCAAAATTACAAAGTTTTCCAGAGCTTATATACCTTCTAAGCTATATGTCTACATGTAAGTGTGCATCCATGTAAAGACCTAAGTGATTAACTTCTTTTGATCTATAAGTGAGGTCTGAGTCCTGAAGACCTTCTTCCAGAGCCTCGGTACATTTACTTAATTCAAATGGGTCCAGGTGCTAGGGTAATTACGCTTATCTTGTCTCCTGCTAAATCATGGAGGTTTGAGGGAGTTCCTGGAGGCCTGGGGAGTTTCTTCAGACCCCCAATAAAATCCTAAGTGAGACTTGTTAAGAATTCCTTTGTTATTTTGTCATGTTTTAAGGCCTAGGAAAGGCCTAGGTAAAACTCTTGATAGGCTTTTGTTACATTCCAGCCTTTGTATAAGGGCACTGGCTTGCTTTTTTTTTTTTTTTTGAGACGGAATCTTCCTCTGTCGCCCAGGCTGGAGTGCAATGGCACCATCTCAGTTCACTGCAAGCTCCGCCTCCCGGGTTCACGCCATTCTCCTGCCTCAGCCTCTGGAGTAGCTGGGACAACAGGCGCCCGCCACCACACCCGGCTAATTTTTTGTATTTGTAGTAGACAGGGGGTTTCACCATGTTAACCAGGATGGTCTGGATCTCCTGACCTCGTGATCCGCCAGCCTCAGCTTCCCACAGTGCTGAGATTACAGGCATGAGCCACCACGCCCAGCCGGCACTGGTTTTTCTTTAGCTTTTAATATTTAACTTGTGGCCAGACGTGGTGGCTCACGCCTGTAATCCCAGGACTTTGGGAGGCCAAGGTGGGCGGATCACCTGAGATCAGGCATTCGAGACCAACCTGGCCAACATGGTGAAACTCCGTTTCTAATAAAAATACAAAACACACACACACACACACACACACACACACACAAATTAGCTGGGTGTGGTGGCAGGGGCCTGTAATCCCAGCTACTCGGGAGGCTGGGGCAGGAAAATCACTTGAACCCGGGAGGCAGAGGTTGCAGTGAGCCAAGATCGTGCCATTGCACTCCAGCCGGGGCAGCAAGAGCAAAACTCCGTCTCAAAAATAAATAAATACATACATACATACATGCATGCATACATACATGAAGGCCAGGTGTGGTGGCTCATGCTTGTAATCCCAGCACTTTGGGAGGCCAAGGCAGGTGGATCAAGAGGTCAAGAGATCGAGACCATTCTGGCCAACATGGTGAAACCCTGTCTCTACTAAAAATACAAAAATTAGCTGGGCGTGGTGGTGTGCACCTGTAGTCCCAGCTACTCAGGAGACTGAGGCAGGAGGATCGCTTGAACCCGGGAGGCGGAGGTTGCAGTGAGCTGAGATCACGCCACTGCACTCCAGCCTGGGCAACAGAGTGAAACTCCATCTCAAAAGAAAAAGAAAAAATGTGTATATATATGTGTGTATATATATGTATGTATATGTTTAACTTAACTGCTTAGTCAGTACTGAAACAGTTGTTGTGTAAGCCTGGATTATTGCGACCTGGCCTGCCACAGTATGCCATGAGATAATTTTTCTTTAATTTTCAGCGTCATTCACAGTTTGTTCTAATCTAATTAACAGAAAAATAAACTCCATTGGATTGGGTTAGCAAGAATTCAAATCCTTTTCAATTAATAATTTTGAATTCTGACATTTCCTAATATTTAAAAATGCCATCAAGGAAGTACATGTTTGGAAGCAAAACAACACAAATTCAATATTCATGACTAATCTTTTTAAGAGTTTCTTAAATGGAAAAGTGCATTTTGAAATTTTAAATTTCATGTAAAATAATTTTATAATTAATGACATTGCACATTTGTTTATATATGAAGAGAATATAATCACATCAAGTAGATTTTAGACTTCAAAAATGTGCTAATTAGCTTATAAAAATGTCTAATGCCATTATGCTAACTAGTTCTGACATCCTTTATGAATCATGAAAGATAATTTATATTTTGCCATTATCAAGTCTGAATGCTTTCTTCACATTAGTCTGGATAAAAATTCAGGTACTTTTAGAAAATTATTCTGAAACTTTTCACAAATACCTGGAATCATAAGCAACTGTGGTTTTTTGCTGTTTATTTTGATTATTTTTTTTTATTATTATTCTTTTTTGAGACTGAGTTTACTCTTGTTGCCCAGGCTGGAGTGCAATGGCACAATCTCGGCTCGCCGCAACCTCCGCCTCCTGGGTTCAAGCGATTCTCCTGCCTCAGCCTCCCGAGTAGCTAGGATTACAGGCGCCTGCCACCACGCTGGGCTAATTTTGTATTTTTAGTAGAGATAGAGTGTCTCTATGTTGGTCAGGGTGGTCTTGAACTCCCGACCTCAGGTGATCTGCCCACCTCCGCCTCCCAAAGTGCTGGGATTACAGGTGTGAGCCACCGCTCCTGGCCAAATGTTTTTTTTTTTTTTATGAGAAACCACATATCTTAGAATACAAGGACAATACAAATGGACCGTGCATAGAGATGGATAGACTATTTCAAAAGGGAAACAGAATACAGATGTTTTCTGGAAATGGATTGTAAACCAAAAAGTATCTGAGACAGGTCTCAATCAATTTAGAAAGTTTATCTTGCCGAGGTTGAGGATGCACCCATGACACAGCCTCAGGAGATCCTGATGCCATGTGCCCAAAGTGGTAGGGGTACAGCTTGATTTTATACATTTTAGGGAGACATGAGACTTCTATCAATATATGTAAGATGTACATTGGATCAGTCCGGAAAGGTGGAACAACTTGAAGTAGGGAGGGGACTTTCAGGTCATAAGTAGATAAGAGACAAATGATTGCATTCTTTTGAGTTTCTGATTAGCCCTTTAGGGAATGCACGATTTACAGGAATAATCACTAACCCTAAATCTGGGTTAGTGAAATAATAGCGTAAAGGAAGCAATCAGATATGCATTTGTCTCACATGAGCAGAGGGATGACTTTGTGTTCTGCCTGTCCTTTGTCCAAAAAGAATTTCCCTGTGGGCAAATTGTGAGGGAGGTATGCAGTTTTTTGTTTGTTTTTGTTTTTTTATTTTATTTTATTTTATTTTTTATTTTTGTAGCTATCATATTTAGGAATAGAATGGGAGGCAGGTTTGCCTGATGAAGTTCCCAGCTTGACATTTCGTTTTGGCTTCGGGATTTTGGGGTCCCAAGATTTCTTTTCCTTTCACAGAATGGTGCTCTCTTCTTAATGAAACTGATTACTTTGACAATATGTTTTACAAAAAAAGCAAAAAAAAAAAAAAAGATGAAAGAATATGTTTAGTTGCCAGAAATATGTTACTGAAAAGCGGTCTCGATCCAGATCCCAAAAGAGGGTTCTTGGATCTTGCACAAGAAAAAATTTGGGGTGAGTCCATACAGTAAAGTGAAAGCACATTTATTAGGAAAGTAAAGAATACAAAAATGGCTACTCTATAGATAATTTTATGGTTATTTCTTGATTATATGCTAAATAAATGGCGGGTTATTCATGTCTCCCCCTTTTTGACCATATAGGATCACTTCCTGGTGTTACCACGCATTTGTTAACTGTCGTGGCACTTGGGGGAGTGTAGCAGTGAGGATGACCAGAGGTCACTCTTGCTGCCATCTTGGTTTTGGTGGGTTTTAGCTGACTTATTTACTGCTGCCTGTTTTATCACCAAGGTCTTTATGACCTCTATCTTGTGCCCATTTCCTATCTCATCCTGTGTCTTAGAATGCCTCAATCGTCTGGGAATGCAACCCAGTAGGACTCAGCCTCATTTTACCCAGCCCCTATACAAGATGGAGTTGCTCAGGTTCAAATGCCTCTGACAACAGGAAGGACTACTTCTAGATATTACAAATAAATATATATATATATATATTTGGAAATAAAAATAAGGTCCTAGAGAGAGAGAGTGTTTTCATTGTATTAAAAACGGTAGTCTGTTGAATTTTAGTTCCCCATTTTACTATGAACTAATGAAACAGCAGCTTTAATGCATTTTACAGTGGAATTGTGTTATTGGTCTTCTCTGAGTTTAGAGTTTTTTATCCTACCTTCTGTTCCTCTCTTCAATATCTCTTAACTAAAAGAGCAAATAGCATCATTCATTGTCTCATCACATCCAATTTGTCACAATGATAGTGTAATTGTAGCAGGACGAGCCACAGACAAAACTCCTCAGACACCGAGTTAAAGAAGGAAGGGGTTTATTCGGCCGGGGGCATCGGCAAGACTCCTGTCTCAAGAGCCGAGCTCCCTGAGTGAGCAATTCCTGTCCCTTTTAAGGGCTCAAAACTCTAAGGGGGTGCGTGTGAGAGGGTCATGATTAATTGAGCAAGCAGTGGGTACGTGACTGGGGGCTGCATGCACCAGTAATTAGATTGGAACAAAACAAGATAGGGATTTTCACAGTGCATTTCTATACAATGTCTGTAATCTATAGATAACATAACGGATTAGGTCAGGGGTTGATCTTTAACTACCAGGCCCAGGGTGCGGCGCTGGATTTTATTTCTGCCTTCTAGTTTTTACTCCTTTCTCTGGAGGCAGAAATTGGGCATAAGATGATATGAGGGGTGGTCTCCTCCCTTATAATGAAGTCCATTATTTCTAAGAAATGAATATCCCATCCAGGAATGAATAATTTCTTCAAGTATGGTAACAGCACTCTTTTTGTATAGGCCATGATGATTTTGTGCAGTAAAAGATTCTATGTGGTTGGTATGATTTCTCTTTTTGGTGGGAGGAAGGAAGGTACTACATCTTATTAATACTCTGTTTTATTATTCCAGTAAGAGTGATAAAATATGTCCCGCAAGTGCTGGTGCAAGAATAGGGTTTACATTTCATTATAAATATTATTGTGAACACTGCCCAAGGAAATTATTATATGTCTTCTTGGAGAGAGTATAATATGCTAATAAAAATCAAGCTGTACAGTACCCTGTAGCTCTGACTTTAGTCCTGTGATCATTTTGTACATAGATGTGTGTACACGTTTGCGTGCGTGCATGCGTGTGTGTGTATGGTGGAGTACATGAAGTCAATTGGAGAATCAGCCTTTCGTGTATAATTGGAATGAAAATTATTATCTTGGTGAAGAAAATCTGAGCTGCCAATCTTTGGTAATGAGAAAGTAACAGTAGAGTCGAGAACACACATACTGTAATTTAAAGATGACATATGCAAAAAAAAAAAAAAAGTCATTATCTCTAAACAAAAATATTTGGGAGAGAGTGATAGATTGCTCGCTTGTAATTATTCAGTCAATAATTGGTTTTCATTTGCAAATTACAAGCACATGGCAAGGAAGTCTTATGTCTTCAAATTAAGACACTGGAATGCTGATTAGTCCATATTAGCTGTTAAGCCCTATTCATTAGCAAAGCAAAGAAATAAAAGTCAAACATCTTGTTGAAATTGTAGGTGACTTCTGAGCAAAGATTTGAAAGACTTTAGGGAGTAAACATGTGGCTATTTGGGGGAAGCTTATTCCAAACAGAAGGAACAAAAATACAAAGGCACTAGATGTATGTGTGATGTACACAGCAAGAATACCAGAATCTCTGGAGCCCAAGTAACAAAGGGAAGAGGAATAGGAGATAAGGTCAGAGAGACAACAGGGGGCCAGATCTTGTAAAGTAGAAGTCAGCAAACTGCACTTCTTTTTAGATAACCCAAGAGATAAGAATAACTTTTGCATGTATTAAATGGTTAAAAAATAAGCCAAGAAAAATGTTACTTCACATGTGCAAATTTTGTTGAGTTCAAATTTTAGTTTCATAAATAAAGGTTTATTGGAATCCAGCCATGCTCATTCTTTTTCATACTGGCTGTGCCTTCTTTCATCCCACAGGGGTATAACTGAGTAGTTGCAAAAGACATGATGGGACCCCATGAAGCCTGAAATATTTGCTGTCTGTTCAATTACAGAAACTGCCTACTGACCCCTGTTGTAGATAGAGCCTTGCAGGGCATTTTAAGAGCTTTAACTTTTAATCAGAGTGCAACGGGAAACCCTTTGGTAGGTGCTGAGCAGAGGAATTAAATGAGCGTGTTCTCTTTATACAGGATCACTTTACTATCTGCTATGATAATAAATTTGGGAAGGGGTGGGGAGTGGATATTTTCATTTTCCCTAAAAAAAAAATTATCTTCACAACAATAAATCAAGTCTAATAGGCCTTCATGTTTTCTCTACTCGTCAGTTTTATTTCTTTTTTCTTTTTTTTTCCTCGAGACAGAATCTCACATTGTTGCCCAGGCTGGAGTGCAGTGGCTATTCAAAGGACCAATCGTGGCTCACTGCAGCCTCAAACTCCTGGCCTTGAGGGATCCTTCCACCTTAGCCTTCCAAGTAGCTGGGACTACAGGCACACTCCACTATGGCCAGTTAGTTTTCTTATACCGTAAACAAATATATACATACACAGCGGTGTATACATATAAATACATACCATTTGTATGCATATTAAGTATTGTTATAAAATAAACTTGGTCGATTTCTGTTAACCTATACAATAATGGAAACAGTCCTTTTTTGTCCTTTAAAAAAGTCATCTTAGAGAGCTTACAATTTAAGTTGAAGAATGTCTGCTGTAGCAAAGCTCAACTTCAAGCAACTTTAATGGTTGCCAAGTACTATGTTGTCCTTAGTTCTAGCAGGCAATGAAGCATACAGGTTTCTTCTAAGATGCCATTAAAATAAGAAAAACGTTTTCATATATGTTTTAGTACATAAGGTCCTTTTCATGGTAACGGGGTCATTGAGATATAAATCACATATGATACAATTGACCCATTTAAAGTGCACAACTAAATGGCTTTTAGTACATTCACAGAATTTTACAACTATCCCTGCAATTAATTTTAGAATATGTTCCTCAACCCCCAAAAGAAACACTATTCCTGTTAAAAGTCACCCCCAATCCTACCGTTCTACCCCCCTGCCAACCCAGCTCGTAGCAACCACTAATCTTTCTGTATCAAAAGATTTTCGCCGGGCGCAGTGGCTCACGCCTGTAATCCCAGCACTTTGGGAGGCCGAGGCGGAGCGGATCACGAGGTCAGGAGATCGATACCACCCTGGCTAACACAGTGAAACTCTGTCTCTACTAAAAATATAAAAAAATAGCCGGGCGTGGTAGCAGATGCCTGTAGTCCCAGATACTCTGGAGGCTGAGGCAGGAGAATGGTGTGAACCCGGGAGGCGGAGCTTGCAGTGAGCCGAGATCGCGTCACTGCACTCCAGCCTGGGAGACAAGAGCGAGACTCCGTTTCCAAAAAAAAAAAAAAAAAAAGATTTGCTTATTCTGGATATTTCATATAAATGAAACAATATAATATGTGGTATTTTGTCACTGGCTTCTTTCACTTAGC
The DNA here is from genome assembly GCF_009764315.1 of Trachypithecus francoisi. NCBI lineage: Eukaryota > Metazoa > Chordata > Mammalia > Primates > Cercopithecidae > Trachypithecus > Trachypithecus francoisi. The sequence continues at coordinate 341,353 of NW_022681437.1, read as the reverse complement.
ATAATGTGTTATTTAATTATTTATTTTGAGTTCCAGGGTGCATGCGTGGAATGCACAGGTTTGTTACATAGGTAAATCTAGGCCATGGTGGTAGGTAAACCTGTGCCATGGTGGTTTGCTGCACAGATCATCTCATCACCTAGGTATTAAGCCTAGCATCCATGAGCTATTTTTTCTAATGCTCTCCCTACCCCCTCCCCTCCACCCCCAACAGACCCCAGTGTGTATTGTTCCCCTCCCTGCATCCATGTGTTCTCATTGTTCAGCTCCTACTTATAAGTGGGAACATGCAGTGTTTGGTTTTGTTTCTGCATTAGTTTACTAAGGATAATGGCTTCCAGTTCCATCCATGTCCCTGCAAAGGACATGATCTCATTCATTTTTATGGCTGCATAGTATTCCATGGTGGATATGTACCACATTTTCTTCATCCAGTCTATCATGGATGGGCAATTGGGTGGATTCCTTGTCTTTGCTATTGTGAATAGTGCTGAAAGCATAATGTTCTATAAAGGCTTTTTTTAATGGTATGTTATAAAAACTGGCATGTCCTAAGTTTTACTCTAGTATCAGAATCTATTTTCATAATTATTTTCCATAAATTATGGCAGCATAAATATAGGATGCCATTAAAATTCTATAATTTAAAAATTAAAGAATTAAACAACTATAAAATTAAATTAAATATAAGCATAAAATAAACTGAACAATTAATGGATATTTTCCTCAGGTATGCATTAATATGTGCATTGGAAATATAGTATCAAATATGTTATATTCTCTGAATGTTGTAATAGCCTAGGCTATCAAAGCACATTGTAATTATTAGTTCTTATATTAGTCTTGACTTGAAGAAGTGTCCAATGTATCAGAGCCCTAAAATTAAATGACCATTCAATATAATCATAATGTATAATGGATAATCATTTGTAGTATTATATTGAGATCCAAATATTTAGTTTCATATTATTCTACTGAATTAGTGTCTTTATCAGTTTCATAATGTATTGAGCAGTATTTGTATACAAAAATGACTATCTCAGAATTCCAATTTCCTAATACTTTTAGGAGTATACAAAAAGAAATCTCAAAGTGAGGCCTTTCATCAACATTATGTTTCTTACCAACAACTTTCCTAGGCTTCACATGTGCACAACACATCTTAATTTTATTGGACAGAGAAGAATGTTCAATCTAGATGCAAATGTTTTGGCTAATTGTTAATGGCAATAGCAGGGTGTATGCCCTTGAAAATACATTTACATATAGATTATTTTCACCTCTCCTCTTTGATTGGTAATGTAAATAAACATTTTAATTTTTCATGAAATTCAGCTCATTTTTCTTTTCTTTTTGTAAATACCTGGTATTATGATTATCTACAGGTACCATTTGGAACTTTTTGAAAAAAAGAGTCAATTTTACTCTAAAACAAGTCTCCTTCCTTCCTTCCTTCCTTCCTTCCTTCCTTCCTTCCTTCCTTCCTTCCCTCCCTCCCTCCCTCCCTCCCTCCCTCTCTCTCTCTCTGTCTCTCTTTCTCTCTTTCTCTCTTTCTCTCTTTCTTTCTTTCTTCTTTTCTTGAGACAGAACCTTGCTTTTGTCACCCAGGCTGAAGTGCAATGGCATGATCTCACCTCACTGCCACTACAACCTCCGCCTCCTGGGTTCAAGCGATTCTCCTGCCTCAGCCTCCCAAGTAACTGGGATTACAGGTGCCCGCCACATTTTTGTTTTTTTAGTAGAGATGGAGTTTCGCCATGTTGACCACAGTGGTTTCAAACTCCTGACCTTGTGATCCGCCTGCCTCAGCCTCCTAAAGGGCCGAGATTACAGGCATGAGCCACCTTCCCAGGGATAAAACAAGTCTTAATCAAAATGACAGTAGCTGCACATAAATGTACTTTACTCAAATAAAATCTGTAGTTTTTCTTTATGAACTATTTATCCATGAGACAACAATAAGAAACCTTTATCAGAAAGGTAATCTATGCAGTGTTGCTGTGAGTCATTTCACAAACGTTTTGATAATTTGTTAATAGTTGATAATTAAACATAATATACAAAGAAGTGTTTAGGTGGTATGATTCAGCAGAGAATGTGACATACATACCTTCATTACTAAAATGCTATTATAGTGCCTGGGATCTATCAATAAAGAAGGGACTATTTTTCTATATCCTGTCCAGTTATTCATATTTATATTAATGTAGCACATTTATAGAATCACTTCTAAGAAAGGATTAAAATTACTTACTGTCCATGCCCTTCTATTCTTCCTTTTTTTTTTTTTTAACTTCAAGGACAAAATGTGAAAGGTGATAAGAATCAAAATTAACAGATATTGTAAAAAAAAAACAAACAAACTTTCAAACTACAGAAATAATATTTTCAAAATGTCTAAGTATATTTCAAAAGCAGAATTTTGAAATATACAGTATTAATATATATTGTGTATATTTTAAAAACGATGTGTGTCCCCACACACGTACATGTGAAAGTGTATATATATTTTTATCATATGTATGTATATATTAAAAAGGAAGAGGCATTTCTGAGTTTAATAGTTATTTCAAAAGCTATTTTATCAGTATTGATTTTTAGTTCAACATCTAAGTAGACTTGTAATTTAATCTCTCTTCAACATTTTTACTATTTACTAGGCTATGTTATAGAATATGGTTACCTTTATGAAAGGCTGTTTGTAAATGACTAGTAGCTATAGATTTTATTTAGGAGAGCACAATAAAAATATGTTTTCCAAAACTGTTGTGCAATTTACTTGAGAACAGTACATAAAATAAAACAGTGTGTAAAAATAAAGTTATGGTTGTGCTTTTGTCACCTTTTCCTAATGTCTAAAGGACCTTTAATACCTTTTTCTTGTGTTAAAAGCCCACCAGTGCAAATCACAAATCTTGAAAAATAAAAACATTGACACATACATTTACAGAATAAATGGCCTCTTTCTCAAAATTATTTGTCCTGTGAATTTCTACCTGCCAACCCACTTATAGCAAGGTTTATAAAAACAACAAGCTCTCTGCTGTAAAGACTCGTTGCTCAAAAAATGTTTATTTAGTGTTAGGATATAAGTGGCTTGTGTTTCATCCCCTCATTTAGCATCCAATCTGAGAGGTACCTGAGGGAATTTATGTGAAATGAAGACATGCTAGTAAATATGTATTTTGCTTTCATAGTTACAGAGAAAAGTTGATGAGTACATTAAAAAAAGCTACAAAAATGTCTACATAAGTGTTATACATTTTTATTTATTATTAATCTATCATTAATTTTACATGGGGATGGGACATGATCATTCTTCTCTAGTTGTGTCTGTATACAATGCCACCCTCTATAGGCTTGTTACTGATATTATTTAAAGAAGGGGAAACAGGTGGAGAGGAGAAAACTATACTTACTTTATTTTAGTCCATTTCTCTTAACATTTCTCTCACAGAAAAGAATTAATAGCAGTTTGATATCAATGACATGCAGGATTTTATTGGTAATCAGTAATATTGAATGCTATATAGTTTTTTTTAAGTTCTATATTCAATTTTTCATTATTTATGTTATTTACTAAGTGTTAGCATTGCAAATTAGTATTTCATGATTAGTATGGGCCCATACCTTGTCTGGCTGCTGGGTCAGCAAGTGGAAATTGCAACATGATTAATTACTTAGTTTATTTAGAAAACAGAAAAAGCAAAACAAGAGGATATTGTTAGAATATATCACATCTTAATTTAAGCCAGGCAAAGACAGAACTTTAATTTTAAAAAGTGATGCTATGGGTTACATTGAAGATGAAGCTCTTTCACTTCCCCATTTTAAATTCCATATTGTTTGTAAGATACTTGACGCAACAGAAAGATCATTTAAACCTAATGTCTTTTTCAAATGCCATTTTCTTCCTCATCACACTTATGTTGCTATTTTTATGTTTATAATATATCCATGTGCTTTAGTTTAACAAATTAATGATGCTTATCCTGTAATTATTTCTAATGCAATATTTTTATAATACATATATTATATGTATAGTGGTCACGGTTGGTAAGTTACATGGCAGAAATAGGTATTCTAGGAAAAGTTGATATAGGTAATTCCCAACAATAACTCTATACTTAAGAACATGTTTCTGATTCCCTGGAATTGAGATATTCTACTTGTTCTAAACCATCTGTGAGTTTTAAGATGGGACTATTCACCCCATAAAGTTCTCTATCATTGTTGAATATTGTTTCATATATGTTATTGTTTGGGCAAATCTTATCACACAAGGCAGATGCTATTTATACAATTATAAGTTAAATGTACGTCATATAAATTAAGTTGGATTAATTTTAGAGATGATCTCAAATTTGCCAGATAATTGTTAAACACACTTACTCTAATATTGCCGTGTAGACTAGGTGCTTCAGGTAAACAAGTGCTAAATTCTTTTTTTTTTTTTTTTTTTTTTTGAGATGTAGTTTCACTCTTGTTGCCCAGGCTGGAGTGTTGTGGAGCAATCTCAGCTCACCACAACCTCCGCCTCCCAGGTTCAAGCGATCCTCCTGCCTCAGCCTCCGAGTAGCTGGGATTACAGGCATGCGACACCATGCCCAGCAAATTTTGTATTTTTAGTAGAGACAGGGTTTCTCCATGTTGGTCAGGCTGGTCTTGAACTCCCGACCTCAGGTGATTTGCCTGCCTCAGCCTCCCAAAGTGCTGGGATTACAGGCGTGAGCCACTGTGCCCGGCCCAAGTGCTAAATTCTTTGTAGGTCAAATGCAGAGATAGGGATTGAATGCATGTATTCTGATGACTGAGCTAACCAAAGTACAAATTGGTAAGCTAAATATTTCATTGTTTCAGCACTTAAATGAAGCACTTGTGAATAAACTACTTGTGAATTACACACAGACGCACATGCACACACACACACGCACCCAAAGTGTTTTATTCATTTTACAAGTGCAGGTAACTTCTTGTATTTTTTTCTGCAGTGAACTACTGGATCATCTACCATCCTTCTTTACTGAGCCTTAATTTTTTAGTTTGACAACCTTATATAAGATGTTTTTAATCTTTATTTAAAAATTTTATCCCTAAATTATATATATATATATACACACACACACACACACATACACACATATATGTTGCTATATATACACCACACGCACACAACCGATGCATGCACACACACACACACACACACATCTAGACATACACAAACCTATATATGCATTTAAAATGTTTACAGTGTTCTCCAGCCTGGCATAGTGGCTCACACCTATAATCCCAGCATTTTGGGAGGCTAAGGTGGGAGGATTTCTTCGGCCAGAAATTTGAGACCAACCTGGTTAACATAATGAGACACCTATCTGTCTAAAAAAAGAAAAAAAAAATAGCTAGATGTGGTGGCACGCACCTGTAGTTTTGGCTACTAGGGAGGCTGAGGTGGGAGGATCATTTAAGCCAGGGAGGTCAAGGCTGCAGTGAGCTCTGACTGTGAAACTGGACTCCAACCTGGGCGACAGAGTGAGACCCTGTCCTAATGTCAATCCTCAAGACCATGGGGAAAATGTCTCCAGGCTATGTCAGAGACTTTCACAGCAGCCCCTCCCATCACAGGCCGGGAGGCCCAGAAGGAAAAAGTGGTTTCATGGGCCGGGTGCAGGGTTCTCATGCTGTGTGAAGCCTAGGGACTTGATGTCCTGTGTCCCAGTCTCTCCAGTTGTGGCTGAAAGGGGCCAACCTAGAGCTTGGACTGTAGCTTCAGAGGGTGGAAGCTTCCACGTGGTGTTGATCCTGTGGATGCACAGAAGTCAAGAATTATGGTTTGGGAATCTCCACTTAGATTTTAGAAGAAGAGGTATGGAAACACCTTGGATGCCCAGGCAAAAGTATGCTGCAGGGGCGGGATCCTCATGGAGATCCTCTGCTAAGGCAGTGCAGAAGGGAAATGTGGGGTCGGAGCCCCCACACAGAATCCCTACTGGGGCACTGCCTAGTGGAGCTATGAGAAGAAGGCCACTGTCCTCCAGACTCCAGAGTGGTAGATCCACTGACTGCTTGCACCCTGCGCCTGGAAAAGCCACAGACACTCAACACCAGCCCGTGAAAGCAGCCACAAGGGAGGCTGTACCCTGCAAAACCACGGGCAGAGCTGCCCAAGACCATGGGAACCACCTCTTGCATTAGCGTGACCTGGACGTGAGACATAGAGTCAAAGGAGGTCATTTTGGAGCTTTAAAATTTGACTGCCCCACTAGATTTCGGACTTGCATGGACCCTGTAAACCCCCCCACACCCTTTTTTTTTTTTTTTTTTTTTAAGATGGAGTTTCGCTTTTGTAGCCCACGCTGGAGTGCAGTGGTGCGATCTCGGCTCACTGCAGCCTCCGCCTCCCGGGTTCAAGAGATTCTCCTGCCTCAGCCTCCCGAGTAGCTAGGATTACAGGCATGCACCACCATGCCCTGCTAGTATTATACTTTCAGTAGAGATGGGGTTTCTCCATGTTGGTCAGGCTGGTCTCAAACTCCCAAAACTCAAGTGATTCACCCACCTCGGCCTCCCAAAGTGCTGGGATTACAGGCGTGAGCCACCGTGCCCGGTCCTGTCATACCCCTTTTTTAGATGATTTCTTCCATTTGGAACAGCTGTATTTACCCAATACCTGAACTCCCATTGTATCTTGGAAGTAACCAGCTTTGGATTTTACAGGCTCATAGGCAGAAGGGACTTGCCTTGGCTCAGATGAGACTTTGGACTGTGGACTTTTGGGTGAATGCAGAAATGAGTTAAGACTTTGGGAGACTGTTGGGAAGCTATGATTGGTTTTGAAATATGAGGACATGTGATTTGGAGGGGCCAGGGGTGAAATGATATGGTTTGGCTGTGTCCCCAACCAAATCTCACCTTGAATTGTATCTCCCAGAATTCCCACGTGTTGTGCGAAGGACCCAGGGGGAGATAATTGAATCATGTGGGCCAGTCTTTCCCTGCTATCCTCATGATAGTGAATACGTCTTATGAGATCTGATGGGTGTATCAGGGTTTTCTGCTTTTGCTTCTTCCTCATTTTCTTTTGCCACCACCATGTAAGAAGTGTCTTTCACCTCCCACCATGATTCTGAGGCTTCCCCAGCCATGTGGAACTGTAAGTCCAATTAAACTTCTTTTTCTTCCCAGTCTTGGATATGCCTTTGTCACCCAATACTTAACTTTCAGGTTTGCTCCCCTCCTATACTATAATCCTATATGGCCAGCTATCCTGATGTCATTAGTACTAGACTTTCATAGGTTTACATAATTTAGCTCTGAATTTTTCTTTATTCTTCTTGAAATTGATCCAGAGGGATGAAGGAATAAAGTTAACATGCATTAGAAGTTTATGCATTGTTAATTTTCTCATGTATGATGGCAAACTGATTTAATCATCTGACCTTCGAACTGGGTCTACAAAATGGCTTGTTGCATATACAAAATCTAAATGATATGGTGTCATTAAATTATGTATAAATGTCCTGGGGGAGCTGCCATTGTGACCATCCTCCTCAACAGTTATTCTTCTAAGTATACTGTTGATCCATCTATTTGGATTGCTTTATCTGTTAAAACCATTACAAAATTACCATAGTGTCAGTTTGGGTAATAGGCTTGTCTTTTCAAATGAACATAACCTGTAGACAGTGAGATGATTGTGCAAATAAATAAGCTGCTTGTATTTAACTCAAGTATGTATACAATGGCTCTAATTTTATATTCATTAAGTGTGAACAAAGGGACTCAGAAAAATGCGAGGACAGTCCTACCACAGATTAAAAAGGGTTGGGACTTTCAGGGAAGTATTGCTGTAGTCACTTGATTAATATTTATGAGTCCAAATATCTACAATTTTTATTTGTTTTCTTTTTTATGATTTATTTTGCTTTTTATGGTCTGTGAGTAGAAAACTATAAGTCAGAATTTAGGCTTCATGGAAATCACCTGATAGTTCATGTAAAGGCAACATTGTCCAGAGGGTTAAGAAAGTAATAGGAAATGCTCTGGTATTGACCAAATTACTTTGCTTTATAAATGGTGCATGTAGAAGACAGCTAAGTTATATTATTTAGAAAAGATATAGTTGTGGCAAGAAAAATGTATGCATTTTATTGGGAAACAGCAGATTTAAATTTATTTTTGATATTGTCAGTTATAACAGTACCAAAACTCTTAGGGTCAATCAGTGACAGATATCTTCAGGCACTCAAAATTTGCAAATAATTAAACAAATAGACTGATCTAATTCAATTAAACTATTAATATAAGAATACACCAATTTCCTTGAAAAATAGAAACATGAAAGGTTTACTTTTGTATAGTTCCAAAATTTGTCCACCCCATTGGGCTTTTGCACACTTCATGATGACTTAGTAATGTTTTTCAGCAGTTTTATGATCTCTCCAAAGATGTTTCAGTTCCACTTTCTTAGAAACTATTTTTCAAATATAAGTGTCAAACTGTTCCAAAGTTTATGTTTTCTTATTGTATAATATATCCATTTAGAGAATGCAAAAGCATTAAACTGTTGCACTGCTTCTGGCCTATTGTCTTGCAAATGTGCTTTGCACGTAAGAGACAATCTCTGAATATTTTTCTTTCATCAAAATCATAAAACCTAGGAGACATTCTATAGAACTGCCATAAGTAATATTTTTTCATAAACATCATAAATATATAGGGTATGCTAGCATACTCCTCTTTTCTTCCTGCCTATGAGAAAGAATGGGCCAATAAAAACTGAACTATTATTTTGAAATTTAATTTTGACAACTGAGAATCCCTAAAGACATTCCAGTCAGGTACAATAATCTTTCCTTTCACCCTGGGAGTCTATTAAACTGGAAACTTGTGCTGTTGCATACAACTGCTTGCTCTTGGGGGGTGGGGGTGAGAGGGAGCCTACAGCCCTCCTGTATGTGCAACTTGTGCAATAGCTAAGAGTCAAAATGCCTCCCAAGAGGGGTAATATGGAATACTGGTTTTTGTTCTACTAATTAATGCCTTTATATTCTATAAGCACATCTTTCCGTTTTCTGCAAAACATCATTAAGCATTTGGAGGTTGACTTTTGGACTTTTGGGATATCTCTATGAGCAAGTCGGTATTGCAGAATTACCCTGATAATTCTTCGTTTGATGCCTAAATACATTATTCAAATTGTAAAAGACTTACTTACTGTCTCTGTAAATGCTACATAGAATTTGAAGTTTGGATAATTTGGAAGTTAAACTATAACTTTAATAATAAATACTCAGAGATGGCCTAGTGCGGCGGTGACTTACGCCTATAATCCCAGCATTTTGGGAGGCTGAGGTGAGCAGATCACCTGAGGTCAAGAGTTCGAGACTAGCCTGGCCAACAAGATGAAACCTCGTCTCTACTAAAAATACAAAAATTATCCGGGTGTGGTTGTGCATGCCTACGATCCCAACTACTCAGGAGGCTGAGGCAGGAGAATGGCTTGAACCCAGGAGGTGGAGGTTGCAGTGAGCAGAGCTAGTGCCACTGCACTCCAGCCCGGGCAACAGACTGAGACTCCATCTCAAAATAAATAAATAAATAAATAGATAAATAAATAGATAAATAAATAAATACTCAGAGAATGGAGCTAATGGATGTAACAGAATTTGATACAAGGTTACATTTTTATTTATCTCAAATGGGAATGAAATAAATAGCTCAGTAGAGACATAATTATTATTATTATTTTACTTTCAGGAGGAGGGAATTGAAATATGGAAAGTTTAATTCTTTAAACCCTTAACAGAAACAAAATCAAGAATGGAACTATCCAACTATGTAAAATGTAATTATTTGTCTTTTTAAAAGAACATACAACCTGACAAAATTTATTTCTCTTATTTGCTCACAATCTCTAATTGCAACATTTTCTCGGTATATGCCCACTGTGTGATTTTATCTTATGCCTTCAGATTTTTTAAAAAACCTTTTACACATTTTATTCCCAGGGATCTTTTTGTCAGTGATCATTCTAATGTATGTCTGAAAGGAAAACGTCTTCACTGATTTGAGCCAGCAAAGGTTGGCAGTACAGTGACAAATAAACAAGGGTTAGAGAAAAGCAAAAGGAGAGACTTTTATGTAAATCTTACTATTTTTAATCAATTGGCAAGATGTTCTCAGGTCTTTCTAATATCCAGCAAAGAACTCGATTGAAGTTTAACTTCTTTTGACAATAAATCAGTGATTAATCTGCTACACACCTATGTATTAAGAGGAGAATTACCAAGATTGCCAAAGGCATGTAGACAGTTTTGAAGCAGAATATTGGAAAACTGTCTGACCTGTGACCTTTTTTCTCCTACCATGTAGTCACACTCCTCCTTTACTGAACCTCTTTCTTTCTTTTCTCTCTCTCTCTCCCGCTTTCTTTCCTTTCCCTTCCTTTCCTTTCCTTTCTTTTCTTTTCTTTGCCTTCCTTCCTTCCTCTCTCTCTCTCTTTTCCTTCCCTCCTTCCTCCTTCCTTCCTTCCTTCCTTTCTTTCTTCCTTTCTCTTTCTTTTCTCTCTCTCTCTCTTTCTCTCTCTCTCTCTCTCCCCCTTTCCTTTTTCCTTTCCCTTTCCCTTTCTTTTTTTTTTTTTTTTTTTTGAGACAGAGTCTTGGTCTTTCACTCAGGCTGGAGTGCAGTGGCACAGTCTCGGCTCACTGCAACCTCTGCCTCCCAGGTTCAAGTGATTCTCCTGCCTTGGCCTCCGAGTAGCTGAGATTATAGGCATGTGCCGCCACACCCGGCTAATTTTTGTATTTTTAGTAGAGATGGAGTTTCACCATGTTGGCCAGGCTGGTCTCCAACTCTTGAACATAAGTGACCCACAGCCTCAGTCTCCCAAAGAAGTGCTGGGATTACAGGCCTGAGCCACTGAGCCAGCCTGAATTTCTTTCTAATATACAGGAACAGCACCTATGACAGAACACATTAGAACTGCGTACTTAGCATAGATAGTGTAGTGTAGGCATATCTAGGTTTACATAAAGTATATTATTATTTCGTTTCAAATACATGTTTCTCAGCCAGTTAACTTTTTTTTTTTTCTTTATAAGATCATCTGCAAGCATAATTTCAGGAACTGGCCTTGGAAACATTGACATGCATATATACTTACATGTTTATATATATATGTGTGTGTGGGTGTGTGTATATATTTACTCCAAAAACATTTATATGTGTGCGTGTGTATATATATTATATACATATATATGTGTATATATACATATATGCTTGTGCAATAGCTTGCACAATACATATATATGTATGTGTATATACACACACACACACACACACACACACATATAAATGTTCTTTGGAGTGAAAAGTCTGAATCTTAGAAAGTTACTGCTATATCTGGCTTTGTGTATTGCATACTCCCTTTGTTTAGATAATTTATGCTAAAAAGTTTGAAGAATCATTTCCAATAGTTTCCAACTGCAATAGATTGACCTGGGAGTCAGAGGTACAGCCATAGATGCTTTCCTTCACATTATATTTTGTACAATTAGTAGTTTATTTATTTATTATTTATTTATTTATTTGAGACAGAGTCTCGCTCTGTCACCCAGGCTGGAGGACAGTGGCGTGATCTCAGCTCACCGCAAGCTCCGCCTCCCGGGTTCACGCCATTCTCCTGCCTCAGCCTCCCGAGTAGCTGGGACTACAGGCGCCCGCTACCACGCCCTGCTAACTTTTTGTATTTTTTGTAGAGACGGGGTTTCATCATGTTAGCCAGGATGGTCTCGATCTCCTGACCTCGTGATCCACCTGCCTCGGCCTCCCAAAGTGCTGGGATTAGGGGCATGAGCCACCGCGCCCAGCCTCAATTAGTAGTTTTGATGTTGCTGACAATATTACCGAATGTATAAAATATACTTCAACTTTTCCATCCTCATCTATCAGAAACGAGTGCCTCTGTATTGTAAAACATCAGCCCTATAACTGTGGATCTGAAAGTTGCCTGACAAAGCAGATGTGTACTTTTCTCAATTCCAGTTGTGGATAACTGAGCTCAGTAATTATAATTATGAAGGCTAGACCTGGCATAACAACTGAACCAGATTTAGAGTGCTAATGTCTATTTTTTTGTTCAGATGTAGAGAATAAATGTGCATATTTAGATTGACTTACTGTGTCTATATCAGAGAAAGGTTAGCATTGTAAGAACTGTATACTTTACATAAAATTCAGACAATCCATTTGTGACAAGGATATAGGCTGGAATGAGATTTCTCTCTCTCTCTCTCTCTATATATATGTGTGTGTGTGCATATATAGGCATAATCACAAACCAAATTCCAAGGCATCATCATAAATACAATTTCAGGAATTTTAATAAAATTTGTCTATTAAAGTATAATTGAAGCACAATAAACTGTACTTATTTTAAAATTCAAAATGTACAATTTGCTCAGTTGTGACATATGTGAAAACATTGCCATAGTCATGAGAATTAACATATTTGTCATAACTAAAAGTTTCCTCATACCCTTTTGGAATACTTCCCTCCTTCCCTTCACCCTGACCCAGACACACTAATATGTATACTGTAAGTATATATTAGTTTGCTTTTTCAAGATGTTTATATCAATGGAATCACACAATCTGTGATTTTTTTGGTACCTGGCTTCTTTTACTTACTGTGATGTTTTCAAGGTTTATCCATGTGGATAAAGTAGGATGTACTTTATTCCTTTTTATTGCTAAATAATATTTAATTTTATGGATACAACATAGTTCATTTATTCATTCATCCATTGATAGGCATTTGTGTTGTTTCCGTCTTGTCTATTATGGATAATTGATGCTATAAACATTTGTGTAAAAGTTTTTGTGTGGATGTGTCTTTTCTTTTCTCTTGGAAAAATATGTAAGAGTGGAGTAGCTGGATCATATGGTTGGTGTACATGTAGCTATTTGAGAAAGTGCCAAAGTTTTTTCCATAGTGGTTATGAAATTTTGCATTCTCACCATCAGTGTGTGTGAGTTCCAGTTACTTCACATCCTTGCCAACATTTGGTATGGTTGTCTTTTTAGTTTTAGCCATTCTAAATGGGTGCATAAAAGTATGACATTATTGCTTAAATTTACGTTTTCTTAATGACTGTAGATGTCAAGCATCTCATGCTTATTTTTCATCCATTTCTCTTTTTTTTTGGTAAAATGTCTGTTTATTTTTTCCCATTTCCTCATTGTGTTATTTGTCTTGCTATTAAGTCAAATAAGTTATTAATATATTCTGGATACATTTATGTTCATTCTTAATGAACTCTTTTGATTACTGTAGCTTTATAATAGGTCTCAACTTTAAAGAGTTTATGAATTCCATGGATGTTCCCTAGGTCCTTTGCATTTCAATAAAATTTTAAGATTGGATTGTCAGTTTCTATAAAAACACCATCTTCCTGATAGTGAGCCTTCCAATCCATGAGCATAGTATATATATTCCCATGTGTTTAGATATTACTTAATTTCTCTTGGCAATATTTTATAGTTTTTCATGTAGAAATCTTAAACAACTTTATTAGATTTATTCCTAAGGAATTTTATGTTGTTCGCCATTAATATGAATGGTTTTGTTAAATTTCATGTTCCAATCATTTGGTGCTAATATGAAAGAATACAACCTCATATCACCTAACCTCACTAAATTTATTTATTAATTATTGTAGTTGTTTTGTAGTTCCCCTGGGATGTTTCATGTAAACCATTGTACGTCTGTTTTGTTTGTTTGCTTGTATTTTGCTTTATTCAAATTGCTATCCCTTTTAGGGCAATGTTAAACAAAGTGACAAGAGCCAGTATCCATGCTTCTTGCAAGTATCAAGGGGAAAACATTTAGTCTTTCAAGTATGAATTTAGCTGTAAATTTTTTTTTTTTTTTTTTTGAGACTGAGTCTCGCTCTGTCACCAGAGCTGGAGTACAGTGGCGTGATCTCGACTCACTTCAAGCTCTGCCTCCGAGGTTCATGCCATTCTCCTGCCTCAGCCTCTCAAGTACCTGGGACTACAGGCACCTGCCATCACGCCCGGCTAATTTTCTTTTTTTGTATTTTTAGTAGAGATGGAGTTTCACCAGGTTAGCCAGGATGGTCTCGATCTCCTGACCTTGTAATCCGCCCACCTCAGCCTCCCAAAGTGCTGGGATTATAGGTGTGAGCCACCACGCCCGACCTGTAAATTTTTGTAATATTCTTTTTCAGTTTGAGGAATTTATCCATCATTTCTAGTTTGCTTAGAATTTTTAAAAATATGAATAGATGATGAATTTTGTCAAATGTATTTTCTACATTTATTGAAATTTTTTTTCTCTATTTTGTTAATATGGCATATTATATTTATTTTCTAATATAATTTATTTTTAAAATTAAAATTATCTATAATCTATCTTAATTCTATGGTTCTTTTTCAGAGATAACAAAAAACTTCACTTTATTATTATTGTTACATATATTTTATTTCATCATGTTTGTAGATATGACTGAATAAATTTTTTCATCATTATGAACAAAGTTTTGAGTTCATTTACATATTAAATCACAATTATTTTATTAATTCATTTAATTTCTATGTAACTATTTCTCTGTAAACCTGAGTTTAAATATGGCTAAAACTATGTAATTTTAAACATTATAGATCTAAAATTGTAGGACGCAAATGTCAAAACAATTAAGGCTAAGACACTCTAATAACTAGAGGAAGAAATAAGAAAACCATATAGGTGAGGAAAACAATATATTTGTGTAGATGTGCTCTAAAACCACACCTATGTTTGGCACTTATATCTTTTGTCTTCAGCATTCCAATTTTTGGATGGGCAGTCTGCCATACTAACAGATGTGTTGATTGTGTAGACCTGCCAAGGAGACAGAATATACATAAAAAGAGTAAAAAAAGAAATTGTGCTGGCGATTAAGAAGACTTCATTGTGTGCAAGTGCCTTGCCAAACATCAATGTATGCATATTTATATTTGAGTAGTTCCATCCAATACTGAAATCAGAAAACAAAATCATTTTATGCCAATAACTGAATGAAATCTTACTTTGTTTTGGTTTATTCTTTAATATTAGTCAGATAGTCCAGTCAATATAATTTATGTACTTTTCAATTATAATGCAAAGTAGTACACTTTTTCCCCAAATTAAAAAAAATACATTAAATCAAATGTATATTTTCTTATATAGCTTCAGTTACACTTCATGAACACTTCTTGACAACTTGGAGCACTAAAATTGTTCATATGGTGAAAAGAAGATCATTAAGACAATGTACTTTAGAATTGCACTTTAAACTTTCATTTCAAGAGTCTTTGTTTATTTAAAATAGATGAATATTTTTATGTTTATGCATATATGCACTCACAAAATACTGATGGAATAATCCTGTGAAGCTCACTTCAGAATGATGAAGCTTTCTTCATTAGCAAAAAACTAAAGTATTAAAAATTTAAAATTGTAATTTAATTTAAAATTTTAATTATTTTATTTATTTTTTTTTATTTTTTGAGACAGAGTCTAGCTCTGTCGCCCAGACTGGAGTGCAGTGGCGTGATCTCGGCTCAGTGCAACCTCCGCCTTCTGGGTTCAAGTGCTTCTCTTGCCTCAGCCTCCCAAGTAGCTGATATTACAGGCACCTGGCTACTTTTTGTATTTTTGGTAGAGACGGGGTTTTGTCATGTTGATCAGGCTGGTTTTGAACTCTGGACCTCAGGTGATCCGCCTGCCTTGGCCTCCCAAAGTGCTGAGATTATAGGCATAAGCCACCGCACCTGGCCTCTTTTGATACTAACTGCTGATGACACTTAATTTTTTTTGAAAACAAGAGGGTATATTTAGCACATTAAAACATATATGACAAAATCTGACAATTAACCTACAGGAGGATGCATCTGTATAGTTCCTTTGTCTGAAATTTTAGCTTTCATTTTTATGGAACAAATCTAATTGGAATAAAATGCCAATCCTATTACAGATTGCAATGTCATCTTATATTACATATACATAAATAAATAAATATATACACACACACAAACACACACAGAAGACAATCCTATAAAACAGAGTTGCACTGAGTTTTGTACTTAGCCTAGAAATAATAGTTAATTGCTTGTCAGTGATTTATTGTGGTTTACTTTTTATCAAACTGACTAAGTAATGCAGTAGTGAGTTTAAGCACAATTAGGTGTTTATTGAAATGTGAAGTGATTTCAGATATTTCTCCTGTAGATGATTATTTTACTTAGCAAATGGAGACTTTTTTATGTTGCCTATATGTTGCTAATCTTTCAAAATTGTATGTCATTTTTATTATTTAAAGGATTTCTCTCATTAACTACACTGGTAGGTGAAGAAGGAACAGGCATTCATTGGGATGGTGAACATGGCAAGAGCAACAAGAATTCTATCATCAAGGAAATTTAGAGTTTTGGTAAAGGCTATATATTTTAATGCCAATGCTAATTCTAAGGAAACAACAGATGTAGCAGAAGTTATGATAAAAACCAAGTGCTCTTGTCTGTTAAGCTGTTTTTTGCAAGTTTCTGCAATATCTTTGATGAAAACAAATAATAACAAAGGAAGATAAAAGCACCATTAGCAACAAGCAACAACAAAAAGATAGTTATTACTGGTAGAAAAACGCCAAAAATTAATGGCTGTGAAAATTTTTTAAACTATGAACCATAAATGAGCAGGCTAAGTATGAATTTAGCTGTTGTTTTTTTTTTTTTTGAGACTGAGTCTCACTCTGTCGCCAGGCTGGAGTTCAGTGGCGGGATCTCGGCTCACTGCAAACCTCCACCTCCAGGTTCAAGTGATTCTCCTACCTCAGCCTCCCGAGTAGCTGGGGTTACAGGCACGCGCTGCCATGCCCAGCTAATTTTTGTATTTTTAGTAGAGACAGGGTTTCACCTTGCTGGCCAGGATGGTCTCAATCTCCTGACCTGGTGAACTACCTACCTCGGCCTCCCAAAGTGCTGGGATTACAGGCGTGAGCCACTGGGCCCGGCCTAGAATAGATAATTTTTATATTTAGCGAGCTACACTTGCTTTATTTGTCTGGATTGTTCTGTACTGTGTGACTCTAAGATTTTAAGCACAAAAATAAGTACATGTTACAAAAATATCTTAATATGTCATGAATTTTGTAGCTACTATCAAATTGGCATGCTAATAATTAAATTCTTGCTCTTCTAATATAAAAAGTACAGAAGCTTTAGCAGGAATATAAGCTAAATATTATAGAAGAACATATGAAATAATAATGAGAAATAAATAAAATTTGGAAGTCCTAGTTAATGGATTCACATGTAGGTAGAATCTCTCAGTCTGCTGTATTTTCAGATGTGGGTGTAGGAGGTTTGCTGTGTTCTTTCTCATGTGACCCACTGCAAAAGATTCAACATGTATTTAATATTTAAAAAATTCTACATAGTGAAGAAGAATCACATCTATGAATTCTTTGTATAGTGTAAACTCATTAAATTATCATTTTAAAAACATATTATCACTTTTTAACTATTTCATAGTCTGAGTAACAGCCAGTATAGTTTAGTATTACAAAACTCCTGAGAAAGGATTATGATACTCAAAAGAATAAACAACACAAGTGTCTGTATGTTTTACAGTGTAAAGGGAAATTTTCTAGAACAAATAAAAAGGTAATTGGTGGTAAACTTAACCTCATTGGGATAAAAAAAAAAAGGCAATTTAAGAGTGTCAAAAAACAAAATTACAATGAATTTAGTTTAAAGACATAATTGGCTTTTATTAGTGATTCTAGAATCAGGCAAAATCTCATTCTATAAAATAGAATGAGTGCTGAGCAGTTGTTTTTTTAAAGTGCAAATGGGAAATAGATTGAAATGTGGAGTGACGTCAGGTCACCTCATTTTTTTTTTTTTTGTAAGGGTTAAAGCTGAGAGGACTTCCTTGTTTTGGTGGCTCAGGTTTACTGGGCCCTCTTCAATTGGTTGTTATGAATCTCCTGTTTAAAAAAAACAAAAATCTATTTGGGGGTTTACCTGCTTCCTTAATGTTTCGGTTTGATTATAAGGCACTTACCATGAGTAACTCCATTTTGGTTTGCTCTACTGGGCCATAGTGCAAGAGCTCAGTCCAAAACAATGGCCTTTCATACATTTTATTTAGCAGGAATGGTTGTATTCGTTTGTTTGTTTTGGTCTATAGTTGGTTGGCTCTGCTGGCCAGCTCTTTTTTTTTTTTTTTTTTTTTTTTTTAATTTCCATAGGTTATTGGGGAACAGGTGGTATTTGGTTACATGAGTAGGTTCTTTTGTGGTGATTTCTTAGATTTTTGTGCACAAATCACCCAAGCAGCATACATTTAAGCCAATGTGTTGCCTTTTATTTCTCACCCCCTTCTCACCCTTTCCCCTGAGTCCCCAAAGTCCGTTGCATTATTCTTATGCCTCTGCATTCTCATAGCTTAGCTCCTGTGTATGAGTGAGAACATAGGATATTTGGTTTTCCATTCCTGAGTTACTTCACTTAGAATCATAGTCTCCAATCCCATCCAGGTTGCTGCAAATGCCATTAATTCATTCATTTTTATGACTGAGCAGTATCCCATCAAATATATACCACAGTTTCTTTATCCACTCTTTGAGTGATGGGCATTTGGGCTGGTTCCATATGTTTGCAACTGCAAATTTTGCTGCTATAAACATGTGTGTGCAGGTTTTTTTTTTTTTTTTTTGGATAATGACTTCTTTTCTCTGGATAGATACCCAGTCCAGTAGTGGGAGTATTGGATCAAATGGTAGTTCTACTTTTAGTTCTTTAAGGAATCTCCACACTGTTTTTCATAATTGTTGTACTAGTTTACATTTCCACCAACAGTGTAGAAGTGTTCCCTTTTCACTGTATCCATGGCAACATGTATTATTTTTTGATTTTTTGATTATGGCCATGCTTGTGGGAGTAAGGTGGTATCACATTGTGGTTTTTATTTGGATTTCCTTGATCATTAGTGCTGTTGATCAGTTTCTTATATGTTTGTTGGCCATTTGTATATCTTCTGTTGAGACGTGTCTATTCATGTCCTTAGCCCACTTTTTGATGAGATTGTTGATTTTTTTTTTTTCTTGCTAATTTGTTCAAATTCCTTGTAGATTCTGGATGTTTGTCCTTTTTTGCATGCATAGATTGTGAAGATTTTCTCCCACTCTGTGAGATTTGTTCTTTAAAGAGGTTCTGTTTTAATGTGTTTCCAGGATTTGTTTCAAAACTGAGAGCTCCTTTTAGCAGTTCTTGTAGTGGCAAATTCTCTCAGCATTTGTTTGTCTGAAAAAGACTGTATCTTTTCTTCATTTATGAAGCTTAATTTTGCTGGATACAAAACTTTTGGCTGATAATTATTTTGTTAAAGGAAGTTGAAGATAGGGCCCCAATCCCTTCTAGCTTGGAGGGTTTCTGCTGATAAATCTGCTGTTAATCTGATATGTTTGCTTTTTTAGGTAACCTGGTGTTTTTTCTTCACAGCTCTTAAGATTCTTTCCTTCATCTTGACTTTAGATAGCATGATAACAATGTGCCTAGACAATGGTATTTTTGCAATGAATTTCTCAGGTGTTCTTTGAGCTTTTTTGTATTTGAATATCTAGGTCTCTAACAAGGCTGGGGAAGTTTTCCTCAATTACTCCCCCAAATATGTTTTCCAAACTTTTAGATTTCTCTTCTTCCTCAGGAATGCCAATTATTCTTAGGTTTGGTCATTTATCATAATCCTAAACTTCTTGGAGGCTTTGTTCATTTTTTAAAAATTCTTTCTCTTGGCCGGGCGCGGTGGCTCAAGCCTGTAATCCCAGCACTTTGGGAGGCCGAGACGGGTGGATCATGAGGTCCGGAGATCGAGACCATCCTGGCTAACCCGGTGAAACCCCGTCTCTACTAAAAAATACAAAAAACTAGCAGGGTGAGGTGGCGGGCGCCTGTAGTCCCAGCTACTCGGGAGGCTGAGGCAGGAGAATGGCGTAAACCCGGGAGGCGGAGCTTGCAGTAAGCCGAGATCCGGCCACTGCACTCCAGCCTGGGGGACAGAGCGAGACTCTGTCTCAAAAAAAAAAAAAAAAAATTCTTTCTCTTTGTCTTTGTTGGATTGAGTTAATTAGAAAACCTTGTCTTCGAGTTCTGAAGTTCTTTCTTCTGCTTGTTTGATTCTATTGCTGAGACTTTGCAGTACATTTTGTATTTCTCTGAATGTGCCCTTTATTTCCTAAAGTTGTCATTGTTTTTAATTTATGCTATCTATTTAACTGAAGATTTCTTCCCTGATATCTTGTATCATTTATTTGATTTCATTAAGTTGGACTTCACCTTTCTCTGGTGCCTCCTTGATTAGCTTAGTAATCAGCCTTCTGAATTCTTGTACAGGTATATCAGAGATTTCTTCTTGGTTTGTGTTTATTGCTGGTGAGCTAGTGTGATTTTGGGGGGGGGGGGGTGTTAAAAAAACTTGTTTTGGGCCGGGCGCGGTGGCTCAAGCCTGTAATCCCAGCACTTTGGGAGGCCGAGACGGGCGGATCACGAGGTCAGGAGATCGAGATCATCCTGGCTACCACGGTGAAACCCCGTATCTACTAAAAAATACAAAAAACTACCCGGGAGGCGGAGCTTGCAGTGAGCTGAGATCTGGCCACTGCACTCCAGCCTGGGCGACAGAGCGAGACTCCGTCTCAAAAAAAAAAAAAAACAACAACCTTGTTTTGTCATATTATGAGAATTATTTTTCTGGTTCCTTCTCATTTGGGTGGGCTGTATCAGAGGGAAGATCTGGGATCAAGGTTGCTGTTTAGATTTTTTTTTTTTTTTTTGAAATGGAGTCCTGCTCTGTCACCCATGCTGGAGTGCAGTAGTGCAATCTCGGCTTACTGCAACCTCCGCCTCCTGGGTTCAAGTGATCCTCCTGTCTCAGCCTCTTGAGTAGCTGGGATTACAGGTGTGCACCACCATGTCTGGCTAATTTTTGTATTTTTAGTAGATATGGAGTTTCACTATATTGGCCAGGCTGGTCTCGAACTCCTGTCTCAGGTGATCTGCCTGCCTTGGCCTCCCAAACTGCTGGGATTATAGGCATGAGCCACCGCTCCTGGACATTGCTGTTTGGATTCTTTTGCCCTGGGGGGTGTTCTCTTGATGTAATACTCTCCCTCTTTTCTTAAGGATGTGACTTCCTGACAGCGGAACCCTAATAATTGTTATTTCTCTTCTGGATCTAGCCAATCCCCCTTTCCCACTGTCACGGCTTGGGTACTCACAGTATTTGGGCTGTCTCCTGGATCCTGCAGGAGCAATCCCCTTCCTTCGGAGGGTCTGTGGATTCTCTTGGCTTTCTTGGTATATTCCTGCAGGAGTTCTGGAGCAAAGGTTCACAACACAGGTCTCCACACACTGCTCTGTCTGTCTGAGCTGGAACTGCAAGCTAGCCCTGCCTCCTATCCAACATCTTCTCTCTCTGCTCCAGGAATTGGTTTTCATATTTTACAACTTCAAAATAATACAAAGTTTTAGTCATTTTACAGTTAAAAAGTGAAATAATCTAAAGAGACTGTACTTTGCAAACATAAATGACTCATCTTGATGCAGAGATTAAATTTTAATTACTGAATTATGTTGCCATCACGAATTATTGTTTTTCAAATTTAACTGACATTTATAGGGAAAATACTTTTTAATCTGAATGATCATCTGGTTTCCAAGTAAGCTGCAATGATATCTCCATCTTGCTCAAAGTTAGAAGTAACATTTATGACACGGGCTTCTTCTTACTGAACTATACCAATAATAAGCTGATTCCTCTTTTGTTATTTTTTGTTGCTTTTTATTTTGTTTTGCTAAACAGAAGGACTTTATTATTGAGTCAGATATTGGACAACTACAAGTTTGCTCATATAAAGAGGGTGAAGTAGAAAATTGTTAAGGAGGAATATACCACCATCTAAAAAACAATCAATGTTGTGAAAACCCTAAGATAAGTATTTCTTCTCGGATTGACTTCTAATGAGAAGTAATTCTATTTTGTTGTATATTGTTTCACCAGAAATGATCTGAGGTATTCCAGGAATAACATGTATTTATGAACGTTCTTGAAGGCAAGGTTTGAAGTAAAGTGTGCACATACATAGACAAGCAGAGAAAATGTGAATAAAATTTAAAACTAAGGCTATTGCTTAAAATAAATACTAACACATGTAACTGTAAAGAATCCTGGAGTTAAAGAGTGTCATTTTTTAAGGGTCTTTTTTTTTTGTAATTCTGATGCAAGAATAGTGATATGATTTGGCTGTGTCCATACCCAAATCTCATCTTGAATTGTAAATCCCAGAATTCCCACATGTCATGGGAGGAACATGAAGGAAGTTGATTGACTTATGGGGGCAGGTCTTTCCTGCACTGTTTTTGTGATAGTGAATGAGTCTCAGGAGACCTGATGGTTTAAAATGGGAGTTTCCCTGTACGAGCTCTGTTTTTTGCCTGCCGCCATCCATGTAAGATGTGACTCGCTCCTCCTTACCTTTTACCTTCTGCCATGATTGTGAGACCTCTCCAGTCATATGGAACTGTTAGTGCAATAAACCTCTTTATTTTGTAAATTGCCCGGTCTCAGATATGTCTTTATCAGCAGTGTGAAAACGGACTAATACATATAGTATGCTGCTTGACAAATTATTTTCATGATGGTATTATAGGATTAAGAGTAATTGACTCATTGATTGGATACAAATAAAGTAATAATTTTAAGATATCATAAATAGAGTTTAAAAAGATCATTCTTGGCATATATTGAACACCAAGAGAGTCTTATTCCAGCCTCAATGCTAAAGTTTTATAATTTAAAGATGCTCTGATAATCAGCAGTCTCCTTGTTTATTTTGAAAGGTGAAAGTTTAGATCACAATACAGTTTTCCATTTTATTGACAAAGGACGTGGACTCACTCAAAGCAGTCTCTGCAAAACTCTTAATGTATTATCAAGCCATCTTGCCTATGGGATTTTGTTGTCTGTACAGGGTATTTGTCATCACAAAACCTATCTTTGTTTCTTTGCTCTATGACATACATAAGTCACCACTTAAATAGAATTAGGTAGTGCAAGTGAAAGAGATTCACTTCCAGAGGTCGTTGGCTTTGTTGTAAAATGCCATGACTGTAACCATAATTATATACAACCCTACGTTACTTCTGATGTTTGATAATTATGACCAGTGATATATGTTATTGATTTTAAAGCAATTTAAAACTGGTCCATGTTCAGATTTCAGTAGCTATGTGCACCGTAATTGCTTTCATAATGTGTCTATATTATATTTAAATGCTTAAGGATGACTCTCCAGCTAATGAAAAAATCATTGTTTGCACTTTTGCATTTCTAGTACTTCCTGTTATAAATGAATCTGCCATAGGAGGGGATAGTTTTCATGAAATTCCTGTAACATGTCTGTTACAAGGAATTCATCTGAGCCAGATATGATGACTCACACCTGTCATCTCAAAAGTTTAGGAGGCCAAGGCAGGAGAATTGCTTGAGTCCAATAGTTGGAGACCAGCCCAGTCAACCGAGGAAGACATTGTTTCTACAAAACTTTTAAAAATTAGCTGGGCATAGTGGCGTGTGCTTGTAGACCTGGCTACCCAGGAGGATGAGGCAGGAGGATCATTTGAGTCCAAGATTTTGAGGCTGCAGTGAGCTATGATGATGACACTCCATTCCAGCCTGGTGGACAGAGTCCCCATCACTTAGAAAAATAAATTCATCTAGGCAAAAAGGCAATTCGTTGCTGAATGATAATAGGAAATGTCACCAATAGCTGTAAACTGATGATTCTATTCTTTATCATGCTGGCAACTCTCCTTATTATGAACATTAAATTTAATACTTTCCTGTAATTTAAACCTGCACCTGCATTTCTTTGCTAAAACATACTATCCTCAGTTATATTCTATAATTTTACTTGCTAATTTTTGCTTCCTTTTCCTCACTCAATATGAAGTGCTATATTAATCTTTAAAGTATATTTTAAAAAGATTATCTAAAAGCTATAAAACTGGAAGTTGTATTGCTGACAGGGAATCTTCTCTTAAGAACTTTAAAAATAGACATTGAAAGACACTGCAGATGAACGGTTTGAGTCTAGTGCAAAAAATAAGCAAACTAGGGGCTATATCAAACCATAGAATTATTAGCAAAAATATTTTCTCTTGTTTCAATTGAAAACAGCCACATAATAAGATTTATTTTAGTAATTTTTTGTGTGTCTATTCTATAGGCAAGTATCTTAATGATATTTAATTTCAGGGAATTGTGTGACTCTTGGAAGAGTCAAAATCAAAATTTATGTGCCAGATTTTGCCTCTTATCTGTGTTATTTGTCTCTCTAACCAGTAATTTTCCATGTTGTTTTAGAGTGAATACAGAACAAAGTCATAGAATATAGTTAGCGATGTTTCTTTACCTTTCAATGGTAGATTACTTTGGCCATCTAGTTAAACTACTGGAAAGATCTTGTTGTGTATTTTGTTATTTTATAGCTTCTTACCATAATTGCTGGCCATGAATTTTCTTCTTTTTCTAAAACTGAGGCAATTAGCAAAATTTGGAAAGTATGATGTCACTATGATTGATCAACAGTATAAATGTATTTTTAGAGGAAATTATTCATTGTGTAATAGAAAATGTGTAAGTACATGTTCTATGAGTCCTGACTGGAATTATTATTATTAAGAAAGAAAACAAGATAGTCTTGCTGATATAAGAAGTAGTTCAATCTGTGGCATAAAGGTTAACTGTGTTACTTTGCCAACAAATTTAGAGTGCACAAGAATCCTTTTTCTGGAGTGCAGTGGCGTAGTGTTGGCTTACTGTAACCTCCGCCTACTAGGCTCAAGTGATCCTCTGACTTCAGCCTCCCAAGTAGCTGAGACTACAGACTTGTGCCAAAACGTCCGGCTAGTTTTTGTATTTTTTGTAGAGACAGGATTTCTCCATATTGCCCAAGCTAGTCTCGAACTCCAGAGCTCAAGCAATCCACCCACCTCGGCCTCCCAAAGTGGTGGGATTACAAACATGAGCCACCACACCCAGCTGACAATAGTCCTTTAAACTATGTAAATACTAGTTGGGGTGATGGCTCACACCTGTAATCCCACCACTTTGGAAGGTCGAGGAGGGAGGATTACTTGATCCCAGGAATTCAAGCCCAGCTTGGGCAACATAGCGAAACCTCAGCTCTACATAAGAAATAAAAAATTAGCAGGGTGTGGTGATGCATGCCTGTAGTCTCAGCTACTCAGGAGGCTGAGGTGGAAGGATTAATTAAGCCCGGGAAGTCAAGGCTGCACTCTAACCTGAGTGACAGAGTGCAACTCTGTCAAACAAAACAAAACAAACAAACAAAACACGAAAAAACTCCAACTATATAAATGCCAAAATCTTGGCAGAAAATTAATAAATAAACATGTGTGTCTTTTCTTTGTGATTACAAGGATGAAGAATCAGTTTTCCATTGTTTACTATAAAATCATTGAGTTGTACCATTGAAAGTTGTTTTAGATATCATCTATCCAAAAATCTCATTTTAAAAATGAGAAAAACTAGGCTCACAGAGACGAAGTGGCTTCCTAAGTTCACACACTTGGGCATAGCTGAACTAGAAGCAAAATCCCAGTTTTATCAAGTTAGTATACTTTCTGGCCATTATAAGGTCTGCTTTGGAGCTAGCTTCCTTGGTATGACAATTTTCCCTCAAAGTTTCAATGCTTGGTAATAGCACCTTCCCTGAATTATGTATATGTGTGTTTTATAAAATAGCTATTTAAATCACATGGCATACCATTTTACTAATGAAAATCCAGAAAATCATGTCCTTAATTCTTTTCTTTGGATTGAAAAGATTATATACACAAATACTTTCTCAAGATGAATGAGTGGGGAAGATTTCCTAAATCTCACCATTTTGTGGAAAGAAATTGTTTATAGGGACAAAACCTGAGTATTTTAAAATTCATTTTCAATGTAGACCTAAATTTTGTTCAGTGACTTGGAGCATTGTGAGAAGTATAGACCTCAACTGAGCTTCATTACTCTCCAGTAAGTAAAATAATATAGTCCCTTTTTTTCTTTCAGAGCTTCCAAAAAATGCTTTATCTCCAAATTTATACAGAAAAATAATATTTGAGCTAAGATTGAATTTTGGGGGCATTCTTACTCTTCTGAATGCTTTCATCTACGATCCTGCTCCCAACAGAAGGACACTGAAACACAAGAGTTTCAATTTTATAGGAAAAGAGCTAGTGCTCCTCTTGGATTTAAGTTTTAATTCAAATGACAGCCATTATTACATGGGTCCTCACCCCTCCTATATAATTCTAGTACCAATAACTCTGGAAAGAGACTGCATTATTTATTCTCTGGAATTATTCATGAATAAATGACTGAATGGCTTCTTAGTCTAACTGCTTTCCTCTATTTTGTCTTATTGAGGCAGTAGAATATATTATATTTTGTTTAAGTTCCAGAAACATTTATTGGGTGCTTAGCCAGAAACTGTGCTAAACAGTAATGACATCAAATTGCTACCACTTAGCACTATATTTGTGCATAACAAATACTCAGAAAAATTTTATGTATTGATGATACAGTGACTAATAAGACACAGTTCCTACCTCCAAGGACCTCACAGTCTTGTGCAGCAGACAAGCTTACCTAAATATAGTTAATATTAACTGTAATGGCCACTTTTTATAGCATTAGGGTATGAACAGAGGGCCATGGAAATCCAGAGGCAGTAGCAATTAACTTAGGCTGGAGAAATTCATACAAAGTAGCTTTCAGTCTAGTTATTCTGCTACTAACATCACATTATTTAGGATAAGATATATTTTGTATAAAAATATGGAGAGAGAAATAAAATAAAAATACTTCTCTCTATTTTTCATTACCATAAGCCTACAAACCTCTCAAATTTGAACTGAAAGTTGTATTTTTAATTGCCCCAAGATACTCAGGACAAGGATGAATAAACTACTTCACTATCTTCTCTCACTTAATAGTATTAAAGATAAATTTAAGGGAAAATATTAATTTTATGAATATTTTAGGATTCATCTATGCTTGTCTGGCCAAACAGTATTATATATTTCAAATATATGTATATGAATTATGCATCTACAGAAGTTTAGCTCTGTCTCTGAAGAACAGAAAGCTTAAGATTACTGAAAGAGAGCTCAAATAAAAGTGGAAAGAAATGAGAAAATAGTAGTAGTCCCTGGGGTAGAATCAGTTCACAAACCTTGTTCCAGTTATGGAGAAAAGAAAATTTTCAAACATACAGGAAAGTTGAATAATTTTACTGTGGATACCATATACCAAGATCACTTAAAAACTTAATTTCTATTTTTTTAATCTTTTTAATTTTAGAGACAGCATCTTGCTCTGTCATCCAGGTTGGAGTGCAGTGGTACAATCACAGCTCACTGCAACCTTAAACTCCTGGGCTGGAACAATCCTGCTTCAGCCTTCTGAGCAGCTAGGACTATAGGTGTGTGCCAACAAGCCTAGCTAATTTGCTTTTTTTTGTTTGTTTTGGTTCGTTTTTTTTTGTTTTTCTTTTTTCTTTTTTTTCTTTTTTTGAGAAGAAGTCTCACTCTTGCCCCCAAGGCTGGAGTGTAATGGTGCGATCTCGGCTCACTGCAACCTCTGCCTCCCGGGTTCAAGCAATGCTCCTGCCTCAGTCTCCCAAGTAGCTGGGATTACAGGCGCTTGCCACCACGCCCAGCTAATTTTTGTATTTTCAGTAGAGACGGTCATGATGTTGGCCATGCTGGTCTCGAACTCCTGACCTCAGGTGGATCTGCCCACCTCAGCCTCCCAAAGTGCTGGGATTACAGTCGTGAGCCACCGCACCCGGCCAAGCCTAGCTAATTTTTAAGTTATACTTCTTTTGTAGAGACGGAAGTCTCACTATGTTGCCCAGGCTGGTCTCAAAACTTTTGGCCTCAAGCAATCCTCCTGCTTCCCAAAGCAGTAAGATATCCACTGCAAGCCACAGTGTTGGCCGAAAAACTTGATTTTTAGGGGTTACTCTGTGTTCTAGAGGACCTCTCTTATACAAATACTCGTTTATAGCAATGAGGACAGGAGCTATACTCATTTTACAAACAAGGAAACTGAGATTCAGAGCTGATTACGAATCAAGTGTCCAGCACAGTTATTTGCCCTAGCAGTGTGTTTCCCAACATTGGTTGTACATGGTGTTTTACCAAAATTTTAAAAAATACTGATACCTTGTTTCTACCCCAGAGGTTTTGATAGAATTTGTCTTTTTTCAAGACTTTGACTATTCTGGGTTCCTTATATTTCCATATGAATTTTAGGATCAGCTTATCAATTGCTGCAAAAAATGCAATTTGATTGATTGATTGATTGATTTTGATATTGAGTCTTACTAGGTTGCTCAGGCTGGAGTGCAGTAGTGTGATCTCAGCTCACTGTACCCTGTGCCTCCTGGGTTCAAGTGATTCTCCTGCCTCAACCTCCTTGGTAGCTGGGATTATAGGAATGTGCCACCATGCCTGGCTAATTTTTTATATTTTAGTAGAGATGGGGTTTCACCATGTTGGCCAAGCTGGTCTCGAACTCCTGACCTCAGGTGATCTGCCTGCCTCAGTTTCCCAGAGTGCTGAGAATACAGGCATGAGTCAACGTACCCGGCCCAGTTTGATTTTTGATAGGGATTATGCTCAATCTGTACGTAAGTTTGAATAGTTTTGCCATCTTAACAATATTAAGTATTCTGATTCTTTTCATTTATTTAGAACTTCTTTATTTCAACACTATTTTGAATTTCCAGTGTACAAGTTTTGCCCTTCTTTTATTACATTCATTCCTAAGTAAATACTTATCCTTTTATATGTTATTGTAAGCAGAATGAAGTATTCTTAAACTTTATTTTTGGATTATTCATTGCTACTGCAGACATTCAGTTAGGATTTTCTATGTATAAGATCCTGTCATCTTCAAATAGAGATAGTCTTACTTCTTCCTTTGCAATACGGATGCTGTTCATTTCTTTTTCTTGCCTAATTGTCCTAGCTGGAACCTCCAGTGCAATGTTTAATTGCTCTATAAAAGCATACATCCTCTTCTTGTTCCTGATCTTAGCAAAGAAGCATTATTCTTTCACCATAAAGTTTGAGTTAGCTGTAGTTATTTCATAGATGTCCTTTACCAGGTTGAGGAATTTTTTGTATATTCCTTGTTTGTTTATTGATTTTATCACTAAAGTTATTTGTTGTTGTTGTTGTTTGTTTGTTTGTTTGTTCTTTTGAGACAAGGTCTCTGTTGCCCAGGCTGGAGTGCAGTGGCAAAAATCATAGTCCACTACAGCCTTGAACTCCTGTGCTCAAGCAATCCTCCTGCCTCAGCCTACCCAGTAACTGGGACTACAGGTGTGTGCCACCATGCCCAGCTAGTTAACAGAATTTTTTTTTTTTTTTTTGACATTAGAGTATTAGTAAAACTGACCCACTGCTCAAGATTCAGTTGAAAAGAAGCAAAGCAAAACAAAGAAACCTTATGAGCAAAATGCTTAATTCAGCAAAAAAACTATATCAGCATATAGTTTCTATTGGTTAAAGAGGAACATTTATCTGGGGTCCTAGATAGGCTCCAATGAAACCGAATTACTTGAAGAAGCCCAAGGTTATTCTTAAAGAAATACAGATTTCTTTCTATGTTTACAATGAATGAGTCTTATTTTTACATGCATGGAAGTATCATAGTCACTGGACACTGTATAATTATTCCTATAGTACTTAAGGTAATTCCTAAAGTACTGAAGGTAAATTCAAAACTGTCTTATGGTCATGATCTCTTTTTCTAGGGTGTTTTTTCATAAAATATCCAAATGAATTTTTTACAGTATTTATTATCTATACAAGCTGGCAAGCAGAAATTGTTCCACTGTTTTAATCTTCTATGACCACATAAAATATATCAAATTATATTTCCTAGTTTTATGTTGTCACTGAAGAGCTGCTTTACCTAAATAATGCCAGGAAAGGCATGAGTCTTTCTTTTCAGAAGTCCTAAACCATTAAGCAATACAGGGTATTCCTTTGCTATTAGTTTGATTTTAGATGACATATCCTAAGAGTCTAGGACTTAATGCTGGTAAACCTGTCCTTGAAAACTTGATTTTTAATCATTTTTAAATCACTAAACTTTATTTAGTGCCAAAGACCTGCTCAACCATGAATTAGCCCCTAATATGTGTTTTGCTTTTTAGAATAAAGAAAATGAAACAGGCAATTCATTTTGTTGTTATTTGAGGCAATCATTGCTTTAAATTTTTTTCTGGTAGTTTCTCAGTTTGTTAGGTATAGACAATGACATAATCTGACGAGGAAGGCAAATAATACCATTTATTGACTCCTTGAAAATAAGCAGTCAGAATTGATCAGGTCACATATTATCGATGACTTCAACATACACCAGAGAAACAGTCACATAGAAAAAAATAATATAGAGACCCTACTTGCCTACATAATGAGCATATATTATTTTCTTTCATGGAAAGTCTGATTTTATAGGCTGTGACCTCAAAATATATTTTGAAATTTTATCTTTTAAGAGTGTAATGAGAAAGGCTGGGTGTGGTAGTTCACGCCTGTAATTCTAGCATTTAGGGAGGCAGGAGTATTGCTTGAGCCCAGGAGTTTGATACCAGCCTAGGCAACATGGAGAACCCCCATCTCTACAAAAATTTCAAAAATTAGCAAGGCATGGTGGTGCACACCTGTAGTCCTAGCTTCTTGGGAGGCTGAGGGGGAAGGAACGCCTGAGCCTGGGAAGTCAAGGTTGCAGTGAGCCGTGATAGCACCACAGCATGCCAGCCTGGGTGATAGAGTGAGACCTTGTCTCAAAAAAAAAAAAAAAAAGGGCCGGGCGCGGTGGCTCAAGCCTGTAATCCCAGCACTTTGGGAGGCCGAGACGGGCGGATCACGAGGTCAGGAGATCGAGACCATCCTGGCTAACACGGTGAAACCCCGTCTCTACTAAAAATACAAAAAATTAGCTGGGCGTGGTGGTGGGCGCCTGTAGTCCCAGCTACTCGGGAGGCTGAGGCAGGAGAATAGCGTGAACCCGGGAGGCGGAGCTTGCAGTGAGCTGAGATCCGGCCACTGCACTCGAGCCTGGGCGACAGAGCAAGACTCCGTCTCAAAAAAAAAAAAAAAAAAAAAAGCATAATGAGGAACAGCAATCAGAAAACCAGTTGCTCCCCTAAACAAGAGGCTTTGTTAGAAAGACTATAGGCCAGGAACAGTGGCTCACGCTTGTGATCCCAGCACTTTGGGAGGCTGAGGCGGCAGATCATGAGGTCAGGAGATGGAGACCATCCTGGCTAACACGGTGAAACCCCGTCTCTACTAAAAATACAAAAAATTAGCTGGGCGTGGTGGTGGGCGCCTGTAGTCCCAGCTACTCAGGAGGCTGAGGCAGGAGAATGGCGTGAACCCGGGAGGCGGAGTTTGCAGTGAGTGGAAATCGCGCCACTGCACTCCAGCCTGGGCAACAGAGCGAGACTCCATCTCAAATAATAATAATAATAATAATAATAAAATAAAATAAAATAATAAAATAAAAATAGAGAGATGATAAAGATCAAAGCAGACCTATTATGGAGAGAAAAGATATTACATGGTCCACAGAAACTTGGAGGGAACTACTTTTATTTTTAATGTCAAAGGTCATTTTCAAAACAGAAGACCACAGACAGTATGATTAAAAAGAATAATGCAAAAAGAGAAAAACCTCATAAACCCTGGTTTTATTTTTATTTTTATTTTTATTTATTTATTTATTTTTGAGACGGAGTCTCGCTCTGTCGCCCGGGCTGGAGTGTAATGGCCGGATCTCAGCTCACTGCAAGCACCGCCTCCCGGGTTTACGCCATTCTCCTGCCTCAGCCTCCCGAGTAGCTGGGACTACAGGCGCCCGCCACCTCGCCCAGCTAGTTTTTTGTATTCTTTAGTAGAGACGGGGTTTCACCGTGTTCACCAGGATGGTCTCGATCTCCTGACCTTGTGATTTGCCCGTCTCGGCCTCCCAAAGTGCTGGGATTACAGGCTTGAGCCACCGCGCCCGGCCAAACCCTGGTTTTAAATAAGCAAAGAAGGATAAAAGAAAAAGAGATGAAAATATTGCTGGTTACCTTGAAGGAGAATGTGATAATTTTATACTAACGTGTTTTTTGACATTGAGTTCACAATCTTGGAATGGAGGCTACCAAAGTGACTTTTTCACTGCTTGTTAATGATGCTGATCATAATGTTAATGGGAAGACAGGGTGGCTGAGTATCAAAGGACCATAATGAGTTCAGTTTTTATTAGGTCATGGATAATAATGGTATATGCACGTGAGAATCAAAAATGTAGAGAATCAAATGCTAGATAAAGAGCTAAGTCATAACTGGGAATGTTCATTTGAGAAGATTACATGCTGAAACCAAGAGAATGTTTGATTTTAAAAGAAAGGAGATCTAGTTGTCTCAGGAATGGCAGCTCTGATAACGTCTGCTAAATGCAGGACACTTACAGTGTACAAGTCTCCATGCCATCCACGTTTTACCTGTATTTCTGAGGTCTCTTGACGACATATAGTTGTCAAACTATCCAAAATAAATGTTACTACTTGATGTTAAGACCTAGAGGCTCAACTGTATTTTGTTCTATGAGGTATGCAAAATTATAACTTTAAAGCTCCTTGTACTTCAGTAATGAAAACTGATACTTTCTTAGCAGCTATTAAATGAGATTAGCCACAACACAATAATCCAAAGAAGCTTAGTTCCAGCATAAAAGCATATATAATTTGCAAAAAATTTTGTTGTTGTTGTTTTTTGTTTGTTTTTGTTTTTATTTTTGTTTTTGAGACAGTTTCGCTCGTCGCCCAGGTTTGAGTGCAGTGGTGCCATCTTGGCTCACCGCAACCTCTGCCTCCCGGGTTCAAGTGATTCTCCTTGCCTCAGCCTCCCAAGTAGCTGGGATTACAAGCATGAGCCACCACAGGCAGCTAAATTTTTTGTATTTTTGGTAGAGACAGGAGTTCTCCATGTTGGCCAGGATGGGCTCGAACTCCTGACCTCAGGTTATCTGCCCACCTCGGCCTCCCAAAGTGTTAAGATTACAGGTGTGACCCATTGCACCCATCCATAATTTACAAAACTTTTAAACTGTCAGTTAATCATTCAGGGAAAAGAAAGGTGGATCTTGTACATTGGAAGCTTCCATGAAAACCCAACACAGCCTATAATAAAGTTTAACCTAACAGAAAAAGAAAGTCTGGTTTTGCAAGAAAGCCATGAAGTGCAAACCATAATTTGGATGAGTAAGTGAACAGTTTTAGTGAGTATATAGCATTGAAATGCTAGGCATCTTTAGTTAAAAAAATTTCTAAATTTTTGAAGCAGGTATGAATCATATATAGAAATTACCACTAACTAATAAAGGATAGGCTTCCCTGAAAATTATATCTATATCTATGTATCTATCTATGTATCTATCTATACACATAAAAGCATATATAGAGACAAAATATACATGTATTCCTTCAACAAAAATATACATATGTCCCTGTAACTAATAAAGATATTCTTCCCTGAAAATATTATTTGCGTGTATACATATGTGTGTGTGTGTGTGTGTGTATGTATAAAACACATATATACATACATATGGAGATAGAGACAAAAATATACATGTATTCCTTAGGAGTTAACCCACCTCTGTTATAACTAAAATCTCCAAAATAAAGATTTTCTAATCTATAATTCCATGAAGGCGAATTATCCAGATTGATTTCCTCTTTTTGTAAAATATTGCAATTTTTCCATTTAATGGTCAAAGTAACTGTCTTAAAACCACAAAAGAAGTCAGTGGCAAAAATGAAACCAGAACCCAAACTGCTGATGTTTTTTGATGTTATCCTTTTCACTACCAACCACTGCCTCATTAGAAGTTTAGCAGAATGAAGCAGAGTGAACAACAGCAACTGACATATGGTACATCACTGGAATGCCACTTTTGTTTCCATGTATTTAGGATGTACCTAGGAACTTACTTCTCAGATAAAGTCTTGACAGAAATGATTAGATTTAGAGATACTTTTGAGTTGATTCTTATATTCATTGTAATGGATTTCACTAGGACTTTAAAAGCTTCACTTAAACCGCCACAGGAATTTAATGGATTAGCCAAATCACAGGCTTGTAGATATTTTCAGGCAATGTGCTGAGTTGTTTGAAAAGTAAAGCTTCCCTAATCTTCCAAGTTTAACTTTCTTCTATTTCTACAAAACCTCCAATGCATACATTAATTCAGTGTGCAGTATAGTAGGGAACATTGTTTCAAGAATAAGATCCAGATTCAACATGCAAAACATTTAT
Organism: Trachypithecus francoisi; assembly: GCF_009764315.1. Classification (NCBI taxonomy): domain Eukaryota; kingdom Metazoa; phylum Chordata; class Mammalia; order Primates; family Cercopithecidae; genus Trachypithecus; species Trachypithecus francoisi. The sequence continues at coordinate 306,844 of NW_022681437.1, read as the reverse complement.
CAATTTTATAAGTTAACCCTTGTATACTTGATCATAAAACCATTATAGTTCTGTAACTCAAGCTGTCAAATAATGAACTAGATAACTTAACATATTCAGTGCCTCCTTTGTACAAGGATATATCAGCACAAATAAACATACATAAATACATTTCCCAGAATACTATAAGCATACACACATGTAACATTTAAGACCAAGCTCATCTAGCTCTTGAGAGATAATTTATTTTATGTCGGAGGGCAAGAAGAGAAAACAAAGATACATAGAGATACTATGTCTCTACCTAGGTTTACAGCTTCTGTCATGTTCTTTAATGTTCTCTAGGCTCTACACTACAGATCCTTAGAACAGATTGGCATACTTTTTTGTGGATGTTGGGAGTGGGGAGCAAAGATCTTACAGTAACTAGCAGACATTTTAAGCATTAAAGTACAATGTAGTTTTGTTTGTTTGTTTGTTTGTTTGTTTTGAGATGAAGTCTCGCTTTGTTGCCCGCACTGGAGTGCAGTGGGGCAGTCTTGGCTCACTGCAACCTCTGCCTCCCGGGTTCAGGAGATTCTCCTGCCTCAACCTCCCAAGTAGGTGGAATTATAGGCATGCACCACCATGCTCAGCTAATTTTTGTATTTTTAGTAGAGATGAAGTATCGCCATGTTGGCCAGGCTGGTCTTGAACTCCTGACCTCAAGTGATCCGCCTGCCTTGGCTTCCTGAAGTGCTAGGATTACAGGATTGAGCCACTGTGCCCGGCCACAAGGTAGTTATTCTTATTTCAGACTAGTTTGAGGCATGGTGCTCTATGCTTAAATGTCTTTGGAGAAGTTCTTGCACCAGCAATAAACCTAGCTATTAGAGAGTGGAGGTCAAAAGCTCAGCAAATAGTGACATATTCTGATTTTATCACAAAAGCTTATGTGGGACTAGAATCAGGAATTGGAATGACCTCTAACACTCTCATCCTTGAGATGACCTGTTTCTTAATGGACAGTAAAAGTTACAATTGAATGCTGGGGCCATTTTTAAGTTTGCCATAATTTAGTCAAACAAATTTTTCCCTCTGGGGCCTGCCTGTAAAAATTTTAGAAACATATTTTGAAGTACTGAAACATGTGCAAACCTAATAGTCATTTTGTGAGTTAAATATGTGAATTTTAGTGCAATATTCAGACAAAACCTAGAACATCTTAGGTGAACCAATTTTTTGGTACATGTTTTTAGTTGGTGTATAAGGATTGTGTATTATCACAGTCACTTGAGGATTTCTTATTTATGAATGCGTGTATATTATATGTACACAATTATATATAAAATTTGGAAAATTATATATTAGTTATAAATTATATTATATATACATATATACACACACACAAACACAATTTGGAAAATGTTCTATATTTGGTAGTACAGAAGAGTTTTTTGTTTAGTTTTGATTTCCAGCCACCATTACCATCACTCACTTTTTACCCATGAATTTCCTTCCATGGAGTCTTTATTTGTTTCAGAGAAGGATTAGAAGCCTTGGATAAATGAATCGTGAGAGGAATTCTGTTGCTTTCTCTTTCCTTGGTTTTAAAGATAACTTACCAGTACAGAAACTAAAAAAATTTAACAAAAATAATTTGAAATCTATTTCATGAACAGTAGGAACCCTAGGTAGAATGAAAGCACTTTAATTCTTGCTGCAATCCCAAAGCCCCCAGTGACTCTCAAAATAATGAAAACTGAAGAATAATGCCTAGATTTTGCGACTTATTTTAAACACAGAACTGTGAATGTTCTTCAGTAAAGTAGGATGGCTGCAAATGTTCAATATATGCTCATTATTTGCATTTATTATTTTCTTATTCTACATAGCATTACATAAAATTGCGTCTAGCAACAGATATATGCCCAGAATCAAACATTAAATTTATTTGACATTCACAGTCTCATGATATTATTCTGTATTATTTAAAACAGTGGCCTAATGGCATGTCTCTATACTTTAAAATTTTTGAAAGTGGTAAAATATTATAACAAATTCAGGCAATTTGTGAAATGTATGCATTGAACTACGTCATCTCTAAATTGGTTATTTCTGTTAAATAAAATTAATCAGATAATTATGAAGACTTTCACTTCTGATGGCCTGTATTATAAATTTTCTATGATTTAAAGCTTATTGAATAATTCATCTATTATTGGCCTTCATTTTGATTTACCAAGGATAGAAGGGGAATATTCTTTTGTATGTACAGATATTTCTTCAGTTTGAAAAGTTTTCACCTAATAATTTAAATTATGCATTTTATCATTTAACTACACATCAAACAAAATTCATTATAATTAAGAATGATGGTCATACAGAAAAATATTTTTTGTTTCAAATCTAATTCAGAGACTATTTCAAAATTAAATGAAATATTTTACAAAAAATGGACAAGGACATTATTCACTGTCATTAATAATATCTAAAAACCTGAATTCCAAAGATAAGTTTTCAAATAATAATTCTATTTTTTATCAGCTTTTCCCAGCATGTAAGCTAACACATAGGGTTATGTAGTTAATTCTTTGAGATCAATAGTTTTCTAATTTGTAGTAACTCTCGTGTTACCCCATATGCCCAAAGAAGTCAGAAGAATAAAATAATTTGACTAATGCAACCCAAAAGATCACATTTCCTCAAATTTATCACAAAAGCTGACTATTTTGATCTTAAACTATCTGAATTATTACTTTAATTTTCCATTTGACTTTGTTAAAGCAAGTAAATGTTACAAAATGCAGTGTGACATTTCTGAAGTATATAAGTATATGAAGGCATCAGGTTTAATTTTCTAAAAGGCAGAATACTTGAAGTTGTCCCTCTTTTCAAAAATATTTTTGCTTTTCCTTTATGTTATTTTATATATCCATCACTAAGGATAACACAAAACTTTGAACATTTTAACCCATTTGAATTTCAAAAAATGAACATAAAAATTATATTACCTCTGGCTATCTGAACATGTATATAATAAAGACCTGTCTTTAAACTGCTCAACCATATGCTGCAATGTTACAGAGAAAGAAAGATAATGAAATGGAAACGTTCTGTTTCATTGAAAAGGCTTTGTTATCTAAAAAAGTCAGTTTCTTTGCAGGAAACTGCTTATTTCTTTATGTGTAATTTACTTAATGGAATAAGCATTGTTGAAAATGAATTCCATGCTTATATCATAGAGTCCTTCTGAGCTTATTCAAAAGGCAATTAGAGGTAATACAGATGTAGAAATCTGAAACATGTTTGGGGATACTGATAGAACATATTTTATTCCTTCCAATCAAGACTTTTTTCTATCACTCCACTGAAGCAGCAATCAGCAGTAGAGTACTTCTCTCTATGTTACCATATTCAGTGATCAGTTCTTATCTCACTTGATCTACCTGCAACATGTGGATCACTTGATCATTCCTACTAGAATTTCTTTCTTCAGTTGGTTTGCTGGACCTCACTCTCTCGGTATTAGTCTATTTTCATACTGCTATAAAGAACTACCTGAAACTGGGTAATTTATGAAGACAAGGGGTTTAAGTGACTCACAGTTCTGCAGGCTGTACAGAAAACTTGGCTGAAAAGCCTCAGGAAACTTACAATCATGGCGGAAGTTGAAGGGGAAGCAAGCACGTTTTACCATAGTGGAGCAGGAGTGAGTGAAGGAGGAAGCACTACATTCTATTTAACAGCCAGACCTTGTGAGATCTCATTCACTATCATGAGAACAGCAAGGGAGAGGTCAGGCCCCATGGTTCAACCACCTCCCACCAGGCCCCTCCTTCAGCACGTGAGGATTACAATTTGCCATGCCATTTGGGTGGGGTCACAGAGCCAAACCATATCACTCTCTTAATTATTTTACCTCGAAGCCATTCATTTTTACTCTCCTTTACTGCATCTTCCTCATCTTCCTAGCCTCTAAACATTCTAGTGTCCCAGGATGCAATCCTCAAAGTTTATCTTCCCTATGTAGTCTCATGCTCTTGGTGAGTTTGTAAAGTCCGATGGCTTTAAATACTATCTATATATTGATGAATCCCAAATTTATATCCCCACCTAATATGGTTTGGCTGTGTCCCCAGCCAAATCTCATCTTGAATTCCCATATGTTGTGGGAGGGACTCAGTGCAAGGTAGAATCATGGGGGCAAGTCTTTCCCGTGCTGTTCTTGTGATAGTGAATAAGTCTCACAAGATCTGATGCTTTTATAAAGAGGAGCTCCCCTGCACAAGCTCTTGCTCTTTGCGAACTGTGATCCATGTAAGACATGACTTGCTTCTTATGTCCTTCCACCATAATTTTGAGGCCTCTCCAGCCACGTGGATCTCTAAGTCCATTAACACTCTTTTTTTTTTTTTTTTTTTTTTGTAAATTGCCCAATCTCAGGTATGTCTTTATTAGCAGCATGAAAATGGGCTAATACAGTAAATTGGTACCGGTAGAGTGGGGTGCTGCTGAAAAGATATGGAAAAATGTGAAAGCAAATTTGGAACTGGGTAACAGGAAGAGGCTAGAAGAGTTTGGAGGGCTCAGAAGAAGACAGGAAAATGTGAGAAAGTTTGGAACTTTCTTTTTTTTTTTTTTTTTTTTTTTTTTGAGGCGGAGTCTCGCTCTGTCGCCCGGACTGGAGTGCAGTGGCCAGATCTCAGCTCACTGCAAGCTCCGCCTCCTGGGTTTATGCCATTCTCCTGCCTCAGCCTCCTGAGTAGCTGGGACTACAGGCGCCTGCCACCTCGCCCGGCTAGTTTTTGTATTTTTAGTAGAGACGGGGTTTCACCGTGTTAGCCAGGATGGTCTCGATCTCCTGACCTTGTGATCCGCCCATCTCGGCCTCCCAAAGTGCTGGGATTACAGGCTTGAGCCACCGCACCCGGCCGAAAGTTTGGAACTTTCTAGAGACTTGTTGAATGGCTTTGACAAAAATGATAATGATATGAACAATAAGGTCCAGGCTGAGATGGTCTCAGATGTAAATGAGGAACTTGTTGGGAATTGGTGGAAAGGTAAGTCTTGTTATGTTTTAGCGAAGAGACTGGCAGCATTTTGCCCCTGCCCTAGAGATTTGTGGAACTTTGAACTTGAGAGAGATGATTTAGGGTATCTGGTGGAAGAAATTTCTAAGCAGCAAAGCATTCAAGATGTGACCTGGGTGCTGTTAAAGGCATTCAGTTTTAAAAGGAAAATGGAGCATAAAAGTTCAGAAAATTTGCAGCTTGACAATGTGATAGGAAAAAAAATTTCATTTTCTGAGGAGAAATTCAAGCAGGCTGCAGAAATTTGCATAAGTAATAAAGAGCCAAATGTTAATCCCCAAGACAGTAGGGAAAATGTCTCCAGGGCACATCAAGGACCTTTGTGGTAGCCCCTCCCATTACAGGCCCAGAGACCTAGGAGGAAAAATGGTTTCATGGGAAGGCCCAGAGTCCCTCTGCTATATGCAGTCTAGAGACTTGATGCCCTGTGTCCCACCTGCCACAACCATGACTAAAGGGGCAAAGGTACAGCTCAAGGCCTGACTTCAGAGGGTGCAAGCCTCAAGCCTTGACACCTTCCACATGGCATTGAGCCTACAGGTGCACAAAAGTCAAGAACTGAGTCTTGGGAACGTCTGCCTAGATTTCAGAGGATGTATGGAAATGCCTGGATGTCAAGGCAGAAGTTTGCTGCAGGGGTGGGTACTCATGGAGAACTTCTGTTGGGGCAATGCAGAAGGGAAATGTTGGGTGGGTGCCCCCACACAGAGTACCCACTTAGGTGTTGCCTAGTGGAGCTGTTAGAAGAGGGCCACCATCCTCCAGACCCCATAATGATAGATCCACTGACAGTTTGCCCCGTGTACCTGGAAAAGCCACAGGCACTCAATGCCAGCCAATAAAAGCAGCCGGAGGGAGGCTGTACCCTGCAAAGCCACAGGGGTTCAGCTGCACAAGACCATGGGAACCCACTTCTTGCATCAGTGTGAGCTGGATGTGAGACATGGAGTCAAAGGAGATCATTTTGGACATTTAAAATTTGACTACCCTGCTGGATTTTGGACTTGCATGCAGCCTGTAGCCCCTTTGTTTTGGCCAATTTCTCCCATTTGGAATGGCTGTATTTACCCAATGCCTATACCCTCATTGTATTTAGGAAGTAACTAATTTGGTTTTGATTTTACAAGCTTATAGGTGGAAGGGACTTACCTTGTTTCAGATGAGATGTTGGACTTTGGACTTTTGAGTTAATGCTAAAATGAGTTAAGACTTTGGGAGATTGTTGGGAAGGCATGATTGGTTTTGAAATGTGAGGACATGAGGTTTGGAAGGGGCCAGGGGTGGAATGATATGGTTTGGCTGTGTCCCCACCCAAATCTCCTGTTGAATTCCCACATGTTGTGGGAAGGACCCAGTGGGAAATAATTGAATCATGGGGACAAGTCTTTTCCGTGTTGTTCTTGTGAAATGAATAAGTCTCAAGACACCTGATGGTTTTGTAAGAGGTGTTCCCCTGTATAAGCTCTCGCTCTTTGCCTACTGCCATCCATGTAAGATGTGACTTACTCCTCCTTGCCATCCACCATGATTTTGAGGCCTCTCCAGCCATGTAAGTGCAAGTCCATTAAACCTCTTTCTTTTGTAAATTACCCAGTCTCGGGTATGTCTTTATCAGCAGCATGAACGTGGACTAATACACCACCTCATACCTCTCTCATAAACTTCAGAGTCTCCACCTGGATGTCTAACAGGTATTTTTGGTTTAACATTCCTAAGACTCAACTCTTGATTCCCTATCTCCAAATCTGCTCTTCTTGAGTCTTTAACATCTTTGTTGCTCCTGAAAAGATGTGACATTATTCTTGACTCCTTTGTTTCTGCCATACCACACATCTAATCTTCCAACAAGTCTTGTGGGACTTTACCTTCAAAATATATAGATCCAACCAGTTTTTATTATCTTCAGTGCTACCATTCTTATCGAAGCCATCATCATTTTGCTCTGGATTACTAGTTTCCAAACAGGCATTCCTACATTGCCATTGTCCTCCAATCTATTTGCGTATCATGCAGAGAAATCTTTTTTTTTTTTTTTTTTTTTTGACACAGAGTTTCGCTCTTGTTGCCCAGGCTGGAGTGCAATGGCACAATCTCAGCTCACTGCAACCTCTGCCTCCCAGGCTCAAGTGATTTTCCTGCCTCAACCTCAAATAGCTGGGATTATAGGCATGCGCCACCATGCCCTGCTAATTTTTGTGTATTTAGTAGAGACGGGTTTTCTCCATGTTGGTCAGGCCGGTCTTGAACTCCCGACCTCAGGTGATCTTCCTGCCTCAGCCTCCCAAAGTTCTGGGATTACAGGCGTGAGCCACTACGCTTGGCTGAGAAACCTTTTAGAATTCAAGTCAGATCATGTCACTCCACTGTTAAAACTTTTCAAATGTTTTGCCATCTCAGAGTAAATGTCAATGTATTTATAATAGTCTAAAAAAACCTTACAATATGACAGGCCTTGCGATCCTTCTCTGATCTTATGCTTCTGTTCTCCTTGATCATTCTGCTCCTGCCATGCTGGCTTCCTTGTTATTCCGTGGACATACCACATACAGCAAACAAGCCCTTATGTCAGAAACACTGATTTTGCACTTATGTCTGCCTGAGACATGGCTTGTCATTTTGCCCATTCCTGCTCAATGTCAGCTCCTTGATGAGTCCTTTCTTGATCACTCTATGTAAAATAGCAACCCCACTCTCCAGAAATTTCTATCCCCCATCTTCATGTTAAAGTGTTTCCACAGCACTGGACATTATATAATAAACTGTATATTTTATTTATTTATTTTTTTGCCTTTTACATTCCATTAGAATATAATCTCAGGAGGGCAATTTTTAAGGTTTTAGTCATAACTGTAGCCCCAGTATGTGGGACAGTGTATAACAAATAGTATGCACTCAGTAAATATTTATTGAATAAATGAGTGAATGAATGTATGAGAACCCTTGTCTTTTGTCCCATGCAATTCACTAGTGACCAAATGTCATGAGATTTTATATAGTTTTGAGCTTTGGTGAAAATGTAGATACTGCCAGAGTCACTGACTTTACTTAGATCCTCACATGTCTTCATTTATCACTAGCCAATCATTTCAAGAGTGTGATTGCAATTTAAAATGTTTTGCATCTACAATAAAATGGAAAGACATCTTATTTCATGCATTGGAAAAATTAGTATTGTTAAAATGAACATACTACCCAATGTGATCTAAAGATTCAATGCAGTCCTTACCAAAATACAAATGAAATTCTTTATAGAAATAGAAAAAAAAAAAAGCAATCTTAAAATTTGTAAGGAACCACAAAAGACCTTGACTAACCAAAGCAATCTTGAATAAAAAAATAAAGCTGGAGGCATTAGATGACCTGACTTCAAAATATACTACAAAGCTGTAGTAACCAAAAGAGTATGGTACTGTCATAAAAACAGATGCATAAACCAAGAGAACATAATAGAGAACCAAAAAATAAATCCCATATATACAGCCAACTAATTTTCAACAGAGGCACCAAGAATATTACTAAGGAAAGAATAGTGTCTTCAATAAATGGTGCTGGGGCCTGGCAGAGTGGCTCATGCCTATAATCCTGGCACTTTGGAAGGCCTACGAGGAAGGATCACTTAAGGCCAGGAGTTCAAGACCAGCCTGGAAAACAAAGCAAAACCTCCTCTCTACAGCAAAAATAATAATAAATAAATAAACCGGGAATAGTAATAATATAATATATAGTACAAATAAGCTGGAACAAGGCCGGGCGTGGTGGCTCAAGCCTGTAATCCCAGCACTTTGGGAGGCCGAGACGGGCAGATCACGAGGTCAGGAGATCGAGACCATCCTGGCTAACATGCTGAAACCCCGTCTCTACTAAAAAATACAAAAAACTAGCCGGACGAGGTGGCGGGCGCCTGTAGTCCCAGCTACTCGGGAGGCTGAGGCAGGAGAATGGCGTAAACCCGGGAGGCGGAGCTTGCAGTGAGCCGAGATCATGCCACTGCACTCCAGCCTGGGTGACAGAGTGACACTCCATCTCAAAAAAAATAAATAAATAATAATTAAATAATAATAAATAAGCTGGAACAAAATAAGCTTTCTCCCAGATAACTCATTGCAATCTTCCAGATAATTCCGAATAATCTTGCCACCTCAAAATTCTTAATTTAGTCATATCTGCAGAGTCCCTTTTGCTATGTAATTTAACATATTCACAATATGATATCACTCAGGCTATTTTATTGCCTGTGCCTGTAGTTCCAGCTACATGGGGGGCTAAGGCAGGAGAATTACTTGAGACCAAGGGTTCGAGGCTGCAGTAAGGTATGATTGCACCACTGCACTACAGCCTGGATGACAGAGCTAGACCCTGTGTCTAAAAAATTAAAAATTAAATAAGTAAGTAAATAAATATTGCTGGGAAATCTGTATGTCCTTATCCAGGAGAAATGAACTAGACTCATATATTGCCATATCAAAATGAATTCAAGACTTAAATGTCAGATTCAAAACTACAAAACCAATTATAAGAAGACATAAGGGAAATGCTTCAGAGCATTGGTCTGGGAAAAGATTTCATAGGTAAGACCTCAAAAGCACAGGCCACAAAGCAAAAATAGAAGTATGGGATTATAGCAAACTTAAAGTCTTCTGCAAAGCAAAAGAAACAATCAACAGACTGAAGAGGAAGCCTGCAGAATGAGAGAAAATATTTGCAAACTGTTCACCAATGAGAGATTAATACCCAGAATATACAAGGAACTCAAACAACTCAATAGTGGAAAAGAAATAATCCAATTAAAAATGGGCAAGTGATTTGGGAAATGACATACAAATGGCCAACAAGTATATGAAAAAATGTTCAGCATCACAAATCATCAGGGAAATCCAAATCAAAATCACAATGAGAAACAATTTTACCCTAAGTAGAATGCCTATTAAAGAAAAGAAAAAAAAAAAAAAACACAAAATAGCAAATGCTGGCAAGGATGAAGAGAATGGGAACTTTTATAGGCTTTGGTAGAAATGGAAGCCATTATGGAAAACAGTTTGGAGTTCCTCAAAAAAGTACAATAAAACAATTATATGATTCGGCAATCTCAGTACTGAGTATATATCCAAAGGAAAGGAAATCAGTATATTGAAGAGATGTCTGAACCTCGTGTTTATTATAGCACTATACATGATAGGTAAGACATCGAATCAAAGTAAGTGTCTATCAACAAATGAATGGATAAGAAAATGTCGTATATATACAGAATTTAATACTATTCAGCCATAAAAATGAATGAAATCCTATCATTCCTGGAAACATGGCTGAGCCTGGAGGACATTATGTTAGGTGAAATAAGCCAGGCACAGAAATAGGCACATATGAGAGCATGTTCTCATTCATATGTGGGAGCAAACCAAGTTGATCTCATAGAAGAGAGTAGTGGTTTTAGCTGGACGTAGTGGCTTATGCCTGTAATCCCAGCACTTTGGGAGGCCAAGGTGGGTGCATCACCTGAGGTCAGAGTTCCAGACCAGCCTGACCAACATGGAGAAACCCATCTCTACTAAAAATACAAAATTAGCCGGGTGTGGTGGCACACACCTGTAATACCAGCTACTCAGGAGGCTGAGGCAGGAGAATGGCTTGAACCCAGGAGGCGGAGGTTGCCGTGAGCTGAGATTGTGCCATTGGACTCCAGCCTAGGCAACAAGAGCAAAACTCCATCTCAAACAAACAAACAAACAAAAAAGAATAGTTGTTTCTAGAAGCTGGTATTGTTGAAGGCGAATACAGCCAGAGGTTGGTTAACAGACACAAAATTACAGATAGATAGGATGAATAAGTTCTAGCTTTCATAGCACTGTAGGGTGATTATAGTTAACAATAATTTATTGTATATTTTTAAAGAGCTAAAAGAGAGAGTTTTGAATGTTCCCAACACAAATAAATAATAAACATTGAAGGTCATGAGTATACTAATTACCCTGATTTGAACATTATATGTAGTTTGTATCAATATATCACACTGTTCCCCATAAATTGTCAACTAAAATGTTAAATACAAAGCATTTTGTGTCTAACCTATTTACTTATGTATTTCAAAATATCAGTGGCTTGAATTCAATGTAGCTTTTAGTAGGTGTATTAGCTTCCTATTGCTGTTGCTGTAACATATGCAGCAAACCTAGTTGCTCAAAACAACAAAAAATCACTATTTTACAGTTCTGGAGTCAGACATCCAAAATCAGCCTAATGAGGCTAAAATTAAGGTGTCCACAGGGCTACATTCCTTCTGTAGGCTCTAGAGGTGAATCTGTTTTCTTGCCTTTTCCAGATTTTAGAGGCTACCCGCAGTCCTGGGCTCAAGGCCACATCAATCTGACCGCCCCTCATACCTTCTCTGACTTTCATTCCTTCCTCTTTCCTTACAAGGACCCTTGTGATTACATTGCAATTTTCCAGATAACTCAGAATTCTCTTGCCACCTCAAGATTCTTAATTTAGTCACATCTACAGAGCTCTTTTTTTGATAATTTAATATATTCACAAAATCAATAGTTAGGATGTGGACAGTTTTTGAGGGGGGTTATTATTCTGCCTGTCACAGAGGGTTGAATTTTAAATGGAATGAATTTAACGTAGGGACAGAAATCTGTGTCAAAAACAGAAATAATTCCCAAGGTAATATATAGATCTTAATATGAGAAAATTACTACGTTTTTCTGTTGTTTATAATTCTGTCAATACTGCTGAAATAACAGATGCTGCAAACTAGTCTGAAAGTTCAGATTTTCGTTTAACAAAAAAGAAGAAATGCAAATTTTCTGAAAATTTGATTTAGAGCATTACCAAGTCTTATTAAATACCATAATTAGGTTATTCTACCCTGGGATGAAGGTTCAAGTGACTTTTATTTGCTGTAAACCTTGGCTAATCCTGAATGTAAACATGATGGTATTTGTTCTTTGTGTCATCACAGACCTGAAAATCTTCTGTAGTGAGTTTTATACTCAGTAAAGATAGGAAACCAAAGATTAGGACGTCAATGAACTGCCTAGGGAGGGTGAAACTTATATGTGAGAACTGATTACATAAAGTACTTGAGAAGCCTAGGAGCCCAAACATCTGACTGAGAGAATTTTACCTCCTTTCAAGGATGAGGCTCATCTCATCTCTACCCATTGAAGAGAATAGGAATTCCTAGAACCTATGTGGCAGAGATCAAAAAAGCTGTGACTTAGGTACCATGAATGGAGTAATTGGGGAAGTGATAAGACAAGACTGTGGGGAGCTCTTCTCCCAGTTTCTTCTGCATAATTCTTTCTTCTTTCTAAGCTCTTTTCTCATTGGTCTGTTCCAGCCTCTACATTTCATTCATTTATTCCATTAGGCTAATGTATTAGGTCTTCACTAGTGCAAATTCAGCTGAGGCGGAATTAGCATAATAAGGCATTGACACTGAGGATACATTAATCCAATTATACTGTTATTTACTAAAGAACATCTTTAGAAAATAAAGCCTACAATGTACTTGAAGTAATTGTAGGAAAGAAAAACTTATCTTGAAGATCTGCTAAGGGAGAACAAGTCCAAATGGGGTACTATATGAAGAGAATTTTGGGCAGCCATTCAAGCAGTTTTTGTTGTGATTAGAAGAAAACAACATTATTGAAAGAAAGTAGAGCATATTGCATAGGAGGAGGGCATCATCTCCAATTTTCTCCCTTTATTTAATTCATTCCTCATATTTGGCCATGAGACAGGGTAGATGAGATGAAACACAAAAGAATTCTGAGAATATTAAAAGTCTTAAAAGTAAAGTGAAGCATCTTTGCAAATCTCTACTCTTTCAGACAACGCACAAAGACATTGACATTTATTAAGTTTATACGTGAAAGTGATCTCAAAGATGATTCCAAAGGGATTGATTTTATGACAGTACAAGGGAGAAAATTGAAAACCTTCCTTTGTGTCTTCAGTGCAATCACAGATTTATGTGACTTTTACCATGATTGTATATACTTGGAATATAATTTAGTATAGTCAAATTTGATTAGCATAAAGTCATAGATGTAAGCAAACTTTAATCTAGTGACATGACTGAAATTCTAAAACCTGTGGGCAGTCTATATATTAATATAAATTAATATATGTATTTTTTCAACTTTTATTTTAAGTTCTGGGGTACATGTGCAGGATGCGCAGCTTTCTTACTTAGGTAAACATGTGCCATGTTGGTTTGCTGCACAGATCAACCCATCCCCTAAATATTAAGCCCAGCATCCATTAGCTGTTCTTCCTGATGCTCTCCCTCCCCCACCCCCATCACAGGCCCCAAGGTGTGTTGTTCCCCGCCATGTGTCCATGTGTTTTCATTGTTCAGCTTCCATTTATAAGTAAGAACATGTGGTGTGTGGTTTTCTGTTCCTGCATAAGTTTGCTGAGGATAACGGCTTGCAGCTTGATCCATGTCCTTGCAAAGGACATGATCTTGTTCCTTTTTATGGCTGCATAGTCTTCCATGGCATGTATGTACCATACCACATTTTCTTTATGCAGTCTATCACTGATGGACATTTGGGTTGATTCCATGTCTTTGCTATTGTGAACAGTGCTGCAATGAATATACATGTGCATGTATCTTTAACATAGGATGGTATATATTCTTTTGGGTATATACCCAGTAATGGGATTGCTGGATCAAATGGTATTTCTGGTTCTAAAATTTTGAGGAATTGCCACACTGTCTTCCACAATAGTTGAACTAATTTACACTCCTACCAACAGTGTAAAATCATTCCTTTTTCTGTGCAAACTCGCCAGCATCTATTTTTTCTTGATTTTTTAATAATCACCATTGTAACTGGCATGAAGTGGTATCTCACTGTGGTTTTGCTTTGCATTTCTCTAGTGATCAGTGATGTTGAGCTTTTCTGCCTATGTTTGCTGGCCACAAGAATGTCTTCTTTTGAGAAGTGTCTGTTCATGTCCTTTGCCCAATTCTTAATGGGGTTGTTTGTTTTCGTCTTGATTATTTCCTTAAGTTCCTTATAGACTCTGGATATCAGACCTTTGTCAGATAGATAGATTGCAAAAATGTTCTCCCATTCTGTAGGTTGTTTCTTCACTCTGATGATAGTTTCTTTTGCTTTGCAGAAGCTCTTTAGTTTAATTAGATCCCATTTGTCAATTTTTGCTTTTTTTGCAGTTGCTTTTGACGTTTTCATCGTGAAATCTTTGCCTGTCCTTATGTCCTGAATGGTATTGCCTAGATTTTCTTCTAGGGTTTTTTATAGTTTTGGGTTTTACGTATAAGTCTTTAATCCATCTTGTGTTAATTTTTATATTAGATGTAAGGAAGAGGGATCTAGTTTCAGTTTTCTGCATATGGCTAGCCAGTTCTCCCAGCACCATTTATTAAATAGGAATTCTTTCACCATTGCTTGCTTTTGTCAGGTTTGTCAAAGAGCAGATGGTTGTACGTGTGCAGTCTTATTTCTGGGTTCTCTATTCTGTTCCATTGGTTTATGTGTCTGTTTACTACGTGAAATAAACAGTTTAAGAAATAGTAGCTTAAAACTTTTTCTACAAATTTTATTTCTGTAGTCACTTCACTCCAGGCAGTGCTTTCATATAATCATAATGCATATTCTGGAGATTCTTACTTCAAAACAATTTCAACATTCTTATCTTTCTCATCAGTCTCAATATTCTTCCTATGCAGGTATATAATGGGAAAGTGTTTTGTTTCTTTTAAAACAAATTTCAATGAGTCTATGAAATAAATAAATAAATACATAAATATTTTTGGGTACATTGATGGGAAATAATAATATAGAATAATCACAACTTACTGATTAATGAAATTTCTCTCAGAAGTATAGATCATTCACTTTTTCATTTTTTGACTAGTCTTTAGAGATTACTTATTGTAAAATCTGACATGAAATAAACTGAAGAGCTTTTCATCCAGTTTTTCAAGTTTAGAGAATCTAGTATAAAGAGGACCTGATCGTTGTTGCTATTTCACTGATGATTTTGTTATCTTTGATTATAATGTAATAATATACAACTCTTTCCCAATGCCCTAATACAAAATAACCAGTGTTAATTTTCTACGTTTGTATAAGTTAATGCTAATTTTAAAATTCCATTTTCATACTTGCTTGTTATTCATTTTGTTTTGGTCAAGATAAATTTGCTCTAATTAAGCTAACATGGATTCTATTTTGTTGTTTTCATTGATACTGAAATATTGTCCCTTTTCCTAACTATGCTTCTAAATTCAATAGATAATTGCTCAAGGTTAAAATGCAGTTATATTTCTTATCGTCTTTTTAATCTAGATTTATTTCCAGTCATATTTCAGACAACTGACTTATTTCTTTTCCTAATTATATTTGTTTACTACCTTTACTTATTTCAATTTGTTCTCTGTTTGTTCCTTTGTTCTTCATTCAAGTTCCCAGATAATTGAAGTAGATCGTAAGACCAATTTAGGTCAAAATATTTTCTTGGCTTATCACCTGAGATTCCTAGAAGGATCTCTGAGAAATTAGAAATGTCATTATTATATAAGGGGTTTAATATAATCATAATGCATATTCTGCAGGTTCATACAAAAAGAAATTAAATTTACCAATGGCTTAGTCTAGCATACTTTTAATTATAGAATACATCTTAACTCCATTCAATATTGGGTTATTGACATCAACCTAGGAATTGCAGTTATTTAGGTTTGGCAGGCAATGCTAATGAATGTTTTAAAAATAATGAATTAGTGAAGTTCTTTTTGCGTTGAAAACTGAAAACTTATTTGAGTTAAGAGCTTAGTGTATCTCCATAGAATGCTTTTAATTCTGTACTCTTGAGTTTACACTTACAAAGCCAAGTTCTCGTGATAACATTTAGTGCCTCTATATGGCCATGCTCATGTTGCCAAATAATTAAGCACAAATAGCATCTTCAAAGAACTCAGAAGACATACAGGACAGCAACCTCCCAGAAGAGATTTCTCATGGACAAGAAATCTAGTGAGACTTTGTTTCTACCTAGAATCTTGATTGAAGTGAATACATACATTTTCTGAAATGTTAACGTTTCTTCATCAAATACTCAAGGTTAGGAAGAAGTGCCTTTTTATGGCTTATGATATGGATCTTGATATGAGTCATAATTTTTTTAATGAAGGAGAACCATCTGGCCCTTGCCCACACTTGAGCTTAATGTTCTAATATTAGGAAACAAAAAGGTTTATAATTCTTTAGTTTGTGAATTATAATTGACTTTTTAAAAAGAAAGTTAACTTATAATGGTAATCGCTGCTAACTCTCTGACAAACCTTTTACACATCACTGGAAAGCATAAAAGACAAAACTATATGTTCATGATTTCATTCTCTTTTTATTTATTTATTTATTTTTTAGTTTTTAAATTATTTATTTATTTATTTATTTATTTTTGAGATGGAACCTCGCTCTGTCACCAGGCTGGAGTGCAGTGGTGTGATCTCGGCTCACTGCAACCTCTGCCTCCCAGGTTCAAGCGATTCTCCTGCCTCAGCCTCCGAGTAACTGGGACTACAGGCGTGCGCCAACACGCCCATCTAATTCTTTTGTGTGTTTTTAGTAGAGAAGGGGTTTCACCATGTTGGCTAGGATGGTCTTGATCTCTTGACCTTATGATCCACCCACCTCGGCCTCCAAAGTGCTAGGAGTACAGGTATGAGCCACCATGCCTGGCCCCCAGGTTATACAAATATAATTCATTTATGGTTATGGGCAGACTTGTTTAATATTTAGGAATTATCAATCCAGCTTTCCGTGTGTAATTGAAGGGAATTTTTTTTATTTGACATAGTTATTAGAAAGACATAGTTATTTAGCAAGCAAATTACATATTGAAGGTAGTGAGAAAGACATTATTTTATGTGTTTGTGTTCTAGCAAATCTGAAAGATTAATCAATTTTAACCATAGTGTGGGGGATGGTAGTGGTGAATAATGTCAATATTATTGATATACATCAGTTCTTTTCATGATGGCATCCACTTTACATACAGTAAAGTATGTATAGCTTTTGTATTTTGGTGGAGACAAGAATGATGCCAATAACCTAAACTATCTTTACTATATCGTGCTTTTCTTTGTAGGGCCTAGCTAAATCTTTAGGGTTTAACTTCACCTATAGTATATTTGTCTCCATTAATAACAAGAACATTATAATTTTTGACTAATTACAACAAAATTTAGTAATTTGAGCATAAATTTAGCCAAACAATTCCTCTATATTTCTTCCACAATTTCAAAATAATACTTTTATATTTTAAATTATATATTGCCATAACAGAATAAATTACTGTATATTTTCCCATTAAAGAGATTTATGCGTGAAATATTTCTAAGTGAAAGACACACTTTTAAGTGTGTGATAAACCCATGAATTATTTTTACTCTCACACTTCTTAGAAAAATTTTAAAATAAATATTTATATAAAAGTCACTCTACAGTAAGCTGCTGAATAATCAATTGATTTCAGCCTTTTGAGCTTTTCAAATTCTTACTGGAAAAAAACTATTTTGATGGAATGATTTTCCCCTCCTTAATCTTGCTCTGACAATTTAAAATATTGGAAAATGCATAACTGCTATATCTGAATCATACATTTAGAAAAATGTTTAATGCATTCATAGCCACCTTTAAAAAATTGGACAACATTCAGAGACTAGCCTAGATACTACTAAATAGTATATTTTTAGGAACTCATGGTAACAGCAGTGACAGTAATTACTTTGAAAATAAGGACTAAATGAAGTTTATAGTATTGTGTTTTGTCTTTATTTGGGTACAGTTCTTAAGAAAATAATTGAGGATCATTAGTTTGAAATAACTGTGTCTACACTGAGGAGTAATATTGAGCCATTCTCAGAGAGATAAAAATAAGAAATATACAATGAATAAGCAAACATAAATTATTCTTTTAGGGATTTAAACATAATTTACCGATATTTGCTGATACGTTTTGATATTTAAAATATGAAAGTTCAAATTATCTAATGTTAAATAAGCTAATGGATTGAACTTGTCTACTCATAATTCGTAATTCTTCATGAATATTTGAAGCCCATAAATTCAATACAGCTTCATTTTTATGACACCTGTCTTAATTATCGTTCAGCAGGGATATTGAAATATGAAAATATATACAGAATTATAGTTCTGTGCTGTTTTTGTTCTTTCACATGCTAATAAGAGTATGCATTTTTAAAGTTTAGTAAACTTAAATTATAAAAAGTGAGAAAATGCCTTCTTGAAATAAAATTGATATTGATATTTCTCATCTGAGAAATAAATATTTACTTTATTTTTTTTTCAAGTAATGTCTGGAATAGCTAGAATCTCTCCCAGGTGCCCCAGGGCAGTCCATCTCATAGAGATATACCATCACTGGGTCTTGCTGTCTAGATCTGGAGGCTTGTCAGGATCAGAGCTCTGCACAGAAACGTTAAGAGATTTTGCGCTGTGAATATTTCAACCTGTCCAGATAATCTGTGTGAAAAGCATCGTTCTTTTGTGCTTCTCTGGATGACCTCTTATCCCTTTTTCACGTCATTATGTTTGCTGGGGGGAAATCCTGCTGTGCTACATCATAATAACATGTAATCTTCTTGCTCAGTTTAGCTGAGATTTAAGGAGACTCTGTTCATAGAAACTGTTCTTTAAAGCCTGATCTATAATTTTGCAGAATCACCCTAGCAGAAGAGCAAGAGGCTTTATAAGAGCGATACAACCATTAAAACTCTTAAACGAAGATTAGTTTCAAGTTTTACAATCCGGTACCAAACCATCTGGCAAATCTCATGTCAGGTTTTGTTAAAGCCCTGAGCTTTCTAAGTGTTAATTCATCCCCCTTCTATAACATTCCCCCTTCCCTAAACACACATAGGAACACACACTTGACTTGATGATTAAGATAAAAGATCTAATTAAATGCTCCACGCTTGTTGATTTTTCCACCTGGTGATTTGTTGCTCTTGACGACAATTTCTAGATAGCTGTTTGCTTTTGGCAGAACCCTTGGAATCCTTATGGATAAATGAATATATTTTTCCCAAATTATTCATCTCATTTTTTCCACATTTCTCTTGAGTCTAACTATATCCAGAAGGAGGATCCTCATTACCTTGTGCTGACAAACCACTTCAGAGGGACTCAGATTAGTCTGGAAAATATTGAACATGCCTATGAAATAACCCAATACTATTTTACTCAAGATCTCATCATTGTAGCTATGATGATGGCAGTTATCCTAGAAAAAAATTAAATCTGAAAATAAATTTAGTTTATATTAACCCAGCATTAAGTCAATTCTTTTTTTTTTTTTTTTTTTTTTTTTTTTGAGACGGAGTCTTGCTCTGTCACCCAGGCTGGAGTACAGTGGCGCAGTCTCAGCTCACTGCAAGCTCCGCCTCCCGGGTTCACGCCATTCTCCTGCCTCAACCTCCCGAGTAGCTGGGACTACAGGTGCCCACCACCTCGCCTGGCTAGTTTTTTTTTTTTTTTTGTATTTTTTAGTAGAGACAGGGTTTCAGCGTGTCAGCCAGGATGGTCTCAATCTCCTGACCTCGTGATCCACCTGCCTCAGCCTCCCAAAGTGCTGGGATTACAGGCGTGAGCCACTGCGCCCGGCCAACATTAAGTCATTTCTAAACATTCCGTCCATAGCTATCAAACTGTGCTTTGCATTTAGAAATCCATGTCTCTTGACACCAATATGTATACAAAACTCAAGACAAAACAAAAAACACACAAGGAATAAAGGAGAATTAATCACAGAATGTAAGGTGTTCCAGATTCACAATATCTTGTCTGTGCCATAAAACATAGCTTTACATGTCCCTTTAGTTCTGCTAAATGTGTGCCAATTTCCCCATGGAGAGGAAATATTATTAAATTATGTATTTTCTAGTCTTCCTTCATCTCTAAAAAACACAGTAAAAATTCAGTCTCTGAGTTTATATGGGAACGCTTACTCTGCATAACTTATAAGAAAGCTTATAGTTGTTATTTCTTCAAGCATGTAATCTATAGAGTCCTTCTAGGAAAGAGAATATCTCAGTACCTGAAAATTTTGACCAAACACTAAATATCAAGCTCCAAATCTAAACCTATTTAATCCAACCTTTCTCCTTGTCTCCACCTAAAAGACATTTCATTGATTTTTAAGCAAATACAGATACATTCTATAACTTTTAAGTAGCCAATTTATTTCATACTTTCAATTGTCAATTTGACTTAAAATCTATAGTTATCCTTACTATAAGCATTAACAAATATGATTCATACCAGTTCTCAAAATTTAAGTTTTTGAGAAATCTCGAGTTTTAAAAACCAACTTTTGGATTAGAAGTTTCAACTAAATTCACACAAAAACTTATATTTACCCAAGTAAGAAGAATTATCTCTAATCAAAAGAGGTTTCTTCCAACTAGAGATTATATAACAATTGGAATAAGTAAAGAATAGTTAATGTCTGCCTTACCTGTTCCCAGCACCCTCGCTCATCATATTATTGTAGCAGTGGTAAATTTTTATTTTTCAGATATATGAAAAAAATTTACAAAAAAACCTATAAGTAACTGGAATTTATTGTTTTAACAAATTTCAGGTGCTTCATAGTACCTTACTGATGAGAACTGAAGGTCATTTCTGAATGAGAATGGAAGATTGTAAGGCCAGCATTCTCCATCACTGGCAGGGCTGCTCGGGGCCTTTCTCTTGTATTGAAGTGATATCTTCACTTAGAAAAGAGACAAGGGGAGAGAGAGGTGGATAGAGAATGATAGAGAGAGAGAAAGAATGAATCACATGGTGAATGGCTTCTGCTTCATGTTGTTAGAGAAGATAAAACCATAATAGTGCAAACCAAGAGGATAATTATAAAATGCCAAGCACTTTATTATAGTAACTCAATATCATAGAAGTATGTTATGAGGCTCATGTTATTATACTCATTTCACAGATGATGAAGTGAGAATCATATTAAATAACTTGACAAACTTCATAAAACTAGTAGACTGTAGAGCCAGATGTAGATTGCAAAGGCTCTATCCTTTCCACTGTTGCATCATATTGTTGAGAAGATTTTAGTCTCTTTTAAATATCTATCTTTTCTTCCTTAAATATTGCATATAGAATACATCTCAACACCTCTAACAAATATAAGGCAGAAAGGCATGTCAGGAGAAAAGAAACATTAAAGAGAGTAGTAATTAACTGAGAGTTTCTCCTATTTCAGGAAACCTCTGGATTATACTCACAGCAATTAGAAAACATGTCCTGTAACATTATAAAAATTAAAAGTTGATATTGTGTCAAGGGTTTTAATGAAAATCATTCATCTACATATGTCCTGGGAAAAATAAGTATCAAGTTACACTTTATGTTTGTAAGTTTTGCCATAGTTTTGATTAATGTTATTTCCACAGTAAGGGTTATGCTTTCTTATAAGGAAATGAGAATGAAGAAAAGGTTTTATAAATGTAATCACTAGAAGCATCACCCACATACTTACATGTCTTTAGGCATATATCATCCTGCTAGATGTTGCATA
Source organism: Trachypithecus francoisi (assembly GCF_009764315.1). Classification (NCBI taxonomy): domain Eukaryota; kingdom Metazoa; phylum Chordata; class Mammalia; order Primates; family Cercopithecidae; genus Trachypithecus; species Trachypithecus francoisi. The sequence goes on along the minus strand of NW_022681437.1, from coordinate 285,200 downwards.
GGACTCTCCAAAAAATATCTCATATGCATATTTGAGGAGACCTTTTTGGCCCTAATCTATCAGTATTTCAACCATATGGCAATAAGATAACAAAAATGTATCAGTTATACTCACTTGTAGTGTTTGGTAGCTAAAATAGAGTGATGACTATGACAATGTATAATATAACATATTTGTAAATCCTGAGATTTCCATGGTGGGTTTGATTACCCAGAAAATGATAGCATACTTACATTTCTAGTGAAAAACCTACTGCATTTGAGAAAGACATGTAATTGCTGAATGCACCAATGCATCTCTGGATTCTTTTTTTGCTAGATTTTGAAACAATAATGGTGAGACCATATTCAGAAATAGCATGATCTTATTGTAAGAATGATTTTCTTACCATTAGGTTTGAGTTACAGTACAATTTCTAATTGCCAGAAGAAAGGATGCTTTCCACATTTCTCCTGAAAACAATCACAAAACCAGGGGCCAGGTGAGATGGCTCACACTTGTAATCCCAGCACTTTCAGAGGCCGTGGCAAACAGATCATTTGAGCTCAGGAGTTTGAGATCAGCCTGGGCAACATGATGAAACACTGTCTCTACAAAAAAAAAAAAAAAATTAGCCAGACATGGTGACATACGCCTGTAGTCTCAGCTACTCAGGAGGCTGAGGTGGGAAGATCGCTTGATCCTGGGAGGTTGAAGCTGAAGTGAGCCAAGATTGTGCCACTGCATTTCAGCGCAAGTGACAGAGTGAGACTCAAAAAAAAGAAAAAATCACAAAACCACAGAACCAGTCTGAGTTTACCTCTCCCAGAAGATTTGCAATTAGTCAAGTTAAGGGAAGCAGTTGATGCATGAAGTTACTAAAGCTCAGATACTGTGCGACACTGTCGGGAAAACATTTAAGAACAGCAAGAAGAACCGGCCAGATTTAGAAAGTTCAATCAAATTATCTTGCTTCATAAGCCTATTTTTGCAAAGCAGATGTATTTTGGGAAATGAATTTTTTTCTTTTAGGTTACCTGCATCTTATTATTTTCATGAAAGACTGAGTCCTTTGGAAGCTGCAAATATAGTTTCCATTTATTGAAAAACTTTATTATTGTGTATATTTTGAGAAATAATTCTCACTTCTGTGAATTGGAATTTGCCTTAAAATTTTCTTACTTTTTGACAAAAAAAATGGAATCAATAGAATTTTGAGCATTTACTCTTAATCAGTGCTTCTTATGATCCAGCCTCTTCCTATCTCCTCCATAAATAAAATAATTCAAGAAAATTACCAGTAATTTTTAATCTATAGAATTTCTAGATTCTAAAAGGTGGGAAATAGTATAAACCTATCCGTTTTCTCTCACATACGTCTATTTCTTTACACAGCATCACCAGTGAAACAATGTATTTGTGCTTGAAGCGTTAATGCAATTTTAAACGAAGTCAACTTCCCTTCCAATGTCTAAGCCATTACCAAGTAATCTCTAACTTAGGAATAATAATAAGATCCAATATCTATCCTTCCTTCTCTTAGAAGTTATTATTTTTTATTATTAGCAATAATGCCAGTGACATTTCTCAAGACTCGTTAAGATCATTGCTAAAACACACATCTCACTTTTTGGCACTGAGCACTATCTTAATATGAACTGAATTAAAATGTTGCTTAAATCTACAAAGACTGTGATTCTTATAAAGCATTTTACTCTTTTCTTGAAAGTTTGACATCTAATTCCATAAAAGGAAAGATCGTTTGGTTCAGTATGTGGTACATGTAAGGAAAGAGAAATGCAGATCTGCATTTTATTTCTCAGGTGTCACTGATGAACCATAGTTCATTTTCTTAAAACAGTCAAGGATAAATGTAGTTAATCACTAAGTTTTCCTGCAAGTGTCATTTCTCTCACTCGCATTACAGTTAGGTCTCAGTAGTTCTGTATACTGAGGCTATTCTATTAGATGATTTCCTGGTTTTTAGTCTTATAACTATGGGATTTTGGAGGGGTGGGGAGTGATAGAATATTGGCAGGGGTGGGGAGATTATTTTAAGTCCTTATTTTTGTACAAAACAAAGCAAAATAATTTTTTTCTAATGTTTGAATACTGAAGCATGTTATACAGTAGACATGTTTAGTTGCCAAATTTAAATGTGCAAGATACATCCACATAGACTTATACTTTTAACTACGTAAAATAGCATCCCTGCTTAATTAAATGGACATATGAATACAGCATTATATATTAGACAGAGGGCAGCCTAGCAGATGTTGAACTGCTCACAGTTGACAGAGAATGTTTAAATTAGATGCTTAAAATGTGCATGTGAAATGCAACCCAAGTAAACTTGATTTTTTAAAAAAAAGTTAAATGTACCTTTTGGCCATTGCATGTCTTCTTTTATGAAATGTCTGTTCATATCTTTTGCCCATTTTTAAATCAATTTTTCTATTGAGTTGTTTGAGTTCCTTATATATTCTGGTTATTTATCCCAAAGTTGTCAACATCACTAATCTTCAGGGAAATGCAAATAAAAACCACAATGAAATAGCATCTCATTCAGGTAAAAGGGCTATTACAAAAAGACAAAAAAAAAAAAAAAAAAAACACAGATAATGGAGAGGATGTGGAGAAAAGGGAATGCTGAACATTGGTGATGGGAATGTAAATTAATACATCCACTATGGAAAACAGTAAGGATGTTCCTGGAAAAACTGAAAATAGATCTATCATATGATCCAGCAATCATACTGCTGGGTATATATAAAAAAAAATGAAAAAGAAAAGAAAATTGATCTATCCAAAAGATAACTGCACTTTTATGTTTATTGCAGCACTAATCACAATAGCCAAGATATAGGATAATTCTTCAATCACTTCCAACTTGGTATTGCTTCCTTACATAAGTAACAACTGAACATCTTTGGTAAAATCTGTTAATTCCTGAAAAGACGATGATAATTTGCACTGAGGATCTGCATCCTCAATGCACTTGGCACTTATCATATTTATTAAATCCCTTGGCATTTATCACATCTATTACATATCTTTGTATGGCAAATAGCAAATTTGTGTTGTGGTGGCACACACAAGATTGATTAATTTGCAACAAGAGCACATTCACAAATATAGCCCTTGAAGCCATTAGGTTGCAAAAGCATTGGACAGAAATTTTCTTCAGCTTAAATGTCAGCCATTTAAATATTTAATTTTTTATCTTTATTTTATTTTATTTTATTTTATTTTATTTTATTGAGACAAGGTCTTGCTCTGCTGACCAGGTTAGAGTGCAGTGGCAGAATCATAGCTCACTGCAGCCTCCAAAATGCTGGGCTCAAGTGATCCTCCCACCTTGACCTCCCAAAGCACTGGAGTTACTGGTATCATTTAAATTGTCCTCCACAATTTCATTCATATGTTTAATAGAACATGTAATAGAACTGCATGTAAACTCCATGAGAAAATAAATTTCTTTTCTTTTTTTTCTCTTTTTTAACTCTAGTACCTAGAGCTACGTGTGGCATATGGTTAACCCTCAATAACCATTTGTTACATAAATAAACTATGATTTCTAAAAAGAGGTAATTTACCCAGGCACTTTTAGCTACCTGTAGGCAATGTTAATATGAAATGTACTGTGTATTTTACTTTTAACAAACAGCTTAAAATACTTCTATTTTCTTCCCTCTAAAGCCAATGAAGGAGGTCATGCGATCTTGCACCCCCATGAAAGAGTCTACTACTGTGGAGGTCTGGATTCATCCCCAGCCACAGGTATGAAAAAAGCCCTATGATTTTTCCTCCCTCTTCCTTTTAAACGATTTATAAAGGTATGAGGAATACTCTTAAGTAGTGTACACAATGTGTGTTCCCTTACATTTCCTCAGGTGATTTTGTGCTGGACTCAAAATTTACTGTTGAAAATATGACAGTAAATATATTCTTTTTAGTGTGATTTGATAATAACAGTGAAATTAACTTGTTGGATCAGGTAAAAGTATTTCTCTAAAAGCATCTTCTAAATGTTTATTCTGCTCATGTTTAAGCGTAGTTTTGTAATCATGGATTGAAAAAAAGTAAAACTGCTGTTTTATAATATGACTTAAATTTAAGTTTTAGCATAATATAGCATAATTTGCTTTTTATGTTAATTAGGCAAACTTTAGTAAAATTTCATTGAAACAAGTTTGTATGGGTGATAATATTAGCAGCAGTAAATATAGTAGGTCTGCAGCAAACTCTTCCCTTGGAGGGAAGAATTCAACCAAGGAACATAAGGATGAGTGAGAGACCAATGCAAGTTTTAGAGCAAGAGTGACAGTATATTAAAAAGTTTCAGAGCAGGAATGAAAGGAAGCAAAGTGTACTTGGTAGAGGGCCAAGTGAGCAATTTGAGAAATCCAAGTACCCTGTTCGACCCTTGACTTGAGGTTTTTATACATTGGCATGGATCCAAGGTTTGTGTGTCTTCTTCCTTGATTTTTTGTTGGGATAGGCTATCCACCTGCAGTGGCCTGTCAGTACTTGGGAGGGGCCACATTTGCATTGTGTTTACTGAAGTTGTGCGCAAGCTCATTTGAGACATTTTTCCCTTACCAGTTGAGTATTCCTAGAGAAAGGTCATATACCAGTTAAACTCTGTCATTTTGCCTCTTAGTGTACATGTTTGAGCCCACTCACCCAACTCCTGAGATCTTATTGGGAAGCTGCTGATCACCAGCTTCAGGTGTTTTCTATTTTTTGGGAGTCTCCTTTCCTTGCCTGTGCTGCGACTGATTATTATTTTAGAGAGATAGTTTAATGACAGCCTGACCATCACCGGATGGTCACCTGATATTCTTAGGGGAGGAGCATCTTCTGCCCTGCTCATGTCTGTATCGCTACCTACTCTAACACAACCAGTCTGAATTTGTTTTTAAAAATCAAGTCATAAGGTGTATTTGTAAAGCAACCACTTTTACTTATTTTGGTCGGGACAGCTCAAAAATGTGACCAAAAGTTCAATTCTAATTTGTTTTCCTAGTATAGGTTTTAAGAGGACTTAAAAAAATGGGGTTAGAAGGCCAATGTCCAGACATCTATATGTTATTTGGTATTCTATGACTGGTTTTATACTGTTGTTAATAAAGTCCTAAATCTGACTCCTCTGGTATCAAATTAATATCCATAAATTGCCTTCTACCTAGTTATTTTCAAATGTCTTTTATTTTTTATAGGACAAAGAATTTCAAATAATGTAAATACATAAATATGAATCTAGACTATTAGATAAATAACCCAAATGGAATGGAAAGAGGATCATGTTAATTATTTATTAATTTATGTGTGCATCTGAAATTCATGGAAGTCATGTGTTCTGTAATTACAACATCCTACAATATTTCACAGAGTTAATTTATGCTCTTTGCAAAGAGTTTCAGAATTAATTTATGCACTGTGAGGAGATATGATTAATATTATAGAGGTAAATCTCAACCTAGGATTCTGTCCAAATTGTCACAAGTTTTAAGTTATTCCAGCCTGAATTAGTGAAGTTTCACCAAGTTTGAAACCATCGTAACCTCCCAATGGGTTCTCGTTTCCTGCTGCCTAGACAGAGCCATTTATCAAGACAGGAGAATTACAATAGAGAAAGAGTTTAATTCACACAGAGTCAGCTGTACAGGAAACTAGAGTTTTATTATTACTCAAAAACTCAGGAGATGATGGAGGTTTTTAAGGATAATTTGGTGGGTAGGTGGTCAGAAAGTGGAGAGTGCTGATTGGTTGGGTCAGAGATGAAATCACAGGGAATGTTGAAGCTGTCTTCTTTTGCTGAGTCAGTTTACCTATCTGGGTGGTACCAGTTGATCCATCAAGTGCAGGGTCTTGAAAATACCTCAAGCACTGATCTTAGGGTTTACAATAGAGATGTTATCCCCAGGAGCAATTTGGAGGGGTTCAGAATCTTGCAGCCTCCAACTGCATGACTCGTAAACCATAATTCCTTATCTTGTGGCTAATTTGTTAGTCCTGCAAAGTCAGTTTAGACCCCAGACAAGAAGGAAGTTGATTTTGGGAAAGGGCTATGTATTAGTATGTTCTTACACTTTAGCAAGAAATACCCGAGTCTGGGTAATTTATAAAGAAAGGAAGTTTAATTGACTCACAGTTATGCATGACTGGGGAGGCCTCAGGAAACTTACAATCATTGCAGAAATCACCACTTCACAGGGCTGCAGAAGAGACACTGAGTGCCAAGCAAAAGAGGAAGCCCCTTATAAAACCATCAGATCTTGTGAGAACTCATTGTCATGAGAACAGCATGAGGGGAACTGCCCCCATGATTCAATTATCTCCACATGGTCCCACCCTGGACACATGGGAATTATTACAATTCAAAGTGAGATATGGGTGGGAACACAGAGCCAAACCACATCATTCCACTGCTGGTTTCTCCCAAATCTCATTTCCTCACATTTCAAGACACAATCATGCCTTTCCAACAGTCCCCCAAAGTCTTAACTCATTTCAGCATTAACCCAAAAGTCCAAGTCCAAAGTCTCATCTGAGACAAGTCAAGTCCCTTTCTCCTATGAGCTTGTAAAACCAAAAGCAAGTTAGTTACTTCCTAGATACAATGGGGGTACTGGCATTAGGTAAATACACCCATGCCAAATGGGAGAAATTGACCAAAACATAGGTGTTTCAGGCCCCATGCAAGTCCAAAATCCAATAGGGCAGTTTTTACATCTTAAATTTCCAAAAAGATCTCCTTTGAATCTACATGTCACACCCAGGTCACGCCGATGCAAGAGTTGGGCTCCCACAGTCTTGGGCAGCTCTGCCCCTGTGGCTTTGCAGGGTACAGCCTACCTCCCATCTGCTTTCAGAAGCTGTCCCTGAGTGCCTGTGGCTTTTTTTGGGTGCACAGTACAAGCTGTTGGAGGATCTACCATTCTAGGGTCTGGAGGATGGTGGCCTTCTTCTCACAGCTCCACTAAGCAGTGCTCAAGTAGGGACTCTGTGTAGGGGCTCCAGTTCCACATTTCCCTTCTGCACTGCCCTAGCAGAAGTTCTCTATGAGGGCTTTGCCCCTGCAGCAAACTTCTGCCTGGACAACCAGGTGTGTCCATACATACTCGGAAATCTAGGTGGAGGTTCCCAAATCCCAATTCTTGACTTCTGTGCACCTGCAGCCCCAACTCTACATGTAAGCCACCAAGGCTTGGGACTTGCACCCTCTGAAGCAATGACCTTTGCTATATGTTGGGCCCTTTTAGCCATGACTGGAACTGAAGCACCTGGGACACAGGTCACCATACCTGAGGCTGCATAGAGCAAGAGGGCCCTTGACCCAGCCCATAAAATCATTTTTCCCTCTTAGATCTTGGTCTTGTGATAGCAGGGGCTGCCAGGAAGGTCTCTAACATGTCCTGGAGACATTTCCCCCATTGTCTTGGTGATTAACATTTGACTCCTCATTACTTATGCAAATATCTGTAGCAGGCTTGAATTTCTCCCGGAAAAATGAGTTTTTCTTTTCTATCACATCGTCAGGCTTAAATTTTCCAAAATTTTATGCTCTGCTTTCTTTTGAACTCTTTGCCACTTAGAAATTTATTCTGCCAGACACCATAAATCATCTCTCTCAAGTTCAAAGTTCCATAGATCTCTAGGGCAGGGGCAAAATGCCACCATTCTTTTTGCTAAAACATAGCAAGAGTGACCTTTTCTCCAGTTCCCAATAAGTTTCTCATCTCCATCTGAGACTACCTCAGCCTGTACTTCATTGTCGATGTCACTATCAGCAATTTAGTCAAAGTCATTCAACATTCTCTAGTAAGTTCCAAACTTTCCCACATTTTTCTGTCTTCATCTGAAGTGTTGAAACTGTTCCAAACTCTGCCTGTTACTCAGTTCCAAAATCGTTTCCACGTTTTAGGGTATCCTTATATCAGCACCCCCCTACCTCAGTACGAATTTACGATATTAGCCTGTTCTCATGCTGCTATGAAGAAATACCGGAGCCTGGGTAATTTATAAGACAAAGGGTTTTAATTGACTCACAGTTCCCCATGGCTGAGAAGGGGGCCTCAGGAAATTTATAATCATGGTGGAAGCCACCTGGTGGCAGGAGACAAAGTGAGTGCTGAGCGAAGGAGGAATCCCCTTATAAAATCATCAAATCTCATGAGAACAGCATGGGGTGAACTGCCCCCATGATTCAATTATTTCCACCTGGTCCCATCCTTGACACATGGGGATTATTACAATTCAAAGTGAGAGTTAGGTAGGGACACAGAGTCAAACCATATCAGGCTATTATGGTCTTTGTATCAAAGTTAAACCATAAACTAAGTTCCTCCAACAGTTCAGCCTATGCTATGCCCAGGAATGAACATGGACAGCTTGGCAGTTAGAAGCAAAATGGGGTCAGTTAGGTCCAATCTCTTTCACTGTAATAATTTTCTTAGTTATAATTTTTGCAAAGGTGGTTTTACTATGACTTTCAAGTCATGCCCTGCTGATTCAGTCTCAAGAAAATTGGTGAGAATGTAGAATACAAGGCAAACATAACATAATAATCCCACCTACACCTGTATCCAAGAGGCATCTCAGAATTATACTACACGTTTATTGAATGTTTGATTAAGAAACCATTGCAGTGATCTTCAGAATAGAAGTGTTGAAGAAAAGCACGCAATTTCAAATAGGCACCTTAAGATTATAAAATTTAACCTACCAGTATGACATCAAGTATCACTGGGATAAATAGAAGTCAGATGGAATTAGACATTGTAATATAGCACTTTTCCGCGATGAATAAGAAGATGATAAATCAATGATTTTTTTTTTTTTTTTGAGACTGAGTTTCACTCTTGTCGCCCAGACTAGAGTGCAATGGAACGATCTCGGCTCACTGCAACCTCCGTCTCCTGGGTTCAAGCGATTCTCCTGCCTCAGCCTCCCAAGTAACTGGGATTATAGGTGCCTGCCACCATGCCCAGCTAATTATTGGATTTTTAGTAGAGATGGTATTTCATGTTGGCCAGGTTGGGCTTGGGCTCTAACTCCTGACCTCAGGTGATCCACCCGCCTAGGCCTCCCAAAGTGCTGGGATTACAGGCATGAGCTACTGCACCCAGGCGTAAATCAATGACCTTTTATCTAAGCAAGTAGTTATTTCTGACTCTATTCCGGTAAATGGAGTGCCATATAATTAACTCTACTGATTTACCAATTACCAATTCTTTTGTCTGTTAACAAAGATAAAATCTTGTTATTGACACAATTATTTCTTATAAAAGGGGTACTTTTTTCTTGAAGATCTTTTTAAAGTTATCTGACAGCCTTGACTGCCTGAGGCTTCAATTGCAATTTAAGATAGACCATAGACTGATGGGTTACATTGTGTATATGGTATTGTTACAGGCAAAGTATGTACGGATAAGGACTTTTCAATCTTGTTTTTAAGGAACATTGTGCTTGCCCCTGAAAAGCTTAAAAAAATACTTATTTAATGAATGAACTTTTATGGTTTCTTATGAAATATCTTATTCTTAACAAGATATTCATTACTTAATTTGGGGAATTTTAAAAGCAATATTCTGAAAATAGAAACTAGTGGAAGTAGAGTGCAATTTAGAAGTTAAATCGTTTCTATTCCTCCATTGAAATCTTTAAATACTTTGATAATGCCACATTCAACAATCTAGATGCCAATTAATTAACATTCACGATACAGATAGTGACTTTTTTTTAATTTTTAATTTAATTTTATTTTTTTGAGATGGAGTTTTGCTCTTGTTGCCCAGGTTGGAGTGCAAGGCCACTGCCTCGGCTCACCGTAACCTCTGCATCCAAGGTTGAAGCAATTCTCCTGCCTCAGCCTTCCAAGTAGCTGGGATTACAGGTGACCCCACCAAGCCCGGCTAATTTTTGTATTGTTAGTAGAGACAGTGTTTCACCACGTTGGCCAGGCTGGTCTCCAACTCCTGACCTCAGCTGATCTGCCTGCCTGGCTCAGCCTCCTAAAGTGCTGGGATTACAGGCGTGAGCCACCACGCCTGATGGATTTTTTCTTTTTTTTTTAGTTGGCAAATGCTGCAGTGGTGTCCCATAAAACAGTGGATCCTAGCTGAAAAGCCAAGAATTCAACTAATTATTGTGAGAATTGTGAAATCATAGGTCAATTTATTCTTTGAGTAAAGAAAATCAAATGAGAATGTCCATTTCCTTGTTAGGATAATGATCATTTTTGTTAGTGTCTTTAAAATATTTTGATACATAACTGGAGTAAATATATTTAAGTCCTAAATTAGGTTTTCAAAAATTAATGTTAGTTTTAATCAACTTCAGAAGATAAATCAAATCACCCTGAACATATTTTCAATTTCTAGGGGCCAATGGGATCAAAAACATTTACTGCGGCAAATATGCTAGCAGCTGTGCAATACTTAGAGGAAATAGAGAGGTACTCAAAAAAATGGCAGTTGATCAGCTTTGCACATGCCAAATGTATATGAGTTAGCATGGAATTCTTATTTTTTTGTAATGTGGCATTTTATGATGATTTGATCGTTTCCCCTTCCACAATAAATTTACCCTTCACCTTCACTTCCCCTGATTCATGGCAATTATAATGCTCCATGAGTTAGCAAGTCTAAAACTGAATGATGTTCTGTAAACAAACTGGAACAAAATAAAACTGGGGTCGACTTATTGGGACTTTTTCATGCTTTTCTATGACATTGAATAGCAATTGCCCCGCTTGTAAAAAAATTATTCTACTAAGATGCCATTCTAATTATGCATTTAGACAATATCTTGACTACCACTGTACTTCATTAAATACAATATTTTGTAATCATATCTTATATTTACTGAGAAATAAGTAGCTTGGAATAACAGCACTAGGCAACTGCTGTAGAATATATGGGAGTGGGGAATGAACCTATTGTTTGACTTAAATTTTCTAAATATCAATGGTCACAGCTTATGACTCATGTCTTCTACAAAAAGCATGACTAACTTCTGGCACAAAAAGGACATAAAATAGTGCAATGTAAAGTGATACAAGATAAATAAAGACATTAGAAAGAATGATCACTTTGGAAAGATGATGGAAGCCAAATGTGGTCATAAAAGTTATTTCTAGGCTAGTCGTGGTGGCTCATACCTGTAATCCTAGAACTGTGGGAGGCCAAGGCGGGTGGATCACAAGATCAGGAGTTTAAGACCAACCTGGTCAAGATGGTGGAACTCCGTCTCTACTAAAAATACAAAAATTAGCTGGGTGTGGTGGCAGGTGCCTACAATCCCAGCTATTCAGCAGGCTGAGGCAGTAGAATCGCTTGAACCTGGGCAGCAGAGGATACAGTGAGCCGAGGTCCCACCAATGCACTCCAGCTTGAGTGCCAGAGTGAGACTCTGTCTCAAAAAAATTTTTTTTTCTTTTCTTTAAAAATTTTATATAAATTTACTAAATATTAGGCAGTCTCCTAAGCATTTAAAACATGAACTCATCTAATTTTCATTACAAACCTGTGACTGTTATTAAAACTATTATTATTATTTTCTGTATTTTATAGATGAGGAAATTGGGGAACAGAAAGATGCTAGTGAGTACGAAAGACAGGATGCAAATTCCCTTTGTCTGGCTTCAAAGCTCGTTTTCCTAATCAGTTTATTACAGTTTCTCACCAAGAATGAAAAGCAAGAACTGAAGATGGCCCCTGAAACAAACAAACAAACAAACAAACAAACAAAAAATATATATATATATATATATATATATATATATATATATATTTTTTTTTTTTTTTTAAAGGAGGCTCTTTCTGGTGTTAGAGCAGTATAGTTTTCTATTCAGCTAGAAGAACACCTGCATATATTTGCATATGATAAAGTAAGATGATCTTTTATGATGCTGGAGTGAAAAGAAATAAACAATAAGATACACAGACCATACAGAATATAAGGTGTTGAAATGCCCCCCAAAATGCAATTTTTAGAAATGGTAAATGTATTAGTCTGTTCTCACTGTTATAAAGAACTATCTGAGACTGAGTAATTAATAAAGAAAAAAGGTTTAATTGACTCACAATTTTGCAGGCTGTACAGGAGGCATGGCTATGGAAGCCTCAGGAAACTTACAATCACGCAGAAGGTGAAGGGTAAGCCAGTTCATCTTACATGGTAGAAGCATTGGGGAGAGAAAGTGAAGAAGGAAGTCCTATACACTTTCAAACAACGAGATCTCGTGAGAATTCACTCACTATCATAAGAACAGCAAGGGGGAAGTCTGCTCCCATGATTCAATTACCTTTTACCAGGTCCCTCCCACAACATTGGGGATTACAATTAAACATGAGATTTGGGTGAGGACACAGAGCCAAACTATATTACTCTTCCCCTGACCCCTCCCAAATCTCATGTCTTTCTCAGATTTCAAAACACAATCATGCCTTCCCAGCAGGCCCCAAAGGTTTAACTAATTCCAGCATTGACTAAAAAAATTTGAAGTCCAAAGTCTCATCTGAGACAAGGCAAGTCCCTTCTGACTATTAGCCCGTAATTAAAACAAACAAGCAAACAAACAAAAAATTAGTCATGTCCAAGATACAACGAGGGTACAGGCATTGAGTAAATCCTCCTATTCCAAAAGGGAGAAAATGGGAAAAGCAAATTGGCTACAGGCCCCATGCAAGTCCAAAACCCAGCAGGGCAGTTATTACGTTCTAAAGCTGCAAAATAATTACCTTTATACCATGTCTTACATCCAGACCCCACTGATGCAAGGGATGGGCTCCGAAGTCCTTGGGCATCCCCACTCCTGCAGCTTTGCAGTGTACAGCCTTTTTGGCTGTTTTCATGGGCTGGCATTGAGTGCCTGTGGCTTTTCTAGGTGCACAGGGCAAACTCTCAGTGGATCTGCCATTCTGGGGTCTGGAAACAGTGGCCCTATTCTCACAGCTCACTAGGCAGTACCCTAGTGGGGACTCTGTGTGAGGACTCCAACCCCACATATCCCCTCTATACTGCCCTAGTAGGGGTTCTCCCTGAGGGCTTCATCACATGCAGCAGATGTCTTGTCTGGACGTTGAGGTTTTTCCATTCTTCCTCCAAAACCTAGGCAGAGGCTCCCAAGCCTCAACTCTTGCCCTCTATGTAACGGCAGGCTCAATACTATGTGGAAGCTGCCAAGACTTGGGGCTTGCACTCTCTGAAAAAAGGGCTCAAGCTGTACCTTGGCCCCTTTTAACCACAGCTGGAGCTGGAACAGCTGGGACACAGGGCACCATGTCCTAAGGCTGCACAGAGCAGCAGGGTCCTGGACACAGCTCATGAAACCGTTTTTCTCTCCCAAGCCTTCAGGTCTGTGATGAGAGGGACTTTCGTGAAGGTCTCTGAAATGCTTTCGAGGCATTTTCCCCTTTATCTCGGCTGTCAACATTTGGCTCCTCTTTACATATGCAAATTTGTGCAGCCAGCTTGAATTCCACAGAAAATGGGCTTTTTTTTTTTTTCTTTTTGAGACAGTCTCCTCCCTCTGTTGCCCGGGCTGGAGTGTAGTGGTGCAATTCCAGATCACTACAAGCTCCACCTCCCGGATTCATGCCATTCTCCTGCCTCAGTCTCCTGAATAGCTGGGACTACAGGCGCCAGCCACCGCGCCCAGGTAATTTTTCTTGTATTTTTAGTAGAAACGGGGTTTCACTTTGTTAGCCAGGATCCTCTCGATCTCCTGACCTCGTGATCCACCCACCTCTGCCTCCCAAAGCGCTGGGATTACAGGCGTGAACCACAGCGCCCAGCTCCGAAAATAGACTTTTCTACCACATGGCCGAGTTGCAATTTTTTCAAACTTTCATGCTCTACTTCCCTTTTAAAATATAAGTTACAGTTTCAGGTAATTTCTTTGTTTATGCAAGTAAATATGGGCTTTTAGAAGCAGCCTGGTCACATCTTGAACACTATGCTGCTTAGAAATTTCTTCCATCAGATACCCTAAATCATCTCTCTTAAGTTCAAAGTTCAATCGATTCCTTGAGCAGGGGCACAATGCTGCCAGTCTCTTTGCCAAAGCATAGCAAGAGTGACCTTTATTGTATTTCCCAGTAAGTTCCTCATCTTCATCTGAGACCACCACAGCATGGACTTCATTGTTCATATAACTGTCCACATTTTGGTCACAACAATTTAACAAGTCTCTAGGAAGTTCCAAACTTTCCCTCATCTTCCTGTCTTCTTCTGAACCTTTCAAACTGTTTCATCCTCTGCCAGTTACTTAGTTCCAAGTCACTTCCACATTTTCAGGTAACTGTATAGCAATGCCCCACTTTTCTGGTACCAATTTTCTGTATGAGTTTATTCTCATACTGCTATAAAGACATACCTGAGGCTGGGTAATTTATAAAGAAAAGAAGTTTAATCGTCTCATGGTTCTGTGGCTGTATAGGCTTCTGCTTCTGGGGAGGCCTCAGGAAATTTACAATAATGGCAGAAAGTGAATGGGAAGCCAGCACAACTTTCTATGGTGGGAGCAGGAGGAAGAGAGTGAAGGGGGACGTCCTCCACACCTGCAGACAACCAGATAGCCTCACAACTGGCTCACTATCATGAGAACAACAAGGGGGAAATCTGCCACCATGATCCAGTTACTTCCCACCAGGTCCCTCCCTCAACATTGGGGATTGCAATTCAACATGGGATTTTGGTGAGGACACAAAGCCAAACCATATCAGTAAACTACTATGATAATCTTTAATGAAAATCTTTCTGTAGGTTGAGAGAAACTAAGAATGATGGAATGTGAGAATTAGCAGTGTTGAAGAATGACCTAATCCTGGAATAGTGCTAACAGGATCACTAATTCAATATGTTAGCAGCAAATTTACTAGATGAAGGAACTGCTACATTAATCTTATATTTTACCACAGCACAATTAAGAAATCCACAGGAATTTGGCTAATCAGTTTTCATAAAATAAAATTATCTCTTATATAAATCTTTCATGTTCCAAATGGTCTATAATTTCTGACAGAATGAGTCACATCAATTGAGTTTTTGTTTTGTTTATAAACAAAACACCCCAAAGGAAGATTTAGATGCTCAGGTTAAAAGTCATACTAGTGTCTTTACTTCTTTTCCAGGGAAACCTACCTTTCTTGACTATGCATATTTGATTCATTAAATGTTAGACTATGCTTGGGTAATATTTTTGTATTGATTTCAATTTGTGTCTGTGTGGTGAGGCCACTTGCAATGCTTTTTTTTTTTTTTTTTTCTGAGACAGAGTCTTGCTTTGTCACCCAGGCTGGAGTGCAGTGGTACAATCTCAGCTCACTGCAATCTTCACCTCCTAGGCTCAAGCAATTCTCATACATTAGCCTCCCAAGTAGCTGACACTGCATGTGCACACCTCCACACTCCACTAATTTTTGTATTTCTGGTAGAGGTGAAGTTTCACCCTGTTGACCAGGCTGGTCTCAAACTACTGACCTCAAGTAATCTACCCACTTTGGCTTCCCAAAGTGCTGGGATTACAGGCATGAGTCACAGTGTTTGACCCTTGGAATGCTCTTTTATTTGATGGTTTGTTTTTTATTTATTTATGTATTATTATTATTTTTTGAGATGTAGCTTTGCTCTTGTTGCCCAGGATGGAGTGCAATGGCGCAATCTCGGATCACTGCAACTTCCACCTCCCTGATTCAAGCAATTCTCCTGCCTCAGCCTCCCGAGTAGCTGGGACTACTGGCGTGTGCCACCATGCCTGGCTAATTTTGTATTTTCAGTAGAGACCAGGTTTCTCCATGTTGGTCAGGCTGGTCGCGAACTGCTGTTGTGATCCGCCACCTCGGCCTCCCACAGTTCTCAGATTACGGGCACGAGCCACCGTGCCCGGCCTGGAATGCTCTTTTATTAGCAACAGAAGTATCTTGAAAAAAATTCACTGGGGTCAGAAAACAATACAAAGTTTTCCAAGGTGCACATACCATTAACTTCCTTTACTTGTCAGCTACAGTTTCACAACAGGTGATATTTTTGATAGTTTTAAGATACTCACACTTAAAAAAATGTTTTTGAATCACACACTTCATAGTTTAATGTTTTCCTCAAAGCCCTTATCTTTTGGCTTGAAGTTCAGGATGTGTTTCTTTGGTATGATTTCTTTAAGTTGTATAGAAAATATGTATGTTCTTTAGAAACATAAGCTAACTATTATCATGGAAAGATTTGAGGCCAGAGTTATTTCAAAGCTTAATCTGGGAACTTTTGAGAGTAATTTTCATCTTCAAGAATTATGTTGTTGAAGGCCTCAAATGCTAAGACAAGTTTAGAGGTAACTCTTTAGACAGTAGAAAGACTGAATATAAAAAAGCAACACACCCTGATGTGATAACATTATTTGTACGTGTAGGGTTTTATTTTTAGACATATGGAAAATATTCAACATTGTTCTCTGCCCAGAGTCCTAAGGTTTTGTCATTGTCGTTGGCCTTTAGCCATTTGAGTACTTTGCTTTTAATCATTACTAACTTTTATTTTTAAGTGATTACTAATGACATTATATTAAGTATTCTAAAGTAATCATTTCAATGTATCCAGTCCTTATAGCAGCTTTATTGTTGTATATTCATTAATTCCTCATTTGAGGAAAATGAGGCTGAGAGGTTAAATAATGTGCCTAAAGTTGCGCAGTTTGCAAGTGTTTGATGGGGGATTTAAACATAAATACTCTGTCTAGAGTCCATGCTGTTTGTCCGATCATATACTGTCCCCTATTTTTATATTTATACATAATGGCTCCTCAGTGAACATGTATCCCAGGTGTGACCTGACATCCCACGATTCTCATGGCATGTTAATGAATCTTAGCAACAGAGCAGATGGGTGTCATGTCCATAGATAAAAGGCTTATGAGCTCCCATAACAGATAAATACATAGCACAACAGATGGGAACCATTCTTCTGGAGCTCTTGGACCACAAAATCTTGGCAACCAGCTTAGAAAAAAGTTGCTACTATGCCTTTTATAGCTACCGGTTATTAGGCTTTGGAAAATAAATTATAGAATTTAAGCACTATTCAATATAATAATAAATCAAATGAATAAAATACTGAGTTTCAGTTTTCAAATATAAGGAAGAAATCAAGGGTGAATATACTTCTATCATATGAATCATTTGTTTACATAGAGTTTTGGATTATGACTCATCAGCCCATGCATGAGTCTTCCAGCAATGTCTAGCACCCAAGCAAAACAAATTGCGTTTGTAATCACAGAAGTAGCCTTGTTGACAACACTGAAACCAAGCTGCTAAAAGCTTGTCACTTGGTTTATCATGAGGACTCATAAGTAAAGCACATTGAGAGTGAAATGGAGGCCACTTGAGAGCGGAATAAACACCAGGAATAGGTGAGGCCAGAGCTGGGGGCCTCATCGCATTTGGGGTGAATGTATTATCCTCAAAGAAGAGTTGCCAGCAGGGCACATTCAAATGTGCAAGAGGGAATTTGATGAATTTGGACTAACTTTAGGATGCCAAAAGTCTGATCTGGAGGGAAACATTCTGCAGAAAAAAACATGTGATCAATGATGATACTCAGGGTTAGGCAACCTCATTATTTGGTTCTCTTTGTAGTAAGAATGCAGTCAGTGACTATTTCATTAACTATACATGGAGCCTGAGACAAGTGACAAATTATTTGCATTTGTTTCCACATCTGTAACTTGGGGATATTTATATCATTCTTATAGAATTGCCATGAAGTTAGCACAATAAAGTTTCTAAAGTGAACATATGGAAGATGTTCAATAACCAGATAACCAATTCCGTGTTTTCCCTCCAATCCCATCTGAAAATTGAAAGGTAAAACAGGAAGCAGGAAAACACAGCCACGTGCAATTGGTTTAGCAAACATGGACATTTAGGTTTCCATGACTACAGTAGCACGTTAATTCTGTGCTTAGATAGTGAGACTGGGCCTGTTAAAGTACTGCCAGGAGGCCAGGCACGGTGGATCATGCCTGTAATCTCAGCAATTTGGGAAGCCGTGGCGGGTGGATCATTTGAGCCCAAGAGTTTGAGACCAGCATGAGCAACATGGCGAAACCTCATTACTACTAAAACACAAAAAAATCCAGGTGTGCTAACACATGCCTTTAGTCTCAGCTACTTGGGAGGCTGAGATGGGAGAATCACCTGAGCTCAGGAAGTCGAGGCTGCAGTAAGTGGAGATCCTGCCACTGCATTCTAGCCTGGATGACAGAAGGGAGATCCCAACTGAAAAGAAAACTTTATATACAACACACACACACACACACACATACACACACACACACACACACATATATAATATATATACACAAAGTACTGCTAGGTATGGTAGGTATGGTGCAGAATGGTGCAGACTGGTTCTGGTCTGAGGCAAAGTTGGCTATCACCTCAAGCAGTTGAGGAGGCTGAGAACATTTAGAAGTATCTGTAGAGGAAGGCTAGATAAAGGCCAGAGACATTATATGCCTGTGCCTCTTTGTTGATTTTGGCAGGGGTTATTGTTAAGGAAACAAAAATTCTGTTGAGTCAAGTTTGTATATCAGTTTATCTGATCAGCACAAGGTTATATGCTGAAAATACTTACTTTGACTAATCTAGAACTATTATAAGCAAATTTAAGATATTGTGTTTAAAGAAACACCACTGAGTTTGCTCAGATCTGTAGTAGCAAATATTAGTTACTTTAAAACACTTGCTGATGTAATCTAGAGTTAAAATTAAAAATAATAAAAATCAAAGTGAACCTTTTCACAATCTCTTTTATGGGTCT
The DNA here is from genome assembly GCF_009764315.1 of Trachypithecus francoisi. Lineage (NCBI taxonomy): Eukaryota > Metazoa > Chordata > Mammalia > Primates > Cercopithecidae > Trachypithecus > Trachypithecus francoisi. Next base: position 266,396 of record NW_022681437.1, on the reverse strand, counting down.
ACTGTATGACCATTAGATTAATTGTTGACTTCCAGCATAATTTCGGTGCAAACCATTTTCTTAAATAGATTTTTTTTTTCTTTTTTTGAGACAGGGTTTTGCTCTTGTTGCCCAGGCTGGAGTGCAATGGTGATCTCAGCTCACTGCAATCTCCGTTTCCTGGGTTCAAGACATTCTCCTGCCTCAGTCTCCCGAGCAGCTGCCGCATGCCACCATACTCAGCTAATTTTTGTGTTTTTAGTAGAGATGGGGTTTCATTATGTTGGTCAGGCTGGTCTCAAACTCCTGACCTTAGGTGATCCACCTTCCTTGGCTCCCAAAAGTGCTGAGATTACAGGCGTGAGCCACCACGCCCGGCCTCTTCAATAGATTTTTTTTTTTTAAAGGATTATACAATGGCAGGGAGCTCCTTGGTGTGATGTGAAAGCATTTTGTATCTCAATTTTGGAAGATTACTCAATCTAAATGTTGAATTTGTAATTTCAGGACTTGTTTCTTTAGAAACACTCTGTTTCACAGGTAACATGTCAGATTGCCCTATTTAAATGTTAGTGCCCAAATGTAAACGAACAGCACTAGAACAATTTAGCAAGTTGCATGCCTGCGAGACTTTAAAGATTTTTCCATTTTGTTTTATTTTCTTTTACTTTATAATAGATAGTTCTCTCCTGCTGTTGTTTCCTGCTGCAATTTCATATTAGCATTCATTGTAGAGCATCCTGATCTCTCTACAGTTGTTGGCTCTTTTCCGTGATGTAGAATTCTTTTGTTGTTGTTGTTGTTAGTAACATAAAGTTGTTGGAAATAGGATAGGACAACTGAAAACTTTCCAACTTTCCACTCATACTGATACTCTCACCAGGTTTCTGCAATCATCTTTGGTCAGGGTTAGTTTATCATATAAATAATTCACAAGAGTGAGTTTCCAAATGTATTTCATCTTCATAGGCTTTACACTAAGGCTGCAAAACACATCACATGGACTATTGCTGTCAAACGCCACATTCCTTCCCCTCTCCTAGATTTCCCCTTGGTCCATTGTCAAAGAGATAACATATATTTCATTCTAAATTCCAGCCCTGGTGTATGGATCATCCTAGCTTCAAGTCTTTTGTCGTCTCCCATTGTTCATTTAAAGAAGTGTAAAGTTACTTTCATGCCTATCCATGTTTTTGGCCTACACCTTTCTCGGTCTTATCACCTGCTAATTTTGTTTTTCATTTCTTTATTTTTACAGACATGGTTTTGCCCTGTTGCTCAGCGGGAGTGCAAGAGTGTAAACATAGCTCACTGCAGCCTCCAGTACCTGGGCTCAGGTGATCCTGCAAACTCAGCCTCTGTACTTGCTGGGATTACAGGCGTGAGCTACACATATGCCTAATTTTTAAATGCATACTTATGTTCCAAACTGGATTCTTTGCTCTTTCTTTAATTCATCCCTTTTATTCATTCCTCCCTACTTATTTGTATATATTTCTCCTTTCCCAAACAGTGCTGTTTGCTTATGTGCTTAACCACTACCTTCTTATTCATCTTTCAAAGCACCCACCTGGCTTTTAGCTCTCCATTCTTTGAACTTCACTAACACCGTGTTTATTCCTCTCAAGACTTTTTCACACACACATTTACACGGCAAGCTTCTATGCCTATGTCATATTCCCCCAGTACAATGTGAGTTCTTAAGAGCAGAGATTATTTTTAACTCATGACTCCACACCTAGCATTGTATCTTATACTCACTTAGTGTTCTTCATTGCCAGGTACAACCATCTTCTCTCACCTGAAGCAACTGGTATCCACCAAAACTAAGAGGCAACATACTATGTCGCATAAGAACTTGGGCTTTGAGGTCAGATAATTTTGGGTTGAAATACCAACATTGCCACTGACTCACTATGTAATTTTCACCAAACTATTTAATAGCTCTGAGTTTTATTTCCACCATTTATCATGATAATAATAGATTTAATCAGTAATTACTGTGGATTCTATTACTTAACCTATATAAAGCACTTAGTACAGTGTCTAGCACATAGTAAATATTCAATAAATGTAACTTACACCATATATACATATGGTGTATGTATATATTCTATGTATGTACATAAATGGGAACCTGCTTGCAAGACTTATAAATGCTATGGTTACACAAATGCTAAGGTTATAAGTTTGGTGATCTGCCTCAGCTCTTTAATGCACACATTATATGTACCATGAGGGATATCATCGAGGATCTCCTTGGCTATTTGCCTTTTTGCTTAGAAGACATTTCCATAAGGGAGTGTCTTAGGTACTCTGATACAAGGAGTAAGAACTGTAACACTTCTAACTCCTACCCTCAACTTTCTTCCCCCATAGACAGTAGGTCATTCAGAAGAAGTATCTGATTAAGGCATGTTGAGACTTAAGGCAAAATGAATGTTCAGTTATACAGCTGTGTTGACTGTTTGAGGCAATGATGTTTATTGAGGCCGATGCCACTGAAGGCAACACTGGGGTAATTTTACCAGCAGACCATGACTTCTTGATCCCTTAAAGATATGATAGTCTGCCGAAATGTAAAGACCATCGATGCTAGGAAGAAACTGCATCAATTAACGAGCAAAACAACCAGCTAAGATCATAATGACAGGATCAAATTCACACATAACAATATTAACTTTAAATGTAAATGGGCTAAATGCTCCCATTAAAAGACACAGACTGGCCAATAGGATAGACTCAAGACCCATCAGTGTGCTGTATTCAGGAGACCCATCGCACATGCAGAGACGCACATAGGCTCAAAATAAAGGGATGGAGGAAGATGTACCAAGCAAATGGAAAACAAAAAAAGGCAGGGCTTGCAATTCTAGTCTCTGATAAAAGACTTTAAACCAACAAAGATCAAAAGAGACAAGAAGGCCATTACATAATGGTAAAGGGATCAATGCAACAAGAAGAGCTAACTATCCTAAATATATATGCACCCAGTACAGGAGCACCCAGATTCATAAAGCAAGTCCTTAGAGACTTACAAAGAGATGTAGACTCCCACACAATAATAATGGGAGACTTTGACACTCCACTGTCAACATTAGACAGACTAATGAGACAGAAAGTTAACAAGGATATGCAGGAATTGAACTCAGCTCTGCACCAAGTGGACCTCATAGACATCTACAGAACTCTCCACCCCAAATCCACAGAATATACATTCTTTTCAGCACCACATCACACTTATTCCAAAATTGACCACATAGTTAGAAATAAGCACTGCCGAGCAAATGTAAAAGAACAGAAGTTATAACAAACTGTCTCTCAGATCACAGTGCAATCAAACTAGAACTCAGGATTAAGAAACTTACTCAAAACTGCTCAACTACATGGAAACTGAACAACCTGCTCCTGAATGACTCCTGGGTACATAACGAAATGAAGGCAGAAATAAAGATGTTCTTTGAAACCAATGAGAACAAAGACACAACATACCAGAATCTCTGGGACACATTTAAAGCAGTGTGTAGAGGGAAATTTATAGCACTAAATGCCCACAAGAGAAAGCAGGAAAGATCTAAAATTGACACCCTAATATCACAATTAAAAGAACTAGAGAAGCAAGAGCAAACACATTCAAAAGCTAGCAGAAGGCAAGAAATAACTAAGATCAGAGCAGAACTGAAGGAGACACAGACACAAAAAACCCTTCAAACAATCAAAGAATCCAGGAGCTGGTTTTTTGAAAAGATCAACAAAATTGACAGACCACTAGCAAGACTAATAAAGAGGAAAAGGGAGAATAATCAAATAGATGCAATAAAAAATGATAAAGGGGATATCACCACTGATTCCACAGAAACACAAACTACCATGGGAAAATACTATAAACACCTCTATGCAAATAAACTAGAAAATCTAGAAGAAATGGATAAATTTCTGGACACATACACTGTCCCAAGACTAAACCAGGAAGAAGTTGAATCCCTGAATAGACCAATAATAGGCTCTGAAATTGAGCCAATAATTAATAGCTTACCAACCAAAAAAAGTCCAGGACCAGATGGATTCACTGCTGAATTCTACCAGAAGTACAAGGAGGAGCTGGTACCATTCCTTCTGAAACTATTCCAATCAATAGAAAAAGAGGGAATCCTCCCTAACTCATTTTATGAGGCCAACATCATCCTGATACCAAAGCCTGGCAGAGACACAATAAAAAAAGAGAATTTTAGACCAATATCCCTGATGAACATCGATGCGAAAATCCTCAATAAAATACTGGCAAACCAAATCCAGCAGCACATCAAAAAGCTTATCAACCATGATCAAGTGGGCTTCATCCCTGGGATGCAAGGCTGGTTCAACATATGCAAATCAATAAACGTAATCCAGCATATAAACAGAACCAAAGACAAAAACCACATGATTATCTCAATAGATGGAGAAAAGACCTTCGACAAAATTCAACAGCCCTTTATGCTAAAAACTCTCAATAAATTCGGTATTGATGGGATGTATCTCAAAATAATAAGAGCTATTTATGACAAACCCACAGTCAATATCATACTGAATGGGCAAAAATTGGAAACATTCCCTTTGAAAACTAGCACGAGACAGGGATGCCCTCTCTCACCACTCCTATTCAACATAGTGTTGGAAGTTCTGGCCAGGGCAATCAGGCATGAGAAAGAAATAAAGGGTATTCCATTAGGAAAAGAGGAAGTTAAATTGTCCCTGTTTGCAGATGACATGATTGTATATTTAGAAAACCCCATTGTCTCAGCCCAAAATCTCCTTAAGCTAATAAGAAACTTCAGCAAAGTCTCTGGATAGAAAATCAATGTGCAAAAGTCACAAGCATTCTTATACACCAGTAACAGACAGATAGCCAAATCACGAGTGAATTCCCATTCACAATTACTTCAAAGAGAATAAAATACCTAGGAATCCAACTTACAAGGGATGTGAAGGACCTCTTCAAGGAGAACTACAAACCACTGCTCAGTGAAATAAAAGAGGACACAAACAAATGGAAGAACATTCCATGCTCATGAATAAGAAGAATCAATGATCACGAAAATGGCCTTACTGCCCAAGGTAATTTATAGATTCAATGCCATCCCCATCAAGCTACCAATGACGTTTTTCACAGAACTGGAAAAAACGGCTTTAAAGTTCATATGGAACCAAAAAAGACCCTGCATTGCCAAGACAATCCTAAGTCAAAAGAGCAAAGCTGGAGGCATCACGCTACCTGACTTCAAACTATACTACAAGCCTACAGTAACCAAAACAGCATGGTACTGGTACCAAAACAGAGATTTAGACCAATCGAACAGAACAGAGCCCTCAGAAATAATATCACACATCTACAGCCATCTGATCTTTGACAAACCTGACAGAAACAAGAAATGGGGAAAGGATTCCCTATTTAATAAATGGTGCTGGGAAAACTGACTAGCCATAAGTAGAAAGCTGAAGCTGGATCCCTTCCTTACACCTTATACAAAAATTAATTCAAGATGGATTAGAGACTTAAATGTTAGATCTAAAACCATAAGGAGATATACCTAATGTAAATGATGAGTTAATGGATGCAGCACACCAACATGGCACATGTATACATATGTAACAAACCTGCACATTGTGCACATGTACCCTAGAACTTAAAGTATATATAAAGAAAAAGAGATGATAGTAGAGAATGTTTGTGGAGATACTAGATTTTTTTTTTGAGTAGACTTTTTTGATCCTCGAAGGTGTCTAACATATGCATTTTGTTAAATTAAATTAATTTTGCCTAGAGATGCCTCTGTACTTTGAGTTTCTATATAACAAATTGCAACTTAACTTAGTATATAAAGAAATGGAAAAGCCTAGCTTAGTTGTATCTTCATCCAATAACATCCTGTCAACTGACAAGACTGTGTTCATGTATGACCAAGGCTGAGCAGTAACTAATCAAGCTGTTTCTGTAACTCACTTCTGTTTTCTGTGCCTCACTTCTGTTTTCTGTCCATAAACGTTGCCTGCCCACCTTGTGGGGTAGAGCTTTCTGAACTTCTACTGATTCTGAGTACTGCCCAGTTCTCGAATGATTCATTGCTTAGTTAAATTCTGTTAAATTTAATTTGTCTGAAACTTTTTTTAAAGAACTTCTAAAAGAAAATGATTGCAAGAGAAACAGTTACAGCAACCTCTTAAAATTTACACTTAATCACTGATCATGCGTGCTAGGTGCCACTTATCTTTGCTCTGTCTAAAGTGATTATCTCTTGCCAAATTGTGTGTGCTGTGACAATTCCGTGGGTGTCCTCCACCGACACAATTGCTCTTCTTTTCTTTTTTCCCTTGCCTCACCTCTGAGTGTTTGACATTGCTGTTAGTATGCAGTATAGAAACATATTGGGCTTCTGTTGGTATTATTTCTATTGCAACAACTATTAAAAAGGCTGTTGCTAGCGTAAAGGGGTGTTTTACAACATGTCAAATACACATTTTTTCTTTTAATATTCTAATAAAAATGTCTTTTTGCGTTAGCTCTTCTAAGGCAATATAATTTACACCCGTACAAAACACATTTTGCTCTAAACGAGGTAAATAAATTATTTTTGCCATATGTCCCACTTTCTCTGCTGGTTTAATATTTTTTAGAATAAACTGTTTGTAGTATTTCCCCTTGTTTTAGTTTCACTTAACACAATAATTCAAAAAAAAAAAAAAAAAAGCATTTACTGAGTGCTTAGTTTGTGCTAAGTCCTGAGTAAATAAACTGGAAATACAATCACGTAAAAGAAAAAAGAAAAAAATAATAAAGGCCTTGACTTCTAGTTGCTCATAGTTTAGTAAGAAAGTATTTTTTTCAACCACCAAGTATAAAACATGGAACGAAATGAGTGCTAAATGGTAGAATAAGTAACATGCTGTGTCCATGCAAAAGAAGTGATTGCATTTGACTGGGAGTGGAGATCAGGAAAGAATTCTTGTTGGTAAAGGCACTGGAGCTGGAATTCAAATATTACAATGGTGAAGATGGGATTAAGAACAACGACATAAGATTTTGCAAAATTAAAAAAATAAATAAATAAAGCACAGTACTTAACAGACCCTCAAGCAACAGTAATAGTTATTATTTTCCAACAGTAATAGTTATTATCTTCTGCCATTTCACAGAAGTAGTCAATGGCAGAGTTAGAAAACAGATCTCCTGGTTTACGTGAGAATTTCCTTTGTATATTTTTCTCTTTTTAAGCAAAGTATGTCCTAATCAACAGAGGTGCCTCAATATCTGCAGGAAAAGTCTTAAATTGAAATAGATCAATTTTTGATTCAATTGCATCATCCTTAGAATTTTTATTTTGGGGAAGAAGTACGAGAGCAAAACATTAACGATCAACAACTATTCTTGATCTTCAGGTATTGATAGGTTATTTGAATGCAAAATTCAGACTACTACAAAATATTCTTTGGGGAATATTAAAACACACACACACAATTTGTACCCTTATGTAGGGACAGAAGGGGGATGATCCTTTTCCTCCTCATCGTAAGTGCCTTTGCCAACACCCCAATAACAAAACACAGTTTAACAAGAGAAAAGCCTAACAGATTTATTTGATTATAGTTTTATGTTACATGGTAACCTTCAGAATGAAGATTCAAAGATACAGGGGAAAATATGCATTTCTATGCTTAGATTCAGTGAAGAATGGACAGCTATGTAGAACTTTGGGCAAAAAGGGTATAATTTAATGTTAATAGATTGAGTAGAGAAATCTAGCACTGCTGCCTATCCAAATTCTTCTTGTCCCGTCTATGCTATTTTCCTTCCTTTTAGGTATGGAGCTGACTGTCTCCGGAATGGGATGCTATGACCCGTAATCAAACAAGGTAGTATAGAGAATTTCTTTACGGCCAGCTCTTATTGGAACTAAAATTCAAATATTATTTCCTACTGGCCGTAAAGAAGCCCAGGAGAAAGTTACAGTAATATTAAACTGCTTAAAGAAAGGCAGGAAAAAGAGTCATATTTTTAGGTTTAATGACTGGCTTTGGGGAAGGTGTTTTGGTTACTTTGGCCCCCTTTGGAGAAGAGGGATTATAGTTTCTATCGGTAGTCTAGCCTCGGGGAGAATGAAGCTGTGAGACAGGAAGGCAGAAGACCAGAGAGAGACGTTGCTTCTGAGGCTGCATCTGGAAGCTTTCAGCGTATGCTATCATTTTCTGAGCTCCAATGCTTATAGTTTTTTCATTCTGAGCTTTAATCATGGAAGAGCATAAAAAGTTTTAGCGATAAAGAGGCAGATGGACTCTCAAGTGACTTGTTTACTTGTTTTGTTTTGTTTTTTAAATTAATCCTTAGAAGAAATTTTGAAGCAGATAAGGAAATAGCCACATTAATTTTTACTGTGACTATAATTTCAGGGCACACGTACTTTTAGTAATTAACAGGTAAAGTATACATTCTGAGCATTAGCAAGTTTGCCAGTCATTACATATCATTGTCTTGTAACTCACACACTGTGATCCACCTGTAATAGCAACTTTCCTCCAAGGAGCGCACTTATAATGTCTACATATGAATTTCACTCCTTGCCTTTCCCTGAGCTTTCTTCCACCTCTTTTATTTCATTGTCAAATGTAACAACTGATCTCCACATTGATCCTATACAATATGTTAGTTTCAACTCCCTTTTTCTGTTTTCTGTTTTTTGTTTTTGTTTGTTTGTTTGTTTGTTTTTCCTGGCATTGCTTAGTGTGTCAAGATCTATAAACTTAATGCAAATTTCAATACATTCTAGTCATTACTATCCATCCAAGTTTATTTTCATTTTAGAAATACATTTTCTAACATAGATGTGATAATGTTCCTGGTTATGCCTAATAATTCTAAAGCTGTTGGGTTTCCTGGCAGATATTATTCTATTTTCTTAAAATTTTCAACTAAGAAATTTGTGCCTTTTGTTCATGCAAATAAAATCTCCTTGTAATTAGTCTGTTTTATCACCCAAACTTAAATAACATTGCTGCAGCCCTTTACAAAATATTATCTATAATTCAATTTGTTATATTCTTGTGTTTCCATTTTCCCTGGGGACAGAAACAGATTTGTAAGTTTTTGTGGGTTTTAACGAGTAAGACCATTAGAGTTTCATGTTTGTTTTTATAATTTCATAGATACTATAATGTAGTCACTATAAAGATATACTAGGAGCCTACTGAAAAATTCTGCAAACCATTAAAATTTAGAAAACTAAGCAATCATATCCATTTAATAATGTACATGAGGAACATTGCTCTAACAAAAAATGAAAAATAGTTGTATATATTTTATGAAAAGACTATATCTTTGAAAGTGAAACATGTATGCATTAAGTAGTGATAATAAGACAATTAAGCTTAACAGTAAAATGAAATAGAAATTGATGGAAAACAGACAGCAAAAACTGTGTTATACCTGTTACTGAAAGATCATCAATTCCTTCAACCTTCTATTTTTGTGTTCACGGTGTTTAAGGGAAGGTAGTCTTACCAACAATGCAGCCAAAACATGTTGATCTGCATTTTTGTTTTTGGATGTCTACTAGATAGTTGGACATTGAAACTTGTGTTAAAACACCTAACGGATGGTATTATATCACGCTGGACTACTCAAGCAATAAATGTATACTGATTAATTGAATGACTTAGTGATTTAAAAGAAGATAGTGATGTTTTCCATGTTCTCTGACATAGGCAGTACTTTAAGTTCTGACAAGACAGAGAAAATTAGTGTCTAAATCTTGAAGGTTAAGACCACAGTGTATCCCTAAGGTCTGCCCATGTCATGCCATCTACATTCAAATTTTTCAGTAAGAATTCTACATTTGTTTCCTCTTCTTTGAATTCAGCTTCTCTTTTGGGGAGGCAGTAGAACATACTTGGTGCTTTAAATGTATGGGCTTTGGAAACAGTCAAACCTGGGTTTCAATCTTAGTTTAGTCCTTACTAACTATACAACAATGGGCAAACTAGTTAATTTCTCTTAAGTCTCAGTTTTCTCATTAGTAAAATGTAGATGATACTACCATACCTGCTGCATAGAGCTTTTGGAAAGATTATGTTCAATAATGCATGTAAAGTAATTAAGCCAATGCTAAGACATAGCGAAAGCTGTAAAAGAGCAGCTGTTCCTATTACTTGAAAAAAAAAAATTTTTTGACATGAAAGAAAGGACATTATCTAGGCCGTTTGCACTATTTATCTTCAAACAGTAGCAAAACCTTTTTCTCCCACTGAAAAGTGGTGATTAACTTTTTCACTATGTGAGACCTTGTCTTTCCTTATAGCAATCACACCTAAAACAATTAATCATATTTTCAAGTGTGCATTGTATAGGCTAAGAAATCCAGAGATATTCAAAGACCATTTCTTTCCTCCAACAAACCTATGTCTTAGATTGGGAGAAAAGATTCACATTAAAAATCACTAATCTCCTTTTAATTAAGTACTAAATTATGCACTACAGACTTTAGGTACCCTAAGAGTTTAAGACCAGTGAAAATGATGTGGTCTACAGTACTCAGTAAACACTTTGGAAAGGTGAGATTTGAGCTGGGCCTTTAGAAGTAAGTATGACTTGGATGGAAGAAAATAGGGAGAATATTCTATTGGGCTACTAAGTGGAGAAATTGTCAACAGCATGAGTGAAAGCATAGCAGGGAAAACAAAAATGGTATTTAAGGGGGTAGGAGTATCAAACAAATTATAAGGACAACATGCACTAGTCATGAGGTCTCCCCTCATTTTACCAAGGTCTCATCTTTCTCGTCAGACAATTCATGAAGATGACTGAGTGGTGGGATTGCTTGACACAGAAGAGTTTAAATTTGTTTTCATCCCTGCTAAGTGATTCTGAAATATAGAACGCCTAGAGAGTTGAGCTTTCAACTTACTGTGTGATTCTATAAGGGAACCATTAATAATGCCAGAATGCATTAACAGCCTGGAGACAAGAAAAACTCTAGACTTAAAACTTTCATGACAGCACCTGAAATAAATCAGCTAATATCAAAAGAGTGGCAGAGGTGACATGAGTTTTTTCTGGGAATAATTATAACTTCTCCAGTTTTATATTGTCATTAGGCATTCAGGCCATTGACAAGTCTAAAATAAGATTTTAATGTTTATTCTGGATAAAATGAAATCAAAACACTGAAGGAAACTTGAAAGTAAACTTATTTACTTCTGGAAACGTGACCAGAGTTACCAAGCAGCCTAGTTCCTGATATTGTCAGTGAGAGAAATTATGTAATTTTGGCTTACGATCTCCCATTTTTGGAAAATAGTTTTCTGGCCACCATAAGAAAATGCCCCTAATATAACCAAATGCCTAACTAGATATGGTTCAGAATACTTTATAAAATGCATTAAAATAATTTTCAAGTTTAGAAACCCAGAAATGTGGATGACTTTTTATCGCTTTGAAATAATGTGTTGTGGCTTACAGTGGATAATTAAAATCAATGGAGGGCAATCACTAGAAATTTGGATAATATTACAGTGAGATAATATTCCATCTTTGTATGGCAAAATTTTTGTCATATCCTGAAATACGTTTGTACTAAAAATACTTGAAAACTTTTTTTAGTGTAAGGAAACCTGTTTTAGAAAAATATCAGTATTCAGGAAATATGAGCTCTTTTCTTCATATAATTTGTATAACAGGTGAAGTAAGAAAATAACTTGTAAGTCAGTTTGAAAATGTATACTTACAGTGTGCTCTGGAGCTCAGGTTGTTTTCTCATTGTTTTATTTTTGCTTTGTATGTCTCAATTTTGCCTTAAAGAATGCCTGTCTATGAATATAATATATATATATATATTCCTGCTGAAAGGCAAGTGCCTTTCTCTACACAGACGTCATCCTGCTTTGGTGCATATGGATGTTATTAGAGTGACCAATGGAGCTGGTATCCTGGGAACTCTTCTTTACTTTTCAGGGATGAAAAGATCACAGAAAGAGGTTGCTAAACCACTTGCCAGTGCTGCTGATAAATGTTCTGCTACTGTCAGCAAATATTCCAGAGAATTCATTTGCTGAAGGGAATTTCCAAATTGATTCGCCATTGGTAGCCATATCACAGGAGAAAATGGCAGTGCAGACAGGACTAGAAGAACATTAGTCACTGTTTCAGGGCCTTCTAATTTAAAATCTGCCACAGCCATAGAATAGAGACGGGAGGTACAGAATGTGGCAGTAGGGAATTAGCAGTAAAATCACTGCAATTCTTCACCAACATCTGCGAGTATGGAGAGCAAAGACAGCAGCTTCAGGCAGTTTTCAGTATTTAACTCACTTTTTAGTAAAGAATGTGTCTATGTATCATAGATAACTTCACCCAAATTAGAAACAGAAACGGACTCTAAATGCTTTTTTATTTTGTCTGTCCTAGTAGATGAGAATATTTTTTGGTTTGTTTTCCAAAATGTGCCCATTTTGAGGTATCAGAAGAGAATTAGAAATAAGCTCTTTTTTTAATTGTTTACTAATTTAAAAAGTAAGCTAGTGAGGAAAAACTTCAGCCATTTAAAATTTTGTAATTTTTATTTGCAAGATTTTGTATGCTACATACAGCTGAGGATCTAAGAGGAAAATTGCCAGATCTTTTGAAAGAAAAGCCATCTCTGAATATTTTCATTTTTTTATTATTGTAAACAATTATAACAATGGCATTAAAAATGTCAGTAGGAGGCTAAGTGGGTGAGCTGGAGAAATTCCATTCTGATATAAGGATGCTAGCAAAGGAAACAAAGTACTAGGAAAATCGTTGTTTGTATTAGACTTACAGGGCCTTTAATATGTTTGTATTTGCCCTTTGCAGCTGAGTAGAGAGGCAGTGGTATATGGGAACAGTCAAGTATGTGGTTTCAGTTCTCTGTTCATTAGCAATTAGTTGAATGAGACTCTCCCAAGTATGAAAAGGATCTTCTGGTGTATGAATAGGTATACCAAATAGGAGATTACAAGGCATATGCCAATTTTAACTTCTTATGGACATTGGCTAGTAGGTACGCTTCTCCCCAAGAATGACACTTGGCCATGAAATATCTCAGTCCATAGTAGCACTCATGGGATTACCATGGACAGCCTCTTGAGTCCATCTTTGGGCTGGAAAGAACAGAGAAGATTCACTTCATTCCAATGTGACTATGTAGAGTAATTTCCATCTTAGGCCACACTTGGAGATTTGAGGAACTATTCGGAGGGAAGGGTTCATATAGTGCTCCAAATGTTATATCAGCTTTGTGACAAAAGACAGATAAATTCATCTGATAGTCATTTATTCATCAATCTTGAGATATATTGCAGCCATTATTATTGCATTAATTAGGTGTTGAGTATTTGATTAGAAGTTTCTCTGTTTTTTGATCAACAATGGCATAGAACAGATGTATGGCAGTGTATATTATAAAAGTCATGATCACTGTGTTCAGTTCTCCTCAGAATAATGGAATAGAATGGTCAGTGGCAACAGAGGTCGGGGGAAGGCAAGGCTTTATAAAACAAGGGCCCTGTACGATCTAACAGTCAAGACTAGAGTATATTGCCATGTTCTATAGTGAACCACTAGATGGTGCACTCTGCAACTTGGTTGATTTTGTATTTTCCCAAATCCTGAGAAATACCCTAAATGCCCTGTATATACATAATGCTTAAATGTTTCCTCTAAAGTTTGCTAGAAATATCAATATCTTATTAATGACTATCTAACAGGGCAGACATCTCTACTCATCAATTAATGTAATTGTGTGGTCTCATGGGGCTTTGCACATGTGCTTGCCTACATGTATTCACTTATTTTTTCAGATCCTATAGACATAGACAATAAGTCTAAAGATAAAAATACAATTATTTAGATTTTCTCAACTAGGCTAGTCCTGACCTTCAGATATGCCCTAAGTATAATTAAATAGTAAAATTTGACTCTACCCCAACTCCTCACCTGTCCTTATCCATTGCTTCTTTTGATTTCCTGTACCCTAAACCCTACCTAATGCCTCCTAGAGCCTCAATTGTACTCTCTTAGGTAATAATTCCTATTGTGGATTGCTTTCTTATATTGGTAATATTACAACATTGTAATAACCTATTATCTCACTGATTATGTTTTTTTTCTCCTATTGTCATACTTTGTACCTGGAAAAACGTAGTCCTTTCCCATTTTTTTTAATTATATAGAAAACGTTACATAACACTCTACATAATATTTAACATGCGACTCTTCAGAAACTTCAGGAACAATATGACATAGGCCTAAGTAGTAATTTAAATGTTTCTCTTTATGCTTTAGTTGTCATGCAAGGTTAGAGCTAAGTTCTTTGCTTAACTATAAAATTAAAACACTCACGAGTTATAGGTGTATCTATGTTTCAGTTTTCGATGCTTTCGTTTTTATATTTTTACTCACTTTTAGCCTATTTTATACTGTGATTTATTGTGTAAGGCTAATTGAAATCATTCTTGGAACTAAAGCGGACATGCATTGTATGTGTACTTTAGTTCGCAGAAAAAAAAAATTATTTTCTTTATAGAAATATTTCCCTGGAGCCAACATAATGAAGAATATATGTTAAATCCATGGATATTTTTGAATTCAGAAAGTAGTTACACTAGCCGCAAGAATTCTAAGTGCGTTTCAAACTTAACTAATAAAGGCCACATGTGTTATGATACAAGAATAGCTGCGTTTCAATTATACTTTTAATATATTTTTTCACAGCATACTTCATTTTTATTGTTGTATTCACTGATTTTAAAAAAGCAGTTCTGCCAATTAAAAGGAAACTTCAAGTTTATGACTATATGAAGAAACAGTGATATCAATTTTTTCTGTCAATATTGGCATAGTTTTAGCAACTTGACTTTCACAGAATAATACGCTACTTCTAAACCTTGATGTTGAAGATGTCATAAAGGAGCCAAGACAATCCAGATAATTCAATAGTATTGTTATAATTAGTTTCTAAAATGGGAATGCACTTACCACTTTTCTAGAAAATGATATTCTTTTAAAAATACATCTTTTATTTTTAATCAATATAAACTTGACAACATTGAATAGCATAATCTTTATCTTTGCTTGTCTACAGCATGTCAATAGTTATAGAACTGAAAGTTACCTACAAAAGACTCTGACTAGTCAGAGCATGCAGATAAAATGATAATTATAGTGATAGCTACAAGAGGGAGGTATGGTGCAGCAGTTGCCAAGGTGGCAAATGAAGTAGCACTCACAATCATACCAGAAGACATGGAGTGGGCAATATCCCTAGGCAAAATGGTGCATTATTAAGGCATGGCTGTGTGTACTTAACATATCAAATCTAACATATGAGATAGTTTTTTCATGCTCTTTGATAATGACATTCAACAAACCCGTTGGGATTTTTAATTTTAGACTCTATTTTCCAAGGGAATTATGTGCGTGTGTATGTGTGTGTGTGTGTGTGTGTGTATATATATATATATATAATTTGCAGCACTTTATTAAAAAGCTCAGAGAATACAAAGAATATTACATTGCTTGATTTAGATGAAAGAACAAATATTTGTTTGTATTATTGTACAATACCTTAAAGGTTATTGTACAATAATACCTTTACAATACCTAAGGGTTATTGTACTCATACCTTAAAAGCATTTCTCTGTTTTTTCCTTTTTTCCATTGTGAGCATTTAGATTTGGAGACAACTGTCATTTTCTTATATTAATAAGAACCATGGAGGAGACAATGAGTTTTATACACATGTTCAGAAGGAATAATTTTTATTATCATTGAAACCATGTCTTTATTAAGATGCTGTGCATTAGAAGATAATAAAACATTTCTTCTCCCATGTGTTTTTTAATTGTAAAGGAAAAATTATCCTTTTTAAATTATATGTTATTTCCAAAATGTGTTTTAATACACATTTTAGAAAAGAAACTTCAGAAGCAGGGAATTTTTTCAAAAATTGAAAGTCCACTTGATTACAATAAAAAAGAAAAAGAAATACAAGATGAAGAAACTACTGCTTCAGAAAGAAGCTGCAGGAGGATAGAAGTTATTAAAATAAAATTACATATGAATATGATAAAAAGGAAAGAGAAATAAAAGCACAAAATATTTTTTAAAAATATATTATAGTACATGAATCCAGTATTTTACTGATAAAGGTGATTCTTGGTTGTATTCTTAGATTTTAAAAAGTAACCCTGAGATTCCCTGAGGCTTTGCATGATTGGGTTGCACTGAATTATAGCTGTCAGGTCTGGGTTATGATTTAATAGACAATGTTAGTTCTTACCAATTCTTTAAGAGTTTTGACAAATAGAGCGCCTTAATCTTAATATAAATATTTTCTGATAAAGATGGTGTAGTATAAATAATAATAGAAACCAAACATATATAAAATAAACTCGAAAGCACACTCTCTCTTTTAACACAGGTGTTTCAAATTTGGTTTTTGTAGCTGATATGATATGTCACAATTTTCTGCAGATGGAATTTTACAAATTATTACTGCAGAAAATGACAAAGTTGTTTTGCAGCTATAGAGCTTTGATAAAGCAAGCGAGTAAGACTTCACCATTCAAAACTATATTTATATTTTAATATTTCATAACAGAATGAATAAAAGAGTAGAGTTAATTTTTTTGAAGAACCAATTTGGAAGCATATGCAATGGGATCACGTTGAGAAGAATCCAGCTTTGCACTTGCTTGAACTGCAAATCAAAACTAAATGATTGTTGATCAAACAATAGCTTACAATGCATCTCAGAGTGGACTGTCATCCTTCACGTACAGCCCGGGGCAGGATTTTGGCTTCCTTTATCTGAAAAACATGTTATCACAGAATTGAACTAATGTTTCCTTAATAAATACAGATAACATTGGATAAGATGGCCTGATCAACTACTACCACATTACCACAAACTGACATTTCCATATACTAATATATTGTAATAAAAATTATCTATTTTTCATATAACAAAATGCTAACAGTCTGTATTAAGATATTTCATTTCTCCAAATGTTATCAACGAAATTGAATTTGTTTATTCAAATGTATGTTAAGTAGATTTGATTACTGTGACTGTTTTGAACATCAGAAGAACAAAGAATTAATGTACCATGGAGACCTAAGGCGTGGTTAGCTGCCATCTGAAAACCATTCCAGATCCCCTACTTTAAGTCTTGAACAAAACGTACTAGTGAATGGGATTAGATACTCAGAGATAGGGAAGCAGATTTTTTTAATGAAAAATAATTTCAAAAATGAACTATGTTTATTTGCACTGTGAGAGAACAAATAGGTAACACAAAACTAGATCTTAATTCTTTTGTATATTTTCTTAATAATGGTTTTTAAATTTGTCAAAGTAGCACTTGTTTTAACCTTATAACCAATTCCTCTTATAAGTCTTTGACATACTTTCTTGTTTCTAAAATTTTATCTTACTGCCTTGATGCTCCACGAGAATTAGGTAATGACAGGGAAAGTGTATACAAGATAAAGAAGAAACACATGTTTTTATGAAAGGCTAAAAATCACTCCACAAGGAACTAACAAGAATCAAGCCAGCAAAGGAGAGAAGCCTGGCAGGTATTGATAAAATCATGCTGGTGATTGTGGCCATTCTTATGCATTATGTTACTATGTATAGATTCTAGAAAAATATTTTCTGTTTATTTGAAAATATGGAAATAAATCCTTTTATCTGGTTAATATGTTGGTACTGCCTAATAGGCCTACAAAGAGAAAATAAATTTTCATAAAATACTCTTAGAAATTGTCCACAGTGTACAATGAGATGCCAACTTAGACAGCTTGGTGCTCACTGAGACCATCAGTGATGGGATACATTTATTTTTTCTTCTCCAATGAAGACAATTTGTCTGGTGGAAGCTTTTGCCAAGTAAACCAAAATTTTATATCTAACTTAGAAACTGTGAGTTTAAATTCTTTAAATTGTTGAAGAAAAAAAGATACCTGTCCTGATTTATCTGACAGATTGGAGTCTGTGCAGGAGAATTCTTCATTTTTGTCATTCTAGTATAGAGGTAAACTTGGTCTTTTATAGGAGGAGAAATCTGTGTGGTTTTTTTAAAATATATTTTTAAAATTTATTAATATAGCAAAATATCCTTTACTATTTATTTTAAATTTATAATCAGATTTAAATTACAGAAAATGAAATCCATAAGGATCAATAATTTTATCAATAACTTTTATTTTGTCAGTATAGCAGGCTTTGGAATCAGATGAGTTTAAGTTAAAATTTCATATCTGCTAATTTTACCTCTGCTACTGTGAACAATATATCCTTTTCTGGCATTTAATCACTTAAATTCAGTATGTTTCATTTAACTCATCTGTAACATGGGACAGTAACATTTCCAAATACAGAAGTGTATTTGGAGAATTTAATAAGATAATGTATATAAGGCTTTAGCATAATGCCTGTCACATAGTAAACTCAATAAAAGATAGTTCTCATTGTTTATAGTAAATTTTCTTTCTATTATTGTTATAGTCCAATTGTCAGTACAAGGATGTAATTTCAAAAGAAGTCATAAATTCCCTTTAGGAGATTATCAGTTTTCACTAAGCACCTCTAACAAGTACCCCCTTATCTTGCCCTAACATCTAAAGCTGCACATCAGTAACTCTTCAATCTTCAGTTCTAGTTTTGTTGTGGTGTTTCCCTTGATTTCTGCACCCATATTTAATCACAGATGATGAAGGAAGTCCATCATTATAAAACCACTTATGACAAAGCATGAGTAATACAAGTCAGCAACTTGTCAGGGCAGAATAACACAATGGACAATTGTTTACAGCCTCAGGGCAGTAAGGAATCTACCTACTAATGGCATTATTCTGTGATAGAGTGCTCTAACTACACATTTTTATTTCCTATCAGTCATGAACAAAGCAAGCTTATCTCAATATTTTATCCATAGAAAACTCATTGGCTTTTAAAAGTGCCTTTTCTACAAGATAAATTGTCCACATCTTTGAAATAAAACAGAGTTTAGCCACAATTTTATGTGTCTGAGAGTCATGAGATGTTTTCAGAATTTTTAGAGATGTGTGAAAACTAAAATAGTTTTAAAATGCATCTTGTGACTTTGAAAACATTGGTTATTGGTGTTACTTAGGGACTGTAAGACTAAAATGAAGGTCAATAATTATAATGTTTGTGTGTACATGTGTTGTATATGTGTGTACTGTGAATAGTTTACATAGACATCTAATTGTCTAGGATCATATTTATATAATGTCATTTGCAGACAGAATCATATTCAATAGGCAGAATGGCATTATGCATGATGTTAAATGAAATTCAGACAGATGTGCATTAGTCCTATTTTTGTCATTTAGATGGTGACTAATTTGGGTGCATTACATGACATCTCTGAGCTACATGTTCTTCATCTATGTAGTGGGAGTTTAAGGAAAAAAACAACTACTTTGGGGGATTGTTACAAAGGTTAAATGAGATAATATAGGTAACACAAGGTCTCATATTAATGTCTGACTCTTGTAAACTCCCATAAATTCTAGATGTTTCTGCTGCTGCTGTTTATAGTTATTGTTGCTGTTGTCTGTGCATACAACTAGGTAATATATGGCTGTCTAGACTGGAAAAATAGTTGTATATCATTCATACAATTAAATAAATATTGCCTATAAAATACATGTAAAGTAACAGTGCCTAAAAATAGTAAGTGCTCAATAAATTATATCTTTTTTTTTTTTTTTTTTTTGAGACAGAGTCTCATTCTGTCACCACAGGCTGGAGTGCAGTGGCTCCATCTCGACTCACTGCAAGCTCTTCCTCCCAAGTTCACACCATTCTCCTGCCTCAGCCTCCCGAGTAGCTGGGACTACAGGTGCCCACCACCATGCCCGGCTAATTTTTTGTATTTTTTAGTGAAGACGGGGTTTCACCGTGTTAGCCAGGATGGTCTGAATCTCCTGACCTCATGATCCGCCCGCCTCAGCCTCCCAAAGTGCTGGGATTACAGGCGTGAGCCACCACGCCTGGCCAAATTATATCTTAATAAGTATGAATACTGCACATTTCTTACACACATATACTCTTCAGTAGTTATTGGTAGAGACTTACTATCCAATATGTGGCTGTTGAATCATATGCTTACAACAAAACATTTCACTCATTATTCTAGAAAAAGAGTCAATTTACTTTTCATGTTTTTTTCATCCATAGATTGATATGTTACCTTTCTTCATGTCTTTGAAATATGTTTTACCTATCTTACTTGTAGTCATTTCACTTCATCTTGCCAGATATTATCAGCCTTTATTTTCATCCATTGCTCATTCTTCTTACATTTATTTTGAAAATATGTCTCATGTATTAGAACTGGAATAAAAGTTTGTGAAATGAGTGACTCACTCCTTAAATATTGATTCAAGAAGCAAGAAGATGAAGTCTGCATATTGTGATATTGTGTTTAATATGTAATTTGTTACCCAAAATGTATTCCATTTATCATTGATATTTGGCTATTCATTTTTCTTATTTAGTTAATTATATATAGATTGCGGTTTTGGAGTCCACCAGGCATAGACTTAAAACTAATGTGGATGGTCAGTCCTATTGAGATGCCAAATTTAAAAACCATTTTGCAGAGAAATAAACTGGTTTCAAATGGGAATCACACATGCTTTGTAATATTCATGGCAAATTTCACTTTCTATAAATTTTAATATACCTAACCATGAAAATCAACTTGAGTACTGATGCAGAGGAACTGTAAATGAAATGATAATTTTTGTCCAGAAGACTTTTTAAAAGATCTTTATTGAATCATGTGACTCTGCATTACTGACAATACACATTACTCTCTTGCCAGACAACTAAAGAGATTGATGAGTCAACCGTTAGTTCATCCGTTAAGGGACCCAACTGTCTGATTGAAATTTTTGATGTAACTCAGACTGCTTTATTTCTACTTCATAATGCAGTGTATACCATAGTTATTTATTATCCTCCATTACACATTTCTGCAACTTCTGGCACATACTCAGATGAATTATGCCTAAGATTGAGATGTAGGATCCTTTATTTTCCAGAGACCAACGCTTATTATAGCTGTGAAGATTAACAAGCCACTTCTATATTGCTCACCCTTTTAGAATTTTTTATTTTTATCTCAACATTTAATTAGGAGAATGTCAAAACATACAACTAATTTGAAATAATTTTACAGTGAATATTATTATACAGACTTATTTGTTTCTAATGCTAGTTAACACATAGTGACTTAAGAAGAACACACATATTTATCATCTCATAGGTTTTGTAGGTTGCAAGTCCAAGCACAGCATAACCGAATTCTTTGTCCAGGGTTTCATGGGGCTGAAATCAAGGCATTGAAGAGGACTGTGGTCCTCTGGGATCAGAATCCTTTCACAAATGCACTAGTTGTTTTCAAATATTATTTTCTTGCTGTTGGAAGACAGTGGTCTCCATTTACGTGCTAGCTATAGTCTGGGAGCAACACTCTGTGTCTATAAGCCACCTGCAGTTCCTTGATGCATGGCTTTCAACATAGGCAGCACACGACATGGATACTTGTTTTCTTCTAGAACACATGCTCTGCATCTCTCTGAGTTCCTTCTCTTTGATCAGCTGGAGAAATCTCTCTGCTTTTAAAGGACTTGCCTGATTAAGAGACCCAGCCAAGTTAATCGCCATTTATGCCATAAAATGCCACATTATCACGAGGGTAATGTCTCATCATATTTATAGGTTCTACTCACAAAGTATAGGGGGTTATACAAGAGTGGGGATCACTGGGTGGAGCATCTTAGAATTTTGCCTGAAACAATGCACTATTTATATTCTGTCATTAACATTCTTCACAGCTTCGTTAAAATATAATTAGACATATGATAAAATTTATATATTACATTTTAAACGTCAAAGCTTGTATTTTAAAATAAATTTTTACATTGTTAATAATTATTTGGTCAACTTCCCAATCATAACATTGGGATTATACTCAAATATATGGCTGTGCTAAGGGAAAATTTTGCAATTCTGTTTTCAGAAGTTGTGGTAGAATAAATTACTGCTTTTTTGTTTTTTTTTTTAACAGTTTACTTTTCTCGATCACTTAAAGTTTGCCTGATAATTATTAGAACTATGTCTCTGTGTCTGACAATCACAGTTTAATGTTGGCCTGGGTTCTTTTTCATGAATCTCAGCAAAAATTTTGAAATTCTAAATGACAGTGTAGTTTGTATATACATTTTTAATTCAGGTTACACTGTCTCAGAAGAATGTTGCTTAGTATATATTCATGTGATGATGCACAGGGACTGATATTAAAATAGTAATGATAAAGTTGCACTGATTTAATGGTATGCATTTAAATATAAATGAGAATAGTGGTCCAAGTAAATTCCATCATATTTTGAGCAGAGTTATTATAAATTAGGGTCAACTTGCAAGAAGTAATAAAGAAGACCCACTGGCTTTGATGTTTGTTGAAGGCATATGTAAGTGACTATAGTTATTTAAAAAATGTGAAGATACACATCATATAAAGTTCTTTTCTTAAACAAAGTGCTAAATAAAATTAGAGACTGAATGAATGCATCAACAAAGAAATGGTGTGCAATGACTTATGAAAAACAATATATTCTTTTCAATATATCTAATCTTGTCACTAATGACTCACATGAAAGGTATGCTGCAATGAAGTCCAACTAAAATAGTTCTCCTGATGAGACCTTTCCAGTTTCTTGGTTAGATATTACTTTACTTTCCACTTTTAAAAATTGTCCCTTGTCATTTCTTTAAAGCCCCAAGCATGAAAGACAAAATCTAGTTACTAAGAGCTAATCATTTGTTAAAACTGCAAAAAGTGGACATTCCTTTCAGTGGATGTCTGTTACAGCAGAAACAGTGATTACAACCAATGTATTATGCCCCAGACATGAAAACATGTTGGCTTCTGAAAATTCTGCTTTTCCTTGGTTAGTTGCTTTTGAACTCAAAATAGTTTACATTGTAATTTTATTGAACCAATTCTAGATTTACATGATGTTTTAAGGATAAAAAAAAGAAATCCCCTGAATTTCTTACCTGTTGTCTAAGATCTTGCAAAAGTACAGTATAATATCACACATACACTCATTTGTGTATATATGTGTATTCAGCTCTGTACAATTTTATCACATTTATGTGTTCATGTATTCACCACCAGAGTCAAGATACTGAACATACTCAGGAGGCTGAGGCAGGAGAATCCCTTGAACCCGGGAAGCAGAGGCTG
The DNA here is from genome assembly GCF_009764315.1 of Trachypithecus francoisi. NCBI lineage: Eukaryota > Metazoa > Chordata > Mammalia > Primates > Cercopithecidae > Trachypithecus > Trachypithecus francoisi. The sequence continues at coordinate 243,077 of NW_022681437.1, read as the reverse complement.
CAGTGAGTTGAGATCATGCCACTGCACTCCAGCCTGGGCAACAGAGTGAAACTCCATCTCAAAAACAAAACAAAACAAAAATGGATACTGAACAGTTCCATCACCAAAATGACCCCTCCTGTTGCCGTTTTATAGACACACTTATCTTTTTCTCATTACCCTTCTTTATGCCTAACCTCTGACAACCACTAATCTGTTCTCAATTTTTATAATTTTGGGATTTTAAGAATGCATATAAGCCAGGCATGGTGGTACACACCTGTAGTCCCAGCTATATGGGAGGCTGAGGTAGAAGGATTGCTTGAGCCCAGGAGTTTGAGGCCAGCCTGGGCAACATAGTGAAACTTTGTATGTAACATTTCGGGATTGGCTTTTTCCCTCAGTGTAATTCTCTGGAGGTTCATTCAAGTTGTTGTGTGCATCAACTGTTCATCCCTTTTTATTACTGGGTAGTATTCCATGGTATGAATGTACCACAATTCGTCTACCTGTTCACCTGCTGAAGGCCACCTAGGCTGTTTTTAATTTTTGGTTATTATGAATAAAGCTATGAACATTAGTGTACAAAATTTTGTGTAAATATGAGTTTTAATTTCTCTGAAATAAATGTCCAAAGGTGTACTTGCTAGATCACATGTTTAGTTTGAAACTGCCAAATTGTTTTCCAGAATGTCTGTACCACTTTATTGCCATCAGCAATGTATGCATGATTCATTTCTCTGCAACCTCTCCAGCATTTGGTGGTATTATTATTATTATTATTATTATTTTTAAAGTTAGCATTCTGATAGATATATAATGATATCTCATTGTGGATTAAATTTTCATTTCCCTGATAGCTAACTCTGCTGAACGTCTTTTCTTGTGCATGTTTGCCATTTGGATTTTCTCTTTGTTGAAATATCAGTTCATCATTTTGTCCGTGTTCTGACTGAACTGCTCTCTTTTCTTTTTTACTATTGAATTTTTAAAGTTCTTTATGTACTGTAGATATTATTCCTTTTTCCAGATATATGAATTGCAAATATTTTCTGCCAATCTTCTCACAGAATCTTGTAAATCATAAGATTTCATTTCTAATGAAATCTAATTAAGCAATTTCACCTTGTAAGCATTTTGCTTTAGGTGTCAAGTACAAAAACACTTTACCAACCTTAAATTCTGAAATTTTAAAAAATATTTTTGTAGACGTTTTATAATTTTACACCTTACATTTGAGTTAATTTTGAATTAAGTTTTGAATTAAATTTTAAATTAATTTTTGTGGAATGTATGAAGCTTAAATCAAAGTACATTATTTTACTTATAAGTATCCAATTGCATCAGAAATACTTACAGAAAATGATACCCTTCCTTCATTGAATTACTTTTGCACCCTTTTCAAAAATTGGTCAGACTTTTGTGAGAATTTATTTCTGGGTGGTCTACTTTGTTCCAGTTATCTATGTTTCTATTCCCTTGTCAGCACCTCACTGTCTTGATTATTGTAGCTATTCAATAGGCCTTAATGTAAGGCAGAGTGATTCCTTCCATTTTATTCTTTTTCAAAATTATTTTAACTATTCCCGGTCATGTGCCTTTCCATATAATTTTAGAATAGCTTATTTATACTTCCAAAATAACTAAAGTTGCCTTAATAGTGGGAAAAAAAGTCTTGATACCCCCAACAGTAAGTTTGACCTTCATCTAAATTAAACCAGATTTTATTAGAGCATTTTTAATGATATACTTTAGTTTTGGTTTATGATATCAAGGGTTGTTCATATAGCCCACTTTAAGTTTTTCTATCTCTCCGTAGATGACTAGTTATAAAATATTTTGCTTTCGTCTATTCTTTGCTTGCAATAATTACTTCCTGGGGAGATGAATGTGAATAAAGGGTAGGAATTAAAATTTCTGTAATCACTTAACAATTTGGATCTACAGTTCGATTGAGAGTTTAGACATATATCCAAAGAAGTTATTCTGGGCCGGGCATGGTGGCTCAAGCCTGTAATCCCAGCACTTTGGGAGGCCGAGACGGGCGGATCACCAGGTCAGGAGATCGAGACCATCCTGGCTAACACGGTGAAACCCCGTCTCTACTAAAAAAAAAATACAAAAAACTAGCCGGGCGACGTGGCGAGCACCTGTAGTCCCAGCTACTCGGGAGGCTGAGGCAGGAGAATGGCGTAAACCTGGGAGGCGGAGCTTGCAGTGAGCTGAGATCCAGCCACTACACTCCAGCCTGGGCGACAGAGCGAGACTCTGTCTCAAAAAAAAAAAAAAAAAGAAGTTATTCTGAATTATCTATTAATCAGTGCATCCTTAGTGCTGACAAGGCCACTTTCTAACAATAGATCTAATCATTTCAAGATGAACCATAATTAGAATGAATATGATAAAGAGCTCATAATCTGGGCCAAGAGTCTGATCCCATGAGCCTAAGATAGAAACCTCTGTTTCACTACTGATTTAACTTTAAGGGGCATGCATTAAGTCTTGTGGCTCTGGAGATTTATAAATGTTTAAAGCCTTTAATGAACCTAGCTTTTTTACTTTTGGACAGTAATCACTAGCTGAATAAAATGTTTTATTTTTTAAAACACATTTTTTATGCTTCAGGCAAACTAGATGAGTATTGCACAATTTTCTGTAATTAATTTTCACAAGCTAGTGATTCACTGGGGACCCCAAAGCAAAAGTTTTCCCACTCACAGTCTTCTACTGCCATTCAAAGCACCTTTATACATATCAGCAATTAATTGATCTTCCTTAAGTAATTTTTAGTAGCTGACTTGGTCAGTAGATTGTAAGATTGTTTCTTTTTGAATCATAGTATTCTCAAGGTTTCACACAGTGCATAATTAAAATAATGATTGTCATCATAATAATAACCAGAATTTGTTACTACAGCACTATGTGTGAGTACTTTATTGTGTTAGTTCAATTAGCTCTTACAGCCACCCTTTCTTATATTCACTATCGTCTTTGGTGTTTTACAGATTAATAGACTTAAGGACAAAGTAGTTGGAGTAATTAAGTAACTTTTCCATGGTCATAGAGTTAAGTGGTAGAATTGGGTTTTGAGAGAGGCAGTCGGCTTCCAGAGTCTGCGATCTAAAGTGCTATGCCTATCACACAATAGATGCTCAATAGTATTTGTTGATTGAGAAAATTCCATAAAGTTCCCAAAGAAATACAACTCTATCATTCTTCCAAAAGTACTAATGATAAATAATTAATAGTAAAAATAAAAGTATCCTGAATACAGAGCTCTGGTGTGAATAAACTCAGCCAGGAAGATCAATGGAACCATCCAGTGTTTTATGTTGAACTGGAAACTGAAACTAGGAGCTTCAATATGATAAATAGGGAAAAAAGGAGATCTATATGATAGATTCACAAAGAGTATATATGTACAAGTTTAAAAATATTTTAAATACTTTAAGAGCTAAATACTGGGAAGATGCCTGAGGCGGATGAGCTTCTAGGGGAATGAAATACCTTTTTAAATAAAGCTCAGACCCTATCTTATGCAGTTTTAATGTAAGCCTTTGATAATTCAAGACATCGTGGATCACTCAGGAGGAGTGCTTTTATTTCTGTATTATGGAAATCTGGCAGCATGATAGATATTGGAGTTGAGTTGTGGTAAATATTAAGTTGCCCCTTGAAGTAATGCTCATTGCATATCCCGGCTAAAGCTGTAACTAAATATGTGTAAATTATCCTGAGAGACAAAATTATACAATGAAACCTCTATTAATGAAGAAAAAGTTGCCAAACTATTTTGACATCACTATACTCTTGTCTCTATTCTCTTAAGGAGACTCTAATCTCTGTGAGGACAAAGATGACTATGTCTATTCTGGCAATCTCTGCATACTTAAAAGCTAGCCTGGTGAATGAATAAATGAATGAGTAACTAGCCTGGTGAATGAATGAATGGGTTAGAAATGGTGTAGGAGACAAACATTTATCCTAAACTGTAGATTTCCCAGCTTTGACACATTGGGCAGTCCTTCCTACATGAAGTGGGGATAGATTGTTAAACCTTGGCCTTTTATCCACACGAACGATGGTCTCCTTACATATGATGCACCTTAATTAACCATGTGGAAAGTGAGTAGAGACCTAGAATGGTTGAACTGAAATATTTGTCAATTGTACAATTTAATAGTTTAACTACATTATAAAAATAAACTGATTAATACTAAAACTGATTAATGGATCCATGTTAGGGACTGGCCATGTTACTTGCATATTTAAAAATACTGAATATCCAAACAGTATAAAGCTAATTGTAAATTTTGGGGGGAAATTAACTTAGAGAACTTCATGAGGTAAATACAAATGTAATTGCATAACACTAAAATTAATTCAAATGCCTACAATGTAGAAACATATCGGAATGTTCTTCCGGTAGCATAGATAATCATTTAATTAGGAAACGACGTACCATAGAGTTACCTAATATTCATCTACTCATAATTATTCATGCATATTTTCCATCGTTTTCATCATCTAACTTACTTATTCATAGGTATTGGGGCATATTGGACATGAACTCCCAGTAGTATAATATTTATTTTGTACATATTTATATCTAAGTTATATAACAAGTTGTGGTGAAAAGATTTTTTTTTTTTTTTTTTGCTTTGTTGTTGTTGTTGTTCTGAGACAGAGACTTACTCTGTTGCCCAGGTTGGAGTGCAGTGGCACAATCTCGGCCCACTGCCACCTCCACCTCCCGGGTTCAAACGATTCTCCTGCCTCAGTGTCCCCGGTAGCTGGGATTACAGTGCCCGGATCCATGCCCGGCTAATTTTTATATTTTTGGTAGAGACGGAGTTTCGCCATATTGACCAGGCTGGTCTTGAACTCCTGACCTCAGGTGATCCACCCGCCTCAGCCTCCCAAAGTGCTGGGATTACAGGTGTAAGTCGCCATGCCCGGTCTGAAAAGATTTTTATATACTTACTTATAGTCAATGTGATTTTGGCAAATAGTAGAAATCTCTGTTTCTCATTTTCAAAACTGCAAAGTAGGATATTTACTATGATAAAATATTTAAAAATAACTTCAGATAACATTTATTAAATACCTAACAGAATGTCTGCTTCAGAGGACACTTAAAAATAGTAGATGCCAAAAATGGTTGAAGTATAAGAAGAAAGAAAGGAGGAATAGAGAGAAAGAGGATTTTATATGACCTTCAAAATGACCTCTAAAGATGGAAGGTGTATGTTGTTGTTATCCCTATTTTACAGATTAATAATCTGAGATTCAAGGACTTGCTTAGTGTCACACAGCTCTTTGATCTTTTAGAGTACTGCCAGCATTTTATTTATCTGCCCATGATAGCACTTAGAATGTTATCTTGTAATTATCTATTTCAGCTTCTAAACTATGAGTCGATTAAACTCTGAGTTCCTCTAGGACAGAAGCTTTATTGCATTCATTTTCTATGACTTAAAAAACTTGTACATAGTACCAAATAGGCTTTTGCAAAATGCTTTACTGATGAAGAGTAATCTGGGACTGTAACCTGTACTTGGCTATTTAAAGCCTGCTACTTCTTCCATGTATCATGCTTACTTATTCATCTCAATTCTCCAGAAACTTACATATGATGCAAAATGAAGTGATTTGTGGTCAACAATCTTTCAAGACATTAAAAATGAATAAATTAGTTAACTGATGGAACAACCCATTTTCTGACTCTTTTCCTGAGGTGGAAGCATGTCTCTTTGATTATTTGTATTGTTTTCTAGGACTGCCATAGCACATTACCACAAAGTTTGGTGGCTTAAAACAATAGAAAATTATTCTTTCATAGTTATGCAGGCTAGAAGTCTGAAATCAGGTGTCCTCAGAGCTGTGCTCCCTCTGAAAGCTCTAGTTAAGAATTCTTCTGTGTCTTTTCCAGCTTCTGGTTTCACTGGCCATCCTTGGCTAGTAATTGCACCACTCTAGTCTCTGCCTCCATTTTCACATGGCCTTCTTCTCTTCGTGTGTCGGTGTCTGTCTTTTTCTTATAAGGACATCAGTCATTGGATCTAGGGATTCCTAAATCCAGGATGATTTTACCTCTAGAGTTTTAGCTAATTACATCTGCAAAGACCTTATTTCCAAATAAGGCCACACTTTGAGTTGTGAGTGGACATGAGTTTTCGGAGGGCACTATTTCACCCTCTGTAACTATTGTGCATTATTTGATTTTATAGTATCGAGACAGGTTTAGAGAAACCTGACAACAGTTTAGTGACACCTGACAAACATCAAAATAATGAATTCAACTGGAAAAAAGTGAATGGCTTTATCTTGAACTTCACTTTTCTTAGGTGATTTGAGATAAAGTTGACAATTCCCCAGAAAATGCACAGAAAGTGGAAGTTCAGCATGAAATTGCTGGAGGAGTTTGAAACAGGGAGAATATAGTAGCATCAACTAAGAACTCAGGGAAAGTATATGATAATTCCAGAAGACAATATTTTTCCCATCTAGGAAATAAACAAGAGATGGTATCAGGTATCAGACAATTGTAATAACTTCTCAATATGTTATAAGCTAGGAAATATTACCTTGAAACTAAATCTCTAGGGATAAATCAAAAGGAACAAAGCCACATTCTAGGTTCAAGTCAGTATCAGAAAGTTAGTTATATATATAACCAGTCTTTAATTAAAATTACTATAATAGCATTTTACTTTCACTTAAGACACATACTAATGAATAGTAAGATAATTTTATTTTTTCCTTTAATATGGACAAATCATAAGTGTACATACTTATTGGGTACATGTGATATTTTGATACATGCATGCAATGTGTAATGATCAAATTAGGGTAGTTAGGATATCCATCACCTCAAACAGTTGCCATTTCTTTTTGTTGGGAACATTCCAAATCTTCTAGATATTTTGAAATGTTTAATAAATTATTGTTAACTATAGTTACTCTACTGTGCTATCAAACATAGATTGAAGGAATAAGTTTTAGGTATTTTATTTTATTTTATTTTATTTTTTTGAGACAGAGTATCACTCTCCCAGGCTGGAGTGCAGTGGCACGATCTTGGCTCACTGCAACCTCTGCCTCCTGGGTTCAAGCAATTATCTGCCTCTGCCTCCTGAGTAGCTGGGATTACAGGCACCTATCACCACGCCTGGATAATTTTTTTTGTATTTTTAGTAGAGACAGGATTTCACCACGTTGGCCAGGCTTGTCTCAAACTCCTGACCTTAGGTGATCCACCAACCTCGGCCTCCCAATGTGCTGCGATTACAGGCGAGAGCCACCGCACCCGGCCAGTAATTCTACTTTTAAATACGCTTTTGTCTATCATGGAGTTTGATATAAAGGCAAGCTTTTAATCTTTTTTCTTGTCATATATGTGTGTGTGTATATATATGTGTGTGTGTATGTGTATATATATGTGTATATATATGTGTGTATATATATGTAGAGTTTGTCATACTATCATCTAATATGAAAACCAGATATTCACAGAATTAAACAGTCTTGAAGCTATTACATTTTTAAAAATGCTTTCCTTCTAGTACTTAAGAAAGATCATTTGTATTCTGTTGTTTATTCTCGTAATCACTTGATTGCTTTTATGTTCATTGTGCAAACATCTACAAGCTTTAATAGACACAATACACATTCCCAGTCAGATTTTCACATACCACAAGAGTGACACGTTAAGATGATCTGTAATTTAAAGTGATGTTGGAGCCATTTGCATAGATCTTTAGCAGCAAATAAAGGTATCTTTATGCAAAATTCAAGCTATTAAAAATAAAACATTGTTTCAACTGACATGCAATATTTTCAGAAAGCAGATGTGCCTGTCACATTGCTTTTGTTACTAACATAGTAAAGAATGTTTCAGAGCCAGAGTAGGGTTTTGAATAAGCCAAAACAATTATGTGAGAATAAGGTGCAATTGTACTCTAATTCGACTGTGTCTCCTGCTAAGAAGCTGGGAATTTGGCAGTATTCATAATATTCTGTTTCTACATCATTTTGAAAATATTTTGTTTCTGTTAAACTTTGTTAGATGGACCCTAGGATCCATTTTGAGAATAGCATTGGTTTTCATCCCCTTTAAATTGGCTTTCATGATAGTACTTTATATAATCTGCATGTTCCAATTCAAAGATGCAGTATTCATAAAAAATAATTTCAAGTAGACTTAATCAAATACTCTAATTTCTTTAGTCCTTGTCCAGTAACTGCAATATCATTGTCCTATGATACTGTGTCCCTTCTTCCAATTGTCTGTTTTTCAGACTTTAACAGTGATATACAGTTGTTGGGATTTTAATAAATAATAATTTGATAATCTTTTTAAAATTGTCATTCACTTTTACAGAGGGAATTTCCCTATTTAAAATGTGTATTTCAAATGATGGGTAAATTCATATTAGGTAATGAGTAATTTTTCAACCCTTTGAAAGAATGTTTGGCACTTTTTTGACAAATGTCACTTTATATAGTAGAATAGTTATGCTACATAATTATATTAATATAATTAAACCAATTTTGGATACCTGCATATATTCCTTAAAAATACTTGGATAGGAATAGTTAGTTTTGAAGTATAAAGTTAATGAGTTAAAAATAATTACTTTGTTGGTGAGTATATAGAGAAATTGGAAAACTCATATACCATTGGAGGGAATATGAAACAGTACAATTGCTTTGGAAAACAGTCTGGCAGTCACTCAAACAATTAAACACAGAGTTATCATATGACTGAGCAATTCCACTCCAAGGTACATAAACAAAAGAAATGAAAAGATACGTCTATACAGAAACTTGAGATGAATATTTATAGCAGCATTATTCATAATGGCTAAATGTGCAAACAACTCAAATGTCCATCAACTGATGAATGTTTAAACAAAATAATGTGTGTGTGTATATATGTGTATAAAAATATGAATAATATTTAGCCATAGAAAAGGAATGAGTTACTGAAATATGCTACAATATGGATAAATCTTGAAGCTATTATGCTAAATGAAAGAATCTAGTCACAAAAGACTACCTATTATAGGACTCCATTCATATGTGCAGAACAGGGAAATTTATACAGATGGAATAGTAATTGTTTAAATTTGGGAGTTGAGAAATGGGAATATAAGGGGTGATAGATCAAAGATATGGTGTTTCTTTTTGAGGTGATGAGAATGTTCCAAAAATTGACCACGGTGGTGGTTACAGATATCTGTGAATATAATAAAAACACTTCGAATTGACCCTTTAAGTAGGTGAACTGTATGGCATGTGAATTGTGTATCAGTAAAGGTGTTAAAATAAATTACCATTAATAGTAGCTAGCACATATATAACTCTTACAAATGGCAGCTACTGTTTGAGTTAATTAATTTATTTAATGCACTTGACAAATATTCTGAAGTAAGAACCCTTATTTCTCTATTGTACACATTATAGAACTAATGCAAAAGGGTAACACAGGTAAAGTGGTAGAGCTAGGAGTTGAACCTAGGTAATACGGTTCCAGAATTTATGCTTGTAACTAAGATTCATAATTAATTATTATACACTGGCTCCAATTATGTATAATTAAAGCATAGAGGAGTATAGCTTATTCTTTTATTAAGCCTATAAATATTTATTCCAGGTATACTTTGTGCCAGGTATTTTTATAGGCATTGTGGATACAGCAGTATTCCAAAATCCAAAAGTAAAAAAAAAAATCCTTCTGCTATGGAGCTTAAATTCTTAAATGTTTAAGAATATCAACTTTAGAATTGAGTAAATTTGGTTTTAAACCTCAGCTCTGTCCCTTGTAAGTAAAGCAACTAGGTAAGTTTCTGAACCTCTTTGATCCATCTTTTTCCTACTTGTAAAATGAGAATAATAATTTGCCCACATCATAGGGTCAATGTAAGAATTAAATGAGATGTTACTTGTAAAGCATTTACTTAAATGCTTAATAATCTATAAATACAAGGCAATGATGGCAATGGCAGTGATGACTGTATTATCAATGCTACTGTAATTGTCACCATCATTATTATCATCATTGTCATCAATAAGGGTAGTTAATGCCGTGGATGTAGTTTGTTTTAATAAGTTCCTAAAGTTTGTGTTAATAAGATTACACAGCTACTTGGGTGTGGAACCAGGACTAAAAATTGAATCTTCTGATATTGAATGTCATGTTATCTTTATTGTTATAAAGATACTACACAATTTTTATGCTAGCCTCAAATTTAACAAGAAAATAATAAGACAATAGAAATACCTAGGTGTATTCTGGTAAATCTGTTAAAGAGGTCATTTACATTTTAGAAAGAAAATAGTCAATAAGCAAATGTTGAGAATAAAATTTAGGTTGTTATTGTTATTTTTATTACATTTACCAGTGTCTTTTCTTTAAAACCACCAGCACTCTAAGTTGATAACTGAATAGAGTTTTGAAATATAATGTCTACCAAAACAAAGTAAACTGGGTCATGATAGTTATATTTATTTAAAAGAAGTAAAAATTAAGTTGGCTTAAAGTTGTAATATTTTTCCTCAATCATAGGACCTATGTATTTAATTTTCAAGTGCAGGTTGGAAGAAGGTATTCCACATGGAGTAGCATTAACAACCCTACTTCACAAGCTTCTAGTTTGTCATGTTACACACACACACGTACGCACACATGCATGTGCACGTGTATATGAAAAGCTTTCTTCTCTAGTTTCATCTGTTCATTAGACAAATATGTATTGAGGATTTTCTACGTGTTCACAGTGATAAATATTTTCATTTTGACCATGACATTTAGAAAATGGGCCAGGTGCGGTGGCTCAAGCCTGTAATCTCAACACTTTGGGAGGCCAAGACGGGTGGATCACGAGGTCAGGAGATCAAGACCATCCTGGCTAACACGGTGAAACCCCGTCTCTACTAAAAAAAATACAAAAAACTAGCTGGGCGAGGTGGCGGGCGCCTGTAGCCCCAGCTACTCGGGAGGCTGAGGCAGGAGAATGGCGTAAACCTGGGAGGCAGAGGTTGCAGTGAGCTGGGATCTGGCCACTGCACTCCAGCCCGGACGACAGAGTGAGACTCCGTCTCAAAAAAAAAAAAAGAAAAAGAAAAAAGAAAATGTACCACAACACTTCTAGTCCTGCATAACACTGCCAACATCATTTTGATAAGTATTTTTAGTTAAATCTTGAACATTATCGGACATCTCAAGTTGATATTGCACCAGGTTCAGTGAATAAATATTTAGGGATGATCTTTTTTTTTTTTTTTTAATTGGATGAGATTTTAGTCAGCTTTTAAAAGAAATCTGTGCTCAGTAAATGCATTGTTTCTGGAACATGTTCTATCTACTCTGTTTCTACTCAGTAGACAGAGTAGTGACTTGGGATAAACTCTATTGTCTTTATCCTCCAGAAGGTTTCTTCCACTTTTGGTTACCTTTGTTTAGAGACATGAATTCCCTGACTTCCCATTCCCATCTAACTTCCTTTACTCTGACATTAATCTTAGTGGTCAAAAGTCCCTAATGCTTGTATTCACAAGGATACACACTCTGTAACCAGCAGGAATACACAAGAAAGATGTACTTGAAACCAGAATGAAGATAGCAACTGTGCTTTACACAGGTAAGAAAAGAAAAAAAAAAAAACAGTTGTAAACCTGAAGACAGAATAAGGAAGGAGTGTTTTGCAGACAGACTGCACAAAAGCAATACTCTTGGGTTATAGATCTTTCCTTGACCTCACTCTTCTACATATGGATATGTAGCTTTCCCAGCACCATTTATTGAAGAGACTGTTTTTTCCCCAGTATTTGTGCTTGCCAACTTTGTCAAAAATGAGTTCACTGTAGGTGTGCGGATTTGTTTCTGGGTTCTCTATTCTGTTCCATTGGCTTATGTGTCTGTTTTTTGCCAGTATCATGCTGTTTTGGTCACTACAGCTCAGTAGTATAAATTGAAGTCAGGTAATATAATTCCTCCGGTTTTGTTCTTTTAGCTTAGGATGGCTTTGGCTCTTCTGGGTCTTTTGTGATTCCATATAATTTCAGAATTGTTGTTTCTCTTTCTGCAAAGAATGTCATTGATATTTTGATAGAGATTGCATTGAATCTATAGACTGCTGTGAATAGTATGGATATTTTAACAATATTGATTTTTCCAATCCATGAACATGGAATTTTTTTTTAATTTGTGGTGTCCTCTTCAATTTCTTTTATTAGTGTCTTATAACTTTCATTATGGAGATCTTTCACTTCTTCAGTTAAGTTAAATTCTGGATTTTTATTTTTATGTGTGGCTATTATAAATGGGATTACATTTTTTACCTCTTTCTCAGATTGTTTCCTGTTGGCATATAGAAATGCTACTGATTTTTGTATGTTCATTTTGAATCCTACAACTTTACTTAATTTAATTATCAGTGCAATAATTTTCTTGTGGAGTCTAGGTTTTCCATATATAAGATCATATGATCTGCAAACAAGATTAATTTGACTATTTTCACTCCAATTTGGTTCCCCTTTCTCTTGTCTGGTTGCTCTAGCTAGGACTTTCAGTACTATATTGAATAACAGTGGTGAAAATTGGCATCCTTGTTGTGTTCCAGATCTTAGAGAAAAGGCTTTCGGTTTTTTTCTCATTAAGTATGATGCTACTTGTGAGTCTGTCACATATGGCTTTTATTATGTTGAGGTATGTTCCTACTATATCCAGTTTTTCAAAGGTTTTTATCATGCAGGGACGTTGAATTTTATCATCTGTTTTTCAGCATCAATTGGAATGATCATATAGTTTTTGTCTATCATTCTGTTGATACAATGTATCACCTTGATTGGTTTGTGTACATTGAACTATCCTTGCATCCCTGGAATAAATCCCACTTGGTGATAACAAATGATCTTTCTTTCCTTTTTTTCCCCAACTTTTATTTTAAGCTCAAGGGTGCATGTCCAGTATATGCAGGTTTGTTATATGGGTAAATGTGTGCCATGGTGGTTTGCTGCACAGATCATCTCATTACCTAGATAGTAAGTTCAGCATCCATTAGGTATTCTTCTTGATACTCTTCATCTTCCCATCCCCATCCCTTTGACAGACCCCCATGTGTGTTGTTCCCCACCCGGTGTTTATGTGTTCTCATCATTCAGCTCCCACTTGTAAGTGAGAACATGTGGTATTTGGTTTTCTGCTTCTGCATTACTTTGCAGAAGATAATGGCTTCCAGCTCTATCCATGTCCCTGAAAAGGACATGATCTCATTACTTTTTTTCTTTTTTTTCCCTCTGCTTTTTTCAAGCAGAAGGAATTTCAGCCTGTGTATTAGTCCATTCTTGCAATGCTATATAGAAATTTCTGAGAATGGGTAATTTATAAGGAAAGAGATTTAATTGGCTCATGGTTCTGCCAATTGTACAGGAAACATAGCAGTTTCTGCTTCTAGGAAGGCCTTAGGAAACCTACCATCATGGTGGAAGGCAAAGGAGGAGTAGCCCTTCACATGGCCAGAGAAGGAACAAGGGAGAAAGAAACTGCTACAGACTTTTATAACAACCATATCTCCTGATAACTCTCTATCATGAGAGTAGCACCAAGGGGATGGTGCTAAACCATTCATGAGAACTCCACCCCCATGATCCAGTCATGTCCCATCAGCCCCAACATTCAACAATGGGGATTACATTTAGACATGAGATTTGAGTGGGGGCACTGATCGAAACCATATCATTCTGCCCCTGGCCTCTCCCATTTCAAAATAAAATCATGCCTCCCAACAGTCCCCCATGTCTTAATTCATTCCAGCATTAACTCAAAAATCCAAAGTCCAAAGTCTCATCTGAGACTAGCCTAGTCCCTTCTGTCTATGACCCTATAAAATAAAAGACAAGTTAGTTACTTCCAAGATCCAATGGTCTTACAGACACTGGGTAAATACTCTCTTTCAAAAATGGAGAAATTGGCCAAAAGAAAGGGGCTACAGACCTCATGCAAGTCCAAAATATAGCAGAGCAGTTATTAAATTTTAAAGCTCCAAAATAATCTCCTTTGTCTCCATGTCTCACATCCAGGAAATACTGGTGCAAAGGGTGGGCTCCCAAAGCCTTGGGCAGATCTACCCCTGTGGCTTTGCAAGGTTCAGCCCCTGAGGCTGCTCTCATGGACTGGTGTTGAGTGCTTATGGCTTTTCCAGACACAAGGTGCAAGCTGTTGGTGGATCTACCATTGTGGAGTGTGGAGGATCATGGCTTTCTTCTTACAGTTCCACTAAGCAGTGACCCAGAGGGGACTGTGTATTGTGGCTCCAACCCCACATTTCCCCTTTGTACTGCCCTGGTAGAGGCTCTCCATGAGGGCCCCACCCCTGGAGCAGGCTTCTGCCTGGAAATCCAGGCTTTTCCATACGCCCTCTAAAAATCTAGACAGAGGCTCTCAAGTCTTAACTTCTGCACTCAGTGTACCTGCAGGCTTACCTCCATGTGGAAACCATGAAGGCTTATGTCTTGGACTCTCTGAAGCAGCATCCTGAGCCCAATTTAGCTATGTCTGGAACAGGAGACATTGGGATTCAGGGAGCAGTCTCCTGAGGCTGTGCAGTGCAGCAGGGTCCTCACCACAGCCCACTAAACCATTCTGTTATCCTAGGTCTCTGGGCTTGTAATGGGAGGAGCTACCATGAAGGTGTCTGAAATGCCTTTGAGATGATTTCCTCATTGTCTTGGCTATCAGCACTTGGCTTCCTTTCAGTTATGCAAATTTCTACCACCAGCTTAAATTCCTCCCCTGAAAATGAGCTTTTTTTTTTTTTTTTTCCCCACATGGTCAGGCTACCCATTTTTCAAAATGTTATGCTCTGCTTCCTTTAAAAATATGTTTCAGTTTTATGTCTTTTCTTTGCTCACATATAAGAGCATAGACTGTTAGAAACAGCAAGGCAACATCTTGAATGCTTTGTTGCTTAGAAATCTCTTCCCCCAAATACCCTAAATCATCACTCTCAAATTAAAAGTTCCACAGATCGTTAGGGCACAGTCACAATGCTGCCAGGTTCTTTGCTAGTGCATAATAAAGGTAACCTTTGCTCCAGATCCCAATAAGCTCCTCATCTCTGAGACCTCATCAGTTTGGCTATCTGTGTCCATATCACCATCAGTAATTTGGTCACAACAATTTAACAAGTCTCTAGGAATTTCCAAATTTTCCCTCATCTTCCTTTCTTCTTCTGAGCCCTCCACACTCTTCCAACCTCTGCCTGTTACCGAATTCCAAAGCTGCTTCAACATTTTCAGATATCTTTGTAACAATGTCCCACTCCTCGTACCATTTTTTTGCATGAATCCATTCTTGCATTGCTATAAATAAATATTGGAGACTGGATAATTTATAAAGAAAAAAGACTTAATTGACTCACAGTTATGAAGGCTGTATAGGAAGCTTAGTGGCTACTGCTTCTTAGGAAGCCTCAGGAAACTTACAATCATGGTGGTTGGCAAAGGTGTAGCAGCACTTCACATGATTGGAGAAGAACCGAGAGAGAGAAGTTGCTACACACTTTTAAAACAACCAGATCTCATGATAACTCACTCACTATCATGAGAACTGCAGTGAGGGGATGGTGCTAAACCATTCACAAGAACACCACTTCCATGATCCAATCACTTCCCATCAGGGCCCACCTCCAACAATGGGGATTACAATTCATCATGAGATTTTGGTGAGGACACAGATCCAAACCATGTCACCCTTTATCTGTCACAGCTGGTAATGCTCTGAGTCTCACTAGAAGCCACAAGTGTCAGTATCTCACCCAAGGCCCTTGATGTAGTACCTGGGTATCACTGCTGGTTATTCAGGGCCCAAGGGCTCTTCAGTTAGCAGGTGATAAATGCTGCCGGGATTGGGTCCTTTCCTTCAAGGCAGCAGATACTCTTATTTCCCAAGGTGTGTCTAGAAATATTGCTGGGGAGTTAGGCCCTGGAACGGGTGCCCCACAGCTGTGACAGTTGCATGTCTTCCTCTGTCTGAACTAGTTTCCAAGATGCAAGACAAAGTCCTCCCCGTTCTTCTGTCTCCTCTCCTCAAGTTGAAGTGGTCTCTTGTGGAGCCATGAGCTGTGCAGCCTGGGGTTAGGGGATCAGTGATGCCAGCTCTCCTTTATCCTCCCCAGCTTGTGTCTCAGTAGGTTGTGTGCCCCTCAGCCCACTGTCTCTAGGCCTAATTCAGCACTAGGACTCACCAAAGAGTTGCAATTCTTATGGCTTAGACTGCCTTTCAAGTTTACTTGAAGACACAGAGTGCTGTAGCCATAGGTGGCGATGTTTGCAGGACCTCAAGTTTGTGCCACTAGGATTGGTGATTCCCCTCTGGCTAGGGCTGGTTTAAATGCTCCCTCCATGGGAGGGTGTCAACTGAGTTTTTTCTGGTTTTCCTTTCTGTTTAAACAAAACAGCACTGAGTTTGGTGCCTCACAATTGCCGTGTTCTCCCTCCTCCAGCACCCAGAGATGCTCTCTACATCATGCCTCCTCTGCCTGGGGTTGGAGAATGGTGGAGTCAGCGATTCAGGACTGTTTTTTTTTTTTTTTCTATTGCTCCAGTGCCTCTTTCAGGGATACATAGTTAAAATTAGGTATTATGAGGGCTCACCTGATTTTTGGTTCTCATGAAGGTGTTTTTTCTGAGTAGACAGTTGTTAAATTGTTTTCCTTGTTGGGGCAACTATCAGTGGAACTTTCTATTTTACCATCTTGCTCTGCCTCCACTCTCTCATTACTTATTTTGGACACTACATTCTGTCCCTCTTTTACATTAGTTGCATACAATAGCTCTGTCAATCTAGAAATTTAGATGCAGTAAGGGAAATATTCACCTATTGGTAGTTTTATTCACACTAGGAGGTTAATAAGAACATATGACACTCCATGACTAATGTATATTGCACAAAAACTGAGCCACTAGACATTCAGATGCATTAACTTTTATCCCACTCCTCACTATATATAATTTAATTTGGACAATGATTTTGTTAATTTAATGTTGCCTGTTCGGGGCCAGTTTATAAATAAGTATAAAAATCCATCTCTCTATTAAAACAGGAGTTGCTTTTCATCATGTTTTTTCCCCTTGCAGCATTGATTTTTTTTTTTTTTTTAGTGTTTCTATAATCAAATTGGGTATCAATTTACCAAGCTACTTGCCTGCTTGCCAATATATTTCTGTACTTTCTGTTCATTCTAATGCTTGTTTAGTAGGCATGCACTAGAAGCTACTCATTTGACAGATTGTGTTGTGTCTGTGTGGTGTGGATAAATGCAAAGATTATGTGTTAATATTTCCTACATTATCTATTTTAGGCTTTTCTCAATAGAAATTCTCAAACAAGGGCAAAAGTAGCACAGCATAAGCAATTCTCTTAATGAAAATATACAATTTAGGGAAATAAACACATTCTGGAGTTGTTCTTTTTCAGTAAAATGAGAAGGAAAGGAAATGCTCACCCCAACTTCTTCATTAGCTTAAATGTTGGTTAAGTCATTAATTTTTCAATAATTCATGAAATAATTTACCAAGATAGATGTGTTTCACATTTTTAGATTTTCACTTTGCTCGCTAAAAATTTTAATGCTTTTGGATTGCTTTGTGATACATGGTGAAACATCGAACATTAATCTATTGTGATTGTGAAAGTAATTTATAATGAAACTAACAAAAAGATCCTTTGTGTTTCTATAAAACAGAAGGTTAATTTTTTTAATGTTATATTCTTAGATATGGTTAAAGTTTTGGTGATGTTATAGTCCTTGAGATTATTTCTTTCAGAAAGTTAAATACTTTTATCTATTATTTAAGTATATCATTCATAATAAAGAGAGATATAAGTAGTGATTGTTTAAAAACAGAAAAATCCAAGGACACTTTCTTGGAAGAGGTTACTCAAGGCATTATCCTCAGGCTATGCCTTCACAGAAAGTTAAATTCTATCATTCAGCCATTGTTGGTTGAATTTGATCGATGCAGAGAGATAATAAGAAAATCTTGGGCTAAAAATAAGCATTCGAAGTGGAAGGACAAGAAGCATACTTTATTTTCTTGGATAATAGATTTGTACCTATATCTGAATGCTTACCTCAATTTCAATTTTGTAAACTCAAGTTACATTAAAATGACAGAAAAAAATATACTTTCTTGGTCTGGGAATAAGCCGCTGGATTTAAAAAAATAAATATATAGAGAAAGCATGCATCCTCTTACTATGTTGACTCCATTTCTCTTAGTATTTACCCTTATTTCAGATTCAAGCGTACCTTCTTGACAATTTTCTGTGATTCTTTGTATTCAAGAAGACTCTATAAGGAACTTTTGCATAACTGTAAAAAGAACGGGGAATTAAGATAAAGATTGCGGAGAACAGACTTTTGGGAGTATCATTAGCTAGACATGTTGACATTTGATTCACTTTTAATTCAGTAATTTAATCCTCTGCAAAGGAGAACGAATCCAAAACGACAAACGGTCTATATGTTTCTGGTATCTTAAAAAGTAACTTAACCTGTCTCCTGAAAGTTGTTGAGGGAGAAAAAAAGTCTTAAATAAAATGAAAAGAATGACTTCCATGATGGTATTAAAAAGGATTTAGTTGAACAGAGTTGATTTAAGATGCCCCTATGCACAACAGAAACTATTGATTTAAAATTCAGCAATAGTATCCAAATGCTGTATAACATTTCTTATGTTTACCCCCAAATCATAAATTTTCAATGAGCCTAGCTTTTCTTGTTTCAATTTAAAAATGTGTTTCTGTTTGAAGTAAAGACGCACTCATTAAAAATGGATAGAAAATAAGTGACATCATAACAGAATATCTAATTGGAAGGGTGCCTTTTCTTGGTTAATGCATAAGTCAGCTAAGCATATATTTTTTATGCCAATTGAAATTTGTATGTGACTCTTCATGTTTTTGCACAAAATTTACAATGTTGTTACATCCCTTTACTCAAAACACTGAAGAATGTAGGAGATGAAAGTAGTTTCAGCAGAAAAACAAAACTGTGTACTATTGCACTGGGAATGTTGACATGCTTTTTTTTTTTTTTTTTTAAATGTATTTGCAGTAACCAATTTGAGCTAATTTTGTTTTTGTTTTGTTTTATTTTCCTTTGCTTCCCTTGCCTCCATTTTATCCTAAATCAGCGGAAATCCGAAGGGAAAGGGGCAGGAAAGGTAAGACTGCAAATTTCAAAGAAAATTGATTTTGAAATGTTGTGTTTATACTGTGTGAAGCTACAGTAGTTAGTCCATGGAGTTAAAACTGTAAGTACTTAGGATAACATATGTTATGGTTCTACTTTAAAAGAGTCAAGCTGAGCTGTTTTCACATTTTGTATCACACAGTTCTGGAAACAATTTTGAGTCTCATTTTATTTTATTTTCCCCCAATACTTTCTTTTCCCACGAAGCCAAAACAACATACTGTTGACAGCATCACTTTGTGAATGTTCTGATAATGCAGTTATTTTATGATAAATGCTAGCAATAAAAAAGGAACCATTTTAGTGTTAATTCACATTTTAGCAGTGACAGCAGAAAGTTAGTGAATACAAATCATGATATTTTATAGGGTCACAGAGAAGAATTATATAACTAAACATGGTTAATCAGCAAAATGATGATCTCAGAGAAACTGGACTTTGGAATGTCATCCTTCAATGTGAAAATTTTAAGTTCTGCTCAAGTATAGGCTGGCGCAAAAGTAATTGTGGTTTTTGCCATTAAAAGTTACCGTAAAAATCACACTTACATTTGCACCAAGCTAATGTATATGAACAGTTCAGTCTTCTAGAAAAATTTGTGTTTCTATTGTTAAACAAATAAACTATCTCATACATATTGTTAAATAACTTCACTAGTTAAACTGCACTGCCACTAAAAATAAAGTTTTCCAGTTGTTTATTAACATTTCTTTCCTAGCATTTATGCCTTAGTTTCTTACTATGTTTTAAAGTTTAAATAAATGTATTTATCTTAAATTTCTGATGGAAGACATTTTGGATATTAAATTCAGTAAGCCTTAAATGCTATCCATATTAGGCACCAGAATCTTATCTTTGCTGCTGCTAGGTTATATATATAAATTTTAAAGATAAATTATCTTATTCTAGCTTAAGAGACTAAACTTTATGTGTGAAAAAGCACTTGCCAGAGAATGGTCTAAGCTATGCCGGAAAGTAATCTGTTCACCTTGGATGTCTTTATCAAGTGTGAGAATTAATGGAAAATGGAGTTTGAATACAATGCCAAAAGGGATTTTCATTAATGTTTGAGAGATAAACTAAACTAACAGCATCAGAGAGTTGTAAATCAATATATCTTTCGGAATGCTTTCAAATGCCTATCTGAATCACACTGAGAATCAGTGTGGCCTTGGAGTGATGAAGTTTTGAAAGTCAGCTCCTCCCAGAAGACAAAAGTTCATAGACAAGATCTCCAATTAAAAGGAGGGAAGCAAGGGTAGTAAAATGTCACTGGCTGCTACTATATATGGTGTGATTATATGTGTGTGTGTATATGTGTGTATAAAATATGCATATATATATTATATTATGTGTATATTTAGAGAAAGCGAGAAAGAATGAAAGAGAGAGAAGGTCTACAGATTTTGGGATTTTGTGTTCTAACATTCTTAACCATTCTGGTGAATTTGGAAATGAACTTGTGGCTCAGTTAGTTCAACACTGAAATTTTGAAGAAGATTAATGTTGAAAATATTTTTCTAGCTTAGTGAATGTAAATAAGGACATGTCTTTGTTTTAAAAGTTAGGATCCTGCATATGGAAGTCTGGGATGAACCCATGTTCCAGGTCAAGAAACTCCTAAGTCATGACATTTCAATATAAAACACTTCAATATGTAAATAATTATTATAAGGACCAATGGAAAAAGAGGTTCTTAGTGAAGGACAATTTTTTTTTTTTTTTTTTGGTCAAATAAAACAAATCTGGACAGACATAGAGAGAGACTTTGTTCAGAAGAAAGAATACTGCAATAGGGAGAAGGTTATGACTTTAAAAATCTGCAAGGATCTCAAAATTCAATAGAAAAGGCTTTTCTTTATAAGGTCAAGAAGGGCAAGCAAGCAGAGATAAGCAGAATCTTTTTTGGAGGTAGGGCATGGGGTCTCGCTCTGTTGCTCAGGCTGGAGTGCAATGGCACGATGGATCACAGCTCACTGAAACTTTGAACTCCCGGGCTCAACTATTCCTCCCACCCCACCTCCCAAAGTGCTGGGATTACGTGTGTGAACCATCGCACCCGGCCAATAAGCAGAATCTTTAAAGAGGAAGCTGGACCAACAAGAGAGTGGGCTCCAAAGTGTCTGTTGTTATCTGATTTCCTGAGAAGCTAATGGTTGGGACATATTCCACTTTTTTTAGTGGTTGCTCAGGTTTGGTGTCAAGCCAAGCTCACGAGCATGTGGGAAAGCGAAAAACCTGACAAAATTTGGGTAAAAACAAAGCAGAGGGTTAAAAATGGGCAACTGTGTAAGTTTATTATTTTTTTCAGTAGCTTTTTTTATAATAAAGTAAGCATAATAAAAAAAAAAACATACAAATCTGCTTACTCTGTTCCAAGGACTCTATGTTTGTGCATGTGTGTATACATATACATATGTGTGTGTATGTATATAGGAATGCATATATATAGGAATGTGTATACACACACACACACATATATATATATATACAGTTAATCTTCACAATAATCCTATAGGCTATTTTACAAATGAGGAATGGTGATATATTGAGCTCAAGTGGCTCGCCTAAGGTTACAGAGCTCACAAGTAGAAAAACCAGGGTTTGAACTCAGGCAATCTGTCTCCAGAAATTCTCTCTTTAAAAAGATAACAACTTGGAATCGTAAAATAAATAATCCCTTTATTTTAAAATAGTGTTTTTATTGTGTTTTAGTAGTAACATTTAATATATTTAACATTATAAAGGCGCTAAAGATGTTTCTGGAATAGTAATTTTTAAAAAGTTATTTCTGTCAACTACAATAATGCTACAGACCCATCATTAACTCATTTTTACTAGTCTATATACATTCCATACATTACCTAATATAATACGGTTAACATATACTATGGAGATTAGGTCTGTACTCTGGTGTCCTTTATTTTTGGTTCATTGCATTGATGTATACCTTTTGAAGGGTATTTTGGATATTAAATTCAAGAAGCTATAAACTTTAAATATATTAAGTGTCAGAATATTCATTAACTTGGGATTTATTGCAAATGTTTCTATAAAAAGTTAAATTAATTTCTTGAACTCCTGAACTTCACCTTTTTAGTCTTTTTATGAATTATAAAATATAGCTTTTATGTTCAGTTTAATTCAGAGTATGGGAAAGTATAAGGTTCTTGCATTTGTAAAAAACTAAGGCAACACATTATCTTAGCTAAGAATGAAGTATCTAAATGAATTCTTTATCTTTTAGAGTCTAAAACATCAAAGAAGAAGATAATTTCTCAATGATTTCTCTAGATTTAAGTGTAAATGGCTTCAAAGTACTCACTAAATAGGACCTATATTTGGATTTCAAATCAGAGGTTTAAGTTACAAAGATAGACACTTTTTCTACCCCCTCTTAAAAGATTATGTTATATTTCATAGATAAGCTAGTGGTAATTACAGCAGAAAAAAAGCAAATGACACATGCCATAGTTCATTCATTCTTTAACCAGTTGGTATCCATGTGGCTAATTACTAATTAGGAGGAAAAACAGATTTCAACACATGGCCACCTGTGATTGAATAGTGTAAGCAGTACTTATTTTCTTTTCTTTTTTTTTTTTTTTGAGATGAAGTCTTGCTCTTGACCCCAGGCTGGAGTGCAATGGCACGATCTCGGCTCACTGCAACCTCTACCTCCCAGGTTCAAGCGTTTCTCCTGTCTCAGCCTCCTGAGTAACTGGGATTACAGGCGCCTGCCACCACGCCTGGCTAGTTTTTGTATTTTTAATAGGGACGAGGTTTCACCATGTTGGTCAAGCTGGTCTCGAACTCCTGACCTCAAGTGATCTGCCCACCTAGGCCTCCCAAAGTGCTGCAATTGCAGGCATGAGGCACCGAGCCTGGCCTACTCGTTTTCAACTAAAAAAAAATTATAATTTTTTGAACCTTGTTAATAGTTTTTAAAATTTCCTTGCGTGAATACAAACTAGTCTTTTTATTCAACCTACCAGCTTTCTCTTATTTAACATTAACCTGAACATTTCCATGTAGACATTTTTTTCAAGATCCCTTCCCAGTTTGGCTTAGCCTGAGACTAAATTGCCCTTAGGGTTTTCACAAATGGCCAGTCTTGTTAAAGAGAATGTTCACCAAAGTGCTAAACTGAATATGGCAGAAACAGAACTGACTGAGATTCTCCAGGGAGTATATTTCTGATTTCTTTATATCTGCCTGAGGTAAATTAAAAAGCGGATTCTTTTAGGCTCACATAATGGATAACAGAAAGAGTAGCTATAGTAACAAAGCAAGTAAAAGCAATTCTGGCCATTCTCTGTCATTGGCCAGATTACTGGCATTTGTGTAGTCATTTGCTCCAAGGCTACATGAAGACGAGGGGGCCAATGAAAATGTTTGATCCAACATATATTAAAATACCCATTTTGCTGGTGTCTCCAAGGTATTTCTTCATCTGCTGTTTTGTGCAATAGTATGGACATGTTTGGAGGTTCCTGCTTCAGAAATTCTCCTAAAAGCATAATTTAGAATTTTGAATGCAGAATGGCACTATCTTAGCTCATTTTCTGTTGCTATCACAGAATACCACAGACTGTGTAATTTATAAAACAAAAAATGTATTTCTTACAGTTCTGGAGGCTGGGAAGTCCAATATCTAGGTACCAGCATCTGCTGAGGACCTTCTTGCTGCATCATAACATGGTGGAAGGCATCACATGGTGTGAAGGGAAGCGTGTGTGTATCAGCTTAGGTGTCTCTGGTACTTATAAAGCTACTAATCCCAGCATTGGGGCCCTACCCTAATGACTTTATCTAATTCTAATGCCCCCCCAAAGGCCCCACCTTCCATCAATGTATGGATTTGGAGATTACATTTCTAACACGTAAAATTTGGGGGACATATCCAAACCATAGCAGTAACATTGAGATTTTTTCAGTTATCTAAATAAAACAAATTCTAATGGCATGTATCTGAACAGATACATTCTCATATCTTATTTTAGAGAAGGATTATTTTCCTACTTTACTATTTGGAGTATTATGATCTAGCAAATGCATGAGGCTAAATCTGCACGATTATAAATACTATTTCTTTTGTTTCTTTTGCCAGTTTTCCATATTAAACATTCAGTTTAGTGTTATTAGTTTTTTGTTGTTGTTGTTTTGTTTTTTTAAGACAGAGTCTCACTCTGTCACCAAGCTGGAGTAGAGTGGTGCGATTTCAGCTCCCTGCAACCTCTGCCTCTCTGGTTCAAGCAATTCTCCTGTCTCAGCCTCCCGAGTAGCTGGGATTACAGATGTGTGCCATCATGCCCAACTATTTTTTTGTATTTTTTAGTAGAGATGGGGTTTTACCATGTTGACCAGCCTGGGTGTCATTAGTGTTATGAAAAAACAAATCACACTAAGAGCTCTAATTTAGCATTATCACCTAAGGAAACTAATTTCCCTTTATCCTACATATGTTCTATAGATATGCACTTCTAGGGACATTGTACTTCAGGTACACTGTGAGGCCTTTTGTAGGGTCTTAACAGCTTCTTGCTTTGGAATAGATTATTTATTTAACTCAATGGTAATGACCAAAAATTTGGTCAGTGGCAAAAAATGTCAGATAATGTAAAGGACACTTTGATCTTTTGGGATTCCCCATCTATGCTAGTTTCATGCTTGTTCAAGACTTATACTTACTGGCCAGGTGCAGTGGCCGAAAAGACCAGTCTGGCCAACCTCGTCTCTACTAAAAATACAACCTGGCATTCAGTGTTACAACTGTTAATGTAGCCATCACCACAGGTGAATATCAGGTTTGTTTTACATCTTTGTATACTACATTTCTCTATTCTGTGATTCTTACATGTACATATGTACATTCCCTGGATCTTATATTCATGTGATTTTAAGGTCTCCATAATTTTGAACATAGCCCTGCCTTTTTAAGATCACAAGTTTATTAACTGCTTTATATCATCCTGTCTGGTTAGCTTGAGCTTTCCATTCAGTAGGTTCTCCAATTACTCAGTCCCTCTCCATTTTATCCACTTGATAAAATTCCTTCCTGGTTATATTCATCTCTCCGTCTCATCATTGTTATCCTTGGTTTCTCTGTTTGGAGTTCCAGTTTCCAGCTGTAGATTACCCTTGCAGAATGTATTATCCATAGCCACTGAGCGCATTTAGGTAAAAAAATTAAAAAAAAAACAAAAAAATTATACTGAAGGTTTAGCTTACTACACGTTAATAGCACTAAGTTTCAGTTGGGATCTAGCTATTGTTCTGAAATTTTTTTTTTTTTTTTTTTGAGACGGAGTCTCGCTCTGTCACCCAGGCTGGAGTGCAGTGGCCGGATCTCAGCTCACTGCAAGCTCCACCTCCTGGGTTTACGCCATTCTCCTGCCTCAGCCTCCTGAGTAGCTGGGACTACAGGCGCCTGCCACCGCGCCCGGCTAGATTTTTGTATTTTTTTAGTAGAGATGGGGTTTCACCATGTTAGCCAGGATGGTCTCGATCTCCTGACCTCATGATCCGCCCGTCTCGGCCTCCCAAAGTGCTGGGATTACAGGCTTGAGCCAACGCGCCCCGCCCTGAAATATTTTTATTTTTCTCTCATTACCTTTCTATCCTATGCTTTGAATGACTTTCCCAACCTTTTCAACTATTTTTGAATTTCTTTCACAATTTCCAAGGCTGATTTACCAGCAGATTACTTTAAATCCTACTATCCTAAGATAGAAACAATTTTTGTAACCTCAATATATTTCTGAGTTCCTTTCTAGCCTCTCATTATTCCCTCTGAAATCTTGAAATATCTAGCTCTTTAGTCCCTTCCTAAATGCCACTGCCCTTTTATATTTAAAAACATGTAAAAGTCATTTGTTAATAAAAAATATATATAAAATAAAAATACCTCCCCTTAAGTCAGCTACCCTTGCTAGATATTGATGTAATTCACTACTAAATTGACGGGCTCATCTCCCCCCTACTAACTACATTTTCTCACCACATATTCCTTGCTATAATTAATTACATTCCCCTCCTGATTAAAGTAGAACCCTTTTATAATTTGGGCAAGATTTTCTGCTTCCTACATCCCAGACTTCCTGTTACATTTGATATTTTAACCACTGCTTTTCTCTCGATTTTTCTGGAAATTTTTCTTCCATAAAACCTTCTGTGATCTCTTTTACTCATTTGTATACGTAAATATAATATTCACATCTAGATTATAACTTCATGTTCATTAAGTACATATTTCCTCTGTATCTGTCAATTCCTAGCTTTTTTTTTTTTTTTTTTTTTTGGCATTTGCTCTGTTCCCTGGCTGGAGTTCAATGGTGCCATCTTGGCTCACTGCAACCTCTGCCTCCCAGACTTGAGTGATTTTCTTGCCTCAGCCTTCTGTTCCGAGTAGCTGGGATTACAGGTGCCCACCACCAAGCCTGGCTAATTTTTTGTATTTTTAGTAGAGACGAGATTTTACCCTGTTGGCCAGGCTGGCCTCGAACTCCTGACCTCAAGTGATACGCCCTCCTCAGCCTCCCAAAGCGCTGGGATTACAGGCGTGAGCCACCACACCCGGCCAAGCCACAGGACGTTCTTAACATATCAGCCCTCCACTCAGAGTTCCCTTCATTGGTCACCAATTTGTAAACCAAAAAGTATCTGAAACACGTCTCAATCAATTTAGAAGTTTATTTTGCCAATGTGAAGGACATGCCTAGGAGGGAGGTCTGTGCTTTTCTTCAAAGATGATTCTGAAGGATTTGATATTTAAAGGCGAAGAACTGGCTGGAGGGGAAAGAGGGAGGGTATGGTACATTATGGAATCCACATATTGTAAGCAAAAGGAACAAGTAGGGGAAAAGTCAATTATATATTATTCTGAAACTCAGCAAATTAGCTCTTTACCTAAGATAAGGTGAACATAGAGTAGCTACCTGTGGAGCTATTTAACCTTTTATTTGTAGCTATCTGCTGAGGAACAAAAGGAAAGGCAGTTTCTTGCATGACTCAGCTTTGAGCTTAATTTTTTCCTTTTGGCATAGTGAATTGGGGTCCCATGTTTTTATTTTCTATTCCCAGAAGATAATCCAGAGAAATGAGTAAATCCCTAGAGTAGATCTCAAAGAGTTGTCTTAAACTTCAGGCTTTTCTACCACGATTCTCTGAAGCAAAGAAAGAAGGGTGTGGGGAAAGGTCTAGTTAAGATGAGATAGCCGGAAAAAACACCATGAAACAAAGGTAATTGTTTGTTGTGCAGATTTAAGTCAATGCCTTCTTCATTGATTAAGAATCTCTAGGAATTCAGTTATCTTTTTCTTCCTGGTGCAGGGAGGGAACACCCTTACAAATGGAGATTTCCTTTATAACTGTAAATGTCTTTTACAAAAGGGTAACTTCTTAGAAATTCTCCTGTCTGCAGTTTCTCAAAATGACAGCTCTAAATAAATCTTTGTGTCAATGAGGCATATTTTGAGGTAACATATTGTTAACAGTGCAGGATGTTCAGGTTCTTGGCGTTTTGAACAAAGAATTGCAAAAAAGGCACAAACAAAGCAAGAAAGAGACGAAGGGGTTTAGTGAAAATGAAAATACACTCCATAGTGTGGGAGTGGGCCTGAGCATAGGGGCTCAAACGTCCCGTTACAGAATTTTTGGGGAGTTTAAGTACCCCCAAGATAACTCCATTGTTTCCTTGGGGCATGCCCTAATGTAAATTGAGAGGATGAAGTAAGTTATTAAGTCATTTACTTGACCTACACCCTATGGAGAGGATATTTCCTGTCATAGATGAAGTGTGAATCAGCCTTATGTTCCCTGATTCCAGACCCTATTTTCCTTCTTCAATATTCTTGTCTCTTACAGTCATATTTTGGCGTGGAATATCTTGAACCTCATCACCATGCTCTTTTGCAAAGATGCTGGCTTTCCATAATGTTTTTATATCCATAATTGTGTAAGCTTTATTGTAATTAAAATACTAGAATTTTAATTGAGTCTTTCAAGCATGAAGAACTCTTTATTATCCTAAGGACAATTTATTTCATATATGTCCCTTAAGCATTATGATTTAAAGACTTGAACAACTATTTATTAATGTCCAGAGAAATGGTATCAGTAGATCAGACTCATGGAGGTGGATAAAATTTGACAATACATGATGATATTGAGTCAAATATCTTTTCTGGTTTTATGACAAAGTATCTGGATGGAAAAGTGGATGGAAAAGTATCTCGACATAAAATATAAATGGAGTCCTTAGTAGTAGTGACTTAGATGTCTGCCTTTTTTATCAAGGGCATTTATATTGGAAAGTTAAGAAATTTTTTTCTGAAGATATGTTTCTCCAATAGAGTTAGCTGGGGTTGCTGTGTCAGATATTGAGCCATTTATGAAAAAGAACTCTGATTTATAAATGTCATATTTTGTAACCACTAAATTAGATATATTATTTTTGGCATATTTTCTTGTGTTCATTTACTTCTCATGTATTTGTTCCTCATTATACATTTAATATTTAAGCTGGACAAATCTCCTACTTAACTCACAGGGATCTCACAGGGAAGTCTCTGGCAATTAATTATCAGGTGGCATTTCACCAAAGGATTTTAAATATACTAGTCGACTGCCTAGCTCATTCCTTGAGGATCACTGTCAAACTAATCTTCCTCATTTATTTGAAATTTTTTTTATTGCTTAAAAGAAATTTCCAGAATTAATTTTTATGCTTTAAATTAGAGACATTAAAGTGGTAAATTCTGCAGTCTAATGTTGGGATATAGAGAATTAATAATTCAACAAGTCTTATAGGTTCCTGTAGCTTTTGTCTAACAAACCACTTGAAGCCTAGTAAATATTTAATGAATATGTGTTGTCATTTATTTAACAAACATATGTGGAATGGTTTCTGTGTGTCAAACCCAGTGCTTGGTGATGAAGATATCTACAGGAATTGAAGTGGCACTTTGACATCAAGGACCACATTGTCTAGAAAGAAAAAGAGGTTGTTAACTAAAAATTCCATTTGATACAATTAGCTTAATTTCCTATAATAACCTATTATATAATATTCTTCTTGAGTAAAACTAAATTCCACTTACATATACTTAGATTCTCCAACTGGCTTACTCTTTTAGGGGTAAGAGCTTCCATAAATTCACTAACCTTTGTTTAAGATATATTAATGTCTTGTTTATGCTTATGTTTTGGAGCATTTATGTTCTGGTGGTCTCACTATAGTTTTTTTTTTTTTTTTTTTTTTTTGAGATGGAATTTCACTCTTATTGTTCAGGCTGGAGTGCAATGGTACGATCTCAGGTCACTGCAACACCTGCCTCCTGGCTTCAAGCGAGTCTCCTGCCTCAGCCTCCAGAGTAGCTGGGATTACAGGCTTGTGCCACCACTCCTGGCTAATTTTGTGTTTTTAGTAGAGACAGGGTTTCTCCATGTTGGTCAGGCTGGTCTCGAACTCCTGACCTCAGGTGATCTGCCCACCTCAACCTCCCAAAGTGCTGGGATTACAGGCGTGAGCCACCGTGCCTGGCCTCTTTTTAGCTTTTTCAGTCATATAAGCCATTGCATTTTTATTCTGTTCAAATAGCATTCTCCTCCCCATTATATTTGATTCCTTTTAGCCTAGTATATTTATCAGACACATTTTAACAGCTTGTTTTACTATTCATGAATAAAACCTATTGTCGTCCAAATATACTTTAAACATTGATTTAAGAGTTGGGTTTTCTTCTTGAAGTGCATAATGTTTCAAACGATGCATATCTTTACTAACAAGACAGGTTACCCTGTTTATTTTCCTGAAAATAAATGTGTAGTGGAGTAAATCACAAATACTTCCTTAGTATTATCCATAGTCAGCACTGAATGCAATTTTGTAAATCTCTAGTATTAAAGGAACTGTCTCAGATCTGTTTCGTATTTTGTAATAAAGGTGATTTCTGGGAATTGTTTGTTGCATAACTTCAGAATAGTTTTGTATCATTGTCAACGATAAGTTATTATCTTTGTAATACTTATATAAAGTTGTTTGGGCATTACATTGATTTAACACATTATTCTTCAGGTTAGCCATAACATTATAGGAGGTATTACAAAACAGGAAATCCTATTAGAAATCTGAGAAAAGAAGCTACCTGCAATAGAAAAAAAATTCAAAATTCATGGCAGAAACCATAATGTTAAACTTTTTAAACAAAAGCTTCTGTTAATTTTTACTTACCAATATATTTAACTTTTACTTGGGAATATATTACTTGGCCTGTGTATTAGTGGGTATGTATTTGGCAATATATGAATGGTTTTTTGCCTAGCGTATTTTTCACGTTTTTAAAGGTCCAAAATATTGATATTTCAATGTAATTAACTACAGATCTTATAGATTTAGGATAAATAAAAAGCCATTGTTACTTTTCATTAGGTGAATTTCTCCTATACAGTCATGTGCCACATAATGAGTTTTGGTCAATGATGGACCACTTATACAATGAGTTGTCCCATAAGATTATAATATTATATTTTTACTGTACCTTTTCAAGTTTTAGATATGTTTAGATCCACAAATAGTTACCATTGTGTTACAATTATGTGCAGTATTCAGTACAGAAACCTGCTAACATGCTGTATAGGTTTGTAGACTAAAAGCAATAGGTTACACCATATACACGTACACGTGAAAACATGGACAAAAGCACACACGCAAACATACACATTCTAGGTGTGTAGTAGGCTACATCATTTCAGTTCGTGTAAGTATACTCTGTGGTTTTTGCACAATGAAGACATCGCCTAATGATGCATTTCTTAGAATGTATCTCCGTTGTTGGCCAGGAGTGGTGACTCACTGTTGTAATCCCTGCACTCTGGGAAGCCGAGGTGGGTGAATCATGAGATCAGGAGTTTGAGACCAGCCTGCCCAACATGGTGCAAACCCGTCTCTACTAAAATACAAAACTTAGCCGAGCATGGTAGTGCGCACCTGTAATCCCAGCTACTCAGGAGGCTGTGGCAGAGATTGCAGTGAGCCAAGATTGTGCCACTGCACTCCAACCTGGGCAATAAGAGTGAGACTCCATCTCAAATAAATAAATAATAGAATATATCTCCATCGTTAACTGACATACGAGCATACTTTATTGTCCAGTTATGAATCTTTCACATTCAGTTAAACTGGAGAATTATGTCCCAAATTAAATGAGATACGAACATGCAATGCTATAGAACTAAATAAAAACTAGGTAGAAAACGAGGAAACAATTGAGTGACTTTGAACAACCAAATCCTTTGAAGCATAATGTAATTAATCTAATATAATTTAAAAAATTGACATTAGTAAATTGGGGAGAAAACTTTACCATTTACAGTAGAAAATGTGGGGAAAACTTGAAAGCTAGTCTACTATCAATGCCAAAATAAATCAATGAGATAGGAAAAATAAAAATTGTTTTCAGCAAATGAATCAAGGAACTGCTAAAGTATATGGTAAAGTTCAAAATGAGTTCCCTCTACAGTATTCTAAGCAGAAGCATCTGTGTTCCAACTAGCTGAATCTTAAGTCTTTTAGCGGTGGTGATGGTACTTGAGTGGTGATAAGTGAATGAGGGCCCTTTGTGAACTGCAGTCATTAAACTAAACTGACTACCATCCTCGCAGCACTTTTCTGGGCATCATCATCCAGCTACTTATCTCCACAGCAACTTAACCCCCTTTTCATTTCTGAACCAAAGGTCATATTGAATCATTTTTCTTATTCTACATTTCAGATTTGTCCTTCTGATAAACACACATACACATGCATACACAAAAGTACACCGGGAAACATACACAGACAACTACTATTTTCATAAAGGCAAGTATTTAGAAAGCTGCATCTCTATTTCTAGCTGACTTTAATTTATGTGTGTTCATATACATGCATTGGGGAAAAATTGCCAGTTAAAAAGGAAACTGAAAGCATTCCCAGGCAGTTGACACACGATTAGGGTATGTAATGTGGATTATCATTACTAAGTTTGATCTGGAAATATGATTAATAGAACTAGTCAGTATGAAACAAGAACAGATAGCAATGTAGTTTAGTGATATACAATGCACAGGAAGAATTAAGATCAATTAAACTTAAGAGTCCTAAACTATGAGATATGGAGCTATAATCTCCAGAAATTGGGTTTTATGCTTTCCTTGTCACACGGCTTCCTTCAATTAGAGCCCAAACTGAGGACAAGTGAATTGTGGATGTTGACATACTAATAGTCTCATATTTTCAACTCATCTGGATTCTGTATAATGGCTTCATTCCCTTCTTAGACTAATTTGGTAGCAGAATAAGAACTACTCTGCTGTCTCTAAAACACATTATGGTATATGACAAAACATTCATTCATTCATGCATTCATTCAACAAACTTTTACGGAAGGCCCACTGTGTTTCAGCAACTGAGATATACGTTCAGATTTAGACCTTATTCTAAGATAAGTTGTGACATACACATTCAGATATAGACATTATTCAAGTCACTTAAACTTTTTAGACCTGAATTACTATGAGGAAAATGAGGAAGATAAAGAAGAATGAGAAAGATGAGAATAACAAGAAGAGGAGCAGAGGAGGGAGGAGAAGGAGGAAAAGCAAAAGAGTGAAAATAAGGAGAAGGAGAGAAAAGGGAGTGGGGGAATAAGATGTTCCAAAATAATGTTTTGGAGTTATGTAATTCCA
Source organism: Trachypithecus francoisi (assembly GCF_009764315.1). Lineage (NCBI taxonomy): Eukaryota > Metazoa > Chordata > Mammalia > Primates > Cercopithecidae > Trachypithecus > Trachypithecus francoisi. The sequence continues at coordinate 210,111 of NW_022681437.1, read as the reverse complement.
CAGGAGCTGTCTAGAAAATAATTATCGAAAAATAGCTAATAAATTACTAAGTTAGCTATTTATTTTTTACCTTGAAGTTCAAATTTTATAGTGTTCATCTTAAAGATTTTTTCTTAAATATGTATAAAAAATACAAAACATACAGGATTTTAACCCTCACATTGTTAATGTCTTCCAAAAATAATACCCTAGTTCAATCTTTGAAAAAGATTTAAAAAAGAATTTTAAATTATAGAATTTAATATATTTTTCAGGACTGAAAGATAAAATGATTCAGTTCATTGCAAAGCCTATGTCATTCAGCTATCTGACATTGAGGGTGGACTACTGTATGTATGATGAAGTTAAGAACAGTATGCCACAACTATAATAAAACGATATGCTCTGTTAAGCTCTTTGCAATGAAATATGCTAAAATAAAATAGTATTTATGCTTTTTAGGTCAATGCTGGATATTTATGAGCTAGATGGTTTAGTAGATAGCAGGTCAGTTTTGTTATCAAATCTGAACACAACTTCACTACCAACAAACATACTTTGACCACAGTGAATAACTAGAATTGAAATCTTCCCTAGAGTATATTAGTTCCAGTATTTCTGCTGGGAAGGTATGGGTAGATTGCGATCATTTATCATTATTGGGAGACACTGAATGCTATTTCCTGTCATGCTAAAGTTGTGGCTCTATTCCACAAAATTTAAAAAGACACACAAAATTAGTCATAGCTTCTTGATATTAGAAAAATCAGAGTCATGGAAACTTTTATATCTCTATCTATCTATGGATCTATTATTGCTCAAATTTATTGAGCTCATGTCAAGTGGGAAGAAGTATGTGAAGATGGGATTTAAAGACTCAATATAATTCTATAGCCACCTCTCCTAAGCAAAAAAAAAAAAAAAAAAAATTAAATTGACAGAATCCAGATAAAGCAACAAACATTTCCAGATCACTACGTGATCATTCTAATTAGGATTAATCATTTTAGCAACACCTATGGCAATACTTAGTACCATATAAAAATAGATATTTTAAACTGAATAGATTACTCAAGTTATGCTGTATTGGGTTGTACAGAAAAAATTATTAATTTTCTTGCCCTTTTCTTTCTTGTTGGTAAGAAAAGCTATGTTAATAAGGATTCACTTAGAGTTTTTATAGAAGTGATCTTCCTTTAATATTGCTCCTAAGTCTCTAGTCATTTGCATGTACAGTGTTGCAGTGTGATTAAAGCAGAATGCACTGAACTTCTATGGATGCCTTTTCGCTATCACAATGGAATGTTTTCTTTTAATCCAGCTTTCATTTTATGCCTAATATTGGTGAGTCGGAGATTTAGTGAGGGCTTTATTTCATTTTATTTTTGCTACTTACAACTATGTTTAGGTTTCTAATGTCTGATTTTCTCCATAAGTCCACATCAAGTTCTACAAATCATATGATTTTCTAACACCAAGGGATGAGCACTTTTCATGATATGATGGACAATTTTGCATATAGTGCCATATAAATTGCTATATTATCACATAAAATGTCCAGTGTGTCTAAGCATATTTATTCCATTCACTCACTTTTCTCTAGCTATAGAGTCTCATAGAAATTATTTTATTTGAGGTGTATATCTTGGACTCATTAGATTAAATTTTTTCTTACATGAAATTCAGTATGGAATGAAGATAGACATATTTCTCTTACTTTACTGTCCTTATTTTTTCTTGATGAACTTTAAGCAGTGTTCATTAATGGACTTCAAACTTCTCATTTTGGACAAGCTTTCTTTTTTCTTAGCAGACAAAATTATCCAGGTTTCTTTTAGCATGTTCACAATTTCAGATTTGATACAATTACAGACTGAACTTGCCTTATAAACTGATTGTTATAGCTAATTTTTCCTAATAAAATTCAAATTAAGACAGCACATGTGAATTCTATTTAGAGTTCTATTGATAGTCAATGTAGCCAGTCACTGCCAACATAAATCAACCTACATGTGTAAATTTAGAGACCAATATAAAATATTCTTATCATTCTTTACTACACTTTGGAGAAACTTAGTCATTAATGTTAATTACTATAATGGTTCATATTTATTCCTGCTAGTTCTAAAGTTCTGCTTCCTAATTACACTATTATAAAGATAAAAAATTCAAAGCAACATGTATAGAACAGAATGTGTGTAGGACTGTGTCCAGTTATTAGACATTGTAAATTACCATTTGCTTTTTAAGCAATTAAATATTTTAATAAAAACGAGTTGTGTTTATACCTGCTGTAAAGTTTCTTCCATTATATTTTACTAGACTAAAAAACAAAACAATATATTTTAATCCACTGTTAATCATCAGGATTTAAGATAGTTCTGAGAAAGGGGGAAATTGATATTACTGACCCTTTTCCACATTGGTACCCCTAATGACTGCCAGAAAACGCAGGATGAGAACAATTTTTGCTGTGAGTTAGGACCACTTTTTTTTTTTCAGAAGCTTTTAAGAAAGCTAAACTTGTTTGTGTACAAAAATATTTCTACTGCCTACAAATCACAGTTTATTTTTATGTTTGAACAGGATATTTTCTAATGTAATATATAGATTTTATTTGGGGGAAAATCTGGCATCAACTCTCAATGGCTTTTATGCAGAAGCATCTAAAAATGAGCTGGAACTCTAGGGTCTAGTTCATAAAACACTGTATTTTCACATATGGTACTGCATTGTAAATTTAATCTGAAGGACTTGATAAGATATGCCAAACTGCTTAGAAACAATTTGTGTAGCTAGTGATTTTCTGTTAGACTGTAGAATATTTTTATAAAAGTAATAAGTCAATCTGTGTGTGTAATAACATATGTGCTTTAGGTTTGAATTTTGTCAGGGAACTAAAACTGAAAACAAGGAAACTTATTGACAAATTGTTTATTTTTCTGTGCATATATAAGAAATAATCATTAATTAAAGATTGCCAAGACCAGCTCAGTTGTGGAGACCCTAACCCAGTGGCATTAGAGGAATTAAAGACACACACACAGAAATATAGAGTGTGGAGTGGGAAATTAGGGGTCTGACAGCCTTCAGAGCTGAGAGCCACGAACAGAGATTTACCCACATACTTATTGACAGCAAGCCAGTGATCAGCATTGTTTCTATAAATTATAGATTAATGGGCAACAGAGGGATGGGCCCTGGCTAGTTATCTGCTGCAGGAACATGTCCTTAAGGCACAGATCGCTCATGCTATTGTTCGTGGTTTAGGAACACCTTTAATCGATTTTCTGCCCTGGGTGGGCCAGGTGTTCCTTGCCCTCATTCTGGTAAACCCACAACCTTCAGCATGGGCGTCATGGCCATCACGAACATGTCACAGTGCTGCAGAGATTTTGTTTATGGCCAGTTTTGGGGCCAGTCTATGGCCAGATTTGGGGTCCTGTTCCCAACAAAAGATCATCATGGCTAAAGATAAAGCTATCACAGCTTTATCATGCCTACATAATTTTTGCTTTGCTTTTCATCAATAAGTCCAGAAAAAAATTATTTAATGTCGGTGCATACAAATATTCCATCATTTCACAGAAGATTCAGAATTATCTTTTAATTTAGGGGTATCAAAGGTTAACAGAAAGTCCAGCTGACGTTTTGAAAAATAAAGTGAGAAGTTAAGCATTATTTGTTTTAAGGTTTTAATGAAATTCAAAACATAAAAAATAATAATAATAATAAATAAAAGGTAAAGCAAACAGATACAGTACAAAGAAAGTGAAAATAAAATAAAATAAAATAAAATAAAATAAACAAAAGGAAAATCAAATAAATACAATTCAGGTCTCTTCCTTAAAAGAGACTGCTTATTTCATTCTAGATTAAATGGGCTTTCATATTTTTCTGTTGATAACTAGATGAAGTAAGTTCTACTAAATGGTCTTACTAGTTCCAATTTTGGAGATTCTCTCTTCAAGGATTTAGTTTACTTATTAAATGCTACTGAAAGATGGAAAAAGAACAAAGTAGCTACAACTGAAAATCTGGAATGGAATTATATAGGAAAAAGGGAGTTATAATCTATAGATATAGGTTCTCCTAAAATGATCTCACATTTACAAACATGAAAGTATTTTAAATGATAAAAGAAGTCTTTCTCCCGTTTGTAAAATGGGAATAATAACCATACTTATCTCACTGAGTTATTGTAAGTTTTAAGTAAGTGAATATTAAATAAGTTCATGTATCTAAAAATGGTTTAGACAGTGCCTGGAACATATCAGTGCCGTGCAAATTTATATATTATCATTATTATTAGTGGTAGTAATAGTATGATTCAATACATTGTATTTACATGACTTTAAGACAACAGGTGCCAAATTAGTGGTTTGTTGTTGGAACTGACTTTCAGTACAAAATAGAACGTGAAAATAGTGCTTCTTTTCTCTTATTATTTATATTTTATTTTATGTTATTTTACTTTAAGTTTCAGGATACATGTGCAGAATGTGCAGGTTTGTTACATGGGTATCCATGTGCCATGATTGTTTGTTGCACCTATCAACCTGTCATCTAGGTTTTAAGCCCACATACATTAGGTATTTGTCCTAATGCTCTCCCTCCCCTTGCCCACCATGCCCCAACAGGCCCTGGTGTGTGTTGTTTCCCTCTCTGTGTCCAAGTGTTCTCATTGCTTAACTCCCACTTGTGAGTGAGAACATGCAGTGTTTGGTTTTCTGTTCCTGCGTTAGCTTCTTTTTCACCTCTCCCAGAATACCTCTCATTCAGTATCCACCGTTGACATTCTCTCTTCCCACTATAGCATTTAATGTGCTCATTCAATCAACCAGCAGCCCTGATACTAGTCTTGCACTGTCCCATATGATCCAGCATTATTTAGACATTATTCTGGAACCTAGAATTTTCTTCCTTTTCTCTTGTTTTAAATTTTCCCAAATCAACATTTTCTTATGTAATATATTATTTCTTTAGGCTTTGCACTCTAATAAATTAGCTAATTCTACTAAAATAGATCTGATATGGCTTAGCTCTGTGTCCCACCCAAATCTCATGTTGAGTTGCAATCACCCATGTTGTAGGAGGGACCAGGTGGGAGGTGATTGGCTCACGGGGGCATATTTCTCCCTTGCTGTTCTTGTGATAGTGAGGGAATTCTTTCATGAGATCTGGTTGTCTGAAAGTGTGTAGCACATCCCCCTTCACTCCCCCTCTCTTTCTGGCCATGTGAAGGCTGTGCTTACTTCCTCTTCCCCTTCTGCCATGACTGTAAGTTTCCTGAGGCTTCCCCAGAAGCATAAGCCTGTATAGCCTGCAAAACTGTGAGCTGAATATACCTCTTTGCTTTATAAACTACCCAATCTCAGTTAGTTCTTTATAGCAGTGTGAGAACAGACTAATATACGATCCATGCTATTGTATTTAATGTATTACTACTGAAATGCATTTTCTTTTCAGATGCAGAGATTGCAGAAACCAAAATTAATGGCTATTTGTGGGAATTTTAGCGCTGTTCAAGAAGTCTGCTATAGTTTTTCCTTTCTGTAGCAAGTAGGTTCTTGTACTACCTTTTAGGAAGAAATGTTCTACTATTATGAAAAGACCTTAAGTCACTTGGAGACACTGAGGTCACTACAAATTTTGAGTTAGTTACTTCTTTTTTTTTTTTTTTGAGATGGAGTCTTGCTCTGTCACCCAGGCTGGAGTACAGTGGCAACCTCTGCCTCCAGGGTTCAAGCAATTCTCCTTTCTCAGCCTCCCGAGTAGCTGGGACTACAGGCATGTGCCACCATGCCTGGCTAATGAATTAGTTACTTCCAAGGCTATATCAATAAATTCCAGACTTAAAATATTTGTTTATTTTTACTGTTAATCAAGGCAGGCTGTCATTTCTTTGCACATGCCTTGATATTTTCATTGGTTAAATTTTATTGTCAGTATGGAAAAATAAAAATCAGAAGAATTGTATTCAGTATTTCTGTGATTTGTTTTAATAATTTAATTATAGATTTTAATCTTGATTTTTTTTTTTTTTTCAAAAACATGTACCAGGTTTTATATCATCCCAGCAAATAATTTAGTCTGAAGTTCAAATGTTTTTAAGAATGTATCATGGAGGCCGGGTGCAGTGGCTCAAGCCTGTAATCCCAGAACTTTGGGAGGCCGAGACGGGCGGATCATGAGGTCAGGAGATCGAGACCATCCTGGCTAACACAGTGAAACCCCATCTCTACTAAAAAATACGAAAAAACTAGCCGGGCAAGGTGGCGGGCGCCTGTAGTCCCATCTACTCGGGAGGCTGAGGCAGGAGAATGGCATGAACCCGGGAGGCGGAGCCTGCAATGAGCTGAGATCCAGCCACTGCACTCCAGCCTGGGTGACAGAGCGAGACTCCGTCTCAAAAAAAAAAAAAAAGAAAGAAAAAAAAGAATATATCATGGAAATGAATATATTTTCTTAATTTTATAATTGACCACATTTTTATAATGTACAAGAGGAATTAATGAACGCTGTATTGAAAGGTAATCATTCTGCACTTGATCCCACTATAATTTCTATTTATTTAAGAACTGTGGATCATCAGCTAAAATACTGAAAATATTTGTTTTAATAATAGACTATGAGTATTTTGTCTTTTAGTGAATTTTGTATTGGAACTATCAAATAGAGTTACAACTTAACCTATTTCAATTTTTGTAGTTGCTCTTTATTGACTGCGTAACAATTCTATTTGCAGAAATTCCTTCAAGATTTATCACTGAGTTTTTATTCATATGACTAAAAATATATTAAAATATAAGCTATTACTATTACATGTGTTATGAAGGATTACAAAGAATTTCAGATCATGTATTTAAAATCACATTGGAATCATACATCTACTGTCTTCTCAATGGATGCAATATACAGCACACCTAGGTTCTATATTTATTCAAGTTGTTTTTTCTGTTGGAAATGAGGCTCAATTATTCCAACTCGTTAAAGCAAGGGCTAAAATGTAGCTTCTGAAGCATCATAAAATTAAATAACTATGTTTTCATGATTTAAATGACAACTCCATTTATTTCAGCTTTCACTTATAAATGAGTACTTATGCACTGATGAATATGAACAAATGTACTTAAAATAGAAAAGTTAAATGAGATTTTAATACATTTTAGTGAATTAAGGGCTGAGTACTATTGGGTTAGAACAAGAGGGAAAACAAATTGGTATGTGAACATTGTGAAGATGTTCACATGTAAATAAATAGCAAACCACTGTTATGACTAGGTCGGATACTTTAACTCAGTTAAAAAATGCAACTATGATTTTACTGTGTAGACTCAGTAATAGTAGGAACAATATTGTCTAAAAGCATAATTTATTACACAGACAACTATTTACTTTTTTTCTTTTAAGTAACTAATACAAGTCATAATTTTTATATGAACAATTTCATAGAAACGTCTGTCAGCTTACTTAATAAATATTTCCCAGGAAAACTTATTGCTTGTTCACATTTTCCTAAATCATATTTACTATATTTTTAAAGAAAGTAAGTCATAGAAAGGAATCTGAAACATATCAGTTTAAAACACTTGTTTTATATAAAGTTAGTAGTGGCAATGATGGAGCTAACATTGAAAATTGTCATTAATTATAGCTACAATTTTGATCAAATAATTTTTTAACAGCTACAGTTTTATGGAAATGCAACTGTTCTTATTTATTTGATATCTAATGAAACAATTATGAATCAAATCAGTGAGTACTAATTATACCTTCATTTCTTATTCACCTTCCATTTGTATGTATGTATATTAGGGATGATCAGACATGAAAACTGGCTAATTTTTACAACCTTTTACATCAAATGGTTATTTTTCCATCATGATTAGAGAGAAGTTAGAATCAGTATATCACTTTCACAGATTCATTTAGCAGTTAAAACATATCGTTAAAGCCATTCAGTGAAATAACCAGAAAGGAGCAATTGACTTTTAACATTTGGCTCCACAGCATGGGTTTTAACCAGGTACCACTTCCTAAATAACACATCATGCCATCATTTCAGAATCATAAAGAACAGTAATAGCAAAGATATGTCTAGTGATATTATAGAAAGCATATCAGCGTGTTGACTTGTGGAAAAATCAAATCCACTATTTGTAAAAGGGGAAAATCAAGTGTTTGAAGAAATTATCCTCCTGTGCTGTCATGTTTGTCTAAAATATTTTGCAATGAATAAACAGTGGCATAACTAAGTGGGCAAATATTTTCAAACTAGATAAATAAACCTGACTGGAGTTATTGGACCTTTTCAACAATCACATTATTTCAGTAGGCAAAGTTATTGTATAGTATTTGTATTTGTATGTTAATAACAATGCACCACCATGTACTTCTTTTAAGTAACAAGATTTATAATTATAAAATTTATAAAATGGTTTACATTGATGATGTAGTTAGTGGCTGAAAGATGAACTGAGAAATATTTTTTTTGGCTTTCTTTTCTTTTCTTTTTTTTTTTTTTTGAGACAGGGTCTCTCTCTGTCACTCAGATTGGAGTGCAGTGGCACATACATGGCTCACTGCAGCACTGACCTTCTGGGCTCAAGGGATTCTCCTGCCTCAGACTCCCAAGTAGCTGGGACCACAGGTGTCTGCAACCATGCCGAGCTATTTTTTGTTGTTGTGGATTTTTTGTAGAGATGGAGTCTTACTATGTTTCCCAGGCTGGTCTCGAACTCCTGGGCTCAAATGATCCTCCCACCTTGGCCTCCCAAAATGTTGATATTACAGGTGTGAGCCACTTCACCCAGCCCAGAAATTTTTCATTTGTTAAAGCATGATGATACATTATTTTCTTTCCAAGGATTTTTTTTCTTATAAAATACTATAAAGTCTGTGTGTGTTTGAGAAGAAAAGGCATATATCCTGTATCCTGTATGTACATTTGGTAGCTGTAAATAATTAAACACAGTTTCAGAAAAATATTCCCATTTGTTAAAATCATAGAAGTTTTACCCTCCTACCATATAGAAGGGCCTCACAGATGGATAAACCGTGTTTGTAACTTTTTAGGTTCAGTAAATTAAAACAGCATCTTCTGTAACCCAATTCCAACTTTTTAAAGTGTGTGCACAGAATTAATATAGGATAAAAATGGGTATAAGGTCTTAAGCTAGCAAAATGAACTATCTAATTACTCTGTTGCTTAATAATATATTAAAGATTATTGGTTTTTAGTTCTTTTGTGTGTTTCCTACTTTTGAACAAATTCTATAAGCTATAACTAAAATTATATGCTTACTTTTCTTTTTCATCTTTGGAAATGAAACAAAGAATATTTATATACTTGAATGCCCAGAGATGAAAAAGTCATATCTTGGACAAGAGCATCAGACACATGACTTGTAGCCATTGAAATACTTTAAAATCATGACTTAGTCTTCCATGGGGCATTATGAAAATGATGTAAAGACTCTGTCTCAAAAAAAAAAAAGGGGGAGAAAAAGAAAATAGAAAAAGAAAAGCATAAATAATTAAAATGATTCATTTTCTTTAACTATCCATTTTGGAGACTATTTGGAAATCAACTCTGAATAGAAATAATGCAAATGTGAAATGTATCACTTTGGTTAAGTGTTAGCAGGTGGTCATATGCAATCCAATAAAATGTGACCATTGCATATTATACTGGGTACTATATGTAATAGTTATAACCTAATATGCATAAAATATAGTTAATCTTGTCTTTCTGGATTATGGATGCAAAGTCATTTAAATTTTAGAAATAATGAAGTGGCTGGTCTTCTTTGATTAATGCACAAAGACTTCTCAAAGTCTGCTGCAGAAAAAAAATTATTTTGGAAAAAAATATTTTGAATGTCATAACAATCAGCAGGTAACTTCTTACAGAGAAGAGCAGAGAATTCATAAATTGGAAGTATCCTTAATGTTTTTGCATGTTGCTGGAACATTTTACCTGCACACTTGTTCTTTAAATGTTCTCACTCTCATTTTATAAATACTCATGCAACCTTTTCATGAAAGGCATTTCTAAGTACTACCTGCTGGGTCAGATTATATCTTGTTCTAGTTTATTGAAAGAATTCAGGAGACTTTTAAAGTTAGGTATATACAGGGTGATTTTTTAAAACGCCTCTCTTAACAGTAGAATGAAACTGTCATTTACTGAAGCCACAACCTCCTGAGAAGGAAAATAAGAAAAGTAAAAAAGAAAACATTCAAGGAAGATAATGTCTTTCAACCTTTTGCTATGTAATCTTTCTGTTGCTGCCCTATACCACTTCACCCCTCCCTGCCAGCACACACACAGAATCACACACAGTTACTATTGGGAACAATAGACAAAGAAAAAAATGTTTTTATTTTTTATTGGTATTCAAAGAAATGAGATGCAGAGGAAAAAGAACTGCAGTGAAAGTCCAGCAATGAATTATTCAATTCCTTCAATTTGTTGACCTTAACAAAATGCAAAGTGATTTGAAGTAAGAGTAATTAACAAGAGAGAGTGTGCCTAGTAAAACCAAGAAAGAATCATATTTGTTTCAGGAATCAATAACAGCCAGTGATTGAAGATCATAAAGGAACCATTCAGGAAAACAAAGAACCTTTTGCCAAGGCAGTTGTCATGCTGTACATGTGTGCACATATGAAGGGATTTTAGCTGTGACCTTGCACTAGTAAGATTTAATTACATGAAAATGTCTTCTACAGAAAATAAAGTGAGGAGAAAAATGAAGTAAGAGGCACATCTCAGTGACACTAAAATGCCGTTTTGATGTCAAGTTTAAGAGAAAATTGTTTCTGGGGATTGGCATCCAATACAGTTTTTCATTTAAATAAAATATTCCAGTGTGACTAAAAGTAAAATTAAAAGAAACACTGAATAAAATTTAATGAAGAACTTTGGAGTGATAATAGAGTTCTATAACATAGAACTAAAGCTGTGAACATGTTCCAAAGACTATTTTGGCACATAGAAGCACATCTTTGTCTCTTCTGTTATGAAATCTCAGTGAAAAACTCTTGAACTTTTCCCAAATTGAAGGACATTCTATAAAATACCTAACTAGTACTTCTCAAAACTACCAATGTCATTAAAAACAAGGAAAACCTGACAAACTATTATAGTCAAGATGTGCTGAAGGAGACATGACGGCTAAATGATGTAATGTGGAACCCTAGATGGGATCCTGGGTCAGAGAAAAAGACATTAAGAAATAGAAATAAAGTAAAAATTAGTTAATAATAGTGTATAGATATATTAGTTCATTAGTTGTGGCACATTGTATTATACTAATGTAAGATGTTAACAATAGGGAAAATCTGTGTAGAGAAAGACTACCTGTACTAACTTTGCAAAATTTTTTGAAATCTCAAATGTTTCTAAAATTCATTAAAGATTCTGAAGTTTATTTTATTCATTTATTCATTTATTTACTTAGTTATTTTGAGATGGAGTTTTGCTCTTGTTGCCCAGGCTTGAGTGCAATGGTGTGATCTCGGCTCACTGCAACCTCCGCCTCCCAGGTTCAAGTGATTCTCCTGCCTCAGCTTCCCAAGTAGCTGGGATTGCAGGCACCCATTACTATGCCCAGCTAAAGTTTTGGATTTGTAGTAGAGACAGGGTTTCACTGTGTTGGCCAGGCTGGTCTCGAATTCCTGACCTCAGGTGATCTGGCCGTCTCAGCCTCCCAAATTGCTGGGATTACAGACTGTGAGCCACGGTGCCCTGCCAATTCTGAAGTTTATTAAAAACATTAGAGCATTTTATCCTGGTATAAATTCTAGCAATATTAGAATTGGCTTTTCTTCCAATCTATATTAATCTCCTTGAAATATGCTCATTACTTAAGAAGACAGCTACACAAAACATTACAATAATCAACAGGAATGGACATTTCCATTTTGTTTATACATTTTAGGAGCTGTGGTCTTGGGGAAAAACAAGGGGACCCAAAGTGACTACAAAGATAAATTTTCATAAATGATTGCCCTGGAGCTGCTATATGCTAGATCTCATCAAGAAGAGCTTAGGGTTTCACTTGTAAAATAAGAGCATCTTCTCAGAGAACTACTGTTTGGAGATTCATAAAAATAAATAGTAATTATTGGATTCAAAGCCCTAGAGAAACATATGTGTGTATTCTTTGGTGAGCAAATTGCTATTATTATCTTGAATTTAATACAATGAAGCACCACACATTGTAAAGCTAAGGGAGTCAAAGAAGTTTCAAAGTTATCTATTTCTACCTTAGCTATTTTAAACTCTCTTCTAGAAGCCAAAATAGTAAATACTTAAAAAGAAGTCATTTATAGTATTTTTTTTTTTTTTTTTTTTTTTTTTTTTTTGAGACGGAGTCTGGCTCTGTCACCCAGGCTGGAGTGCAGTGGCCTGATCTCAGCTCACTGCAAGCTCCGCCTCCCAGGTTCCCGCCATTCTCCTGCCTCAGCCTCCCGAGTAGCTGGGACTACAGGCACCCGCCACCTTGCCCGGCTAGTTTTTTGTATTTTTTTAGTAGAGACGGGGTTTGAACGTGTTAGCCAGGATGGTCTCGATCTCCTGACCTCGTGATCCGCCCGTCTCGGCCTCCCAAAGTGCTGGGATTACAGGCTTGAGCCACCGCGCCCGGCCCCTAATATTTGTTAACTAATTGGAATAACTAGATAAATGTAGCTTCATGAATGGTTAAGAAAACTTTTACTGAAACCAAAAGTATTGAGAAAATCATCGTGAATAGTAACTTAAATTTTGCAAAGGGTAAATGCAAACAGAATATGACTCATAAATAATATGGTAAGCACTGAACTGTAAGTAATCTAATCATAGAACTGAGAAAGCATTAAAATGATATAAATCAGCCCAAAAGTTAAATATATGCGTTATTTATATTGGTCATGTCTAAAAGTGAACAAAGACTAAATAAACTAAATAATATAGTTGATTTTTCTATGTTGATCTTATATCCTGCAACCTTGCTGAACTCTCATTATTTCTAATAATTTTCGTGAATTCCTTAGGATATTCTATATACACGATCATGTCACCTGCAAATAGAGATAGTTTTACTTCTTCCTTTCCAATCTGTATGAATTTTGTTTATTATTGTTATAATCATTTTTGTTTTGCATAATTATCTTGGCTAGGTCCTGCAGTACAACACATTAGAAATGAGCAAGAGTGGATATTTCTGTTGTTTTCCTGGTCTTAGTGAGAAAGCATCCAGTCTTTCATCATTAATTATGATGTTAGCTGTGGATTTTTAATAAATGCCTTTCATTAGGTTCAGAAAGTTTTCTTCTATTCCTGGTGTGTTGAATATTTTCCCCATAAAAGCATGTTGGGTTTTGACAAGTTGTCGTTGTTGTTGTTGTGTGTGTGTGTGTGTGTGTGTGTGTGTCTGTTAAAAAGATCATGTCGGCTGGGCGCCATGGCTCACTCCTTTAAGCCCAGCACTTTGGGAGGCCAAGGCGGGCAGATCACCTGAGGTCTGGAGTTTGAGACCAGTCTGGCTAACAAGGTGAAACCCTGTCTCTACTAAAAAAATACAAAAAATTAGCTGGGCGTGGTGGCATGCACCTGTAGTCCCAGCTACTTGGGAGGCTGAGGCAGGAGAATTGCTTGAACCCCGGAGGCAGAGGTTGCAGTGAGCCGAGATCACGCCATTGCACTCCAGTCTGGACAAGAAGAACAAAGCTCCATCTCAAAAAAAAAAAAAAAAAAAAAAGTGCATTTTGTTTCTTATTTTATTGATTTGATGTGTGATAGATTTTCTTATGGTGAACCAGTCTTGGATCCCTGGAATAAATCCCACTTGATTATGGTGTATAATTATTTTTGTACATTGCTGAATTTGGTTTGCTAGGTTTTTTTCTGAACTTTTATTTTAGGTTTTGGTATACTGTGCAGGTTTGTTATATAGATAAATTGCATGTCACGGGAGTTAAATATACAGATTATTTTATCACCCAGGTAGTAAGCATGGTACCTGACAGGTAGTTTATTGGTCCTCACCCTCCCCCTACCCACCACCCTCAGGTAGGCATCAATGGTTGTTGTCCCCTTCTTTGTGTCCTTGTGTACTCAATATTAGGTCCCACTTATAAGTGAGAACATGTTGTATCTGGTTTTCTGTTCCTGTGTTAGCTTGCTTAGGACAATGGCATCCAGCTCCATCCATTTTGCTACAAAAGACATGATCTTGTTCTTTTTTATGGCTGCATAGTATTCCATGATATATATGTACCACATTGTTTAATCCAGTATACTATTGATGGGTGTTTAGGTAGTTCCAAGTATTTGCTACTGTGACTAGTGCTGCAATGAACATCCATGTGCATGTGTCTTTATGGTAGAATGATTTATATTCCTTGGGACTATACCCAATAATGGGATTGCTGGGTTGAATGGTAATTCTGTTTTAACTTCTTTGAGAAATTGCCATTGCTTTCTGCAATGGCTGAATGAATTTGCATTCTCTCCATCAGTGCATAAGCATTCCATTTTTTCCACACCCTCGCCAGTATCTGTTATTTTACAATTTTTACAAAATAGACATTCTGACTAGTGTGAGACATTCTGACTAGTGTGAGATGGTATCTTATTGTTGTTTTGATTTGCATTTTTCTAATGATTAGTGATGTCGAACATTTTTTCATATATATATTCCTCATAGATTATGGATATTAGACCTTTGTTGGATGCACGATTTGCAAATATTTTCTCCCATTCTGTAGGTGGCCTGTTTACTCTGTTCATAATTTCTTTTGCCATGCAGAAGCTCTTTAGTTTAATTAGATCTCATTTGACAATTATTTTGTTGTTGTAATTGCTTTTGATTCTCTGTTACAAAATCTTTGCCAGGTCCTATGTCCAGAATGGTCTTTCCTGGGTTATCTTCCAGTGTTTTTGTACTTTTAGGTTTTATATTTAGGTCTTTATTCCATCTGGAGTTGATTTTTGTATATAGTGTAAGAGAGAGGTCCAGTTTCAGTCTTCTGCATATGGCTAGTCAGTTATCCCAGCACTATTTACTGAATACAGATTCCTTTCCACGTTGCTTGTTTTTGCGACTTTGTCAAATGATCAGATGGTTGTAGGTATGTAGCTTTATTTCTGGGCTTTCTAATCCATTGCAATGGTCAATGTGCTTGCTTTTGTACTAGTTCCACACTATCTTGGTTACTGTAGCCTTGTAATATAGTTTGAAGTTGGGTAATGTGATGCCTCCAGCTTTTTTCGTTTTGCATAGGATTGCTTTGACTATTAGGGCTTTTTTGGTGCCATATGAATTTTAAAATAGCTTTTCTAATTCTGTGAAGAATGTCTTTGTTAGTTCGATGGAAATAGTATTGAATCTGTAAATTGCTTTGGGCACTATGGCTGTTTTAACCATATTGATTCTTCCTATCCATTAGCATGGAATGCTTTTCCATTTGTTTGTGTCATTTCTAATTTCTCTGAGCACCGTTTCGCAATTCTTGTTATAGAGATTTTTCACATTCCCAGTTAGATGTTTCCCTAGATATTGTACTCTTTTTGTGGCTATTGTGACTGGAATTGCATTCTTTATTTGACTCGCAGCTTGGATGTCATTGGTGTATAGGAATGCTACCAATTTTTGTACATTGATTTTGTATCCTGAAACTTTGCTTAAGTTGTTTATCAGATCAAGGAGCTTTTTGACAGAGACTGTGGGGTTTTCTAGGTATAGAATCATATCACCTGCAAACAGGGACAGTTTGACTTCCTGTCATCCTATTTGGATGCCTTTTATTTCTTTCTCTTGCCTGATTGCTCTGTCCAGGATTGCCAGTACTGTTTTGAATAGCAGTGGTGAGAGAGAGAGCATCGTTGTCGTGTTCCAATTTTCAAGGCAATGCATCCAGCTTTTGCTCATTCATTATGATGTTGGCTGCAGATTTGTCATAGATGACTCATAGTTTTGAAGCAGGCTCCTTCATTGCCTAGTTTGGTGAGTGTTTCTAACACGAAGGGAAGTTTAATTTTATCAAAATTCCCTTCTGTATCTTTTGAGATACAAATGAGAATTTTATTTTCAGTTCTGTTTCTGTGACAGATCACATTTGTTGGTTTGCATTTGTTGAAACAAACTTGCATCCCAGGGATAAAGTCTACTTGATCATGGTGATTAGCCTTTTTATGTGCTGCTGAATTCAGTTTGCTAGTATTTTGTTGAGAATTTTTGCATCTACTTTTATCAAGTATATTTGCATGAAATTTTCTTTTTTGTTGTGTCTCTGCCAGGTTTTGGTATCAGGATGATACTGGCCTCATAGAATGAGTTAGGGAAGAGTCCCTCTTCCTCCATATTATAGAACAACTGCAGTAGGAATGTTCTCAGACCAAACTGAGGGTCGGGCTGCTATTTCTTGTGGCCCAATAACGAGATGCAGATGAACTGGGGGGAAAAGAGTTTTTATTTCTGTAACCAGTTACAAGGACAAGGCCTGAAAAATATTGCCAGACCAACTCAAAATTACAGTCTTTCAGAGCTTATATACCTTCTAAGCTGTATATCTACATGTAAGTGTGCCTTCATTTAAAGACATACGTGATTAACTTCTTTTAATCTATAACTAGATCTGAGTCCTGAAGATCTTCCTCTGGAGCCTCAGTAAATTTACTTAACTTAGATGGGTCTAGCTGCTGGGGTAATTACCCTTATCTTGTCTCCTGCTAAGTCATGGAGTTTTGGGGAGCTCCTTTAGTCCCAAATAAAGCTTGTTTGTGGAGGCCTGGGGAGTTTCTCCAGACTCCCATTAAAGCTTATTTAATCCTAAACGACTCCTGTTAAGAATTCTGTCATTATCTTGTCATGCTTTAAGGCCCAGGAAACTCCTAAGCAAAACTCTTGGTGAGCTTTTGTTACATTCCATCCTGAGTGGTTATGAAAAGCTGATAGGTAAATATAGAGCTTTTAATAACCACTCAGCCAGTACTGAAACAGTTATTATGGAGGTCTGTGTTAGTGAGACCTGGCCTGCCACAGGAATGGTACTAACTCCTCTTTACATATCTGGTAGAAACTCTCTGTGCATCTGTCTGGTTCTGGGCTTTTTCTGGTTGGAAGGCTTTTTATTACTGATTCAATTTTGGACTTCATTTTTGGTTTACTCAGGGATCCAATTTCTTCCTGGTTTAGTCTTGAGAGGTTGTATGTGTCAAATAAGTTATCCATTTCTTCCAGGTTTTTTAGTTTGTATGCATACATGTGTTCATAATAGTCTCTGAGGGTTTTTTTTTTTATTTCTATGGGGTCAGTGGTAATGTCCTCTTTGAAATTTCTGATTGTGTTTATCCAAATTTTCTCTTTTTTTCTTTACCTAGCTAGCAGTCTATCTTATTAATTTTTTTCAAAGAACTAACTCGTGCATTCATTAATTTTTTTATGGTTTTTAGCATCTTAATTTCTTTCAGTTCAGCTCTGATTTTGGATATTTCTTTTCTGATAGCTTTGTGGTTGGTTTGCTCTAGTTTCTCTAGCTCCTCTAGTTGCGATGTTAGGTTGTTAAATTGAGATCTTTCTAAGTTTCTGATGTGGGTGTTTAGTGCTATAAACTTCCCTCTTAACACTGTTTTAGTTGTGCCCCAGAGATTCTGATATATTGCATCTTTGTTGTCATTAGTTTCAAATAATTTCTTGATTTCTGCCTTCATTTCATTATTTACCCAAAAGTCATTCAGGAGCAAGTTGTTTAACTCATGTAATTATATGGTTTTGAATGATTTTTTTAGTATTGATTTTTATTTTTATTGCACTGTGGTCCAAGAGTGTGGTTTGTGTGATTTCTTAAAATTTGCTGAGGATTGTTTTAAGTCTGATCATGTCATCAATTTTGAGTATGTGCCATGTGCATGTATAAATACATACATCTACTATATACATACAAAAATTAAAAATTAAAAAAAAGATTCATTGCTGGGAAACTACTGTGTTAATTTAGATATAAGGAAACACTCTGGCTTTTTGAGTTACCAGAGTGCTTGTGCTGTTTCTTTCTCATATGTGTGAGCTGATGTTTCTTCAATCCTTTCCTTCAAGAAGTTGCTGTTCTTTGTTTGTTTGTTTGTTTGTTTTTCGGAGTCTCACACTGTCTCCCAGGCTGGAGTGCAATGATGTGATCTCAGCTCACCGCAACCTCTGCCTCCTGGGTTCCAGTGATTCTCCTGCCTCAGCCTCCCGAGTAGCTGGGATTACAGGCACCTGCCACCACACCCGGGTAATTTTTTGTATTTTTACTAGAGACGGAGTTTCATTATGTCGGCCAGGCTGGTCTCTAACTCCTAACCTCGTGATCCACCTGCCTCAGCCTCCCAAAGTGCTGGGATTACAGGCATGAGCCACTGTGCCCGGTGAGGAATTATTATTATTATTTGCTTTTTTTTCTTTGACATCCTTGGAGGTTTGGTCATTGTATAAGGTGGGTTCAGTTTACTGGCTTCATTTCTGGTACATTTTGGTGCAGGAAAGCCTCAGTTCAGTACTCCTGGGCTGTGTGCTCTAACTCAGGAGGACTGCTATTGGGCAATGGCATAGTAGGGTGTATGTGCACCCTTGTGCCAGCAAGTGAAGGAAAGGCAAGGTCCACTTGCCTATGTGTGTGCCAGCAAAGCAATGAGAGTGTGGCTGTGGGCAAGTGCTTGCTGGCAAAGAGACATAAGGGAGGCTGCAGTGGGGAGAGGGTACAGGTGGGCTGGTGCCAGTAGGCTGGGGTCACGCTGCTGGAGCTCTCAGACGGTCAGGTGTGGTCTTCCTGTGCAGGAGCTATGTTGTGGGATCCTGCAGGTACCTCATCTGAGTATCTGAGGCTGAACTGCAAGTAGGCGTGGCCAGGGTGGGAGCCCAGGAGAGGTGAGCAGACAGGAGGCGCTCAGGGTGGACTGGCTGGTCTCCTGGGCAAGACTGTTCCTCTCTGTTCTGGTTTGACAGTTTCCCTAAGTCTAGAGTGTCCTGAGGAGCATGGCGAGCCTTGGGGAATGGGTGTCCCTGGCAGTACTTGGCTACAGATGTTCCCACACCAAACCTTCTGGGTTCTGATTTGTTTTTTTCTAAAGACCACCAGAGTGGGCACAAAAGAACCAGCGAGTAGGCAAGGGTAGGAGCAAAACTGCAAATTTATTTTTGGTCACTTAAGGTGTGGGGGAGAGGTCTGTCGGCCTCCGGCAAAGGAGGCCGGCAGAGTCGCCCTGTAGAGCTCTTGGACGGAGTTCCTGCAGTCCCAACATCCCGACAGGAGTGGGGCTGGGAAGTCCGCGTGTGGCGTCCGTCCGGAGCGGCTTTTCTAGGAGTGGGAGGGCAATAGGTGGGGCACAGGCGTGTCGGGGGGCGTTCCACAGGTGCGACCAGGTAAATCTTGGTCTCTTCGGATTGACGTCACCTGGAGCATGCCTGGTTGGTCTGCACCTTCCCAGGTCGCCGGCTGCATTTTCGCGCACACGGGAAAAGTTGGTGAAGAAGAACCCGGAAGTGCACCATCTTGCCTCCATTCATCCAAACAGGTTCCACATAGGCTGGAACTCTGCCCAGCCTTAAAAATCTTCAAGCAGTTCTCGCTGCTAGCTCAAGTGTCCATGGGGATCATGGGGTCTCCTGCTACCAGGATTCCAGATGACCGTGGTGAAAGTGAATCACCCGTCACATGTTCAACACATCCCTTTCCTAGGAGTCCAGGTTCACTTTTTTTTCTTTTTTTTTTTGAGAATTTTTGTGTTTACATTCGAGATATTATTCTGCAGTTTCCTTTTCTTGTGTTGTCTTTGCCTGGTTCTGGTGCCAGGAAATCATGGCCTCATACAATGAATTAGAAATTATTCCCTGACTCTTCTATTTTTTAAGGGAAGAATTTGTGAAGAATTAGTGTTAATTCTCTTTTAAACGTTTGGTAGATTATAACTGAAACTACCTGGTCCTGAAATGGCCCAGTTCTCTGTGTGTGATTCTCCTGCTTTAGGAGCCGAGTGCTTAGTGGAGGTAACAAAATGGTCAGTGGCAGTAGCTTCAGGTCTTCTCAGCCATTCTTTGGCGATGAAACTACTGCATTACAAGTGAAGGCAAGGCAGATTGGGACCCTACTATTCTTGGTTGTGTCTTTTCTAAGGTAGAACCTCCATCACTTGAATGGGGGCTAGGTAGAAAAGAAAGCCCTCGCCTCTCAGCTGAATTTACCTGGAACTTGGCCTCAACAACAGGAAGTTAGGGCAAGGGTAAGAACTGTTGACCTGATGATCCCCTAGGAAAGATAGCACTCCCACTGGGAACCAGATTAAAGGGAACCTTGTGTTCTTGGCTGCTCTCATGTGTAACGGAGTTGTAGTCTTGCTGACCTGGGAGGAGAAAGGAAGGCACA
Organism: Trachypithecus francoisi; assembly: GCF_009764315.1. Classification (NCBI taxonomy): domain Eukaryota; kingdom Metazoa; phylum Chordata; class Mammalia; order Primates; family Cercopithecidae; genus Trachypithecus; species Trachypithecus francoisi. Next base: position 189,738 of record NW_022681437.1, on the reverse strand, counting down.
GGTCTTCATGCAAATACCACAGACTCTGGCTCTTTTTATAGAATTTTGGTAGATTTTCTTGAACAAGTATTTCCTCTTTTGTTAGATGCTCTAAGCTCATTTTCTGATGCTTTAAATGGCTGCTTTTAAATTAATATTTACCAGTTTTGCAAGGGATTACATCCATGGAACTCCTCAGATGTCATGCTGGAAGTCAGGTGTTACACTATGATTTTAATATAAAAGAATATAAAATCAGAGTTTATTGGCTAGGACAGTTGTTTTTTTATAGCCTGGAGCTTAGGGTATGAGACTTCCACAGATTGTGAAGGGCCTTGTATGTCATACTAGGAAATTTAAAAATTATCCTTTAGGAAATGCAGCACCCATATACTATCTAAGAATCTGAGTGATATGACCAGATTTGGGATTTTAAATAATAATTCCAGAAGCTGTATGGAAGGGAAATTCAACTAAGCTAAGCCCAGATACTAAATGACTCAAGAGCTTAAAACATGACTTGAAGAGTAAGAATAGTTAGAGAATAAATTCAAGGGAAATATAAGAGATAGAAAGTTGAGAAATTATTGATTGGATATGGATATTGACTAACAGAAAAGAAAAAATTTGATAATGGAACAATATTTTGTAGCTAATGTCTGATTTCAGCGCTGGTGGAATACATAAGGAGAGGAACAAACTCGAAGCAGAAGGTAATGAGTGTGGTTTTGAAGACATTGTTTTGATGTGGCTGTAGGACATCCTGATGAATATGCTTAGGAGGCAGCTAGAAGTATGGCTCCTGAGGTATGAGAGCATTTGAACTTGGAGATAGAAAGGTGAAAGGCATGATAAAATATAAAATATTTGAAGTCACTGGAACCTATTACCCAAGAAGATCACATAGAAGAGGAAGAAGATAACAGCTCCAAGGGTGAAATTCTGTCACAGTATACTTTCAATGATATGGTTGGAAGAATAGAAGCCAGAAAATTCTACTGGAAGAAGATAACAAAATTGAATAGAGGAAGATAACAACATTGTAGAACAATTGCCTGACAGAGTTTCAAGAAGGAAAGTATGGTCAGCCTTTCTATACCAAATTCGAACATTCAGTGGGTTTTTGTATCTCCTTCTCTAAGACGATTATTCATGTAGTGTCCTAGAGAACCTTCAACTGAGGTAAATATAAATAAGAGGAACATTCTTGACAGGGAGTATGTCCATATAATTTAAAGATACACTATCTGACAAAAAACTGTGCTTATATATAATTTAAAGAAACACTATCTGATTAAAACTGTGCATATATTTGCATCTGTTTGCCACCTGCAATTATGTATTTAAATGTTTCTCAGACTCCCAGATGTTTAGGAAGCAGTATCTGTTAAACATATGAAATTGAACATTCCATTCTTATTTTTAAAAGATCATTTTACATAGTAATTTTCATACTAAGACACTGCTTTTCCCTCCCACGAAGAGTACAAGTAACGCTAATGGTTGAGTTACAGTCCAAGACAGTATGTTGTAATGCCATTTATAACTGGTGCTCTACAATCATGCCTCACAAGATAAACAGTTCTTAAATGAGTTCAGATGTTTATTACAATGCAACATGAGTTTTATATGACTAAGTTGAGATATTTTATTTTGGAAGAATAAGAACTCTTAGTTCCCAGTAGAGTGGAAAATTCTGTCAACAATAATGTTTAGAGAAGACAAACAAGTAGAATATTTAAAGATAAATCAAAAGAACACTGTTTTATTGCAGTGTTATGTTTAGGTTTTGTCTCCCAAGGGTCATCTAGGTTGTCAACCTATGTGGATGGTATTAATCAGATACTTGAAAAATTATTCCCTTATATTTCCTAATTTAGCTGTAAACTTAAAGTTAACCAAAATAAATAAATAAATTTTATTTATATTGAAGGCTTTTACTGTATTCATTTAGTGAATACAGCTATCTGCCTTTGATGTAAGATATAAAAATGGTTATCTTGCCATCGTTGAAGACCTTCAAATCTACAGTCTGAAGCAAAGCAGAAACTGATTCAGATTTACCAGAACTTATAAAATTGACAAAATGCTACACAGATAAATCAGTTTTATTTTTAACTGATATGTATTTATGACATTGTACAAGAACCACCCAATGACAGAAATATGCTGCCTATGATGTCCATATCTGTGTTAGATATGGTCTTTTATGACTGGTGTAATTCAAAGTAAAATAGAGAATATTGTATAAGAAAAACACTAGTCTTAGGAAAATATATTGTTGGAACTGGGGGAATCCTTAGGGAATATCTAACTTGCCTTCCCACTCTTATTCTTCAGAGGATGAAAATGAGATTCAGGGACATTAAGTAATATTCTCTGGCTCACAGAATATCTTATTGTCAAAAACTAGATTGCCATCCTTATGTTCTGAACTCTTTCTAGCCTATTCAATATTCTTTCCACTGTACTACACTACTCTTTATGTAAAAAATCATGATAAACTTTGTTCAAAGAGCAGTAAAATATAACTGTTACTTTGGTCGATTCCTCTAGTGAATTAGAGATGAAAATACGATGATATTGAAGTGAAATAAACTTAGAAAAATGACAGCTTCCCAGCCCTCTTAAGTTAGCCATGATTGCAATGAATATAATCTTGCAGCCAATTTTTTTTTTTTTTTGCTGTATCCCAAAAGATAATCTAGGAAATTGGAATATTTGAAAGCAATCTGTTATACTCACATCTGTCTACCCACAGCCAATTGAATACAATTTTTCTTGTTGATTTGCTATGTTTTACTAAGACTGCACTTAGCACCAGATTATGTCAGATATTCAGAGAAACTTCCTAACAAAATTCCAAAATTATTGCTAGTGATGGCACACAGAGACAGTCTAAATATTGTGCTAGGCTACGAGAGCTGCCATAACAGTTACGAGAATTGCCACATATGGGTAGCAAAGTTACCACAGACGGGGTAACTTAAACAATAGGAGTTTATTTTCTTCCTGTTTTAGAAGGTGCAAGACAAGATCAAGGTGCCATTAAGTTTGGTTTCTGGTGAGGCCTTTCTTCTTGGCTTGCTGATGTCCACTGTCTTGCTGTGTTCTCACATGACCTCTTCTCTGTGTGCATGCAGAGTGAGAAATATCTGGTGTTTCTTCCTCAGTCCTATCGAATTAGGACTTCCTCTTCTTATAAAGACACTAATCCTATCAAATTAGGACCCCACCTTTATGATTCCATTTAACCTTAATTACCTTCCTAAAGGCCCTATTTGCAAGTCACATTGGGGGTTGGGGCTTCAAGGTATAAATTTGGGTTAGGGGGCATCTATTCAGTTTATAACACCTGTTAAACATATACATTTGATGTTACTTCATCACATCTTTTCACAAACTTTTAAAGTAGAATCTACCTAGAGGAAGCTGGCACATGCATATGTGTTAAGAATACAGTAAATCATGATTTAGTGATAGAGGTACATTCAAACTAGCCATCACCCTTACATTTCTTACTATTTTGCTGCACTTATGCAGAGCAAAATTTAACTAACATAAAAGAGTAAAAATCTTTTTTCTCTGAAAACTATTGAACCAAAAGTAAAATGGGTGACAATGGCAGTGAACAGGTTTTGTGCTTTTTTTAAAAAAATAAGAGAATACACATTTTTCTCAAGTACACTTAGAGCACTCTCCAGAATTGACCATATGACAGCCATAAAGCAAGGCAATAATTTTAAATGGCTAAAATTACACAAAGTATCTTTTTCAATCACAATTGAAGGAAACTAGAAATCAACAATAGAAAGAAAATCCAAAATATGTGGAAATTTCTTAAACAACCAATAGGTCAAGGAAGAAGTTGCAAGGGAAAATATAAAATATCTTGAAACAAATAATAAAACAACATGCCAAAGCTTGTAGGATGCATTGAAAGCAGGAAAATTTATAGCTATAAATAATTACATTAAAAAGAAAAATAATCTGAAATCAACAACCTAACTTTACATCATAAGGATTTCAAGAAAGAACAAACTAATCCCAAAGTGAACAGAATGAAAGAAATAATAAAAACTAGAGGAGAAATAAATAAAATAGAGAATAGTAAAACAATAGAGACTATCCATGAGATTAAGAATTGTTTCTTTAAAAAGATCAATAAAATTGACAAGAATTTCACTAGATTTATGAAGAAAATAAAGAAAAGACTAATAACTAATATCAGGAAAGAAAGATGAGAAATATCAAGAATGAAAGAGATAGGAAGGAACCATATAGCACTATAACTGTAAAGAGATTGAATCAGTAATAATAATCATAATTTAAAAAACAAACAAACAAAAAAACTCTTGGCCAGGTGCTGCGACTCACAGCTGTAATCCTAGCACTTTAGGAGGCCGAGGGGGGCAGATCATGAGGTCAGGAGTTCAAGACCAGCCTGTCCAACATGGTGAAACCCCGTCTCTACTAAAAAATACACACATACACACACACAAATTAGCCGGGCGTGGTGGTGCGCGCCTGTAATCCCACCTACTCCAGAGGCTAAGGCAGTAGAATTGCTTAAACCAGGAAGGCGGAGGTTGCAGTCAGCGAAGGTCGTGCCACTGCACTCCAGCCTGGGCAACAGAGCAAGAATCTGTGGGGAGGGGAAGCGGAACAAAAAATAAAAAACTCTTGAAGAAAAGCTCAGGACCAGGTGTGTTTACTGGTGAATTCTACAAAACATTTAAGAAAAGTTAACACCAATCCCCTTCAAATTCTTCCAAAAAACTATAGAAAAGGAAATACTTACCTACTCATTCTGTAAGGTCTGTGTGATCCTGATACCAAAGTTAGAAAAAGACACTGCAAGGAAAGAAAACTACAGACCAATACTGCTGCTGAATATCGATGAAAAGTTCTCAACAAATATTAGCAAACCAAAGTCAGGCACATATTTAAGGGATTATATACCATGACCCAGTGAGATTTATTTCTGGAATACAAGGATGTTTCAGTGTATTAAAATCAAACAATATAATACACTACATTAACAGAATGAAGGAAAAAAATTATCATCTCAATGTACAAAAAACATTTCCAAATTCAACATCCACTTTTATGATAAAAAAAATAAGCAACAAACTAGAATAGAAGGAAATTATCTCAACATAATAAAAACTACATATGAAAAACCCACAGCTAACATAATATGAAAGTCTGTAAGCTTTATCTCTAAGAAAAGGAACAAGAATAGGGTGTCTGCTATCATCCCTTCTATTTAACATTATAATGGAATGGATTTGAAAGAAAGACATTAAGTTGTCTTATATGCATTATGGCCTGATTTTGTAAATACAAAACCCTAAAGATTCTACAAAAACATTCTTAGAACTAAAAATATGTTAAATGATTTTCTCCATTTGCATGGAGGTCTCATGGCAATCATAGCAGTTATTTAAGTGCCTCAAGTTGTGAAAGTTCTAAGAAATTATTAGAACTAAAAATGAGTGTAATACATTAAAAGTTGAAGGACATAAAATTACCACAATTAGCTATATTTCTATACATTAAAAATGAACACACAAAAATATTTGAGAAAGCAATACCATTTAAAATATCCTCAAACAGATTAAAATATTGAAGAATAAATGTAACTGAGGAGGTGAACGACTTATAGACTATAAACTACAAAATATTGCTGAAAGAAATTAAAGACACCACTGAATGGAAAGATATCCTGTGTTTATGAATTGAGTGACTTAGTATTATTAAGATGTCAGTACCCCCCAAAGCTATCTACATATTCAGCGCAACCCATATCAATCCTAATGATACTTTTTGCAAAGCTAGAAAAACACATCCTAAGAGTGATATGGAATCTCAAGGGACCTTGAATAACGAATACAGTCTTAAAAAAGAACAAAGTTGGAGGCTTAACACTTTCTGACTTCATAACTTACTACAAAGCTATAGTGATCAAAACAGTGTGGGTACTGATATGATGATAGGTATATAGTCCAGTGGAATAGAATAGAAATCCCAGTAATGAACTGTCATATATATGGTTAAATGATTTTCGCCAAGGGTACCAACACTTTTGAATAAGGAAAAGACAGTCTATTCATCAAGTGGTGTTAGAAATCTGGATATGCACATGCAAAGTAATGAAGTGAGACTCTTGCCTTATACCATATACAAAAATGAATTCAAAATGAATCAACAACCTTAACCATAAGGGGTAATATATGAAACTATTAGAAGAAAACATAGGGGAAAAGCTTCATTACATTAGATTCAATAATGATTTCTTGGATATAGAATCAAAAGCACGGGCAACAAAAATAATACATTAAAATTAAACACTTTTGTGCGTCAAAGGACACTGTTGGCAGTGAAAAGGCAACCCACAAAATTTAGAGAAAATATTTGCGAAACATGTATCTGATAAGGAGTTGATATCCAAAATAGCTAAAGTATTCCTACAACAACAACAACAAAACTAAACAATCAGATTAAGAAATGGACAAAGGACTTGAATAAGTTCTCCAAAGATAATATATAAATTGTTAATAAGCATATTAAGAGATACTCAATATCACTAATTATTAGAAAAATACAAATTAAAACCACAACAAGAAACCATTTCACACCGATTCAAAAGGCTATTACTAAAAAAAGAAAAGGAAATACCAAGTGTTGGTGAAGATGTGGGGATATTGGAAGCCTTGTGCATTGTTGGTTGGAATGTGAAATGGTTCAGCTGTTGTGAAACTGAGATGATGGTTCTTCAAAAAATTAAAGAGTTGACATATGATCCAACACATCCACTTCTGGTATAAATGCTACAGAATTGAAAACAGCGTCTTGAACAGACATTTGTGTACCCATATTTATAGCAACATTTTCATAATAGCAAAGAGATGGAAGAAATCTTTGTGTCCATTGATGGATAAATAGATAAACAAAGTGTGGTATATACATATACAATAGAACATCAGTCAGCTTTAAAAAATGAAGGAAATTCTGCAATATTCTACAACGTGAATGAACCTTGCAGTCATTATGCTAAGTGAATTAAACCATTCACAAAAGGACAAATACAGGATGATTCCACTTTGTCCACCTAAAGAGGTGCCTAGATTAGTCAGATTCATAGAGATAGAAAGTAAGATGGTGATTGCCAGGGGCTGGAGGGAAGGGAAGAGTGAGGAATTATTGTTTAATGGTTTTGGGGTTTTTGTTTGGAAAGATAAAAATTCTGGAGATGGATGGTGATGACAGTTTCACAACAATGTGCGTGTACTTAATGCTACTGAAGTGTACACTGAAAATGGGTTAAAATTGTAAATTTTATGTTATATTTTTTCACAATGAAAGAAACAAATTTACAACAAAACAAAACAAACTCAAACCTGTAACTTCTACCATGTCTAAAATTAAATGGGATTTTCCCTCCACCAAAGAAACAAAGGAAATCACTTTCTAATGGTGCATCCCTCACTGCCAGAGACATTTCCCCCAAGCCAGTGGTAGCAGGGACAACTACTTGTATAGCAGTAATTTTCTATTTAATACTGACCTAGATTTGCTGTATGCTGCTTTTCAAACACCTCTTCCTTGATGGTGTAGAATGACACTTTTACAATTGTATTATTAATTTTTAAGGAAAAGAAAAGTTTGACTCAATTTCCACATACTCTCATTTCTATTTCCTTCAGTTTAACCATCATTCTTGTTTTCTTACTTGGGTTTTTTTGTTCTACTTTTCACCGCCTGCTTCACTCTGTTACTGTTTTTGTTATGCCTTTGTTTCCTATGTACTATTCTCTTCAACTTCCTTTATTACCTGATTCTAAATGATTTTCTCCTCCGTGTCCAGTATTCTCTCCTGTTTTGCTTTTCTGTTCTGGTGGAAATGCAGACCAGTAAAGAGATCAGGCTGGAAAATTTATGTTTAATTAAATTTGGGAATAGAACGTTTAATTTTATCAACATCACCATATTCTAAAATATCTTTTTATTTCAGGAACATGTGCCCCTACTTAGTCTTCTTTCTGTTAACTTCATGTTTTTTCTAAATGATAATTTACTTATTTATTTTATTTTATTTTTGTGATGGAGTCTTGCTCTGTTGACCAGGCTCAGCTCACTGCAACCTCAGCCTCCCAGGTTCAAGCGATTCTCCTGCCTCATCCTCCTAAGTAGCTGGGATTACAGGTGCCCGCCACCACACCGGGCTAATTTTTATATTTTTAGTAGAGATGGGGTTTCACCATGTTAGCCATTCTGGTCTCAAACTCCTGACCTCAAGTGATCTGCAAGCCTCGACCTCCCAAAGTGCTGGGATTACAAGTGTGAGGCACCCCACTGGCCTCTAAATGGTAATTTAAAAATATTTATTCCATTCATTCTCTGGTATGGGTGAATAGCAAAAACAATGAGGATAAGTGTTATCTCCTCAAGAGTATATGAACTCTCTTCCAATAAAACACATTTACAAACTTTTGAGAAATGGTTAAAATGTAGATTTCATTTTTCTAAATGTAGCACATTGTAGATTTTATTTGTAAGTCCTAGTTCACCTGAAACTCTGAGCAAAATAACCTGAGCAGTTTGATGTATAATAAGACATTAAATCAATGAGTTAGTCAAATAATGAATTTCTCAGGCTTTGAGTTTTCCAAGTAACCCAAATGATTTTACGTACAGTGACTTTTACCTCAACTAAATTTCCAGTTTATCTAATTTCTATTAGATGAGAAATGAATGAAGAATAACTTTGATATACGAAACATTTAAGAACAATAGAAATGTAAAATGAGGATGATACGAATCCTTCCATGATTTATAAAGTAGGAAATAATGCATAAAACTCACCTCATACATAGTAGACACTCAGTTATGGTAGGCTGTTTTCTGCTTTCAAGTCAGTTTTATTTCTCACCTTGAATCCATTTTGAGGTAGTCAGCATTCTAAAACTGGAAGTGTTCTACACTAGTTGTCAGTGTTTTCTAAGTGGCAAATATTTGCTTTAAATATTTCTTCTCTTTTTTATGACAACTTTGTAATCTTTTTTTTTTTTTTTTTTTTTTTGAGACGGAGTCTGGCTCTGTTACCGGGCTGGAGTGCAGTGGCCGGATCTCAGCTCACTGTAAGCTCCGCCTCCTGGGTTCCCGCCATTCTCTTGCCTCAGCCTCCGGAGTAGCTGGGACTACAGGCGCCTGCCACCTCGCCGGCTAGTTTTTTGTATTTTTTTAGTAGAGACGGGGTTTCACCATGTTAGCCAGGATGGTTTCGATCTCCTGACCTCGTGATCCGCCCGTCTCGGCCTCCCAAAGTGCTGGGATTACAGGCTTGAGCCACCGCGCCCAGCGACAACTTTGTAATCTTAGTTGATGTGCCATCACCAGAGGTAATTAGTATTTGTATATTTAGTTATTCAAATATAAGTGAGAAAAAAGCCCACCAAAACCCAAGTAGTCAAATGTATCAGATTGATATTGTTCAGTTAAAATGAGAAGCCACCACATTTTGGCAATTGAAAGTAAATTCTCAACGGATGAAATATCATTACATGTTTGCTTTTTTTTTCACAGTAGCTCACAGGACTTATCTTCCATCACTACTAGTGTTTACTTCATGTACTCCAGAAAGTAAGCAATTACAGTGTGTGTGCTACAAATTTGTCCATAACATTCAGTTTTATAATTTTAACATGGGACATTCTATGATTTTATATTAAATGGAAATAAAAAGATATTGTTCTTTTTCCTCTTTGTTTTATCACAATACAGATACAATGGAATATTTGATAAGGAAGCAGTAGGATATTAACAGTTTTTTAATAGAAGAAGACAGTCTTTTTGACTTTTTAGCATAGAAAACCAACAGTTACTATTTTTGAAAGAATAGGGTAAGAAAAAGATGATCTTTTGAAAATTAAGTATATGTATTGTGTAGAGTAAATAAGTATTGTTAGGTACGCTGTTGGTTTAAAATTATTTAGCATAACCAAATTTGGCATCATTGCAGTGCGAAAGAATGCCCTGGTCAGACATGTCTATGCACTGGCTTTTTCCATTGGTGGTAATGAAACTGTTCCATGATAAATTAATAGTTGGTTACCTTTTTAAAATTATATAGTGGAATAATTATAACCTTTAGAGAACTTGTAGGGCAAAATAGGAAATTTGAGAGACATTTAATATCACTGTAAAATAAGTTCAAGGAGGGATTTAGTATGTAGTATAAAAAATGTATTAGCATACGTGTTCCTTATTTAATTAAATATATTTATTTCAGTGCCACATTCTTTTAAATTTATCAAAATATAATGCTATTTTTATATTAACTCACATGTTAAAGTAAGAGATTGGTTCCCCTGGGAAAAAGATTTTGACTAATGTACTATTCAGATTAATAATATCACTGACATAAATACTACATTATTTTCGTAAACATTACTACACAAGAACACACGCAAAAAGGACAAGTACCTATCTAAAATAGTTTTCCATTTGTAGAAATGGCAAGCATTTACTAAAACCTTAGAAATTTGAATGCATTTTTTCTTTTTACCAGCCACAAATCATTTTTACAGTTTTAAATTTATATTCAAGTGAATTACTTTGCTCTTTGAAAAGTGTCATTTTCCACTGTTTGAACTTAATACTTTATTTTAGATCATTTTCCCTACTAACACGAGTTCTTTTTTTAAACTATGTACCCTGAATGAGAAGAATTAACCACGATACATGGAAGGCCTAAAATAACTAAATCCTGTTCAGGAATAGAGGCTTGCCCAGTGTGTTTTGGGGTCATGTAGACACTTAGTCTAGTACCTAAAACTATTCAAAATAATTTAATTGCTTAATTTCCCTGATGCTCTTATTTCCTATAAAATAGTCTCTTCATTAATGGCTAGATTATTATGTATTAATAATTGCCCATGTTTTCCTAGTAACAGGAGCTTTTTCATTAGTCCTAATTTGAGAAGAGCAAAGCAGTCTCAGTGACAGTAGTTAAAAGCAGGGACAAAGATGACATTTCTTCAGTCTGTAATTCCACAAAATGGGTACTTTTATTTTATTTTATTTTATTTTTTTTCTGTAAGAAAGAAGGCAACTAACTTTTATTGAGTCCCCACTATGTGACAGGGACATTGCAATGTACTATACCTGAAGGTAGATATTTTTAACTTTGTTTGCAGAGGATAACACAGAGTCTTAGAGAACACAGGTAACTTGGTAAAAGTCACACAGTTAGTCAATGACTGATAGAGAAGACAAACCTACATCTGACCAAATACATATACTCTTTCCATCGTTACACATTTCCTTCACATTAAAGAAAAAATACGAAAAAATATGATTTGTTTCTTGTGGTCCTTACATTTGAATATCTTCTATGCAATTTTTTCTTGAACAATTATAATTGCAAAAGTTTCATGTAAATCGTACTGACACACTGCCAGGAGTGTTTGTTGTGCAGGTTTATTAAGCATAGTCATGTATCATTTAATGATCGAGATACTTTCTGAGCAATGCATTGTTAGGTGATTTCCTCATTATGAGAGCATCATAGAATGTCCTTACACAAACCTAGAAAGTATAGCTTACTACACACCTAAGCTGTATTATATAGCCTAATGCTTTAGGTTACAAATCTATACAGCATGTTAATGTATATATTTGTAACCTGTAGACATATATAATATGATGGTGAGTATTTATATATCTAAGCCTAGAAAAAGTACAGTAAAAATATGGTATAAAAGAGAAGAAATGGCACACTCATATAGGACAATTACCGTGAATGAGCTTGCAGGCCTGGAAGTTGCTCTGGGTGAGTGAGTGGTGAATGAATGTGAAGACCTAGGACACTACTGTACAGTACTGTAGACGTTATCAACACCGTACACTTAGGATACACTAAATTGAAGGAAGTATGTTTTTCTTTCTTCAATAATAAATGAACCTTAGCCTATTGTAAATTTTTTACTTTATAAATTTTGCAATTTTTAAATATTTTGAACTCTTTGGTAATAACACTTAGTTTAAAACACAAAGATGTTGCACAGGGGCACAAAAATATTTTATTTCTTTTTATTCTCATTCTGTAGACTTTTTCCGTTTTTAACATTTTTACTGTTTTAACTTTTTTGTTGAAAACTAAAACACAAACACACACATTCAGCTAGGCCTATACCCGGTCAGGATCATCAATATCACATATTGTCTCACTGGAAGATCTTCAGAGGCAATAGTATGCATGAAGCTGTCATCTCTTATGATAACAATGCCATCTTCTGAAACGCCTCCTGAAGGACATGCCTGAGACTCTTCTACAACTAATTCATTTTCTAAAGTGGAGTACACTCTAAAATAACGATAAAAATTATAATATCGTAAATATATAAACTAGTAACATAGTTGTTTATTATTATTATCAAGTCTTATGTACTGTACATAATTGTATATGCTGTACTTTTATATGACTGGCAGTGCAGTAGGTTTGTTGATACCAGCATCACCACAAACACGAGTAATGCATTGCACTACAACATTGTGATGGCTACGAGGTCACTAGGCAATAAGAATTTTTCAGCTCCATTATAATCTTATGGAACCAGAGTCATATATGTGATTTGTCGCTGACCAAAATATTGAGCGGCACAGAGCTACATATCAACATAGAGCACTGGATTGTTTTTTGCAAGTTTCGTGGGATATCTAAAACATTGATATACAGGATCAACGTTAATAACGTAAATAGGTCAGTAAGATTGTTTTCTAGTCTGTGAAGATTTAAAAGTACAATGTTTGAAGACCAGATGAAGTTAATATTACTATGCAAGCCTCTACATGTTTGGATTTCAATATGTTTAAATTCGAATGCTTAATAATATGTTATGATTTGAGTTTCCATTTCATTTCTTTCCCTTCCAAGTTCTAGCATGAATTTTGAGAACCTCATCAATGTCCCTGGGAAATAAATGCCACAAGAAGAGTGCAATCAGTATGTGCACCTCCCAGAGAGCCCTAAGCAAGTTGAAACACTAAATAACTTTCAAATCTTTAAACTTTTATAGATGCTCATAGATGCACAGTCATATTAGCCACATACTCTATGTCTTATTAAGATATTCTGTAACATGTGCTATTTACTCCTGCCAGATCTATATAGCATAAAGTGCACTGGAGGATTGGCATCTATCCATTAAATTTTAATCAACACAGAGACAGTTTAGATATTTAAAACCCTCTTTTATTAACAGCTGGTTTTTAAAATTATTGTTGTTTCTTTTGTTTGCTAACTAGATTGCTTGCTTGCTTATTTATTGACTGGAGCCATATGAATAATTTTGGAAGTCCCATGTCACTTCTCTGGCCTCAGAAAAGTGAACTTAAACCGTAACATCCTTGATAGAAATGATAGAAATGATCAAAATATTTAAGATTTTTTGTTTTGGAGACAGAATTTCACTCCTTCACCCAAGCTGGAGTGCGGTGATCGGATCATGGCTTTACCACAGCCTCGAACTCCTGTGCTCAAACGATCCTCAACATCATCCTCCTGAATAGCTGAGACTACAGGTGCATGCCATGATGCCGGGCTAATTTCTGTATTTTATGTAGAGATGGGGTCCCACCATGTTGCCCAGGCTGGTCCTGAACTCTTGGGCTCAAGGGATACCCCTCCTTGGCCTCCCAAAGTGCTGGGACTACAGGTGTGAGCCACTGCCCCTAGCCTGAATTATTTAATTTTAGAGCATTTTTCTTCACTTATTGCTGTTGTATGTTTTTAACTGAAACCAAGTGAAGATTTGGGAAATTACTCAATTAATACAAGTATAATGACCAAAACAAGAATATATTTCATTTTTATATTTTTATTCAGATGGATTTGGCAAATGAATTCAACATGAATAGTACTTTCATTAATAGAACCAATTATTAGTGCTCTTCTGAAGTCAAGACAAGTATTGAACTCCATACGCTTTAACAATCACATTTTCTGAACAACCTTTATGCTGGCAATTGTGCTAGATGCACAATTGTGCTAGAAGCAGGTCATGGTGACTTGCTTTAGTGAACTCACAGTTTCATGTAGGAGAAAGGCAAATAAATCATAGATTATAAAACAATATATTTAATGTTTTTTCCTAGAATTTGCCAAATGCTAGGCAAATAATATTGTGGAAATGACTGTCTGGAAAACCAGGAAAGTATAAAATTGCTTAAGATGCTGAGAAATGTAGTGTTCTTTCTAAATAGATCGGTGAATGAATGCTGCATTTGATTTATTAAACAGTTTGCCAAAACTTATGTTTCTAAAGGAGTTCCCCAATTAGCATCTTCTTTATATCCAAGACAATATAAAATGTGATGTATTATTTATCTCTTAAAATAATTGGACACTTTTTTCATAAAATGACATTATCTGTGATTATGTATCTAATAATTAATTCAGTTTAGAAATTAAACTAAACATTAGGAACTTTTAGTGTCATTTTGAAAGACCACATTATGAAATTATGAAAACAGTAAGGTCAGGAAATGTTTTCTGTTGTTGACCTTATATTATTTGTTTATTTAATTTAGAACTCTTTACAAATAACTTACTAGGGTCAAAACTGCTCTGACACTGGTGTCAGAAAGACTTTTGAAAAAAGTGAATTTACTTTGTATTTCAAGTTCTAAGGGATTTAAATTTGGTAGATTTTGGAAACTTCTCACCCTGATTGTGCTAAACCAAGTAACTTCCTTTTTGAATTTTTAATCTCATAATATCCCTGTAGTCATTAAAGAACCAATGCACGGTAGGCATTTATTCACAGCGCCTTTCTATATTGAAAAGCTGAATTAACATCTCCAGAGCCAAAATGGAATTAAAATGTTTGTGTCTTAAAGACAGCCAAACACGTACTTTCAGAAAAAATTGCAGTCAAGGGGGAAAAAAAACAGAAAGTAATTTGTAAAACTGTTTGTTTTTAAACTTTGGAGTTAGAGAGTGGAAATATGATAGGGACAAGAGGGAAGAAATGTTAACTAAAAAGAATGTGTTATAGCTTGTGAAATTGTCCCCTCCCACCCCCCCATCCCTGCTAGGGGTAACATTTGCATTCAATTTCAATGAAGACACACTGATAGACCAAAATAGTTTGATTTGTCTTTAGAGGGTCCTTCTTCATCCTCTCTTAATCTATAATATGTGTTTCCACATTTCTTCTTCAAATTTCTCCATTATTCTACCAGTTTCTTTAACGAGTCTCAAAACTGTAGGCTAGACAAATATGAACCTTTCTGTTTGTTAAAATAATACTTCTTTGAATAATTAATTTTAATCTCTTTCTCTCTCTTTCTCTCCCTTTTTGTAATACTGCTTCTCCCATCCAAGACCCTGCTTAGCTTCCGAGATCAGACGAGTTCGGGCGCATTCAGGGTGGTATGGCCATAGGCATAATGTTGTTTCTCAATGCACATTGTATCTTAAAATTAGTACAGAGTCATAAACTTGACAACAATTGTTGATAATACTTTCCAGTGGTAAGTAAAATATCTCAACTATTTCTCCGTTGGAATGATTGGGTACAAATATAGGGAATAGATCTATAGAATACTTTGAACCAAGATTTAAAATTCATAGCAAATCTAAGCAGTTCTAACAGATTTTTTTTCTGTCAGTAATATTTAAGTGAAAAAAGCAATTTAGTGTAATAGACAAGCTCACAGATTTGAAGTTACACATACTTGAGGTTAGATCCTGGATACCACATTTATTAACTGTTTGAAATTTAGCAAGTTACGTAACTTCTCTAAAACTCAATTTACCAAACTAGAAATCAGAAGAATAATAATTACCTCCTCAGATTACTGTTAGCATTCAGTATAATGTTAGACTTAAAAGACCTCAACATACAGTAATTGTTATTAAATGTTAATTATTGTTATTAGTAGTACTGATAGAAGTAGTAACAATAGTAGTAGTAATAGTAATGTAATATCTAAAAATGTAAGATTGTCATTTACTTATTTTTGGTGTTTCTTAGCATCTTTTATCTTTAAGTGTATAATATTCTAATGCCATATTTATTTGTTCCTAAAAGAAATTTAAGTTAAATCAAATTTGCCCCACCAATTACCATGGGAAAAAAACCTTTTTGAATAAACTCATTCTATCAAAATACACTATCTGGATAAAAGTGTTTTCCTTATATTTTTGTTGCCTACCTGCATTTCAAAATTACTCTGTTTTTATCCTCTGATTTGGGATTTGCCACATTCCTGAGATTTCCATATTTTGTAGCTAAGCTTGATTTTCTACATGCTTTTCTACAGTGTCGACCAGAAGAGTCTTGCCTATACAATCCAGCAATCAAAGCTCACTTGCAAACACAAAAACAAAAATAGAAATAGTCAGTAGGAAGCAGTTTTTCCCTCAAATTTTTTCTCTCTGTGATTGCACAGCCAAGCTCAGATATTTTTTTTTTGAAGTACGGATACTGGGTAGTTGAGACATGTGATTAAAAAAAAAAATACAGGCCACAATTGCATAAACCTTTTGTTTCTCTTATGAGATATATTTTACTCTTGCATTGGTGCGAGGTCAGTGCTTGACATCATCTCCAGGGATGTGGGGCAGCACCATTATTATCTCAAAGCACCTTAGCCTGGGAATAGATTGGTTTCATGTCTGATTACACAAAATCTCAGTAACTGTTTCACTATCTTTCTAATCATAGGAAAATTGGCTTTTCTAGAACAGAATTAAAAGAATACCATCCAAGGTAAAGGCAAACAATTCTGTAATTGTCACTTTTGTATCAGTTTTACTGATCAATTAGAGGACTGAGAAACTGTTAACATCCTTAAAAACCATAAAGGAAATCCATAGTCATTTAGCGATTTCACCGGCATTGTACCATGAAAAAGTCTTATTTGTTGAAACTAACTATGACTGTCTTTATATAGCAACTTTTTCTCACAGAATAAAGTACGTATTGTTACTTTATTCAAAGAATGTAAATTCTCTCTAAAAATAGTCCAATTTTGCAAGCATTTTGCAAGCAGCCTCATTGCTATGTGGGCAAAACTGTAACATAAACCAAAAAGATTTCATTCACTATCAAAACATTTTGTGAAAATAATTAGATATCTTAGATAACCACCTGGATTTTCTGTCCTTATCTTCATGTTTGGTGAATTTTAAGTTGGGATCCTGATTATCTTTATCTTGAGAGTGGGTAGTGGAATTCATCTTCCCCTCTCAATTGGTCATTTATTATATATGTGTGTCTACAGTATATGTCTTGAGACTGTCTTACAAAATTATTAATTTAATTTTTGATTTTTCAAGATAAACAAGATCAACACAGGAATACTTTGAACTTAAGGTTTTAGACATTCAGTAAGAGAACAAAAGATAAAATTAAATAATTTGGATTGAATTTTAAGACCTGGTCTTCTACTTAATAGGAATGAGACCACGGCCATAGAATTAAACGCCTTATAGGCCTTCATTATTTCTTTGATTGCTTTAAGTTTTAGTAGAGACAGGGTCCCATTATGTTGTCCAGGCTGGTCTCAAACTCCTGGGCGTAAGTGATCCTCCACCTTGGCCCCCGAAATTGCTGGGATTACAGGTGTGAAACACTGCATCTAGCCTGCCTTCATTATCTTCTATGCTAAATGCAGATAATCACACCTAACTCAGATAGGATTATCAGGAGAGTGAAATGAGATTATATATATATAAAGTGCTTACAGATGGCCTGGCATATCATGAGTACTTGATAGAGAGAGCTGCTATTATTATCGTCAATGATCAATTAAAATTTATAAATATAAAATAATAGTGACAAGTAGATCAAGACCTTTTCAGTTTGTTTGCTAGTGGATACAGAATTTGCTTTGAAATATCACCATTTACTTATAACACTGCTACTCCTTTCTTAAAATATTACACAGTTTCCTTTATCATTTTGCTAAGCATCATGGTATTATTCTAATCAATGTTCATGTATGTTCAGTAAGTTAATTAAAGCTTCCATGCCGCACGAAATGCTACCACAGTTAATGGGTTGGGGTTGATTGCTAGAATCCTATATGATATGATATTCTTCTATACATTGAAACAAAGATAATAACATCTCATTCTACTTTGTCTCATACTGCTCAGATTTGTGTACAGTACACAAATGGAGCATGTGTCTGTGGCAATTGGCCAGTGAGAAAAATAAAATATATTAACAATCATTCTAGTAGACAAAAGTTCTAACTCACATGCCTCTGAGTTTTTCGTCTGTTTATAGAATTCTGCTGAAATGTATATTATCTGTCTCTGCTCCTGTTATGAAATTATAGGATAGAAAGGGAGTGGGCAGATCTAACAAATAGACAATGATCTCATGATCTCTCTCTCTCTAACACACACACACACACACACACACACACACACACACCTTTTTTCAACCAAATCAAAAATATGAAGAATATATGATCCATAAATCACTAGGCTTACTGTTACCACTAGCAAATAAATAGTGTCTAAATACAGTTTTAAAAAGTTATTATGATTCCTTGCACATAATGAATTATAACAATATTTGAAAATACTAGAATGAAAGGACAAATTTTCCTTACAATCTTGTATACTCACATTAATTATAGAGCCCGCACAATTTATAAACTTAGAAAAGGAGAGGAGGATTTATCTTTATAAGGAGTTACAGTCTGTAAGGTGTCCATCCTGCAGGCTGAGAAGCGTGCCTCCTGCAAAGACCAGAGACAGGCACTTTAAGGAAGAGGGATTGGGGTAGGAGCTTTATGCTGAACAGATTGGCTAAACATACATATTCAACAGGTTACAGGAGGAGCTATGAATATTTATGAAGATCCTGACAGATCTGTTGAAGAAACATGCATGTAACCTATGACCCATGTTCACTTTGGGGCGAAGACCTTAACATTTAAATATATTACAATCAGTACCTATACATGAAAGGGCCTTTTCTGGACATGAAGACATAGAAGCTTGCAGCCTCAGTCAAGTTGCCAGAATCAGTCTAAGGTTGGTGGGCTTCTTATCAGGAGAAAGTCCTGAAATCAGTTGTCTTGTCTGATCAAAACTGTAGTTATGGCTTGTGGAACAGGAGGTCAGTTAGTCAGTATCTGTGAGCTGAACTGTAATTGTTTTAATATTGCTTATCTCATGGCCAGTGCCTGTGTAGCTGCCAGAGAAAAATAAAAGTCTTATGGCAGGTTAAAACATAGTTTATTCTTTAAGTGTAAGGGTCTTAATCCTTGCCTGCTATGTCCTTAGATCCTACTGATAATTTGATATCTTATTGCCACAAAGAGTCTCTTCTGTCATCTTACGATCTCAATTTTAACATTAATGCTGGTCAATTGTGTCTACACCCCAAAAGGAAGGACGTATAATGAGGAGTGTCTGACTTCCCATCTCATCATGCCTGAGGACTGGTTTTAAGTTTTTTTCCTAGGGTACCCTTGGCCTAGGGAAGGTCCATTCATTCAGTGGAAATGCTTAGTATTTTATTTTTAGTTTATACTAATTTCTCAACCATTATGTTTTCTTGTTTCAGTTTTTGACTATATTACATGCAACTTTCACATAAGTGCACATAGAGCATACAAAATATTTTCTATTTTTAAAGCTTTTTCAGCAGAAACATATATACTTTGCTGGCGTATAGCCTTTTAAATTAAAATTAATGTCTGTCTAACTTTCTGCTGATATTTTCTAATGGCTAATTTACTCCGTAGTCTATTTTAGGAATTTGATCTTACATACTTAACACATACACACATACACATATTTACAAGAAACAAAGAGTACTAAATATTCAGCATTACCTTGAATATAACTAACTTGTTCTTAGATAATTACTATAACATTTCCCAGAATTATCCGCAATATTCTCCAAATGGACAGGTGACTGATTCAAATACATATGAGAAAAAGCACAAATAACAACCAAAACAAAATTAACTGATATTGACTCAGTATTTACAATGTACTTTCCATTCCTTATTTTATAAAATTCAAAATTATCAGAGAAAAAAAGTTATTTTTATCACAGTTTACAGATGATGAAATTGAAGCTGAAAGGTTGAGTGCAATGCAAGGAAAATAGGAAGAAGTGGGCTTAATCATGGGAACTTGATAGAGTTTATGGCTTTATGAAGCCTTTATATCTTATTTACTGTAATTTGATCAAGTTTCTACTCATCTCAGTACAAACATATGTGACATATTTTATAAACAGATAACTGCAAATATTTCTTGACAAAGATGAGTAGTTACAAGAGGTGTTTCCAAGGTAACAATATTAATTCAATTGCTATCACAATACTATTGTTAATAATGCTCTTATCAACACTCATAAAGTCTATTGGCAGGGGAATATCGTCATTCTAGGGACAAAAGTATGACAGAGACTGGGGAAAATAGCTTGAAAGCAAAGAATGACAGCAACACTGAAATGATGAAGGTGATACTTAATACTGTTTGATTTTAATAAATGCTTTAGCTCTTTTTAAATGGTGTTATGTCCTTTAGATATGTCAAATAGGTCATGTTTCCTCTCTCAGGATTCAGATTGTCTAGTCATTGGAACCACAAGGAAAAACCAATAACTTGAAATTGGTAATGCGTTTACAGCTACTTCCTTTAGTTGCTGAGTAATGGCACTATCCTTTCTAGGTTATCTGCTTGCTTAAGCAAGAAACTAACCAATTAACAAGCAAGTGCATTGTAATAAACAAATATTTCATAGAGATTTATTGGGAGAAAGCCTATTTCTTTCTGTTTCACGCCATCACTATGCTTACGTGAACAGAAAATATTAAAGCTGCTGTTTTAAAATGGAAATAAGCTCTTTCTCATATAAAATCAATTAAAAGTATGATATATTATAAAAACTAATGTGAAACACTATCTGACTGTGATCTTTTTCTCTGCTGTTACACTACTTAGACAGTCTGATATTGATTGAAACTGTTGCAAGACAAGGAAGAGAGGTAACTATAGGATTTGTCATTTACCTACCACTCTAAGATGAATAAGAATCAGTAAACCCTCAGATCCATCTTGAATGCTAGTTTTCAGACATGCCTCTTCACTAGTGACTTGGTGAGTCCCTGTATAGGAAAGTGTTCTGCATTTATATTGCAATCTATCCCATTTTCCTTGACTTTCAGATACTGGCTTTCTGCTATGAATACAGCTATGTGCCTCTCGACAAGGGAAGTTAGTAATCACTCCCCAAGACCACCTCCCTCTGATACATTTGTAATCATCAGACTCATCGGCTTTTTAAAAGTGTGAAATCCATTTCAGTTAAATATCTGGATTTCTCTCTATTTCAACAATGGGAATGAAGTGGGATTACTTTACACAGTTTCAGTTTTGTTTTGTTTTGTTTTTTTTTTCCAGGCTTTAATAGCACACTTATTACCAATCCAGGAAAATCAATTCTGTTAAAAATACAATTCAATAAATCAGTGTTCCAGAGAGTAGTTTTAGGTCATGATCTAATCCTATCTAATATGTTCTGTATTTCTTTATTAAAATCATCTTAAGAACAATGATTATGTGGTTCTGCTTTAAGCTGGTGGGTTAAGGTGAGATTGGCATAGGGAGAGAATCTCTTGGCTAATAAATGGTGGAGGCATTACAAAAAATCTCTCGTATACTTTTTTATGATGAGTAGGAGTGTGATATTTCTAGTACAGTTAGGATTTTGACAAGTTATGCTCAAGTCATTGATGTTTGCCCTGTCCTGTTTGCTAGAGTGCTCAGGTCATGCTTGAGGCCACCCCAGGAATCATGGTCTTCTGTGTAAACCTGACAACCTGTTGCTGGAAGGCAATAAGTTAATTTGATGGTGTCCAAAGCACTTATAAATCAGTTTGGCAATCTCTTTCTTCCACGTCAATAGAGATAACAATCTGACTTCATAGATTAGATACACTTACTTTCATTTACAGCTTTAGAGTGTCAATCTATCTGTAGAGTTATTGAGATAACTTGGTGACATTCTTCTACTTTTCTTCAAATGCCTTCAGGTAACAAGAAGATAGACAATCCTAAATAATGTTTACATAAAATTTATTGTAGAGTTAAGATCCTAATATAGAAAATATAGCAATGTAGTACATGATAACAGTATTTATCACCCTCACTTTGAGTGCCATCATTAAGATACTGCAATTCTTCTCTTAAAAAACTTTTATTTATTTTCAGGGGTACATGTGTAGGTTTATTATATAGGTAAATTATGTGTCATGAGGGTTTGATGTACAGATTATTTTGTCACTCAGGTAATAAGCATGGTACCCTATAAGTAGTTTTTAAATTTTCAACCTTCTCCCACCAGCCAGCCTCAAATAGGCCTCAGTGTCTCTTGTCTCTTCTTTGTGTCTATGTGTACTCAATGTTTAGCTCTCACTTGTAAGTGAGAACATGAGATATTTGGTTTTCTGTTCCCTTGTTAAATCATTTAGGATAATGGTCTCCAGCTTGATCCTTGTTGCTGCAAAGTACATGATCTCTTTCTTTTTTTGATTGCACGGTAGTCCATGGTATAAATGTACCACATTTTCTTTATCCAGTCTGCCATTGATAGGCGCCTAAGTTGACTCCATGTTTTTGCTATTGTGAATAGTGCTGTGATGAAGATACAACATACTGCAATTACTTGGAACAAAAAGATAACTTGTTGAGAAGGATAGAAACCGAACAGTCGACATATTTGGAGATGATCTTGTACACTCCTAAACTTGGCAACATTCTATGCCCAAGAATTCTAGAAGCAATGACTCTTACCCTTATTCACCCTATATTCTCTGATCTGAAATCAAATAAATGAAAACAGAAAGGAAATGATAGAAACAGCCAAAAACTCTTGCTTTTTTCCAGACATTATATATACATTTTAAAAAGAAGTATTATAACTTTAAGTGACAATCAAACATAATATTAAGATAGTCCCTCTACATGAAATAATTCTAATATCAAGGGAAACAGCAATTTAACAAGTAAATTTTAGGAAATGCAGCACTCCAGTTTAGGTACCAAAACTTATTTTAAAAGACATTTTCAGCTAAATGAGAGAAAAAGGAACTCACCATTTTTTCCTCATATTTCTAATTTCATCCGTGTGCAGTATAGAAGCCAGATTGTCACTGTGCCCTGGGAAGCTTTGCAAATATGGCAAATGCCACAGTCAGCATGACCCTTACTTTAATAACTCCTTGATTTAGCAGACAAAGCTTTTCTCTGCCTCCATACACCCCTTCATCTAGCACTTTTCTCCGTGCTGTCCCATGGTTGCCCAAAGCCATCTTATGTTAGTTTCATCCATTGTTCCGTAATTTTCCTCAGCTCTACTTTCCTATAACAACTAACCTGCTCCCGTTACTTCTCTCTGTATTCAGTGTTGTTCAGAGAATTAATGCTACAAGGCTAATAATTGATGTTATCTGTCATTAACACTATAACCTCTATAACATGTTATCCCTTTCAGATATCAGTTTGTTAAATAATGAAAGAAGCGAGTCCTCTGGTTATCTATTTCTATGTAACGAATCACTCTAAAACTTAGTGGTTTAAAAGAACAATTATTGTATTATGTCTCACAGTATGTGTGGGTCAAGAATTCAGAAATAGCTTAGCAGGAAGTTCTGGCTTGTGGTTGCAGTCAAAACAACAGGTGGCTGAAATGGTTGGAAATTGGCAAGGAAGCATTCTGTTCATGTAGACTTCTGGCCTCTCCGTGTGGAGTAGTTTGGGCTTCCTTGCAGCATGGTAGACTCGGGGTAATCAGATTGCTTACAGGGAGGCTGAAAGATCCAAGGATGAACATCCTAGAGAAGCAGGTGAAAGTATGCAGCATTTTTATGACCTGGCAGTGAAATTCAGAGAGTATATTTCTGCTGTACTCTGTTAATTTGGGCAGTCAGGAAAGCCCACTGAGATTCAAGGGGAATACAGATTCTATCTACTTTTTGATGGTGGAATGGCAAGGTTCTAGGCGATACATTTCTAGTCGTCTTTGGAAAATGGAATCTGCTAAAATGAGTAATGTGGGCATTTTGTGCCCTTTATTATATTACTCTATAACATATTATTTTCAATTTTTTAAAATAAACACACACGCATATATATATGGAGAGAGAGAGAGACAGTGGAAAATAAAATGATAGGACAGATGATGAAATGCCACTTAGGAATTTTTATTTTCTATTCCTATTTCTCTCCCCAAGAAGACTACCTAAATGCATATAAACTTTTATTTACTTTCGCCATATTTAATGAAGATATTGTTACCCATATAAATATTTGAAAAGTTAGAATCTCTTTGAAAAAGAAAAATTCACAGAACTTATTAGATATATCAAAACTTCGGCCAGGCGCGGTGGCTCAGGCTTGTAATCCCAGCACGTTGGGAGGCCGAGGCGGGCGGATCACGAGGTCAGGAGATCAAGACCTCGGTGAAACCCCGTCTCTACTAAAAATACAAAAAATTAGCCGGGTGAGGTGGCCGGTGCCTGTAGTCCCAGCTACTCAGGAGGCTGAGGCAGGAGAATGGCGTGAACCTGGCAGGCGGAGCTTTCAGTGAGCCGAGGTCGAGATTGCGCCACTGCCCTCCAGCCTGGGCTACAGAGCGAGACTCTGTCTCAAAAAAAAAAAAAAAAAGAAATACTAAAACTTCATCTCATAATTTGTAGATGTAATACAATAAAGGATTATAAAACATTCCAATCAGAAGTCTCTCATCAGTCTTCTCAGGTATCTGTGTTAATCTGAAAAACTAGAGTATGTATATCCGATATATTGTCAGCTAATAATTACATGCTTTCAAAGGCTATATCTTAAGGAAATCACTATAGTGTAAAATAAAGAGATTAATGTTAGTTCTAAAAGTCTTACATAACAGGGTCAAAGAATGGACTTGGAACCCCGAAACGTTTTGAATATTTGAATTACATAAATCGTTTTAAAAACAACTGTAATGATAAACCTTGTGTTAATCAATTTTAAGATTTTGCAGTGCTTGATTACTGCCAAAATCTCTCATTTTTCATCTGCTCTTGGGCAGTCTAGTTGATTGCATACTGAGCTGTCCTCTAAAGCTTTAAGAAAATTTATTTTAAAAAGACTCATAAAAAAGCTTTATTCAGACTACCTGCAAGGCCCCTATGTGCTTTTTGCTACTTGAGATAATAACATCTATTATGTGAGAAATAATAATTGTTGCTCTGAAAAGAAACAATTGATTTCACTGTTTTACTTTGGGTCCCAGCAGCTTTTTATCCCGAATTTTTCAGAATTCAATTATTGAAAAGATCTCAAACTGTCCATATAGTATGCACCTGGGATTAGTACACCTACTATTTCTGTTCAACATGGATATATCAGCAAAAGCTATTTTGCTTTCTCTGGGGAAGATTTTCTCCAACAGAAAGACGTTTTCTTTTGAGCAACTAAGGTATTGATAATTAAGATGCAAAAAAAGATTATGCCTGTAAATATTTCTTTCTCAGAAATACAGCATGTAATTTCTGAGACATAACTTAGATGATCTGATCATGGAATGTGTTATTAAAAAAAGTCCTTTTTAAAAATTTCTCAGAAAGCCACTTAAAGTAATAATTATATTTAAAGAAGTACAATTAATAAAATCATTTGAAACTTCTATTTCTTGTGACGATTAAGTGTCAGGGAGTGAATTTACCCTACACCTGAAACAACAAAGAAACCAAACAAAATGTGTGAGACAATGGTTTTCGACATATCATACGTAAATTTACATGGATAGTGATACTTAAGAAATAGAACATAAATGAAACAATAGTTACTATTGCCTTAGCTTATTGCTTGCATATAATTTCTATCCTTTAACACAGGGAGAGGGAACCCAAATAGAGCATGATTGGGCCCTCACAGCAAATTCGTCTCCTGGAATTGTGAACCCAGGGAGGTCAAGGTGGCTAGGGTCCCTGGTCAGTGATTATAGGGAAATTGATGGCATAAAATTACAATATTAGACAAGAAGATCTCAAATTAACTATCTAAGGTTCCACAGTGAGAAACCAGGAGAAGAGCAAAAGAAAACCAAATTAAACAGAAGAAAAAAAGTAATTAAACTTAGAGAATGAATCAATGAAGTCAAAAGCTGAAAACAATGGAGAAAATTAGTGAAACCCAAAGCTAGTATTTTGAGAAAATTATAACATTGATAAAACTCTAGGCAAACTGATAAGACTTAAAAAGAGAGACGAAACAAATTATTAGTATTTAGATTGAGAGATGATATCACTACAGATATTAAAAGTATAAAAATGGAGTATTAATATTATACTGTATACATTTGACAATTTTGATGAAATATGCAAATTATTTGGGAGAAAAAAAACATTACCAAAGTCCAATCAGGAAGAAATAGCTTGAGTAGCCCTATATCACTTAAGGAATTGAATTTATTACTAAAATAAATCCTCTCAAAAAGAATACTCCAAGCTTAGGTGGCCTCACTAGGAAATTCTACCAAATATTTAAGAACTAAATAAGACAAATTCTATACAAACTCCACAAAAATTATCAAGAGAGAAAACTATACCCCAACTCATTCCTTGAAGTTGGAATTACTCTGTTACTAAAACTAGAAACAAATATTGAAGAGAAGAAAGCTTGCACACCAATATCCTTTATGAATATAGATGTAAAAATTCTTAATGAATGTTGGTGAGTCAAATCCAACAGTATACGAAAAGGATACTATTTCATGAACAAGTGAGCTTTATTATAGGAATGAAAAATTTGTTTAACATTCAAAAATCAGTCAGTGTAATTCATGATATTAACAGACTTAAAAAGAGAAACCATATAAGTATCTCAATAGATGCAGAAGAATAATATGACAAAATCTAACATTTACTTGTTATAGAAATTTTTAGCAGACTAGGACTAAAAGAGAAGCTTTGCAACATAATAGAGCATATCTGAAAAACCTATGGCCAGCATAATACTACATGATAAGACTGAATGCTTTTACTTTAGGATCAGGAACAAGACAAGAATGTCCCTTCTCACAACCACTATGGAGATCAATTAGAGGGTTTGTCAAAAAAACTAAAAATAGAACTACTGTATGAATTGGCAAACTCTCTGCTAGATACATTTTCAAAAGAAAGAAATGAGTGTATCAAAAAGATGTCTGTACTCCCATATTTATTGTGAGACTATTCAGAAGAGCCAAGATTTGGAAGCAACTTAAGTGTCTATCAACAGACAAAGGGATGAAGAAAATGTTGCACATATATACAATGGAGTACTATTCAGCCAGAAAAAAAGAATGAGATCTAGTCTTTGCATCAACATGGATTGACGTGGAGGTTATTATGTTAAGTGAAATAAGCCAGGCACAGAAATACAAACTTCACATGTTCTCACTTACTTGTGAGAACTAAAAATTTAAAACAATTGAACTAATGGAGATAAAGAGTAGAATTATGCCTACCAGAAGCTGGGAAGGGAAGGGTAGTGGCTGGGGGGATAAGGATGGTTAATGGGTACACAAATATAGATAAATAAAATGAATATGATCTAGTATTTGTTAGCACAACAGGATGAGTACAGTCAACAATAATTTATTGTACATTTACAAATAACTAAAAGAATATAATTGGATTGTTTGTAACACAGAGGAATAAATGCTTGAGGTGATGGATACCCCATTTACTCTGATGTGATTATTATGCATTATATGCCTGTATCAAAATATCTCATGTAACCCATAAATATATATACCTACTCTATACCCACAAACTAAAAATTCATAAAAAACTTAGAATGAAAAGACAAACCACAAAGAAAAATAGTTGAAAATCTCATATTTGCTAAAGAATTTGTATCCAGAACATGTAAAGAACTCTCAAAACTCTGTCAGAAGAAAATTATCAACCTAATTAAAAATGGTCAAAAAACTGTGAACAGTCATTTCAACAAAGAAGATATATGGATGAAAAACAAGCACATTAAAACATGCACATTACTAATCATCAGAGAAATGCAAAATAAAATAACATTAAGAATACGTAAATAGACTATTTGTAGCAAGTATTGGTGAGGATGTGGAGCAACTGAAACTCTCTTACACTGCTGGTGGAAATGTAAAATTGAACATGTTGGAAAGCAGTTGGGCAGTTTCTAATAAAGTTAAACCTACTCCTACTACATGACCCAGTCATTCCATCCTTATTTATTTACCCAAGAGAAATGAAAGTATATATCCTAAAAAGACTTGTGCAGACACATTCATAGCAGTTTAATTGTAGTTGAAGTCTAGGCACATCCTAAGTGTCCATCAACATTAAATTAATAAACAAATTGTAGCAAACCAATTAAATAGACTTATATTCCTCAGTAAAAAGTAATAAACTATTGATACAGGGAACAACATGGACAAATATGGAAATAATTATCCTGAGTGAATGAAGCCAGATACCAAATAAGCATGCATACTGTATGAATCAACTTACATAAAACTCTAGAACCTGAAAACTAAGCTATTATGTCAGAAAGCCAATTGATGCGTTACTGAGAAAGGAAAATGTTGAAGAGTGTGAGTGAAGGATTACAAAGAGTCACAAGGAAACTGTTGAGGGTCAGGATGTTTTCACTGTCTAGACTGTAGTGATGGTTTCATGAGTGTATACATATGTCAAAACATATGTTGTGCATTTTAAATATGTGCAGTTTACTGTATGTTAATTAAAACTCAATAAAGCTTTTAAAAATACTTTTGTACAAATAATTATGATAGGCTACATCTTAAATGATGTTTTCATCAACCTTACAATTGAGCATTGTAGGATGTCTGAATCCCTTGCAAAACAGTAGTCATTAAATGCCCATTTCCTTTCTTGATATCATTCATGAGGTGATTTTTTCTTTCCTTCTCCTCCTTCTCCTCCCTCTTCTTCTTCTTCTTCTTCTTCTTCTTCTTCTTCTTCTTCTTCTTCTTCTTCTTCTTCTTCTCCTCCTCCTCCTTCTTCTTCTTCCTCCTCCTGCTCCCCCTCCTCCTCCTTCCCCTCCTCCTCCTCCTCCTCCTCCTCCTCCTCTTCTTCTTCTTCTTCTTCTTCTTCTTCTTCTTCTTCTTCTTCTTCTTTTCCTTTCCTCTTCCTCCTCTTCCTCTTCCTCTTCCTCCTTCTTCTTCTGCTTCTATTTCTTCCTTTGTTTTTAAATAGCCTAGAATGTGCTGACTCTCATGGTAACTGCCTATGCTAGCTATGGTATGCCAAAAGAAAATGTATACAACTTTTTGCCTGCCATCAAAAACCTTTTGGTTCAATTGGGAAAATGATATGAATATAAAAAAGGAAATAGTATAGTCAATACAAGACAGTACATATTTAAGCACCAAATTTTCTGTTACAAATTATGATATTTAAGTTATGAAAAGCAAAAGATCAATATATACCATAATAGATTGGGGAAATTTTACAGAGAAAATTGGATTATCAGATATTTTATTCAAATGGTTTTCTTCCTTTTTAACCAATTTACACCTTAAAACATTTGGTTTGAAAATTATGTTCTCTACAAAGCCTTCTCTGATTAATCTCCTATCCCTTATCAACAGGTATTAATATACATTCTCTCAAGTATGTTGAACTCAGTTTTTCTCAATTTATTTGCTCTGTTACATCATTACAACTGTAATTTAAAATCAACTGTGGTCAAGTACCATATTTTTCATCTTTCCTTCTCCTTCTTGCTCAATGTAGTGTTCCATGAATAACGGACTTTCAAATAAATAGCATTATCTGGCACACATTAATTATAATACATGCCATAATGAGGGTTTCTATTCACAACTTGAAATCTATAATTACAAACTGTTAAAGATGCCCAATTAATACAGTTACAGTGAAATCACCACCAGTTGCAAATTATCTGCTGATACCTAAGAGCTAAGTTCCCTTAAATTTCTTGAAGAAAATGACATGATATTCAGTGTAATGAGACTTGTATAAATAAGAAAATTTAAGAAAGCAAGTAAATACCTTTCTAATGACCATGGCATTACTTTTGACAACAGCTTTTATTTATTTGTATCCCAGGGCAGCTCCATTTGTAACAATATTCAGGTTATCCTTTTGTCTTACTTTCTCAAACTTTTACGTGTGTATAGGTGCGTGTGTGTGTGCGTGCATGCGCACATGTGTGCATTCACGTGCATGCCTCTGACATACAAAGGTTAAGACCATAAAATGTGCGTTCTCAAGATTTTTAATTTGAGCTCCTATGTGTTTATTAAAGTACCAGTGTCACTACTCCCTATTGATACCTGCTTTCTTTCAGTTAATAAAAAATTAAATCAGTAACAATTATTAGCTTTAATTTACAAATATGTTCTCACAATTTCTAAAGATAAATGACAATGTATCCTTACCATATGCTTTTACAAAATATTGTGTTTATTAACAGGCAACAAATTGGGTAATTTGACTGATCATTATTGAAATGTAGTTACTATAACAGCAGCAGCAGCAGGGAACTGGTTGGAAATATACATTCTCAGGCTCTACCCAGATCTACTGAATCAAAAACTCAGGAATAAGCCTCAAAAATGAATGTTTAAAAGATTGCTAGATTATCCTGATGCATGTTAAAGTTTAGAATAAAGTTGAGAATTTAGGTTAGACCCAGTGGAAACTTAACAACTTGGGTTTATGTCTAGGCATTCAGAGGGGTTAGCAAATGAGAAATACTGTCGTATTAAATCCCAGGTTAGGAACTGTGAGGGTAGAAGCACTTATGCAACATGTACATGGGAGGCAACAGAGGGAATTAGTTTCATGCCCTCGTTTTTGCTAAAAGCTATTAGAGTTTAATGCCTACTCACGGCGTGAAGTGATGATAAGAACTTCAACGAGTTACGTAAAACTTTTGTGACTTTATTTTAATATCTTCAAAATCAGCACGATGATATTGACACCTGGTGAATAACATTGTTGTGAAGTCTAAATGGGTTATATGTATAAAGCATTGAATTACAGGAGATTTAAATCCTAATGTCTTGCGTGAGAAGATATATTTTTTTCTTTTTGTGGCTTGTGTAATAGAGCTGACAGTTGATGCCTGTATGAGTCATAGAGTAATGAAATTATTCCTACCTGTTCGAGACAGCATTCTGTACTAAATAACTAATGTTTTATCAAGCATTAAATTTCCCCAAAATTGCTTTGGAAATAATTTTCACTACTCAGAAATTTACTCAAAGTGAATTTCCTGCTATAAGCCCATGAGCAGCGACGTAAGTCAAGATATTGAAAGAACTCATTTTTAGAAATTTCCTGAGGAAAGGCGGTTTTATTATCTGAGTAGAGGTTGTCGACAGCCAGGACAAATTAATTGTTTAGTTTCAGGTTACAATTAGCCTAATTTGGTTTATATACTTTGTTCCATTCAGTCTTTTGATAGCAATTTAGCATATATAAATTATCTGTGATATTTTTGAAAGTAAAGTTCAATTAAGCAACACACACTTATTAACATCTTCAATGACAGAAAAAAACATAAAGTACTTTATTCTCATCGAAAACCAGCAAATTATTATCAGTGTTGAAAGTTTGAGTTGGGATCCACTTTAACTTTGGGCTCTTCTCGTTCGGCTGCCTTGGAAAGTCTCCATTTTCATTTCAGGATCTGACAATAACATTTGCTTTCGGCCTATGCTTGTCTCTTAAACAAGATGGGTGTGAACTGCATGGATCCACTTATACATTGATTTTTTTCAATGAATATTGTAAACTTTTTTGAAATATCTGATAATTTGGAAAAACTTACAAACTGTATAGCCTACAAAAATTGAAATTATTAAGAAAAAGATGTCATGAATGCATAAAATATAGATACTAGTCTATTTTATCACTTGCTACCATAAATTGTACACAAATCTTTAATAAAATATTAACATTTCTCAAAATTTACACACAGAAACACAGACCATACATGACACCATTTGCAGTTGAGAGTGATGTAATCAACAGAAAAATGTTGTATTAAATTATAACTGCAAAAGTTTAGTGTAGTGAACACTGTACTACTGTAATAATTTCATAGTCACCTCTTATTTCTATTACAGTGAGCTGAAGTGTTGCAAGTATCCCCTTTAAATTCCCTGTGATGCTAATCATCTCCAAGTGAGCAGTTCTCTCTCTAGTAAATTGTGTATTGTAGTAAAAAAGTGATCTTTCAGTTCTTGTGTATTTTTCATCATATTTAGTGCAATACCATAAACCTTCAATAATGCCATGGGAGCCATACAAAGTGCCAGTAGTCATGCTGGAAGTACTCCCAAAAAGCAGAGAAAAGTCATGCCGTTACAGGAAAAAGTTGAATTGCTTGTTATGTGCCATAGATTAAGGTTGGCAGCTGCATTGCCCACCATTTCATACAAATGATTCATCTTGTAAACAGACAAGATAAACTTACAGTATCGAGAAACACAATACAGTACTGTAAATGAATCTTCTCTTCCTCATGATTTTCTTAATAAGGTTTTCTTTTCTCTAACTTACTTTATTATAAGAATGCAGTATATAGTACATGTGTTAATCGACTGTTTATGTTATCGGTAAGGCTTTCAGTCAACAGTAGGCTATTAGTAGTTATGTTTTGGGGGAGTCAAAAGTTATATGTGGATTTTCAAGTGTAAGAAAGGCTGGTTCCCCTAACTCTCTTGTTGTTCAAGGGTCAACTGTATATTATCTATCTCTCAGGGTCTGGGGTTCAGAGTCAATCATTACAGGTAAGGAGAAAAACACAATTCAGTCTATTTCTGACATGTCCAACCCCCCTTTTCTTTTTTAGCATGAAGACAAGGAATTATTTTCCCAACATTGGATGCATGGAACCACCTTGATTTTATGTAAAATCAATTTTTTCAGAGCCCAAAGCATAGAAATAACCGCCTTCAGTTCCAAATGAACACCAAAGTTCATAATTTTAGACCTCGAGTGACTTTTCATCCAACATGAGAGATTGCTTTTTTTTTGAGATTGCTTTTTTATTTCATTCATGTGTAAGTAGCTTCTTAAGTTTAAATCATACTTGCATCTATAATCAGGAATCTGAAAGTAATGTGCTCTAGGCTTTCATTCCTGAAAGCTGTCTGAAAATAAGTGAAAATCAAGGCATTTGAAGGAAATCGAAATCTATTTATCTCGAATGGGCTTTGCATGCACAGGCATGTTTTCCAATCCATTGTTGGACTAGAAGCAACCAAATGATAACAAATCTTAAGGGTGAAAATGAGCTCCTCTCTAATCTGCAAGTATCGGATCAATAACACTTCATCTGTTAATGGAGCAGGCCTGAGTTTTCCAAACAGTGTGAAAATCACACTTACAATGACTAACAAAAAGCAACTACTAGAAACATTGTGCAGAAAAGTTTCTTTAAATGTACTTTGTTGGTAAGGCTAAGACTATAATACAATGAGGTCATTAATTTCTAGCCAGTATCATATAAATAAATACATGTATGTGTGTAGATAGATAGATATTGTGTGTGTGTGTGTGTTTCTAAAATATTTACAATAGTGATCACGATTTGACAGTTAATACTTACCTTCTCTATTTAATATCTAAGTTTTGCAGTAATTGATCTACTTTTATGCAGCTGGTGGCTTAAAAATAAGAATAAAATCACCTTGGAGACCAGTAGTGGTCATAGTAGCAAAGCTATAATCAACTGGAAATTCACTTTTGAGCTGTATTTTAAATGTTTGTAGATGATGCCTACCACAAGAGAATAGCTATAGCAATTATCTTAGTGATTTTGTTTGTGCTCATTATATAAATTACAAGGAAGGTATGTACCAAAATTATCAAAATAGAAAAAAAAAAAAGAAAAAAAGAAAGTTGTCATATAAATATGTCAAAATTATATAATATTATAAGAAAATAATTTGATTTATCCTTATGTTATATTTGACATGCATAGAGGTCCTTTTTCAAATTTAATCTGTCCAGAAGATTCACACACAGAAAATTATTTGGAAACAAAGATGACTTCAAGGTCATAAAATTTGAATCTTGAGACATTTGCAAGATTTCATTGTAATGCTGAAATAGTTAACATTTATTAAAGAAAACCAGAGGTAGTCCATGATTCTGAAAACAAATATATAAAAATGTTTATTGCATATATATGAAAAATATATTCAAAGTCTTTCATTAATAATTGATAATTCACATTATCTCAGCCTTGTAAATTTCAAAACCTAAATCTGACAACATATGAAAACTTTTCCATTAAATTCAAGAATATATATATATATATTTATTTATTTATTTATTTTTGTTAGGGCATTTTTGCTTAAACTGTGAATCCATTTATTTTTGCCACATATGTTGTAGTGGAAGCTGTATGCTGCACAATTACTTGACCTCAAATTCACTCAAAGTTTTCAAAGTTTCTAAATACTTCTCATACTTAAGAGTCACGCAATGCATGGATGGCTTTTTATGTCTTTGTTGCTGCATCTCTTTCAGTAAGAATCTTAAGCCAATTAGTTCACAGCAAAGTGTGCAACATAAGTTTTTTTTTTAAGAAAATAGTCATAGTGTCTGAGGACTCAAACTCAACCCTACCAAACAACTCATACACGTTACTTTTTTATTCAGTTCCTTACAGTGCTGTCTTCTAGTTTTATATCTACACTGGAGTGGTTGATACGCTCTAAATATTTGATGTCCCACTCCAAGTGACATTAGCTTCCTCCAAAAATAAATGTAGATGTGAAGGTATTTCTCGGCCTTTGCACAAATAGTGAATTTATACTACTTAAACTATGACATGTTTAATACATAGTAGAACCATTTGTGGTCTTTGTATAGCTGAAAAATTACTGGAGATAGCTGGAACACTGAGGCTGCATATATGGCCAGTGGAATGCAATTTTATTTTCTTTTTTTTTTGAGGCAGAGTCTCGCTCTGTCGCCCGGACTGGAGTGCAGTGGCCGGATCTCAGCTCACTGCAAGCTCCGCCTCCCGGGTTTACGCCATTCTCCTGCCTCAGCCTCCCGAGTAGCTGGGACTACAGGCGCCCGCCACCTCACCTGGCTAGTTTTTGTATTTTTAGTAGAGACGGGGTTTCACCGTGTTAGCCAGGATGGTCTCGATCTCCTGACCTCTTGATCCGCCCGTCTCGGCCTCCCAAAGTGCTGAGATTACAGGCTTGAGCCACCGCGCCCGGCCGAATGCAATTTTCATAGTTTGTCTTGTAAGGTAGGAAATTTGCATTTGTTAACTGGCAAGCTCCCACCGTAATCCAAGTCCAAGATCCCAGTGCCTTGTAC
Source organism: Trachypithecus francoisi (assembly GCF_009764315.1). NCBI lineage: Eukaryota > Metazoa > Chordata > Mammalia > Primates > Cercopithecidae > Trachypithecus > Trachypithecus francoisi. The sequence continues at coordinate 154,368 of NW_022681437.1, read as the reverse complement.
TACTAACATATTGATGAATTCCACAAGTTCTCTGGAAGCATCTAGCCCTGTGACTTGCTTATAGTAGATAAGTAAAAGTGAGTTCTTGCTCTTTTTGGTAAGTTAATAGACCTCTGGTTTCTGCCAATCCGTTAGTTTTTCAGAGAAAGCACTACATTGTATCCATTAACATCAAAGGGAAAAATGCTGACATTCATAGGTCATTTATTCAACAAACATTGAATGTCCTGGGTGTACTCATTGTTCTTGGTCCGGGGATACAGAGCTGAATAAGACAGCTTGAGTAAAGTTCATAATCAATTAAGAAAGAAAGACATAATAATTTAAATATGTAATGCAACATGAACAAACTGTGTAATAGAGATATGTATTGATATGAGGGCCTACCTGATTACAGAGAAGAAAATGAGTAAGTCTGTTTCAGTAATTTGAGGAGATTCCTAGAGATTAATTGGCATAACCAGGTCTTGATTCCAGAAAGACCATCTTCAGGGTTTTCTAAAGATGTTAAATATGAATATGTATATAAAATATGGTGATTTACTGTGGGCAAAATGAATACTGTATGTATATCCACCATTTATACAGTGTTTATTATGTTTAAAGAACCATACTAAGAAATGTAGATAAAATTAAAGGCATACAAAGAAAAAGCAAACTAAAACTAAAACCACTTCAAAATATGAATATATAAATTATACAAATATATTTATGCCCAAAGAAGTGCAGAAAATAAGACTTATAATGTACAAAATATTTGCCTAAAGTTCCACAGTTTTTTGATTAGACATTTTCTTAACTCTACATTATATTGTCCCCTCTTACATATAAATTTCCATAACTAGTAAATAGAAATATTTTTTCCTATTCAGTTTGCTGAGAAGGGTAGTGGGAGGGTTGGCGGGGGTGGGTGTTGAGGACAGTTAATGCTTTAAATTTGTTTTAAAATGAAAACCCAATATTCACAAAAGAAGTCATAATTCAATATTCTAAGACCTGTACTCATGTTTAAATCATCTTTTCAAATAAAACAATAAACTAAGCTGACAACCTTTCCACATAGAAAATTCTTATTTAAATAACTGTCTTAAGTAAATGTTATATTAATTTCTTGTTTCTTAAGTAGACAGTTATTAAATTCGCTTCTGCTATTTTAGAGAATTTAGGCTACACTCTGTATTGATTAGCTTAATCCATGTTGGGATAGCACAATGCAGACTTTGCAGCTGTGAACTGTCACAATGTTCCTTTTTTTAATTGAGTAATTTGAGCTTGGAGACTGAGACAAGGCTATATAAAAACAAGTAGGAGCACATAATCCAATTCATGAAATTGCATACAAATAAAGTTAGTTCTTTTCCAAATGTTGGAAGCATTACATTGCATTAATACTGTTTCCTGCCTTGGAGTATTGTTGGATTTAGACCCCACTACCTATCACTATCCATTAGAGCAAATTATATTCACTTACTGGGACAATCATCCCTAATTTTATACAACATGACATTGGTCTTCAGATGTCGGAAATAGAAACACACAAGCATGGAAAATGCTTGTAAATAACCAATAGGCAATTAAATCAAATTGTTAATTTGTATTGCTAGCAATTACTCTGCATAAGTGGCTGGGTCATGTTGGTTGGTGTCCTGAAGCTCAGGTATCAGAGAAAATTTTAAAGTGTGTATCTTGTTTCTTCTCTAACTACTGGTGGGCTGCTCAAAGCTATGGACTTGAATTTATTTACTTTTATATGAAATTCAACATAAACTAAATAAAATATATGAAGATAATATGGAAGCAAGAAAGAGCCTGAATAGTCAAAGCCATTCTAAGCAAAAAGAACAAAACTGAAGGCATCACATTACCTGACTTCAAACTATACTACAAGGCTACAGTAATGAAAACAGCATGATACCCATACAAAAATAGACACAAAGACCAATGTAACAGACTAGAGAACTCAGAAATAAAACCACACACATACCAACATCTGATTTTTGACAAAGTGGACAAAAATAAGCCATGGATAAATAACTCCATATTCAACAAATGGTACTAGGAAAACTGGCTATCCACATATAGAAGAGTGAAATTGGACTCACATCTATCACTGTATACAAAAATTAACCAAAGATAGATTAAATACTTAAATGTAAGACCTCAAATTATAAAAATTCTGGAAGAAAATCTAGGAAATACCCTTATTAACATTGGCCTTGGAAAATAATTTATGGCTAAGTCCTCTAAAGCAATTGCAACCTGTACAAATCCATAGCTTTGAGCAGCCCACCAGTAGTTAGAAATAGAGAAGAACTATATCACAACTGAAACCAAAATTGACAAGTGTGACCGAATTAAACTAAAGAGCTTCTGCATAGCAAAAGAAACTATCAACAGAATAAACAGACAACCTAAAGAATGGGAGACAATATTCACAAACACAAATTTAACAATGGGATGATATCCAGAATCTCTAAGGAACTTAAACAACTCATGAAGCAAAAAACATATAACTCCACTAAAAAGTAGGCAAAGGACATGAACAGAAAATTATCAAAAGAAGATATACATGTGGTCAACAAGCATCTGATAAAATACTCAACATCAGTAGTCATCAGATAGAAGCAAATCAAAATCACAATAAAATACCATCTCACAAGAGTCAGTATAGCTTTTATTAAAAAGTTAAAAAATAATTGTTGCAGGACTGCAGAGAAAAGGAAATGCTTATATACAGTTGGGGGGAATGTAAGTTAGTTCAGCCACCATGGAAAGCAGTTTCAAGGATTATCAAAAAAAGAAAAAAAAAAAAAAAAAACTAAAAAAACTACCATTCAACTAGCAATCCCATTACTGAGTCTAGACCCAAAGGAAAATAAATCATTTTACCAAAAAGACACATGCACTCATATATTCATTGCAGTGCTGTTCACAATGGCAAAGATGTGGAATCAACCTAGATGCCATCAACAGTAGATATGTTAAAGAAAATGTGGTACATACATTATACCATGGAATACTGTGAATCTGTAAAAAAGGAACAAAATCATATCCTGTGCAGCAATGTGAATGCATTTGGAGGCCATTTTCCTAAGTGAACAAATGCAGAAATAGAATCCAACTACTGTATGTTCTTACTTATAAGTGGGAGGTAAACATTGATGGACATAAAGATGAGAACGACAGACACTAAAGTATTCAAGAGGGGGGACTGAGGGAGGGGTGCAAGGGTTGAAAAAGTACTTGCTGGGTCCTATGCTCGCTAGCTGGGTGATGTGTTCATTCATACTCCAAACCTCAGCATCACACAATATACCTTGGTAGGAAATCTGCATATGTATGACCTGAATTTAAAATAAAAATAGAAGAAAATAAACTCTAAAAAGAGAAAAGAATATATGAAGGTAGTTATATTATTCCATTTATCTTTTCTGAGAGATGATGAAATTATTTCTATTTTATGCTCTCCAGTTGCTAATATGAAACATTTTCCAAGATAAGTAGCTGACCAAACATGATATTTCTAATCAAATTAAGTGTTTTATATAATTAGAATCACGATGAAGACTGTTTGCTGAAGTTGGCTTGGGACTAAACGCCATTATTTGAAACTCAAATAACTGTCTCATTTTAAATGTGTAATAGACAGCATTCAGGCAAAGTCCATTTTCAAAATGAGTTTGCACCAAAGCTGTTTGGAAGGCCAAACTTTAAGGTCGGATTCATTTTGGAAATTCCATCTGCCTTGTATAGTGTTAGGTGGAATTGAACTTATGACAGATCGATTGAAGAATATTGGTATAAGCCGATATGGTTCTACTATTTTAAAAATCAACCAAAAGCACTTAGAAATTCAGACTTGCTTTCAGAATAGCTTTACGGAGTCAGTTTTCACCTTACCCTTTGATATGGTGGATAATATTACGGTAAAGAGTGGGGGGGAAAAGGAAGTAATAATTGTTAAACCTGTAGTGGCATTTTAAGTTTTATTTCAGAATTATCCATATTGGACATTATCACAAGGGAACAAACATAAACTGTTTTATCTAAAGCTATATATCTATGTGTATTTCTTTATGTGAAATGACTTTGCCTTTAAGAAAAAGAAAATCACATTAAATACAATTTTTAATTTTACCAAACTAGTTTTGAATTATCTAATGGAACTTTTCAGTCTGTATTTCAGAAAATACATTGTTTGTGCCTTTAGCAATAACGTTTAAAAATTATTTCTAATCAAGAAGCTTGTGAAAATAATACTGCTAAATTTAATATCTACCTCAATAGCATGCAATGCTATTTTGGACATTCAGTTATATATTATATGTAAACTGAAGTGTATCCTCTGTTGAGTCTGGACAATGTCTATATAATTGAGTGTTTACAAACTTAGCTAGATGAGAAAACTTTACTTTGTGTATTCTAGCCCTAAATTAGATTTTAAATTCTTGAAAACTGGTTGTACAAACATTTTTTTTTTTCTTATCCCTGTCCCCTAAGTTCTTTGGGTCCTCAAGTTTTGGCACATCATTCTGTATATAGTAGGAACTCAGTAAATTAATAATTTGTGATTTACAGACTATGAGGCTAATGAATGATGATGTTTGAAGATCATATCCATCTGGACCTTTCGCCATGCTAGGTACATTATTTTGGCATGTTATTCTAGATATAGCAGGGACTCCATAAATGAATAATTTGTGACTTCCAGACTATGAGGCTAATGAATTATGATGTTTGAAGATTATATCCACCTGGACCTTTCCTCATGCCTGTAGAAGCAAATTAAAGTTATTATTTAATTAATAATCAGGCAGCACAAAGCAAGAAAGTTTCATTAACTATTTTATAGGCTAATTTAACAATGTGGCTGTTAACATTATTTTATCAAGGTCAGGTAGTAAGTCAAGACAGAGAAGCATAATCTGTATCTTCTGTCTCAGTCTGAGTTCTCCCTTGTAATAGGCTGCTTTTCTCCTCCACTTTCTGGAATAGATGAGGGGGATTTTGTTTAAACAACATTATATGTAGTGCTAACCACTTGTAAAAATAAAATCTTATCCTTTACATTTTCCATAGTTGTACTATAGAATTGTATCATAGAAATGCTGTTTATCATAACTTTTATAGATTTTATAAATACATCAACAAGGCAGAGAAAATTAATGATACTTGATAAATAAGTAAGACAAATTAATTCTCATGAACATTTTGATTGTAAGCTACTCCTATATTGTCTTTTAACATGAATGTCTGTGAAATAAACTCAGTGGTGAATAAGGAATAAAGAAAAGGGCCAATGACAGAAGTAATAGCCCCAAATAATAATTAATAATGTTGAATGGAAAGAAAATAAAATAATGAGGATAAATCTGATAGGAGTATTCAGGGAAGTAACAGAGCACTGTCTATTATTGCTTCTAAAAGCAGGAATAGGGCTATTTCCTATTATACAGCGTTGCTAGCTAATATGATGAATAGGTGGAAATGCTTTCCCTTCATCTTTCCTTTTAAAAAATATTCTTTTTCTGCTTCTTTTCCTTTTTTACTTAAATTTTTCAAATATTTCCAAATGTTTAGTAGTTCTTTTCTACTTGTTTTGATTTTTGAGCTCTTTGAAGGAAAGAAAACTTATAAATAGTATTAATCAAACCAAAGAGAATATGAAGATACATTAATAAAGACTTAGTGAAAACAGAGCTGAAGAGGATACAAAGAACAGTCGTTTTCAATTTGATACGTGTTTTTTACTATTGTGTCTAGGTTACTTGCTTCTCAGAAACATGAAATAATTCAGCTACAGACAGAGTACATAAACATATCATCTAATTCCCATTGGGTTAGATACAGGGAAGCTACTTTTATATAGAAGTAAATAATAATTAGCTTGAAAATAATAAATTTGGAGGGATTACAAAGAACAACCACAGAGAAAATGACTTAGAATATGAAGCTTTATACTCTTTTTCCCACTGACCCCAACTCTACACTAGAACTATTCTCAACACAATCAAAATATTAGAAAATTTCTTAAACATTAAAAAAGAGCCTAAAAAATTGTTTAAACAGATTTTATTAAATCCAGAATCACGTCAAATTTTAATTTATATTTGTTTTAAGAACTGCAATGATGTCAGAAGAAATCTCAAAAAAGTTGCTTTATAAAATAAGTTCATAGTCTTGATAGTTATTTTCTTTTCCTTTCCACATTACAGGAATTCATGAAGTTATTTCTGTCATCTTCATCTGTTATGTGAAGTTACTCTGCAACTTACCTTAATAAACTCATTCATTATTTTTCAGAATATGGCAACACAGGAGACATGGTATTAAAAGCTAATTAGACACCCCTGAGCACATATCAGAAATGTATCAAAGTTAGTACCTGTATTTTTATTTTTTCTGATAAAAAGTACTAGCTTCTAATGTGTGAATAATATATCAAAAGAATCCCAATATATGAAATCTAAGGAGAAAATGCATAGAAATCCAATTTTAAAGTAAAATGTTGTTGTTTTGAATTTCCAATGATAGGTTTTAGCTCTGCTTTTTTCTTTACTTAATTGAAACAGCAAATATAGATGGGATGCTCGCATGTACATTAACGACTGCCAGTACTATATTGGCAACGAATTCATCAACTCATATGACAGATTCAAGATTAAGTTCTTATGCTTTCCTTGACATTTTGAAGTACACCATTTTGTTGTGGAAGAAAGAGGAAAAGGAAAGGTCATAGAATTTTTATCAGTCAGTCTTATTGTCTTTTAAAATAGAAATGTCTGTTTAATGTCAGTGAACAATTCAGATGGGGATTCGTGGGTAATTGTTGGTGGAGAGCATTTTTACTACATTTTACATCTCAAGATGTATAATCCCTTAAACTTTGCAATAATAGAATACTCTATCACTTACTAGATGGATCCTCTGTGCAAGATGAATTATTTCTGCTTCCAGTCATCCCCTTCCCATAATATAAATAAAACCTGCACAAGTCCAAAACCTTGAACTTTATCTTACCATCTTCTCAGAAAATAAGACTTTGTATTAAAATTTTACAAGTGACACGTAGAATTATACTTTTAAGTGAAAACATAGTCATATGTAGTAGACTACAATCAACATTTAATAATAAATGACTGTGTATCTTGACTTTTTACCAAAATTAAGTATTGCAAAGAAATTGATTAGATTCTTTTACTTGACATTCAGTAATTCATTCTAGTCAAAGGGGCCTATCCTAGTCCATCCTCATGGTGGCAGCCATAGATATTTAGTTATTATGTGAATAAATAATGCTTTAATTCACTGCTATGTCATGGTCTCCAATATATATTTTCTCCAGGTATTGAAACCTTGAAGAAGATGTCTTGTAGCATATTTTTCCCTAGAAAATGTATTACATGGTATCCAGTAAGATCTAATTCTTTTCAGTTGGTTTCCTACTAATTTTCTGTTAGTTGGTGGTAAAAAGGACTAAGTTTTATGAAATCACTTTTGAGTCATTCACTTGAATTATGTACATATATTATGTGACTTTTGTGCTAAAATAATCTTTTCTGTGTTTTTAGATATGCTTAAAATTCTTTTATAACCTTAAGTATGCATTGAGTTACAGCTACACTTTGATTTATAAAATATATTTTAAAATTATTTGCATTTGTGGACATATTTGTATATGTGCACAAGCTCAGACACAAACCATGTTACTACTAGTGATAAATGTCAAATTAATCAATAATCATATAACTTATTCATTGACAAGTAATTCAATAAGTAATTTAAGAAGTCATAGAATACTAGATGTCATTATATATTCACGTAGTATGACTTAATGAAATGTTTGATGTGAAACATGGCATTAACAGTTCATAAAGAAGACATTTTTCTCCTTCAGATGCTCTTATAGTCTTCTAACTCAACAAAAATTTTGACAGAAGATGAAGAAGCAAATAGTCTGGAGAAAATAAAGAGCACTTGAAATCCTAATTCAAAATCTGAGAGGCTTCTGGGTAGAAATGAATTTTCTAAGTATGCCTGAGTGTTAAGGAAAGCAACTGACCTTCAGAGACACTCTTAAACCATTTATACCCAGGTTTATGGCACCAATATAGTTCATCACAACCCATTTCCATTCTTGCAGATGAGGGTCTTGGATTGCTAGAGGCATGGCATTAAGTCTATATCCTCCATTGTAACCTCACAGATAGTTTCTTCTGTTATAACTACATTGGAGCAAAGTGTATTAAAAAGCCCTTTATTGTTCTTGCTCATTATCTATATTGTAGTATATACATAGTAGATTCCACAGAAATAATTGGGTCTTCAGTTGACTTGCAAATCAATTTTTCTTATTTTCTCCAAGTAGCATAATTTTGCAATTTAATGCTATCTTTGAAGACAAATATCATTTTTGGTTATGGACCATAGAGATTACATGAAACAAAAAGACATTATACACATTATACATCAGAGCCAGAAAGAAATTCAAAAAGAAAACAAGGGCTGATTTCAGTCAGTTTCCTGTTTTTACGGACACTGGAACCACAAGCTTTCTAGTTAGGATGATTTATCATAGAACCCACTCCTTTCCACCAAACTCTGGCATTTTTCTGTTCTTTCACACAACACCGTCACCTGGATTGCTAAAGCTGAAGCAAAATGGTTCCTTAGGTAATTGAAGCAGTTTTGTTATTTTCACCTCTGAGGACCTCTGATGGTGAAGTTCTGGACTACTAGCAACCAATGATCCCGCCCTGGGCTGGGTCACAAAATCAAAATGAAACAAAAACAAAATATACAAATAAGTATTATGTCTTGTAAGCCAAAGGCTGTGTTAAAGTAGTAAAGAGCCAGAGTAGGATTCTAATCCTGGTCTATCTGACTCCCCAAGCTGAGGATCTCAACCAATATGCTGTACAGCTTTCTCTTTTGTAACTATCCACAATCCAAGTTCAGGGATTGAGACCATTCATCTATGAGATGGTTTAATTCAGGGAAATCAAACTTATCAAAATTATCATTATTATTATTTTTGAGGCAGAGTTTCACTCTTGTTGCCTAGGCTGGAGTGCAATGGCGTGATCTTGGCTCACTGCAACCTCTGCCTCCTGCGTTCAAGCAATTCTCCTGCCTCAGCCTCCCAAGTAGCTGAGATTACAGGCATGTGCCGCCATGCCCAGCAAATTTTGTATTTTTTGTAGAGATAGGGTTTCACTATGTTGTTCAGGTTGGTCTCGAACTCCTGACCTCAGGTGATTCACTCACCTCGGCCTCCCAAAGGGCTGGGATTACAGGCGTGAGCCAACACACCTGGCCACTTATCAAAATTATAAGGAACAAATAAGGTATGGGACATTGATCATAGTCAGCACTACTGGTTTCCTGACAGCAGTCAAAATTTTCTGCGCTTACTTTCTGAATGTGGAACATTCTTTCTACAAGTATCTATGAGCATCTGACATGTATGGGTAATAGTGCATAATTGTAGCTCCGTGAATGTGACTATAGCTGGTAGAGCTCATAGAAACTCAAACCTTGTAACTTTTTTCTAGATCTCATTGAAATGGACATTAATAATATATATTATATTTAAGCATATATTTATATGCTTAAAGCCATTGTGTGCTTATTAAATATCCATTATATAATATATCTAATTATGATAATAAATAGTGAACATTTCTTCTTTGGATATTTAAATTTTTAAAATTGTGAAAAATTAATTATTGTTTCTTTTATAGGTAACTGAAAATGCTTACCTTTTTATGAAATAATAGCCATTTTAAACAAACAAATAAAAATTATTTTAATTGCCCATGTTGAAAATATACATTCTCACTTGCAGTTCATTTATTTACCTAACATGTATTTATATAAGAATGATTTCTGTGATTCTAACCTTGACCTCTTCAGTCATTTCTCAATCAAGCTGCCACAACTATCCTTTAAAAATCAGATCACATCACTCTTCTGCTCACGACCCACCAATTGCTTCCCATTTCTCTCAAAGAAAGTTAAAATACTTTACGATGTTCTACAAGTCCCACTACCATTTGCCCCCTCCCCTTTCCATTCCTTCTGTGACCTCCTTTCCTCTTATAGATGGTCCTTATCTTATGATGATTCAATTTATATTTTTTGACTTTATGGTGGTGCAAAAGTAATACACATTCAGTATATATTATACTTCGAGTACCCATACAGCCATTGAGTTTTTCACTTTCACTTCAGTATTCAGTAACTTACCTGAGATATTCAACACTTTACTGTAAAGTAGGCTTTGTGTTAGCTAATTTTGTCCTGTGTAGGCTAATGTAAGTGTTCTGAGGACGGTAAGGTAGGCTAGGCTAAGCTATGATGTTTGGCAGCTTAGGTGTATTAAATGCATTTTTGACTTAAGATATTTTCAATTTAGATGCTCCTTGACTTAACAGTGGGTTTATCAGGACATAACACCTTTGTAAGTCTAGAAGCATCTGTACTCTTTCCTGATCTCCCTTGGGTCTAGCGATACTGGCCTGCTTGCTATTCCTTCAACATATACACTGAAGTTGTAATTTTTTTTATTTACTCTATTTCACTGAAGATTTCTCCCCTCATATCTTGTATCATTTTTTAAATTTCCTTAAATTGGACTTCACCTCCTTCTGGTACCTCCTTGATTAGCTTAATAATTGACCTTCTGAATTCTTTTTCAGGTATATCAGGGATTTCTTCTTGGTTTGGATCTATTGCTGGTGAGCTAGTGTAATTTGGGGGGGGGGATGTTAAGGAACCTTGTTTCTTCATATTACTAGAATTGTTTCTCTGGTTCTTTCTCATTTGGTAGGCTATGTCAGAGGGAAGATCTGGGGCTCAAAGATGCTGTTCAGATTCTTTTGTCTCGTGGGGTTTTCCCTTGATGTGGTACTCTCCTCTTTTCTTAGGGATGTGACTTCTTGTGAGCCAAACGGTAGTGACTGTTACTTCTCTTCTGGATCTAGCCACCCAGCTAGGACTAGGTTGTCTGCACAGAGTCCTCTGATGTGTACCGTCTTCAGGTCTGTCAGCTGTGAATACCAGCACAGTATTTCTGTTGTCTCCCACGTCCTGTAGGAGCAATCCACTTTCTTCAGGGTGTCTATGGATTCTCTTGGCTTTCCTGGTATATTCCTGAAGTAGTTCTTGGAACAAAAGTCCATGATGCAAGTCTCCACACCCTGCTCCGTCTGAGTGGGAGTTGCAATTTAGTTCTGCCTTCTATCTACCATTTTTCTCAGTATCCACCCAGAACAGTGTATCAAGATGTGTATAAAAATTGTAGACCTGTGACCATGTATCCTCTTGTATTGTTATGCTCTCATACTTCAAAACACATTTATTTCACCCACGTAACTCATTATTCTCATTTGTCATGAAATATTTGTGCACTGATAGACAATGAAAATTGGCATCTTCCTCTAGGTTTTTCATTTCACTGATGGCAGGTTTTGAACTTCTATAGATTATTTTCAATTCAAAGTGGAAGAAAGAACTTGTGAGTTAATTTCAAACTTCTGAGTAACTTCTGTTCAGTATGATGTTTACTTCCTGCGATCACAGGTCAATTGTTCTTCAGTCCTAAAATACAATAATACCTAATTATGTATATCTGTTTCAAGAACTACAATTACTTCTAATTTACAAGACTCACTTCTTATAAACTCTTCCATCAACCGAATTCTACTCCTACAAAGCTCTTTTGTGTAGGTTCACAAACAAATCATTTTACATCTCTTTGCATTCAGAATAAATCATTCAAGGATGACTCAGAGTAGGTTTGACTAATGCATGACGTGTTTTAATTTCATATAAACCAACAATATTCAATTTAATTTAGAAATATTTTATATCACCTAAACCTGTGGGGTACATATAGTAAGTTTTCTTTCCATTTCTTTAGTATCTTTAACATTTACATTGAATAACTTCCTAAGATCTGTAACTATGAAATTCCATTTTATCTTCCTGCTATCAATGTTATTTATTGTGTAATAATAATTATATTATCTTTACATTTGAAAGGACTACACTGGCCTTGAGTCAAATTTTTTAACACAGTAATTAAACATTGCATGTTTATTTACTGCAAGCATCGTATTAGTCACTATTAAATGAGGTAAAATCCATTTTCTTTAGCTGACTTCATAATTCTCTACTGTGTATGATTTCATCCCTTCATCTGGAATCTCCTGTAGGTGAGCTTCCATTGTGTTGTTTATGGAAGAGATTGTTCACACTGACTTACTGATGCAGCAGCTATGGGTTAATGGAAAGGGTGTTATGATTTCTTAAGATCATCAATCCACTTCTAGACATTGCCTATAAAGGATCATATAGATTGTAAAGAAGACATGTGAAGTGTTTAAATTGAAACCTCCGTTATTTTCAAGCAATGGGAAATTGGAAGTATTAACTCAATCTGACTATATGACCATACCATCAATTAGAGAATAAGCTATTTCCAGTTGCCCTACAACTGAAACAATAATTTTCTTCATCGTTATCATGACTTTATGCTTTATAGAATAAAAGTTTTTACTATTGAAGATGCAGTATCTTATATTCGTACTCCATCTACTGACCTTGGATCCTAAATGGATTGGAGCTTTTGCCTTGAGTAAATGTATTCCTACAAAAACCACAGCATTTTAGAGAGAAAAGGGATATTAGGAAGACATTATATACCCAACCCTCTCATTTGATTGATGAGAAACTGATGACAACTTCGTTATGAATTAACCTGGATTTACATGAGCAAGAAGTGGAACTGGAGCTTAGGTCTCTTGATTCATAATCTAGAGTTTCTTCTACTCCACAAACTCCTTTTATTATCAATTCTATCTTCCAAATTTTACTATAAATGAAGAATTCAAAGTAGGATTTTTTCTTCATCACTAAGGCAAGTGTTCGTTAACAAATACAGTCAAGGAGCAAGGACATATTTGAAATTAGCTGAAATTATACTAAAGGCACAAAGAAAAATTCTCAGACATTAGTAGGTACTCAGTAAAAGAGAGAACTTCAGCATCATAGAGCTATAAAAGCCTTGATAAATGTGAGGTCAATCAATAAAATAATGACAGTGAACTTGTGTGGCTCATAGCATAGCACAGAAGATAAATCTGAAAGAGAAACAGCAAGATGTTTTGAACAATAGCAGCATCGTTTAAATAAATAGTCCCCTTTTATACTAGTCTGTAGTTAGAGTTCTAATGAATTAATAATTTTTATTGATTTCACTCTCTAAAAGAAATTGCTATTCTTGTCATCTTTATCTGCCTTGGAATCTGATAAAATTTAAGTTGACTACTTCTCATTATAAGAAATTGTTGATGGAGAATCTCCTTTATTAAAAGTAATGCAAAACCAAAACAAAACTCTTTAATATATCCGGAGGTTACAAATAAAAGATACACTTATGAGTTTTACTACAAAGGTATATTATTAAAGCATGAATTGCTTTAACGTGAATTGTTTCTTCATTTATTAACTGTAGTTTATATTGTCATTGTAAATTTTAGAGTTTCCCTGCATTTTTTTTGCAAATATCATAGAAGCTACTATAGAGATTTCGTGTTCTATATCTGACTCACAGTTACCCAATTTCGATCATGACCAAGCAATAGGATCCGAAGGGTCCATTTGAAAGGATTTGGAGGAAATATAGCTTGTCCATTTGCAAGGATTTGGAGGAAATATAGCTTCATGTTGCAATATAGTTTTATACATTTGTAACTGATCACTGCAGTCAGAGAACCATGCTATCTCATGTTAAGACTTTATAAATATATACTGTTTCACATATTTTCATGTAATCATGGCAAATTCTAAAAAAAAAAAAAAAAAAACTTTAAATGATATTTTAAATACTCCTGAGAGTTGTTACTTGTACAGCCTCATACTTCAGCTGAACAAGTTGTGTATATATAGAATGAATAGATCACCAGGAGCTCTTTCTGTGTCAATGCTCCTGGTAAATGTTTAAACTTGTATTCCCCAGAGGGAATCCTAGGAGATAATTTGGAGAGCGAAGCAAAAGTTACAACATTTTTTTTCCTCTATTTCTTTGATGCACTAAGAATTCATTTACTTTCTCCACAGAGTGGTCTTCCTTTGCCAGCAAAGAAACTGCAAGTTATATTACTTTATAAAAAGGATCCATTAACCACATTAAAATGTTTCCTGTGTCTAAAAATTGTGGTATGTAATTACCTAAAACTGAGTTCTTTGAAGCAGGAAAGAAATAATACCAAATTTAGCTCTAATATGCCTGGCTATATGTCATATGAATTCTATTAAGTTAACTTTATATCCCAAGCTTTAAAACTATTAAGTGATTCACTCTTCGAAATATTTCCCCTATATTTACAACATAATTTAGAGTAGAATCACCTTGTAATAATAAAATTAAAAGCCCATATACTTGCCTCTTGGTAGACTAAACAACAAATGCCTCAAGAATACAATAGTATGCACGAAACCAGAGAACACATTTGCTTGTAGTGTGGGTGGAATTGCCTCTTATAAATGATGTAATCATATTTGTTTATTTTCTTATCGCTTTGTTATTGCTTCCATAATCACCGTGTAAGAAAGTGTAACAGCTTAAATCATATATCTTTCAACCTCAGTAGGGTAAATATAATCAAACTTTTAAGGAATGTGGCGCAGAGTGTCATACTAGGGAATTGCAATAGTCTTTGGAGTAGGGTCTTTGGCCATGTCAGTTCCCCTTGTTATTTACTTAAAGTGAAATCATCTTTACACAGCAATTGCTATTTTCCAGAGATGGGCCACATAAAATTGTCCACTCTAGGTGATTTAGGGACCATAATAAAGATCGGCATCATGAAAGGCAGCAGGAAATGCACCCCATTGAAAGGAATGTGGCTCCTGTGCGACAGTGAAAATGCAGTAAGTACTGAATGCCAAGAGCAGGTGACTGAGGATGGAGCAAAGTTCAAAAATTCACTTCTATTCTCAATGGAGAATAGAATGGTCTTTTTTTATTTTTTCTGAATGAATCACCCACAGCCTCACTTTTTTTTTTTTTTTAAAGCTTGATAAGTTATATTGTTCAAAAGAGAAAATGTAAGTCATTAATTTAAATTCCTGATTTCTCCTTGCTTCATTATGATAAAGCATTTGAATGTGGTTACTACAATTGATGATCAGGAAGAATTTGAAAATAATGCATGTTGACGTCCTGATATTGTCTTTCTCACTAACTCTTAAGATTGAGGATTTATTTCTTTATTTCATTTAACTAATTTGGAAAAACAAAATCTAGTCTTTCTGTTATCTTGTGCTATGGTCAGAATATTTGTGTCCTACCAAAATTCATGTTAAAATCCTCACCCCTAAGGTGACAATATTAGGAAGTGGGGCCTTTGGGAGGTGATTAGGCCATGGGGGTGGAGTCTTCATGCATGGGATTACTGCCCATATAAAGGAAGCCTGAGAGAGTCCCCTCATCTCCTCCACCAAGTCAGGACACAGCAAAGAGCCTTCTATGAACAGAAAGCAGGCCACTCCTAGACAATGAATCTGTCAGAACCTTGATATTGGACTTCCCAGACTCAAGAACTGTGAGAAATAAATCTCTGTTGTTCATAAGATACCTAGTTTATGGTATTTTGTTATAGGAGGCTTAACAGATTAAGATACACTGTATTACTTGTATTGATCTCATTAAGTGTAAATCTATTTTAATTTATTACATATCTTTTCAGTGTTATGTCTTTTTTTTAGACCTAACATAATTGAATATATTGAAAGTTAATTTTTTAGGATATATTTTATTTTATGTTTTATCTGCAGATAAACTTTTGGTCATAGGCAATGACTGTAGGAATAAAGCAAGAGGCATGCAGAATGGAGGAAGGAAGAAATTTGGGGCATATTTAGGATGTAGAATGGACAATAATTGGTGATGTCTATGGGACCAAAGCCAAGGAACCACAAGAAATGAAAAACACAAAGTGCAGAAGACTGAGGGAAGGGCCATATGGACTTTTGTTTTGGATATGTTGATTTTGAAATGTCCATGAGCAAACAGTTGTAGATCTGGAATGAATTCCATAGCTGAAAAAATTATAGGTCTAAATCTCAGAAGAGACATCAAACTGGGCTGAAGGTAAATAATCATTAGATAGAGATGGTCATTGATGTCATGGAGTAGAGATTCTAGAGAATTTTATTTTACACATTTATCCATGTCATCAATGAATAATCTTGAGTGCCTATTATGTGCCACACACATAATGGTGAAAAGAGAATAAAACTCCTGTTACTGAAAACACAACGATGTCAAATCTGTGCATTCATCTAATGTAGAATCTATATTTTTGGCTATTGTCAGATCCTTTTAGGTCCTAGATTGATAATTTTTAGACTTTTTTGAAAATTGTTATAATATTTCTGGTAAGTTTTTTTTTTTTTTTTGCTTTGCTAGACTTTGTGCTATCCTAGAAATTTGATTGTTACATATTTCTTTGTCCGTAATAACCCATGGTTTATACTGTGACTGGAATAACTCTTTCTCCTAGTGCTAAAGTTACCAGTGACACAACCTGGGTACTCATAGACAAGAAAAACTCCTCTACCTATCATGCTCACAAATGGAGACAAAAATATGATCTTGGACAAACAGAATAATATTTTATTCCACCTCTGTTAGTTTCTTTTATTTTCTTTTAGCAACTAGAATTTGAGATCTATAGGTTCTCATATTTATTTATTATAAATTCTTCTCATAAGAAACCTGCTTATAGGAAGGTTCTATTTGAGGCTGTATAATCTTAATAAGGCAAGGACATTTATGGTTTCATCAGTTCTCACTAATCTGTAGTCCTTCAGCCTCACAGTCTGATTCTTGTGAAAAGCTGTTATCAGAAGGCAGTATCTATAGTGTACACTTTCCCTGTAAATTAATTGTGACACATTGAGTGTCACAATTTTTTCATCTAATTTCATTTATTTTTTTTTGTGCCAAACTGCCTTCTGTTAGAAAATATATATATATATATATTCAACTTGATTCATTTGGGAATGGAGGAGGATAAACATGCATTATTTTGTGTGTGAGTTATCTTCATCTTTTGGACTGTGCAGAAGTGATTGGCTATTTTTGATGACCACTAATACAGTAAAATTTGGCATCTCATTATTTAAACTTATTGATCAGAAGGAAAGAAAAAGCACTGTGAGAACTGACTGTAATGAAAAGTCTATAAGGTGCTACATTAGCTTAAAACATCTAAATAGATTTCTCACAATTAACGGTAAATGTATCCCTTGGTACATACACACAATGGACAGCTTGGATTGTTGTATTTAATTTCTTACACAGTGTGATAAAAGCAAACTAGTGGAATTTAAACTTTAGTTTAAAGCAAAGTTCATGTCTCTATGATAAAATTCAGTGAATCAAAAACCAGTGTTTTCAGCTGACCTAATATCTGATTTATTTTGTGACACAATAGATTTGATTGGCTCTGCCATTTAAGGTATACAGTGCTAGAAATAAACTAAAGTATGTATAATTCGCAGCTGCAAGCATATGATATCTAACTGTCTCTTCATCACTACATTTTAGGTTATGTATATGGTAACTAGATCTTACTCCTAGCAAGCAAACACCACTATTACCTAAGAGCATCATATAAGATCGAATACTATAGGTAGTTTATTCTATTGTGGGTAGAAAGCATTTGATGCTCCTGTTAACTTTATAAATGTTCCTTAAAATACAATATTGACCCATTAAAATAGTAGTAATTTTAGTCCTCCTCAGTGCCTTGTACCAACTAGGTACTTATTTAATGTGCCTTTTCAAATGAGTTGTCTGTAACAGCAAACAAATCTATCTGACTAAGCATAAATTAATCTCTCCATCAAGTTTTATTGCTGGCATCCTTATTTTCTCACTCTTTAGGCAATTATTTTTTAAATGAATTATCTGAATATAAAAGATCTGAAGTGTAAGTTTTACAAAGCTTAAGATATAACATTTAAAAACTATTATTCCTATTGTTTCCTTTTTTTAGAAGTACCTGTACTGTGCTTTATACTTTGTATACAGTACTTTATACTTTGTAAAAGTGAAATATAGCTTTATTTCTTGCTTTTCTGATGTTGCTGTTCCCTTACATTTAAAAATCATTTTAGGGTGATAGCATCATTTCTGTTTCTACAGCATTTGAAACACTGGAACATTTTAATGCTCAAAATATTTTGAATTTGTGATGTATATTGCACAGGAGATAAATAGATAGAACATTATTTTCTCAAAATTGGTCCTATCTAAATTTGATATGCATAACTCAAATGATCAATTATAATATGTGGGGATTCTTTAAAATATTGCAGGGAAAATATTGGAGATCAGCCAACTCAAAACAATGTTTTAGATCTCTGGAGTAGAAATGCATTTCTTCTGTTCATTGGTAAGTTTTCTAGATATCATCAAAAACTGCTCATTTAGCTTTTTTGTCAAAGTAGTCTTTTACTACATCATATGTATTTAAAAAGACATTGCATACAACTGAATCTACTTAGTGTCTATTTGCTCCAGGTACTATTCTGGGCACTGCAGGTCTTTATTAGCTCACTAAGGTGTCATTCATTTTAAAACCGAGAAAAAAAAAATCAATAAAAAGTAAATATTTTGCTGTTTGGCTCCCAGATCTCCAAAACTGCTGGAAAATATATTTCTTAAAATAGCCTGGGTTGGGCCACTGCAAATTCATACTTTTAACTATATCAGGGCTCTTGGCGCATCTGGGCAGTATTTTTTTTTAAATTAAATCTCTTATTATTTCTTAACACGTTATCTGAAGAAGCTGATTTATTTATTTATTTTATTCATTTGAAACTCTTAGTCCCATCTTACGTCACTTACAATTTGCCAGATATTATCTCAACTACTATTTATTTAGGAGATTAAGATAATTAAAGCAGTTTTTTTCACCTTCTCTTGTCTATACTTTTCAGAATATTTCTGAATCTTTGCTTTCACTGTCCTTATTTTGGTTACTGTCTTTGAGAAAGAAGCATATCTCTCCTTTCAGTTCCCCCTGTGTGCATCTTTAAATTATTTCTCTATTTGGTCTTCCTATATCTCTCCACATGATCAGGTCTTTATTATTTTAAAAGACAAATAATTCTAAACATCCTAAACCCTACTTTTTATTCAGACATTTGCTAAACCTCTTCACTTCCTTTTCCTTCCAAACTATTTAAAAGAGAATTTTATAACTCCTGTCATAACACATCAGCTCTTTAACGTCTGCAACTTTTAATTATCTTTTCCAATTTTATATCCTTAAAGAAAACCAGTGATGACCAAACTCAAATGACATTTCTCAGTCCATAGCTTTTTGAAAATCCCTGATTTATTAGATTTTGTTTTGTTTTGCTTTTTTACTATCCCCATTTTACAAATGCTCCCTTCTCTCTCATAACTTGTAATATGCCACTGTTAGCTTTTAAAAGATTTGTTGTGAAATACAGATAACGTAAAACTTACCGTTGTAGTTTTTAAGTATAGAGTTCAATGGCGTTAAGTACATCACATTGTTTTGCAGCCATCAGCATCATCCATCTCCAGAGCTGATTTCATGTTACAAAAGTGAAACTCTTTACCCATGAAACAATGATGCCCCATTCCTCCTCGTACCCAAGTCCCTGACAAGCACCGTTTTACTTTATCTTTGTATTAATTTGACTACTCTTGTTACCGTATATAAGTGGACTCATGTACTATTTGTCTTTTTGTAACTGGGTTATTTAACTTGCATAATATTCTCAAAGTACATCCACATTGTAGTTTTTAAAGTGTATACCACATTTCGTTTATCCATCTATCCACCAATGGACATTTGGGTGGCTTTTACCTTTGTCTATTCTGAAAATTTCTGCTATGAACATGGGAGTACACATGAATCATAGAGACCCTGCTTCTGTGTGTTCATATCTAGACGTATAATTTCTGGATCACATGGTAATTCTACTTTAAATTATTTGAGAAATCACTACCCTGTTTTTCTATTGAGGCTATACCATTTTATATTTCTACCAACAGTGTATAGGATTTCACTTTCTCCACATCCTCATCAACTTTTGTTATTTTATGTTTTGATAGTAGCCATTCTAATGGGTGTGAAGTGATATCTCAATATAGTTTTGTTTTTCCCTAATTATTAGTTATGCTGAGTATCTTTTCATGTGCATATTGGTCATATGTTCATCTTCCTTGGAAAATGTCTATTGAAGTCCTTTGCCCATTTTTAAAGGAGTTATTTGTTTACTTATTTATTATTTTTGATGTTGAGTTGTATGAGTTCTTTAGATGCTTTGGATATTAACCCTATATCAGATGTAGGATTTGAAAATATTTCTTCCACTCTGTAGGTTGCATTTTCATTCTGATGATTGTGTTTTTTGACTCATGAAAGTTTAAAATTTTGTGTAGTCAAATGTATCAATTTTTTCTTTTATTTCTATATTTTTTGTCATTATTTCTAAGAACTCATTGCCAAACCCAATGTCATGAAGTTTTTTCTCTCTGTTTTCTTCTAATAATTTTATATTTTTAGGTCCTACATGTATGTTATTGATGCATTTTGAGTTTTTCTGTATGTGTTGTAAGGAAAGGGTCCACCTTCATTCATTTGCATGTGAGTATCGAGGTTTCCAATATCATTGGTTGAAAAGACTGTTCTTTTCTGATTAAATGGTTTTGTCACTCTTGATGAAAATCATTTGAGCCTTTATTGTTAGGTTCTCTATCATGTGAACCTTTATTTTTAGGTTCTCTAATCTATTTTTTGGTCTATTTATCTGTCTTTATTCTAGTACCATACCACTTTGATTATTGTAGATTTGTAGTAAGTTTACAAGTAACTAAGTGTGAGACTTTTTACTTTATTCTTCTTTTCAAGATTGTTTCCACTATTGCAGGTCTCTTGAAATTCCATATGTTTTTTGGATGGATTTTTCCATTTCTCTAAAAAACACCTTTTAGATTTTGATAGATATTACACTAAATATGTAGATCTCTTTGGGAAGTGTTGAAACCTGCACAATATTAAGTATTCTAATCCATTAACACAAAATAGCTTTCTACTTATTTGTGTCTTCTTTTATCTGTTTCAGCAAAATTTTGTAGTTTTCAGTGTATGCCTTTCCCCTCCTTGGTTAAGTTTATACATACATATATTCTTGTTTTGATACTGTTGTAAACAGAAACGTTTTTCTAATTTTATTTTCACATTGTTCATTGTTAGTGTTTAGAAACCTAACTGATTTTTAGGTGCTTATTTTGTATCCTGCAACTCTGCTGATTTTACTTATTAGTTCTAACAGGTTATTTTTTTTGTTTGTTTTGTTTTGTTTTTTTGTAGAATCTTGAGGATTTTATACATCTAAGATCATGCCATCTAAAAACAGAGATAATTTTACTTCTTCCTTTCCAATTTAGATGACTTTCACTCTTTTTTCTTACCTCATTGCTCTGGCTAGTACTTCCAGTAGTATATTGAATACAAGTGGTGGAAGCAGTTATCCTTATCTTATTCCTGATCTCAGAGGGAAATCTTACAGACAGTCACCATTGAATATGATATTAGCTGCAGGATTTTCATATATGATGTAATGTTAAAATAGTTTCCTTGTATTTGTACTTGGGTTAATTTTTTTTAATCCTAAAACAGTGTTGAATTTGTCAAATGTTTTTCTTCATCCATTGATATGATGAGGTATGTTTTTCCCTTCATTCTGTTAGGTGGTATAGTACAGTCACTGATTTTTGTATGTTGAACTGTCTTTGCATTTCTTCTCAGAATAATTACTACTCAGTATTGGTGTATAACCTGTTTAATATATTGTTGAATTCTGTTTGATAGTATTTTGTTGTGGATTTTCATTAGGGATATTGGTGTGTAGGAACAGTAACATGCACAGAGCTGTCTTCTCCTATTATTCCAATGTCTTCTTTTGAAATACCTCCTGAAACACCTGCTTCAGGCTCTTTTGCAATTAACTTTTTTTTTTTAATAAGTAGAAGGAATATACTCTAAAATAACAATGAAAGGTATAGTATAAAAATATATAAACCAATAACATAGTTGTTTATTATCATTATCAAGCACTATGTACTGTACATAATTGTATGTGCTATACTTTTATACCACTGGCAGTGCAGTAGATTTTTGCTGTTGTTGTTGTATTGTTTTTTTAAAAAGTAAAGACAGGGTCTCACCATGTTGCCCTGGCTGGTCTGGAACTCCTGGACTCAAGCAATCATCCTTTCTCAGCCTTCCTTCCAAAGTGTTGGGATTACAGGTGTGAGCCACCGCACCTGGCCAGTAGGTTTGTTTATACCAGGATTGCCACGAACACATGAGTAATGCATTGTGCTACGATGTTACAATGGCTATGATATCATTAGGTTGTAGCTTTTATTATTTTGAGATATGTTTAATCAATACCTAGTTTATTAAGGATTTTTAGCATGAAGGGGTGTTGAATTTTATCAAAGGCCTTTCTGCATCTATTGATACAATCATGTGGTTTTTGTCATTGGTTCTGTTTATGTGACAGATTGCCTTTATTGATTTGCATATGTTGAACCAGCCTTGCATCCCAGGGATGAAGCTGACTTGATCATGGTGGATAAGCTTTTTGATGTGTTGCTGGATTCGGTTTTCTAGTATTTTATTGAGGATTTCCTCATGGACGTTCATCAGGGATATTGGCCTGAAATTTTCTTTTTTTTGTTGTGCCTCTGCCAGGTTTTGGTATCGGGATAATACTGGCCCCATAAAATGAGTTAGGGAGGAGTCCCTCTTTTACTATTGCTTGGAATTGTTTCAGAAGGAATGGTAATAGTTCCCTTTTGTACCTCTGGGAGAATTCGGCTATGAATCCATCTGGTTCTGGGATTATTATTATTATTATTATTTTGGGTTCATAAGCTGTTAATTACTGCCTGAATTTCAGAACTTGTTGTTGGTCTACTCAGGGATTTGACTTCTTCCTGGTTTAGTCTTGGGAGGGTGTATGTGTCCAGTAATTTATCCATTTCTTCTAGGTTTTCTAGTTTGCTTGCAAAGACGTGTTTATAGTATTCTCTGATGGTACTTTGTATTTCTGTGGGATCAGTGGCGCTATTCCCTTTATCATTTTTTATTATGTCTACCTGATTCTTCTCTCTTTTCTTCTTTACTAGTCTAGCTAGCAGTCTATCTATTTTTTAAAAATCTTTTCATAAAAATGGTTCCTAGATTCATTCATTTTTGAAGGGTTTTTTGTCTCTATCTCCTTCAGTTCTGGTCTGATCTTAGTTATTTCTTGTCTTCTGCTAGCTTTTGAATTTGTTTGCTCTTACTTCTCTAGTTCTTTTAATTGTGATGTTCAGGTGTCAATTTCAGATCTTTCCAGCTCTCTGACGTGGGCATTTAGTGCTATGAATTTCTCTGTTAACACTGCTTTAGCTGTGTCCCAGAGATTCTGGTATGTTGTCTCTTTGTTCTCATTGGTTTCAAAGAACTTATTTATTTCTGCCTTAATTTTGTTATTTACCCAATAGTCATTCAGGAGCAGGTTGTTCAATTTCCATGTGGTGGTGTGGTTTTGTGTGAATTTCTTAATCCTGATTTCTAATTTGATTGCACTGTGGTCTGAGAGACTGTTTGTTTGATATCCATTCTTTTCCATTTGCTGAAGAGTGTTTCACTTCCAATTGTGTGGTCAATTTTAGAATAAGTGCTGTGTGGTGATGAGAAGAATGTATATTCTGTTGATTTGGGGTGGAGAGTTCTGTAAATGTCTATTAGGTCTGCTTGGTCCAGAGCTGAGTTCAAGGCCTGAATACTTTGTTAATTTCATGTCTTGTTGATTTGTCTGATATTGACAGTGGGGTGTTAAAGTCTCCCTCTATTATTGTATTGGAGTCTAAGTCTCTTTCTAGGTCTCTAAGAACTTGCTTTATTAATCTGGTTGCTCCTGTATTGGGTGCATTTATATTTAGTATAGTTAACTCTTCTTGTTGCATTGATCCCTTTACTATTATGTAATGCCCTTCTTTGTTTTTTTTTGATCTTTGTTAGTTTAAAGTCTGTTTTATCAGAGACTAGAATTGCAACCCCTGCTTTTTTTTTTTTTTTTTTCCTTTCCATTTGCTTGGTAAATCTTCTTACATTTGTTTGAGTCTCTGTGTGTCTTTGCACATGAGCTGGGTCTCTTGAATACAGCACACCAATGGGTCTTGACTCTTAATCCAGTTTGCCACTCTGTGTCTTTTAATTGGGGCATTTAACCCATTTACATTTAAGGTTTATGTTGTTATGTGTGAATTTGATCCTGTCATTATGAGGCTGGCTGATTATTTTGCACAATAGTTGATACAGTTTCTCCATACTGTCATTAGTCTTTTTGTTTTGGTGTGTTTTTGCAGTGGCTGGTACTGGTTTTTCCTTTCAATATTTAATGCTTCCTTCAGGAGCTCTTGTAAGGCAGGCCAGGTAGTGACAAAATCCCTCAGCATTTGCTTTTCTGTAAATGATTTTATTTCTCTTTCACTTTTGAAGCTTACTTTCAAAAGTGGCTGCATATGAAATTCTGCATGGAAAATTCTTTTCTTTAAGAATATTGAATATTGGCCCCCACTCTCTTCTGGCTTGTAAGGTTTCTGCAGAGAGATCCACTGTTAGTCTGATGGACTTCCCTTGGTAGGGAACCTGACCTTTCTCTCTGGTTTCCCTTAACATATTTCCCTTCGTTTCCACCTTGGAGAATCCAATGACTATGTGTCTCGGGGTTGCTTTTCTCAAGAATTATCTTAGTGGTGTTCCCTGTAGTTCCTGAATTTGAATGTTGGCCTGTCTTGCTAGTTTGGGAAGTTCTCCTGAATAATATCCTGAAGTGTGTTTCCCAACTTGGTTCCGTTTTCCCCTTCACTTTCAGGTACACCAATCAATCATAGGTTTGGTCTTTTCACATAGTCCCATATTTCTTGGAGGCTTTGTTTTTTTCCTTTTCATTCTTTTTTGTCTAATCTGTCTTCACACCTTATTTCAGTAAGTTGCTCTTTAATCTCTGATATCCATTCTTCTGCTTTATCGGCTCAGCTATTGATACTTGTTTATGGTTCATGAAGTTCTCGTGCTATGGTTTTCATCTCCATCAGGTCATTTAGGTTTCTCTCTAAACTCGTTATTCTAGTTAGCAGTTCCTGTAACCTTTTATCGAGCTTCTCAGCTTCCTTGCATTGGCTTAAAACACGGTCCTTTAACTCAGAGGAGTTTACTGTTACCTACCTTCTGAAGCCTACTTCTGTTAATTTGTCAATCTCATTCTCTGTCTGGTTTTGTGCCCTCACTGGAGAGCATTTGTGATCATTTGGAGGAAAAGAAGCATTCTGGTTTTTGGAATTTTCAGCATTTCTGTGCTGGTTTTTCCTCACCCTCATGGATTTATCTACCTTTGATCTTTGAGGCTGATGAACTTTGGATGGGGCTTTTGCATGAGGGTCCTTTATGCTGATGTTGATGTTGTTTCTTTCTGTTTGTTAGTTTTTCTTCTAACAGTCAGGCTTGTCTGCTGCAGGTCTGCTGTAGTTTGCTAGAGGTCCACTCCAGACCCTGTTTGCCTGGGTGTCACCAGTTGAAGCTGTAGAAGAGCAAAGATTGTTGTCTGCTCCTTCCTCTGGAAGATTCATCCCAGAGGGTCACCAACCTGATGCCATCTGGAGCTCTCCTGCATGAGGTGTCTGTCAACCCCTGTTGGGAGATCTCTCCCAGTCAGGAGGCATTGGAGTCAGGGACCCACTTGAGGAGGCAATCTGTCCCTTACCAAAGCTGGTGTGCTCTGCTGGGAGAACCCCTTTTTTTCAGGATCAGCTGCTCTTCAGAGCTGGCAGGCAGGAATGATGAAATCTGCTGAAGCTGCACCCACAGCCTCCCCTTCCCTCAGGTGCTCTGTCCCAGGGAAATGGGGGTCTTGTCTGTAAGTTCATGACTGGGGCTGTTTCCTTACCTTCAGAGATGCCCTGGCCAGTGACAAGGAATCTGGAGAATCAGTCTGGCTGCAGCTGCTTTGCTACACTGTGGTGAATTTGCCCAGTCCACACCTCCCAGCCTCCTTAGCACTGTCAGGGGAAAATTGCCTTATAAAGCCTCAATAATGGTGGATGCCCCTCTCCCCACCAAGCTCAATCATCTCTGGTCAACTTCAGACTGCCGTGCTGGCAGTGAGAATTTCAAGCTAGTGATTTTTAGCTTGCTGAGCTCTGTGGGAGTGGGCTCTGCTAAGCAAGACCATTTGGCTCCCTGACTTCAGCTCCCTTTCCAGGGGAGTGAATGGTTCTGTCTTGCTGCAGTTTCAGGTGCCACTGGGGTAGGAAAAAGACTCCTGTTGCTAGCTTGGTGTCTGCCCAAACAGTCACCCAGTTTTTTGCTTGAAACTCAGGGCCCTGATGATATAGGCACAGGAAGGAATATCCTGATCTGCAGATGGAAAAAACTGTGGGAAAAGTGTAGTAATGTGACTGGGTAGCACAGTCACTCATGGCTTCCCTTGGCTAGGGGAGGAAGGTCCCCCAGCATCATGTATTTCCCAGGTGAAGCGATGCCCCACCCTGCTTCTGCCCACCCTTCATGGGTTGAATGTGCTGCCTAACAAGTCCCAATGAGATGAACTGGGTACCTCAGTTGGAAATGCCAACATCACCCTCCTTCTGTGTTGGTCTCACTGGGAGCTGCACATGGGAACTGTGCCTATTGGGCCACCTTGGCCCCTCTCCTGTTTCAGTTCTTTTGGGTGTAAATTTTGGTTGTGAACTTTAGATCTTTAATGCAATCATTTACAAAAAAATTTTCTTAGCACTGTTTTTCTTCATCTCATAATTTTTTTGCATGTTATGTTTTAATTTTCATTTCCCCAAGGTATTTTCTAATGTGATTTTTTCTTTCTAATATTTTATAATGTGATTTTTTTGACCCAGTAGTTGCTTAAAAGTGTGTTGTTTAATTTCCACATATTTGAGAATTATCAAGTTTTTTCTGCTTTGATATATCTTTTCATTCCATTATGATTGCAAAAGATATTTTGTATGATTTCAATCTTATTAAATTAATTAATATTAGTTTTATGGCCGAATATATTATCTATCCTGAAGATTTCTCCATATGTACTTTGGGAAAATGTGTATTCTTTTGATCTTGGGTGATGTGTTCTGTATATGTTTGTTAGATCCAATTGGTCTATAGTGTTGTTGAAGATCTATATTTTCTTACTGATCATCTTTCTGGTTCTTCTAGCCATTATTGACAATGAAATATTGAAGTCTCCTACTATTTTTGTAGTACTGTCTCCTTTCAATTCTCTTGATGTTGGCTTCATATATTTAGAAGCTCTGATATGCAGTGCATGTATGCTAATAATTATATATTTCTGGTGAATAGACATTTATCAATACATATTGTCCTTTTTTGTGTCTTGTAATATTTTTGGGGGTAAAATCTATGTGCTTACTATTAGCATAGCTATCATTGCTTTGTTTTGGCCACTATTTGCATGGACTATCTGTTTTCACCTTTTATCCGTCAACCTACTTGTGTTCTTACTTCTAACATGAGTCTATTTTAAACAGTACATATTTAGTTCCTGGTTATTCATTCACTATGCCAATGTAATGTCTTATCATTAAGGTGTTTAATCCATTTAAATTTTCAGTAATTGCTCATAGTCAGGACTTACTATTACAACCATATTATATTTTAAAAAAATTCTTCCTTCTCATATGCACCACGAATTGCAACTGACCTTTTAGAGTATAGGTGACTTTTCTAATGAGATTCAGAAAATAATTTCCAGTTGTCCATTTGGCATTTCTATCCATATGTTCATCTCTCTTGAAGTGATTTAAGTAGGAAAAGAGGATGCTACCTTTTAAATTTGTTTCCATTATTTAACTAGAAGAGTTTGTTCATTAAAATATTATATTCCTCAGACATCTCACTTAACTCAGGTATTATGGTACTCTCTTTTGCAAATGTGAGTCCTCAAAAATTCATTAGTGTACTTTTAATTCAACAGATATTTATTGACTTTTAACCATTACATTCTTGGTATTGTTCAAGGTACTGAGTATATCACAGTGAACAAGACAGAGAAAAGCTTCTGCTCTCATGAAGATAGACAATAAGCATAATAAATCAGTAAGGGATATAGTGTAATAGAACATGTTTATGTGCTGTGCATAAACTAGAGAAGTGTAGGTGGGAATAGCAGTGCCACTTGGGGGTGGCTGATTTGATGGCTTTGGGGTAATAAGGGTTTAGGTACTTTTGCATATATAAGGAAGACAGATTTGGATCACAGTGCAAACAGAGGATCTATGAATGAAATTACCATAATTATATTATGATATACAGATGATATTTGAATTGTCTTTATAATGTAAGAAATATATGTCTATTTTATTTATTTAGTATGATTTCTAGCAACAGATAACTAGTTAAATAAACTACCTTTCTCCTAAGCTCAATGCTAATTGCAAAATCAATTAAAGCCAGAATCCATGTAGTGTAGCGAGGAATTCATGACTATCAGTATCAGAATCTCCTTTCAGAGAGCATCACAAAAGTGTGCTGATAGACATGATGAAGGAAAATAAAAGATTCTTAAGGGAAGCAATATGCTGTTTTTCTGTGATAAGCAACTCCTGTTACTTCTCTTTGATAGATACAGGACAATAATCTAACCCTCAATTTTACCCTGTTTTGAAGAACATGTTTTAAAGTGAGCTTAACTAATACAATATAAAAATTGGCTTCTTCAAGTGGCGAGAGCACTCAGAGACGCGACGTGGAGCTGGCGGGTACCGAGCGGGTGCCTGTCTCCTTCCCCTCCCCTCGCCAGGCCTTGCCGTCTTCTCCCAGCCGCTAGACCGGAACTATGTGATCCTGGAAGTTCTAGGGCCTTGTTGTGTGTGGGATAAACGGTCATGGTGGAGGTTCCAGCTCCCATAACAACAGCCACAACATCAGGAGCAGGAGAGGCAGCAGCAGCAGCCACAGTGGCCTCGGGCACCTGATCCCCATAGTCACTGCCCCGTCCCCAGTGTCTTATTTATACAATGTATTTTAAATGAGGTAGCAATGCATTATAAGTATTTAATAATTAGCTTATCAATTGTTACATTATATTTGTCTGAAGTTTGAAAACCACTAATTTTAAGCATGTATCATTGATAGATCGTCAAAAACGATATTATTAATAGAGCACTTATTTTCAGCTAAATTGAAGAGACATAGCAGGGTAAAAAGGCCCAGCACTTAGATTTGATTATACAATTTAAAAAATGTTACACCATAAATGACTATTAACTAGATTGAATCATCTGACTCAGGTTGGTATGTCAATCAAATGAATTTTCAAATGTTTAAAAATAATCATATATTCGTACATTGATACTAGGAGATAAAAATACGTTTCAGAGACTGCTAAAAAGAAGGCAAACTTTTGCCCCTACTCTTAGGGTTTTTCAGCTGGATATGGGAATTAAACTGACACGAGACAGGTCAATAGAAGAAATTTATACGTATTTATTCAATACAAGTTTTACATGGCATGGGAGTCTTCATAAATAAGGAAATGAAGACCTAAAGACACAGTTGGAGTTGAAAACTTACATGCTGTATTGGACAAAATGTAGTAAATTGTGAAAATGTAACAAGGCAAAGGGGTTTGAGCTAGAGGAGTTAATTGGATAAAGTTGTGACTAACAAGATAAGGTTGGTTTAACAAAGTTTGTACAAATTTCCCTCAGTCTCAATTTTCTGTCCTTGAAGACAAGGTTTCTTGCCTTCCAGTACAAAGAGGATATCTTTCACATGGGAATTTTGTGTCCTGCTGTTAAGAAACAGAATGAAGGTCAGAGTGAACTTCTTGCACCTGCTGTTTTTCAAATGCCTTTAGCTCAAAATAATTCTTATGCCAAAGAGCATATTTTGGAATGATGTGTTTTAAAATCCTTCACTGCATTAGATTTCAAAGTAAGAAAAGAGCAGAATATAACTCTTAAAAGGATGCTTCTGAATCTTAAGATCTCTGAGAGAAATTAGGAAGTAGGTTTTTCCTGAATGAGGCTGAGGTATTAATCACTTAGATTTTTTAAACAGCTCATTAATAATCAAGTAATTATATCAGAAAGATAATTAGATTTGATCCTTAGAAATGTGCCTATATATTTTAGTGTAAAACTAAAAAGTAATGCTTTACTGAATCAACTAATGTTTTAAACAGAAGGCAGTGTTCAAACAAGTGAACTGTATTCATTTACTTTCATTCATCTAAATGAAATTGTATCCTATTTTTCTAAGACTTCACAGCACTCATCCTATTCCAATAACCAGTTTTGCACCACAACTCCTGTGGCAATTAAAAAAATAATAATTTGCTTGTTTGTAGATGTTGCACTACAAAATGAGACATTTTAAGGACCAAAGATACATGTTCCTACGAGATTGTTTTGAAGTTTTTACATATAATTTTATTTAATGAAGTGACCGGTTATAACTTCCATGGTTTCCTATAGCCTTTATGTTGTTTTTATTGCATTTTCAAAACCTCAGTTTTATATTTGTCATTTTTTTTTTCAGAAATGAATCATGGAACTGTATATTTTCCTGGTCATTTCTTTTTTATTACATGAATTTTAAAAATCAATAATGCAGCCCTTTAAAAAGCATTTACAAAATTTTAAATTTCTGAAGATTATTTTCAGTTGAATTATGTATAACTCACATTTTATCTTTTCCACCATGGAATACTGCTTCAAGTTTCCACAGTACGAGTTTGTTATCTTACCATTTCTCTTTTATCCAAAGATGATTTATCCATTGTCTCCCAGAGAGTGCTCACTCTTTGTCTCCAGATATTTGCACTTAGCATGGTAATAGTCAGGAGGACCTTTACCAATACTTTAGAATATTAATGAAAATTATTTTTTTCCCTCCTAACAAATGAATATTAGATGTGGAAGCTTCACAATATGCTACATTTCTGGTATGATAATTGATTATATTTGTTTGACTGAAGAACGATTCTTCTGGAACATGAGCTTTTTGTTGGTTCAGTTGAAAATAATAGAAAGATCCTCTAGATCTGAGATGCGTTCAAGTGTAATAAGCAACATTTAACAAATGTTACGCTGCTGCCATTTAACAAATGTCTTTGGAAATTAATTGAGCCAGGTTTTAAAATGATAATCCATATCACCATGTGTGAAATAGAATTCAGATCTTGTTTATCCATATTTAAATTGTGTATAAAACTTATGAAAATGTTCAAAGGCTTATCAAATTGAATTATTAATAACTATCTTGAAATTATTGGTGTGAAATAAATCAGTGATTTTTGTTGATATTATATGAATATATGGATAAGCAAACATAGATGTGAATTCTTAGATGTGAATTCATA
The DNA here is from genome assembly GCF_009764315.1 of Trachypithecus francoisi. Taxonomy (NCBI): domain Eukaryota; kingdom Metazoa; phylum Chordata; class Mammalia; order Primates; family Cercopithecidae; genus Trachypithecus; species Trachypithecus francoisi. Next base: position 122,856 of record NW_022681437.1, on the reverse strand, counting down.
ATGTGAATTGCCATTGACATGGCAAAATTTTTAAAATGTGCAATTGAAAAATGAAAGTTTATCCTAAATATTTGGGATTATTAAATATAAAATTAAACATGCAAATTGTTAAGGGTTTACCTCACTTACTTTTTAATCATTCCATTCATTTATGTTTTTAAGTATTTAGTTTATGTTTATATGTATTTTCAATTATTACACTAAAAATATTTGCTAGTTGTATCTAATTAAAGATTATTGCATATTTAAAGTGTCTACCTGTTTACATGACTTTTGATTTTATGTTTGTTTGTTTGTTTTTGAGACAGAGTCTCACTCTGTCACCCAGGCTGGAGGACAGTAGCACAATCTTGGCTCACTGCAGTCTCTGCCTCCCGGGTTCAAGCAGTTCCCTGACACAGCCTCCCAAGTAGCTGGGATTACAGGCACCAGCCACCACACCCACCTAATTTTTGTATTTTTAGTAGAGACAGGGTTTCACCATCTTGGCCAGGCTGGTCTCAAACTCCTGACCTTGTGATTCACCCTCTTCAGCCTCCCAAAGTGCTGGGATTATAGGCATGAGCCACCGTGCCTGGCCTTGTTTGTTAAAGGCAATTTTTTAAAATAACCTGAGAAAGAAATTAAGAAATATTTATGTGCTTAGACTTTCGAAAACCTTGTGCATATGTGAATGCATGTGCATGTGTGTGTGTATTCTTCCTACCATCAAGATATATTCTTTTTGCTCTTCTTTCCCCTATTAGGTCTGAGATCATATTTTTAAATGTGTACATCATAATATATTTTGCTGTTATTTGGATCAGAGAAAAATCTATTTCATAAAATGTACCACAAACTGACATGTCAAACTTGTTTTAAAAAATCAATTGTGGGATGAGCAATTGTCTTTAATTTGAATTTATCCCATCTCTTATGACCAGTTTCCAACTTAGAGTTTACCCTCTTAACATCGAGTTACTTGTGTTATTTTCTCAAAGTGATGTAATTATTTTGCTTTTGCTTCATTACCGCAACAAAATGTTAATAGATTCATAAATAAGCAATTTTACAGGAGCATGAAAACTAACCAAATTTAACAAACACACTGAGGAGATTTGAAGATTTGCATTTTCACGAAGCTATTGAACAACAACAACAAAACTAGCAGCACTAATACACAGCAGATTCATCTTTGAACAATAGAGCTAAATTAATTCTTTGTGCCATATTTCTATTAGGATTTTAAGCTGCCTGATTGTCTGTGATCACTAAGTGAAGGTGAAGTCTAGATTAGTAAAACTTATTTCAAAGACTGATGTCAAAACGGAAGCAAATGTTAGGAGTGCGCTACTCTTTCTGTAGGTAAAATAAATAGCACTTGGTTCTTCCTCTTTTTAGTATCAATTTTGCACAAATAAATAAATAAATAAATCCTGTGCTCATTTATGGCAATAACTTAAGGTTCCAATATGTTTAATTTAACATCCTTTAAATTTAGACATTATTAGCTAATGGCAGTTTTCAAAGTACCACCAGTTCTAATTCCTGACCCTTATGTCAGTTACTAATGAGTCACTTGTGATTTACATTAAGATTTGGAAACAAGTTCAAAATATTTTTTTAAAAACAGATACTTTTCCAGTAATGTTGGGAATCAGTAATACCAAAAACATTTCAGACATCCAAGGAAATATTCTATATAATTGCCAGGTACAGTTATGTAGATTCTATGTGTTAGTTACTTATTGAAGAATTGTCAAGTTGTAAGAGGAAAGGACAGAAAGGTATCATTTTGGAATTTCATAGGAACTTCTGAGAGCTAGAGACAACACTACTCTTTTAAAATTGTAAAATACGACCTGCTGTATCTTGTAGAATGTAATCTTTTCAATTTGTATACCTTAAATAAACCATTGAATGCACTTCGGAAATCAGAACTTTTGGAAGACTCATTGCATTTAACATTAGTTGAACTCAGTATTGGACCTGGAGTAATTATATTTAGTTGGGACTATTTATTATGAATGAAGGTGCCCCAACATTGCAGCTTATAGAGCTCATAAACACAAGTCTCTTTTAGCAACATTTTTTCTTCAATGCCATGAGATTCATAGCTCTAATTTTAACAGTCCTATGATCCAACTTGTCTTCATTGTAAATAAAAGCAAAATTTTGTATTAAGAAGGCTGTACCAAACAACAATCAATTCTTATTAAATAGAAAATATGTGATTCCTTTATTCACACATGCATATAATATGAAAAAAGTATTTTTACTGATTTTATTTTAATCCTTATAGTACCATTGCAATTGTCGTAGTTTTTCTTCAGAACAGCATCACGCTAGTATGATCAAATTATCCACAGATAATTTCATATCTGTGAAGCTCTCCCATCCCACATTTTTTCATTATATTATACTATGGCCATCTCTGTGTTAATAATGTCATAACTAGATCATATGTATCATTTATCAAAAGTGAGCAGGAACATATCCTGAATGCAAAATAATTCTAGTAATAGCAACTAACTAAAGTGAATTAAAAGCGAACTGAATAAACTGTGTAGGTAATGAATGTAGTGGCTTGAAAACATAAAATTTTACATATATATATATATATATATATATATATATATCCAAAGACAGTTCAATTTTGCCAAGTGAATATATTCATGTTTCAGAATTAGTCTCTTATTTTTAAGATAATCCTATGACTTTTGATTGTTATAGAACTTAATTATTCAATAGATAACAAATTGTAATCATGATTTCTCTGATCAATACAATGCATTTTTGATCTACAAGGAGAGTATACGGGCAATAAAAATCCCAGAAATGTTGTCCATAATGATTTTAAATGCCTTAGAATGATTAATATTATAAATTTAAAAAGATATTTTTGTGTAGATTTATTTTTTTTAGGAAAAATAATGATTTCAGTTTGTGAGTTTTTATTTTATAGATTCACTGGAAGTTGTCTTGTTTAATGGTCCTTTAGTGAGTGTCAGGGTAAGAGATGTGATTAAATTTAATATTGTGGCAAAAAGAGATGTCTATAGAATAAAAATTATGAAATAATCATATTCTAAAATTGTTCTAATTAGAATACAGTCTGACACATTAGAATTTCATTTCTCTAATATGGTCATTCATATTAAAATGCCAAAAAAAGAGTCTATTATAAACATATTTAGAAAACTTAATCAGCATTCCCAGTTTTCTCTCATACATACATATAAATATATATGTTTCTGAAATTGTCAAAGAACCATGTCTTAATCTGTTCAGGTTGCTATAACAAATTGCTATTAACTAGGTGGCTTATAAACAACATAAACAACATAACAACATAATAAGAAACTCTTATTTCTCAGAGTTCTGGAGGCTGAGAAGTCCTAGTTCAAGCTATAGGCAAATTCACTGGTGGAGGCTTACTTCCTTGTTCATAGACAAGGAGGCATCTTTTCACTGTGTACTCACATGGCAGAAGGAGTAAGAGGTCTTTGAAGTCACTTATACAAGGGCACTAATCTGATTCATGAGGGATCTGCCCTCATGACCTAAGCACCTCCCAAAGGCCAAATTCTATATGCCATCATGTTAGTAATTATGTTTTAACATATTAATTTTAGGGTGACCAGAAACATTCACTCCACCATAGACCATGTGGCTTAAATAATCTGAATCTTACTGATTTGTTTTTCTAAGACCACCAGAGCGGGCACAAAAGAACCAGTGAGTAGGCAAGTGTAGGAGCAAAACTGCAAGTTTATTTTCGTCACCTAAGGTGTGGGGAAGAGGTCTGTTGGCCTCCGGCAAAGAAGGCCGACAGAGTCCCCCGGTGGGGCTCTCGGACAGAGTTCCTGCAGTCCTGACATCCCGACAGCAGTGGAGGACTGAGGAAGGCCACCCGTGGCGTCCCTCCGGAGCAGCTTTTCTAGGAGTGGGAGGGCAATAGGCGGGGCACGGGCATGTCGGGGGGCGTTCCGCAGGTGCGACCAGGTAAATCTTGGTCTCTTCGGATTGACATCACCTGGCGCATGCCTAGTTGGTCTGCACCTTCCCGGGTCACCGGCTGCATTTTCGCGCGCGCCGGAAAAGTTGGGGGGGAGGATGAAGAACCCGGAAGTGCACCATCTTGCCTCCGTTCATCCAAACACTTACTTCAAACTTACTAAAACAGAACAGAATATTTGAATTTTGAAACCTAGAAACTTGTGATGGCAGCCATGGCTCTCTGGAGTGGCCACTGCCATGAAACCAGCTGCAGTGGGGGAGGTGTGACCAGGGTTGCATGCTCGGTGGAGCCTGTGGGAACCAGGAGCAGGTGGGAGCCCCGTCCCCTTCTGAGTTAGAGGAATGAGAGCCTCACCCTCCGAGGTGCAGTTTCAGGGGTCCAGCTGGGATTGCTGCTCCCAGCATCCTGTGCTCTTGGGGACCTGGGAAGCCCTCCTGCCCCAGCAGGCTTTAAAGTGCCTGCTCCTGCTGCTTGGCCTCTCAGCTCTCCAGCTGCCCACTCCAATTTTGGAGCAAAGTTGAGGTCAAGCCTAGGCGCTGTGGCAACCTGGTGGGATGTGTGTGAGCATTTGGTGGTGCTGACATGCCCACGGCTGCCTCAGCCCCCTCCAGACTTTGACCACCCGCAAACAAGGGAGGAAAGCAGAGGGGGTGCTGAGGTCAGCTGGGCATGGGCCTGAAGATGCCCTTTGGCATGAACAGCCTGGGTGCCATGGATGACATGATTGATAGTGGGAACCAGGGTTGACATGATTGATAGCATCAGGAGGCATACGGGCTTCTGCTCAGAAAGGGGCAGGTCCCTGGTGAAGTCCCACTTTTCTGTCAAAGAAGGCCTGAAGCCTGGGGGCCTGTTGGCCAGTTCCTCAGACCAGAGTGAGAATATGTGCTTTTTCTGGCCTGCCCATGGCTTCCCATCGACCAATCAGCATGGACTTTCTCCTGTCTCAAGCCCGTAAAAACCCCAGGACTCAGTCAGAATTGGGCAAACGACAGGATGACCTAACTGCTGATAGGAGCTACCCTCTCTGGGTCTTCTGAGAGCTGCACTATCACTCAACAAAGTATCTCTTCACCTTACTCACTCTCCAGTTGTCTGTATACCTCATTCTTCCTGGACACGGGACTCAGGACCCACCAAATGGCAGGACTGAAAGAGCTGTGACACAAACAGGACTGAAACACCACCCTCCCACCCCAACTTGCCACGTTGCGGGTGACGAGAAGGAGAAAAGAGAGAAGAAGAGAAGAGCTGTGCCCCTCAGGGAGCCTGGACCTAGCAGCTCCCTGAGCCAGGACTGTGACACCCTCTTTGGGGCTCTGTGGTTCCTGGCATCTCCAAGCTTCCAGGCGCCAGCACGTTCCTTGGTGCCCAATTCACTTGCAGTATACTTGGTTCAGCTGCAGCCTTGCAGGGATCCAGCACCCATGCTGGCACCTGCAGCTGCGCACCTCACCACAGCCAGCGTACCTGGTTATGCTCAGTGGCCGGAACCTGTGCTTGCTCACCCACACACCCCTCTCCTCCCTGCATCTGACTTGCCCTTGGCAGGCATGGGATCTGGGCTGGTAGCGAGACCCGAGCGCAGCATGCCAAGCTGAGTGGGTGGAATAAGCCCAGTGGGCCCTAGCAAAACTCGAGCAAAGGCACCATTGGCCACAGAGGTTTCTGTCTGGTGAAGCAACACCCCAAGGATCTTGTGACGTTTGCATGATTAACAAATTAGGTCGTTTCTACGTAGCTGATGTTTTGAAAACCACTTGATAGCTACTGGTTGCAGTAGCTAGCTATCGATTTTATCCAAATTTGTATGCCCTTATCTAATTCCCAAATGTTATGAAAGGCAACAAAAGTAGTGTTACAAAAAGTCCAAATAATATATTGGAGGTAAATATATAAGATTGATTTATGGGTTTTAGAGTTGGAGACTATATCTTTCTACTAGTGTCTATTCCCATCCTTAATTTAGAAATAATTAAAAAGTATATGTATATACCTTTTTAAGAAAAATGAAAAGGACAGTGCCATATCAATTTACTCCTGGGACCATAGCATAATGATCTTTAAAAAAAAAAATTCTTTAACTTGTCAGTCACTTTGAGGTTATTTTTAACACTGTGTGTGTGTATGTGTGTATGTGCATGTGGAGTATGTGGGTGTGGTAGACAGTATGTAGCGATATTTTTGTTTGTATGGAAAATAAGTAAAGGAGAGTCTGCTTTTAGAAGAAATACACCTCTGTAGAGAGATCCACAAGTAAAAGACTACAGCAACACTACAGATATTAGTTGATTACAATTCCTCCCCACAACTGCACCCACAACTATATTTACCACAACGTTGCTTGCTACTCTCTTCCACACTGGTGAATATTATTACTGGAAGATGCAACTATTTTAATTTATTATTTGATTATCTATGATGATTATAGAACTTCAGTTTTTCTTTTTTTTTAATGTAAGAAAAGTTCAAAGGAAACATTGGTCTATTCATCTCATATTAATTTCCAGGAAGTGACACATATTACATAAGTAGCAATTGTTTTTCATGTGCTAATGAATACCAGGTAAAAAAGATGAAGTAAACATGTTTCATATACACAAGAATGGGTCTAAAACAAACATGCTACCACTATCCATAAACTCAACACACTAAAGAAATTGCTGGCATACTAGCCGATGTGTACATTCTCCAATTTTATTAGGAATATATTCTAGTAATTATTATTTAAAAACTGATATTTATTCACCCTCACAACTTTTTGTTGCATTTTTTACTAACATTAAACAAGAAATATTTTGATCCAAGTGTTTATGTAATTAATGACAATGCCAGGTTTTTCCTCTTTCATTGTATGCTACAAAATTATTCCAACATCTAATCCAAGTCAGAAACCATCTGTTGCTTGAATGACATTTGGTTTGTTTAAAATGTATCAATTAAACAGACATATTGTGCAACTACAGCAAAGGGAGAATTATTTTGCAAATATAAAGGAGTGATACCAGAGACAAAGCAGTGTTCAAACCAAACTTGTGGCTTATTTTATGGAAACATATTTTCAAATAACAACTAGAAAAACTTAACTATTGACTAATATTCTTAAAAATAAAATGATTATTTGGATCATATGAGATCCATGATTCCATCATTTCCGAAGCCTATTTCATCACTGACAATGGAGTAAGTAGTATAGGTTTGATCTTGTTAATTATGCTAGTAGACTACAGGGACAAAAAAGAAAAGGGTTGATAGGATAGTAAAAGCTCTGAAAACCATAACAAATTAGGATGGGAATTATAGCCTGGAATAGGAAGACTTATACATGAGTCTTAACTATCTTCAAACACAGGAGGGCTTGTCATACAGAAGAACAATCACACATATTTTCTGTAGCTAAAGGCAGAGCTAAAGAAAATTGGTGGGAATTTCTCCTTCTGTCAATGTTTTCTTTTCTAGCAGCTACCAAACCTCCTAATACACACTGTGAGCTGGAGAAGCAGATATCCAAGGTTGTTAAAGTTAAAAATAAAAGCACAGTATGGTAGATACGATTCTGAAAACAAACTTTGTGATAAATACTTTAGGGATTTTCATGCCTTTATTCCCCCACTTACTTCCTGATATGAGGTTCTTTTAGGATAGCTGAGGCTATCAGATAACTATTGGATAGTCAAGGTGCTTTGGTAATTCATAAGTTTAAATGTAAGTCACTAAATATGGATGTGGTTAGTACCAAAAACAATGTAGATATTTCTACTATTCTTTTTTTTGACTGATAATTAGGCTTTTCATTGAAACCATTGTCTATTTTAGTTTTAATATTTGGTTTTAGTATTACTTAATGGCTTTTTTGACACATGCCAGTTTCAAAGCATGTTAAGTTTCAATTCTGTCATATTTTAAATGTTAGTCAAAGAATTGTAGTTTCTCAAACATTCACAATATTGCTATTTCATTTTCAAAGTTCACACAACTGTGGTAATAGCCAATTTAACAATTTATAAGCAATAATATTCCTGAAAGAAGAAGCATCATCTTGCATATCTACAAATAGATTATTTCCATTCTGATTGAGCTGAAATGAGTTATGATTCAAGGAAAGAAGGAAAGTTGCCTGCTTATAATGCCATGTAGTCTTCTAATCAGCAAAACATATGTCTGGCTCTGCCCTCCCCCCCCACACACAAAACATATACCATGAAAAATGTAATGGCAGAATAGTCAGAGCTAGGAGATCACCTGACTCAATGTATTTTATGAAGCTACAATGTAACTTCATAAAAAGCCTCCAACACATGCTAGTGATGTGTTATGGTACTTAAAAAAAAAAATAGCCATGAAGGGTAAAAACCCCAGAAACATGAGAAATGAGACTATTCAAATTTTATGAAATGGAGCAGTGAGGCCGAGAGCAGTGGCTCACGCCTATAATCCCAGCACTTTGGGAAGCTGAGGCGGGCAGATCACAAGGTCAGGAGGTCAAGACCAGCCTGGCCAATAGGGTGAAACCCCGTCTCTACTAAAAGTACAAAAATTAGCCGGGCTTGGTGGCGGGTGCCTATAGTCCCAACTACCCAGGAGGTTAAGGCAGGAGAGTCACTTGAACCCCAGAGGCAGAGATTGCAGTAGGCTGAGATCGCACCACTGTACTCCAGCCTGGGCAACAGAGCGAGAGTCCATCTCTAGAAAAGAAAAAAAAAGAAAAGAGAAGGGAAGAGAAGAGAAGAGAAGAGAAGAGAAGAGAAGAGAAGAGAAGAGAAGAGGCAGTGAAAACCCAATTAAGCCAACAGGTCAACTGATCCATCCTGCAAAATGACTTGAATTGGTAAAGTAGAAAGTTTTATGACTGCAAATTTCAGGGCCAAGCAGTAAAGGCCTGCTACAAAATAAAAAGGCCTGATACGTCATCTGTGAGTTTTTACACTGGGAATTATGATCTTCACATGGGATATGTATGCTGGCCATAAAATGCATGTGAAAATCTTTAGTTTCTAACCAGCTATTTGCACATTTCACTTTACGATATATTTAGTAATTATAAATCATTTGGCTAAGAGACAGTACCTATGGAAAAAAAAGCACAAATCCTCTGACATCCAGAATGAAGTTGTTTACTATTATAAAATGTGGGGACTTGGAATCTTAAAGTATTCTTAATAGTTTGAAATTCAAAATGTTTTATACATAAATCAAAAACAAACGTGCATATGGTAATCCTTAGAAAGTAATGAGACCCTACATATGATTACTCTTTCTAATCAGAGTTACTGGTGATGACAGTGAATCTAAAGGAAGATTGGGTTAGAGTGTATTAGATTTGAACTCATGGTGTGTGCAAGGTTGTATAATAGGTAATTCTAATGAGCCTTCTGTAATATGATACTCAAGTATTCTATAAGTAGAATCACTGGGTCGCCTATCTTCATGCAGCTTCTTTGGTGCCAGATTAACCTGTCCAAAATGCCACTTGCATCATGTTATGAAATGTAAAAACATTTACCTGATAATTAGTATGAAATGATGCCTTCATGAGGTTTAATGGGCTCAAGAATGTTAGGGATTTGGTATTTAGTCTGTAAATGATTTATGTGAGTGACACCAATATAATGTCTGGGTATTGTGTTCTGGAATTCTGATTCCTTTGAGCTAAAAATGAGGTGTGTAGATTTTAGGGAGAGGCATCCTGTGTTATTTCTCTCTGCTACTGGCAGAAAGTAACTAGCTATTCAGGGCAAATATTTATTCATGAAAACGCCAAGATTTATTTCCATCCCATAAAGTCACTATTCCAGTCAGTAGATTTGTTTTAATTTCTGTGTCACAGCTTCTCTGCAGGGCTACAGACAGAAATTTGTCATGAACAAATTATAACATGAATATTAATGTAGTAGCCCTTTTATACTGTACAATAATTATCTTTAACCAGCTTTTCCATATTGACAAAATTAGCCTTCCAGATCAGAGGTCTTCAAACCATGGCTTTTAGAGCCAAATGATGAAGAAGTTCAAGCAAAACATTATAGTTAATAATACATAAAAGTATCTAAATTTTAAATTTTAATGTTCATAAGTACAGTTTTATTGGAACACAGGCAGGTCCATTCAGTTTCATATTGTCTATGACTGTTTTTACACTACAAAATTAGGGTTAAATTATTGAGACAGAGACTGTATCATATTGCCCACAAAGCCTAAAATATTTACTATCTAATTCTTTACAGAAAAAGTTTGCTGACCCTTCAATTTACTGGTTATAAGAGGGGTCCTAGAGGATGATTAGTTTATTTTTCTTAAAACTGTAGTTAAATGTTGTGATTTTTTAAAAATTATACTTTAATTTCTGGGATACATGTGCAGAACATGCAGGTTTTTTACATTTGTGTACACATGCCATGGTGGTTTGCTGCATCCATAAACCTGTCATCTACATTAGGTATTTCTCTTAATGCTATCCCTCCCCTATCTCCCCACCCTCCAATAGGCCCCCGTGTGTGATGTTCCCCTCCCTGTGTCCATGTGTTCCCATCATTCAACTCCCAATTAAGAGTGAGAACATGCGGTGTTTGGTTTTCTGTTCCTGTGTTAGTTTGCTAAGAATGATGGTTTCCAGCTTCATCCATGTCCTTACAAAGGACATGAACTCATCCTTTTTTATGGTTGCATAGTATTCCATGTTGCATATGTGCCACATTTTCTTCATCCAGTCTATCACTGATGGGCATTTGGGTTGGTTCCAAGTTTTTGCTATTGTAAACAGTACTGCAATAAACATGTGTGCACGTGTCTTTATAGTAGAATGATTTATAATCCTTTGGCTATATACCCAGTAAAGGGATTAGTTGGTCAAATGGTATTTCTGGTTCTAGATCCTTGAGGAATTGCCACACTGTCTTCCACAATGATTGAACTAATTTACACTCTCACCAACAGTGTAAAAGTGTTCCTATTTCTCCACATCCTCTCCAGTATCTGTTGTTTCCTGACTTTTTAATGATCACCATTCTAACTGGTGTGAGATGGTACCTCACTGTGATTTTTGCTTGCATTTCTCTAATGACCATTGATGATGAACTTCTTTTCATGTTTGTTGGATGCATAAATGTCTTCTTTTGAGAAATGTCTGTTGATATCCCTCTTCCACTTTTTGATGAGGTTGTTTGTTTTTTTCTTGTAAATTTGTTTAAGTTCTTTGTAGACTCTGGCTATTAGCCCTTGTCAGATGGATAGATTGCAAATAATTCTCCCATTCTGTAGGTTGCCTGTTCACTCTGATGATAGTTTCTTTAAATGTTGTATATATATATATATATTTATATATATAAAATGAACTTCTACATAGATCCAACAAGCTATTGACAATGTTTTAGTTTATTTACAAGAATGCAAATGTAACCACCCAGTGGGTTCACCTTGCCTGCTGCGTAGACAGAGCCGATTTATCAATACGGGGGATTGCAATAGAGAAGGAGTAATTCACACAGAGTTGGCTGTGTGGGAGTCCAGAGTTTTATTATTACTCAAATAAGTCTCCCTGAGCATTTGGGGAGCAGAGTTTTTAAGGACAACTTGGTGGGTGGGGGGAAGCCAGTGATCCAGGAGTGCTGATTGGTCAGGTGCAAAATCATAGAGATTCAAAGCTGTCTTCTTGGGCTGAGTCAGTTCCTGGGGGGGCCACAAGATCAGATGAGCCGGTTATCAATCTAGGTGGTGCCAGCTGGTCCATCAAGTGCAGGATCTGCAAAATATCTCAAGCACTGATCCTAGGAGCAGTTTAGAGAGGGTCAGAATCTTGTAGCCTCCAGCTGCATGACTCCTAAGCCATAATTTCTAATCTTGTCACTAATGTTAATCTTACAAAGGCAATCTAGTCCCCAGGAAAGAAGGAGGTTGGCTTTGGGAAAGGGCTGTTAGTGTATTTGTTTTAAACTATAAACTAAGTTTCTCTCAAAGTTAGTTCAGCCTATTCCCAGGAATGGACAAGAACAGCTTGGAGGCTAGAAGCAAGATGGAGTTGGCTAGGTTAGATACCTGTCACTGTCTCAGTCATAATTTTGGAAAGGCAGTTTCACAAGGGCTTATTTAGTACTCTGAGACTTTAGAGTTGAAGCAGCTAAACTTTTGTAAACTTTTATGAAACTCTGCTTTTGAAGAATATAGCATTGATGATTATTTCAGTAGCTCCATACTAAATATCTTTAGTACTAATAAATAATAGATGACTGACAGGCTAGGTAATCCATGTATTTTAATGTCCCGTAATTCAGGGTAACATTCGGATTATGTCTGTATAGAGGTGATCAGAAGACGACCTGAAGCTTTTATTTTCCTCTTTACACTGTGGGTTCTAGATACAAAGACAAACAGAAAAAGGGATATTGACCAGGAAAAAGCATACAAAAAGATATTTCAATTGCATTATTTACCTGATAAATGCTTTAAATCTTAGAAGGTACAGTGTGGTTAATCAGATAATACAGCCAATCTCACTCCTCACAGCTTCCACACAACCTAACACTCATCCCCCAATAAACTAAAATGAAGGCTGGGTGAGGTGGCTCATGCTTGTAATCCTAGTACTTTTGGAGGTCTAGGTGGGTGGATTGCTTGAGCTCAAGGGTCGAGACCAGCCTGGGCAACATGGAGAAACCCCATCTCTACCAAAAATACAAAAAATTAACTTGGCATGGTGGTGCGCACCTGTGGTTCCAGTTACTTGGGAGGCTAAGATGGGAGGGTCGCTTGAGCCTGGGAGGTGGAGGTTGCAGTGAGCCAAGATTGTGCCGTTGCATTCCAACCTGGATGACAGAATGAGACCCTGTCTCAAAAAAACAAAACAAAACAAAACCAACAACAACAAAAACCTCTGCCTTCTGAACTCCTCAATATTACTCAGTTCCAGCAAGCTTTTCTTTTATTCCATTTATTTTCTGCTCGTACTAATTCTGCTAAGAGTTACCTTAACCAACACCACCCGTGACTCCCTCTGAGAGGCCCAAAAGAATTATGTCTGGCTGTTACACTTACATGTAGAAAATCAGCAGACTATTTCTCATTAGAAGGAGTAATTTTATGATCATAAGCATATTCCATAAGATATATTATATGACATATTGCATGCATTCGTCATTTTCTCATATTTTATTAAGACTTTAATGTAAAAAAAATGGCTAAAAATTAAAGAAGATTCAAGTGAGCTACTTAAATATATGCATCTATTATATTTTCATATATCTTCCAATAAGTTTGAAGTATGATATTCAAATCTTTTCATAGCTCCATCTGAAGAAATGGCTGACTGTTAGACCTGAATTTGTGAAAACATACGCATTCTGTGATGAAAATGCCTAGGACCTAAATTATTGTGATCTTTGATGTATGTAAATCTCTTAAATAAATTATACCTAATTTGAAGCTTTCATGCTGTCAGTAGTTTAGTGCTTTGGTTGATTTATTGTTACATAGCAAACCATCAGTAATCTTCAGGGACATAAGAATCAATAGTCCTTCTTAATTTTTAGGTCAGGAATTTAGGTAGTGTACAGCAGATATAGCTGTTTCTGCTCCATAGTGACTGCTGCCTTAAGTAGGGGGTGCTCAAATGTCTGAAGATGGTTAGGATGACTCCAATAAGGCCACCAGCTGGAATGTTCATAATGGGTTCTTCATGTACATAGCTGGTGCCTGAACTTGAGTGGCTGGAACAGCTGGGCCTCTCTAGGCATTGTAGTCTCTTTTTATACAGTCTTTCCATGCAGTTAGCTTGACCTTCCCCATAGTATGGCATGATCCAGTACTCAAACTACTTTCAACTCAGCCGTTATTTTCCGTGGTGAGTTTTCCAAGGGTGCAAAGCAGAAGGTACAAGGTTTGATTACAGAGTCTGTGCAGATTCAATGTGGTCTCAGGCTACATGAAAGTCTGAATATCAAGAGGTGATGTCCATTGGGGAGCCTGTTTTTGGAGACTACTACATATAGCATAGAAATGCTGCAAACAAAAATGCTGCTTACAAGATCTGGTGAAGATGTTACAAACTTCTTTCAAAAACCAAATGCCTCCTCTTTATATTTTTACTTGTATATGTATTTTTATATTCTGCTAGGAATACCATTTATGATGATAACTATAGTTTATTTTTATAATTACCATTAACTGTTATCCATATTATGTAATTATTTTTTTCTTAGAAAGTAAAATCAATATAAATACATTCCAATTCAAAATTTTGTCCCTAAGATTCTTCTAAAAGATGATGTACTTTTAGTTTTCTAAGCCTACATGATTGAATAAATTTGTGTTATTATTTACAGTTTCAGCCCACTAGCAACTTACAGATACAGCAAAAAAGTATGGTTATATTTATCCACACTTATTATTCAAAAAATAAATTATTGTCAAATAAGACTTAAATAAATACATGTTGAAATGATGATTAGAATTTCTGGTTTGCTCAAATATGCTAAAAAGTTGACTTTCTCTTGCTTTAGAGCAAGTTGACTTTCATTCTGCATCTAGCTATGCCTTGTTTCGAAATATAATGGAAGCAACACTGCCTTCAGGTGAAGGTTTGAACACAGAAATGCTTATTCACAAAAGCCTGAAATTGTTCACAACTCAAGATAATGTTTATGTGTCTTCACCAGTTAGCCAAAATAATGCATTTTCTAAATTGCAGGCATTAAGCAATTATTCAGATCATATCTGAAACCCTGTCATTTTCATTCTCCCTTTCAGTCCCAGCGGCGTGTCACATTTCACCTGCCAGAAGGCTCTCAGGAAAGCGGCAGTGATGGTGGACTGGAGGACCATGATGCAGGCAGCCTTACCAGCACATCCCATGGCCTGCCCCTTGGCTATCCTCAGGAGGAGTACTTTGATCATGTCACACCCAGCAATCGCACTGAAGGGGATGGCAACTCTGATCCTGAATCTAGTAAGTGATACCTCTCTGGTTCCTCAATATAAACGGGTTTACTGTGTTTACAAGTCAAGCTATCATAGTCATAATAACATGGGCTAATTCATTATGTTATTGTGCATAGTGACACATTTTTGAAAGGTAAACATACAGAATTAGATGGATGGCATGTATGCAGCAGTTGATATTTTAAATGTATGATCATAACTACTGTGAATGAAATTTATTATAGTGACTTTGTTAAGGCATAGATAGAATTTTCCATTTATGTACACCTGTATATTTATTTGTATATAAACAGCCAATTTATTTTATTTTATTCATTTATTTGTGAAGGTGTAAATTTTTTCTGATATATAAAAATTATTTTCTAGATTTTATTTTTATTTTTAGTGGAGAAAAAACCATTGACAGTTATTTTCTTTCTGAGGAAATAAGAGATCCTGACTCCAGTGTAGGAGAGTACATCTGAGGTTTTCAGTAATATACTGAAATCACACACCTGTGCCATGTTACTGTTTAGAAAGGTATTCACATTTGGTCTTCAGACAGAAGGCACGAAATCTGTGTTTTACAAATTCCAAAGATGTTGAACTCTTTAAAAGGATCATAGAGTTGATATTAAATAAAACTTCATTAAATGTATTATCTTGAACGTGTAGCGAACAACCTCGCTGATTTATAATTTCAGGAAATACAAAATTTGATAAGATATATATTTCTCAGAAGATTCTTGAAATTGCAAGAAGCTACAATTTGCTCCATTTATGTTATATACATAAAAGTATGTAGGTACAAAAAAGCATACAATATATGTGAGAGAAAAGTCATAGCCATAAACCAATATGAAAAAAATGGGCCAAATACCTGGCAAAAACATAAATAAGGTAATATAAATCAGACATTTTGAAAGATTATTTTGAGCATTATGGATGGCAGGGATGTATAATTCAAGTAAAGCTTCTGGGCTTTAGAACAAAATAGCTTCCCTATCATTGTATTTTAATCCTCTGTTTTTGAAACTTCAAAAAATAGGGAAATGGATTGGTTACACATTATGATATAATCTAAGGCTAAACACATGAAACCAATGACAACATAACATCAACTTTTTCTCTCTACAAATTTAGATGCTATATATTATAGGTATTTTAATATAAAAATATTAGAGACTTTTGAGTCAGCAAGTTCAGACAATCCTAAACATCTACTAGATAGTAGATGTTTTCAATTTTATACTTTCAATTTTATACTTGGAATAAATGATCATTATTTGTTCTGAAGATAAAAAAAATCCCCTATACTTTGTGTCACTGAACTATCTTTAATTTACTTTGTATAGCACAGCATAATGACTCCTGGTGGAAATACATAGTTGTGATTATATTTACTTGTGTAATGAACTAAGAGCCAATCTCTAATAAGAATATGATCATACGTAACAAATATACATTAAACAAGGGTGCCACTGATGTTTTTTACTCCATAAATTATTGTTTTAGTTGTAGGTCTGTCATTCCCTGTTAAATAAGAATATAGAAATGGAATAAGTATCATTTTTATGAACTATAAAGAGTTGATTCCTTTGCACGACATGTGTTACTAAGCCTCTTTCATAGAGGATTGTGTAGCAACAATTAAAGAGTAAACTCAAGAGTAAGCATCCACAGTGCACATCTCACCCTGAAATAAAATTCCAACTGAATGAGACTCAAATGGAATACTGTTGATAATAATAGGATAATGGTATACATTAGAAATAATAAAACATTTAACATTAAATATAGCTTTTAATCTCATTATATCTAGAAATAGTAGTTGTTTTAAAAGTATTCAAACACATAGTTCTTAACAGAAGCTGATCTTGTTTATAGTTAATGATATAAGTGCTAACATCGATGTATTAGCTGACATACTTAGGGACTTTTTTTTTTTTTTTTAAGAAAAAGGATGTTTTCTATTAGGAGCTAAACATTTATCTCTTCTAATTATATTGACACCATTATCTTGAACATTAAGTATCTTGTTCATAATTACTCTACAGGGTGAAGGACTCACAAATTTTGCATTAGAAACTTCAGTTGCTAAATTGATTTTATTTTAAAATCGAGATGTCTGTGGGCAATGATAATAGTAAAGCAAATTATATATTTTGCTGCTTATTATTTTAATAAACATATGCAAAGGGTAGATATAATTAAAAATGAATGTCCATTTTCTATAAGTCTAACAATATTGTTGAGTGAATGTTTAAATGTTATTTTTTACTATGAATAATACTAACAAACTGCTCTCCTACTAAAAGTGAAATCTCCCCCTAGATCATGTTCCAAGAAAATTTTGGTTAGGTGTTTTGTTTTGGGACAGTCAGAGACCTTACTAAAAGGTCAAGAAGCGCAATAATTTACTTGAAATGAAGTTCCATTGTCCTAATGTGTCATAGTAGTGAAATGTTTAACATAGTACGTGTGTGTGTGTGTGTGTGTGTGTGTGTGTGTTGTTTTAATTAAAAAGAAAAAACATAGCTGGTTTAGAATTGGCCATAGCAAAGTAATCTCTTTAGGCTAATACTGATGATAAGGTATTCTGATTCTTCAAAAAGCAAAGCTATAGCTCTGAAATAGTACCCAATAATGGGTTTTGTGATATGGAGCAGATGCCAATAAACTGTGCAGTGTTAGTCAATAGCACCACAAATAGGAATGCAAAGTGTTAGAGGAAATAAATGCTGTCCTTAAGCAATGGAATTAATTTTCACAGTTCCCATTTCATATTTTGAAACTTATTACATCTTCAATCTGCTTTCTTTCTTGCTAGTGGATTGCCAAAAATAGCACATAGTTCTGCAAATCCTTTGTACATTCACAAAACAGAAATAAATATGACATTTATGAGTAAGGGTATTCTGTAAAATTTGCTAGAGGGATTTATTAATACTGCTTTAAAAATATAGTTCCCTGGTGGATAAACATCTGCTGTTTAGATGAAGAAATCTCACAATTCATTCTCTTAAGTCTTTTGCCAAGACTATTAGCTTTCCTTTTTAAAATAAAGAAAACAAACTCAAGCCAATTATTACTTTTTGAGGAGACAAATTCAATAAAATACCCTGTCTCATTCCATCTAGTTGTAGTTTATAATTGCAATCTCTTTACTGTGACCAATGGACTAAGGGTCACTTAATGCCATTCCATACAGTTCTGTCTTCCTTGGATAACAACCTATATTCCAGACCTTTCCTCCTACCATAGCCTCATCAGATTATTTACAATGAGCCCTGCTCTTCGAAGCTAGTTAATCTGTTAAAAAGCAAAAACAAAACAGAAACCCAATTCAAAAACAGCACTGATTGCTGTTGGGTTACTGTGGATACTGGAACAGATAATGTCTGCATTTTCAAAGGATTTTCTTGAGACACATTCATGGAGACACATGTGGCCTTGGTAACAAACAAGTTTTGAGTCTACTCTTGAGGGTTTTACATATCCATGCATAGTGTTAACTCAGAGATTTGAGGATGGTGAGATCCTCTTGGGACTACTGTAAACACATTAAACTATGTATGGCCCTATGTTCCTATCTATTTATTTTTAAGTAGTCTCAGGTAAAATATGATTTTTGAGCATATGATTTTAAAATGCTTTCCAATTTCTTTTCTAATTTTTTTTCTGTTTTTATAATTCAAACTGAGTTCTGAGACATATAGAAATATTAGCAAATGTGTATCACATTAAACTTCTGATATTTTTTAATAGTCTATATATATGAAGCCAGGGTTTTTATGTTTTGTCCTCAAATAGAGAATGCATTGCTACTCTTTCACTATAGGTAAGTTGGATCTAAAGGGTAACTACTAATATTTTTATATTTCTACTGATCTGCTGGCATATTATAATTTTCCAGCTTCATTGGAAGAGATAAAATAGCCATACTTCTTTGGAAGAGAAATGGTGAAATAGAGTATTGCTAAAGAGGCCAAATCAGTCGTCAGCTTTCTAGCCATAAATCCATTCAATTGCAGAGAAAATCCACCTACAATGAAGAGGAGAATGATTTAGTTTATATCAGTATTTTAATTTTCTTCAACTGAACAAGTTATGTCATCTGTATTTTTTAAAACCTCTTCATTATATGTGGTCATTTCACACATGAAGTCACTCTATCTGAAAATGTTATAGCCAGTTTAGTGTCTAACATTGAATCTTAAAGTAACAAAATACTTGAGTGAAATTTCTTCATCTTCCCCCAAAAAAGTTAATGCTTTTCCTCTTTTTTTCATACCATAGTCATTTCTGTGATACAAAAGAAGAAAATATAGAGTTTCAAGAACATCTGGAGATAAAAAGTTATATATTTAAAATAAAGACAAATATATGTTTTTGTTAAAATGATGTCTGCTAGAGTTTATCTCAGGTTAGCACATCTGTTTGACATTCATTTTTATTTCAGTAGATCAGGTTTGCTTAGCACTCAAATACACTACTAATTAATTCACAACGAGGAAGTAATTAATCTTGCCCTGGCAAAGCACTTGATTGATCTTCTACCAGTAATCTAATAAATTGGTATAAAAAGTGGAGACCAATTTGATTGACTAGAATGAATTTCTATTCAGAGAAATGTCAGATTTTCTCCTGATCTGCTAAGAGTATTGACATGAATAACACTAGGGTAATTACTAGTAAGTGTTTGAACATCTCATTATTTCAATATCTAATTCTAAAGGTAGACTACTGATAAAATTAAAAAATCAAACCCAAAAACTGTGAAACTTTAAAAGAATAAGCTAGTAATGGGTCATTAAAACTCAGCCTTTCTTAAATAAAAACATTAGGAGTCAGTTGTCTAAAAGCAAAATAAAGCCATGGAAATATTTTTTCCTGGAAAATTTTGATATACTAGTACCTGGGGAAAGCAGTGATCTAATTAATTATCTAAAAAATTCAAGAAGAAAATATGATTCAATTATAGAAAAAAGGAGTAGTATTGGTTAGTATATTTAAGAGGAGAGTAACACTTCTGATGTGGCAGGAAATCATCTGAATCCACATTTCAGCGAATGTTACCCATATAACTGTTAATTAAGTGTTTTTGTTTGCTGCTATATGCCCAGGAAAATTTGACTCCATAGGCTTTCTAATATTTATTTAACATGCATTTTTGATCAAAGTCACATATCAATTCATGTATTACAATGAAAAGAAAAGTGAATGGCATCATTTTGTTAATATTTTTACATAAAACAAATAGGAAATATATTCCACTTAAGAAAAGAAGTTATGCTCCTTTAAAGGTTAATTACGTAGCAAGGCCAATTCTGACTCTGCAGGCTATGTATTTGTAAGATTATTTCTTAAAACTGTGCTCATTAGCCTATATAATAGTGTCAGTCCATGGTAGAGAGTGGGGAGTAAAATAATTTAAACCAGCTCAGCAATCTTAATGTCTTGCGTTTTGAAAAATTAATCAATATTTCTAAGGAGTGACATTATCATTATCAATGATACCAGTTATGGTCTATTTCGAGAAAGAGGTTGGACTCCATGGCCCTGGGTTCTGAAAATATAGGACAAATGCCTGCTCTATTTCATTGTCTTGCCAACAGAAAATAATATATAGCTTTATGCTCCTATTGAAAATTTAAAAATTTCCTTAATATCTATTAACATTTTTAAGGTAACAATAATATCAAAAGTCACTTTTATTCTTTTTCAAATGAAATATCATTGTAATAATTGATACTGTCTATGATTACCAGTTTAGTTTAGTCCCTGATGTGTTATGTAAATAGTGTTAGAAAAGTATCTATATATAAATAGATTATAAAGAATGGTTACACCCAAGAGTTCAGTCATCTGCTGTAGTTTTAGAGAGAATAAGGTAAACTTAGTAGTGATATGATAGCAGTTTTTATAATACATGTGCTTAGGCAGGTATAAACAGTGATCTGGTAGCAGACGCTCTGTGATGTAAATTAATTTTACCATGTAAACAGACAAGCTTTTGAAAAGTAAATCTTTCTCTATTGAAGCTTATGAAAGTTTTTAAACATATTATAATAAGAAAACGGGTAAAATACATCTTATGATACCATCCTAGCATATTCAACTTCCCTATGTAAGAGATGGCATCTCAATGTAGACCAATTGAAAAAATGACTGCTAATTTGGAGTATATAGGCTCTGTGAAGGCAACAAAGGCTTTATGCTAGAGACAATCTTTAAAAAATTATAGAGGTCATGAATTAAAATGAGAAGTATATCTTTAAAGTTGGAGACTTGAAGACATTTACAGGATTTTATTTGGGTGACAGTCTCTAAGATGAGTGTATCTTTAATATCTTAAAACTAATATGGATTAGATAGAGGTCAATCACTCAAAAGGAGGCCACTATAAGTAAAGCAATCTCTTGTCTTTTCTGTTTGAAAGTGACAAGCACTAGGAGATTGGCACAAGCTGCCAATGGAAAGCCAATGCCATAAGATCTGGAATGTCAATAAGCTTGAATAATCACCTAAAGTGACAGAGAATAGGTGGCCTTCTCTTCACAATAAACCTTCTCTTACTTCTAAATTTTATTAAGCTTCCTACACCAAATAATAAAGGTCATTTAACATTTGTGTTTCTATAATTTATGAGCCATGAGGCAATTCATTTTATGACAACCTTCTTTCTTCTGCTTTTTAAAAAATCTTACTTCTCACTTTCCTTTGCCTATAACACAGACTGTTTGCCATTTGTTATTATTTGTAGTTCTTTGAAAGTTAGTATAATCAGTCATTCAAGATGTAGCATTTGAATGACTGGAATATTTAGTAGTGTTAGCCACACATCAACATCTTATTTTAAAATGATTTATAAATTTTAATGGATGAGGAGTCTTGTAGCAACACATTTTTAATCTCCATGACACTTTTAAAATTATACAATAACTTGCATCTCTCATAATTGCTTTCATCAACAGAACATTCAACAACTAGTGAATATATCAAGGAATTCATTTAAAAATGAATAACTATAGACCATCTGTCTTACCATGATTTCTGTGATTTTAAATTTACGTTTTATTGAAAGCTGAAGATGCTCAATAGATAATAGAATAGAGATAACAGTGTTCACTTAGCCATTTTTTTCTCTATCTTAATCAATAATCTTAGAAATTGTTTTCCCAGTTCCACTAGGTACATGGTCTTTATCTGGCACTTCTTTTTTAATCAATCATATATTGGAAATGTGTGTATGCGATCTAAACAGACTTTTTCTGAATAGTGTATATGAAGTTAGCCATTAAAAGTGTATTTTTTTCTTAGAAAATTCTTCTCTTGCAATTTGTATAGACCTCAAAGGCTCTGAGAAAGCTGGTAATTTTAAATATTATTTTGGGGTATCTACTTAATTATACAATAAAAATATTTGAACATTGAGTAAGAATTTTTATTGCAGTAATTCATTTTGTAATCACTATTCATGAACGTTTTCAGCACAGACCATTGTAGATAATTTGTTTTAGGCAATCACCTTACGTATTACAGAACTCTAATCCGTTTACTGCAATTAACTAGCTCTGTGAACTGGATAGGTCTTTTAACCTCACTGTGTCTCTTTTTCTTAAGTTATATAATGAAGGGATTATACGAATCTCTAGTGCCCCTTCTAGGTCATAATTTTGTAACTATTAAAATCCCAGAATTTACATTCGCAGGTGTTGCCTTTTACACTGTCTTTAAATTTTAGAGCTCTAAGGGACCTTGGGTGCTATTTAGTCCAGCTCCCTCATTATGCAAATGAGATAACTGAGATTTGGCTCTTTTAAGCAACAACTTAATGTTCTAAATTAAGATTTGATGTTTATCGTTTATTGTGTTCCAAAATAAGAGTCACTAATGTTGGTAAGCAGTTACTTTTGAAATTTAAATAAAACAACTCATGAGAGAAAAGTAGTATAAAATTTAGCATTATCATTACTCAAGGGGAATGTTATAATGTATCCAAATGGAAAACTTTTTTATATGTGATGAGGCCCTTTATTTTTTTAAAAAGGTTCCCATTTTAAAGATGCCCTTAAAGGGCATTTGGAGCAATATGGACTGCCGATTTCTAAAATTACTGTTTGTGCTAACCAGTGAAAGTATTGTAGAAAAAATTGTAAACATGCTGAATGATAATGATCTCTATGTCAGGAAAACTAGCCACTCTTCACTATGCTTATCTAATGTAGTTAAATTGTGTGTACATGTGTGTATGATTACTTCCAGAACAACTTGGAATTAAAAAATGAATTTTAGAAGGTAAATTTCCTTTGAATATGATGAAAAGTACATAACAGAATCTCCAGGAGGAGAAACTCAGAATATGTGATATATCCTTTATGCATTCTGCTGTAAACTCAGCCCTTCCTCTATATGAAATTCCTGTGAGACTCTATGCTACTTCCACTTTCTAGAAGACTGAAGTCTCAGTTCAACGAACTGATTTTGATAGACTCAATCAACTGAGTTAATAGTGTGACATATAGTCAAAATGTTTTGGGTAAACCCTATTATAATAATCCTTTTTGGACAATGATTAGAACTTGAGATGAAAGCAGAATAACTTTTATAGTTATATAAATGTCCTATAAAAGTTATCCTGATTTCGGCTGGGCACAGTGGCTCATGTCTGTAATCCCAGCACTTTGGGAGGCTGAGATGGGCAGATCACCTGAGGTCAGTAGTTCAAGACCAGCCTGGCCAACATGGTGAAACCCCATCTCTACAAAAATACAAAAATTAGCCGGGCATGATGGTGGGTGCCTGTAATCCCAGCTACTTGGGAGGCTGAGGTGGGAGAATCGCTTGAGTCTGAGAGCGGGAGGTTGCAGTGAGCTGAGATGGCACCATTGCACTCTAGCCTGGGTGGGTGACAGAGAGACTCCGTCTCAAAAAAAAAAAAAAAAAAAAATGCTATCCTGCTTCTGTCTCTAGTTCTAGTTCTAACGTTCTGAGCAGAGTCCAACTCCTTTTCATTTCTAGTTGTTTATCCTAGAGATGAAAAGGAGTTGGACTCTGCTCAATCCATTAGATTATATGAAGTTTGTCTTACATATACAGTCGGTCAGCTTTTTATTTATACTAATAGATGACATCATAGAAATTGATGCTCTGGATTAAGAAAGTCATGCAAAAATAAAATATTTTGAGAAGAATACTTGATAATCTTGAAAATAGTATCAGTTTTATAGGACAATATTATTGAAGCATGTAAAAAAACTGAGTTTTAATTAACTTTTAGAAGATTCTACTCCTACTCTTGGATTATCCATAGTGCATTGCAAGGTTCACTTGGCTCACTATATTTTTATTTTAATGATATAGTTTTCCAGGGTTGAGTTTAGACTGTGATTTCTTTAGATTTATGCATGTAACAATCTAAAACTGAACTTGACAATTTGTTCTAATTTATTTTTCCATTGAACTGTACTCTGCCTGTCTCTTTGGAAAATGTGCATCCTCCTATTGCATAATACCTCTTAAATTTGATTTGAAGAGGAGTCAATTTTTTTTTTTTTTTTTTTTTTTTTTTTTGAGACGGAATCTCACTCTGTCACCCAGGCTGGAGTGCAGTGGTGCGATCTCAGCTCACTGCAACCTGGGAGGATTCAACTTTACAGAGGTACATACATGTCTTCTACATTCTTTTAAAGAATGTAGCTAATTAATCTAATTTTTAAAGACGAAGTTAAATATTAACAAGGAATTCAGGGATCTTTGCCTAATTCAGGCTGTAGTTACAAGGACAGAGTACTCATTAGAGATATTTTTGATATATGAATGCACCAAAGGCATTCTCAGTTTTTGGATGAATCATGTATTTGATTCAGCTGTTTGTGTTTGTTTTTTCATTCAGATGATCTTCTATAAAACTTTTACTAGCTTAAATCCATTGCAAACTTTGCAGGAATAATGTTTTCTCATTTCTCTTCCTCCAGTTGATTATGAATTGCATTGGACAGAACAGGATACACTGAAAAATGTCACACAAATATGTTTTTATTCAAGTAGAAAATTGGAGCTTTTGGATTCGACCCAAATTAAATCCAAATATTGAAATTTCAATTCAAAGTGCCGTAGTATTAAACTATTAAGTCTTCCCTTCTGAAATAACTAGCCATTACATTTTTGCAAAACAGCTTAACTTCTGAAATATAATATCTGAAATCTAAATATCATGGCGAAAGATCTTAAACACACTAAGCCCAATTCAATACCCATGTAACTTTTTGGAATCTCCCCTCAGGGTTTCAAAGGATATGAACTGTGGCTAAGTAAAAAAAAACCCTTTCGTCTAGAAAGATCCCATAATGTCCAACAGTCTGAGGTGAATCTGTCTATGTGTTAGTACTCAATATAGGGTAAAAACATACTGCTTTCAAGGCAGAGAATTGGACCACTGCATAAGTGAAATTTATCATATGCTTGAAACTGAAATTTCAGAGCTGCTTTAGCAATACTATTTTTGCAGAAAGAAAAAAAAAAAAAGTTGACCTTCAGAGACCTTGTTTTAAAGACCTTGAATTTCTCTGTCTACTCCCAGAAAGATTTTTTTTTTGAAATTGGAGAATTTTAACACCCATAAAATTTCAAAAATCATTAAAATGTAAGAGATGCAGATTTGTTTAATTCTCTTTTATTTCTTTCTTAGTCTCTTATCTACAAAACACATCTTAGTGGCTATTAAAGTATGTATGACTAAATAACTCATTATGAAGAGAAGCATTCTATTGGAGTGGGAACAGATTGCCTGGACTAGAATCTCAAGTCTGCTTCTTCCTAGTAGTATGACATTTGACAAGACATTTAGGCTTCCTGTGCCTCAGTTCTCTGCATCCTTAAAATGGGAATCATAAAACAGTTACTTTGTAACATCGTTGTATTAAATGAAAATACATGTCTTTGCGTATATACATATATTTACAGCATTTAAAAATATTTTATAAGAGAGTCATGTTCTCACACAGTACTTTTCAGTTTCGCATGCCATACAGACCACCCAGAAATTTTGTTAAAATGCAAACTCAGCAGTTGGGTGTAGGGACCAGAGAGTTTTCATTTCTAACAAGTCCCCAGGGTATATGAATGCTGTTGGTGTGGGGGATACACTTTGGGTAGCAAAGTTCTAACAAATGTGCTTAGCAGCTGACCCAGATAAAGATGGAGAGCAGAGCAGCAATTGGCCATGATAAACTGAGGCATTAAAATAACTCATGACAATCTGTCCTAAAGCCTCAAACACAGTATATTATGTTTTAAGATACATAAAATTTTACCATACTGGAGTTTGTATTATAGGGATTTTGAGATAAGCCTCATAGTAAAGTGCAGAAAAACATTACAGAAAGTTTTGAAGATCAGTGCATATTTGCTTGATTCTTCAATAAAGAGACTTTCTCTTCTTTCTGTATATCTGTCCACACACACAAATGTGCACATGTGCACAAAAATCCACACATCTTATTTTTATTTATTTATTTATTTATTGAGACAGAGTCTCGCTCTGTCACTCAGGCTGGATGGAGTGCAGTGGCACGATCTCGGCTCACTGCAAGCTCCGCCTCCCAGGTTCACGCCATTCTCCTGCCTCAGCCTCCCGAGTAGCTGGGATTACAGGCACCCACCACCACGCCTGGCTAATTTTTTTGTATTTTTAGTAGAGATGGGGTTTCACCATGTTAGCCAGGATGGTCCCAATCTCCTGACTTCATGATCCGCCCACCTCGGCCCGGCAAAGTGCTGGCCCCTCAAAGTGCTGGGATTACAGGCGTGAGCCACCGTGCCCGTCTTTTTCCGATAATTTTTATTTGAAAAACAATCCACTCCATTTATGTGTCACTCATGTCGTCTAGGTGAACATAAATGCCATTTTTATTTTAGGTGTTCAACTATAGAGAAACTCTTCATTTCTAGGAAACTGATCAGAAGAATAACAGGGCAGATAGGGCATTAGCAAAACAGAGTACCAGCTGCACTGTCAACTAATCAAGTCAGCAAACATCTCTGCAGGTGAAGTCACTGTGGTTCCTATTACACTAAAGCAGATTAAGAATTCTTCTGGATCATTGCTAGTGTTGAAGTGTCAACTTTTGCAAACAATTATCAGACTGGGAAAGGTGAACAAAGGAAGCCAAGAAAGTCACAGAAAGTAGACAAAAAAGATGCAGATACGTTTTCCATTAAATGTGGTGTGCTGGACTGTTTTATTTGACTGCTTTTGCCTATATCCAGAAGAATTTGTGTGTTGTGTATGCAATTGAGTCATAAAAAAGAAATGTCCTGTTGTTAAAGTCCTCATAGTTTTAGGAAACATATTTGCTTAGCTATTCAATGTGGATGTATTCTATGATAGGAACTTTAATTAGGTAACTGCTGATTATGTGTAAGATTTCTTTTTTTTTTAATCTTAATGCTTACTTATATATCCTAGTTAATTCCAAAGAGTGAAGAAGTATTGACTATTTGCTCTTGCATCTTTTTAAATGATTACCATGCATTTTTGTTGCAATGTCCTCCCAGTATATTTTAGGAGGCTTTGTGCCTTGAGTCTAATGGGCATAAAATGAAGGGAAGTCTATGTTTTTAGTATGCATGATGTTTTCTGAATATAGATGCTTAAGGAAATTGTAGGCAGGTGTCTTTTCATCTCTCACACTATGGGGCTTTTTCTATTCCATGGTAGGAATCAAAGATAGCCAAGTTAAGAACATTGTGGCTCCTTTGAATTAAAACTTCATATAGTTTAAAACTTATTGATTATTTTGTTTATTTCAAATTATTTTAGCATTCTCAAATTAACCATCCGAAGTTTTCCCAGAGATGAATAGTTTCACATCTTACAATAGCACCAGCAATAATAAATATATAGTCAAACTTTTATTTTTTTCATATTTAAATTTACAGACTACTTTTTGAGATGTTAGAAGAGATTGATGATGTGTCATTGCAAACTTATAATCAGGCTTATTGTCACATAGGCATAAGTACAAATAACATTCGTCCTCAAGGTGTGGGGGAATATTGAATATATGAAGATGAAGCAAACTAACTGACTCTCAACAGGAAGGAATAATAAGTATATTGGCATTTTTATAACTCCAATCTTCACAGAAATAAAACATTTTTAATATTGCATTTTTTTTTCTTGTATAGACATGGCAGCACAATTTTGTTTTACTTTATTGCAAGAGTGTTTTGTTGCAAATTTTAAGAATATTTTTATAAATTTCTTTACAATGGCTGTATTATATGAGACCAAGCCATTTCATTGTAATATTTTAAGGTGACTTATTGCTAGTAACCACAAGGCAATATGCCTTCTTTTATTTAAAAAATTACACAGAAAGCATAAAGACTATGTGTTTTAATCAGTGCAATTTGTTTTAAAAGATTTTATCTTGAAGTTAGTAAAGAAACTTCTGTACATCTGGAATGCTGAATGCACTATCAGACTTCAGCCTGCGCTGATTTATAACAAGTAATTATCTAATGAAGATAGTGTTAGGCAAACATGAGGGTTCTTGAAGCAATAATTTGAAGTTTTGAAAAATTACTATGGATCAAATGATAATGCTTCATTTGTATTCTGCTTTTTTGTCCTTGAATCTATGTTTTTACTTTAAGCAAATGTAAAAATGGCTTTAAAGAGATACAATCATTTTTGTGAAAAAGTAAATGGCCTTAAGCTGGATACATGAATTAATCCTTCATGTCCTTTACTCCTTTCTGCTTTTGAAGGAAAGATTAATTCTGTTATCAAATTAATACATGCACAACTGTTTGGTACTGTATATTCAGTGGAAAGAATATGATTAGAAAAAAGGGGACCTGATATATCGTTTAGATTCTGTCAGTAACTCTGTGACCTAGGTGACACGAACAAATAGAAAAACATTTCAAGCTCATAGATAGGAAGAATCAATATCATTAAAATGACCATGTTACCCAAAGCAATTTACAGATTCAATTCTATTCCTATCAAACTACCAATTACATTCTTCACAGAACTAGAAAAAGCTATTTTAAAATTCATATGGAACCAAAAAAGAGCCCGAATAGTCAAGGCAATTCTTAAAAAGAACAAAGCAGGAGTCATCACACTACTCTAATTCAAACTATACTACAAGGATCCAGTAACCAAGACAACATGGTACTGGTATAAAAACAGGCACATAGACCCATAGACCAGTGAAACAGAATAGAGAGCCCAGAAGTAAGTTCACACACATACAATCATCTGGTCCTTGATAAAGCTGAGAAAAACAAGCAATGGGGAAAGAACTCCCTATTCAATAAATGGTGATGGGATAATTGGGTATATGCAGAAGATTGAAGCTGGACTGCTTCCTTACACCATATACAAAAATCAACACAAGATGGGTTAAAGATTTCAATGTAAAACCCCAAACCATAAAACCATGGAATACAAGCTAAGCAATCCATTCTCGACATAGGAACTGGCAAAGATTTCAAGACCACAAAAGCAAGTGCAACAAAAGCAAACATTGACAAATGGGAATCTAATTTAATGAAAGAGCTTCTGCACAGCAAAATAACTATCAACAGAGTAAACAGACAACTTACAGAGTCTATAAGGTACAACTGCTAAATTTCACAGTTGCTTCTTAGGACAATACAAGAAAAATAATTAACATTGTGTTTTAAACTGTTGCATTTGTTCTTTTATATATGTTTATAATTTCATATATTTGCCAGAATTCTGTGTGTGTGTGTGTGTGTGTGTATATCTATCTATCTATCTATCTATCTATCTATCTATCTATCTATATATATATATATCAAAGATTCTAATTGAAGATGAACAGTGCATTTAAATTCCGGAAATTTTACTACCTTGCCTCTTGAGATGCTGATAATGGAGAACTTCCAGAACAAAAGAATACTATGAATAAATGATAAACCAAAAATTACTAATAAAATATAAGAAGCTCATCTTAAATTAGTCTTAATTATTAGTTTCCACATAGATCTTCACCTTTAAAATACTCAAAACTCCTAGTCATTTGGTTTCAAAACATCATTAGTTATTTCATGTATCATTACTGTGTGTTCTGAGTATCTGTTTATACATGTGTACTGGTATATATGTCTGGGCATTTACTTGGTATTTTTTGTAGAGTGTGAATCTGCAAGTCACTTTATGCATATCTCCTGTGGGTTTAAAAATAAATCTCTTCTTTCTGCTAAATCAAGTTGTAAATATCTCATTTAGTCTACTACTACAGTAACTCATGAAAAGAGAAAGATTGCTTTTCAATATTTTACCTCTGTCCTCATTTTATGTCAGTGACTGCTGATTATATGTACTATTAGTGAAACAGAAATCAGCATGGAGCACTCAAGTTGCTTTTCAAATAAAGTTCTTCTTTCAGCATTTAGTTTCCCAGAAGGCTTTTAATCAAGGTTATGGGAAAGTCCATAAACTTTCTGCTGAATATTTAACAAGCTGGAGGTCACTGCAAATGTGTTTTTTCAAGGGCAAGGGAAATGAGATTGCAATCAGGAAAATAGAAGACTTGATAATAAGCAAAGCTTTGTCTTCTGGATAAAATCTAACGAGAAAATCAATGTGACTCACATTTTCAAGTTTCCTTGTAGGATTTAAAAATTTTCCTAGTTTGGATCATCATTTTCAAAATGGTAAATAGGACTGAGTAATTCATTTGAGTCCAATTACTATCTTATCTTTAAGAAGATGATTGGAATGAGTTCAGCAAAATGGTGATAGTGGCAGAATCTAAGGAGACTTCACTAAAGTTTCACTGTTTAATATTAAAAGCATAATTCTTTTGGATAAAAGAAATGTTATAAAATTTACAAATGTCATGTGATCACCGTATATTTTGTAATTGACCTAGCCTACTCTCATCAATACTTAAAGCTAAAACCTCACAAAACTATGTTTCCACTCTCACAGGAATCAAAAGTTATGAAAAGAGATAGGAACAGATTCAAAAATACTTACATATTGTATTTTCTTTCAACGTGAAAGAATATTGGAAGTTTCTTTCAACATTGTCTATCTACTGAGAATGGTGACAAGTAGTAAAAATAGAAATTCATACTTTGGACTTTCAAAGAAATGTAAGAATATTTGGAAGCTTTAATGTGGTAAGGGCAAATTGTGATCATGTGTATCATACCTACTGTGTAATAAAATAATGAATACATTTTCATTCTATCCTCATTTATATTCAAATAATCTATATAGGGAAGTTAAGTCTTGCACTGGATCACATAGAAATGTAGAGTAAAAATTTCACACTTATCTCCTCTGATTGCTAAATCAGAAAAATTTATACAACACATTTATCCTTACTGTATCTTCAAGTTTTGATGTATAGTAAGAATATCCTACTGTTTGTTATTTATCTTGAAGTTTTATTTATGGATATAGAAACATTATTCTTTTCTGAAAAGAAAATTTTGACTTTTAAGGAAAACTTATGTAGTAGGAGTTAAAATAGATTGCAACTTACCTCCTTCCTGATTACATCATTTTGGAACTGTTCTATCAGAGTTTAAGAAGAACCGTGAGGGGTAGATAATAGGTTGGTCTTCGAGCTTAATCACCGAATTCCACTTCTCCAACCTGTGCATGAGTGAAATAAGCAGGTATTGGAGAAAGGACTTGGCTACTTATTATGGAAGCCAACTCTGATCTCTGCCACTTGGTTTAAGTGAACATATAACTGAAGAATTTTAAGAGACAATAATAATTTGTTGTGTCTCAGCAATTTTCTTTTCTTTTTTTTTTTTTTGTTTTGAGACGGAGTCTTGCTGTGTTGCCCGGGCTAGAGTGCAGTGGCCGGATCTCAGCTCACTGCAAGCTCCGCCTCCCAGGTTTACGCCATTCTCCTGCCTCAGCCTCCCGAGTAGCTGGGACTACAGGCGCCCACCACCTCGCCCGGCTAGTTTTTTGTATTTTTTAATATAGACGGGATTTCACCGTGTTAGCCAGGATGGTCTCGATCTCCTGACCTCGTGATCCGCCTGTCTCGGCCTCCCAAAGTGCTGGGATTACAGACTTGAGCCACCACGCCCGGCCTAATCTCAGCAATTTTCAATGCATGCAAATCATATTCTATGTTTATTCTGTTATTGCCCCTAACACTTCCTACAAAGCAACATATATTATAGAATGGTGGGGGATTGTGAATTGAGGAAGTACATACTCATGCACCATCAGGTTTCCTCCTCTGTGTAATGTATATAATAATACTACCTACCTCTTTGGATTATTTTGAGGACCAAATGACATAAGCAATACAATACACTTAACACAACATTTCACACACCTTAAACAATTTAGTGTTAATAATGGATACTTTTCTAATCATATTCAAGCCATAAACTCCCTCCCCAGAATAATAAACATTCATTCAAGGATTCACGTAGGATTTCACAAAGTCTTTGATCACTTTGGAGATTCAGTTGTCTGACCTAAACAAGAAAGGCCATAGGTATTAGCCTATTACGTTAGAGGAAACTTAATTGACTGTTTTGTCTTGTCAGAACAATCCACTCATGTTAATAAGTGATTTCTCTGGTTCTTTTTAGAAGAGAATTGTTTAACAAAATTGAATGAGTTCATCAATCATTTTATTTTCGTATAGACAAAGCTTTAGTTGCTGTTGTTTTTTTTAAAGTAGCTCTTCTTTAGTTTCCATTGCAAAGAAGATTATACTGGCATTCAGAATAAAGAAGAAAATAAAATGAACCATAATCTCAGTACCAAGATAATACTAGTTATATTAGAAATAAAAGTAATAACATGTGTATGCATGGTAAAACATTTAAACACCACTGTAAGATACGAAAGTAAAAGTTAGTGTCTCCCTTGGCACCTCTCTTCACTGCTCACAAGCACCTCTTACAAAAGATAATTTCTGTTAAAAGCTTTTTCTGTCTACTTCCACCCAAAATTTGTATACCAACATATTTATGTATATGCATATAGATGATTTTAAAAATATTAACCAAGTGAGTATTGCTATACACAAGTGTTGATGTCTTGTTTTGTTTTGTTTTTCACTTAAAGTATGTCTTGCAGAATTTTCTACATTAAAAGGAATAGATATATCTCATTATTTTAGCAGTGGCATGGTATTCTAATGAATTGATGGACCATGACTGATTTATCCTGTTCATAACTATTTAGATAATGTCCAGATTTTTGCTAAAACAGACAATGCTGCAATGAATATCCTTGAGCAGAAATTGTAATGCTCTATTACTAGTCTGTCATGGAAACAATGGAACTGTTGGATGAAAAGGAATGTGCAATTTTTATTAGTAAAATTTTCAATCATTAAGAAAAATGACTGATAATAATACATTATTGTTTCTATCCCCTAATATTTTCAAAGATTACCATTCTGCCATGATTGTGTCACATCACCCTTTATTATTAAAAATTGAACTCTCGGCTGGGCATGGTGGCTCACGCCTATAATCCCAGCACGTTGGAAGGCTGAGGCAGGTGGATCACCTGAGGTCAGGAGTTCGAGACCAGCTTGGCCAACATGGTGAAACCCGTCTACAAAAAAAAAAAAGTTAGCAAGCCGTGGTGGTGGGCACCTGTAATCCCAGCTACTTGGGTGGCTGAGACAGGAGAATCACTTGAACCCAGGAGGTGGAGGTTGCAGTAAGCCAAGATCACACCACTGCACTCCAGCCTGGACAACAGAGTGAAACTCTATCTCAAAGAAAAGAAAAATTGAACTCTCAGAGTTATGAATACTCCTGTTCCTAATCTGCTTCCTCTCTCCAGAGTAACCCACAATTCTGAATTTGGTGTGTATTACCCCTAATTATTATTTTTCGTATTTTTACAACATATACTACACATTATAAATGGTGTAGTCATGTACAGACCTTTCTGCTGTTGACTCCTTTTGCATGTTCTTATTTATTGGCATATGTAAGTCTAGTCCCTCCACTTCCACTGTTTTGTAGTGTTTTGTATGAACATTTCACAGAAATTAGTTCCCTATTGATATTTTCAAGTTATATTGTTTAAAATACTTGACCATTACAAAAAATGCTACCATTACAAAGAACTATCTTATACATGTTTTCTGTTGTTCATGTTTAGTTACTCTTGGGCATTTACCTGTTATTAAAACTGTTGAGTTGTAGGATATAAGCATATTCAACCTATCTAAAGTCTCTCAGTAGTACAAGAGAGTTGTTGCTCAATATCCCATAGCCATTTGACACCATGTTTTAATTTTTCAAATGTGAAAATTGTAAAATGGAACTTCATTTTGTCTTTTACATGCGTTTTCAAGTTTACTGATATGGTTCAATACCTATTCAAAAATGTATTACTTATGTGTTTTTCTTCTCTTGATTATACTATTCATAAATGTAGATGATTTTTAAATTTGATTATTTTTACTTAGTTATTCTTATGTTCTTTACATAGTCTTGATAAAAATAATCAGATATGTGCATGGCGTGTGTCCTCTTTCAATCTTCTATTTGTCTTCTCTGTATGTACATTAAAACACATGTATTTTTAGATATTGTTAAGCTGCCTGACAAAAAGGGTAAACTAGATTATAATCCCACTAAGTGTGTATGAGCTTGCTCTTCCCTTACACTCTTGCAGATACTGGATACTATTAAAGTCGGTTTTTGTTTGTTTGTTTTTGTTTTTTGTTTTTTGAGACAGAGTCTTGTTCTGTCACCCAGGCTGGAGTGCAGTGGCATAATCTTGGCTCACTGCAACCTCTGCCTCCGGGTTCAAGCAATTCTCCTGCCTCGGCCTCCTGAGTAGCTGGAATTACAGGCACATGCCACCATGCCAGGCTAATTTTTGTATTTTTAGTAGAGACGGGGTTTTACCACGTTGGCCAAGCTGGTCTCGAACTCCTGACCTTGTGATCCACCCACCTCGGCCTCGCAAAGTGCTGGGATTACAGGCGTGAGCACCTTGTCCAGCCTTAAAGTGTTTTAATAATAAGAAATGAATAGATGAAAAAATTGTCTCATTGATGCCTAGATGTAATTTTCCATATTTATACGTGAGACAGGGCATCTTAGCATGTTTTAACATGTGTTTATCAGAATAGTAATTTCAGCTACAGAAAATTCCCTTTATCATTATTATTTGAGAATATAAGACTTTTGCAAATAACTGCAGTTTTTTTGTAAAAGTAGTTTATCAATTTCATAGTTAGATGCATCTGAAATTAATTTGCCTCATCAAGCTCATGTAGAAGGAGAGAAACACCACAAATGTTAGTGTTTGCCAAAGTTACTGGAATGCACGTAATAAAGTGAAATGCTTCATTTATTACTACTCTTTAAAGAAATAGTATTTTTTACTTTTATTCAAATCTACATAGAGTTTATCTATATAAATGCATGCTTAACATTAACATATTTTTAAAAATGTAATTGGCTAATTATATTTAGAATGATACATTTAAGTAGGGAAGTGCCAATATTAGATTAATGTGTGGTGTATTATATACTTTCTGAGAACTAGAGGAGGTGGTGGACAAGCCATTGGTTGCTGATTTGAAATAAGTTTTAAAGTATTTTGGTGGAATTTATTTTGCTAGCATGACTTCTCTTGATTGAGGCTTTACTTATTTTAATCATGCAAGACCAATTTGTGAGAAATTCTTTACAAAACCAAATGGATTTTTAGAATTAACCTAAATTATATGTCATCCAATAATATGCTTGATGTTGTCATAGTTCAGCAGAGGATAATCTTATATAGTATCTCTGTCACATAGACATAATCATACCACACAATATTTAAGCTAGAACTTGGTTTGGCATTCTGTTTAAACACCCATCAAAATGGTAAACATTTCTTCTCTTAATTGCTTTGTTAGGCTTCAAGAAAGAGAAAAATTATAAAGCACGATTTCCTTGTTGCTGCAACCACTCATTCTACAAATAAATTCTATGTTGGTGAATAGGCCATCTGAATTATGTGTATTATTGGAAGCATAACAGATATGTCGTGTAGATGACAATGGCAGAAAATGTGATTTAGCTGAAATGATAGAACTATAAAATTTTTTTCTTCCCTAGGTCTGGATTACACACTATTTCAAACTTTGTGGTTTATAAAATTGCAAAAGATGCATTATATTGAATCATGCTTTTTAACTTATTGGGTAGAAAGTAACAATGGCTAAACTCAGGTGAAGATTTGGTTCTTAACTGTATTTGATTCACATTTCTCTTAGTTAATTGCTTTACTCTACCTCATTTTGCTTGTGCTTATTCTGTTTCAATTAGTGGACTCTTAACATTTATATTTACTGAAAAATCAATGCCAAGAAATTGCTCCTTTTAAGACTTATGCTTTGAAGTGTGAAGTATTTAGCTTTCCCTAGAACTTTATAAGCCTATTTTTAAAAACATTTAAAAATAAGCATAGATTTATACATAAGACTGGTGGCAAAAAATTAAACTAGAAATATGAATGTAATAATAATAGCTTTAATTACTTTTACAGAATTTAGAAGAATGTGTCTCTGTGGGAATAAAGGTTTCCCCCTCCCTTGCCCCCCTCTTCTATAGTAGCATCAGTATAATTTATTTTTAAAGAAGTATCTCTTATGCATTTCAGTTTTCCCCCTTATCGTTGTCATTGAGTAAATTGGTAGGAAGAAACATAATTAAGGAAGGAAAATCTTATTTCGGAATTATATGCAATTATCTCTTCTCCTCCTATTGCTTTCTGGTAGGCATCTGTTCAGGTATTTAGCTGGAGATAGAGTGAATCACCTTTCTTATTGCGTACAGGAAGGGGCTTTGCTTGCAGACATGCTGTCAATATTGATAATTACCTGCACAGCAACAAAAGGTATATTCTTGTGATATTTTCAAGGTGAAATCGGTACTTCAATGGTACTCTTCATGCAGAATTGCCCCTGTGGTACCAAGTTACTGGATTTTAATGCTGCACCTGTGTCAAAGGGAGAACCAGAAAGGATATAAAGAAAAGATACCTTTAATGAGAGGTAGTAAGCTTCCATCAAGATACAAAGGAAAAGATAGGATATTTTTAAAATCTAATTTGTAATTATCATTAGTTTTTGCTTAATTGGCTTAAAGGATTTATAAGGTTGTAAATCCAGAAAGTCAAGCATAATATTTATTATTATAAAATATAGCAGGAAATGTTAGGAATTTAGAAGCTCATATTTTGAATCAACAATGCCAAAATATTATAGGAAAAAATGGAAAAATAAGAGAATTTGTGTAAGTAGTAAAGACTGCTTTCTTGAGGGGCATCTCAAAAGGGCCAACTGATGTTTGATGCCGTCAAAGGAT
This sequence comes from Trachypithecus francoisi, assembly GCF_009764315.1. Taxonomy (NCBI): domain Eukaryota; kingdom Metazoa; phylum Chordata; class Mammalia; order Primates; family Cercopithecidae; genus Trachypithecus; species Trachypithecus francoisi. The sequence goes on along the minus strand of NW_022681437.1, from coordinate 85,577 downwards.
ACTGGTCTTCTATTAAAGAAAACAATTTGTGTCTTGAGGGTAGGAAAGAAGAACCCGCAAACTGTAAGAAGCAAAACATATTCATGTGGTATCAGTCACTAAGAAAAAGGCTTAATTTAATGAAAGCTATGTACATCCTGTTATTACTGGGGAAGTAAATAAAGTCAACAGATTACATTTAAAATGATCTCTTGTTTTCACTATTCCTGGTTGTTTTGTATCACCATTTTTAAAGCTAATATAAAATATGAAGAAGAACTGTTTTAAAATCCAAATATATTGCAAGAGATTACTATCAGAGAAAGTTTGAGTAGGTCAATGCTATAAATACACGTTAATGTTCTATTTTCCCTCAGGTTGAATAAACTGGCTGACCTATGTTATTGTACTTTTTTAATTTTACTTTAAGTCCTGGGATACATATATTGAACGTGCAGGTTTGTTACATAGGTATACATGTGCCATGATGGTTTGCTGCACCTATACATCCATCATCTAGGATTTAAGCCTCTCATGCCTTAGGTATTGTCCTAATGCTCTCCCTCTTTTTTCCCATCAACCCCCCGACAGGCCCCTGTGTGAGATGTTCCCCTCCCTGTGTCCATGTGTTCTCATTGTTCAACTCCCACTTATGAGTGAGAACATGCAGTATTTGGTTTTCTGTTCCTGTTTGCTGAGGATGATGGTTTCCAGCTTCATCTTTGACCCTGCAAAGGACATGAGCTCATTCTTTTTTTATGGCTGCATAGTATTCTGTGATGTGTAAGTGCCACATTTTCTTTATCCAGTCTATCACTGATGGGCATTTGTGTTGGTTTCAAGTCTTTGCTTTTGTAAACAGTGTTGCTGCAGGGGCCATTGAAAATAATATGCTAAGAATAGATAAGGCTCAAGGACAGTATCTCTAGCTAGTTGCACTTTCAATGAACTCCAGTAGTCAAGGACAGTATCTCTAGTTGAACTTTTAATGAACTCTAGTAGGCGCCAAGAAGGCAGACAAAATAAGAAAGAACTTAGAGACAAGAACTAAGCAGAAGGTTATATCTGGGTGCAGAAAGTTTGTTTTGCATTGTGTTATTTTTGCTGACGTGGAATTTATGGAGTATAAATAAAGTGAGGCGGAGGCTCTAGGCGCGGCCGCCATGTTCTCTGTTTGTCTTTGTCTCTTGTGTCTGTTCATTCTCCACCACCCCCAGCACGGGCCCCCAATATGTTGCACTTTTTTTAAAGGACAGGTAAGAGTTAACAGGAAATGGAGATTGGACATGTTGTTTCAGAGAAGTATAATCAGATAAACTGAAGGTAAACAAGGGATGCTATTGGTGTAAAATTTTGAGAGAGAAAGAAAGAAGAAGAAGAAGAGGAGGAGGAGGAGGGGTAAGAGGAGGAGGAGGGGGAAGAGAAGGAGGAGGAAGAGGAAGAGGAGGAGGAAGAAGAAGAGGAGGAGGAGAAGGAGTAGGAAGAAAAGGGAGAGAGAGAGAGATTTCCCTGTTGCCAAAATAAGGATTCTGCTTTACTTTCAACTGCTTAAGCTGAAGGTCTTTCTTTACATGGGATAATAGTTCATTGTAACACATCTATATGCAGCAGTTTTCTTCCATTTTTGCCTTTCAGAAGGTGAGACTTTGCTCTCACTCTATTGGTACCTGTAACAGTGATACTAGGACTGGCAACTTTAAAGTATGATGTAGCTGCCCAATTGTCTGTCTGAGAACCTACTGAGGTGCTACACTGTCAAAAGGAGCTTTAATTGTTGACAATTTAATTTCTAAAATAAACACATGATGTTTAAAATAAGAAAATAGTATATAGATATATAGATAGAGGTAGATAAATATGGTATAATTTATCTTTTTTTTTTTTTTTATAAACCAGCATACCCACACTCTTGAAGTTTATCTTTTATTGCCATAATAGGAGTTCACACAACCTTGCATCTATAGTACCTTCATTTAAAGATTTGTTTGTTGGAACTGCAAAAAGAATTATTTTCTATTAATTAATTATTACCTATTAACAATTTTCTTATGTTTCAAAAAACAGTCTCTGTGTGTGTGTGTGTGTGTGTGTGTGTGTGTGTGTATGTGTGTAAATTTATTTTTAGGTAGAGAAAAAAGTAAGCATATTCATTCTAAGATTGGCAGCTAGAAACTTCATATGTACATGATCATATGTACGTTAGGTGGTTCTCTGATGAAGATAGGTCTATTTCTCCTAAGAAATTGCTTTGTTTTTTGGTTTTGACTGCATGTATAATTTATCTAATTATGTTGCTTTATTTGTGTCATTTTCTGTGAAGCACAGAGCTAAAATTGTGGCCCACATAAAGCAAGAAGATTTGCAGTGGCAAGCTGCTTCTTTCAAAGGGTCTGTGAATTCTTTTGGTGTTCTGGTATGTTCCTGTGCTGGTTCTTGGAACAAAAGTTTATGATGTGAGTCTCCACATGCTGTTCTGTCCTTCCAAGTGGGAGCTGTACATTAGTCCACCATTTGGCTGGATTATTTTTTCTATTCATTCTTTATTTATTATTTGCATTTCATTTTGGAAACCTTCTATGGGCAAGTTTTGTCAATAGACATCAAGTCATTGATACTTTCCTCAGCTGTCTCCAAATTATTGATAAGGTCATCAAAGGCATTCTTCATTTCTGTTAAAAAGAATTTGGCAATCTTTAGATCTACATATATGTATATATTATTTTCTCAAGAACTGAACAAATTCTAATGGTATCTCTCTTTGAAGGAATCAAATATTATTATTTGATTCACATATACTTCTAAAAAGGTCTTATTAACATAGATTGGGGCTGTTAGGCGTAGGTATTCATGGCTTCTCAACTCATAGTCTCTCAATATACTATGATAATGTCAACTGAAGAATGATGAGGTTCATAAATTTAGAAAGAAGATTTTTATTTCCATAAAGGATTGCAGTCTGCAGAGTCGCCATTGTAACAGGCTGGGAAGGCTAGCCTCCAATCAGAAGCCAGAAATAGATACTTAAAGGGTCAGAAGAATAAGACAGAGATTTGTGCTGAATGAACTGGCCAAATATACATATTCAGTAAGCTATAGGAGGAGGCATGATTATTTATGAAAGAAGAAATATGTGCATGTACAGTTGAGCTTTATGCCTCTCCATGGGATCCATGTTCAAAAAATGGTAGTGTTAGCATATGAGGGTGGAGTTTTTGGCCCTCTGACATTAAAAGATGAAGTAAATGATACAAAAACCCTCACTGTGCATCCTCCGTAGACTGTCCAGAACCATCCCATAGCTGGCAGTCTATTATTAGGAAGAAGTGCTAGTCTGTTGTTTTATTAAAACTGCAAAAAGAGGGAGCAATATCAGGTGCTTGGTTAAAACCAGCAGTGCAGCAAGTCTCTTGAAAGGGTTGGTTTCTGTTTAATCCTTAGAGAAGAAAGCCTATTGGTGGTTAGTGAGGGAGTGAAGGATTATAATGAGGAATGACACCCTCCCACTGAGTCATGGCCAGAAACTCAGGTTCCAAGGTTTCTTTGGGGATCCCTTGGCTAATAGGAGGGGTCATTCAATTGAATTATGGGCTTAAGATTTTATTTTTATTTCTCAGTAGAATGGATCAGGCAGTAATCATTGTGGAAAATGTAGAAACTATGTCAAACTAAATGTTTAAGTACTACTACTGTTTAGTAATAATATCAAAGTCTTTAATCATGTGCTTACCGTGCTCAAAGCACTAACATTTTATTCTCAAAACAAACACATGGGATAAATTTAACATCTCAAATTTAATGGTCAGGAAACTGAAGTTTAAAGAAGTTAAGGAGGTTGTTCAATTTACACCATTAGGACATGATGGAACCAGTGGTGCACGTGCCACCAATATCTGTCTTAATTCTTATGTGATCCTGACACAAATATGTTTGTTTACAGATTTCACCACATTGACACATACACTTTCACTGTGAATGGAACAAGAGGAAATAGAATTAAGACATCACAAACTGCTTCATAGAATCACAATTTAAAAAAAAAATCTGTAGTGTTACAGCTTTCCAAGACAATCAATCATTCTTAACCAAGAGTAACATGGCTGCACCGGTAACACCTCATATCTTGAGTCCTAGGATGCAATTCTTATCCAAAGGATGACATAAGCAATCAGAATGGAATTTCTATTCTCAGTCACATCCATGGCCTATGAATTGAACATTTCATTTTCAGAAGGCAATTATATTCTCTTCTCAGGATTTATCTCTGAGGACAGTGTATACTTTTTAACTTATTTTAGTATAGACTCTCAGTTCTAATCAGTAATGCTAATTTGGAGAGAAAAGAAGGTTTTCTTTGCAAGCGTGGGGATTTTGATAGAAACATCATACTTTTTAAAACTTTCCTAGACAATTTCAGCTTTTGTTTTTTTCTCTGAAGCAGATGGTATTGAGTGAAAAGTTCTATAATGCATTCATCATTACTCATTCACTGTTCATTGAGATGAGAGAGTGATATACTTCATCAGAGGAAAGTACTCTACTGTCTAAGTTACACTACTGCTTTCAGGAGAAACACTTAACTTCCTAGAAGAGCTGGTTAACCATATATGGGTGAGCATATGTGTGCCTATAATTTTCTCCTTTTAAAATAACTTCCAAGCAGTTGTGGACCTTTATTTCATGACATTAATGTACTTTTACATCATTGACTAACAAAGAATGTAATATACAATTTTTATGTGAAAGAGAACTCTAGTCCATTAATGCAATTACAATGCATCAATTATCTTTCCTGAATGTTAAAAATATCTCCTAAAAAATAGTATTTTTACTTTTACTCTGTATAAATGAAAAATTTTGAAACAGTCCAAAATATGTCAGCATTCATTTGCATTAAGAGGATACAGTGTAGACAACTAGAAAATATTTCTAATAAAAATATTCTAATGACTTTAAAGCTGAATTGTATGGATTTTAAGAAAAGAAAAATAATAATTTGTTATGTTTATAACTACAACAAGAGATATATTTAACCTATTTAGGTACTTCACTGAATAGCAATCATGCAAATAAAAATTTGAGAACACAAGTTAGACTGAGTATGTTTTAACTACCAGGTGAACTGTCACAAGTTGTGAATACCACAAATAAAATATTGACATTCTACAATTCATTTAAATTATTAGAAAAATACGTTTTATCTTTGAAGATTTATATTATTAGGAAATAAAATATTCATAGTTATTTTTCACTTTGTATGATTGGAAAAATTGCCTTAATATGTGTTTATTATATGAGAGTGAACACTTTTTATTTCTCACTATGCTGTGCTGAAAGTCATAGGTTTGCTATTGTGTGTATGTGTGTGTGTTTGTGTGTCTGTATTTTCTCAGGTCAAACTATTAATATTTAGTCTGCAAAAATTCCTGGATATAGAAAGTAGCAGAATGTTTATCAGACCCTGAAAAGGGTAGTGGGGTGACTGAGGAGGTGGGAATGGTTACTGAGTACAGAGGAGGTGGGAATGGTTACTGAGTACACAAAAATAGAAAGAATAAGACCTACTAATTGATAGAACAATAGGATGACTATAGTCAACAATAACTGTACATTTTGGAAAAAACTGGAAGAGTGTAATTGGATTATTTGTATCACAAAGGATAAATGCTTGAGGGGATGGATACCCCATTCTTCATGACGTAATTATTTCACATTGCATGCCTGTATCAAAACAGCTCACGTACTCCATAAATACATACTCCTACTACATACTCACAACATTTAAAAACGAAAATTGAAATAAAAATTCTGCATATCCAATTAAAAAGAGAAACAATGGAAGGAGTGTATTTATAAAAAAAAAATCTCGGATTGAGAATGGAAATTAGAAAGTGATTCCCAAATAACTAGAGGAGTGGAGTTAAAATATTCCTAACACAAAGAAATGATAAATATTTGAGGTGACTTTTACCCCAATACCCTAATTTGATCATTTCCTGTTCTATGCTTTTATCAAAAAATTACATGTACCCTATAAATGTGTACAATTATTATGTGTTCATAAAAATAAAGAATAAAAAAGTGATTACCCCTTTTTAAAAAAGTTATATGTGTAATATTTCTCTTTGAGCACATTAAAACAAGTGTTTTTATTTATTCTGATAACTGAATATGTGTTAAATATGAATAAAAGTTATATGTGATTTATTGTGCTTTCAGGATCCAAGTCACTTTAGTGGCATTTTTTTTAGTTTAACATTATCTCATAATTATAACTTTCATATACCAGATGATTACTTCATTGCATGTAAATATACCTCATTGATTTTAACAATGACAGAGGTGGGTGGATGACTGTCAGAGTTGTTTTTCTTAAGCTATTGTAATCCTCCCCTGAATGATGCTGTAGCGTGCATTATGCTTTGAATAAATGCCATCTGTAGACAAATGAGTGATTTGTTAAAAGAAAGGTAGCAATAAATGAAAATCCCAGCAGAACTTAATGAATATTATTAGTTGAACTGTATGATGCAAGTAAATATTAGTTTTTACACTTTTATTTGCAAAGTGTCAATCACTTTCTTTTCATGTATATATTTTTCAAATACAGTGCTAATGACCTACCAAGCCTATAGCTGCCAAATCAGTACTATTCTTTTTGGTTTCTGTTTTTTATGAATGCAGTCAGTATTACAACAAAAACTACGTGCTCTGCCTTGGTCACAGTTGACATGACTGCCAAATATGTCTGTAATTGAATTATGAATCTTCTGTATTAGCCTTCAAACAAATCTTTGTATTACTTACAATAGTGAAATAGAAAGTTTTTCTAATTTTATTTCATAAAAGACACTTAGAGACTACTCAACATGGATTTGAAGAGTATATTTCAATGTTCAGGGAGTCCTAATGTATACATGCAATTTTTGTTAAACTATATTTCTACTCCTTGCTCACTCTAAAGGTAAAAGTGACAGGTGAAAGAGTGTGAAACCGTTATAGGCTATGATATTGCGGAGGCTTAGCTGGTTGCCTAATGTGTTTAATTAGTATTGAACAACTGCAAAATCACTTTGGTTTATAGCTGTGGTCACACACTTTTGTTTTCTTCTTTTCTTCCATTGTTTTGTTTTTGTTCTTTGTTTTTGTCTCTTTCCTAGCTTATGCAAAAGCCTGCTCTGATTTCACAAACTAGAAGGTTAAGCCTCGCATAGCCGACTCCTAGCAGATTGGCTTAATACATAAGATGTATTCAGTTTGCTCATTTTTAGGTAGGCCTTTTACCAAGATAGATAAAGCTTTTATATTTTCAATATGATGTTAAATAACATTCGACTAACCTTTCACTGATATATATTGGTGTATACCTAAACTACTTATCACCATCAGATTTCCATCATGCTTCCATTGCCCCAAGCTAGGTCTCTTCTCTATCTACTAGTTATTCTATTTTTTTTAGTTATTCAAATTTAATATCCTTACTATTACTAGTAGTTTCTACTAGTTTAGCAATGCGGAATAATTACTATTCAGGTTTGTTGCTTACTGAGACGTAACTGTCAAATAAAGCAAAATTTTTTATTGTCTGTAACAGCAGGTAATCATAAAATATAAATGGCCAGGTAATCACAAAAGCATGCATGCATTTCAAATATATCATGCAATCTTTTTCCTGGAGGCAACAGCAATATTCTTGATTTTTTTTCCTAGATAGTATTTTAGTGAGAGTTTTGCTATGATTTACTTTACCAGGAGGAAAAATATTATTACAAGTGAATGTCATATATACTAATGTTATATATGATGTATAATAATGTTATGTATTGCCCCTTTTCATTATCTCCCTTATTACCTTGGACCTTTCAAAGAACCAGATTTTGATTTCACATTTTTTTCACTATTTTTCTGTTTTAAATTTTATCGATTTATGTTTTTGTTTTGTTCTGTTTTAGATAGACATGGTCTTGCTCAGTCACACAGGCTGGAGTGTAGTGGTACGATCATAGTTTACTGTGACCTCAAACTCCTGGGCTCAAGTGGTCTTCTTGCCTCAGCTTCTTGTGTAGCTAGGACTAAACACACACACAACCATGCCTGGTTAATGACTTTTTTTTTTTTTTAAGTTTTCTTCTTTTTGCTTGCTTTGATTGTATTTGCTGTTCTGCAAGTTTCTTAAGGTGAAAATGTTCTAGTTTGTAGTATTTAATGTAATGTTCCCTCTAACCAGTGCTTTTGTTGCATCTTACAAATTGTGATATGCTTTATTTTATTTTCATTCAACTGTGATTTCCTTTTGGCCTATGTACTGTGTAGAAGTGTTTGTTTTCTCTCTCCAGTTGTATTAGGTTTTTTTTTTTTTTTTCCTCATGTATTTCAAAGCTCTGTTTTAAGGTGTATATACATGTATGATTGTTAAGTCTTCTTGGTAAATTGATCCTTTTATATTAGAAAATTTGACTCTATATCCCTGTTTGTATTCCTTGTTCTGATGTCTACTTCTTCTGATATTAATATAGTCATTTCAACTTTTTTGCTTTTGGTTTGCATGGTGTATCTTTTTCCATCTTTTAGCTTTTTTTGTATGTCTGTTTTCTGTTGTTGTTTTTCTTAGAGACCAGGTCTTTTTATGCTGCCCTGGCTGGCTCAAACTGCAGAGCTCAAGAGATTATCCTATCTCAGCCTCCCGAATAGCTGGGACTACAGGTGTGCACCGCTGCACCTGGCTAGCTTTCTTAACTTTTATCCTACCTAGGTCTTTGTATCTAAAGCAGCATTTTTGTTGATGGATATAGTTGGGCTTTGTTTTTCTGTTTCATTTTGTTTTTTAATCCAACCTGAAAATCTTATAATACTTGTGCTGTAAGTATTTATTTTCGTGTATTTATTGATGTGATTGTATTTAATTCTACCATTTTAATAGGTGTTTTCGATTTGTCCCTCCTCTTTTCTGTTTCTCTCTCCCCTCCCCGCTTTTTTTGTTTGTTTCTTCGTTTGTTTTTGAGACGAGTTTCGCTCTGTCACCCAGGCTGGAGTGCAGTGGCACGATCTCATCTCACTGCAACCTCTGCCTCCCAGGTTCAAGCGATTCTCCTGTCTCAGCCTCCCGAGTAGCTGGGACTACGGGCTCGCGCCACCATGCCCAGCTAATTTTTTGTATTTTCAGTAGAGACGGGGTTTCACCATTTTAGCCAAGATAGTCTTGATCTTCTGACCTTGTAATCAGCCCGCCTCAGCCTCCCAAAATGCTGGAATTACAGGTGTGAGCCACCACCACTGGCCTCTCTCTCCACCTTTTCTTTTGAATTCTTTGGATTTGTTTTTCATATTCCACTTTAATGTATCTGTTGACCCCTGACTATGTCTCTCGTGTTATTTCTTAGTGCTTGCACTAAGTGAGAAAATATGATGTTTGGTTTTCTATTCCTGAGTTACTTAACTTAGAATAATGGTCTCCAATTCCATCCTGGTTGCTGCAAATGCAATTATATCATTCCTTTTAATGGTTGAAGTATTCCATGGTATAAAACATTATTTATCCACTCGTTGATTGATGATTGATGGGCATTTGGGTTGGTTTTATATTTTTGAAATTGCAAATTGTGCTGCTATAAACATGCGTGTGCAAGTATTTTTTTTTGTATAATCACTTATTTTCCTCTGGGTAGATATTCAGTAGTGGGATTGCTGGATCAAATGATATTTCTACTTTTATTTTTTTTTTTAAGGAATCTCCAAAATGTTTTCCATAGTGGTTGTACTAGTTTACATTCCCACGAATCATATAAAAGTGTTCCCTTTTCACCACATCTACCCCATCTATTATTTTTTTATTTTTTATTTGTTTATTTATCATTTTTTTTTTTTTTGAGACAGAATCTCACTCTATCGCCCAGGATGGAGTGCAGTGGTGTGATCTCGACTCACTGCAAACTCTCTCACAGGTTTACACCATTCTCCTGCCTCAGCCTCCCAAGTAGTTGGGAGTACAGGTGCCCGCCACAATGCCTGGCTAATATTTTTGTATTTTTAGTAGAGATGGGGTTTCACCATGTTAGCCAGGATGTCGATCTCTTGACCTCATGATCCACCCGCCTTGGCCTCCCCAAGTGCTGGCATTACAGGCATGAGCCACCCTGCCTGGCCTGATTTTTTTATTATGGCAATTCTTGCAGGAGTAAGGTGGTATTGCATTGTAGTTTTGATTTGCACTTCCTTGATAATTAGTGATGTTGAACCTTTTTTCATGTTTGTTGGCCATTTGTTTATCTTCTTTTGAGAATTGTCCTTCATGTGCTTAGCCCACTTTTTTTTTTTTTTTCCCTGTTAATTTGTTTGAGTTCCTTGTAGATTCAGGATGTTAGTCTTTTGTCGGATGTATAGATTGCGAAGATTTTCTTCCACTCTGATGGTTGTCTGTTTACTCTGCTGATTGTTTCCTTTGATGTGCAGAAGCTCTTCAGTTTAATTAAATCTCACCTATTTATCTTTGATTTTGTTGCATTTGCTTTTGGGTTCTAGGTGATGAAGTATTTGCCTAAGCCAATGTCTAGAAGGGTTTTTCCAATGTTATCTTACACAATTTTTATAGTTTTATGTCTTAGATTTAAGTCCTTGTTCCATCTTAAGTTGATTTTTATAAAAAGTGAGAGATGAGGATCCAGTTTCGTTCTTCTACATGTGACTTGCCCATTATCCCAGCACCATTTGTTGAATAGGATATCCTTTCCCCACTTTATGTTTTTGTTTGCTTCATCAAAGATCAGTTGACTGTAAGTATTTGGGTTTCTTTCTGGGTTCTCTATTCTGTTCCATTTGTCTATGTGCCTATTTTTGTATCTGTACCATGCTTTTTTGGTGATTATGGCCTTATAGTATAGTTTAAAGTCAGGTAATATTATGCCTCCAGATTTGTACTTTTTGTTTAGACTTGCTTTGGCTATGCAGCTCTTTTTTGGTTTCATATGTGAACTGGAGGATTGTTTTTTTCTAGTTCTGTGAAGAATGAGGGTGGTATTTGATGAGAATTATATTGAATTTGTAGATTGCTTTTGGCAGCATGGCGCTTTTCACAATATTGATTCTACCCATTCATGAGCATGGAATTTGTTTTTGTTGTCTACGATTTCTCTCAGCAGGAACACAGAATTTCTATTGGCAAATGTTATTTTTTTTCCCCTTGAGAATCTCTCATATTTTCCTGAGTATTTTTATGTTAAATGTTATATAGTATAGCTTCTGGGTTCTATTTGAATCATCTGGATAATGCTGATTTTTTTCTTTATTTGTTTAACCAGCAGTTGTTCTAGTAACTGTTAAATTTTTAAAGGCTTTCCTATGATGTCTGGATTAATCCAGTACATGCATGATTCAAGGGTTAATCTGAAGTTCAGGTTGCGGTTTATATCATAGTTCAGTTTTCAAAACCCCTGACTATTCTGTTTTGGGTCTCTCTCTGGCTCGTGTCGTTCATAGGGGAACCTGGGATTTGTGTGGGTTCACATAGAATTATGGAGTCCCTTTATTTAACATTTCTGTTTCTAGGACTTCTGCCACATTCTCTGACTCTTTTCTGGTTCCTCTATGCTTTTTCAGTTGAAGTTTTAGCTGCCAGCTCTATACCTCTGTCGAGCTTTGTAAAGGGGGCTCACATTATGGGCAAATCTGTGAGACAAAGGGAAAAATGTATGAGGAATCTCATCCCTGAATGTGTTGCTTCTTTATGTTTTGACTCCTTTTCTAAACCTGCCTTGCTTTTGTTTTCCTTTCAGAGTCCTCGGGCAGTTGCCTTTTGTATATTTTCCAGAGGTTTTATAACAAGTGGTATATATGGGCTATACTGGGCTTACTACATTTTGGACAGAACTGCAACCCTCCAAACATGATGGGCACCTCAGCTGGTGCTTATGTTTATGAGCACAGAGGAGGATTCTGTGGGCTTGAGACCCAGACCTTTGAGAAGGAGATGCTGGCTAACTGATAGTGGTATCTGTGAGGGAAGTGTAATCTGGCTGGCTCTAGAAGTGTTGGAAAAACTGCAAACTGATTTCAGCAATGGCTCCTGGGACAAACTGTTGTCACCAGCATGAAAAAGAGAGTCTGGGATCACTCTTATAGGAGGATTTTGAGCAAGGAAGTGGCATGATCTAATGTATGTTTTAAGATGAACAATTTGATTGCTATTGAGAAAACAATAAATGGGACTGGAGCAAAAAGAAGGAGACTACTTAGAAAGCTTTTGAAATAATGTAGGTGAATTACAGTTTATACAAGGATCGTAGCAGTAGATATGGCAGATATTTGTCAGATTATAGATGTATTTTGAAGACACAGCCAACAAAGTTCCCTAATATATTGTATGTGTGATGTGTGTGTATCCTTCTTTGATAATAATGAAGAAATTAAAGATGACTCCATTTTTTTTCACCTAAGAAAATAGAAGCTTGCATTTTTCAAAATAGACATGGTAAAGACTTGAGAAGAAGAAAGTTTGGAATTTAGAAGAAAAGGTTGCAGGGGAAGATTGGGTTTGTCATGCCTTTTTCTCATGTAAATAGAAGTATTATGTAGACACTTAGATATATAGGGCTGTATTTTAGGAGAGATGTGTTGGCTTGAAATAAAGAGTATACAAATGGGGTTTTAAACCATGAGAAGGGATGAGATCACTTAGGGTATGAGTATAGATGGAGAAGATGAAAAGTCTGGGTACTGATCCAAAGATATTCCAACTTTTAGAAATAGAGGAGGTGAGAAGAAATCAGCTAAGTAGACTGAGAAAAGGTTAGTATGATGTAAGTGAAAAACTAAGCCAATGGCAGATCAGAAGTCACATGAGAAACTATTTCAAGAAAGGAGAAGCATGATCAACAATGTCAAATGTGGAGTCTAGAAAATGACATCTGTGGGCCGGGCGCGGTGGCTCAAGCCTGTAATCCCAGCACTTTGGGAGGCCGAGACGGGCAGATCACAAGGTCAGGAGATCGAGACCATCCTGGCTAACACGGTGAAACCCCGTCTCTACTAAAAAATAGAAAAAACTAGCGGGCGAGGTGGCGGGCACCTGTAGTCCCAGCTACTCCAGAGGCTGAGGCAGGAGAATGGTGTAAACCTTGAGAGGCGGAGCTTGCAGTGAGCTGAGATCTGGCCACTGCACTCCAGCCTGGGCGACAGAGCCAGACTCCATCTCAAAAAAAAAAAAAAAGAGAGAGAAAATGACATCTGTGAAGTAAAATTAGATCTGACAAATAACTATTTGATTTTAGCACCACGGAGGGTTATTTGTGACCTTGATAAGAGAATTTTCAGGGTAATATTGGGAGTGAAAGTCTGAATCTAGTAGGTTCAAGATGAAGAGGGGAGCAGAGAAATTGTATGAGTTCAAGGAAATATTTTTCAGAGAACAAATAGAGATTGCATTTGGATTTAAAATGTTATTAATATTCTGGTTCTTTCAGCCACTGTATTTTTTTTTTTTACTATTAAGCTATTAGACATCAATAGATACCTATTAACCTCAAAGTATAATAGAATTGACCAAAATGTTCTGCTCTTAATAAATAGAGCGTAAATAGTATTTATAGAGCTAAGGACATTTCACTAGTTCTAGACTTCAGGCATTGCTGCAAGCAATTTGAAACATTACTGTCCTGTCTTTAAAAAACAATGCAAGGTGGAGAAAGAGAGCAACCAGAGTTGACTAAGAAATATATTTTCATCAATGTCATGAATATTGTAATAAAAATTGTCCTGCATTATTTTTGGACTACATATTTAGGACTGATATGTGTGTTTCAAATTAAGGAAAAATTTGAGTCAAACTATGTTTTCATTTAGATGACAAAAACAAAGATAATGAATGATATAAAGGCACAAATTTAACAATATAGTAACTAATATCAATGCTTATCATTGCAAAAAAAATACTATTTTAGGAAATTATTAAAATCATTTATATTCATGAAGTTGAAAACATGAAATGGCAAAAACAGGGTATTACTTATTTTTAATAAATCCTTTAAAAATAATATGGTATATCATAATCTAAGCTGAAAATTCTAGAGGAAGTAGTGTAATTTTATTTGAAAGAGGCCCTGGAATTGATTTTGTCCAATGTTCTTCCTTTATAAACGTAGCAATTTAGATGCAATGTATATAATGACCAGCCCAAAGTAACCCAATTAATTTGGACAATGGTTGGTATTCTGTGGTGTTCAGTACTATTGCCACTTTACTATTGAGAATTATGTTAGGGAAGCAATTGAAACATATGCAGAAAACGTTGCATTCTCTTCTTTCCTCTATCCTCCCCTTCACTCCCTGCCTTTCTCCTTTCCTTCTTTCCCTTCTTTTCTTCCTCCTCCAGTTTTAGCTTTATAAAAGAATTTTCCGAGGGCCGGCACGGTGGCTCAAGCCTGTAATCCCAGCACTTTGGGAGGCCGAGACGGGCGGATCGCGAGGTCAGGAGATCGAGACCATCCTGGCTAACACGGTGAAACCCCGTCTCTACTAAAAAAATACAAAAAACTAGCCGGGCGCGGTGGCGGGCGCCTGTAGTCCCAGCTACCCGAGGCTGAGGCAGGAGAATGGCGTAAACCTGGGAGGCAGAGCTTGCAGTGAGCTGAGATCCGGCCACTGCATTCCAGCCTGGGCGACAGCGCAAGACTCCGTCTCAAAAAAAAAAAAAAAAATTTCCTCTTCTTTAAGAAAGGAAAACTTAAGGTTAGTGAAGTGGGAGAAAGTTGAAAAAGGAGAATTATTTTAGTAGTTTCCCCTATAATTATTTACCTTTATGCCTATGCACATGCACACATATACCTAAAACCATTTGGAAGACATAATCTTAAAAGCACTAAGTTTCCAAATTTTTTCCAGTTTAAAAAATAACCTCTAATATTGTATCCTGGGACAGAAAGCAATAACAGTAACCATGCTTTACTAAAGAAATCAAGATTTATTTCATGAACTTCAGATTAATCATGTTCTGAGGTTTCACTTTTCTGTGGGCTATTGAGCAATATAGCAAAAGTTTAGTGTCAGATGAGTGCAGACAGGCACAGCTTTAAATTCCACTTTTCATAGTTACTAGTTTTTTAAAGTTTGCAAATGATTTAACACCTCTGAGCCTTAGTTTGCTAATCTAAAATATAAGGGTAATAATAATGCTTATTTTGTAAAGCAATTGATAGCTGTACATGGTACACCTGGTATAGTATAAGTTCTCATAACTGTTAATTATTTTATTGCCATTATTGCTCTTAGTACCAGTAATAACACTCTTCCAATGGAAAATATTTTTCTGAAATCTCATAAATGTATTAATATTCATTGTTTCAGAAATAAGCTAAAAGTAGGACCTATGAAGTATTATGGTGCTGGTTAACATAAAATTTCGTTAGTGAAATCACCAATAAATGAAGACATGACATATAATCTAAATTACATTATATTTGCATAATCTAAATTATATTATACTATGTGTGGCATGTGTCCATACTCCATCCTAAGAACTCCAACTCTTTTAATAATTGTAATAGAATTGATTGAGCTTGCTATTAGAGTGTTTAACTGTACTGTTGAAATGGGTTTTACTAAAAGAGATATGAAAAATTTTATTGCTGGGCGCGGTGGCTCATGCCTGTAATCCCAGCACTTTGGGAGGCCGAGGCGGGTGGATCACGAGGTCAGGAGATAGAGACTATCCTGGCTAATACGGTGAAACCCCGTCTCTACTGAAACTACAAAAAAATTAGCCGGGCGTGGTGGTGGGCACCTGTAGTCCCAGCTACTCAGGAGGCTGAGGCATGAGAATCGCTTGAACCTGGGAGGCGGAGCTTGCAGTGAGCCGAGATCACGCCACTGCACTCTAGCCTGGGCGACAGAGCGAGACTCTGTCTCAAAAAAAAAAAAAAAAAAGAAAAATTTTATTTATGAGCCTCAAATGAGCATCTACCAATGTCATTGTAATTTCTCATACAGGTGTACAAATGATAGAGCAGCATCTCTTGCAGGTATTATATTCAGAATCATAATAAAACTCTTGTAGAATATACGTGTGCATCAAAATGAAGTGACAATGAATTTTCTCTGGAAATTGATAGCACATATTAGCATCAAATGAACTGTACAACTGTGTCCGTAACAGGTTGAGTGATGTAGCAGTGGACTGCTTTGTACACATTCTTGTGCTGTGCCCTTTGTTTTCCTTGCTGTGTGTTATTCTCTCTTCTGTCCCACCAAGGTGAGAGTAAATTTTTCCCTTCCTGGCTTTATTGCTTGAAGATCATAGAGTAAGACAGGAGCATGTGCAAGGCAAAAGTACCTGTTGTCATCATTGCCCTTTTCTGGTGTCCCTCTTTATTTCCTTCTGTGCCTTTGATATTCTAGGCCAAACTCTCTTTAGCACTTCATGGTATGGCCCCTCCCAGCTACAGATAGGACGGGTGGTTGAATGGCTAGCACTCCATGAGCTTTGTTCATGTGTATTTATAGAAGTGCCATTTCTTTTTCTTTTTCTTTTTCTTTCTTTCTCTCTTTTTATATTATAGCAAACTCTTGTACATTTACTTACTTATTTTCTTTCAGTGATCAGGCTGGTACGGTTGTGCTATCTGAAAATCTAGCCTTTTAGCTTCTTAGATGATATTATTAATATGACTAAATAAATCCAGCTTGTACCACAACTGCCAAAACACCTGGAAATTTATAATTTCACCGTCTCTTCAGATCAAGAGAGCTTTTATGACAAATATGGTAGAGTGAATACGGAGCAGATGAACCCATATACTCTGACTTTCAATAAAGCAAGAGGGGATAACACTTCATAGAGTCCAGATACCACTCTATCAAGGTTTGAATTGAATATGTCCTGTACCAGATGTGATGCCTCAGTGTGGCCAAATCCATTCTAGATGCCTCCAAGCTGTTATTTTTTTTTTTTTTTGGACCTGTATTTTTTTATGAAAAATAAAACACTAATTTATAGGGAAAATGATAACTAATTTTCTTGGCAGTAGTCAATAACTGGAGCTAGCATAAATAGTCGCTGGATTTATTTAGGAGAAGTTAACTCAGAATATAAGTGGATTTCCCCTTCTACCTGTATCATAAAGCCTACCTTGACCCATGAGAAATCCAACAGTATTTGAAAATAAACTCCTGAGAACACAGGAAACAACCTAAGATAAACAATTTACAGTTGTTATGCTCTCAACTGACCTATAAAAAATAAACAGTTTGAGAAATCTGTATCTCCTACAGAATCACACTGACCAGATAGCACAGATGAGACAGCTAGCACCCTGATCATTAATGTCACAGATAATTTTGTTGTTGGTTACTAGTATCTGCCATACATACGCTTTAGGAATTAAATGGGCCATCTTTGAAAGCCAAAGTCAAGGAGTGAAATTTTAAAATAATAATCCACCCCCAGCTAACGAAAGCTAGGACAGGTAGTGTTTTCAATGCTTTTGTATTCAGGCCCTTCTTGTAGTATGCTATGCCTTATGAGGGGAAGAGAGATCCTTGATTTTCAAGGAGGGCGAGTGGGTGGGGGTGCTCCTATGGGGGATGTATATCACGACAAACAATGGGCTCTTAAAAATTACGCCTCCTTACTATCCAGATTCTCTGAAGCCCATAGCGGTGCCATGCATAGCCTTGTTGAGAATTGCTGGCTAGTGAGCCTCACTGACAGGTAATAGTAACACATTCAGGTTTGTTGATGAGGAGAAAAGGTTTAGAAGTCATTGATAACTTTTCTTCCAATACATGTTTTCTTAAAACTTCTAGTATGTTGTTAAACAACAGAGAAATAAACGCTGAGTCTTGGGAGATTCTGTCTGTGTACAAGCATAAACTATGCTCAATATGAGAACATGAGCCTTGTCATCTGCTTTAAATGTCATTAGAGAACAGTTATCAATGACTACTTTCCTAGGATTAAAATGTATAAACTTGAGCTTATTATATTGCAAGCATCTTTAGGATTTCACCCACTGTGAAAATATCCTCTAAATAACATTCTATTAAACTTCAGGCCTTCTTGTAAAATTTGGTGACAGTTCATCTTAATATGCATAATATTTCTGTTCTGATTCCATTTTTGAAAGTTTGTACTCTACTTTCATCTATAAGATGGAGATAATGCTAGATAAAATTCAGAACAAAAGTATTTAATTTGAAAAATAACTGTTAAGAAGTAATACTATACAATTTCCCATGGCAATTGATTACATGTTTGTTCAGAAGTTTGGCACAGTTGCTTGATTAAAATAGTAATTTTCCAATATCAATGGAGCAGTTTATGAATTTTACTTTATAGTATTTACTTTCTCTGATAATGTCAATGGTTTTTACTAATTATGTCCAAGAGTGAGCTACCTTTGCAAACAGAACAACTTGGTTTCAGGTAATTGGTTCTTCTCAGTGGCTGTAAATGTATTGGCTATGTGATTGAACTTTGACCATTTCTCTAACAATAATTTGCAACCTCTGTGAGATCAGTCCTCAATCCATAGTCAATTATGTGTTAGAAAATATATTTAAAAGCCTCAGAGGAACAAAATTATGTCATTTCTGTTGTGGAAGATTGGCTTAAAATAGGTCTTAGAAATATTATGAAAATACAACTTGTTGTAATTATACTGCAGTTTCTCACATATGGCTCATCGTTATGGGGCAGTAAGGTGATGGCAGACGCAGCACTATATATAGCACATAAATAAAAATAAATCAGGTTTACAACACTGTTTGCAACCATCTGTAATGCATGGTAGCATATGTTTTATAGTTTTATTGAGAGAATACATCTTTTAATTCTCAAAACTTTGACTTTGAAAGCTCATCTCTGATAGAAACTAATGGTTCAATTACAAGCTAAAGTGAGTTTCGTTTTACTTATTCTTCTAATCAGTTTACAAAGTGCAGCTTTACCTGCAGGAGGCATTCTTTCCTTTCTTTTTCTAAAAGATGAACTGTAAAAGAAAGCTTACCTCAACTTTACTATAAAATATTGTTTCTTGGAAATTAAATTAAAAGTGCAGGATTTCTAGCAGTCTCCTTCAAGTTATAATGGAAAACGGTAATTGTCTCCATATTTTCTTTAATACCTGTAAGTCTCCACACTTGCGAAGAAAATGTATTGACATTTTGTGTTGTAGTAGTAGTAACACATTATGAAATTTATTTGTAGGCAGGAACTTTCCATTGAAGATATCTGACTCTTTGCATAGTTGTATTTTGAAAAGGGGCATTTTTTTTTTTTTTACCTAGATGATAATGCTGTCTTTTAATTAACACTATGATACAAAGGAAGTATGAAGGACTTACAAAATTGCACTTGAGTTTAAGACTTAAAATAGAACTCAATTTTTGTTTTTGACAAGTTTACTCACACGTATAAGGAGGTAAGGGAAAAATGTAGTTATAAGTAATCAAAGCATTTGAAAACGTACGGAAACTGAAGCTATTACTTTGGAGTTGAGGGGGAGAAATGGGAGTATTTCTATTTTTCCATATCATGTCTAAGATACCTATTAGTTCAAACCTCAGTAATCTTAATCAGATTATCGTCACATGACATGAGAATAAATGGTCAATCTTTCTCTCATTCTCTACCTGAAATTCTCCACCTTACAATATAAGATCCAGGCAAGAATCTGGGAAGCTACGTACTGCTTAAAAACTGAATTCTCTCTGTGTGTATCATCTATATATAATTAATGAGCTTATATGTAGAAGTTCATCTTTTTTTTACTCCTCTGACAACATAGACAAGGTTAAAATCTTAAACAAATTTTAAATTCCCTTTAAAGAAGCACTATAAAGGAAATACTACTTCTAACTCGGCAATTAAGTTTTCATTAACATAGTAATTTTTACATATTTTAATATAAAGGACAAAATGGTTTAACAATACATTTACTTAATATTTGATTGACTCAGAAACACACCATCCAAGAGATATGAATAAAAGCATTCCTCAAATAGTAATAATGAATTGACCATTTTATCATAGGTAATGATCCTTTTGCATTTTTATTACCAGTATTGTCCTTGTTATTTTCTTTTTTCTTCCTTTGTAGCCTTCATTTCATGGTCTTTTAAAATTGCATTGTCATTTAAAAATTTTTAAATGATTCCAAATAATATGGCATCATTCTCTTAAAGTTTCTAATGATTAATAATTTCTACAACCATATTTATATTGGTAGTTTTCCACAGAAATACCATTTAGATTAAATTAAAAGATTTCATAAATTAAGTTACGCACATCTAATTTTACTTTATAAAATATATTTAAAGATAGCTTTGCATTTTAAAGTTTTATTCTCCAGCATATGATATTATAAGATATGAGTGACATCAAATCCACCTCTTCAAAATTGAAAAATTTCACCAGATGGATTAATAAATGTTATATGGCTCAAAATACCTTCTTTATTTGGCTGCATTTCCATGGTAGGTAATTCAGTGTTTCATATCAAGTAGGAGTTGAGTAAATACTTGTAGTGTACATATGGAAAACAGTTGCTAAATAAATTCTACTGGAAAATGACTGTAATTTCCATGGGCACTCTATGTTAAAAAGGAGGAGGGGAGATATTTATTTGTTCATATATATGACAGCTAAATAAAATTAAAATGTATTTTTGACAAAAATAACCACTCAGTATATTGATAGCATCATTATGATTTTGTTTTCACTACTGACTATGAAGTTTTATAATTAGAGTTCCAAATCATTAACAAAATCCACAGGAAAACCCAGTGAACAAACTTTTATAAGTTTTCAAAATTCCTATTTTTAATTTTTGTGTTTTAGATCAATTAAAACTTATTTGTGAGTTAAATCATCTTCAATACAATTTTGGTTGAGATATAGAAAGTCATGTTGTATTACTCCAAAGCTAACTGTAAATCCATTAATATAAATCTGGACTTGGCTAATGTAGTTCAGTTTAACAAGGAATAGACAATAAATGAACTACCTTAGTTTCTGCAATAGAAAATGGTGAAGGTGGAATTCATAGTGGTGTTTTTTGTTGTTTGTTTTGCTTTTTCTGTCTCTGTTTTTAAAGAGATACTGTAATTGCTACTAGGGACTATAAGTCAACAATAAACTTATTCAAAAAAAGTTTTGTAAATCATTTACTGTTTTTGTTCCTGTATTGAGCCTGACCCAGCAAATAAATATGATGAAGAAACGAATAGTTAGCATATAAATAATTCCTATTATTTGCAGTGATAGTAATATTAAACAGTATTCAAACTTCTTTCCTGGTTGCTCCTACATTTTGGAAACATATTCTTTTGGCCTGCACTCACATTGTGGATCACTCACCCTTTAGTATTATTAACAGAAAGTTGTATGAACATATGAAGGAGATTAAAGGCAGCTGGAAGAGGTCCCATATGCTCTATTCTTTTTTCTTAGATTTTATGCTCTGAGAACGTCTGCGTGAAGAGTAAAGTTGACATAGTGTTGCCAAACTGTCAGTGCTATGGGACTTGTAATTGATTCCAAAAATGACCCTCAGCGTAGAATAGTGTAAAAAACATGAGGTTGGAATCAGTCCTGAAAGTGAATCCCGATTTTCCTATAAAATGGATATAACAGAGGATAGATGTGCAGGACAAATGATATAATGTATGTAAAGCTTCTTGAATAGTGCTTGAAGTCTTTTACTTGAACAGTAATGATAACTATTGTTCTTGTCTTCATTTTTGTTAATATATCAAGACTTACAATATAGGAATAAATTGATATGTGCCTGTCCTTTCATAATCAAAAAGCATTAGTGAAGTGACTTGTGGTGAAGCAGTGTGAAAAGGTTCTGATCACACAGTAGCCTTCCTAGAAGCAGGAGAATACCAAAACCAAACTCACTTTGCCTAGAGTAAGCTACTTATTTGGGATCCAATAAGAGTTATTATTATATATATTATTATATCATTCTTTCATCTTCTAAGATCACAGAGTATAAGCACAACATTCTTATAGATGTATTTTAACCTAAATTTTATCTTTCTTTCTATCTATCTATCTATCTATCTATCTATCTATCTATCTTCCTATTCAATATATTTTTCTATTTATACATTCATGCCATGGTGTGCAAAGACTTTTGCCATTTACCCCTATGCTGTTTAACACTTGGTTTAACAAAAAGAAACTGAATGAAAAGAACATAAATGAACCATCTTTCATAACTGTCAAACATATAGTTTTCACTAATCTTACCAAGATTCTATAATTACATGATACTACTTTTTTCATTGACATAGCTTAAGAGAAGAAAAGACAAAATGTAAGTATCAGTCTCTGGCAGACTATGTTAAATATGTGTATTCATAATGAATTAAATTTATAGGGTAGAGAAAGAGGGTGAATTTTTAAAAACATATATTCAATTAATGAATACCTTAAGTAATGATGTACAGCCACACTCAAAATTTAAATTTTCTTTTCTTTTTAAGAGACAAGGACTTGACTGATCACCTAGGTTGGAGTGCGGTAACATGATCATAGCTCACAGTACCCTCCAACTCCTGGGCTTAAGAAGTTCTTCTGCCAGAACCTCCCAAGTAGCTAATTTTTTATCATTATTGTTCTTTGTAGAGACAGCTATATTAGTCTATTTTCATGCCCCTGAGAAAGACATACCTGAGACTGGGGAATTTATAAAGAAAGAGAGGTTTAATGGACTCACAGTTCCACATGGCTAGGGAGGCCTCACAATCATGGCAGAAGGTGAGAGGCACGTCCTACATGCTGTCAGGCAAGAGAGAAAGTTGGTGCAGGGGAACTCCCATTTATAAAACTATCAGATCTTGTAAGACTTATTCACTACCACTAGAACAGTATGGGGGAAACCATCCCTATGATTCAATTATCTCCACCTGGCCCAACCCTGGACACATGGGGATTATTACAATTCAAGGTGAGATTTGGGTGGGGACACAGCCAAACCAATCAATGGGATATTGCTGTGCTGCCCAGGATGGTTTCAAATTCCTCGCCTCAAGTGATCTACCTGCCTTGGCTTCCCAAAGTGTGGGATTATGGGATTATAGGTATGAACCACCTCTCCCACTTTTCTCTCTCTCTCTTTCTTTCTTTCTCTCTCTCTCTCTCTTTCTTTCTTTCTTTCTTTCTTTCTTTCCTTCCTTCCTTCTTTCTTTCTTTCTTTCTTCTTTCTTTCTTTCTTTCTTTCTTTCTTTCTTTCTTCTTTCTTTCAAAAAATAGGTTGTCTAGTATAAATTTAGGAAAGAAATTGCCATCAGGTAAGACTCATATGAAAACCCATTAATTCAAAGTGAAAGAAACTTGGAGGCAAAGTTAAAGAATCTTCAAAAAGTTGAAAACATTTAACAGCATTTTCTGTACAAAGAAGTATAGTGGTTAAAATTTTAAATTTTAATTTAAAACAGAGCAAACAAGAAACCTACGATATTCCCTCAAAATAATAAAAGGCGTATATGAAAAACCCATAGCCAACATCATACTGAATGAGGAAAAGTTGAAAGCAATCTCCCTAAGAACTGGAACAAGGCAAGGATGCCCACTTTCACCACTTCTATTCAACATAGTATTGGAAGTTCTAGCCAGCACAATCGGACAAGAGAAAGAAATAAAGGGAATCCACATTGGAAAAGAGGAAGTGAAACTATCTCTGCTGATAATACTATTGTATACCCAGAAAATCGTAAAGACTCTCCCAAAAGACTCCTATATTTGAAAATACATTCAGTAAAGTCTCTGGTTACAAAATCAGTGTACACAAATCAGTAGCACTACTATACACCAATGACCAAATCAAGAACTCATTCTTTTTTACAATGGCCACAAAAAAGTAAAATACCTAGGAATATATTTAAGCCAGGAGGTGAAAGATCCCTACAAGGAGAACTACAAAACACTGTTTAAAGAAATCATAGATGATACAAACTAGTGAAAATATGTTCCATGCTCATGGATTGCAAGAATCAATATAGTTGAAAATTACCATACTGCCTAAAGCACTCTACACATTCAATGCAATTGCTATAAAAATACCAACATCATTTTTCATAGAATTAGAAAAACTCATTCTAAAATTTATAGGAAACCAAAAAGAGCCCAATTAGCTAAAGCAATCTTAAGCTAAAAGAACAAATATGGGACATCAACGTATTGGTCTTCAAACTATACCACAAGCCTATAGTAACCAAAACAACATGGTACCAGTAGAAAAGTAGTCACATAGACCAATAGACAGAATAGAGAACCCAGATATAAAGCCAAATACTTACAAACAACCCATGGAGTACTATTCAGTC
Organism: Trachypithecus francoisi; assembly: GCF_009764315.1. Taxonomy (NCBI): domain Eukaryota; kingdom Metazoa; phylum Chordata; class Mammalia; order Primates; family Cercopithecidae; genus Trachypithecus; species Trachypithecus francoisi. Next base: position 61,280 of record NW_022681437.1, on the reverse strand, counting down.
ATAAAAAAGAATGAGACCCAGTTATTTGAAGCAACATGGATAAAACTGAAGATCATTATGTTAAATGAAAATAAGCCAGGAACAGAAAGACAAACGTCACACTTTCTCACTTATTTGTGGGATCTAAAAATCAAAACAATTGAACTCATAGACATAGTAGAAGGATAATTACCAGAGGCTGGGAAGGTCAGTGGGTTGGGAGAAGAGTTGGATATGGTTAATGGGTACAAAAGAAAATAGGAAGAATGAGTAAGACTTGCTCTTTGGTAGCACAACAGGATGACTATAGTCAATAATAATTGTACATTCCTAGTCATTATTCTGGTACCTCCAGCAGGCTGCATGTTGCAGCCACCATATGGAGAGGAGTCCAGCCCTTCTTCCTTGAGAACCCCACTTCCACACTTCATCAGGTAGGACCCCCTACTATCCTCATGAAAGCAGGATAGTAGCCCCACTAATTGCTGAGTATATCCACTGGTAGTGAACCAGAGTTTCCCCAGGGAGAGACCCCCAGAGGCATATTACATCCCCTTTGCCACTGCCACTGCCACAGTAACTATTTTATTCCTGCTACCCTTGGTCTGGGGAAGAAACAAAGAGCCTGAGGGCTACACCCAAGCTTACAGCATGCTGCAATCACCATACAGAGAGGAGACCAATCTCTCCTCTCTATGAACCTTCAACCCCCTGCTCCCCAACAAGTGGAAGCCCAAGCTCATGCCAGCAGTGCAGCCACCCCATGCCACAGACTTAACACCTCTAGTAAGAGTGGGTTTGTATTTCTCGGAGGTAAGGATCACAGGGGAAACCAAAAGCCTCTCTGCCACTGCCTCTTCAGTAGAACGGCCCTTGCTACTCTCAGACTAAGGAAGGAGCAAAGACCCTACGTGCCTTATCCGCACCTTTAACAAACTGCAGTCAACTCAAGGAGAGAAGGACAGTTTATCTCCCATGAGTCACATCCACTCCCCACTGTCATCACCAGACAGAAACCCTCAGCTTGAGTCCGCAACATACGTGCTCTATCCTGGGATGATTGCACTGAGCAATTGCCGACTTGCATCTCCCTGGGGTGGAGCCGCAAGGAGATGAACAAAAGACCCTTGGCCACAATCACTACTAAAGTCCCTTCCTCTGCTACCTACAAGTTGGAGAAGGAACATAAATTCTAAGCTAGCCCTGGAGATGTGGTGGGCAGCCCAGGAGTGTCAAGCTGTGATCTACAGTTAACAGTCAAGCGGGAGAGGAGCCCATACTCTCAGAACATTGAGAGGGAGCACAGCTGCAAATATGAGGAAACATATGGGAGCCATATGACCAAGCAAGAGCCTAGCAACTGACCATTATGCATATGCACTACCTACTGGATCACACTCCAATGCTTCAACACCAAAAATACTTTCCTAACATACCACCTTGTGCAAAAAAACTCGAGATGTCAGCTACAGATGAAGATCCTGCACAAAGCCTTGGTCCTGTGAAAATATTCAGAAAAGAAGTCTATCGACTCAATCTACACTGAAGTTAAAAGAACACCCACACACACAAATGAGGAAGAACCAACACAAGAACCCTGGTAACTCAAATGGCAAGTGTCATATGTCCATGAATGACTGCACCAGTTCTCTAACAAGGGTTCTTAACCAAGCTTAGCTGGCTGAAATGACAGACATAGAACTGAGAATATGGATAAGAACAAAGATCATTGAGATTCAGGAGAATGGCAAAACCAAATCCAGGAAAACTAAGAATCACAATAAAATGATACAGGAACTGAAAGCTGAAATAGTGGAATAACAGCATAATAGACCAAGATGAGGAAATAATCTCAAATCTTGAAGACTGACTCTCCAAAATAAGACAATTAGACAAAATTAAGAAAAAAAAAAAAGAAAGAATAAAAAGGAATGTACAAAATCTCTGAGAAATATGGGCATATGTAAAGAGGCCAAATCTACTAATCATTGACATCCCTGAAAGGTATGGGGAGAAAGCAAACAACTTTGAAAACATATTTCAGGCTATCATTCATAAACATTTCCCCAGTATTGCTAGAGAGGCCAACAGTCAAATTCAGGAAATACAGAGTACTCCTAAAAAATCAGACACAAGAAGATCATCCCCAAGAGACATAATCATCAGATTTTCCGAGGTCAAAACGAAAGAAAGAATGGCAGCTAGAGAGAAGGGGCAGATCATCTGCAAATAGAATCCTTTCTGTCCAACAGCAGACTTCTCAGCTGAAATAATGCAAGCCAGAAGAGATAGGGGGCCTATATTCAACATTCTTAAACAAACAAATTCCACCAACATTTTCATATGCAACCAAACTAAGCTTCCTAAGAGAAGGAGAAATAAGGTCCTTTTTAGATAAGCAAATGTTGAGGGAATTCATTACCACCAGACCTGTCTCATAGTCTGAAAGGAGCACTAAATATAGAAAGGAAAGATTGCTACCAGCCTATACAAAAACACACTTAAATACACAGACCAATGACACTGTAAAGCAATCACACAAACAAGTCAGCATAATAACCAACTAATAACATAATTACAGGACCAAATCCACACATATCAATACTAACATTGAATGTAAATTGGCTAAATATCCCATTTAAAAGGCACTGACTGGCAAGCTCCTGTATAGCAAAAGAACTATCAACAGAGTAAACAGGCAACCCACAGATTAATTATTTTTTACAACTGTGCATCCAACAGAAGGCTGATATCCAGCATCTATAAGGAACTTAAACAAATTTATAAGAAGAAAACAAATAACCTCATGAAAAAGTGGGCAAAGCACATGAACAGACACTTTTCTAAAAAAGACATACATGTGGCCAACAGCCATAAGAAAAAAATCTCAATATTATTAATCATTAGAGAAATGCAAATCAAAACCCCAATGAGATACCATGTCACATCAGTCAAAAATGGCTTGTATTGAAAAGTCAAAAAAAAAAAAAAGATGCTGGTGAGGTTATGGAAAAAAGGGAACACTTATACACTGTTAGTGGGATTATAAGTTAGTTCAACCATTGTGGAAAGCAGTATGAAATTCCTCAAGAGTTAAAAACAGAACTACTATTTGACTCAGCAATCCCATTACTGGGTATATACCCAGAGGAATAGAAATCATTCTAACATAGAGAAACATGCACACAAATGTTCATTGCAGCACTATTCACAATAGTAAAGACATGGAATCAAGCTAAATGCCCATCAATGACAGATTGGATAAAGAAAACGTGGCACACATGAAATATTATGCAGTCATACAAATAATGAGATCATGTCCTTTGCAGGCACATGAATAAAGCTGGAGGCCATTATCCTTAGCAAACTACTGCAGGTACAGAAAACCGAATACCACATGTTCTCACTTATAAGTGGGAACTAAATGATGAGAACTCGTGAACAAAGAAAGAAACAACAGACAAAGGGGGGCTCCTTGAGGGTGGAGTTTTGGAGGAGGGAGACGAGCGGAAATAATAACTATTGAGTACTAGATTTAGTACCTGGGTGACAAAATAATCTGTACAGCAAACTTCCATGACACGAGTTTATCTAGATAACAAACCTGCACATGTATTCCAACTTAAAATCAAAGCTAAAAAAAGAATATAATTTGATTGTAACACAAAGGATAGATAAATGATTGAGGGGATGGATACCCCAGTCTCCATGATGTGATTATTACGTATTGCATGCCTGTATCAAAACATCTCATGTATCCCATAAATATACACACCTACTCTGTACCCACAAAAATTTTAAAATGAAAACATGAGTGGCAAGTATAGTAGATGTGTGCATGTGTGTATGTTTTGTATTAAGGCTGAAGTTTAACATACAGAACAGGAATTAGTGTAACCACTCAAAATAGGAAGTCAGGATTCTGTTTAAATTCTAACTAAAAATAACTAAATAATGATTTTAGTAAAATTTTATATCTTTTCCAGAGATGTTGGTAAAATTTTATAGTCTGGGCTTCAGTGGATCTCTACTAAGAAAAGCAAAATATTTAAAATGTATATTTGAAAAGTCAGATACTGATAATTAAGGATAAATCACTTTACTTAAATACATATTTGACCTTATAACAGAAGAATAAATATGACCATAATTTTTAAGTTGTCCATATGTCCCCTCCTTTCTCTCTTTAAATTTAGCATTTGCTCATTAATTAATTTGACTCACTTCTATTAAGTGTATCGTGTGTTCCGGCACTGTACTATTATTGCTTTTGAGTCTTAAATAAGCGGAAGGAAAGCTTTCTTACATGGAATGGCCCACTGTTTTACATGGAAACAGAAGTCCAGCAACAGGTGCAGAACATTTCCTGGGTGCTGTGTAGTATATATTTCTCCCTTAAGGTATTCTTGTAAGGGAAAAAGATAACTGAGAATTAGTCTGAATGAACCCAAGGGTGGAAAAGGACCCTGCTTTGAGCCCTAATATAACTAAACCTTGAAAAGAAAATAGTAAAAAAGATAAAAAAAGAAAGAATACAGTTATAGGTAACAAAACAGATGACAGAATGATTTAAGTGTATTGCAAACAATAAGGGACCTACTGCTAAGTAATGCACCTACTGCTAAGTAACACATAGAAAATTGGATGCTACCAGAAATGGCCAGTTGTGTGCTTTGAACTTAATCTGATAGGTAGTAAGACATACATAAGCAAAGACAATATTTTAGAGTCTACAGAAATGTGATGTTGTAAGTAAACTGAGAGTAGTATATTCCATTTTCAACTCAGTCAAGCAACCTAGGCTACACATTGTCCTTTCCTTAATTGTACTCTAATGACAAAACCACCAGTCAACATGATGTCTTTTATTGTTGAATGATGTCTTTTATTGTTTTAAAATAAATCCTGAATGATGTCCTGAATGATGTCTTTTATTGTTTTAAAAATTGCATGTATATTGCATAAGCATGTATTTTAGTAAACATAAGACACACAATATGTTTTAAAAAACTACCTGAGTGCTGTTGCTTTCACTCAAATCAGTTATTATTAAGGGAATTGATTATTTTGTTGAATTTAATTTAAAATGTTAATTATGTATCATTCATTGGGGTTGATAAAATTCAGGATATTCTACTCCAAAATATGATACTTTGGCATACTGAATATTTTCAGCTGAAGTAATTTGAGAAAACAGCAGAAGCAGCAAGGTCAGTCTCAACTCCTCCCCACCTCTCCTTGTCACTTGAAGCATGCCATAAAACCTAGGAAGGATTTTCTGACTATTCCCTGAAGCAGTTCATAAGACACTCAATAGAAAGGTGCCCTTCTTATACCCAGAGGAAAATAACATTTTTATATCTGAAGATGAAGCGTCACAGAGAAGAATCTGAACCAATGAATCTTGCTAAGTTTCCTTCAGTCACCATTAGATCTGCCCCTCTTCGTCCATTTATTTCTCCACAATTGTTCACTCTTCATCAAACATAAGCATAAAAATACACAAGTTTACCTGTTTTTATGGGTCTTCGTTCCCTTATTATAGTCCCCATGTCATATGAAAGTTCTACTAAACTGATTTGTAAGCTTTTTCTCTTGTTAGTCTTTTGCTATAGTGCCTAAGACATGAAATTAATATGGGTGAGAAAAAGATATTTCTCCTCCCCTCCACGTAAACTTGATATACTTGGACTTACATGTCATGACACCAGAAGTAGACATGAATATAATTTTTAATATTTTTGTATTAGAAAAATGCATAGGAGACATCTGGAATTGCAACAAATATCAGACTATGCATAAATATGTAACCCAGAATTCATTTGGGCTTCTTAGGTGTTGTTGTGAATTAATGGCATTTATGTAATTAAACTGAGGTTAGGAATTGTCATAAGACAGAAGAAGAAGTAAAGAAGATTCTTTAGGGTCATACCTCTGAAGGTAAGAACACCAAGTGGGCTACAATAATAACAAATAAGCTTGTATATTATTCTAGCAATTACTTTGGATTGTGTTGATCTCTATTATATTGAAATGGAAGCCAGAGCTTAAAAGGAAAACAAAATGTGACCTGAATTTGGAGGAATATGGACAGACCATAGATAGAATCAGAGCCATAGGATCTTCCTCCATGTAATGAATGACCATACCAGGTGGCTATTCTGGATGGCTGTGGATCAAGTCAGCTTGCATATAGTATTAAAACCATTATAATTTTGAAAAATATATCTAGGAAAGTATGAAAAAGAGATTGAGTTTATAAATCAAAACTTGCTAAAATATTTTTCTATGTATAAAGACA